>NC_133454.1:28083530-29449030 GCF_048565385.1 Saimiri boliviensis | reverse complement strand
ATTCTTACTGCTAACTCTTACATGCGTTTCCAGGGCTGGAAATGACTGTTTCTACATTCTCCAAAGAAAGGGTTTCTGAACTGCTGCAAACACACATCAGTTTAACTCTGGAAGTTGAATAAAGACATTGAAAAACATTCTGCTAGATAGCTCCGTTTTTGTTTTAGAGCAAGGTTTTTCTCTTTACAGCCTCTTCTCCAATGCACTCCGGAATGTCCAAATGCAGCTTTCAGAAGAAACGTGTTTCTACCTCGCTGAATCTAAACATAGATGCAACTTCCTAAAAGGAACCAACACACAGCAGATGAGTTTGTAAGAAGCGGGTTTTCTGTGTTTTAAACGCATTCTTACTGCTAACTCTTACATGCGTTTCTAGGGCTGGAAATGACTGTTTCTACATTCTCCAAAGAAAGGGTTTCTGAACTGCTGCAAACACACATCAGTTTAACTCTGGAAGTTGAATATAGGCATTTGAAAACATTCTGCTAGATAGATCCGTTTTGGTTTTAGAGCAAGGTTTTTCTCTTTACAGCCTGGTCTCTAATGCATTCTGGAATGTCCAAACGCAGCTTTTAGAAGAAACGTGTTTCTACCTCGCTGAATCTAAACATAGATGCAACTTCCTAAAAGGAACCAACACACAGCAGATGAGTTTGTAAGAAGCGGGTTTTCTGTGTTTTAAACGCATTCTTACTGCTAACTCTTACATGCGTTTCTAGGGCTGGAAATGACAGTTTCTACATTCTCCAAAGAAAGGGTTTCTGAACTGCTGCAAACACACATCAGTTTGACTCTGGAAGTTGAATACACACATTGACAAACATTCTGCTAGATAGCTCCGTTTTGGTTTTAGAGCAAGGTATTTCTCTTTACAGCCTGTTCTCCAATGCACTCTGGAATGTCCAAACGCAGCTTTTAGAAGAAACGTGTTTCTACCTCGCTGAATCTAAACATAGATGCAACTTCCTAAAAGGAACCAACACACAGCAGATGAGTTTGTAAGAAGCGGGTTTTCTGTGTTTTAAACGCATTCTTACTGCTAACTCTTACATGCGTTTCTAGGGCTGGAAATGACTGTTTCTACATTCTCAAAAGAAAGGGTTTCTGAACTGCTGCAAACACACATCAGTTTAACTCTGGAAGTTGAATATAGACATTGACAAACATACTGGTAGATAGCTTCGTTTTGGTTTTAGAGCAAGATTTTCTCTTCACAGCATGTTCTCCCATGCACTCTGGAAAGTCCAAACGCAGCTTTTAGAAGAAACGTGTTTCTACCTCGCTGAATCTAAACATAGATGCAACTTCCTAAAAGAAACCAACACACAGCAGATGAGTTTGTAAGAAACGGGTCTTCTGTGTTTTAAACGCATTAATACTGCTAACTCTTATATGCGTCTCTAGGGCTGGAAATGACTTTTTCTGCATTCTCCAAAGAAAGGGTTTCTGAACTGCTGCAAACACACATCAGTTTAACTCTGGAAGTAGAATACACACATTGAGAACCATTCTGCTAGATATCTCCGTTTTGGTGTTAGAGCAACGTATTTCTCTTTACAGCCTGTTCTCCAATGCACTCTGGAATGTCCAAACGCAGCTTTTAGAAGAAACGTGTTTCTACCTCGCTGAATCTAAACATAGATGCAACTTCCTAAAAGGAACCAACACACAGCAGATGAATTTGTAAGAAGCGGGTTTTCTGTGTTTTAAACGCATTCTTACTGCTAACTCTTACATGCGTTTCTAGGGCTGGAAATGACTGTTTCTACATTCTACAAAGAAAGGGTTTCTGAACTGCTTCAAAAACACATCAGTTTACCTCTGGAAGTTGAATACACACATTGGCAAACACACTGCTAGATAGCTCCGTTTTTGTTTTAGAGCAAGATTTTCTCTTTACAGAATGTTCTCCCATGCACTCTGTAATGTCCAAACGCAGCTTTTAGAAGAGACGTGTTTCTACCTCGCTGAATCTAAACATAGATGCAACTTCCTAAAAGAAACCAACACACAGCAGATGAGTTTGTAAGAAACGGGTCTTCTGTGTTTTAAACGCATTAATACTGCTAACTCTTATATGCGTCTCTAGGGCTGGAAATGACTTTTTCTGCATTCTCCAAAGAAAGGGTTTCTGAACTGCTGCAAACACACATCAGTTTAACTCTGGAAGTTGAATACACACATTGGCAAACATACTGCTAGATAGCTCCGTTTTTGTTTTAGAGCAAGATTTTCTCTTTACAGAATGTTCTCCCATGCACTCTGTAATGTCCAAACGCAGCTTTTAGAAGAGACGTGTTTCTACCTCGCTGAATGTAAACATAGATGCAACTTCCTAAAAGGAACCAACACACAGCAGATGAGTTTGTAAGAAGCGGGTTTTCTGTGTTTTAAACGCATTCTTACTGCTAACTCTTACATGCGTTTCTAGGGCTGGAAATGACTGTTTCTACATTCTCCAAAGAAAGGGTTTCTGAACTGCTGCAAACACACATCAGTTTAACTCTGGAAGTTGAATATAGGCATTTGAAAACATTCTGCTAGATAGATCCGTTTTGGTTTTAGAGCAAGGTTTTTCTCTTTACAGCCTGGTCTCCAATGCATTCTGGAATGTCCAAACGCAGCTTTTAGAAGAAACGTGTTTCTACCTCGCTGAATCTAAACATAGATGCAACTTCCTAAAAGGAACCAACACACAGCAGATGAGTTTGTAAGAAGCGGGTTTTCTGTGTTTTAAACGCATTCTTACTGCTAACTCTTACATGCGTTTCTAGGGCTGGAAATGACAGTTTCTACATTCTCCAAAGAAAGGGTTTCTGAACTGCTGCAAACACACATCAGTTTGACTCTGGAAGTTGAATACACACATTGACAAACATTCTGCTAGATAGCTCCGTTTTGGTTTTAGAGCAAGGTATTTCTCTTTACAGCCTGTTCTCCAATGCACTCTGGAATGTCCAAACGCAGCTTTTAGAAGAAACGTGTTTCTACCTCGCTGAATCTAAACATAGATGCAACTTCCTAAAAGGAACCAACACACAGCAGATGAGTTTGTAAGAAGCGGGTTTTCTGTGTTTTAAACGCATTCTTACTGCTAACTCTTACATGCGTTTCTAGGGCTGGAAATGACTGTTTCTACATTCTCAAAAGAAAGGGTTTCTGAACTGCTGCAAACACACATCAGTTTAACTCTGGAAGTTGAATATAGACATTGAGAAACATACTGGTAGATAGCTTCGTTTTGGTTTTAGAGCAAGATTTTCTCTTCACAGCATGTTCTCCCATGCACTCTGGAAAGTCCAAACGCAGCTTTTAGAAGAAACGTGTTTCTACCTCGCTGAATCTAAACATAGATGCAACTTCCTAAAAGAAACCAACACACAGCAGATGAGTTTGTAAGAAACGGGTCTTCTGTGTTTTAAACGCATTAATACTGCTAACTCTTATATGCGTCTCTAGGGCTGGAAATGACTTTTTCTGCATTCTCCAAAGAAAGGGTTTCTGAACTGCTGCAAACACACATCAGTTTAACTCTGGAAGTAGAATACACACATTGAGAACCATTCTGCTAGATATCTCCGTTTTGGTGTTAGAGCAACGTATTTCTCTTTACAGCCTGTTCTCCAATGCACTCTGGAATGTCCAAACGCAGCTTTTAGAAGAAACGTGTTTCTACCTCGCTGAATCTAAACATAGATGCAACTTCCTAAAAGGAACCAACACACAGCAGATGAATTTGTAAGAAGCGGGTTTTCTGTGTTTTAAACGCATTCTTACTGCTAACTCTTACATGCGTTTCTAGGGCTGGAAATGACTGTTTCTACATTCTACAAAGAAAGGGTTTCTGAACTGCTTCAAAAACACATCAGTTTACCTCTGGAAGTTGAATACACACATTGGCAAACACACTGCTAGATAGCTCCGTTTTTGTTTTAGAGCAAGATTTTCTCTTTACAGAATGTTCTCCCATGCACTCTGTAATGTCCAAACGCAGCTTTTAGAAGAGACGTGTTTCTACCTCGCTGAATCTAAACATAGATGCAACTTCCTAAAAGAAACCAACACACAGCAGATGAGTTTGTAAGAAACGGTTCTTCTGTGTTTTAAACGCATTAATACTGCTAACTCTTATATGCGTCTCTAGGGCTGGAAATGACTTTTTCTGCATTCTCCAAAGAAAGGGTTTCTGAACTGCTGCAAACACACATCAGTTTAACTCTGGAAGTTGAATACACACATTGGCAAACATACTGCTAGATAGCTCCGTTTTTGTTTTAGAGCAAGATTTTCTCTTTACAGAATGTTCTCCCATGCACTCTGTAATGTCCAAACGCAGCTTTTAGAAGAGACGTGTTTCTACCTCGCTGAATGTAAACATAGATGCAACTTCCTAAAAGGAACCAACACACAGCAGATGAGTTTGTAAGAAGCGGGTTTTCTGTGTTTTAAACGCATTCTTACTGCTAACTCTTACATGCGTTTCTAGGGCTGGAAATGACTGTTTCTACATTCTCCAAAGAAAGGGTTTCTGAACTGCTGCAAACACACATCAGTTTAACTCTGAAAGTTGAATATACACATTGACAAACATACTGCTAGATAGCTCCGTTTTGGTTTTAGAGCAAGATTTTCTCTTTACAGCATGTTCTCCCATGCACTCTAGAATGTCCAAACGCAGCTTTTAGAAGAAACGTGTTTCTACCTCGCTGAATCTAAACATAGATGCAATTTCCTAAAAGGAACCAACACACAGCAGATGAGTTTGTAAGAAGCGGGTTTTCTGTGTTTTAAACGCATTCTTACTGCTAACTCTTACATGCGTTTCCAGGGCTGGAAATGACTGTTTCTACATTCTCCAAAGAAAGGGTTTCTGAACTGCTGCAAACACACATCAGTTTAACTCTGGAAGTTGAATAAAGACATTGAAAAACATTCTGCTAGATAGCTCCGTTTTTGTTTTAGAGCAAGGTTTTTCTCTTTACAGCCTCTTCTCCAATGCACTCCGGAATGTCCAAATGCAGCTTTCAGAAGAAACGTGTTTCTACCTCGCTGAATCTAAACATAGATGCAACTTCCTAAAAGGAACCAACACACAGCAGATGAGTTTGTAAGAAGCGGGTTTTCTGTGTTTTAAACGCATTCTTACTGCTAACTCTTACATGCGTTTCTAGGGCTGGAAATGACTGTTTCTACATTCTCCAAAGAAAGGGTTTCTGAACTGCTGCAAACACACATCAGTTTAACTCTGGAAGTTGAATATAGGCATTTGAAAACATTCTGCTAGATAGATCCGTTTTGGTTTTAGAGCAAGGTTTTTCTCTTTACAGCCTGGTCTCCAATGCATTCTGGAATGTCCAAACGCAGCTTTTAGAAGAAACGTGTTTCTACCTCGCTGAATCTAAACATAGATGCAACTTCCTAAAAGGAACCAACACACAGCAGATGAGTTTGTAAGAAGCGGGTTTTCTGTGTTTTAAACGCATTCTTACTGCTAACTCTTACATGCATTTCTAGGGCTGGAAATGACTGTTTCTACATTCTCCAAAGAAAGGGTTTCTGAACTGCTGCAAACACACATCAGTTTAACTCTGGAAGTTGAATACACACATTGACAAACATTCTGCTAGATAGCTCCGTTTTGGTTTTAGAGCAAGGTATTTCTCTTTACAGCCTGTTCTCCAATGCACTCTGGAATGTCCAAACGCAGCTTTTAGAAGAAACGTGTTTCTACCTCGCTGAATCTAAACATAGATGCAACTTCCTAAAAGGAACCAACACACAGCAGATGAGTTTGTAAGAAGCGGGTTTTCTGTGTTTTAAACGCATTCTTACTGCTAACTCTTACATGCGTTTCTAGGGCTGGAAATGACAGTTTCTACATTCTCCAAAGAAAGGGTTTCTGAACTGCTGCAAACACACATCAGTTTGACTCTGGAAGTTGAATACACACATTGACAAACATTCTGCTAGATAGCTCCGTTTTGGTTTTAGAGCAAGGTATTTCTCTTTACAGCCTGTTCTCCAATGCACTCTGGAATGTCCAAACGCAGCTTTTAGAAGAAACGTGTTTCTACCTCGCTGAATCTAAACATAGATGCAACTTCCTAAAAGGAACCAACACACAGCAGATGAGTTTGTAAGAAGCGGGTTTTCTGTGTTTTAAACGCATTCTTACTGCTAACTCTTACATGTGTTTCTAGGGCTGGAAATGACTGTTTCTACATTCTCCAAAGAAAGGGTTTCTGAACTGCTGCAAACACACATCTGTTTAACTCTGGAAGTTGAATACACACATTGACAAACATTCTGCTAGATAGCTCCGTTTTGGTTTTAGAGCAAGGTATTTCTCTTTACAGCCTGTTCTCCAATGCACTCTGGAATGTCCAAACGCAGCTTTTAGAAGAAACGTGTTTCTACCTCGCTGAATCCAAACATAGATGCAACTTCCTAAAAGGAACCAACACACAGCAGATGAGTTTGTAAGAAGCGGGTTTTCTGTGTTTTAAACGCATTCATACTGCTAACTCTTACATGCGTTTCTAGGGCTGGAAATGACTGTTTCTACATTCTCCAAAGAAAGGGTTTCTGAACTGCTGCAAACACACATCAGTTTAACTCTGGAAGTTGAATATAGACATTGACAAACATACTGGTAGATAGCTTCGTTTTGGTTTTAGAGCAAGATTTTCTCTTCACAGCATGTTCTCCCATGCACTCTGGAAAGTCCAAACGCAGCTTTTAGAAGAAACGTGTTTCTACCTCGCTGAATCTAAACATAGATGCAACTTCCTAAAAGAAACCAACACACAGCAGATGAGTTTGTAAGAAACGGGTCTTCTGTGTTTTAAACGCATTAATACTGCTAACTCTTATATGCGTCTCTAGGGCTGGAAATGACTTTTTCTGCATTCTCCAAAGAAAGGGTTTCTGAACTGCTGCAAACACACATCAGTTTAACTCTGGAAGTAGAATACACACATTGAGAACCATTCTGCTAGATATCTCCGTTTTGGTGTTAGAGCAACGTATTTCTCTTTACAGCCTGTTCTCCAATGCACTCTGGAATGTCCAAACGCAGCTTTTAGAAGAAACGTGTTTCTACCTCGCTGAATCTAAACATAGATGCAACTTCCTAAAAGGAACCAACACACAGCAGATGAGTTTGTAAGAAGCGGGTTTTCTGTGTTTTAAACGCATTCTTACTGCTAACTCTTACATGCGTTTCTAGGGCTGGAAATGACAGTTTCTACATTCTCCAAAGAAAGGGTTTCTGAACTGCTGCAAACACACATCAGTTTGACTCTGGAAGTTGAATACACACATTGACAAACATTCTGCTAGATAGCTCCGTTTTGGTTTTAGAGCAAAGTATTTCTCTTTACAGCCTGTTCTCCAATGCACTCTGGAATGTCCAAACGCAGCTTTTAGAAGAAACGTGTTTCTACCTCGCTGAATCTAAACATAGATGCAACTTCCTAAAAGGAACCAACACACAGCAGATGAGTTTGTAAGAAGCGGGTTTTCTGTGTTTTAAACGCATTCTTACTGCTAACTCTTACATGCGTTTCTAGGGCTGGAAATGACTGTTTCTACATTCTCCAAAAAAAGGGTTTCTGAACTGCTGCAAACACACATCAGTTTAACTCTGAAAGTTGAATATACACATTGACAAACATACTGCTAGATAGCTCCGTTTTGGTTTTAGAGCAAGATTTTCTCTTTACAGAATGTTCTCCCATGCACTCTAGAATGTCCAAACGCAGCTTTTAGAAGAAACGTGTTTCTACCTCGCTGAATCTAAACATAGATGCAACTTCCTAAAAGGAACCAACACACAGCAGATAAGTTTGTAAGAAGCGGGTTTTCTGTGTTTTAAACGCATTCTTACTGCTAACTCTTACATGTGTTTCTAGGGCTGGAAATGACTGTTTCTACATTCTCCAAAGAAAGGGTTTCTGAACTGCTGCAAACACACATCTGTTTAACTCTGGAAGTTGAATACACACATTGACAAACATTCTGCTAGATAGCTCCGTTTTGGATTTAGAGCAAGGTATTTCTCTTTACAGCCTGTTCTCCAATGCACTCTGGAATGTCCAAACGCAGCTTTTAGAAGAAACGTGTTTCTACCTCGCTGAATCTAAACATAGATGCAACTTCCTAAAAGGAACCAACACACAGCAGATGAGTTTGTAAGAAGCGGGTTTTCTGTGTTTTAAACGCATTCTTACTGCTAACTCTTACATGCGTTTCTAGGGCTGGAAATGACTGTTTCTACATTCTCCAAAGAAAGGGTTTCTGAACTGCTGCAAACACACATCAGTTTAACTCTGGAAGTTGAATATAGACATTGACAAACATACTGGTAGATAGCTTCGTTTTGGTTTTAGAGCAAGATTTTCTCTTCACAGCATGTTCTCCCATGCACTCTGGAAAGTCCAAACGCAGCTTTTAGAAGAAACGTGTTTCTACCTCGCTGAATCTAAACATAGATGCAACTTCCTAAAAGAAACCAACACACAGCAGATGAGTTTGTAAGAAACGGGTCTTCTGTGTTTTAAACGCATTAATACTGCTAACTCTTATATGCGTCTCTAGGGCTGGAAATGACTTTTTCTGCATTCTCCAAAGAAAGGGTTTCTGAACTGCTGCAAACACACATCAGTTTAACTCTGGAAGTAGAATACACACATTGAGAACCATTCTGCTAGATATCTCCGTTTTGGTGTTAGAGCAACGTATTTCTCTTTACAGCCTGTTCTCCAATGCACTCTGGAATGTCCAAACGCAGCTTTTAGAAGAAACGTGTTTCTACCTCGCTGAATCTAAACATAGATGCAACTTCCTAAAAGGAACCAACACACAGCAGATGAATTTGTAAGAAGCGGGTTTTCTGTGTTTTAAACGCATTCTTACTGCTAACTCTTACATGCGTTTCTAGGGCTGGAAATGACTGTTTCTACATTCTACAAAGAAAGGGTTTCTGAACTGCTTCAAAAACACATCAGTTTACCTCTGGAAGTTGAATACACACATTGGCAAACACACTGCTAGATAGCTCCGTTTTTGTTTTAGAGCAAGATTTTCTCTTTACAGAATGTTCTCCCATGCACTCGGTAATGTCCAAACGCAGCTTTTAGAAGAGACGTGTTTCTACCTCGCTGAATGTAAACATAGATGCAACTTCCTAAAAGGAACCAACACACAGCAGATGAGTTTGTAAGAAGCGGGTTTTCTGTGTTTTAAACGCATTCTTACTGCTAACTCTTACATGCGTTTCTAGGGCTGGAAATGACTGTTTCTACATTCTCCAAAGAAAGGGTTTTTGAACTGCTGGAAACACACATCAGTTTAATTCTGAAAGTTGAATATACACATTGACAAACAGACTGCTAGATAGCTCCGTTTTGGTTTTAGAGCAATATTTTCTCTTTACAGCATGTTCTCCCATGCACTCTAGAATGTCCAAACGCAGCTTTTAGAAGAAACGTGTTTCTACCTCGCTGAATCTAAACATGAATGCAACTTCCTAAAAGGAACCAACACACAGCAGATGAGTTTGTAAGAAGCGAGTTTTCTGTGTTTTAAACGCATTCTTACTTCTAACTTTTACATGCGTTTCTAGGGCTGGAAATGACTGTTTCTACATTCTCCAAAGAAAGAGTTTGTGAACTGCTGCAAACACACATCAGTTTAACTCCGAAAGTTGAATACACACATTGACAAACATACTGCTAGATAGCTTCGTTTTGGTTTTAGAGCAAGATTTTCTCTTTACAGCATGTTCTCCCATGCCCTCTGGAAAGTCCAAACGCAGCTTTTAGAAGAAACGTGGTTCTACCTCGCTGAATCTAAACATAGATGCAACTTCCTAAAAGAAACCAACACACAGCAGATGAGTTTGTAAGAAACGGGTCTTCTGTGTTTTAAACGCATTAATACTGCTAACTCTTATATGCGTCTCTAGGGCTGGAAATGACTTTTTCTGCATTCTCCAAAGAAAGGGTTTCTGAACTGCTGCAAACACACATCAGTTTAACTCTGGAAGTTGAATACACACATTGGCAAACATACTGCTAGATAGCTCCGTTTTTGTTTTAGAGCAAGATTTTCTCTTTACAGAATGTTCTCCCATGCACTCTGTAATGTCCAAACGCAGCTTTTAGAAGAGACGTGTTTCTACCTCGCTGAATGTAAACATAGATGCAACTTCCTAAAAGGAACCAACACACAGCAGATGAGTTTGTAAGAAGCGGGTTTTCTGTGTTTTAAACGCATTCTTACTGCTAACTCTTACATGCGTTTCTAGGGCTGGAAATGACTGTTTCTACATTCTCCAAAGAAAGGGTTTCTGAACTGCTGCAAACACACATCAGTTTAACTCTGAAAGTTGAATATACACATTGACAAACATACTGCTAGATAGCTCCGTTTTGGTTTTAGAGCAAGATTTTCTCTTTACAGCATGTTCTCCCATGCACTCTAGAATGTCCAAACGCAGCTTTTAGAAGAAACGTGTTTCTACCTCGCTGAATCTAAACATAGATGCAACTTCCTAAAAGGAACCAACACACAGCAGATGAGTTTGTAAGAAGCGGGTTTTCTGTGTTTTAAACGCATTCTTACTGCTAACTCTTACATGCGTTTCCAGGGCTGGAAATGACTGTTTCTACATTCTCCAAAGAAAGGGTTTCTGAACTGCTGCAAACACACATCAGTTTAACTCTGGAAGTTGAATAAAGACATTGAAAAACATTCTGCTAGATAGCTCCGTTTTTGTTTTAGAGCAAGGTTTTTCTCTTTACAGCCTCTTCTCCAATGCACTCCGGAATGTCCAAACGCAGCTTTTAGAAGAAACGTGTTTCTACCTCGCTGAATCTAAACATAGATGCAACTTCCTAAAAGGAACCAACACACAGCAGATGAGTTTGTAAGAAGCGGGTTTTCTGTGTTTTAAACGCATTCTTACTGCTAACTCTTACATGCGTTTCTAGGGCTGGAAATGACTGTTTCTACATTCTCCAAAGAAAGGGTTTCTGAACTGCTGCAAACACACATCAGTTTAACTCTGGAAGTTGAATATAGGCATTTGAAAACATTCTGCTAGATAGATCCGTTTTCGTTTTAGAGCAAGGTTTTTCTCTTTACAGCCTGGTCTCCAATGCATTCTGGAATGTCCAAACGCAGCTTTTAGAAGAAACGTGTTTCTACCTCGCTGAATCTAAACATAGATGCAACTTCCTAAAAGGAACCAACACACAGCAGATGAGTTTGTAAGAAGCGGGTTTTCTGTGTTTTAAACGCATTCTTACTGCTAACTCTTACATGCGTTTCTAGGGCTGGAAATGACTGTTTCTACATTCTACAAAGAAAGGGTTTCTGAACTGCTGCAAACACACATCAGTTTAACTCTGGAAGTTGAATACACACATTGACAAACATTCTGCTAGATAGCTCCGTTTTGGTTTTAGAGCAAGGTATTTCTCTTTACAGCCTGTTCTCCAATGCACTCTGGAATGTCCAAACGCAGCTTTTAGAAGAAACGTGTTTCTACCTCGCTGAATCTAAACATAGATGCAACTTCCTAAAAGGAACGAACACACAGCAGATGAGTTTGTAAGAAGCGGGTTTTCTGTGTTTTAAACGCATTCTTACTGCTAACTCTTACATGCGTTTCTAGGGCTGGAAATGACAGTTTCTACATTCTCCAAAGAAAGGGTTTCTGAACTGCTGCAAACACACATCAGTTTGACTCTGGAAGTTGAATACACACATTGACAAACATTCTGCTAGATAGCTCCGTTTTAGTTTTAGAGCAAGGTATTTCTCTTTACAGCCTGTTCTCCAATGCACTCTGGAATGTCGAAACGCAGCTTTTAGAAGAAACGTGTTTCTACCTCGCTGAATCTAAACATAGATGCAACTTCCTAAAAGGAACCAACACACAGCAGATGAGTTTGTAAGAAGCGGGTTTTCTGTGTTTTAAACGCATTTTTACTGCTAACTCTTACATGCGTTTCTAGGGCTGGAAATGACTGTTTCTACATTCTCCAAAGAAAGGGTTTCTGAACTGCTGCAAACACACATCAGTTTAACTCTGGAAGTTGAATATAGACATTGACAAACATACTGGTAGATAGCTTCGTTTTGGTTTTAGAGCAAGATTTTCTCTTCACAGCATGTTCTCCCATGCACTCTGGAAAGTCCAAACGCAGCTTTTAGAAGAAACGTGTTTCTACCTCGCTGAATCTAAACATAGATGCAACTTCCTAAAAGAAACCAACACACAGCAGATGAGTTTGTAAGAAACGGGTCTTCTGTGTTTTAAAGGCATTAATACTGCTAACTCTTATATGCGTCTCTAGGGCTGGAAATGACTTTTTCTGCATTCTCCAAAGAAAGGGTTTCTGAACTGCTGCAAACACATCAGTTTAACTCTGGAAGTAGAATACACACATTGAGAACCATTCTGCTAGATATCTCCGTTTTGGTGTTAGAGCAACGTATTTCTCTTTACAGCCTGTTCTCCAATGCACTCTGGAATGTCCAAACGCAGCTTTTAGAAGAAACGTGTTTCTACCTCGCTGAATCTAAACATAGATGCAACTTCCTAAAAGGAACCAACACACAGCAGATGAATTTGTAAGAAGCGGGTTTTCTGTGTTTTAAACGCATTCTTACTGCTAACTCTTACATGCGTTTCTAGGGCTGGAAATGACTGTTTCTACATTCTACAAAGAAAGGGTTTCTGAACTGCTTCAAAAACACATCAGTTTACCTCTGGAAGTTGAATACACACATTGGCAAACACACTGCTAGATAGCTCCGTTTTTGTTTTAGAGCAAGATTTTCTCTTTACAGAATGTTCTCCCATGCACTCGGTAATGTCCAAACGCAGCTTTTAGAAGAGACGTGTTTCTACCTCGCTGAATGTAAACATAGATGCAACTTCCTAAAAGGAACCAACACACAGCAGATGAGTTTGTAAGAAGCGGGTTTTCTGTGTTTTAAACGCATTCTTACTGCTAACTCTTACATGCGTTTCTAGGGCTGGAAATGACTGTTTCTACATTCTCCAAAGAAAGGGTTTTTGAACTGCTGGAAACACACATCAGTTTAATTCTGAAAGTTGAATATACACATTGACAAACAGACTGCTAGATAGCTCCGTTTTGGTTTTAGAGCAATATTTTCTCTTTACAGCATGTTCTCCCATGCACTCTAGAATGTCCAAACGCAGCTTTTAGAAGAAACGTGTTTCTACCTCGCTGAATCTAAACATGAATGCAACTTCCTAAAAGGAACCAACACACAGCAGATGAGTTTGTAAGAAGCGAGTTTTCTGTGTTTTAAACGCATTCTTACTTCTAACTTTTACATGCGTTTCTAGGGCTGGAAATGACTGTTTCTACATTCTCCAAAGAAAGAGTTTGTGAACTGCTGCAAACACACATCAGTTTAACTCCGAAAGTTGAATACACACATTGACAAACATACTGCTAGATAGCTTCGTTTTGGTTTTAGAGCAAGATTTTCTCTTTACAGCATGTTGTCCCATGCCCTCTGGAAAGTCCAAACGCAGCTTTTAGAAGAAACGTGGTTCTACCTCGCTGAATCTAAACATAGATGCAACTTCCTAAAAGAAACCAACACACAGCAGATGAGTTTGTAAGAAACGGGTCTTCTGTGTTTTAAACGCATTAATACTGCTAACTCTTATATGCGTCTCTAGGGCTGGAAATGACTTTTTCTGCATTCTCCAAAGAAAGGGTTTCTGAACTGCTGCAAACACACATCAGTTTAACTCTGGAAGTTGAATACACACATTGGCAAACATACTGCTAGATAGCTCCGTTTTTGTTTTAGAGCAAGATTTTCTCTTTACAGAATGTTCTCCCATGCACTCTGTAATGTCCAAACGCAGCTTTTAGAAGAGACGTGTTTCTACCTCGCTGAATGTAAACATAGATGCAACTTCCTAAAAGGAACCAACACACAGCAGATGAGTTTGTAAGAAGCGGGTTTTCTGTGTTTTAAACGCATTCTTACTGCTAACTCTTACATGCGTTTCTAGGGCTGGAAATGACTGTTTCTACATTCTCCAAAGAAAGGGTTTCTGAACTGCTGCAAACACACATCAGTTTAACTCTGAAAGTTGAATATACACATTGACAAACATACTGCTAGATAGCTCCGTTTTGGTTTTAGAGCAAGATTTTCTCTTTACAGCATGTTCTCCCATGCACTCTAGAATGTCCAAACGCAGCTTTTAGAAGAAACGTGTTTCTACCTCGCTGAATCTAAACATAGATGCAACTTCCTAAAAGGAACCAACACACAGCAGATGAGTTTGTAAGAAGCGGGTTTTCTGTGTTTTAAACGCATTCTTACTGCTAACTCTTACATGCGTTTCCAGGGCTGGAAATGACTGTTTCTACATTCTCCAAAGAAAGGGTTTCTGAACTGCTGCAAACACACATCAGTTTAACTCTGGAAGTTGAATAAAGACATTGAAAAACATTCTGCTAGATAGCTCCGTTTTTGTTTTAGAGCAAGGTTTTTCTCTTTACAGCCTCTTCTCCAATGCACTCCGGAATGTCCAAACGCAGCTTTTAGAAGAAACGTGTTTCTACCTCGCTGAATCTAAACATAGATGCAACTTCCTAAAAGGAACCAACACACAGCAGATGAGTTTGTAAGAAGCGGGTTTTCTGTGTTTTAAACGCATTCTTACTGGTAACTCTTACATGCGTTTCTAGGGCTGGAAATGACTGTTTCTACATTCTCCAAAGAAAGGGTTTCTGAACTGCTGCAAACACACATCAGTTTAACTCTGGAAGTTGAATATAGGCATTTGAAAACATTCTGCTAGATAGATCCGTTTTCGTTTTAGAGCAAGGTTTTTCTCTTTACAGCCTGGTCTCCAATGCATTCTGGAATGTCCAAACGCAGCTTTTAGAAGAAACGTGTTTCTACCTCGCTGAATCTAAACATAGATGCAACTTCCTAAAAGGAACCAACACACAGCAGATGAGTTTGTAAGAAGCGGGTTTTCTGTGTTTTAAACGCATTCTTACTGCTAACTCTTACATGCGTTTCTAGGGCTGGAAATGACTGTTTCTACATTCTACAAAGAAAGGGTTTCTGAACTGCTGCAAACACACATCAGTTTAACTCTGGAAGTTGAATACACACATTGACAAACATTCTGCTAGATAGCTCCGTTTTGGTTTTAGAGCAAGGTATTTCTCTTTACAGCCTGTTCTCCAATGCACTCTGGAATGTCCAAACGCAGCTTTTAGAAGAAACGTGTTTCTACCTCGCTGAATCTAAACATAGATGCAACTTCCTAAAAGGAACCAACACACAGCAGATGAGTTTGTAAGAAGCGGGTTTTCTGTGTTTTAAACGCATTCTTACTGCTAACTCTTACATGCGTTTCTAGGGCTGGAAATGACAGTTTCTACATTCTCCAAAGAAAGGGTTTCTGAACTGCTGCAAACACACATCAGTTTGACTCTGGAAGTTGAATACACACATTGACAAACATTCTGCTAGATAGCTCCGTTTTAGTTTTAGAGCAAGGTAATTCTCTTTACAGCCTGTTCTCCAATGCACTCTGGAATGTCGAAACGCAGCTTTTAGAAGAAACGTGTTTCTACCTCGCTGAATCTAAACATAGATGCAACTTCCTAAAAGGAACAAACACACAGCAGATGAGTTTGTAAGAAGCGGGTTTTCTGTGTTTTAAACGCATTTTTACTGCTAACTCTTACATGCGTTTCTAGGGCTGGAAATGACTGTTTCTACATTCTCCAAAGAAAGGGTTTCTGAACTGCTGCAAACACACATCAGTTTAACTCTGGAAGTTGAATATAGACATTGACAAACATACTGGTAGATAGCTTCGTTTTGGTTTTAGAGCAAGATTTTCTCTTCACAGCATGTTCTCCCATGCACTCTGGAAAGTCCAAACGCAGCTTTTAGAAGAAACGTGTTTCTACCTCGCTGAATCTAAACATAGATGCAACTTCCTAAAAGAAACCAACACACAGCAGATGAGTTTGTAAGAAACGGGTCTTCTGTGTTTTAAACGCATTAATACTGCTAACCCTTATATGCGTCTCTAGGGCTGGAAATGACTTTTTCTGCATTCTCCAAAGAAAGGGTTTCTGAACTGCTGCAAACACACATCAGTTTATCTCTGGAAGTTGAATACACACATTGAGAACCATTCTGCTAGATATCTCCGTTTTGGTGTTAGAGCAACGTATTTCTCTTTACAGCCTGTTCTCCAATGCACTCTGGAATGTCCAAACGCAGCTTTTAGAAGAAACGTGTTTCTACCTCGCTGAATCTAAACATAGATGCAACTTCCTAAAAGGAACCAACACACAGCAGATGAATTTGTAAGAAGCGGGTTTTCTGTGTTTTAAACGCATTCTTACTGCTAACTCTTACATGCGTTTCTAGGGCTGGAAATGACTGTTTCTAAATTCTACAAAGAAAGGGTTTCTGAACTGCTTCAAAAACACATCAGTTTACCTCTGGAAGTTGAATACACACATTGAAAAACATACTGCTAGATAGCTCCGTTTTGGTTTTAGAGCAAGATTTTCTCTTTACAGCATGTTCTCCCATCATCTCTGGAATGTCCAAACGCAGCTTTTAGAAGAAACGTGTTTCTATCTCGCTGAATCTAAACATAGATGCAACTTCCTAAAGGGAACCAACACACAGCAGATGTGTTTGTAAGAAGCGGGTTTTCTGTGTTTTAAACGCATTCTTACTTCTAACTCTTACATGCGTTTCTAGGGCTGGAAATGACTGTTTCTACATTCTCCAAAGAAAGGGTTTCTGAACTGCTGCAAACACACATCAGTTTAACTCTGGAAGTTGAATAAACACATTGGCAAACATACTGCTAGATAGCTCCGTTTTTGTTTTAGAGCAAGATTTTCTCTTTACAGGATGTTCTCCCATGCACTCTGTAATGTCCAAACGCAGCTTTTAGAAGAGACGTGTTTCTACCTCGCTGAATCTAAACATAGATGCAACTTCCTAAAAGGAACCAACACACAGCAGATGAGTTTGTAAGAAGCGGGTTTTCTGTGTTTTAAACGCATTCTTACTGCTAACTCTTACATGCGTTTCTAGGGCTGGAAATGACTGTTTCTACATTCTCCCAAGAAAGGGTTTCTGAACTGCTGCAAACACACATCAGTTTAACTCTGGAAGTTGAATAAAGACATTGAAAAACATTCTGCTAGATAGCTCCGTTTTTGTTTTATAGCAAGGTTTTTCTCTTTACAGCCTCTTCTCCAATGCACTCCGGAATGTCCAAATGCAGCTTTCAGAAGAAACGTGTTTCTACCTCGCTGAATCTAAACATAGATGCAACTTCCTAAAAGGAACCAACACACAGCAGATGAGTTTGTAAGAAGCGGGTTTTCTGTGTTTTAAACGCATTCTTACTGCTAACTCTTACATGCGTTTCTAGGGCTGGAAGTGACTGTTTCTACATTCTCCAAAGAAAGGGTTTCTGAACTGCTGCAAACACACGTCAGTTTAACTCTGGAAGTTGAATACACACATTGACAAACATTCTGCTAGATAGCTCCGTTTTGGTTTTAGAGCAAGGTATTTCTCTTTACAGCCTGTTCTCCAATGCACTCTGGAATGTCCAAACGCAACTTTTAGAAGAAACGTGTTTCTACCTCGCTGAATCTAAACATAGATGCAACTTCCTAAAAGGAACCAACACACAGCAGATGAGTTTGTAAGAAGCGGGTTTTCTGTGTTTTAAACGCATTCTTACTGCTAACTCTTACATGCGTTTCTAGGGCTGGAAATGAGTGTTTCTACATTCTACAAAGAAAGGGTTTCTGAACTGCTTGAAACACACATCAGTTTAACGCTGGAAGTTGAATACACACATTGACAAACATACTGCTAGATAGATCCGTTTTGGTTTTAGAGCAAGATTTTCTCTTTACAGCATGTTCTCCCATGCACTCTGGAATGTCGAAACGCAGCTTTTAGAAGAGACGTTTTTCTACCTCGCTGAATCTAAACATAGATGCAACTTCCTAAAAGGAACCAACACACAGCAGATGAGTTTGTAAGAAGCGGGTTTTCTGTGTTTTAAACGCATTCTTACTTCTAACTCTTACATGCGTTTCTAGGGCTGGAAATGACTGTTTCTACATTCTCCAAAGAAAGGGTTTCTGAACTGCTGCAAACACACATCAGTTTAACTCTGGAAGTTGAATACACACATTGACAAACATTCTGCTAGATAGCTCCGTTTTGGTTTTAGAGCAAGGTTTTTCTCTTGACAGCCCGTTCTCCAATGCACTCTGTAATGTCCAAACGCAGCTTTTAGAAGAAACGTGTTTCTACCTCGCTGAATCTAAACATAGATGCAACTTCCTAAAAGGAACCAACACACAGCAGATGAGTTTGTTAGAAGCGGGTTTTCTGTGTTTTAAACGCATTCTTACTTCTAACTCTAACATGCGTTTCTAGGGCTGGAAATGACTGTTTCTACATTCTCCAAAGAAAGGGTTTCTGAACTGCTGCAAACACACATCAGTTTAACTCTGGAAGTTGAATACACACATTGGCAAACATACTGTTAGATAGCTCCGTTTTTGTTTTAGAGCAAGATTTTCTCTTTACAGAATGTTCTCCCATGCACTCTGTAATGTCCAAACGCAGCTTTTAGAAGAGACGTGTTTCTACCTCGCTGAATCTAAACATAGATGCAACTTCCTAAAAGGAACCAACACAGAGCAGATGAGTTTGTAAGAAGCGGGTTTTCTGTGTTTTAAACGCATTCTTACTGCTAACTCTGACATGCGTTTCTAGGGCTGGAAATGACTGTTTCTACATTCTCCAAAGAAAGGGTTTCTGAACTGCTTCAAACACACATCAGTTTACCTCTGGAAGTTGAATACACACATTGAAAAACATACTGCTAGATAGCTCCGTTTTGGTTTTAGAGCAAGATTTTCTCTTTTCAGCATGTTCTCCCATCATCTCTAGAATGTCCAAACGCAGCTTTTAGAAGAAACGTGTTTCTACCTCGCTGAATCTAAACATAGATGCAACTTCCTAAAAGGAACCAACACACAGCAGATGAGTTTGTAAGAAGCGGGTTTTCTGTGTTTTAAACGCATTCTTACTGCTAACTCTTACATGCGTTTCTAGGGCTGGAAATGACAGTTTCTACATTCTCCAAAGAAAGGGTTTCTGAACTGCTGCAAACACACATCAGTTTGACTCTGGAAGTTGAATACACACATTGACAAACATTCTGCTAGATAGCTCCGTTTTGGTTTTAGAGCAAGGTATTTCTCTTTACAGCCTGTTCTCCAATGCACTCTGGAATGTCCAAACGCAGCTTTTAGAAGAAACGTGTTTCTACCTCGCTGAATCTAAACATAGATGCAACTTCCTAAAAGGAACCAACACACAGCAGATGAGTTTGTAAGAAGCGGGTTTTCTGTGTTTTAAACGCATTCTTACTGCTAACTCTTACATGTGTTTCTAGGGCTGGAAATGACTGTTTCTACATTCTCCAAAGAAAGGGTTTCTGAACTGCTGCAAACACACATCTGTTTAACTCTGGAAGTTGAATACACACATTGACAAACATTCTGCTAGATAGCTCCGTTTTGGTTTTAGAGCAAGGTATTTCTCTTTACAGCCTGTTCTCCAATGCACTCTGGAATGTCCAAACGCAGCTTTTAGAAGAAACGTGTTTCTACCTCGCTGAATCTAAACATAGATGCAACTTCCTAAAAGGAACCAACACACAGCAGATGAGTTTGTAAGAAGCGGGTTTTCTGTGTTTTAAACGCATTCATACTGCTAACTCTTACATGCGTTTCTAGGGCTGGAAATGACTGTTTCTACATTCTCCAAAGAAAGGGTTTCTGAACTGCTGCAAACACACATCAGTTTAACTCTGGAAGTTGAATATAGACATTGACAAACATACTGGTAGATAGCTTCGTTTTGGTTTTAGAGCAAGATTTTCTCTTCACAGCATGTTCTCCCATGCACTCTGGAAAGTCCAAACGCAGCTTTTAGAAGAAACGTGTTTCTACCTCGCTGAATCTAAACATAGATGCAACTTCCTAAAAGAAACCAACACACAGCAGATGAGTTTGTAGGAAACGGGTCTTCTGTGTTTTAAACGCATTAATACTGCTAACTCTTATATGCGTCTCTAGGTCTGGAAATGACTTTTTCTGCATTCTCCAAAGAAAGGGTTTCTGAACTGCTGCAAACACACATCAGTTTAACTCTGGAAGTAGAATACACACATTGAGAACCATTCTGCTAGATATCTCCGTTTTGGTGTTAGAGCAACGTATTTCTCTTTACAGCCTGTTCTCCAATGCACTCTGGAATGTCCAAACGCAGCTTTTAGAAGAAACGTGTTTCTACCTCGCTGAATCTAAACATAGATGCAACTTCCTAAAAGGAACCAACACACAGCAGATGAGTTTGTAAGAAGCGGGTTTTCTGTGTTTTAAACGCATTCTTACTGCTAACTCTTACATGCGTTTCTAGGGCTGGAAATGACAGTTTCTACATTCTCCAAAGAAAGGGTTTCTGAACTGCTGCAAACACACATCAGTTTGACTCTGGAAGTTGAATACACACATTGACAAACATTCTGCTAGATAGCTCCGTTTTGGTTTTAGAGCAAAGTATTTCTCTTTACAGCCTGTTCTCCAATGCACTCTGGAATGTCCAAACGCAGCTTTTAGAAGAAACGTGTTTCTACCTCGCTGAATCTAAACATAGATGCAACTTCCTAAAAGGAACCAACACACAGCAGATGAGTTTGTAAGAAGCGGGTTTTCTGTGTTTTAAACGCATTCTTACTGCTAACTCTTACATGCGTTTCTAGGGCTGGAAATGACTGTTTCTACATTCTCCAAAAAAAGGGTTTCTGAACTGCTGCAAACACACATCAGTTTAACTCTGAAAGTTGAATATATACATTGACAAACATACTGCTAGATAGCTCCGTTTTGGTTTTAGAGCAAGATTTTCTCTTTACAGCATGTTCTCCCATGCACTCTAGAATGTCCAAACGCAGCTTTTAGAAGAAACGTGTTTCTACCTCGCTGAATCTAAACATAGATGCAACTTCCTAAAAGGAACCAACACACAGCAGATGAGTTTGTAAGAAGCGGGTTTTCTGTGTTTTAAACGCATTCTTACTGCTAACTCTTACATGCGTTTCTAGGGCTGGAAATGACTGTTTCTACATTCTCCAAAGAAAGGGTTTCTGAACTGCTGCAAACACACATCAGTTTAACTCTGGAAGTTGAATATAGACATTGACAAACATACTGGTAGATAGCTTCGTTTTGGTTTTAGAGCAAGATTTTCTCTTCACAGCATGTTCTCCCATGCACTCTGGAAAGTCCAAACGCAGCTTTTAGAAGAAACGTGTTTCTACCTCGCTGAATCTAAACATAGATGCAACTTCCTAAAAGAAACCAACACACAGCAGATGAGTTTGTAAGAAACGGGTCTTCTGTGTTTTAAACGCATTAATACTGCTAACTCTTATATGCGTCTCTAGGGCTGGAAATGACTTTTTCTGCATTCTCCAAAGAAAGGGTTTCTGAACTGCTGCAAACACACATCAGTTTAACTCTGGAAGTAGAATACACACATTGAGAACCATTCTGCTAGATATCTCCGTTTTGGTGTTAGAGCAACGTATTTCTCTTTACAGCCTGTTCTCCAATGCACTCTGGAATGTCCAAACGCAGCTTTTAGAAGAAACGTGTTTCTACCTCGCTGAATCTAAACATAGATGCAACTTCCTAAAAGGAACCAACACACAGCAGATGAATTTGTAAGAAGCGGGTTTTCTGTGTTTTAAACGCATTCTTACTGCTAACTCTTACATGCGTTTCTAGGGCTGGAAATGACTGTTTCTACATTCTACAAAGAAAGGGTTTCTGAACTGCTTCAAAAACACATCAGTTTACCTCTGGAAGTTGAATACACACATTGGCAAACACACTGCTAGATAGCTCCGTTTTTGTTTTAGAGCAAGATTTTCTCTTTACAGAATGTTCTCCCATGCACTCGGTAATGTCCAAACGCAGCTTTTAGAAGAGACGTGTTTCTACCTCGCTGAATGTAAACATAGATGCAACTTCCTAAAAGGAACCAACACACAGCAGATGAGTTTGTAAGAAGCGGGTTTTCTGTGTTTTAAACGCATTCTTACTGCTAACTCTTACATGCGTTTCTAGGGCTGGAAATGACTGTTTCTACATTCTCCAAAGAAAGGGTTTTTGAACTGCTGGAAACACACATCAGTTTAATTCTGAAAGTTGAATATACACATTGACAAACAGACTGCTAGATAGCTCCGTTTTGGTTTTAGAGCAATATTTTCTCTTTACAGCATGTTCTCCCATGCACTCTAGAATGTCCAAACGCAGCTTTTAGAAGAAACGTGTTTCTACCTCGCTGAATCTAAACATGAATGCAACTTCCTAAAAGGAACCAACACACAGCAGATGAGTTTGTAAGAAGCGAGTTTTCTGTGTTTTAAACGCATTCTTACTTCTAACTTTTACATGCGTTTCTAGGGCTGGAAATGACTGTTTCTACATTCTCCAAAGAAAGAGTTTGTGAACTGCTGCAAACACACATCAGTTTAACTCCGAAAGTTGAATACACACATTGACAAACATACTGCTAGATAGCTTCGTTTTGGTTTTAGAGCAAGATTTTCTCTTTACAGAATGTTCTCCCATGCCCTCTGGAAAGTCCAAACGCAGCTTTTAGAAGAAACGTGGTTCTACCTCGCTGAATCTAAACATAGATGCAACTTCCTAAAATAAACCAACACACAGCAGATGAGTTTGTAAGAAACGGGTCTTCTGTGTTTTAAACGCATTAATACTGCTAACTCTTATATGCGTCTCTAGGGCTGGAAATGACTTTTTCTGCATTCTCCAAAGAAAGGGTTTCTGAACTGCTGCAAACACACATCAGTTTAACTCTGGAAGTTGAATACACACATTGGCAAACATACTGCTAGATAGCTCCGTTTTTGTTTTAGAGCAAGATTTTCTCTTTACAGAATGTTCTCCCATGCACTCTGTAATGTCCAAACGCAGCTTTTAGAAGAGACGTGTTTCTACCTCGCTGAATGTAAACATAGATGCAACTTCCTAAAAGGAACCAACACACAGCAGATGAGTTTGTAAGAAGCGGGTTTTCTGTGTTTTAAACGCATTCTTACTGCTAACTCTTACATGCGTTTCTAGGGCTGGAAATGACTGTTTCTACATTCTCCAAAGAAAGGGTTTCTGAACTGCTGCAAACACACATCAGTTTAACTCTGAAAGTTGAATATACACATTGACAAACATACTGCTAGATAGCTCCGTTTTGGTTTTAGAGCAAGATTTTCTCTTTACAGCATGTTCTCCCATGCACTCTAGAATGTCCAAACGCAGCTTTTAGAAGAAACGTGTTTCTACCTCGCTGAATCTAAACATAGATGCAACTTCCTAAAAGGAACCAACACACAGCAGATGAGTTTGTAAGAAGCGGGTTTTCTGTGTTTTAAACGCATTCTTACTGCTAACTCTTACATGCGTTTCCAGGGCTGGAAATGACTGTTTCTACATTCTCCAAAGAAAGGGTTTCTGAACTGCTGCAAACACACATCAGTTTAACTCTGGAAGTTGAATAAAGACATTGAAAAACATTCTGCTAGATAGCTCCGTTTTTGTTTTAGAGCAAGGTTTTTCTCTTTACAGCCTCTTCTCCAATGCACTCCGGAATGTCCAAACGCAGCTTTTAGAAGAAACGTGTTTCTACGTCGCTGAATCTAAACATAGATGCAACTTCCTAAAAGGAACCAACACACAGCAGATGAGTTTGTAAGAAGCGGGTTTTCTGTGTTTTAAACGCATTCTTACTGCTAACTCTTACATGCGTTTCTAGGGCTGGAAATGACTGTTTCTACATTCTCCAAAGAAAGGGTTTCTGAACTGCTGCAAACACACATCAGTTTAACTCTGGAAGTTGAATATAGGCATTTGAAAACATTCTGCTAGATAGATCCGTTTTCGTTTTAGAGCAAGGTTTTTCTCTTTACAGCCTGGTCTCCAATGCATTCTGGAATGTCCAAACGCAGCTTTTAGAAGAAACGTGTTTCTACCTCGCTGAATCTAAACATAGATGCAACTTCCTAAAAGGAACCAACACACAGCAGATGAGTTTGTAAGAAGCGGGTTTTCTGTGTTTTAAACGCATTCTTACTGCTAACTCTTACATGCGTTTCTAGGGCTGGAAATGACTGTTTCTACATTCTACAAAGAAAGGGTTTCTGAACTGCTGCAAACACACATCAGTTTAACTCTGGAAGTTGAATACACACATTGACAAACATTCTGCTAGATAGCTCCGTTTTGGTTTTAGAGCAAGGTATTTCTCTTTACAGCCTGTTCTCCAATGCACTCTGGAATGTCCAAACGCAGCTTTTAGAAGAAACGTGTTTCTACCTCGCTGAATCTAAACATAGATGCAACTTCCTAAAAGGAACCAACACACAGCAGATGAGTTTGTAAGAAGCGGGTTTTCTGTGTTTTAAACGCATTCTTACTGCTAACTCTTACATGCGTTTCTAGGGCTGGAAATGACAGTTTCTACATTCTCCAAAGAAAGGGTTTCTGAACTGCTGCAAACACACATCAGTTTGACTCTGGAAGTTGAATACACACATTGACAAACATTCTGCTAGATAGCTCCGTTTTAGTTTTAGAGCAAGGTATTTCTCTTTACAGCCTGTTCTCCAATGCACTCTGGAATGTCGAAACGCAGCTTTTAGAAGAAACGTGTTTCTACCTCGCTGAATCTAAACATAGATGCAACTTCCTAAAAGGAACCAACACACAGCAGATGAGTTTGTAAGAAGCGGGTTTTCTGTGTTTTAAACGCATTTTTACTGCTAACTCTTACATGCGTTTCTAGGGCTGGAAATGACTGTTTCTACATTCTCCAAAGAAAGGGTTTCTGAACTGCTGCAAACACACATCAGTTTAACTCTGGAAGTTGAATATAGACATTGACAAACATACTGGTAGATAGCTTCGTTTTGGTTTTAGAGCAAGATTTTCTCTTCACAGCATGTTCTCCCATGCACTCTGGAAAGTCCAAACGCAGCTTTTAGAAGAAACGTGTTTCTACCTCGCTGAATCTAAACATAGATGCAACTTCCTAAAAGAAACCAACACACAGCAGATGAGTTTGTAAGAAACGGGTCTTCTGTGTTTTAAAGGCATTAATACTGCTAACTCTTATATGCGTCTCTAGGGCTGGAAATGACTTTTTCTGCATTCTCCAAAGAAAGGGTTTCTGAACTGCTGCAAACACATCAGTTTAACTCTGGAAGTAGAATACACACATTGAGAACCATTCTGCTAGATATCTCCGTTTTGGTGTTAGAGCAACGTATTTCTCTTTACAGCCTGTTCTCCAATGCACTCTGGAATGTCCAAACGCAGCTTTTAGAAGAAACGTGTTTCTACCTCGCTGAATCTAAACATAGATGCAACTTCCTAAAAGGAACCAACACACAGCAGATGAATTTGTAAGAAGCGGGTTTTCTGTGTTTTAAACGCATTCTTACTGCTAACTCTTACATGCGTTTCTAGGGCTGGAAATGACTGTTTCTACATTCTACAAAGAAAGGGTTTCTGAACTGCTTCAAAAACACATCAGTTTACCTCTGGAAGTTGAATACACACATTGGCAAACACACTGCTAGATAGCTCCGTTTTTGTTTTAGAGCAAGATTTTCTCTTTACAGAATGTTCTCCCATGCACTCGGTAATGTCCAAACGCAGCTTTTAGAAGAGACGTGTTTCTACCTCGCTGAATGTAAACATAGATGCAACTTCCTAAAAGGAACCAACACACAGCAGATGAGTTTGTAAGAAGCGGGTTTTCTGTGTTTTAAACGCATTCTTACTGCTAACTCTTACATGCGTTTCTAGGGCTGGAAATGACTGTTTCTACATTCTCCAAAGAAAGGGTTTTTGAACTGCTGGAAACACACATCAGTTTAATTCTGAAAGTTGAATATACACATTGACAAACAGACTGCTAGATAGCTCCGTTTTGGTTTTAGAGCAATATTTTCTCTTTACAGCATGTTCTCCCATGCACTCTAGAATGTCCAAACGCAGCTTTTAGAAGAAACGTGTTTCTACCTCGCTGAATCTAAACATGAATGCAACTTCCTAAAAGGAACCAACACACAGCAGATGAGTTTGTAAGAAGCGAGTTTTCTGTGTTTTAAACGCATTCTTACTTCTAACTTTTACATGCGTTTCTAGGGCTGGAAATGACTGTTTCTACATTCTCCAAAGAAAGAGTTTGTGAACTGCTGCAAACACACATCAGTTTAACTCCGAAAGTTGAATACACACATTGACAAACATACTGCTAGATAGCTTCGTTTTGGTTTTAGAGCAAGATTTTCTCTTTACAGCATGTTGTCCCATGCCCTCTGGAAAGTCCAAACGCAGCTTTTAGAAGAAACGTGGTTCTACCTCGCTGAATCTAAACATAGATGCAACTTCCTAAAAGAAACCAACACACAGCAGATGAGTTTGTAAGAAACGGGTCTTCTGTGTTTTAAACGCATTAATACTGCTAACTCTTATATGCGTCTCTAGGGCTGGAAATGACTTTTTCTGCATTCTCCAAAGAAAGGGTTTCTGAACTGCTGCAAACACACATCAGTTTAACTCTGGAAGTTGAATACACACATTGGCAAACATACTGCTAGATAGCTCCGTTTTTGTTTTAGAGCAAGATTTTCTCTTTACAGAATGTTCTCCCATGCACTCTGTAATGTCCAAACGCAGCTTTTAGAAGAGACGTGTTTCTACCTCGCTGAATGTAAACATAGATGCAACTTCCTAAAAGGAACCAACACACAGCAGATGAGTTTGTAAGAAGCGGGTTTTCTGTGTTTTAAACGCATTCTTACTGCTAACTCT
Organism: Saimiri boliviensis; assembly: GCF_048565385.1. Classification (NCBI taxonomy): domain Eukaryota; kingdom Metazoa; phylum Chordata; class Mammalia; order Primates; family Cebidae; genus Saimiri; species Saimiri boliviensis. The sequence continues at coordinate 29,421,959 of NC_133454.1, read as the reverse complement.
TACATGCGTTTCTAGGGCTGGAAATGACTGTTTCTACATTCTCCAAAGAAAGGGTTTCTGAACTGCTGCAAACACACATCAGTTTAACTCTGAAAGTTGAATATACACATTGACAAACATACTGCTAGATAGCTCCGTTTTGGTTTTAGAGCAAGATTTTCTCTTTACAGCATGTTCTCCCATGCACTCTAGAATGTCCAAACGCAGCTTTTAGAAGAAACGTGTTTCTACCTCGCTGAATCTAAACATAGATGCAACTTCCTAAAAGGAACCAACACACAGCAGATGAGTTTGTAAGAAGCGGGTTTTCTGTGTTTTAAACGCATTCTTACTGCTAACTCTTACATGCGTTTCCAGGGCTGGAAATGACTGTTTCTACATTCTCCAAAGAAAGGGTTTCTGAACTGCTGCAAACACACATCAGTTTAACTCTGGAAGTTGAATAAAGACATTGAAAAACATTCTGCTAGATAGCTCCGTTTTTGTTTTAGAGCAAGGTTTTTCTCTTTACAGCCTCTTCTCCAATGCACTCCGGAATGTCCAAACGCAGCTTTTAGAAGAAACGTGTTTCTACCTCGCTGAATCTAAACATAGATGCAACTTCCTAAAAGGAACCAACACACAGCAGATGAGTTTGTAAGAAGCGGGTTTTCTGTGTTTTAAACGCATTCTTACTGGTAACTCTTACATGCGTTTCTAGGGCTGGAAATGACTGTTTCTACATTCTCCAAAGAAAGGGTTTCTGAACTGCTGCAAACACACATCAGTTTAACTCTGGAAGTTGAATATAGGCATTTGAAAACATTCTGCTAGATAGATCCGTTTTCGTTTTAGAGCAAGGTTTTTCTCTTTACAGCCTGGTCTCCAATGCATTCTGGAATGTCCAAACGCAGCTTTTAGAAGAAACGTGTTTCTACCTCGCTGAATCTAAACATAGATGCAACTTCCTAAAAGGAACCAACACACAGCAGATGAGTTTGTAAGAAGCGGGTTTTCTGTGTTTTAAACGCATTCTTACTGCTAACTCTTACATGCGTTTCTAGGGCTGGAAATGACTGTTTCTACATTCTACAAAGAAAGGGTTTCTGAACTGCTGCAAACACACATCAGTTTAACTCTGGAAGTTGAATACACACATTGACAAACATTCTGCTAGATAGCTCCGTTTTGGTTTTAGAGCAAGGTATTTCTCTTTACAGCCTGTTCTCCAATGCACTCTGGAATGTCCAAACGCAGCTTTTAGAAGAAACGTGTTTCTACCTCGCTGAATCTAAACATAGATGCAACTTCCTAAAAGGAACCAACACACAGCAGATGAGTTTGTAAGAAGCGGGTTTTCTGTGTTTTAAACGCATTCTTACTGCTAACTCTTACATGCGTTTCTAGGGCTGGAAATGACAGTTTCTACATTCTCCAAAGAAAGGGTTTCTGAACTGCTGCAAACACACATCAGTTTGACTCTGGAAGTTGAATACACACATTGACAAACATTCTGCTAGATAGCTCCGTTTTAGTTTTAGAGCAAGGTAATTCTCTTTACAGCCTGTTCTCCAATGCACTCTGGAATGTCGAAACGCAGCTTTTAGAAGAAACGTGTTTCTACCTCGCTGAATCTAAACATAGATGCAACTTCCTAAAAGGAACAAACACACAGCAGATGAGTTTGTAAGAAGCGGGTTTTCTGTGTTTTAAACGCATTTTTACTGCTAACTCTTACATGCGTTTCTAGGGCTGGAAATGACTGTTTCTACATTCTCCAAAGAAAGGGTTTCTGAACTGCTGCAAACACACATCAGTTTAACTCTGGAAGTTGAATATAGACATTGACAAACATACTGGTAGATAGCTTCGTTTTGGTTTTAGAGCAAGATTTTCTCTTCACAGCATGTTCTCCCATGCACTCTGGAAAGTCCAAACGCAGCTTTTAGAAGAAACGTGTTTCTACCTCGCTGAATCTAAACATAGATGCAACTTCCTAAAAGAAACCAACACACAGCAGATGAGTTTGTAAGAAACGGGTCTTCTGTGTTTTAAACGCATTAATACTGCTAACCCTTATATGCGTCTCTAGGGCTGGAAATGACTTTTTCTGCATTCTCCAAAGAAAGGGTTTCTGAACTGCTGCAAACACACATCAGTTTATCTCTGGAAGTTGAATACACACATTGAGAACCATTCTGCTAGATATCTCCGTTTTGGTGTTAGAGCAACGTATTTCTCTTTACAGCCTGTTCTCCAATGCACTCTGGAATGTCCAAACGCAGCTTTTAGAAGAAACGTGTTTCTACCTCGCTGAATCTAAACATAGATGCAACTTCCTAAAAGGAACCAACACACAGCAGATGAATTTGTAAGAAGCGGGTTTTCTGTGTTTTAAACGCATTCTTACTGCTAACTCTTACATGCGTTTCTAGGGCTGGAAATGACTGTTTCTAAATTCTACAAAGAAAGGGTTTCTGAACTGCTTCAAAAACACATCAGTTTACCTCTGGAAGTTGAATACACACATTGAAAAACATACTGCTAGATAGCTCCGTTTTGGTTTTAGAGCAAGATTTTCTCTTTACAGCATGTTCTCCCATCATCTCTGGAATGTCCAAACGCAGCTTTTAGAAGAAACGTGTTTCTATCTCGCTGAATCTAAACATAGATGCAACTTCCTAAAGGGAACCAACACACAGCAGATGTGTTTGTAAGAAGCGGGTTTTCTGTGTTTTAAACGCATTCTTACTTCTAACTCTTACATGCGTTTCTAGGGCTGGAAATGACTGTTTCTACATTCTCCAAAGAAAGGGTTTCTGAACTGCTGCAAACACACATCAGTTTAACTCTGGAAGTTGAATAAACACATTGGCAAACATACTGCTAGATAGCTCCGTTTTTGTTTTAGAGCAAGATTTTCTCTTTACAGGATGTTCTCCCATGCACTCTGTAATGTCCAAACGCAGCTTTTAGAAGAGACGTGTTTCTACCTCGCTGAATCTAAACATAGATGCAACTTCCTAAAAGGAACCAACACACAGCAGATGAGTTTGTAAGAAGCGGGTTTTCTGTGTTTTAAACGCATTCTTACTGCTAACTCTTACATGCGTTTCCAGGGCTGGAAATGACTGTTTCTACATTCTCCCAAGAAAGGGTTTCTGAACTGCTGCAAACACACATCAGTTTAACTCTGGAAGTTGAATAAAGACATTGAAAAACATTCTGCTAGATAGCTCCGTTTTTGTTTTATAGCAAGGTTTTTCTCTTTACAGCCTCTTCTCCAATGCACTCCGGAATGTCCAAATGCAGCTTTCAGAAGAAACGTGTTTCTACCTCGCTGAATCTAAACATAGATGCAACTTCCTAAAAGGAACCAACACACAGCAGATGAGTTTGTAAGAAGCGGGTTTTCTGTGTTTTAAACGCATTCTTACTGCTAACTCTTACATGCGTTTCTAGGGCTGGAAGTGACTGTTTCTACATTCTCCAAAGAAAGGGTTTCTGAACTGCTGCAAACACACGTCAGTTTAACTCTGGAAGTTGAATACACACATTGACAAACATTCTGCTAGATAGCTCCGTTTTGGTTTTAGAGCAAGGTATTTCTCTTTACAGCCTGTTCTCCAATGCACTCTGGAATGTCCAAACGCAACTTTTAGAAGAAACGTGTTTCTACCTCGCTGAATCTAAACATAGATGCAACTTCCTAAAAGGAACCAACACACAGCAGATGAGTTTGTAAGAAGCGGGTTTTCTGTGTTTTAAACGCATTCTTACTGCTAACTCTTACATGCGTTTCTAGGGCTGGAAATGAGTGTTTCTACATTCTACAAAGAAAGGGTTTCTGAACTGCTTGAAACACACATCAGTTTAACGCTGGAAGTTGAATACACACATTGACAAACATACTGCTAGATAGATCCGTTTTGGTTTTAGAGCAAGATTTTCTCTTTACAGCATGTTCTCCCATGCACTCTGGAATGTCGAAACGCAGCTTTTAGAAGAGACGTTTTTCTACCTCGCTGAATCTAAACATAGATGCAACTTCCTAAAAGGAACCAACACACAGCAGATGAGTTTGTAAGAAGCGGGTTTTCTGTGTTTTAAACGCATTCTTACTTCTAACTCTTACATGCGTTTCTAGGGCTGGAAATGACTGTTTCTACATTCTCCAAAGAAAGGGTTTCTGAACTGCTGCAAACACACATCAGTTTAACTCTGGAAGTTGAATACACACATTGACAAACATTCTGCTAGATAGCTCCGTTTTGGTTTTAGAGCAAGGTTTTTCTCTTGACAGCCCGTTCTCCAATGCACTCTGTAATGTCCAAACGCAGCTTTTAGAAGAAACGTGTTTCTACCTCGCTGAATCTAAACATAGATGCAACTTCCTAAAAGGAACCAACACACAGCAGATGAGTTTGTTAGAAGCGGGTTTTCTGTGTTTTAAACGCATTCTTACTTCTAACTCTAACATGCGTTTCTAGGGCTGGAAATGACTGTTTCTACATTCTCCAAAGAAAGGGTTTCTGAACTGCTGCAAACACACATCAGTTTAACTCTGGAAGTTGAATACACACATTGGCAAACATACTGTTAGATAGCTCCGTTTTTGTTTTAGAGCAAGATTTTCTCTTTACAGAATGTTCTCCCATGCACTCTGTAATGTCCAAACGCAGCTTTTAGAAGAGACGTGTTTCTACCTCGCTGAATCTAAACATAGATGCAACTTCCTAAAAGGAACCAACACAGAGCAGATGAGTTTGTAAGAAGCGGGTTTTCTGTGTTTTAAACGCATTCTTACTGCTAACTCTGACATGCGTTTCTAGGGCTGGAAATGACTGTTTCTACATTCTCCAAAGAAAGGGTTTCTGAACTGCTTCAAACACACATCAGTTTACCTCTGGAAGTTGAATACACACATTGAAAAACATACTGCTAGATAGCTCCGTTTTGGTTTTAGAGCAAGATTTTCTCTTTTCAGCATGTTCTCCCATCATCTCTAGAATGTCCAAACGCAGCTTTTAGAAGAAACGTGTTTCTACCTCGCTGAATCTAAACATAGATGCAACTTCCTAAAAGGAACCAACACACAGCAGATGAGTTTGTAAGAAGCGGGTTTTCTGTGTTTTAAACGCATTCTTACTGCTAACTCTTACATGCGTTTCTAGGGCTGGAAATGACAGTTTCTACATTCTCCAAAGAAAGGGTTTCTGAACTGCTGCAAACACACATCAGTTTGACTCTGGAAGTTGAATACACACATTGACAAACATTCTGCTAGATAGCTCCGTTTTGGTTTTAGAGCAAGGTATTTCTCTTTACAGCCTGTTCTCCAATGCACTCTGGAATGTCCAAACGCAGCTTTTAGAAGAAACGTGTTTCTACCTCGCTGAATCTAAACATAGATGCAACTTCCTAAAAGGAACCAACACACAGCAGATGAGTTTGTAAGAAGCGGGTTTTCTGTGTTTTAAACGCATTCTTACTGCTAACTCTTACATGTGTTTCTAGGGCTGGAAATGACTGTTTCTACATTCTCCAAAGAAAGGGTTTCTGAACTGCTGCAAACACACATCTGTTTAACTCTGGAAGTTGAATACACACATTGACAAACATTCTGCTAGATAGCTCCGTTTTGGTTTTAGAGCAAGGTATTTCTCTTTACAGCCTGTTCTCCAATGCACTCTGGAATGTCCAAACGCAGCTTTTAGAAGAAACGTGTTTCTACCTCGCTGAATCTAAACATAGATGCAACTTCCTAAAAGGAACCAACACACAGCAGATGAGTTTGTAAGAAGCGGGTTTTCTGTGTTTTAAACGCATTCATACTGCTAACTCTTACATGCGTTTCTAGGGCTGGAAATGACTGTTTCTACATTCTCCAAAGAAAGGGTTTCTGAACTGCTGCAAACACACATCAGTTTAACTCTGGAAGTTGAATATAGACATTGACAAACATACTGGTAGATAGCTTCGTTTTGGTTTTAGAGCAAGATTTTCTCTTCACAGCATGTTCTCCCATGCACTCTGGAAAGTCCAAACGCAGCTTTTAGAAGAAACGTGTTTCTACCTCGCTGAATCTAAACATAGATGCAACTTCCTAAAAGAAACCAACACACAGCAGATGAGTTTGTAGGAAACGGGTCTTCTGTGTTTTAAACGCATTAATACTGCTAACTCTTATATGCGTCTCTAGGTCTGGAAATGACTTTTTCTGCATTCTCCAAAGAAAGGGTTTCTGAACTGCTGCAAACACACATCAGTTTAACTCTGGAAGTAGAATACACACATTGAGAACCATTCTGCTAGATATCTCCGTTTTGGTGTTAGAGCAACGTATTTCTCTTTACAGCCTGTTCTCCAATGCACTCTGGAATGTCCAAACGCAGCTTTTAGAAGAAACGTGTTTCTACCTCGCTGAATCTAAACATAGATGCAACTTCCTAAAAGGAACCAACACACAGCAGATGAGTTTGTAAGAAGCGGGTTTTCTGTGTTTTAAACGCATTCTTACTGCTAACTCTTACATGCGTTTCTAGGGCTGGAAATGACAGTTTCTACATTCTCCAAAGAAAGGGTTTCTGAACTGCTGCAAACACACATCAGTTTGACTCTGGAAGTTGAATACACACATTGACAAACATTCTGCTAGATAGCTCCGTTTTGGTTTTAGAGCAAAGTATTTCTCTTTACAGAATGTTCTCCCATGCACTCGGTAATGTCCAAACGCAGCTTTTAGAAGAGACGTGTTTCTACCTCGCTGAATGTAAACATAGATGCAACTTCCTAAAAGGAACCAACACACAGCAGATGAGTTTGTAAGAAGCGGGTTTTCTGTGTTTTAAACGCATTCTTACTGCTAACTCTTACATGCGTTTCTAGGGCTGGAAATGACTGTTTCTACATTCTCCAAAGAAAGGGTTTTTGAACTGCTGGAAACACACATCAGTTTAATTCTGAAAGTTGAATATACACATTGACAAACAGACTGCTAGATAGCTCCGTTTTGGTTTTAGAGCAATATTTTCTCTTTACAGCATGTTCTCCCATGCACTCTAGAATGTCCAAACGCAGCTTTTAGAAGAAACGTGTTTCTACCTCGCTGAATCTAAACATGAATGCAACTTCCTAAAAGGAACCAACACACAGCAGATGAGTTTGTAAGAAGCGAGTTTTCTGTGTTTTAAACGCATTCTTACTTCTAACTTTTACATGCGTTTCTAGGGCTGGAAATGACTGTTTCTACATTCTCCAAAGAAAGAGTTTGTGAACTGCTGCAAACACACATCAGTTTAACTCCGAAAGTTGAATACACACATTGACAAACATACTGCTAGATAGCTTCGTTTTGGTTTTAGAGCAAGATTTTCTCTTTACAGAATGTTCTCCCATGCCCTCTGGAAAGTCCAAACGCAGCTTTTAGAAGAAACGTGGATCTACCTCGCTGAATCTAAACATAGATGCAACTTCCTAAAATAAACCAACACACAGCAGATGAGTTTGTAAGAAACGGGTCTTCTGTGTTTTAAACGCATTAATACTGCTAACTCTTATATGCGTCTCTAGGGCTGGAAATGACTTTTTCTGCATTCTCCAAAGAAAGGGTTTCTGAACTGCTGCAAACACACATCAGTTTAACTCTGGAAGTTGAATACACACATTGGCAAACATACTGCTAGATAGCTCCGTTTTTGTTTTAGAGCAAGATTTTCTCTTTACAGAATGTTCTCCCATGCACTCTGTAATGTCCAAACGCAGCTTTTAGAAGAGACGTGTTTCTACCTCGCTGAATGTAAACATAGATGCAACTTCCTAAAAGGAACCAACACACAGCAGATGAGTTTGTAAGAAGCGGGTTTTCTGTGTTTTAAACGCATTCTTACTGCTAACTCTTACATGCGTTTCTAGGGCTGGAAATGACTGTTTCTACATTCTCCAAAGAAAGGGTTTCTGAACTGCTGCAAACACACATCAGTTTAACTCTGAAAGTTGAATATACACATTGACAAACATACTGCTAGATAGCTCCGTTTTGGTTTTAGAGCAAGATTTTCTCTTTACAGCATGTTCTCCCATGCACTCTAGAATGTCCAAACGCAGCTTTTAGAAGAAACGTGTTTCTACCTCGCTGAATCTAAACATAGATGCAACTTCCTAAAAGGAACCAACACACAGCAGATGAGTTTGTAAGAAGCGGGTTTTCTGTGTTTTAAACGCATTCTTACTGCTAACTCTTACATGCGTTTCCAGGGCTGGAAATGACTGTTTCTACATTCTCCAAAGAAAGGGTTTCTGAACTGCTGCAAACACACATCAGTTTAACTCTGGAAGTTGAATAAAGACATTGAAAAACATTCTGCTAGATAGCTCCGTTTTTGTTTTAGAGCAAGGTTTTTCTCTTTACAGCCTCTTCTCCAATGCACTCCGGAATGTCCAAACGCAGCTTTTAGAAGAAACGTGTTTCTACGTCGCTGAATCTAAACATAGATGCAACTTCCTAAAAGGAACCAACACACAGCAGATGAGTTTGTAAGAAGCGGGTTTTCTGTGTTTTAAACGCATTCTTACTGCTAACTCTTACATGCGTTTCTAGGGCTGGAAATGACTGTTTCTACATTCTCCAAAGAAAGGGTTTCTGAACTGCTGCAAACACACATCAGTTTAACTCTGGAAGTTGAATATAGGCATTTGAAAACATTCTGCTAGATAGATCCGTTTTCGTTTTAGAGCAAGGTTTTTCTCTTTACAGCCTGGTCTCCAATGCATTCTGGAATGTCCAAACGCAGCTTTTAGAAGAAACGTGTTTCTACCTCGCTGAATCTAAACATAGATGCAACTTCCTAAAAGGAACCAACACACAGCAGATGAGTTTGTAAGAAGCGGGTTTTCTGTGTTTTAAACGCATTCTTACTGCTAACTCTTACATGCGTTTCTAGGGCTGGAAATGACTGTTTCTACATTCTACAAAGAAAGGGTTTCTGAACTGCTGCAAACACACATCAGTTTAACTCTGGAAGTTGAATACACACATTGACAAACATTCTGCTAGATAGCTCCGTTTTGGTTTTAGAGCAAGGTATTTCTCTTTACAGCCTGTTCTCCAATGCACTCTGGAATGTCCAAACGCAGCTTTTAGAAGAAACGTGTTTCTACCTCGCTGAATCTAAACATAGATGCAACTTCCTAAAAGGAACCAACACACAGCAGATGAGTTTGTAAGAAGCGGGTTTTCTGTGTTTTAAACGCATTCTTACTGCTAACTCTTACATGCGTTTCTAGGGCTGGAAATGACAGTTTCTACATTCTCCAAAGAAAGGGTTTCTGAACTGCTGCAAACACACATCAGTTTGACTCTGGAAGTTGAATACACACATTGACAAACATTCTGCTAGATAGCTCCGTTTTAGTTTTAGAGCAAGGTATTTCTCTTTACAGCCTGTTCTCCAATGCACTCTGGAATGTCGAAACGCAGCTTTTAGAAGAAACGTGTTTCTACCTCGCTGAATCTAAACATAGATGCAACTTCCTAAAAGGAACCAACACACAGCAGATGAGTTTGTAAGAAGCGGGTTTTCTGTGTTTTAAACGCATTTTTACTGCTAACTCTTACATGCGTTTCTAGGGCTGGAAATGACTGTTTCTACATTCTCCAAAGAAAGGGTTTCTGAACTGCTGCAAACACACATCAGTTTAACTCTGGAAGTTGAATATAGACATTGACAAACATACTGGTAGATAGCTTCGTTTTGGTTTTAGAGCAAGATTTTCTCTTCACAGCATGTTCTCCCATGCACTCTGGAAAGTCCAAACGCAGCTTTTAGAAGAAACGTGTTTCTACCTCGCTGAATCTAAACATAGATGCAACTTCCTAAAAGAAACCAACACACAGCAGATGAGTTTGTAAGAAACGGGTCTTCTGTGTTTTAAACGCATTAATACTGCTAACTCTTATATGCGTCTCTAGGGCTGGAAATGACTTTTTCTGCATTCTCCAAAGAAAGGGTTTCTGAACTGCTGCAAACACACATCAGTTTAACTCTGGAAGTAGAATACACACATTGAGAACCATTCTGCTAGATATCTCCGTTTTGGTGTTAGAGCAACGTATTTCTCTTTACAGCCTGTTCTCCAATGCACTCTGGAATGTCCAAACGCAGCTTTTAGAAGAAACGTGTTTCTACCTCGCTGAATCTAAACATGGATGCAACTTCCTAAAAGGAACCAACACACAGCAGATGAATTTGTAAGAAGCGGGTTTTCTGTGTTTTAAACGCATTCTTACTGCTAACTCTTACATGCGTTTCTAGGGCTGGAAATGACTGTTTCTACATTCTACAAAGAAAGGGTTTCTGAACTGCTTCAAAAACACATCAGTTTACCTCTGGAAGTTGAGTACACACATTGGCAAACACACTGCTAGATAGCTCCGTTTTTGTTTTAGAGCAAGATTTTCTCTTTACAGAATGTTCTCCCATGCACTCGGTAATGTCCAAACGCAGCTTTTAGAAGAGACGTGTTTCTACCTCGCTGAATGTAAACATAGATGCAACTTCCTAAAAGGAACCAACACACAGCAGATGAGTTTGTAAGAAGCGGGTTTTCTGTGTTTTAAACGCATTCTTACTGCTAACTCTTACATGCGTTTCTAGGGCTGGAAATGACTGTTTCTACATTCTCCAAAGAAAGGGTTTTTGAACTGCTGGAAACACACATCAGTTTAATTCTGAAAGTTGAATATACACATTGACAAACAGACTGCTAGATAGCTCCGTTTTGGTTTTAGAGCAAGATTTTCTCTTTACAGCATGTTCTCCCATGCACTCTAGAATGTCCAAACGCAGCTTTTAGAAGAAACGTGTTTCTACCTCGCTGAATCTAAACATAGATGCAACTTCCTAAAAGGAACCAACACACAGCAGATGAGTTTGTAAGAAGCGGGTTTTCTGTGTTTTAAACGCATTCTTACTGCTAACTCTTACATGCGTTTCCAGGGCTGGAAATGACTGTTTCTACATTCTCCAAAGAAAGGGTTTCTGAACTGCTGCAAACACACATCAGTTTAACTCTGGAAGTTGAATAAAGACATTGAAAAACATTCTGCTAGATAGCTCCGTTTTTGTTTTAGAGCAAGGTTTTTCTCTTTACAGCCTCTTCTCCAATGCACTCCGGAATGTCCAAACGCAGCTTTTAGAAGAAACGTGTTTCTACCTCGCTGAATCTAAACATAGATGCAACTTCCTAAAAGGAACCAACACACAGCAGATGAGTTTGTAAGAAGCGGGTTTTCTGTGTTTTAAACGCATTCTTACTGCTAACTCTTACATGCGTTTCTAGGGCTGGAAATGACTGTTTCTACATTCTCCAAAGAAAGGGTTTCTGAACTGCTGCAAACACACATCAGTTTATCTCTGGAAGTTGAATATAGGCATTTGAAAACATTCTGCTAGATAGATCCGTTTTCGTTTTAGAGCAAGGTTTTTCTCTTTACAGCCTGGTCTCCAATGCATTCTGGAATGTCCAAACGCAGCTTTTAGAAGAAACGTGTTTCTACCTCGCTGAATCTAAACATAGATGCAACTTCCTAAAAGGAACCAACACACAGCAGATGAGTTTGTAAGAAGCGGGTTTTCTGTGTTTTAAACGCATTCTTACTGCTAACTCTTACATGCGTTTCTAGGGCTGGAAGTGACTGTTTCTACATTCTCCAAAGAAAGGGTTTCTGAACTGCTGCAAACACACGTCAGTTTAACTCTGGAAGTTGAATACACACATTGACAAACATTCTGCTAGATAGCTCCGTTTTGGTTTTAGAGCAAGGTATTTCTCTTTACAGCCTGTTCTCCAATGCACTCTGGAATGTCCAAACGCAACTTTTAGAAGAAACGTGTTTCTACCTCGCTGAATCTAAACATAGATGCAACTTCCTAAAAGGAACCAACACACAGCAGATGAGTTTGTAAGAAGCGGGTTTTCTGTGTTTTAAACGCATTCTTACTGCTAACTCTTACATGCGTTTCTAGGGCTGGAAATGAGTGTTTCTACATTCTACAAAGAAAGGGTTTCTGAACTGCTTGAAACACACATCAGTTTAACGCTGGAAGTTGAATACACACATTGACAAACATACTGCTAGATAGATCCGTTTTGGTTTTAGAGCAAGATTTTCTCTTTACAGCATGTTCTCCCATGCACTCTGGAATGTCGAAACGCAGCTTTTAGAAGAGACGTGTTTCTACCTCGCTGAATCTAAACATAGATGCAACTTCCTAAAAGGAACCAACACACAGCAGATGAGTTTGTAAGAAGCGGGTTTTCTGTGTTTTAAACGCATTCTTACTTCTAACTCTTACATGCGTTTCTAGGGCTGGAAATGACTGTTTCTACATTCTCCAAAGAAAGGGTTTCTGAACTGCTGCAAACACACATCAGTTTAACTCTGGAAGTTGAATACACACATTGACAAACATTCTGCTAGATAGCTCCGTTTTGGTTTTAGAGCAAGGTTTTTCTCTTGACAGCCCGTTCTCCAATGCACTCTGTAATGTCCAAACGCAGCTTTTAGAAGAAACGTGTTTCTACCTCGCTGAATCTAAACATAGATGCAACTTCCTAAAAGGAACCAACACACAGCAGATGAGTTTGTTAGAAGCGGGTTTTCTGTGTTTTAAACGCATTCTTACTTCTAACTCTAACATGCGTTTCTAGGGCTGGAAATGACTGTTTCTACATTCTCCAAAGAAAGGGTTTCTGAACTGCTGCAAACACACATCAGTTTAACTCTGGAAGTTGAATACACACATTGGCAAACATACTGTTAGATAGCTCCGTTTTTGTTTTAGAGCAAGATTTTCTCTTTACAGAATGTTCTCCCATGCACTCTGTAATGTCCAAACGCAGCTTTTAGAAGAGACGTGTTTCTACCTCGCTGAATCTAAACATAGATGCAACTTCCTAAAAGGAACCAACACAGAGCAGATGAGTTTGTAAGAAGCGGGTTTTCTGTGTTTTAAACGCATTCTTACTGCTAACTCTGACATGCGTTTCTAGGGCTGGAAATGACTGTTTCTACATTCTCCAAAGAAAGGGTTTCTGAACTGCTTCAAACACACATCAGTTTACCTCTGGAAGTTGAATACACACATTGAAAAACATACTGCTAGATAGCTCCGTTTTGGTTTTAGAGCAAGATTTTCTCTTTTCAGCATGTTCTCCCATCATCTCTAGAATGTCCAAACGCAGCTTTTAGAAGAAACGTGTTTCTACCTCGCTGAATCTAAACATAGATGCAACTTCCTACAAGGAACCAACACACAGCAGATGAGTTTGTAAGAAGCGGGTTTTCTGTGTTTTAAACGCATTCTTACTGCTAACTCTTACATGCGTTTCTAGGGCTGGAAATGACAGTTTCTACATTCTCCAAAGAAAGGGTTTCTGAACTGCTGCAAACACACATCAGTTTGACTCTGGAAGTTGAATACACACATTGACAAACATTCTGCTAGATAGCTCCGTTTTGGTTTTAGAGCAAGGTATTTCTCTTTACAGCCTGTTCTCCAATGCACTCTGGAATGTCCAAACGCAGCTTTTAGAAGAAACGTGTTTCTACCTCGCTGAATCTAAACATAGATGCAACTTCCTAAAAGGAACCAACACACAGCAGATGAGTTTGTAAGAAGCGGGTTTTCTGTGTTTTAAACGCATTCTTACTGCTAACTCTTACATGTGTTTCTAGGGCTGGAAATGACTGTTTCTACATTCTCCAAAGAAAGGGTTTCTGAACTGCTGCAAACACACATCAGTTTAACTCTGGAAGTAGAATACACACATTGAGAACCATTCTGCTAGATATCTCCGTTTTGGTGTTAGAGCAACGTATTTCTCTTTACAGCCTGTTCTCCAATGCACTCTGGAATGTCCAAACGCAGCTTTTAGAAGAAACGTGTTTCTACCTCGCTGAATCTAAACATAGATGCAACTTCCTAAAAGGAACCAACACACAGCAGATGAGTTTGTAAGAAGCGGGTTTTCTGTGTTTTAAACGCATTCTTACTGCTAACTCTTACATGCGTTTCTAGGGCTGGAAATGACAGTTTCTACATTCTCCAAAGAAAGGGTTTCTGAACTGCTGCAAACACACATCAGTTTGACTCTGGAAGTTGAATACACACATTGACAAACATTCTGCTAGATAGCTCCGTTTTGGTTTTAGAGCAAAGTATTTCTCTTTACAGCCTGTTCTCCAATGCACTCTGGAATGTCCAAACGCAGCTTTTAGAAGAAACGTGTTTCTACCTCGCTGAATCTAAACATAGATGCAACTTCCTAAAAGGAACCAACACACAGCAGATGAGTTTGTAAGAAGCGGGTTTTCTGTGTTTTAAACGCATTCTTACTGCTAACTCTTACATGCGTTTCTAGGGCTGGAAATGACTGTTTCTACATTCTCCAAAAAAAGGGTTTCTGAACTGCTGCAAACACACATCAGTTTAACTCTGAAAGTTGAATATATACATTGACAAACATACTGCTAGATAGCTCCGTTTTGGTTTTAGAGCAAGATTTTCTCTTTACAGCATGTTCTCCCATGCACTCTAGAATGTCCAAACGCAGCTTTTAGAAGAAACGTGTTTCTACCTCGCTGAATCTAAACATAGATGCAACTTCCTAAAAGGAACCAACACACAGCAGATGAGTTTGTAAGAAGCGGGTTTTCTGTGTTTTAAACGCATTCTTACTGCTAACTCTTACATGCGTTTCTAGGGCTGGAAATGACTGTTTCTACATTCTCCAAAGAAAGGGTTTCTGAACTGCTGCAAACACACATCAGTTTAACTCTGGAAGTTGAATATAGACATTGACAAACATACTGGTAGATAGCTTCGTTTTGGTTTTAGAGCAAGATTTTCTCTTCACAGCATGTTCTCCCATGCACTCTGGAAAGTCCAAACGCAGCTTTTAGAAGAAACGTGTTTCTACCTCGCTGAATCTAAACATAGATGCAACTTCCTAAAAGAAACCAACACACAGCAGATGAGTTTGTAAGAAACGGGTCTTCTGTGTTTTAAACGCATTAATACTGCTAACTCTTATATGCGTCTCTAGGGCTGGAAATGACTTTTTCTGCATTCTCCAAAGAAAGGGTTTCTGAACTGCTGCAAACACACATCAGTTTAACTCTGGAAGTAGAATACACACATTGAGAACCATTCTGCTAGATATCTCCGTTTTGGTGTTAGAGCAACGTATTTCTCTTTACAGCCTGTTCTCCAATGCACTCTGGAATGTCCAAACGCAGCTTTTAGAAGAAACGTGTTTCTACCTCGCTGAATCTAAACATAGATGCAACTTCCTAAAAGGAACCAACACACAGCAGATGAATTTGTAAGAAGCGGGTTTTCTGTGTTTTAAACGCATTCTTACTGCTAACTCTTACATGCGTTTCTAGGGCTGGAAATGACTGTTTCTACATTCTACAAAGAAAGGGTTTCTGAACTGCTTCAAAAACACATCAGTTTACCTCTGGAAGTTGAATACACACATTGGCAAACACACTGCTAGATAGCTCCGTTTTTGTTTTAGAGCAAGATTTTCTCTTTACAGAATGTTCTCCCATGCACTCGGTAATGTCCAAACGCAGCTTTTAGAAGAGACGTGTTTCTACCTCGCTGAATGTAAACATAGATGCAACTTCCTAAAAGGAACCAACACACAGCAGATGAGTTTGTAAGAAGCGGGTTTTCTGTGTTTTAAACGCATTCTTACTGCTAACTCTTACATGCGTTTCTAGGGCTGGAAATGACTGTTTCTACATTCTCCAAAGAAAGGGTTTTTGAACTGCTGGAAACACACATCAGTTTAATTCTGAAAGTTGAATATACACATTGACAAACAGACTGCTAGATAGCTCCGTTTTGGTTTTAGAGCAATATTTTCTCTTTACAGCATGTTCTCCCATGCACTCTAGAATGTCCAAACGCAGCTTTTAGAAGAAACGTGTTTCTACCTCGCTGAATCTAAACATGAATGCAACTTCCTAAAAGGAACCAACACACAGCAGATGAGTTTGTAAGAAGCGAGTTTTCTGTGTTTTAAACGCATTCTTACTTCTAACTTTTACATGCGTTTCTAGGGCTGGAAATGACTGTTTCTACATTCTCCAAAGAAAGAGTTTGTGAACTGCTGCAAACACACATCAGTTTAACTCCGAAAGTTGAATACACACATTGACAAACATACTGCTAGATAGCTTCGTTTTGGTTTTAGAGCAAGATTTTCTCTTTACAGAATGTTCTCCCATGCCCTCTGGAAAGTCCAAACGCAGCTTTTAGAAGAAACGTGGTTCTACCTCGCTGAATCTAAACATAGATGCAACTTCCTAAAATAAACCAACACACAGCAGATGAGTTTGTAAGAAACGGGTCTTCTGTGTTTTAAACGCATTAATACTGCTAACTCTTATATGCGTCTCTAGGGCTGGAAATGACTTTTTCTGCATTCTCCAAAGAAAGGGTTTCTGAACTGCTGCAAACACACATCAGTTTAACTCTGGAAGTTGAATACACACATTGGCAAACATACTGCTAGATAGCTCCGTTTTTGTTTTAGAGCAAGATTTTCTCTTTACAGAATGTTCTCCCATGCACTCTGTAATGTCCAAACGCAGCTTTTAGAAGAGACGTGTTTCTACCTCGCTGAATGTAAACATAGATGCAACTTCCTAAAAGGAACCAACACACAGCAGATGAGTTTGTAAGAAGCGGGTTTTCTGTGTTTTAAACGCATTCTTACTGCTAACTCTTACATGCGTTTCTAGGGCTGGAAATGACTGTTTCTACATTCTCCAAAGAAAGGGTTTCTGAACTGCTGCAAACACACATCAGTTTAACTCTGAAAGTTGAATATACACATTGACAAACATACTGCTAGATAGCTCCGTTTTGGTTTTAGAGCAAGATTTTCTCTTTACAGCATGTTCTCCCATGCACTCTAGAATGTCCAAACGCAGCTTTTAGAAGAAACGTGTTTCTACCTCGCTGAATCTAAACATAGATGCAACTTCCTAAAAGGAACCAACACACAGCAGATGAGTTTGTAAGAAGCGGGTTTTCTGTGTTTTAAACGCATTCTTACTGCTAACTCTTACATGCGTTTCCAGGGCTGGAAATGACTGTTTCTACATTCTCCAAAGAAAGGGTTTCTGAACTGCTGCAAACACACATCAGTTTAACTCTGGAAGTTGAATAAAGACATTGAAAAACATTCTGCTAGATAGCTCCGTTTTTGTTTTAGAGCAAGGTTTTTCTCTTTACAGCCTCTTCTCCAATGCACTCCGGAATGTCCAAACGCAGCTTTTAGAAGAAACGTGTTTCTACGTCGCTGAATCTAAACATAGATGCAACTTCCTAAAAGGAACCAACACACAGCAGATGAGTTTGTAAGAAGCGGGTTTTCTGTGTTTTAAACGCATTCTTACTGCTAACTCTTACATGCGTTTCTAGGGCTGGAAATGACTGTTTCTACATTCTCCAAAGAAAGGGTTTCTGAACTGCTGCAAACACACATCAGTTTAACTCTGGAAGTTGAATATAGGCATTTGAAAACATTCTGCTAGATAGATCCGTTTTCGTTTTAGAGCAAGGTTTTTCTCTTTACAGCCTGGTCTCCAATGCATTCTGGAATGTCCAAACGCAGCTTTTAGAAGAAACGTGTTTCTACCTCGCTGAATCTAAACATAGATGCAACTTCCTAAAAGGAACCAACACACAGCAGATGAGTTTGTAAGAAGCGGGTTTTCTGTGTTTTAAACGCATTCTTACTGCTAACTCTTACATGCGTTTCTAGGGCTGGAAATGACTGTTTCTACATTCTACAAAGAAAGGGTTTCTGAACTGCTGCAAACACACATCAGTTTAACTCTGGAAGTTGAATACACACATTGACAAACATTCTGCTAGATAGCTCCGTTTTGGTTTTAGAGCAAGGTATTTCTCTTTACAGCCTGTTCTCCAATGCACTCTGGAATGTCCAAACGCAGCTTTTAGAAGAAACGTGTTTCTACCTCGCTGAATCTAAACATAGATGCAACTTCCTAAAAGGAACCAACACACAGCAGATGAGTTTGTAAGAAGCGGGTTTTCTGTGTTTTAAACGCATTCTTACTGCTAACTCTTACATGCGTTTCTAGGGCTGGAAATGACAGTTTCTACATTCTCCAAAGAAAGGGTTTCTGAACTGCTGCAAACACACATCAGTTTGACTCTGGAAGTTGAATACACACATTGACAAACATTCTGCTAGATAGCTCCGTTTTAGTTTTAGAGCAAGGTATTTCTCTTTACAGCCTGTTCTCCAATGCACTCTGGAATGTCGAAACGCAGCTTTTAGAAGAAACGTGTTTCTACCTCGCTGAATCTAAACATAGATGCAACTTCCTAAAAGGAACCAACACACAGCAGATGAGTTTGTAAGAAGCGGGTTTTCTGTGTTTTAAACGCATTTTTACTGCTAACTCTTACATGCGTTTCTAGGGCTGGAAATGACTGTTTCTACATTCTCCAAAGAAAGGGTTTCTGAACTGCTGCAAACACACATCAGTTTAACTCTGGAAGTTGAATATAGACATTGACAAACATACTGGTAGATAGCTTCGTTTTGGTTTTAGAGCAAGATTTTCTCTTCACAGCATGTTCTCCCATGCACTCTGGAAAGTCCAAACGCAGCTTTTAGAAGAAACGTGTTTCTACCTCGCTGAATCTAAACATAGATGCAACTTCCTAAAAGAAACCAACACACAGCAGATGAGTTTGTAAGAAACGGGTCTTCTGTGTTTTAAACGCATTAATACTGCTAACTCTTATATGCGTCTCTAGGGCTGGAAATGACTTTTTCTGCATTCTCCAAAGAAAGGGTTTCTGAACTGCTGCAAACACACATCAGTTTAACTCTGGAAGTAGAATACACACATTGAGAACCATTCTGCTAGATATCTCCGTTTTGGTGTTAGAGCAACGTATTTCTCTTTACAGCCTGTTCTCCAATGCACTCTGGAATGTCCAAACGCAGCTTTTAGAAGAAACGTGTTTCTACCTCGCTGAATCTAAACATGGATGCAACTTCCTAAAAGGAACCAACACACAGCAGATGAATTTGTAAGAAGCGGGTTTTCTGTGTTTTAAACGCATTCTTACTGCTAACTCTTACATGCGTTTCTAGGGCTGGAAATGACTGTTTCTACATTCTACAAAGAAAGGGTTTCTGAACTGCTTCAAAAACACATCAGTTTACCTCTGGAAGTTGAGTACACACATTGGCAAACACACTGCTAGATAGCTCCGTTTTTGTTTTAGAGCAAGATTTTCTCTTTACAGAATGTTCTCCCATGCACTCGGTAATGTCCAAACGCAGCTTTTAGAAGAGACGTGTTTCTACCTCGCTGAATGTAAACATAGATGCAACTTCCTAAAAGGAACCAACACACAGCAGATGAGTTTGTAAGAAGCGGGTTTTCTGTGTTTTAAACGCATTCTTACTGCTAACTCTTACATGCGTTTCTAGGGCTGGAAATGACTGTTTCTACATTCTCCAAAGAAAGGGTTTTTGAACTGCTGGAAACACACATCAGTTTAATTCTGAAAGTTGAATATACACATTGACAAACAGACTGCTAGATAGCTCCGTTTTGGTTTTAGAGCAAGATTTTCTCTTTACAGCATGTTCTCCCATGCACTCTAGAATGTCCAAACGCAGCTTTTAGAAGAAACGTGTTTCTACCTCGCTGAATCTAAACATAGATGCAACTTCCTAAAAGGAACCAACACACAGCAGATGAGTTTGTAAGAAGCGGGTTTTCTGTGTTTTAAACGCATTCTTACTGCTAACTCTTACATGCGTTTCCAGGGCTGGAAATGACTGTTTCTACATTCTCCAAAGAAAGGGTTTCTGAACTGCTGCAAACACACATCAGTTTAACTCTGGAAGTTGAATAAAGACATTGAAAAACATTCTGCTAGATAGCTCCGTTTTTGTTTTAGAGCAAGGTTTTTCTCTTTACAGCCTCTTCTCCAATGCACTCCGGAATGTCCAAACGCAGCTTTTAGAAGAAACGTGTTTCTACCTCGCTGAATCTAAACATAGATGCAACTTCCTAAAAGGAACCAACACACAGCAGATGAGTTTGTAAGAAGCGGGTTTTCTGTGTTTTAAACGCATTCTTACTGCTAACTCTTACATGCGTTTCTAGGGCTGGAAATGACTGTTTCTACATTCTCCAAAGAAAGGGTTTCTGAACTGCTGCAAACACACATCAGTTTATCTCTGGAAGTTGAATATAGGCATTTGAAAACATTCTGCTAGATAGATCCGTTTTCGTTTTAGAGCAAGGTTTTTCTCTTTACAGCCTGGTCTCCAATGCATTCTGGAATGTCCAAACGCAGCTTTTAGAAGAAACGTGTTTCTACCTCGCTGAATCTAAACATAGATGCAACTTCCTAAAAGGAACCAACACACAGCAGATGAGTTTGTAAGAAGCGGGTTTTCTGTGTTTTAAACGCATTCTTACTGCTAACTCTTACATGCGTTTCTAGGGCTGGAAATGACTGTTTCTACATTCTACAAAGAAAGGGTTTCTGAACTGCTGCAAACACACATCAGTTTAACTCTGGAAGTTGAATACACACATTGACAAACATTCTGCTAGATAGCTCCGTTTTGGTTTTAGAGCAAGGTATTTCTCTTTACAGCCTGTTCTCCAATGCACTCTGGAATGTCCAAACGCAGCTTTTAGAAGAAACGTGTTTCTACCTCGCTGAATCTAAACATAGATGCAACTTCCTAAAAGGAACCAACACACAGCAGATGAGTTTGTAAGAAGCGGGTTTTCTGTGTTTTAAACGCATTCTTACTGCTAACTCTTACATGCGTTTCTAGGGCTGGAAATGACAGTTTCTACATTCTCCAAAGAAAGGGTTTCTGAACTGCTGCAAACACACATCAGTTTGACTCTGGAAGTTGAATACACACATTGACAAACATTCTGCTAGATAGCTCCGTTTTAGTTTTAGAGCAAGGTATTTCTCTTTACAGCCTGTTCTCCAATGCACTCTGGAATGTCGAAACGCAGCTTTTAGAAGAAACGTGTTTCTACCTCGCTGAATCTAAACATAGATGCAACTTCCTAAAAGGAACCAACACACAGCAGATGAGTTTGTAAGAAGCGGGTTTTCTGTGTTTTAAACGCATTTTTACTGCTAACTCTTACATGCGTTTCTAGGGCTGGAAATGACTGTTTCTACATTCTCCAAAGAAAGGGTTTCTGAACTGCTGCAAACACACATCAGTTTAACTCTGGAAGTTGAATATAGACATTGACAAACATACTGGTAGATAGCTTCGTTTTGGTTTTAGAGCAAGATTTTCTCTTCACAGCATGTTCTCCCATGCACTCTGGAAAGTCCAAACGCAGCTTTTAGAAGAAACGTGTTTCTACCTCGCTGAATCTAAACATAGATGCAACTTCCTAAAAGAAACCAACACACAGCAGATGAGTTTGTAAGAAACGGGTCTTCTGTGTTTTAAACGCATTAATACTGCTAACCCTTATATGCGTCTCTAGGGCTGGAAATGACTTTTTCTGCATTCTCCAAAGAAAGGGTTTCTGAACTGCTGCAAACACACATCAGTTTATCTCTGGAAGTTGAATACACACATTGAGAACCATTCTGCTAGATATCTCCGTTTTGGTGTTAGAGCAACGTATTTCTCTTTACAGCCTGTTCTCCAATGCACTCTGGAATGTCCAAACGCAGCTTTTAGAAGAAACGTGTTTCTACCTCGCTGAATCTAAACATAGATGCAACTTCCTAAAAGGAACCAACACACGGCAGATGAATTTGTAAGAAGCGGGTTTTCTGTGTTTTAAACGCATTCTTACTGCTAACTCTTACATGCGTTTCTAGGGCTGGAAATGACTGTTTCTAAATTCTACAAAGAAAGGGTTTCTGAACTGCTTCAAAAACACATCAGTTTACCTCTGGAAGTTGAATACACACATTGAAAAACATACTGCTAGATAGCTCCGTTTTGGTTTTAGAGCAAGATTTTCTCTTTACAGCATGTTCTCCCATCATCTCTGGAATGTCCAAACGCAGCTTTTAGAAGAAACGTGTTTCTATCTCGCTGAATCTAAACATAGATGCAACTTCCTAAAGGGAACCAACACACAGCAGATGTGTTTGTAAGAAGCGGGTTTTCTGTGTTTTAAACGCATTCTTACTTCTAACTCTTACATGCGTTTCTAGGGCTGGAAATGACTGTTTCTACATTCTCCAAAGAAAGGGTTTCTGAACTGCTGCAAACACACATCAGTTTAACTCTGGAAGTTGAATAAACACATTGGCAAACATACTGCTAGATAGCTCCGTTTTTGTTTTAGAGCAAGATTTTCTCTTTACAGGATGTTCTCCCATGCACTCTGTAATGTCCAAACGCAGCTTTTAGAAGAGACGTGTTTCTACCTCGCTGAATCTAAACATAGATGCAACTTCCTAAAAGGAACCAACACACAGCAGATGAGTTTGTAAGAAGCGGGTTTTCTGTGTTTTAAACGCATTCTTACTGCTAACTCTTACATGCGTTTCTAGGGCTGGAAATGACTGTTTCTACATTCTCCCAAGAAAGGGTTTCTGAACTGCTGCAAACACACATCAGTTTAACTCTGGAAGTTGAATAAAGACATTGAAAAACATTCTGCTAGATAGCTCCGTTTTTGTTTTATAGCAAGGTTTTTCTCTTTACAGCCTCTTCTCCAATGCACTCCGGAATGTCCAAATGCAGCTTTCAGAAGAAACGTGTTTCTACCTCGCTGAATCTAAACATAGATGCAACTTCCTAAAAGGAACCAACACACAGCAGATGAGTTTGTAAGAAGCGGGTTTTCTGTGTTTTAAACGCATTCTTACTGCTAACTCTTACATGCGTTTCTAGGGCTGGAAGTGACTGTTTCTACATTCTCCAAAGAAAGGGTTTCTGAACTGCTGCAAACACACGTCAGTTTAACTCTGGAAGTTGAATACACACATTGACAAACATTCTGCTAGATAGCTCCGTTTTGGTTTTAGAGCAAGGTATTTCTCTTTACAGCCTGTTCTCCAATGCACTCTGGAATGTCCAAACGCAACTTTTAGAAGAAACGTGTTTCTACCTCGCTGAATCTAAACATAGATGCAACTTCCTAAAAGGAACCAACACACAGCAGATGAGTTTGTAAGAAGCGGGTTTTCTGTGTTTTAAACGCATTCTTACTGCTAACTCTTACATGCGTTTCTAGGGCTGGAAATGAGTGTTTCTACATTCTACAAAGAAAGGGTTTCTGAACTGCTTGAAACACACATCAGTTTAACGCTGGAAGTTGAATACACACATTGACAAACATACTGCTAGATAGCTCCGTTTTGGTTTTAGAGCAAGATTTTCTCTTTACAGCATGTTCTCCCATGCACTCTGGAATGTCGAAACGCAGCTTTTAGAAGAGACGTGTTTCTACCTCGCTGAATCTAAACATAGATGCAACTTCCTAAAAGGAACCAACACACAGCAGATGAGTTTGTAAGAAGCGGGTTTTCTGTGTTTTAAACGCATTCTTACTTCTAACTCTTACATGCGTTTCTAGGGCTGGAAATGACTGTTTCTACATTCTCCAAAGAAAGGGTTTCTGAACTGCTGCAAACACACATCAGTTTAACTCTGGAAGTTGAATACACACATTGACAAACATTCTGCTAGATAGCTCCGTTTTGGTTTTAGAGCAAGGTTTTTCTCTTGACAGCCCGTTCTCCAATGCACTCTGTAATGTCCAAACGCAGCTTTTAGAAGAAACGTGTTTCTACCTCGCTGAATCTAAACATAGATGCAACTTCCTAAAAGGAACCAACACACAGCAGATGAGTTTGTTAGAAGCGGGTTTTCTGTGTTTTAAACGCATTCTTACTTCTAACTCTAACATGCGTTTCTAGGGCTGGAAATGACTGTTTCTACATTCTCCAAAGAAAGGGTTTCTGAACTGCTGCAAACACACATCAGTTTAACTCTGGAAGTTGAATACACACATTGGCAAACATACTGCTAGATAGCTCCGTTTTTGTTTTAGAGCAAGATTTTCTCTTTACAGAATGTTCTCCCATGCACTCTGTAATGTCCAAACGCAGCTTTTAGAAGAGACGTGTTTCTACCTCGCTGAATCTAAACATAGATGCAACTTCCTAAAAGGAACCAACACAGAGCAGATGAGTTTGTAAGAAGCGGGTTTTCTGTGTTTTAAACGCATTCTTACTGCTAACTCTGACATGCGTTTCTAGGGCTGGAAATGACTGTTTCTACATTATCCAAAGAAAGGGTTTCTGAACTGCTTCAAACACACATCAGTTTACCTCTGGAAGTTGAATACACACATTGAAAAACATACTGCTAGATAGCTCCGTTTTGGTTTTAGAGCAAGATTTTCTCTTTTCAGCATGTTCTCCCATCATCTCTAGAATGTCCAAACGCAGCTTTTAGAAGAAACGTGTTTCTACCTCGCTGAATCTAAACATAGATGCAACTTCCTAAAAGGAACCAACACACAGCAGATGAGTTTGTAAGAAGCGGGTTTTCTGTGTTTTAAACGCATTCTTACTGCTAACTCTTACATGCGTTTCTAGGGCTGGAAATGACTGTTTCTACATTCTACAAAGAAAGGGTTTCTCAACTGCTTCAAAAACACATCAGTTTACCTCTGGAAGTTGAATACACACATTGAAAAACATACTGC
Source organism: Saimiri boliviensis (assembly GCF_048565385.1). Lineage (NCBI taxonomy): Eukaryota > Metazoa > Chordata > Mammalia > Primates > Cebidae > Saimiri > Saimiri boliviensis. The sequence goes on along the minus strand of NC_133454.1, from coordinate 29,397,172 downwards.
TAGATAGCTCCGTTTTGGTTTTAGAGCAAGATTTTCTCTTTACAGCATGTTCTCCCATGCACTCTGGAATGTCCAAACGCAGCTTTTAGAAGAAACGTGTTTCTATCTCGCTGAATCTAAACATAGATGCAACTTCCTAAAAGGAACCAACACACAGCAGATGTGTTTGTAAGAAGCGGGTTTTCTGTCTTTTAAACGCATTCTTACTTCTAACTCTAACATGCGTTTCTAGGGCTGGAAATGACTGTTTCTACATTCTCCAAAGAAAGGGTTTCTGAACTGCTGCAAACACACATCAGTTTAACTCTGGAAGTTGAATACACACATTGGCAAACATACTGCTAGATAGCTCCGTTTTTGTTTTAGAGCAAGATTTTCTCTTTACAGAATGTTCTCCCATCATCTCTGGAATGTCCAAACGCAGCTTTTAGAAGAAACGTGTTTCTATCTCGCTGAATCTAAACATAGATGCAACTTCCTAAAAGGAACCAACACACAGCAGATGAGTTTGTAAGAAGCGGGTTTTCTGTGTTTTAAATGCATTCTTACTGCTAACTCTGACATGCGTTTCTAGGGCTGGAAATGACTGTTTCTACATTCTGCAAAGAAAGGGTTTCTGAACTGCTTCAAAAACACATCAGTTTAACTCTGGAAGTTGAATACACACATTGACAAACATTCTGCTAGATAGCTCTGTGTTGGTTTTAGAGCAAGGTATTTCTCTTTACAGCCTGTTCTCCAATGCACTCTGGAATGTACAAACGCAGCTTTTAGAAGAAACGTGTTTCTACCTCGCTGAATCTAAACATAGATGCAACTTCCTAAAAGGAACCAACACACAGCAGATGAGTTTGTAAGAAGCGGGTTTTCTGTGTTTTAAACGCATTCTTACTGCTAACTCTTACATGCGTTTCTAGGGCTGGAAATGACTGTTTCTACATTCTACAAAGAAAGGGTTTCTGAACTGCTTCAAACACATATCAGTTTACCTCTGGAAGTTGAATACACACATTGAAAAACATACGGCTAGTTAGCTCCGTTTTGGTTTTAGAGCAAGATTTTCTCTTTACAGCATGTTCTCCCATCATCTCTGGAATGTCCAAACGCAGCTTTTAGAAGAAACGTGTTTCTACCTCGCTGAATCTAAACATAGATGCAACTTCCTAAAAGGAACCAACACACAGCAGATGAGTTTGTAAGAAGCGGGTTTTCTGTGTTTTAAACGCATTCTTACTGCTAACTCTTACATGCGTTGCTAGGGCTGGAAATGACTGTTTCTACATTCTACAAAGAAAGGGTTTCTGAACTGCTTCAAACACACATCAGTTTAACTCTGGAAGTTGAATACACACATTGACAAACATACTGCTAGATATCTCCGTTTTGGTTTTAGAGCAAGATTTTCTCTTTACAGCATGTTCTCCCATGCACTCTGGAATGTCCAAACGCAGCTTTTAGAAGAGACGTGTTTCTACCTCGCTGAATCTAAACATAGATGCAACTTCCTAAAAGGAACCAACACACAGCAGATGAGTTTGTAAGAAGCGGGTTTTCTGTCTTTTAAACGCATTCTTACTGCTAACTCTTACATGCGTTTCTAGGGCTGGAAATGACTGTTTCTACATTCTCCAAAGAAAGGGTTTCTGAACTGCTGCAAACACACATCAGTTTAACTCTGAAAGTTGAATATACACATTGACAAACATACTGGTAGATAGCTTCGTTTTGGTTTTAGAGCAAGATTTTCTCTTCACAGCATGTTCTCCCATGCACTCTGGAAAGTCCAAACGCAGCTTTTAGAAGAAACGTGTTTCTACCTCGCTGAATCTAAACATAGATGCAACTTCCTAAAAGAAACCAACACACAGCAGATGAGTTTGTAAGAAACGGGTCTTCTGTGTTTTAAACGCATTAATACTGCTAACTCTTATATGCGTCTCTAGGGCTGGAAATGACTTTTTCTGCATTCTCCAAAGACAGGGTTTCTGAACTGCTGCAAACACACATCAGTTTAACTCTGGAAGTTGAATACACACATTGAGAACCATTCTGCTAGATAGCTCCGTTTTGGTTTTAGAGCAAGGTATTTCTCTTTACAGCCTGTTCTCCAATGCACTCTGGAATGTCCAAACGCAGCTTTTAGAAGAAACGTGTTTCTACCTCGCTGAATCTAAACATAGATGCAACTTCCTAAAAGGAACCAACAGACAGCAGATGAGTTTGTTAGAAGCGGGTTTTCTGTGTTTTAAACGCATTCTTACTGCTAACTCTTACATGCGTTTCTAGGGCTGGAAATGACTGTTTCTACATTCTCCAAAGAAAGGGTTTCTGAACTGCTTCAAAAACACATCAGTTTAACTCTGGAAGTTGAATACACACATTGACAAACATTCTGCTAGATAGCTCCGTGTTGGTTTTAGAGCAAGGTATTTCTCTTTACAGCCTGTTCTCCAATGCACTCTGGAATGTACAAACGCAGCTTTTAGAAGAAACGTGTTTCTACCTCGCTGAATCTAAACATAGATGCAACTTCCTAAAAGGAACCAACACACAGCAGATGTGTTTGTAAGAAGCGGGTTTTCTGTCTTTTAAACGCATTCTTACTTCTAACTCTTACATGCGTTTCTAGGGCTGGAAATGACTGTTTCTACATTCTCCAAAGAAAGGGTTTCTGAACTGCTGCAAACACACATCAGTTTAACTCTGGAAGTTGAATACACACATTGACAAACATACTGCTAGATAGCTCCGTTTTTGTTTTAGAGCAAGATTTTCTCTTTACAGAATGTTCTCCCATGCACTCTGTAATGTCCAAACGCAGCTTTTAGAAGAGACGTGTTTCTACCTCGCTGAATCTAAACATAGATGCAACTTCCTAAAAGGAACCAACACACAGCAGATGTGTTTGTAAGAAGCGGGTTTTCTGTCTTTTAAACGCATTCTTACTTCTAACTCTTACATGCGTTTCTAGGGCTGGAAATGACTGTTTCTACATTCTCCAAAGAAAGGGTTTCTGAACTGCTGCAAACACACATCTGTTTAACTCTGGAAGTGGAATAAACACATTGACAAACATTCTGCTAGATAGCTTCGTTTTGGTTTTAGAGCAAGGCATTTCTCTTTACAGCATGTTCTCCCATGCACTCTGGAATGTCCAAACGCAGCTTTTAGAAGAAACGTGTTTCTACCTCGCTGAATCTAAACATAGATGCAACTTCCTAAAAGGAACCAACACACAGCAGATGAGTTTGTAAGAAGCGGGTTTTCTGTGTTTTAAACGCATTCTTACAGCTAACTCTTACATGCGTTTCTAGGGCTGGAAATCACAGTTTCTACATTCTCCAAAGAAAGGGTTTCTGAACTGCTGCAATCACACATCAGTTTAACTCTCGAAGTTGAATACACACATTGACAAACATTCTGCTAGATAGCTCCGTTTTGGTTTTAGAGCAAGGTTTTTCTCTTTACAGCCTGGTCTCCAATGCATTCTGGAATGTCCAAACGCAGCTTTTAGAAGAAACGTGTTTCTACCTCGCTGAATCTAAACATAGATGCAACTTCCTAAAAGGAACCAACACACAGCAGATGAGTTTGTAAGAAGCGGGTTTTCTGTGTTTTAAACGCATTCTTACTGCTAACTCTTACATGCGTTTCTAGGGCTGGAAATGACTGTTTCTACATTCTCCAAAGAAAGGGTTTCTGAACTGCTTCAAACACACATCAGTTTATCTCTGGAAGTTGAATAAACACATTGACAAACATACTGCTAGATAGCTCCGTTTTGGTTTTAGAGCAAGATTTTCTCTTTACAGCATGTTCTCCCATGCACTCTGGAATGTCCAAACGCAGCTTTTAGTAGAAACGTGTTTCTACCTCGCTGAATGTAAATATAGATGCAACTTCCTAAAAGAAACCAACACACAGCAGATGAGTTTGTAAGAAACGGGTCTTCTGTGTTTTAAACGCATTAATACTGCTAACTCTTATACGCGTCTCTAGGGCTGGAAATGACTTTTTCTGCATTCTCCAAAGAAAGGGTTTCTGAACTGCTGCAAACACACATCAGTTTAACTCTGGAAGTTGAATACACACATTGAGAACCATTCTGCTAGATATCTCCGTTTTGGTTTTAGAGCAAGGTATTTCTCTTTACAGCCTGTTCTCCAATGCACTCTGGAATGTCCAAATGCAGCTTTTAGAAGAAACGTGTTTCTACCTCGCTGAATCTAAACATAGATGCAACTTCCTAAAAGGAACCAACACACAGCAGATGAGTTTGTAAGAAGCGGGTTTTCTGTGTTTTAAACGCATTCTTACTGCTAACTCTTACATGTGTTTCTAGGGCTGGAAATGACTGTTTCTACATTCTACAAAGAAAGGGTTTCTGAACTGCTTCAAAAACACATCAGTTTACCTCTGGAAGTTGAATACACACATTGAAAAACATACTGCTAGATAGCTCCGTTTTGGTTTTAGAGCAAGATTTTCTCTTTACAGCATGTTCTCCCATCATCTCTGGAATGTCCAAACGCAGCTTTTAGAAGAAACGTGTTTCTATCTCGCTGAATCTAAACATAGATGCAACTTCCTAAAAGGAACCAACACACAGCAGATGTGGTTGTAAGAAGCGGGTTTTCTGTGTTTTAAATGCATTCTTACTGCTAACTCTTACATGCGTTTCTAGGGCTGGAAATGACTGTTTCTACATTCTCCAAAGAAAGGGTTTCTGAACTACTTCAAACACACATCAGTTTAACTCTGGAAGTTGAATACACACATTGACAAACATTCTGCTAGATAGTTCCGTTTTGGTTTTAGAGCAAGGTATTTCTCTTTACAGCCTGTTCTCCAATGCACTCTGGAATGTACAAACGCAGCTTTTAGAAGAAACGTGTTTCTACCTCGCTGAATCTAAACATAGATGCAACTTCCTAAAAGGAACCAACACACAGCAGATGAGTTTGTAAGAAGCGGGTTTTCTGTGTTTTAAACGCATTCTTACTGCTAACTCTTACATGCGTTTCTAGGGCTGGAAATGACTGTTTCTACATTCTACAAAGAAAGGGTTTCTGAACTGCTTCAAACACACATCAGTTTACCTCTGGAAGTTGAATACACACATTGAAAAACATACTGCTAGATAGCTCCGTTTAGGTTTTAGAGCAAGATTTTCTCTTTACAGCCTGTTCTCCAATGCACTCTGGAATGTACAAATGCAGCTTTTAGAAGAAACGTGTTTCTACCTCGCTGAATCTAAACATAGATGCAACTTCCTAAAAGGAACCAACACACAGCAGATGTGTTTGTAAGAAGCGGGTTTTCTGTCTTTTAAACGCATTCTTACTTCTAACTCTTACATGCGTTTCTAGGGCTGGAAATGACTGTTTCTACATTCTCCAAAGAAAGGGTTTCTGAACTGCTGCAAACACACATCAGTTTAACTCTGGAAGTTGAATACACACATTGACAAACATACTGCTAGATAGCTCCGTTTTTGTTTTAGAGCAAGATTTTCTCTTTACAGAATGTTCTCCCATGCACTCTGTAATGTCCAAACGCAGCTTTTAGAAGAGACGTGTTTCTACCTCGCTGAATCTAAACATAGATGCAACTTCCTAAAAGGAACCAACACACAGCAGATGTGTTTGTAAGAAGCGGGTTTTCTGTCTTTTAAACGCATTCTTACTTCTAACTCTTACATGCGTTTCTAGGGCTGGAAATGACTGTTTCTACATTCTCCAAAGAAAGGGTTTCTGAACTGCTGCAAACACACATCTGTTTAACTCTGGAAGTGGAATAAACACATTGACAAACATTCTGCTAGATAGCTTCGTTTTGGTTTTAGAGCAAGGCATTTCTCTTTACAGCATGTTCTCCCATGCACTCTGGAATGTCCAAACGCAGCTTTTAGAAGAAACGTGTTTCTACCTCGCTGAATCTAAACATAGATGCAACTTCCTAAAAGGAACCAACACACAGCAGATGAGTTTGTAAGAAGCGGGTTTTCTGTGTTTTAAACGCATTCTTACAGCTAACTCTTACATGCGTTTCTAGGGCTGGAAATCACAGTTTCTACATTCTCCAAAGAAAGGGTTTCTGAACTGCTGCAATCACACATCAGTTTAACTCTCGAAGTTGAATACACACATTGACAAACATTCTGCTAGATAGCTCCGTTTTGGTTTTAGAGCAAGGTTTTTCTCTTTACAGCCTGGTCTCCAATGCATTCTGGAATGTCCAAACGCAGCTTTTAGAAGAAACGTGTTTCTACCTCGCTGAATCTAAACATAGATGCAACTTCCTAAAAGGAACCAACACACAGCAGATGAGTTTGTAAGAAGCGGGTTTTCTGTGTTTTAAACGCATTCTTACTGCTAACTCTTACATGCGTTTCTAGGGCTGGAAATGACTGTTTCTACATTCTCCAAAGAAAGGGTTTCTGAACTGCTTCAAACACACATCAGTTTATCTCTGGAAGTTGAATAAACACATTGACAAACATACTGCTAGATAGCTCCGTTTTGGTTTTAGAGCAAGATTTTCTCTTTACAGCATGTTCTCCCATGCACTCTGGAATGTCCAAACGCAGCTTTTAGTAGAAACGTGTTTCTACCTCGCTGAATGTAAATATAGATGCAACTTCCTAAAAGAAACCAACACACAGCAGATGAGTTTGTAAGAAACGGGTCTTCTGTGTTTTAAACGCATTAATACTGCTAACTCTTATACGCGTCTCTAGGGCTGGAAATGACTTTTTCTGCATTCTCCAAAGAAAGGGTTTCTGAACTGCTGCAAACACACATCAGTTTAACTCTGGAAGTTGAATACACACATTGAGAACCATTCTGCTAGATATCTCCGTTTTGGTTTTAGAGCAAGGTATTTCTCTTTACAGCCTGTTCTCCAATGCACTCTGGAATGTCCAAATGCAGCTTTTAGAAGAAACGTGTTTCTACCTCGCTGAATCTAAACATAGATGCAACTTCCTAAAAGGAACCAACACACAGCAGATGAGTTTGTAAGAAGCGGGTTTTCTGTGTTTTAAACGCATTCTTACTGCTAACTCTTACATGTGTTTCTAGGGCTGGAAATGACTGTTTCTACATTCTACAAAGAAAGGGTTTCTGAACTGCTTCAAAAACACATCAGTTTACCTCTGGAAGTTGAATACACACATTGAAAAACATACTGCTAGATAGCTCCGTTTTGGTTTTAGAGCAAGATTTTCTCTTTACAGCATGTTCTCCCATCATCTCTGGAATGTCCAAACGCAGCTTTTAGAAGAAACGTGTTTCTATCTCGCTGAATCTAAACATAGATGCAACTTCCTAAAAGGAACCAACACACAGCAGATGTGGTTGTAAGAAGCGGGTTTTCTGTGTTTTAAACGCATTTTTACTGCTAACTCTTACATGCGTTTCTAGGGCTGGAAATGACTGTTTCTACATTCTCCAAAGAAAGGGTTTCTGAACTGCTGCAAACACACATCAGTTTAACTCTGGAAGTTGAATATAGACATTGACAAACATACTGGTAGATAGCTTCGTTTTGGTTTTAGAGCAAGATTTTCTCTTCACAGCATGTTCTCCCATGCACTCTGGAAAGTCCAAACGCAGCTTTTAGAAGAAACGTGTTTCTACCTCGCTGAATCTAAACATAGATGCAACTTCCTAAAAGAAACCAACACACAGCAGATGAGTTTGTAAGAAACGGGTCTTCTGTGTTTTAAACGCATTAATACTGCTAACCCTTATATGCGTCTCTAGGGCTGGAAATGACTTTTTCTGCATTCTCCAAAGAAAGGGTTTCTGAACTGCTGCAAACACACATCAGTTTATCTCTGGAAGTTGAATACACACATTGAGAACCATTCTGCTAGATATCTCCGTTTTGGTGTTAGAGCAACGTATTTCTCTTTACAGCCTGTTCTCCAATGCACTCTGGAATGTCCAAACGCAGCTTTTAGAAGAAACGTGTTTCTACCTCGCTGAATCTAAACATAGATGCAACTTCCTAAAAGGAACCAACACACAGCAGATGAATTTGTAAGAAGCGGGTTTTCTGTGTTTTAAACGCATTCTTACTGCTAACTCTTACATGCGTTTCTAGGGCTGGAAATGACTGTTTCTAAATTCTACAAAGAAAGGGTTTCTGAACTGCTTCAAAAACACATCAGTTTACCTCTGGAAGTTGAATACACACATTGAAAAACATACTGCTAGATAGCTCCGTTTTGGTTTTAGAGCAAGATTTTCTCTTTACAGCATGTTCTCCCATCATCTCTGGAATGTCCAAACGCAGCTTTTAGAAGAAACGTGTTTCTATCTCGCTGAATCTAAACATAGATGCAACTTCCTAAAGGGAACCAACACACAGCAGATGTGTTTGTAAGAAGCGGGTTTTCTGTGTTTTAAACGCATTCTTACTTCTAACTCTTACATGCGTTTCTAGGGCTGGAAATGACTGTTTCTACATTCTCCAAAGAAAGGGTTTCTGAACTGCTGCAAACACACATCAGTTTAACTCTGGAAGTTGAATAAACACATTGGCAAACATACTGCTAGATAGCTCCGTTTTTGTTTTAGAGCAAGATTTTCTCTTTACAGGATGTTCTCCCATGCACTCTGTAATGTCCAAACGCAGCTTTTAGAAGAGACGTGTTTCTACCTCGCTGAATCTAAACATAGATGCAACTTCCTAAAAGGAACCAACACACAGCAGATGAGTTTGTAAGAAGCGGGTTTTCTGTGTTTTAAACGCATTCTTACTGCTAACTCTTACATGCGTTTCTAGGGCTGGAAATGACTGTTTCTACATTCTCCCAAGAAAGGGTTTCTGAACTGCTGCAAACACACATCAGTTTAACTCTGGAAGTTGAATAAAGACATTGAAAAACATTCTGCTAGATAGCTCCGTTTTTGTTTTATAGCAAGGTTTTTCTCTTTACAGCCTCTTCTCCAATGCACTCCGGAATGTCCAAATGCAGCTTTCAGAAGAAACGTGTTTCTACCTCGCTGAATCTAAACATAGATGCAACTTCCTAAAAGGAACCAACACACAGCAGATGAGTTTGTAAGAAGCGGGTTTTCTGTGTTTTAAACGCATTCTTACTGCTAACTCTTACATGCGTTTCTAGGGCTGGAAGTGACTGTTTCTACATTCTCCAAAGAAAGGGTTTCTGAACTGCTGCAAACACACGTCAGTTTAACTCTGGAAGTTGAATACACACATTGACAAACATTCTGCTAGATAGCTCCGTTTTGGTTTTAGAGCAAGGTATTTCTCTTTACAGCCTGTTCTCCAATGCACTCTGGAATGTCCAAACGCAACTTTTAGAAGAAACGTGTTTCTACCTCGCTGAATCTAAACATAGATGCAACTTCCTAAAAGGAACCAACACACAGCAGATGAGTTTGTAAGAAGCGGGTTTTCTGTGTTTTAAACGCATTCTTACTGCTAACTCTTACATGCGTTTCTAGGGCTGGAAATGAGTGTTTCTACATTCTACAAAGAAAGGGTTTCTGAACTGCTTGAAACACACATCAGTTTAACGCTGGAAGTTGAATACACACATTGACAAACATACTGCTAGATAGATCCGTTTTGGTTTTAGAGCAAGATTTTCTCTTTACAGCATGTTCTCCCATGCACTCTGGAATGTCGAAACGCAGCTTTTAGAAGAGACGTGTTTCTACCTCGCTGAATCTAAACATAGATGCAACTTCCTAAAAGGAACCAACACACAGCAGATGAGTTTGTAAGAAGCGGGTTTTCTGTGTTTTAAACGCATTCTTACTTCTAACTCTTACATGCGTTTCTAGGGCTGGAAATGACTGTTTCTACATTCTCCAAAGAAAGGGTTTCTGAACTGCTGCAAACACACATCAGTTTAACTCTGGAAGTTGAATACACACATTGACAAACATTCTGCTAGATAGCTCCGTTTTGGTTTTAGAGCAAGGTTTTTCTCTTGACAGCCCGTTCTCCAATGCACTCTGTAATGTCCAAACGCAGCTTTTAGAAGAAACGTGTTTCTACCTCGCTGAATCTAAACATAGATGCAACTTCCTAAAAGGAACCAACACACAGCAGATGAGTTTGTTAGAAGCGGGTTTTCTGTGTTTTAAACGCATTCTTACTTCTAACTCTAACATGCGTTTCTAGGGCTGGAAATGACTGTTTCTACATTCTCCAAAGAAAGGGTTTCTGAACTGCTGCAAACACACATCAGTTTAACTCTGGAAGTTGAATACACACATTGGCAAACATACTGTTAGATAGCTCCGTTTTTGTTTTAGAGCAAGATTTTCTCTTTACAGAATGTTCTCCCATGCACTCTGTAATGTCCAAACGCAGCTTTTAGAAGAGACGTGTTTCTACCTCGCTGAATCTAAACATAGATGCAACTTCCTAAAAGGAACCAACACAGAGCAGATGAGTTTGTAAGAAGCGGGTTTTCTGTGTTTTAAACGCATTCTTACTGCTAACTCTGACATGCGTTTCTAGGGCTGGAAATGACTGTTTCTACATTCTCCAAAGAAAGGGTTTCTGAACTGCTTCAAACACACATCAGTTTACCTCTGGAAGTTGAATACACACATTGAAAAACATACTGCTAGATAGCTCCGTTTTGGTTTTAGAGCAAGATTTTCTCTTTTCAGCATGTTCTCCCATCATCTCTAGAATGTCCAAACGCAGCTTTTAGAAGAAACGTGTTTCTACCTCGCTGAATCTAAACATAGATGCAACTTCCTAAAAGGAACCAACACACAGCAGATGAGTTTGTAAGAAGCGGGTTTTCTGTGTTTTAAACGCATTCTTACTGCTAACTCTTACATGCGTTTCTAGGGCTGGAAATGACAGTTTCTACATTCTCCAAAGAAAGGGTTTCTGAACTGCTGCAAACACACATCAGTTTGACTCTGGAAGTTGAATACACACATTGACAAACATTCTGCTAGATAGCTCCGTTTTGGTTTTAGAGCAAGGTATTTCTCTTTACAGCCTGTTCTCCAATGCACTCTGGAATGTCCAAACGCAGCTTTTAGAAGAAACGTGTTTCTACCTCGCTGAATCTAAACATAGATGCAACTTCCTAAAAGGAACCAACACACAGCAGATGAGTTTGTAAGAAGCGGGTTTTCTGTGTTTTAAACGCATTCTTACTGCTAACTCTTACATGTGTTTCTAGGGCTGGAAATGACTGTTTCTACATTCTCCAAAGAAAGGGTTTCTGAACTGCTGCAAACACACATCTGTTTAACTCTGGAAGTTGAATACACACATTGACAAACATTCTGCTAGATAGCTCCGTTTTGGTTTTAGAGCAAGGTATTTCTCTTTACAGCCTGTTCTCCAATGCACTCTGGAATGTCCAAACGCAGCTTTTAGAAGAAACGTGTTTCTACCTCGCTGAATCTAAACATAGATGCAACTTCCTAAAAGGAACCAACACACAGCAGATGAGTTTGTAAGAAGCGGGTTTTCTGTGTTTTAAACGCATTCATACTGCTAACTCTTACATGCGTTTCTAGGGCTGGAAATGACTGTTTCTACATTCTCCAAAGAAAGGGTTTCTGAACTGCTGCAAACACACATCAGTTTAACTCTGGAAGTTGAATATAGACATTGACAAACATACTGGTAGATAGCTTCGTTTTGGTTTTAGAGCAAGATTTTCTCTTCACAGCATGTTCTCCCATGCACTCTGGAAAGTCCAAACGCAGCTTTTAGAAGAAACGTGTTTCTACCTCGCTGAATCTAAACATAGATGCAACTTCCTAAAAGAAACCAACACACAGCAGATGAGTTTGTAGGAAACGGGTCTTCTGTGTTTTAAACGCATTAATACTGCTAACTCTTATATGCGTCTCTAGGGCTGGAAATGACTTTTTCTGCATTCTCCAAAGAAAGGGTTTCTGAACTGCTGCAAACACACATCAGTTTAACTCTGGAAGTAGAATACACACATTGAGAACCATTCTGCTAGATATCTCCGTTTTGGTGTTAGAGCAACGTATTTCTCTTTACAGCCTGTTCTCCAATGCACTCTGGAATGTCCAAACGCAGCTTTTAGAAGAAACGTGTTTCTACCTCGCTGAATCTAAACATAGATGCAACTTCCTAAAAGGAACCAACACACAGCAGATGAGTTTGTAAGAAGCGGGTTTTCTGTGTTTTAAACGCATTCTTACTGCTAACTCTTACATGCGTTTCTAGGGCTGGAAATGACAGTTTCTACATTCTCCAAAGAAAGGGTTTCTGAACTGCTGCAAACACACATCAGTTTGACTCTGGAAGTTGAATACACACATTGACAAACATTCTGCTAGATAGCTCCGTTTTGGTTTTAGAGCAAAGTATTTCTCTTTACAGCCTGTTCTCCAATGCACTCTGGAATGTCCAAACGCAGCTTTTAGAAGAAACGTGTTTCTACCTCGCTGAATCTAAACATAGATGCAACTTCCTAAAAGGAACCAACACACAGCAGATGAGTTTGTAAGAAGCGGGTTTTCTGTGTTTTAAACGCATTCTTACTGCTAACTCTTACATGCGTTTCTAGGGCTGGAAATGACTGTTTCTACATTCTCCAAAAAAAGGGTTTCTGAACTGCTGCAAACACACATCAGTTTAACTCTGAAAGTTGAATATATACATTGACAAACATACTGCTAGATAGCTCCGTTTTGGTTTTAGAGCAAGATTTTCTCTTTACAGCATGTTCTCCCATGCACTCTAGAATGTCCAAACGCAGCTTTTAGAAGAAACGTGTTTCTACCTCGCTGAATCTAAACATAGATGCAACTTCCTAAAAGGAACCAACACACAGCAGATGAGTTTGTAAGAAGCGGGTTTTCTGTGTTTTAAACGCATTCTTACTGCTAACTCTTACATGCGTTTCTAGGGCTGGAAATGACTGTTTCTACATTCTCCAAAGAAAGGGTTTCTGAACTGCTGCAAACACACATCAGTTTAACTCTGGAAGTTGAATATAGACATTGACAAACATACTGGTAGATAGCTTCGTTTTGGTTTTAGAGCAAGATTTTCTCTTCACAGCATGTTCTCCCATGCACTCTGGAAAGTCCAAACGCAGCTTTTAGAAGAAACGTGTTTCTACCTCGCTGAATCTAAACATAGATGCAACTTCCTAAAAGAAACCAACACACAGCAGATGAGTTTGTAAGAAACGGGTCTTCTGTGTTTTAAACGCATTAATACTGCTAACTCTTATATGCGTCTCTAGGGCTGGAAATGACTTTTTCTGCATTCTCCAAAGAAAGGGTTTCTGAACTGCTGCAAACACACATCAGTTTAACTCTGGAAGTAGAATACACACATTGAGAACCATTCTGCTAGATATCTCCGTTTTGGTGTTAGAGCAACGTATTTCTCTTTACAGCCTGTTCTCCAATGCACTCTGGAATGTCCAAACGCAGCTTTTAGAAGAAACGTGTTTCTACCTCGCTGAATCTAAACATAGATGCAACTTCCTAAAAGGAACCAACACACAGCAGATGAATTTGTAAGAAGCGGGTTTTCTGTGTTTTAAACGCATTCTTACTGCTAACTCTTACATGCGTTTCTAGGGCTGGAAATGACTGTTTCTACATTCTACAAAGAAAGGGTTTCTGAACTGCTTCAAAAACACATCAGTTTACCTCTGGAAGTTGAATACACACATTGGCAAACACACTGCTAGATAGCTCCGTTTTTGTTTTAGAGCAAGATTTTCTCTTTACAGAATGTTCTCCCATGCACTCGGTAATGTCCAAACGCAGCTTTTAGAAGAGACGTGTTTCTACCTCGCTGAATGTAAACATAGATGCAACTTCCTAAAAGGAACCAACACACAGCAGATGAGTTTGTAAGAAGCGGGTTTTCTGTGTTTTAAACGCATTCTTACTGCTAACTCTTACATGCGTTTCTAGGGCTGGAAATGACTGTTTCTACATTCTCCAAAGAAAGGGTTTTTGAACTGCTGGAAACACACATCAGTTTAATTCTGAAAGTTGAATATACACATTGACAAACAGACTGCTAGATAGCTCCGTTTTGGTTTTAGAGCAATATTTTCTCTTTACAGCATGTTCTCCCATGCACTCTAGAATGTCCAAACGCAGCTTTTAGAAGAAACGTGTTTCTACCTCGCTGAATCTAAACATGAATGCAACTTCCTAAAAGGAACCAACACACAGCAGATGAGTTTGTAAGAAGCGAGTTTTCTGTGTTTTAAACGCATTCTTACTTCTAACTTTTACATGCGTTTCTAGGGCTGGAAATGACTGTTTCTACATTCTCCAAAGAAAGAGTTTGTGAACTGCTGCAAACACACATCAGTTTAACTCCGAAAGTTGAATACACACATTGACAAACATACTGCTAGATAGCTTCGTTTTGGTTTTAGAGCAAGATTTTCTCTTTACAGAATGTTCTCCCATGCCCTCTGGAAAGTCCAAACGCAGCTTTTAGAAGAAACGTGGTTCTACCTCGCTGAATCTAAACATAGATGCAACTTCCTAAAATAAACCAACACACAGCAGATGAGTTTGTAAGAAACGGGTCTTCTGTGTTTTAAACGCATTAATACTGCTAACTCTTATATGCGTCTCTAGGGCTGGAAATGACTTTTTCTGCATTCTCCAAAGAAAGGGTTTCTGAACTGCTGCAAACACACATCAGTTTAACTCTGGAAGTTGAATACACACATTGGCAAACATACTGCTAGATAGCTCCGTTTTTGTTTTAGAGCAAGATTTTCTCTTTACAGAATGTTCTCCCATGCACTCTGTAATGTCCAAACGCAGCTTTTAGAAGAGACGTGTTTCTACCTCGCTGAATGTAAACATAGATGCAACTTCCTAAAAGGAACCAACACACAGCAGATGAGTTTGTAAGAAGCGGGTTTTCTGTGTTTTAAACGCATTCTTACTGCTAACTCTTACATGCGTTTCTAGGGCTGGAAATGACTGTTTCTACATTCTCCAAAGAAAGGGTTTCTGAACTGCTGCAAACACACATCAGTTTAACTCTGAAAGTTGAATATACACATTGACAAACATACTGCTAGATAGCTCCGTTTTGGTTTTAGAGCAAGATTTTCTCTTTACAGCATGTTCTCCCATGCACTCTAGAATGTCCAAACGCAGCTTTTAGAAGAAACGTGTTTCTACCTCGCTGAATCTAAACATAGATGCAACTTCCTAAAAGGAACCAACACACAGCAGATGAGTTTGTAAGAAGCGGGTTTTCTGTGTTTTAAACGCATTCTTACTGCTAACTCTTACATGCGTTTCCAGGGCTGGAAATGACTGTTTCTACATTCTCCAAAGAAAGGGTTTCTGAACTGCTGCAAACACACATCAGTTTAACTCTGGAAGTTGAATAAAGACATTGAAAAACATTCTGCTAGATAGCTCCGTTTTTGTTTTAGAGCAAGGTTTTTCTCTTTACAGCCTCTTCTCCAATGCACTCCGGAATGTCCAAACGCAGCTTTTAGAAGAAACGTGTTTCTACGTCGCTGAATCTAAACATAGATGCAACTTCCTAAAAGGAACCAACACACAGCAGATGAGTTTGTAAGAAGCGGGTTTTCTGTGTTTTAAACGCATTCTTACTGCTAACTCTTACATGCGTTTCTAGGGCTGGAAATGACTGTTTCTACATTCTCCAAAGAAAGGGTTTCTGAACTGCTGCAAACACACATCAGTTTAACTCTGGAAGTTGAATATAGGCATTTGAAAACATTCTGCTAGATAGATCCGTTTTCGTTTTAGAGCAAGGTTTTTCTCTTTACAGCCTGGTCTCCAATGCATTCTGGAATGTCCAAACGCAGCTTTTAGAAGAAACGTGTTTCTACCTCGCTGAATCTAAACATAGATGCAACTTCCTAAAAGGAACCAACACACAGCAGATGAGTTTGTAAGAAGCGGGTTTTCTGTGTTTTAAACGCATTCTTACTGCTAACTCTTACATGCGTTTCTAGGGCTGGAAATGACTGTTTCTACATTCTACAAAGAAAGGGTTTCTGAACTGCTGCAAACACACATCAGTTTAACTCTGGAAGTTGAATACACACATTGACAAACATTCTGCTAGATAGCTCCGTTTTGGTTTTAGAGCAAGGTATTTCTCTTTACAGCCTGTTCTCCAATGCACTCTGGAATGTCCAAACGCAGCTTTTAGAAGAAACGTGTTTCTACCTCGCTGAATCTAAACATAGATGCAACTTCCTAAAAGGAACCAACACACAGCAGATGAGTTTGTAAGAAGCGGGTTTTCTGTGTTTTAAACGCATTCTTACTGCTAACTCTTACATGCGTTTCTAGGGCTGGAAATGACAGTTTCTACATTCTCCAAAGAAAGGGTTTCTGAACTGCTGCAAACACACATCAGTTTGACTCTGGAAGTTGAATACACACATTGACAAACATTCTGCTAGATAGCTCCGTTTTAGTTTTAGAGCAAGGTATTTCTCTTTACAGCCTGTTCTCCAATGCACTCTGGAATGTCGAAACGCAGCTTTTAGAAGAAACGTGTTTCTACCTCGCTGAATCTAAACATAGATGCAACTTCCTAAAAGGAACCAACACACAGCAGATGAGTTTGTAAGAAGCGGGTTTTCTGTGTTTTAAACGCATTTTTACTGCTAACTCTTACATGCGTTTCTAGGGCTGGAAATGACTGTTTCTACATTCTCCAAAGAAAGGGTTTCTGAACTGCTGCAAACACACATCAGTTTAACTCTGGAAGTTGAATATAGACATTGACAAACATACTGGTAGATAGCTTCGTTTTGGTTTTAGAGCAAGATTTTCTCTTCACAGCATGTTCTCCCATGCACTCTGGAAAGTCCAAACGCAGCTTTTAGAAGAAACGTGTTTCTACCTCGCTGAATCTAAACATAGATGCAACTTCCTAAAAGAAACCAACACACAGCAGATGAGTTTGTAAGAAACGGGTCTTCTGTGTTTTAAACGCATTAATACTGCTAACTCTTATATGCGTCTCTAGGGCTGGAAATGACTTTTTCTGCATTCTCCAAAGAAAGGGTTTCTGAACTGCTGCAAACACACATCAGTTTAACTCTGGAAGTAGAATACACACATTGAGAACCATTCTGCTAGATATCTCCGTTTTGGTGTTAGAGCAACGTATTTCTCTTTACAGCCTGTTCTCCAATGCACTCTGGAATGTCCAAACGCAGCTTTTAGAAGAAACGTGTTTCTACCTCGCTGAATCTAAACATGGATGCAACTTCCTAAAAGGAACCAACACACAGCAGATGAATTTGTAAGAAGCGGGTTTTCTGTGTTTTAAACGCATTCTTACTGCTAACTCTTACATGCGTTTCTAGGGCTGGAAATGACTGTTTCTACATTCTACAAAGAAAGGGTTTCTGAACTGCTTCAAAAACACATCAGTTTACCTCTGGAAGTTGAGTACACACATTGGCAAACACACTGCTAGATAGCTCCGTTTTTGTTTTAGAGCAAGATTTTCTCTTTACAGAATGTTCTCCCATGCACTCGGTAATGTCCAAACGCAGCTTTTAGAAGAGACGTGTTTCTACCTCGCTGAATGTAAACATAGATGCAACTTCCTAAAAGGAACCAACACACAGCAGATGAGTTTGTAAGAAGCGGGTTTTCTGTGTTTTAAACGCATTCTTACTGCTAACTCTTACATGCGTTTCTAGGGCTGGAAATGACTGTTTCTACATTCTCCAAAGAAAGGGTTTTTGAACTGCTGGAAACACACATCAGTTTAATTCTGAAAGTTGAATATACACATTGACAAACAGACTGCTAGATAGCTCCGTTTTGGTTTTAGAGCAAGATTTTCTCTTTACAGCATGTTCTCCCATGCACTCTAGAATGTCCAAACGCAGCTTTTAGAAGAAACGTGTTTCTACCTCGCTGAATCTAAACATAGATGCAACTTCCTAAAAGGAACCAACACACAGCAGATGAGTTTGTAAGAAGCGGGTTTTCTGTGTTTTAAACGCATTCTTACTGCTAACTCTTACATGCGTTTCCAGGGCTGGAAATGACTGTTTCTACATTCTCCAAAGAAAGGGTTTCTGAACTGCTGCAAACACACATCAGTTTAACTCTGGAAGTTGAATAAAGACATTGAAAAACATTCTGCTAGATAGCTCCGTTTTTGTTTTAGAGCAAGGTTTTTCTCTTTACAGCCTCTTCTCCAATGCACTCCGGAATGTCCAAACGCAGCTTTTAGAAGAAACGTGTTTCTACCTCGCTGAATCTAAACATAGATGCAACTTCCTAAAAGGAACCAACACACAGCAGATGAGTTTGTAAGAAGCGGGTTTTCTGTGTTTTAAACGCATTCTTACTGCTAACTCTTACATGCGTTTCTAGGGCTGGAAATGACTGTTTCTACATTCTCCAAAGAAAGGGTTTCTGAACTGCTGCAAACACACATCAGTTTATCTCTGGAAGTTGAATATAGGCATTTGAAAACATTCTGCTAGATAGATCCGTTTTCGTTTTAGAGCAAGGTTTTTCTCTTTACAGCCTGGTCTCCAATGCATTCTGGAATGTCCAAACGCAGCTTTTAGAAGAAACGTGTTTCTACCTCGCTGAATCTAAACATAGATGCAACTTCCTAAAAGGAACCAACACACAGCAGATGAGTTTGTAAGAAGCGGGTTTTCTGTGTTTTAAACGCATTCTTACTGCTAACTCTTACATGCGTTTCTAGGGCTGGAAGTGACTGTTTCTACATTCTCCAAAGAAAGGGTTTCTGAACTGCTGCAAACACACGTCAGTTTAACTCTGGAAGTTGAATACACACATTGACAAACATTCTGCTAGATAGCTCCGTTTTGGTTTTAGAGCAAGGTATTTCTCTTTACAGCCTGTTCTCCAATGCACTCTGGAATGTCCAAACGCAACTTTTAGAAGAAACGTGTTTCTACCTCGCTGAATCTAAACATAGATGCAACTTCCTAAAAGGAACCAACACACAGCAGATGAGTTTGTAAGAAGCGGGTTTTCTGTGTTTTAAACGCATTCTTACTGCTAACTCTTACATGCGTTTCTAGGGCTGGAAATGAGTGTTTCTACATTCTACAAAGAAAGGGTTTCTGAACTGCTTGAAACACACATCAGTTTAACGCTGGAAGTTGAATACACACATTGACAAACATACTGCTAGATAGATCCGTTTTGGTTTTAGAGCAAGATTTTCTCTTTACAGCATGTTCTCCCATGCACTCTGGAATGTCGAAACGCAGCTTTTAGAAGAGACGTGTTTCTACCTCGCTGAATCTAAACATAGATGCAACTTCCTAAAAGGAACCAACACACAGCAGATGAGTTTGTAAGAAGCGGGTTTTCTGTGTTTTAAACGCATTCTTACTTCTAACTCTTACATGCGTTTCTAGGGCTGGAAATGACTGTTTCTACATTCTCCAAAGAAAGGGTTTCTGAACTGCTGCAAACACACATCAGTTTAACTCTGGAAGTTGAATACACACATTGACAAACATTCTGCTAGATAGCTCCGTTTTGGTTTTAGAGCAAGGTTTTTCTCTTGACAGCCCGTTCTCCAATGCACTCTGTAATGTCCAAACGCAGCTTTTAGAAGAAACGTGTTTCTACCTCGCTGAATCTAAACATAGATGCAACTTCCTAAAAGGAACCAACACACAGCAGATGAGTTTGTTAGAAGCGGGTTTTCTGTGTTTTAAACGCATTCTTACTTCTAACTCTAACATGCGTTTCTAGGGCTGGAAATGACTGTTTCTACATTCTCCAAAGAAAGGGTTTCTGAACTGCTGCAAACACACATCAGTTTAACTCTGGAAGTTGAATACACACATTGGCAAACATACTGTTAGATAGCTCCGTTTTTGTTTTAGAGCAAGATTTTCTCTTTACAGAATGTTCTCCCATGCACTCTGTAATGTCCAAACGCAGCTTTTAGAAGAGACGTGTTTCTACCTCGCTGAATCTAAACATAGATGCAACTTCCTAAAAGGAACCAACACAGAGCAGATGAGTTTGTAAGAAGCGGGTTTTCTGTGTTTTAAACGCATTCTTACTGCTAACTCTGACATGCGTTTCTAGGGCTGGAAATGACTGTTTCTACATTCTCCAAAGAAAGGGTTTCTGAACTGCTTCAAACACACATCAGTTTACCTCTGGAAGTTGAATACACACATTGAAAAACATACTGCTAGATAGCTCCGTTTTGGTTTTAGAGCAAGATTTTCTCTTTTCAGCATGTTCTCCCATCATCTCTAGAATGTCCAAACGCAGCTTTTAGAAGAAACGTGTTTCTACCTCGCTGAATCTAAACATAGATGCAACTTCCTACAAGGAACCAACACACAGCAGATGAGTTTGTAAGAAGCGGGTTTTCTGTGTTTTAAACGCATTCTTACTGCTAACTCTTACATGCGTTTCTAGGGCTGGAAATGACAGTTTCTACATTCTCCAAAGAAAGGGTTTCTGAACTGCTGCAAACACACATCAGTTTGACTCTGGAAGTTGAATACACACATTGACAAACATTCTGCTAGATAGCTCCGTTTTGGTTTTAGAGCAAGGTATTTCTCTTTACAGCCTGTTCTCCAATGCACTCTGGAATGTCCAAACGCAGCTTTTAGAAGAAACGTGTTTCTACCTCGCTGAATCTAAACATAGATGCAACTTCCTAAAAGGAACCAACACACAGCAGATGAGTTTGTAAGAAGCGGGTTTTCTGTGTTTTAAACGCATTCTTACTGCTAACTCTTACATGTGTTTCTAGGGCTGGAAATGACTGTTTCTACATTCTCCAAAGAAAGGGTTTCTGAACTGCTGCAAACACACATCAGTTTAACTCTGGAAGTAGAATACACACATTGAGAACCATTCTGCTAGATATCTCCGTTTTGGTGTTAGAGCAACGTATTTCTCTTTACAGCCTGTTCTCCAATGCACTCTGGAATGTCCAAACGCAGCTTTTAGAAGAAACGTGTTTCTACCTCGCTGAATCTAAACATAGATGCAACTTCCTAAAAGGAACCAACACACAGCAGATGAGTTTGTAAGAAGCGGGTTTTCTGTGTTTTAAACGCATTCTTACTGCTAACTCTTACATGCGTTTCTAGGGCTGGAAATGACAGTTTCTACATTCTCCAAAGAAAGGGTTTCTGAACTGCTGCAAACACACATCAGTTTGACTCTGGAAGTTGAATACACACATTGACAAACATTCTGCTAGATAGCTCCGTTTTGGTTTTAGAGCAAAGTATTTCTCTTTACAGCCTGTTCTCCAATGCACTCTGGAATGTCCAAACGCAGCTTTTAGAAGAAACGTGTTTCTACCTCGCTGAATCTAAACATAGATGCAACTTCCTAAAAGGAACCAACACACAGCAGATGAGTTTGTAAGAAGCGGGTTTTCTGTGTTTTAAACGCATTCTTACTGCTAACTCTTACATGCGTTTCTAGGGCTGGAAATGACTGTTTCTACATTCTCCAAAAAAAGGGTTTCTGAACTGCTGCAAACACACATCAGTTTAACTCTGAAAGTTGAATATATACATTGACAAACATACTGCTAGATAGCTCCGTTTTGGTTTTAGAGCAAGATTTTCTCTTTACAGCATGTTCTCCCATGCACTCTAGAATGTCCAAACGCAGCTTTTAGAAGAAACGTGTTTCTACCTCGCTGAATCTAAACATAGATGCAACTTCCTAAAAGGAACCAACACACAGCAGATGAGTTTGTAAGAAGCGGGTTTTCTGTGTTTTAAACGCATTCTTACTGCTAACTCTTACATGCGTTTCTAGGGCTGGAAATGACTGTTTCTACATTCTCCAAAGAAAGGGTTTCTGAACTGCTGCAAACACACATCAGTTTAACTCTGGAAGTTGAATATAGACATTGACAAACATACTGGTAGATAGCTTCGTTTTGGTTTTAGAGCAAGATTTTCTCTTCACAGCATGTTCTCCCATGCACTCTGGAAAGTCCAAACGCAGCTTTTAGAAGAAACGTGTTTCTACCTCGCTGAATCTAAACATAGATGCAACTTCCTAAAAGAAACCAACACACAGCAGATGAGTTTGTAAGAAACGGGTCTTCTGTGTTTTAAACGCATTAATACTGCTAACTCTTATATGCGTCTCTAGGGCTGGAAATGACTTTTTCTGCATTCTCCAAAGAAAGGGTTTCTGAACTGCTGCAAACACACATCAGTTTAACTCTGGAAGTAGAATACACACATTGAGAACCATTCTGCTAGATATCTCCGTTTTGGTGTTAGAGCAACGTATTTCTCTTTACAGCCTGTTCTCCAATGCACTCTGGAATGTCCAAACGCAGCTTTTAGAAGAAACGTGTTTCTACCTCGCTGAATCTAAACATAGATGCAACTTCCTAAAAGGAACCAACACACAGCAGATGAATTTGTAAGAAGCGGGTTTTCTGTGTTTTAAACGCATTCTTACTGCTAACTCTTACATGCGTTTCTAGGGCTGGAAATGACTGTTTCTACATTCTACAAAGAAAGGGTTTCTGAACTGCTTCAAAAACACATCAGTTTACCTCTGGAAGTTGAATACACACATTGGCAAACACACTGCTAGATAGCTCCGTTTTTGTTTTAGAGCAAGATTTTCTCTTTACAGAATGTTCTCCCATGCACTCGGTAATGTCCAAACGCAGCTTTTAGAAGAGACGTGTTTCTACCTCGCTGAATGTAAACATAGATGCAACTTCCTAAAAGGAACCAACACACAGCAGATGAGTTTGTAAGAAGCGGGTTTTCTGTGTTTTAAACGCATTCTTACTGCTAACTCTTACATGCGTTTCTAGGGCTGGAAATGACTGTTTCTACATTCTCCAAAGAAAGGGTTTTTGAACTGCTGGAAACACACATCAGTTTAATTCTGAAAGTTGAATATACACATTGACAAACAGACTGCTAGATAGCTCCGTTTTGGTTTTAGAGCAATATTTTCTCTTTACAGCATGTTCTCCCATGCACTCTAGAATGTCCAAACGCAGCTTTTAGAAGAAACGTGTTTCTACCTCGCTGAATCTAAACATGAATGCAACTTCCTAAAAGGAACCAACACACAGCAGATGAGTTTGTAAGAAGCGAGTTTTCTGTGTTTTAAACGCATTCTTACTTCTAACTTTTACATGCGTTTCTAGGGCTGGAAATGACTGTTTCTACATTCTCCAAAGAAAGAGTTTGTGAACTGCTGCAAACACACATCAGTTTAACTCCGAAAGTTGAATACACACATTGACAAACATACTGCTAGATAGCTTCGTTTTGGTTTTAGAGCAAGATTTTCTCTTTACAGAATGTTCTCCCATGCCCTCTGGAAAGTCCAAACGCAGCTTTTAGAAGAAACGTGGTTCTACCTCGCTGAATCTAAACATAGATGCAACTTCCTAAAATAAACCAACACACAGCAGATGAGTTTGTAAGAAACGGGTCTTCTGTGTTTTAAACGCATTAATACTGCTAACTCTTATATGCGTCTCTAGGGCTGGAAATGACTTTTTCTGCATTCTCCAAAGAAAGGGTTTCTGAACTGCTGCAAACACACATCAGTTTAACTCTGGAAGTTGAATACACACATTGGCAAACATACTGCTAGATAGCTCCGTTTTTGTTTTAGAGCAAGATTTTCTCTTTACAGAATGTTCTCCCATGCACTCTGTAATGTCCAAACGCAGCTTTTAGAAGAGACGTGTTTCTACCTCGCTGAATGTAAACATAGATGCAACTTCCTAAAAGGAACCAACACACAGCAGATGAGTTTGTAAGAAGCGGGTTTTCTGTGTTTTAAACGCATTCTTACTGCTAACTCTTACATGCGTTTCTAGGGCTGGAAATGACTGTTTCTACATTCTCCAAAGAAAGGGTTTCTGAACTGCTGCAAACACACATCAGTTTAACTCTGAAAGTTGAATATACACATTGACAAACATACTGCTAGATAGCTCCGTTTTGGTTTTAGAGCAAGATTTTCTCTTTACAGCATGTTCTCCCATGCACTCTAGAATGTCCAAACGCAGCTTTTAGAAGAAACGTGTTTCTACCTCGCTGAATCTAAACATAGATGCAACTTCCTAAAAGGAACCAACACACAGCAGATGAGTTTGTAAGAAGCGGGTTTTCTGTGTTTTAAACGCATTCTTACTGCTAACTCTTACATGCGTTTCCAGGGCTGGAAATGACTGTTTCTACATTCTCCAAAGAAAGGGTTTCTGAACTGCTGCAAACACACATCAGTTTAACTCTGGAAGTTGAATAAAGACATTGAAAAACATTCTGCTAGATAGCTCCGTTTTTGTTTTAGAGCAAGGTTTTTCTCTTTACAGCCTCTTCTCCAATGCACTCCGGAATGTCCAAACGCAGCTTTTAGAAGAAACGTGTTTCTACGTCGCTGAATCTAAACATAGATGCAACTTCCTAAAAGGAACCAACACACAGCAGATGAGTTTGTAAGAAGCGGGTTTTCTGTGTTTTAAACGCATTCTTACTGCTAACTCTTACATGCGTTTCTAGGGCTGGAAATGACTGTTTCTACATTCTCCAAAGAAAGGGTTTCTGAACTGCTGCAAACACACATCAGTTTAACTCTGGAAGTTGAATATAGGCATTTGAAAACATTCTGCTAGATAGATCCGTTTTCGTTTTAGAGCAAGGTTTTTCTCTTTACAGCCTGGTCTCCAATGCATTCTGGAATGTCCAAACGCAGCTTTTAGAAGAAACGTGTTTCTACCTCGCTGAATCTAAACATAGATGCAACTTCCTAAAAGGAACCAACACACAGCAGATGAGTTTGTAAGAAGCGGGTTTTCTGTGTTTTAAACGCATTCTTACTGCTAACTCTTACATGCGTTTCTAGGGCTGGAAATGACTGTTTCTACATTCTACAAAGAAAGGGTTTCTGAACTGCTGCAAACACACATCAGTTTAACTCTGGAAGTTGAATACACACATTGACAAACATTCTGCTAGATAGCTCCGTTTTGGTTTTAGAGCAAGGTATTTCTCTTTACAGCCTGTTCTCCAATGCACTCTGGAATGTCCAAACGCAGCTTTTAGAAGAAACGTGTTTCTACCTCGCTGAATCTAAACATAGATGCAACTTCCTAAAAGGAACCAACACACAGCAGATGAGTTTGTAAGAAGCGGGTTTTCTGTGTTTTAAACGCATTCTTACTGCTAACTCTTACATGCGTTTCTAGGGCTGGAAATGACAGTTTCTACATTCTCCAAAGAAAGGGTTTCTGAACTGCTGCAAACACACATCAGTTTGACTCTGGAAGTTGAATACACACATTGACAAACATTCTGCTAGATAGCTCCGTTTTAGTTTTAGAGCAAGGTATTTCTCTTTACAGCCTGTTCTCCAATGCACTCTGGAATGTCGAAACGCAGCTTTTAGAAGAAACGTGTTTCTACCTCGCTGAATCTAAACATAGATGCAACTTCCTAAAAGGAACCAACACACAGCAGATGAGTTTGTAAGAAGCGGGTTTTCTGTGTTTTAAACGCATTTTTACTGCTAACTCTTACATGCGTTTCTAGGGCTGGAAATGACTGTTTCTACATTCTCCAAAGAAAGGGTTTCTGAACTGCTGCAAACACACATCAGTTTAACTCTGGAAGTTGAATATAGACATTGACAAACATACTGGTAGATAGCTTCGTTTTGGTTTTAGAGCAAGATTTTCTCTTCACAGCATGTTCTCCCATGCACTCTGGAAAGTCCAAACGCAGCTTTTAGAAGAAACGTGTTTCTACCTCGCTGAATCTAAACATAGATGCAACTTCCTAAAAGAAACCAACACACAGCAGATGAGTTTGTAAGAAACGGGTCTTCTGTGTTTTAAACGCATTAATACTGCTAACTCTTATATGCGTCTCTAGGGCTGGAAATGACTTTTTCTGCATTCTCCAAAGAAAGGGTTTCTGAACTGCTGCAAACACACATCAGTTTAACTCTGGAAGTAGAATACACACATTGAGAACCATTCTGCTAGATATCTCCGTTTTGGTGTTAGAGCAACGTATTTCTCTTTACAGCCTGTTCTCCAATGCACTCTGGAATGTCCAAACGCAGCTTTTAGAAGAAACGTGTTTCTACCTCGCTGAATCTAAACATGGATGCAACTTCCTAAAAGGAACCAACACACAGCAGATGAATTTGTAAGAAGCGGGTTTTCTGTGTTTTAAACGCATTCTTACTGCTAACTCTTACATGCGTTTCTAGGGCTGGAAATGACTGTTTCTACATTCTACAAAGAAAGGGTTTCTGAACTGCTTCAAAAACACATCAGTTTACCTCTGGAAGTTGAGTACACACATTGGCAAACACACTGCTAGATAGCTCCGTTTTTGTTTTAGAGCAAGATTTTCTCTTTACAGAATGTTCTCCCATGCACTCGGTAATGTCCAAACGCAGCTTTTAGAAGAGACGTGTTTCTACCTCGCTGAATGTAAACATAGATGCAACTTCCTAAAAGGAACCAACACACAGCAGATGAGTTTGTAAGAAGCGGGTTTTCTGTGTTTTAAACGCATTCTTACTGCTAACTCTTACATGCGTTTCTAGGGCTGGAAATGACTGTTTCTACATTCTCCAAAGAAAGGGTTTTTGAACTGCTGGAAACACACATCAGTTTAATTCTGAAAGTTGAATATACACATTGACAAACAGACTGCTAGATAGCTCCGTTTTGGTTTTAGAGCAAGATTTTCTCTTTACAGCATGTTCTCCCATGCACTCTAGAATGTCCAAACGCAGCTTTTAGAAGAAACGTGTTTCTACCTCGCTGAATCTAAACATAGATGCAACTTCCTAAAAGGAACCAACACACAGCAGATGAGTTTGTAAGAAGCGGGTTTTCTGTGTTTTAAACGCATTCTTACTGCTAACTCTTACATGCGTTTCCAGGGCTGGAAATGACTGTTTCTACATTCTCCAAAGAAAGGGTTTCTGAACTGCTGCAAACACACATCAGTTTAACTCTGGAAGTTGAATAAAGACATTGAAAAACATTCTGCTAGATAGCTCCGTTTTTGTTTTAGAGCAAGGTTTTTCTCTTTACAGCCTCTTCTCCAATGCACTCCGGAATGTCCAAACGCAGCTTTTAGAAGAAACGTGTTTCTACCTCGCTGAATCTAAACATAGATGCAACTTCCTAAAAGGAACCAACACACAGCAGATGAGTTTGTAAGAAGCGGGTTTTCTGTGTTTTAAACGCATTCTTACTGCTAACTCTTACATGCGTTTCTAGGGCTGGAAATGACTGTTTCTACATTCTCCAAAGAAAGGGTTTCTGAACTGCTGCAAACACACATCAGTTTATCTCTGGAAGTTGAATATAGGCATTTGAAAACATTCTGCTAGATAGATCCGTTTTCGTTTTAGAGCAAGGTTTTTCTCTTTACAGCCTGGTCTCCAATGCATTCTGGAATGTCCAAACGCAGCTTTTAGAAGAAACGTGTTTCTACCTCGCTGAATCTAAACATAGATGCAACTTCCTAAAAGGAACCAACACACAGCAGATGAGTTTGTAAGAAGCGGGTTTTCTGTGTTTTAAACGCATTCTTACTGCTAACTCTTACATGCGTTTCTAGGGCTGGAAATGACTGTTTCTACATTCTACAAAGAAAGGGTTTCTGAACTGCTGCAAACACACATCAGTTTAACTCTGGAAGTTGAATACACACATTGACAAACATTCTGCTAGATAGCTCCGTTTTGGTTTTAGAGCAAGGTATTTCTCTTTACAGCCTGTTCTCCAATGCACTCTGGAATGTCCAAACGCAGCTTTTAGAAGAAACGTGTTTCTACCTCGCTGAATCTAAACATAGATGCAACTTCCTAAAAGGAACCAACACACAGCAGATGAGTTTGTAAGAAGCGGGTTTTCTGTGTTTTAAACGCATTCTTACTGCTAACTCTTACATGCGTTTCTAGGGCTGGAAATGACAGTTTCTACATTCTCCAAAGAAAGGGTTTCTGAACTGCTGCAAACACACATCAGTTTGACTCTGGAAGTTGAATACACACATTGACAAACATTCTGCTAGATAGCTCCGTTTTAGTTTTAGAGCAAGGTATTTCTCTTTACAGCCTGTTCTCCAATGCACTCTGGAATGTCGAAACGCAGCTTTTAGAAGAAACGTGTTTCTACCTCGCTGAATCTAAACATAGATGCAACTTCCTAAAAGGAACCAACACACAGCAGATGAGTTTGTAAGAAGCGGGTTTTCTGTGTTTTAAACGCATTTTTACTGCTAACTCTTACATGCGTTTCTAGGGCTGGAAATGACTGTTTCTACATTCTCCAAAGAAAGGGTTTCTGAACTGCTGCAAACACACATCAGTTTAACTCTGGAAGTTGAATATAGACATTGACAAACATACTGGTAGATAGCTTCGTTTTGGTTTTAGAGCAAGATTTTCTCTTCACAGCATGTTCTCCCATGCACTCTGGAAAGTCCAAACGCAGCTTTTAGAAGAAACGTGTTTCTACCTCGCTGAATCTAAACATAGATGCAACTTCCTAAAAGAAACCAACACACAGCAGATGAGTTTGTAAGAAACGGGTCTTCTGTGTTTTAAACGCATTAATACTGCTAACCCTTATATGCGTCTCTAGGGCTGGAAATGACTTTTTCTGCATTCTCCAAAGAAAGGGTTTCTGAACTGCTGCAAACACACATCAGTTTATCTCTGGAAGTTGAATACACACATTGAGAACCATTCTGCTAGATATCTCCGTTTTGGTGTTAGAGCAACGTATTTCTCTTTACAGCCTGTTCTCCAATGCACTCTGGAATGTCCAAACGCAGCTTTTAGAAGAAACGTGTTTCTACCTCGCTGAATCTAAACATAGATGCAACTTCCTAAAAGGAACCAACACACGGCAGATGAATTTGTAAGAAGCGGGTTTTCTGTGTTTTAAACGCATTCTTACTGCTAACTCTTACATGCGTTTCTAGGGCTGGAAATGACTGTTTCTAAATTCTACAAAGAAAGGGTTTCTGAACTGCTTCAAAAACACATCAGTTTACCTCTGGAAGTTGAATACACACATTGAAAAACATACTGCTAGATAGCTCCGTTTTGGTTTTAGAGCAAGATTTTCTCTTTACAGCATGTTCTCCCATCATCTCTGGAATGTCCAAACGCAGCTTTTAGAAGAAACGTGTTTCTATCTCGCTGAATCTAAACATAGATGCAACTTCCTAAAGGGAACCAACACACAGCAGATGTGTTTGTAAGAAGCGGGTTTTCTGTGTTTTAAACGCATTCTTACTTCTAACTCTTACATGCGTTTCTAGGGCTGGAAATGACTGTTTCTACATTCTCCAAAGAAAGGGTTTCTGAACTGCTGCAAACACACATCAGTTTAACTCTGGAAGTTGAATAAACACATTGGCAAACATACTGCTAGATAGCTCCGTTTTTGTTTTAGAGCAAGATTTTCTCTTTACAGGATGTTCTCCCATGCACTCTGTAATGTCCAAACGCAGCTTTTAGAAGAGACGTGTTTCTACCTCGCTGAATCTAAACATAGATGCAACTTCCTAAAAGGAACCAACACACAGCAGATGAGTTTGTAAGAAGCGGGTTTTCTGTGTTTTAAACGCATTCTTACTGCTAACTCTTACATGCGTTTCTAGGGCTGGAAATGACTGTTTCTACATTCTCCCAAGAAAGGGTTTCTGAACTGCTGCAAACACACATCAGTTTAACTCTGGAAGTTGAATAAAGACATTGAAAAACATTCTGCTAGATAGCTCCGTTTTTGTTTTATAGCAAGGTTTTTCTCTTTACAGCCTCTTCTCCAATGCACTCCGGAATGTCCAAATGCAGCTTTCAGAAGAAACGTGTTTCTACCTCGCTGAATCTAAACATAGATGCAACTTCCTAAAAGGAACCAACACACAGCAGATGAGTTTGTAAGAAGCGGGTTTTCTGTGTTTTAAACGCATTCTTACTGCTAACTCTTACATGCGTTTCTAGGGCTGGAAGTGACTGTTTCTACATTCTCCAAAGAAAGGGTTTCTGAACTGCTGCAAACACACGTCAGTTTAACTCTGGAAGTTGAATACACACATTGACAAACATTCTGCTAGATAGCTCCGTTTTGGTTTTAGAGCAAGGTATTTCTCTTTACAGCCTGTTCTCCAATGCACTCTGGAATGTCCAAACGCAACTTTTAGAAGAAACGTGTTTCTACCTCGCTGAATCTAAACATAGATGCAACTTCCTAAAAGGAACCAACACACAGCAGATGAGTTTGTAAGAAGCGGGTTTTCTGTGTTTTAAACGCATTCTTACTGCTAACTCTTACATGCGTTTCTAGGGCTGGAAATGAGTGTTTCTACATTCTACAAAGAAAGGGTTTCTGAACTGCTTGAAACACACATCAGTTTAACGCTGGAAGTTGAATACACACATTGACAAACATACTGCTAGATAGCTCCGTTTTGGTTTTAGAGCAAGATTTTCTCTTTACAGCATGTTCTCCCATGCACTCTGGAATGTCGAAACGCAGCTTTTAGAAGAGACGTGTTTCTACCTCGCTGAATCTAAACATAGATGCAACTTCCTAAAAGGAACCAACACACAGCAGATGAGTTTGTAAGAAGCGGGTTTTCTGTGTTTTAAACGCATTCTTACTTCTAACTCTTACATGCGTTTCTAGGGCTGGAAATGACTGTTTCTACATTCTCCAAAGAAAGGGTTTCTGAACTGCTGCAAACACACATCAGTTTAACTCTGGAAGTTGAATACACACATTGACAAACATTCTGCTAGATAGCTCCGTTTTGGTTTTAGAGCAAGGTTTTTCTCTTGACAGCCCGTTCTCCAATGCACTCTGTAATGTCCAAACGCAGCTTTTAGAAGAAACGTGTTTCTACCTCGCTGAATCTAAACATAGATGCAACTTCCTAAAAGGAACCAACACACAGCAGATGAGTTTGTTAGAAGCGGGTT
Organism: Saimiri boliviensis; assembly: GCF_048565385.1. Classification (NCBI taxonomy): domain Eukaryota; kingdom Metazoa; phylum Chordata; class Mammalia; order Primates; family Cebidae; genus Saimiri; species Saimiri boliviensis. The sequence goes on along the minus strand of NC_133454.1, from coordinate 29,366,165 downwards.
TTCTGTGTTTTAAACGCATTCTTACTTCTAACTCTAACATGCGTTTCTAGGGCTGGAAATGACTGTTTCTACATTCTCCAAAGAAAGGGTTTCTGAACTGCTGCAAACACACATCAGTTTAACTCTGGAAGTTGAATACACACATTGGCAAACATACTGCTAGATAGCTCCGTTTTTGTTTTAGAGCAAGATTTTCTCTTTACAGAATGTTCTCCCATGCACTCTGTAATGTCCAAACGCAGCTTTTAGAAGAGACGTGTTTCTACCTCGCTGAATCTAAACATAGATGCAACTTCCTAAAAGGAACCAACACAGAGCAGATGAGTTTGTAAGAAGCGGGTTTTCTGTGTTTTAAACGCATTCTTACTGCTAACTCTGACATGCGTTTCTAGGGCTGGAAATGACTGTTTCTACATTATCCAAAGAAAGGGTTTCTGAACTGCTTCAAACACACATCAGTTTACCTCTGGAAGTTGAATACACACATTGAAAAACATACTGCTAGATAGCTCCGTTTTGGTTTTAGAGCAAGATTTTCTCTTTTCAGCATGTTCTCCCATCATCTCTAGAATGTCCAAACGCAGCTTTTAGAAGAAACGTGTTTCTACCTCGCTGAATCTAAACATAGATGCAACTTCCTAAAAGGAACCAACACACAGCAGATGAGTTTGTAAGAAGCGGGTTTTCTGTGTTTTAAACGCATTCTTACTGCTAACTCTTACATGCGTTTCTAGGGCTGGAAATGACTGTTTCTACATTCTACAAAGAAAGGGTTTCTCAACTGCTTCAAAAACACATCAGTTTACCTCTGGAAGTTGAATACACACATTGAAAAACATACTGCTAGATAGCTCCGTTTTGGTTTTAGAGCAAGATTTTCTCTTTACAGCATGTTCTCCCATGCACTCTGGAATGTCCAAACGCAGCTTTTAGAAGAAACGTGTTTCTATCTCGCTGAATCTAAACATAGATGCAACTTCCTAAAAGGAACCAACACACAGCAGATGTGTTTGTAAGAAGCGGGTTTTCTGTCTTTTAAACGCATTCTTACTTCTAACTCTAACATGCGTTTCTAGGGCTGGAAATGACTGTTTCTACATTCTCCAAAGAAAGGGTTTCTGAACTGCTGCAAACACACATCAGTTTAACTCTGGAAGTTGAATACACACATTGGCAAACATACTGCTAGATAGCTCCGTTTTTGTTTTAGAGCAAGATTTTCTCTTTACAGAATGTTCTCCCATCATCTCTGGAATGTCCAAACGCAGCTTTTAGAAGAAACGTGTTTCTATCTCGCTGAATCTAAACATAGATGCAACTTCCTAAAAGGAACCAACACACAGCAGATGAGTTTGTAAGAAGCGGGTTTTCTGTGTTTTAAATGCATTCTTACTGCTAACTCTGACATGCGTTTCTAGGGCTGGAAATGACTGTTTCTACATTCTGCAAAGAAAGGGTTTCTGAACTGCTTCAAAAACACATCAGTTTAACTCTGGAAGTTGAATACACACATTGACAAACATTCTGCTAGATAGCTCTGTGTTGGTTTTAGAGCAAGGTATTTCTCTTTACAGCCTGTTCTCCAATGCACTCTGGAATGTACAAACGCAGCTTTTAGAAGAAACGTGTTTCTACCTCGCTGAATCTAAACATAGATGCAACTTCCTAAAAGGAACCAACACACAGCAGATGAGTTTGTAAGAAGCGGGTTTTCTGTGTTTTAAACGCATTCTTACTGCTAACTCTTACATGCGTTTCTAGGGCTGGAAATGACTGTTTCTACATTCTACAAAGAAAGGGTTTCTGAACTGCTTCAAACACATATCAGTTTACCTCTGGAAGTTGAATACACACATTGAAAAACATACGGCTAGTTAGCTCCGTTTTGGTTTTAGAGCAAGATTTTCTCTTTACAGCATGTTCTCCCATCATCTCTGGAATGTCCAAACGCAGCTTTTAGAAGAAACGTGTTTCGACCTCGCTGAATCTAAACATAGATGCAACTTCCTAAAAGGAACCAACACACAGCAGATGAGTTTGTAAGAAGCGGGTTTTCTGTGTTTTAAACGCATTCTTACTGCTAACTCTTACATGCGTTGCTAGGGCTGGAAATGACTGTTTCTACATTCTACAAAGAAAGGGTTTCTGAACTGCTTCAAACACACATCAGTTTAACTCTGGAAGTTGAATACACACATTGACAAACATACTGCTAGATATCTCCGTTTTGGTTTTAGAGCAAGATTTTCTCTTTACAGCATGTTCTCCCATGCACTCTGGAATGTCCAAACGCAGCTTTTAGAAGAGACGTGTTTCTACCTCGCTGAATCTAAACATAGATGCAACTTCCTAAAAGGAACCAACACACAGCAGATGAGTTTGTAAGAAGCGGGTTTTCTGTCTTTTAAACGCATTCTTACTGCTAACTCTTACATGCGTTTCTAGGGCTGGAAATGACTGTTTCTACATTCTCCAAAGAAAGGGTTTCTGAACTGCTGCAAACACACATCAGTTTAACTCTGAAAGTTGAATATACACATTGACAAACATACTGGTAGATAGCTTCGTTTTGGTTTTAGAGCAAGATTTTCTCTTCACAGCATGTTCTCCCATGCACTCTGGAAAGTCCAAACGCAGCTTTTAGAAGAAACGTGTTTCTACCTCGCTGAATCTAAACATAGATGCAACTTCCTAAAAGAAACCAACACACAGCAGATGAGTTTGTAAGAAACGGGTCTTCTGTGTTTTAAACGCATTAATACTGCTAACTCTTATATGCGTCTCTAGGGCTGGAAATGACTTTTTCTGCATTCTCCAAAGACAGGGTTTCTGAACTGCTGCAAACACACATCAGTTTAACTCTGGAAGTTGAATACACACATTGAGAACCATTCTGCTAGATAGCTCCGTTTTGGTTTTAGAGCAAGGTATTTCTCTTTACAGCCTGTTCTCCAATGCACTCTGGAATGTCCAAACGCAGCTTTTAGAAGAAACGTGTTTCTACCTCGCTGAATCTAAACATAGATGCAACTTCCTAAAAGGAACCAACAGACAGCAGATGAGTTTGTTAGAAGCGGGTTTTCTGTGTTTTAAACGCATTCTTACTGCTAACTCTTACATGCGTTTCTAGGGCTGGAAATGACTGTTTCTACATTCTCCAAAGAAAGGGTTTCTGAACTGCTTCAAAAACACATCAGTTTAACTCTGGAAGTTGAATACACACATTGACAAACATTCTGCTAGATAGCTCCGTGTTGGTTTTAGAGCAAGGTATTTCTCTTTACAGCCTGTTCTCCAATGCACTCTGGAATGTACAAACGCAGCTTTTAGAAGAAACGTGTTTCTACCTCGCTGAATCTAAACATAGATGCAACTTCCTAAAAGGAACCAACACACAGCAGATGTGTTTGTAAGAAGCGGGTTTTCTGTCTTTTAAACGCATTCTTACTTCTAACTCTTACATGCGTTTCTAGGGCTGGAAATGACTGTTTCTACATTCTCCAAAGAAAGGGTTTCTGAACTGCTGCAAACACACATCAGTTTAACTCTGGAAGTTGAATACACACATTGACAAACATACTGCTAGATAGCTCCGTTTTTGTTTTAGAGCAAGATTTTCTCTTTACAGAATGTTCTCCCATGCACTCTGTAATGTCCAAACGCAGCTTTTAGAAGAGACGTGTTTCTACCTCGCTGAATCTAAACATAGATGCAACTTCCTAAAAGGAACCAACACACAGCAGATGTGTTTGTAAGAAGCGGGTTTTCTGTCTTTTAAACGCATTCTTACTTCTAACTCTTACATGCGTTTCTAGGGCTGGAAATGACTGTTTCTACATTCTCCAAAGAAAGGGTTTCTGAACTGCTGCAAACACACATCTGTTTAACTCTGGAAGTGGAATAAACACATTGACAAACATTCTGCTAGATAGCTTCGTTTTGGTTTTAGAGCAAGGCATTTCTCTTTACAGCATGTTCTCCCATGCACTCTGGAATGTCCAAACGCAGCTTTTAGAAGAAACGTGTTTCTACCTCGCTGAATCTAAACATAGATGCAACTTCCTAAAAGGAACCAACACACAGCAGATGAGTTTGTAAGAAGCGGGTTTTCTGTGTTTTAAACGCATTCTTACAGCTAACTCTTACATGCGTTTCTAGGGCTGGAAATCACAGTTTCTACATTCTCCAAAGAAAGGGTTTCTGAACTGCTGCAATCACACATCAGTTTAACTCTCGAAGTTGAATACACACATTGACAAACATTCTGCTAGATAGCTCCGTTTTGGTTTTAGAGCAAGGTTTTTCTCTTTACAGCCTGGTCTCCAATGCATTCTGGAATGTCCAAACGCAGCTTTTAGAAGAAACGTGTTTCTACCTCGCTGAATCTAAACATAGATGCAACTTCCTAAAAGGAACCAACACACAGCAGATGAGTTTGTAAGAAGCGGGTTTTCTGTGTTTTAAACGCATTCTTACTGCTAACTCTTACATGCGTTTCTAGGGCTGGAAATGACTGTTTCTACATTCTCCAAAGAAAGGGTTTCTGAACTGCTTCAAACACACATCAGTTTATCTCTGGAAGTTGAATAAACACATTGACAAACATACTGCTAGATAGCTCCGTTTTGGTTTTAGAGCAAGATTTTCTCTTTACAGCATGTTCTCCCATGCACTCTGGAATGTCCAAACGCAGCTTTTAGTAGAAACGTGTTTCTACCTCGCTGAATGTAAATATAGATGCAACTTCCTAAAAGAAACCAACACACAGCAGATGAGTTTGTAAGAAACGGGTCTTCTGTGTTTTAAACGCATTAATACTGCTAACTCTTATACGCGTCTCTAGGGCTGGAAATGACTTTTTCTGCATTCTCCAAAGAAAGGGTTTCTGAACTGCTGCAAACACACATCAGTTTAACTCTGGAAGTTGAATACACACATTGAGAACCATTCTGCTAGATATCTCCGTTTTGGTTTTAGAGCAAGGTATTTCTCTTTACAGCCTGTTCTCCAATGCACTCTGGAATGTCCAAATGCAGCTTTTAGAAGAAACGTGTTTCTACCTCGCTGAATCTAAACATAGATGCAACTTCCTAAAAGGAACCAACACACAGCAGATGAGTTTGTAAGAAGCGGGTTTTCTGTGTTTTAAACGCATTCTTACTGCTAACTCTTACATGTGTTTCTAGGGCTGGAAATGACTGTTTCTACATTCTACAAAGAAAGGGTTTCTGAACTGCTTCAAAAACACATCAGTTTACCTCTGGAAGTTGAATACACACATTGAAAAACATACTGCTAGATAGCTCCGTTTTGGTTTTAGAGCAAGATTTTCTCTTTACAGCATGTTCTCCCATCATCTCTGGAATGTCCAAACGCAGCTTTTAGAAGAAACGTGTTTCTATCTCGCTGAATCTAAACATAGATGCAACTTCCTAAAAGGAACCAACACACAGCAGATGTGGTTGTAAGAAGCGGGTTTTCTGTGTTTTAAATGCATTCTTACTGCTAACTCTTACATGCGTTTCTAGGGCTGGAAATGACTGTTTCTACATTCTCCAAAGAAAGGGTTTCTGAACTACTTCAAACACACATCAGTTTAACTCTGGAAGTTGAATACACACATTGACAAACATTCTGCTAGATAGTTCCGTTTTGGTTTTAGAGCAAGGTATTTCTCTTTACAGCCTGTTCTCCAATGCACTCTGGAATGTACAAACGCAGCTTTTAGAAGAAACGTGTTTCTACCTCGCTGAATCTAAACATAGATGCAACTTCCTAAAAGGAACCAACACACAGCAGATGAGTTTGTAAGAAGCGGGTTTTCTGTGTTTTAAACGCATTCTTACTGCTAACTCTTACATGCGTTTCTAGGGCTGGAAATGACTGTTTCTACATTCTACAAAGAAAGGGTTTCTGAACTGCTTCAAACACACATCAGTTTACCTCTGGAAGTTGAATACACACATTGAAAAACATACTGCTAGATAGCTCCGTTTAGGTTTTAGAGCAAGATTTTCTCTTTACAGCCTGTTCTCCAATGCACTCTGGAATGTACAAATGCAGCTTTTAGAAGAAACGTGTTTCTACCTCGCTGAATCTAAACATAGATGCAACTTCCTAAAAGGAACCAACACACAGCAGATGTGTTTGTAAGAAGCGGGTTTTCTGTCTTTTAAACGCATTCTTACTTCTAACTCTTACATGCGTTTCTAGGGCTGGAAATGACTGTTTCTACATTCTCCAAAGAAAGGGTTTCTGAACTGCTGCAAACACACATCAGTTTAACTCTGGAAGTTGAATACACACATTGACAAACATACTGCTAGATAGCTCCGTTTTTGTTTTAGAGCAAGATTTTCTCTTTACAGAATGTTCTCCCATGCACTCTGTAATGTCCAAACGCAGCTTTTAGAAGAGACGTGTTTCTACCTCGCTGAATCTAAACATAGATGCAACTTCCTAAAAGGAACCAACACACAGCAGATGTGTTTGTAAGAAGCGGGTTTTCTGTCTTTTAAACGCATTCTTACTTCTAACTCTTACATGCGTTTCTAGGGCTGGAAATGACTGTTTCTACATTCTCCAAAGAAAGGGTTTCTGAACTGCTGCAAACACACATCTGTTTAACTCTGGAAGTGGAATAAACACATTGACAAACATTCTGCTAGATAGCTTCGTTTTGGTTTTAGAGCAAGGCATTTCTCTTTACAGCATGTTCTCCCATGCACTCTGGAATGTCCAAACGCAGCTTTTAGAAGAAACGTGTTTCTACCTCGCTGAATCTAAACATAGATGCAACTTCCTAAAAGGAACCAACACACAGCAGATGAGTTTGTAAGAAGCGGGTTTTCTGTGTTTTAAACGCATTCTTACAGCTAACTCTTACATGCGTTTCTAGGGCTGGAAATCACAGTTTCTACATTCTCCAAAGAAAGGGTTTCTGAACTGCTGCAATCACACATCAGTTTAACTCTCGAAGTTGAATACACACATTGACAAACATTCTGCTAGATAGCTCCGTTTTGGTTTTAGAGCAAGGTTTTTCTCTTTACAGCCTGGTCTCCAATGCATTCTGGAATGTCCAAACGCAGCTTTTAGAAGAAACGTGTTTCTACCTCGCTGAATCTAAACATAGATGCAACTTCCTAAAAGGAACCAACACACAGCAGATGAGTTTGTAAGAAGCGGGTTTTCTGTGTTTTAAACGCATTCTTACTGCTAACTCTTACATGCGTTTCTAGGGCTGGAAATGACTGTTTCTACATTCTCCAAAGAAAGGGTTTCTGAACTGCTTCAAACACACATCAGTTTATCTCTGGAAGTTGAATAAACACATTGACAAACATACTGCTAGATAGCTCCGTTTTGGTTTTAGAGCAAGATTTTCTCTTTACAGCATGTTCTCCCATGCACTCTGGAATGTCCAAACGCAGCTTTTAGTAGAAACGTGTTTCTACCTCGCTGAATGTAAATATAGATGCAACTTCCTAAAAGAAACCAACACACAGCAGATGAGTTTGTAAGAAACGGGTCTTCTGTGTTTTAAACGCATTAATACTGCTAACTCTTATACGCGTCTCTAGGGCTGGAAATGACTTTTTCTGCATTCTCCAAAGAAAGGGTTTCTGAACTGCTGCAAACACACATCAGTTTAACTCTGGAAGTTGAATACACACATTGAGAACCATTCTGCTAGATATCTCCGTTTTGGTTTTAGAGCAAGGTATTTCTCTTTACAGCCTGTTCTCCAATGCACTCTGGAATGTCCAAATGCAGCTTTTAGAAGAAACGTGTTTCTACCTCGCTGAATCTAAACATAGATGCAACTTCCTAAAAGGAACCAACACACAGCAGATGAGTTTGTAAGAAGCGGGTTTTCTGTGTTTTAAACGCATTCTTACTGCTAACTCTTACATGTGTTTCTAGGGCTGGAAATGACTGTTTCTACATTCTACAAAGAAAGGGTTTCTGAACTGCTTCAAAAACACATCAGTTTACCTCTGGAAGTTGAATACACACATTGAAAAACATACTGCTAGATAGCTCCGTTTTTGTTTTAGAGCAAGATTTTCTCTTTACAGCATGTTCTCCCATCATCTCTGGAATGTCCAAACGCAGCTTTTAGAAGAAACGTGTTTCTATCTCGCTGAATCTAAACATAGATGCAACTTCCTAAAAGGAACCAACACACAGCAGATGTGGTTGTAAGAAGCGGGTTTTCTGTGTTTTAAATGCATTCTTACTGCTAACTCTTACATGCGTTTCTAGGGCTGGAAATGACTGTTTCTACATTCTCCAAAGAAAGGGTTTCTGAACTACTTCAAACACACATCAGTTTAACTCTGGAAGTTGAATACACACATTGACAAACATTCTGCTAGATAGTTCCGTTTTGGTTTTAGAGCAAGGTATTTCTCTTTACAGCCTGTTCTCCAATGCACTCTGGAATGTACAAACGCAGCTTTTAGAAGAAACGTGTTTCTACCTCGCTGAATCTAAACATAGATGCAACTTCCTAAAAGGAACCAACACACAGCAGATGAGTTTGTAAGAAGCGGGTTTTCTGTGTTTTAAACGCATTCTTACTGCTAACTCTTACATGCGTTTCTAGGGCTGGAAATGACTGTTTCTACATTCTACAAAGAAAGGGTTTCTGAACGGCTTCAAACACACATCAGTTTACCTCTGGAAGTTGAATACACACATTGAAAAACATACTGCTAGATAGCTCCGTTTAGGTTTTAGAGCAAGATTTTCTCTTTACAGCATGTTCTCCCATCATCTCTGGAATGTCCAAACGCAGCTTTTAGAAGAAACGTGTTTCTACCTCGCTGAATCTAAACATAGATGCAACTTCCTAAAAGGAACCAACACACAGCAGATGTGTTTGTAAGAAGCGGGTTTTCTGTCTTTTAAACGCATTCTTACTTCTAACTCTTACATGCGTTTCTAGGGCTGGAAATGACTGTTTCTACATTCTCCAAAGAAAGGGTTTCTGAACTGCTGCAAACACACATCAGTTTAACTCTGGAAGTTGAATACACACATTGACAAACATTCTGCTAGATAGCTCCGTTTTGGTTTTAGAGCAAGGTTTTTCTCTTTACAGCCTGGTCTCCAATGCATTCTGGAATGTCCAAATGCAGCTTTTAGAAGAAACGTGTTTCTACCTCGCTGAATCTAAACATAGATGCAACTTCCTAAAAGGAACCAACACACAGCAGATGAGTTTGTAAGAAGCGGGTTTTCTGTGTTTTAAACTCATTCTTACTGCTAACTCTTACATGCGTTTCTAGGGCTGGAAATGACTGTTTCTACATTCTCCAAAGAAAGGGTTTCTGAACTGCTTCAAACACACATCAGTTTATCTCTGGAAGTTGAATACACACATTGACAAACATACTGCTAGATAGCTCCGTTTTGGTTTTAGAGCAAGATTTTCTCTTTACAGCATGTTCTCCCATGCACTCTGGAATGTCCAAACGCAGCTTTTAGAAGAAACGTGTTTCTACCTCGCTGAATGTAAATATAGATGCAACTACCTAAAAGAAACCAACACACAGCAGATGAGTTTGTAAGAATCGGGTCTTCTGTGTTCTAAACGCATTAATACTGCTAACTCTTATACGCGTCTCTAGGGCTGGAAATGACTTTTTCTGCATTCTCCAAAGAAAGGGTTTCTGAACTGCTGCAAACACACATCAGTTTAACTCTGGAAGTTGAATACACACATTGAGAACCATTCTGCTAGATATCTCCGTTTTGGTTTTAGAGCAAGGTATTTCTCTTTACAGCCTGTTCTCCAATGCACTCTGGAATGTCCAAATGCAGCTTTTAGAAGAAACGTGTTTCTACCTCGCTGAATCTAAACATAGATGCACCTTCCTAAAAGGAACCAACACACAGCAGATGAGTTTGTAAGAAGCGGGTTTTCTGTGTTTTAAACGCATTCTTACTGCTAACTCTTACATGCGTTTCTAGGGCTGGAAATGACTGTTTCTACATTCTACAAGAAAGGGTTTCTGAACTGCTTCAAAAACACATCAGTTTACCTCTGGAAGTTGAATACACACATTGAAAAACATACTGCTAGATAGCTCCGTTTTGGTTTTAGAGCAAGATTTTCTCTTTACAGCATGTTCTCCCATGCACTCTGGAATGTCCAAACGCAGCTTTTAGAATAGACGTGTTTCTACCTCGCTGAATCTAAACATAGATGCAACTTCCTAAAAGGAACCAACACACAGCAGATGAGTTTGTAAGAAGCGGGTTTTCTGTGTTTTAAACGCATTCTTACTGCTAACTCTTACATGCGTTTCTAGGGCTGGAAATGACTGTTTCTACATTCTATAAAGAAAGGGTTTCTGAACTGCTTCAAACACACATCAGTTTACCTCTGGAAGTTGAATACACACATTGAAAAACATACTGCTAGATAGCTCCGTTTTGGTTTTAGAGCAAGATTTTCTCTTTACAGCATGTTCTCCCATCATCTCTGGAATGTCCAAACGCAGCTTTTAGAAGAAACGTGTTTCTACCTCGCTGAATCTAAACATAGATGCAACTTCCTAAAAGGAACCAACACACAGCAGATGAGTTTGTAAGAAGCGGGTTTTCTGTGTTTTAAACGCATTCTTACTGCTAACTCTTACATGCGTTTCTAGGGCTGGAAATGACTGTTTCTACATTCTACAAAGAAAGGGTTTCTGAACTGCTTCAAACACACGTCAGTTTAACTCTGGAAGTTGAATACACACATTGACAAACATACTGCTAGATAGCTCCGTTTTGGTTTTAGAGCAAGATTTTCTCTTTACAGCATGTTCTCCCATGCACTCTGGAAAGTCCAAACGCAGCTTTTAGAAGAAACGTGTTTCTACCTCGCTGAATCTAAACATAGATGCAACTTCCTAAAGGGAACCAACACACAGCAGATGAGTTTGTTAGAAGCGGGTTTTCTGTGTTTTAAACGCATTCTTACTGCTAACTCTTACATGCGTTTCTAGGGCTGGAAATGACTGTTTCTACATTCTCCAAAGAAAGGGTTTCTGAACTGCTTCAAACACACATCAGTTTAACTCTCGAAGTTGAATACACACATTGACAAACATTCTGCTAGATAGCTCCGTTTTGGTTTTAGAGCAAGGTATTTCTCTTTACAGCCTGTTCTCCAATGCACTCTGGAATGTACAAACGCAGCTTTTAGAAGAAACGTGTTTCTACCTCGCTGAATCTAAACATAGATGCAACTTCCTAAAAGGAACCAACACACAGCAGATGAGTTTGTAAGAAGCGGGTTTTCTGTGTTTGAAACGCATTCTTACTGCTAACTCTTACATGCGTTTCTAGGGCTGGAAATGACTGTTTCTACATTCTACAAAGAAAGGGTTTCTGAACTGCTTCAAACACACATCAGTGTACCTCTGGAAGTTGAATACACACATTGAAAAACATACTGCTAGATAGCTCCGTTTTGGTTTTAGAGCAAGATTTTCTCTTTACAGCATGTTCTCCCATGCACTCTGGAATGTCCAAACGCAGCTTTTAGAAGAAACGTGTTTCTACCTCGCTGAATCTAAACATAGATGCAACTTCCTAAAAGGAACCAACACACAGCAGATGAGTTTGTAAGAAGCGGGTTTTCTGTCTTTTAAACGCATTCTTACTTCTAAATCTTACATGCGTTTCTAGGGCTGGAAATGACTGTTTCTACATTCTCCAAAGAAAGGGTTTCTGAACTGCTGCAAACACACATCAGTTTAACTCTGGAAGTTGAAGACACACATTGACAAACATACTGCTAGATAGCTCCGTTTTTGTTTTAGAGCAAGATTTTCTCTTTACAGAATGTTCTCCCATGCACTCTGTAATGTCCAAACGCAGCTTTTAGAAGAGACGTGTTTCTACCTCGCTGAATCTAAACATAGATGCAACTTCCTAAAAGGAACCAACACACAGCAGATGAGTTTGTAAGAAGCGGGTTTTCTGTGTTTTAAACGCATTCTTACTGCTAACTCTTACATGCGTTTCTAGGGCTGGAAATGACTGTTTCTACATTCTACAAAGAAAGGGTTTCTGAACTGCTGCAAACACACATCAGTTTAACTCTGAAAGTTGAATACACACATTGACAAACACACTGCTAGATAGCTCCGTTTTGGTTTTAGAGCAAGATTTTTTCTTTACAGCATGTTCTCCCATGCACTCTGGAATGTCCAAACGCAGCTTTTAGAAGAAACGTGTTTCTACCTCGCTGAATCTAAACATAGATGCAACTTCCTAAAAGGAACCAACACACAGCAGATGAGTTTGTAAGAAGCGGGTTTTCTGTGTTTTAAACGCATTCTTACTGCTAACTCTTACATGCGTTTCTAGGTCTGGAAATGACTGTTTCTACATTCTACAAAGAAAGGGTTTCTGAACTGCTTCAAACACATGGCAGTTTAACTCTGGAAGTTGAATACACACATTGACAAACATACTGCTAGATAGCTCCGTTTTGGTTTTAGAGCAAGATTTTCTCTTACAGCAGGTTCTCCCATGCACTCTGGAAAGTCCAAACGCAGCTTTTAGAAGAAACGTGTTTCTACCTCGCTGAATCTAAACATAGATGCAACTTCCTAAAAGAAACCAACACACAGCAGATGAGTGTGTAAGAAACGGGTCTTCTGTGTTTTAAACGCTTTAATACTGCTAACTCTTATATGCGTCTCTAGGTCTGGAAATGACTTTTTCTGCATTCTCCAAAGACAGGGTTTCTGAACTGCTGCAAACACACATCAGTTTAACTCTGGAAGTTGAATACACACATTGAGAACCATTCTGCTAGATAGCTCCGGTTTGGTTTTAGAGCAAGGTATTTCTCTTTACAGCCTGTTCTCCAATGCACTCTGGAATGTCCAAACGCAGCTTTTAGAAGAAACGTGTTTCTACCTCGCTGAATCTAAACATAGATGCATCTTCCTAAAGGGAACCAACACACAGCAGATGAGTTTGTTAGAAGCGGGTTTTCTGTATTTTAAACGCATTCTTACTGCTAACTCTTACATGCGTTTCTAGGGCTGGAAATGACTGTTTCTACATTCTCCAAAGAAAGGGTTTCTGAACTGCTGCAAACACACATCAGTTTAACTCTGGAAGTTGAATACACACATTGACAAACATTCTGCTAGATAGCTCCGTTTTGGTTTTAGAGCAAGGTATTTCTCTTTACAGCCTGTTCTCCAATGCACTCTGGAATGTCCAAACGCAGCTTTTAGAAGAAACGTGTTTCTACCTCGCTGAATCTAAACATAGATGCAACTTCCTAAAAGGAACCAACACACAGCAGATGAGTTTGTAAGAAGCGGGTTTTCTGTGTTTTAAACGCATTCTTACTGCTAACTCTTACATGCGTTTCTAGGGCTGGAAATGACTGTTTCTACATTCTACAAAGAAAGGGTTTCTGAACTGCTTCAAACACACATCAGTTTACCTCTGGAAGTTGAATACACACATTGAAAAACATACTGCTAGATAGCTCCGTTTAGGTTTTAGAGCAAGATTTTCTCTTTACAGCATGTTCTCCCATCATCTCTGGAATGTCCAAACGCAGCTTTTAGAAGAAACGTGTTTCTACCTCGCTGAATCTAAACATAGATGCAACTTCCTAAAAGGAACCAACACACAGCAGATGTGTTTGTAAGAAGCGGGTTTTCTGTCTTTTAAACGCATTCTTACTTCTAACTCTTACATGCGTTTCTAGGGCTGGAAATGACTGTTTCTACATTCTCCAAAGAAAGGGTTTCTGAACTGCTGCAAACACACATCAGTTTAACTCTGGAAGTTGAATACACACATTGACAAACATTCTGCTAGATAGCTCCGTTTTGGTTTTAGAGCAAGCTTTTTCTCTTTACAGCCTGGTCTCCAATGCATTCTGGAATGTCCAAATGCAGCTTTTAGAAGAAACGTGTTTCTACCTCGCTGAATCTAAACATAGATGCAACTTCCTAAAAGGAACCAACACACAGCAGATGAGTTTGTAAGAAGCGGGTTTTCTGTGTTTTAAACTCATTCTTACTGCTAACTCTTACATGCGTTTCTAGGGCTGGAAATGACTGTTTCTACATTCTCCAAAGAAAGGGTTTCTGAACTGCTTCAAACACACATCAGTTTATCTCTGGAAGTTGAATACACACATTGACAAACATACTGCTAGATAGCTCCGTTTTGGTTTTAGAGCAAGATTTTCTCTTTACAGCATGTTCTCCCATGCACTCTGGAATGTCCAAACGCAGCTTTTAGAAGAAACGTGTTTCTACCTCGCTGAATGTAAATATAGATGCAACTACCTAAAAGAAACCAACACACAGCAGATGAGTTTGTAAGAATCGGGTCTTCTGTGTTCTAAACGCATTAATACTGCTAACTCTTATACGCGTCTCTAGGGCTGGAAATGACTTTTTCTGCATTCTCCAAAGAAAGGGTTTCTGAACTGCTGCAAACACACATCAGTTTAACTCTGGAAGTTGAATACACACATTGAGAACCATTCTGCTAGATATCTCCGTTTTGGTTTTAGAGCAAGGTATTTCTCTTTACAGCCTGTTCTCCAATGCACTCTGGAATGTCCAAATGCAGCTTTTAGAAGAAACGTGTTTCTACCTCGCTGAATCTAAACATAGATGCACCTTCCTAAAAGGAACCAACACACAGCAGATGAGTTTGTAAGAAGCGGGTTTTCTGTGTTTTAAACGCATTCTTACTGCTAACTCTTACATGCGTTTCTAGGGCTGGAAATGACTGTTTCTACATTCTACAAGAAAGGGTTTCTGAACTGCTTCAAAAACACATCAGTTTACCTCTGGAAGTTGAATACACACATTGAAAAACATACTGCTAGATAGCTCCGTTTTGGTTTTAGAGCAAGATTTTCTCTTTACAGCATGTTCTCCCATGCACTCTGGAATGTCCAAACGCAGCTTTTAGAATAGACGTGTTTCTACCTCGCTGAATCTAAACATAGATGCAACTTCCTAAAAGGAACCAACACACAGCAGATGAGTTTGTAAGAAGCGGGTTTTCTGTGTTTTAAACGCATTCTTACTGCTAACTCTTACATGCGTTTCTAGGGCTGGAAATGACTGTTTCTACATTCTATAAAGAAAGGGTTTCTGAACTGCTTCAAACACACATCAGTTTACCTCTGGAAGTTGAATACACACATTGAAAAACATACTGCTAGATAGCTCCGTTTTGGTTTTAGAGCAAGATTTTCTCTTTACAGCATGTTCTCCCATCATCTCTGGAATGTCCAAACGCAGCTTTTAGAAGAAACGTGTTTCTACCTCGCTGAATCTAAACATAGATGCAACTTCCTAAAAGGAACCAACACACAGCAGATGAGTTTGTAAGAAGCGGGTTTTCTGTGTTTTAAACGCATTCTTACTGCTAACTCTTACATGCGTTTCTAGGGCTGGAAATGACTGTTTCTACATTCTACAAAGAAAGGGTTTCTGAACTGCTTCAAACACACGTCAGTTTAACTCTGGAAGTTGAATACACACATTGACAAACATACTGCTAGATAGCTCCGTTTTGGTTTTAGAGCAAGATTTTCTCTTTACAGCATGTTCTCCCATGCACTCTGGAAAGTCCAAACGCAGCTTTTAGAAGAAACGTGTTTCTACCTCGCTGAATCTAAACATAGATGCAACTTCCTAAAGGGAACCAACACACAGCAGATGAGTTTGTTAGAAGCGGGTTTTCTGTGTTTTAAACGCATTCTTACTGCTAACTCTTACATGCGTTTCTAGGGCTGGAAATGACTGTTTCTACATTCTCCAAAGAAAGGGTTTCTGAACTGCTTCAAACACACATCAGTTTAACTCTCGAAGTTGAATACACACATTGACAAACATTCTGCTAGATAGCTCCGTTTTGGTTTTAGAGCAAGGTATTTCTCTTTACAGCCTGTTCTCCAATGCACTCTGGAATGTACAAACGCAGCTTTTAGAAGAAACGTGTTTCTACCTCGCTGAATCTAAACATAGATGCAACTTCCTAAAAGGAACCAACACACAGCAGATGAGTTTGTAAGAAGCGGGTTTTCTGTGTTTGAAACGCATTCTTACTGCTAACTCTTACATGCGTTTCTAGGGCTGGAAATGACTGTTTCTACATTCTACAAAGAAAGGGTTTCTGAACTGCTTCAAACACACATCAGTGTACCTCTGGAAGTTGAATACACACATTGAAAAACATACTGCTAGATAGCTCCGTTTTGGTTTTAGAGCAAGATTTTCTCTTTACAGCATGTTCTCCCATGCACTCTGGAATGTCCAAACGCAGCTTTTAGAAGAAACGTGTTTCTACCTCGCTGAATCTAAACATAGATGCAACTTCCTAAAAGGAACCAACACACAGCAGATGAGTTTGTAAGAAGCGGGTTTTCTGTCTTTTAAACGCATTCTTACTTCTAAATCTTACATGCGTTTCTAGGGCTGGAAATGACTGTTTCTACATTCTCCAAAGAAAGGGTTTCTGAACTGCTGCAAACACACATCAGTTTAACTCTGGAAGTTGAAGACACACATTGACAAACATACTGCTAGATAGCTCCGTTTTTGTTTTAGAGCAAGATTTTCTCTTTACAGAATGTTCTCCCATGCACTCTGTAATGTCCAAACGCAGCTTTTAGAAGAGACGTGTTTCTACCTCGCTGAATCTAAACATAGATGCAACTTCCTAAAAGGAACCAACACACAGCAGATGAGTTTGTAAGAAGCGGGTTTTCTGTGTTTTAAACGCATTCTTACTGCTAACTCTTACATGCGTTTCTAGGGCTGGAAATGACTGTTTCTACATTCTCCAAAGAAAGGGTTTCTGAACTGCTGCAAACACACATCAGTTTAACTCTGAAAGTTGAATACACACATTGACAAACACACTGCTAGATAGCTCCGTTTTGGTTTTAGAGCAAGATTTTTTCTTTACAGCATGTTCTCCCATGCACTCTGGAATGTCCAAACGCAGCTTTTAGAAGAAACGTGTTTCTACCTCGCTGAATCTAAACATAGATGCAACTTCCTAAAAGGAACCAACACACAGCAGATGAGTTTGTAAGAAGCGGGTTTTCTGTGTTTTAAACGCATTCTTACTGCTAACTCTTACATGCGTTTCTAGGTCTGGAAATGACTGTTTCTACATTCTACAAAGAAAGGGTTTCTGAACTGCTTCAAACACATGGCAGTTTAACTCTGGAATTTGAATACACACATTGACAAACATACTGCTAGATAGCTCCGTTTTGGTTTTAGAGCAAGATTTTCTCTTACAGCAGGTTCTCCCATGCACTCTGGAAAGTCCAAACGCAGCTTTTAGAAGAAACGTGTTTCTACCTCGCTGAATCTAAACATAGATGCAACTTCCTAAAAGAAACCAACACACAGCAGATGAGTGTGTAAGAAACGGGTCTTCTGTGTTTTAAACGCTTTAATACTGCTAACTCTTATATGCGTCTCTAGGTCTGGAAATGACTTTTTCTGCATTCTCCAAAGACAGGGTTTCTGAACTGCTGCAAACACACATCAGTTTAACTCTGGAAGTTGAATACACACATTGAGAACCATTCTGCTAGATAGCTCCGGTTTGGTTTTAGAGCAAGGTATTTCTCTTTACAGCCTGTTCTCCAATGCACTCTGGAATGTCCAAACGCAGCTTTTAGAAGAAACGTGTTTCTACCTCGCTGAATCTAAACATAGATGCATCTTCCTAAAGGGAACCAACACACAGCAGATGAGTTTGTTAGAAGCGGGTTTTCTGTATTTTAAACGCATTCTTACTGCTAACTCTTACATGCTTTTCTAGGGCTGGAAATGACTGTTTCTACATTCTCCAAAGAAAGGGTTTCTGAACTGCTGCAAACACACATCAGTTTAACTCTGGAAGTTGAATACACACATTGACAAACATTCTGCTAGATAGCTCCGTTTTGGTTTTAGAGCAAGGTATTTCTCTTTACAG
The DNA here is from genome assembly GCF_048565385.1 of Saimiri boliviensis. NCBI lineage: Eukaryota > Metazoa > Chordata > Mammalia > Primates > Cebidae > Saimiri > Saimiri boliviensis. The sequence continues at coordinate 29,348,159 of NC_133454.1, read as the reverse complement.
CCTGGTCTCCAATGCACTCTGGAATGTCCAAACGCAGCTTTTAGAAGAAACGTGTTTCTACCTCGCTGAATCTAAACATAGATGCAACTTCCTAAAAGGAACCAACACACAGCAGATGAGTTTGTAAGAAGCGGGTTTTCTGTGTTTTAAACGCATTCTTACTGCTAACTCTTACATGCGTTTCTAGGACTGGAAATGACTGTTTCTACATTCTCCAAAGAAAGGGTTTCTGAACTGCTTCAAACACACATCAGTTTATCTCTGGAAGGTGAATAAACACATTGACAAACATACTGCTAGATAGCTCCGTTTTGGTTTTAGAGCAAGATTTTCTCTTTACAGCATATTCTCCCATGCACTCTGGAATGTCCAAACGCAGCTTTTAGAAGAAACGTGTTTCTACCTCGCTGAATGTAAATATAGATGCAACTACCTAAAAGAAACCAACACACAGCAGATGAGTTTGTAAGAAACGGGTCTTCTGTGTTTTAAACGCATTAATACTGCTAACTCTTATACGCGTCTCTAGGGCTGGAAATGACTTTTTCTGCATTCTCCAAAGAAAGGGTTTCTGAACTGCTGCAAACACACATCAGTTTAACTCTGGAAGTTGAATACACACATTGAGAACCATTCTGCTAGATATCTCCGTTTTGGATTTAGAGCAAGGTATTTCTCTTTACAGCCTGTTCTCCAATGCACTCTGGAATGTCCAAATGCAGCTTTTAGAAGAAACGTGTTTCTACCTCGCTGAATCTAAACATAGATGCAACTTCCTAAAAGGAACCAACACACAGCAGATGAGTTTGTAAGAAGCGGGTTTTCTGTGTTTTAAACGCATTCTTACTGCTAACTCTTACATGCGTTTCTAGGGCTGGAAATGACTGTTTCTACATTCTACAAAGAAAGGGTTTCTGAACTGCTTCAAAAACACATCAGTTTACCTCTGGAAGTTGAATACACACATTGAAAAACATACTGCTAGATAGCTCCGTTTTGGTTTTAGAGCAAGATTTTCTCTTTACAGCATGTTCTCCCATCATCTCTGGAATGTCCAAACGCAGCTTTTAGAAGAAACGTGTTTCTATCTCGCTGAATCTAAACATAGATGCAACTTCCTAAAAGGAACCAACACACAGCAGATGTGTTTGTAAGAAGCGGGTTTTCTGTGTTTTAAACGCATTCTTACTGCTAACTCTTACATGCGTTTCTAGGGCTGGAAATGACTGTTTCTACATTCTCCAAAGAAAGGGTTTCTGAACTACTTCAAACACACATCAGTTTAACTCTGGAAGTTGAATACACACATTGACAAACATTCTGCTAGATAGTTCCGTTTTGGTTTTAGAGCAAGGTATTTCTCTTTACAGCCTGTTCTCCAATGCACTCTGGAATGTACAAACGCAGCTTTTAGAAGAAACGTGTTTCTACCTCGCTGAATCTAAACATAGATGCAACTTCCTAAAAGGAACCAACACACAGCAGATGAGTTTGTAAGAAGCGGGTTTTCTGTGTTTTAAACGCATTCTTACTGCTAACTCTTACATGCGTTTCTAGGGCTGGAAATGACTGTTTCTACATTCTACAAAGAAAGGTTTTCTGAACTGCTTCAAACACACATCAGTTTACCTCTGGAAGTTGAATACACACATTGAAAAACATACTGCTAGATAGCTCCGTTTTGGTTTTAGAGCAAGATTTTCTCTTTACAGCATGTTCTCCCATGCACTCTGGAATGTCCAAACGCAGCTTTTAGAAGAAACGTGTTTCTACCTCGCTGAATCTAAACATAGATGCAACTTCCTAAAAGGAACCAACACACAGCAGATGTGTTTGTAAGAAGCGGGTTTTCTGTCTTTTAAACGCATTCTTACTTCTAACTCTTACATGCGTTTCTAGGGCTGGAAATGACTGTTTCTACATTCTCCAAAGAAAGGGTTTCTGAACTGCTGCAAACACACATCAGTTTAACTCTGGAAGATGAATACACACATTGACAAACATACTGCTAGATAGCTCCGTTTTTGTTTTAGAGCAAGATTTTCTCTTTACAGAATGTTCTCCCATGCACTCTGTAATGTCCAAACGCAGCTTTTAGAAGAGACGTGTTTCTACCTCGCTGAATCTAAACATAGATGCAACTTCCTAAAAGGAAGCAACACACAGCAGATGAGTTTGTAAGAAGCGGGTTTTCTGTGTTTTAAACGCATTCTTACTGCTAACTCTTACATGCGTTTCTAGGGCTGGAAATGACTGTTTCTACATTCTCCAAAGAAAGGGTTTCTGAACTGCTGCAAACACACATCAGTTTAACTCTGAAAGTTGAATACACACATTGACAAACACACTGCTAGATAGCTCCGTTTTGGTTTTAGAGCAAGATTTTTTCTTTACAGCATGTTCTCCCATGCACTCTGGAATGTCCAAACGCAGCTTTTAGAAGAAACGTGTTTCTACCTCGCTGAATGTAAATATAGATGCAACTACCTAAAAGAAACCAACACACAGCAGATGAGTTTGTAAGAAACGGGTCTTCTGTGTTTTAAACGCATTAATACTGCTAACTCTTATACGCGTCTCTAGGGCTGGAAATGACTTTTTCTGCATTCTCCAAAGAAAGGGTTTCTGAACTGCTGCAAACACACATCAGTTTAACTCTGGAAGTTGAATACACACATTGAGAACCATTCTGCTAGATATCTCCGTTTTGGTTTTAGAGCAAGGTATTTCTCTTTACAGCCTGTTCTCCAATGCACTCTGGAATGTCCAAATGCAGCTTTTAGAAGAAACGTGTTTCTACCTCGCTGAATCTAAACATAGATGCACCTTCCTAAAAGGAACCAACACACAGCAGATGAGTTTGTAAGAAGCGGGTTTTCTGTGTTTTAAACGCATTCTTACTGCTAACTCTTACATGCGTTTCTAGGGCTGGAAATGACTGTTTCTACATTCTACAAAGAAAGGGTTTCTGAACTGCTTCAAAAACACATCAGTTTACCTCTGGAAGTTGAATACACACATTGAAAAACATACTGCTAGATAGCTCCGTTTTGGTTTTAGAGCAAGATTTTCTCTTTACAGCATGTTCTCCCATCATCTCTGGAATGTCCAAACGCAGCTTTTAGAAGAAACGTGTTTCTATCTCGCTGAATCTAAACATAGATGCAACTTCCTAAAAGGAACCAACACACAGCAGATGTGTTTGTAAGAAGCGGGTTTTTTGTGTTTTAAACGCATTCTTACTGCTAACTCTTACATGCGTTTCTAGGGCTAGAAATGACTGTTTCTACATTCTCCAAAGAAAGGGTTTCTGAACTGCTGCAAACACACATCAGTTTAACTCTGGAAGTTGAATACACACATTGGCAAACATACTGCTAGATAGCTCCGTTTTTGTTTTAGAGCAAGATTTTCTCTTTACAGAATGTTCTCCCATGCACTCTGTAATGTCCAAACGCAGCTTTTAGAAGAGACGTGTTTCTACCTCGCTGAATCTAAACATAGATGCAACTTCCTAAAAGGAACCGACACACAGCAGATGAGTTTGTAAGAAGCGGGTTTTCTGTGTTTTAAAGGCATTCTTACTGCTATCTCTGACATGCGTTTCTAGGGCTGGAAATGACTGTTTCTACATTCTACAAAGAAAGGGTTTCTGAACTGCTGCAAACACACATCAGTTTAACTCTGGAAGTTGAATACACACATTGACAAACATTCTGCTAGATAGCTCCGTTTTGGTTTTAGAGCAAGGTATTTCTCTTTACAGCATGTTCTCCAATGCACTCTGGAATGTCCAAACGCAACTTTTAGAAGAAACGTGTTTCTACCTCGCTGAATCTAAACATAGATGCAACTTCCTAAAAGGAACCAACACACAGCAGATGAGTTTGTAAGAAGCGGGTTTTCTGTGTTTTAAACGCATTCTTACTGCTAACTCTTACATGCGTTTCTAGGGCTGGAAATGACTGTTTCTACATTCTACAAAGAAAGGGTTTCTGAACTGCTTCAAACACACGTCAGTTTAACTCTGGAAGTTGAATACACACATTGACAAACATACTGCTAGATAGCTCCGTTTTGGTTTTAGAACAAGATTTTCTCTTTACAGCATGTTCTCCCATGCACTCTGGAAAGTCCAAACGCAGCTTTTAGAAGAAACGTGTTTCTAGCTCGCTGAATCTAAACATAGATGCAACTTCCTAAAGGGAACCAACACACAGCAGATGAGTTTGTTAGAAGCGGGTTTTCTGTGTTTTAAACGCATTCTTACTGCTAACTCTTACATGCGTTTCTAGGGCTGGAAATGACTGTTTCTACATTCTCCAAAGAAAGGGTTTCTGAACTGCTTCAAACACACATCAGTTTAACTCTCGAAGTTGAATACACACATTGACAAACATTCTGCTAGATAGCTCCGTTTTGGTTTTAGAGCAAGGTATTTCTCTTTACAGCCTGTTCTCCAATGCACTCTGGAATGTACAAACGCAGCTTTTAGAAGAAACGTGTTTCTACCTCGCTGAATCTAAACATAGATGCAACTTCCTAAAAGGAACCAACACACAGCAGATGAGTTTGTAAGAAGCGGGTTTTCTGTCTTTTAAACGCATTCTTACTTCTAACTCTTACATGCGTTTCTAGGGCTGGAAATGACTGTTTCTACATTCTCCAAAGAAAGGGTTTCTGAACTGCTGCAAACACACATCAGTTTAACTCTGGAAGTTGAAGACACACATTGACAAACATACTGCTAGATAGCTCCGTTTTGGTTTTAGAGCAAGATTTTCTCTTTACAGAATGTTCTCCCATGCACTCTGTAATGTCCAAACGCAGCTTTTAGAAGAGACGTGTTTCTACCTCGCTGAATCTAAACATAGATGCAACTTCCTAAAAGGAACCAACACACAGCAGATGAGTTTGTAAGAAGCGGGTTTTCTGTGTTTTAAACGCATTCTTACTGCTAACTCTTACATGCGTTTCTAGGGCTGGAAATGACTGTTTCTACATTCTCCAAAGAAAGGGTTTCTGAACTGCTGCAAACACACATCAGTTTAACTCTGAAAGTTGAATACACACATTGACAAACACACTGCTAGATAGCTCCGTTTTGGTTTTAGAGCAAGATTTTTTCTTTACAGCATGTTCTCCCATGCACTCTGGAATGTCCAAACGCAGCTTTTAGAAGAAACGTGTTTCTACCTCGCTGAATCTAAACATAGATGCAACTTCCTAAAAGGAACCAACACACAGCAGATGAGTTTGTAAGAAGCGGGTTTTCTGTGTTTTAAACGCATTCTTACTGCTAACTCTTACATGCGTTTCTAGGTCTGGAAATGACTGTTTCTACATTCTACAAAGAAAGGGTTTCTGAACTGCTTCAAACACATGGCAGTTTAACTCTGGAAGTTGAATACACACATTGACAAACATACTGCTAGATAGCTCCGTTTTGGTTTTAGAGCAAGATTTTCTCTTACAGCAGGTTCTCCCATGCACTCTGGAAAGTCCAAACGCAGCTTTTAGAAGAAACGTGTTTCTACCTCGCTGAATCTAAACATAGATGCAACTTCCTAAAAGAAACCAACACACAGCAGATGAGTTTGTAAGAAACGGGTCTTCTGTGTTTTAAACGCATTAATACTGCTAACTCTTATACGCGTCTCTAGGGCTGGAAATGACTTTTTCTGCATTCTCCAAAGAAAGGGTTTCTGAACTGCTGCAAACACACATCAGTTTAACTCTCGAAGTTGAATACACACATTGACAAACATTCTGCTAGATAGCTCCGTTTTGGTTTTAGAGCAAGGTATTTCTCTTTACAGCCTGTTCTCCAATGCACTCTGGAATGTACAAACGCAGCTTTTAGAAGAAACGTGTTTCTACCTCGCTGAATCTAAACATAGATGCAACTTCCTAAAAGGAACCAACACACAGCAGATGAGTTTGTAAGAAGCGGGTTTTCTGTGTTTTAAACGCATTCTTACTGCTAACTCTTACATGCGTTTCTAGGGCTGGAAATGACTGTTTCTACATTCTACAAAGAAAGGGTTTCTGAACTGCTTCAAACACACATCAGTGTACCTCTGGAAGTTGAATACACACATTGAAAAACATACTGCTAGATAGCTCCGTTTTGGTTTTAGAGCAAGATTTTCTCTTTACAGCATGTTCTCCCATGCACTCTGGAATGTCCAAACGCAGCTTTTAGAAGAAACGTGTTTCTACCTCGCTGAATCTAAACATAGATGCAACTTCCTAAAAGGAACCAACACACAGCAGATGAGTTTGTAAGAAGCGGGTTTTCTGTCTTTTAAACGCATTCTTACTTCTAACTCTTACATGCGTTTCTAGGGCTGGAAATGACTGTTTCTACATTCTCCAAAGAAAGGGTTTCTGAACTGCTGCAAACACACATCAGTTTAACTCTGGAAGTTGAAGACACACATTGACAAACATACTGCTAGATAGCTCCGTTTTGGTTTTAGAGCAAGATTTTCTCTTTACAGAATGTTCTCCCATGCACTCTGTAATGTCCAAACGCAGCTTTTAGAAGAGACGTGTTTCTACCTCGCTGAATCTAAACATAGATGCAACTTCCTAAAAGGAACCAACACACAGCAGATGAGTTTGTAAGAAGCGGGTTTTCTGTGTTTTAAACGCATTCTTACTGCTAACTCTTACATGCGTTTCTAGGGCTGGAAATGACTGTTTCTACATTCTCCAAAGAAAGGGTTTCTGAACTGCTGCAAACACACATCAGTTTAACTCTGGAAGTTGAATACACACATTGAGAACCATTCTGCTAGATATCTCTGTTTTGGTTTTAGAGCAAGGTATTTCTCTTTACAGCCTGTTCTCCAATGCACTCTGGAATGTCCAAATGCAGCTTTTAGAAGAAACGTGTTTCTACCTCGCTGAATCTAAACATAGATGCACCTTCCTAAAAGGAACCAACACACAGCAGATGAGTTTGTAAGAAGCGGGTTTTCTGTGTTTTAAACGCATTCTTACTGCTAACTCTTACATGCGTTTCTAGGGCTGGAAATGACTGTTTCTACATTCTACAAAGAAAGGGTTTCTGAACTGCTTCAAAAACACATCAGTTTACCTCTGGAAGTTGAATACACACATTGAAAAACATACTGCTAGATAGCTCCGTTTTGGTTTTAGAGCAAGATTTTCTCTTTACAGCATGTTCTCCCATCATCTCTGGAATGTCCAAACGCAGCTTTTAGAAGAAACGTGTTTCTATCTCGCTGAATCTAAACATAGATGCAACTTCCTAAAAGGAACCAACACACAGCAGATGTGTTTGTAAGAAGCGGGTTTTTTGTGTTTTAAACGCATTCTTACTGCTAACTCTTACATGCGTTTCTAGGGCTAGAAATGACTGTTTCTACATTCTCCAAAGAAAGGGTTTCTGAACTGCTGCAAACACACATCAGTTTAACTCTGGAAGTTGAATACACACATTGGCAAACATACTGCTAGATAGCTCCGTTTTTGTTTTAGAGCAAGATTTTCTCTTTACAGAATGTTCTCCCATGCACTCTGTAATGTCCAAACGCAGCTTTTAGAAGAGACGTGTTTCTACCTCGCTGAATCTAAACATAGATGCAACTTCCTAAAAGGAACCGACACACAGCAGATGAGTTTGTAAAAGCGGGTTTTCTGTGTTTTAAAGGCATTCTTACTGCTATCTCTGACATGCGTTTCTAGGGCTGGAAATGACTGTTTCTACATTCTACAAAGAAAGGGTTTCTGAACTGCTTCAAACACACGTCAGTTTAACTCTGGAAGTTGAATACACACATTGACAAACATACTGCTAGATAGCTCCGTTTTGGTTTTAGAACAAGATTTTCTCTTTACAGCATGTTCTCCCATGCACTCTGGAAAGTCCAAACGCAGCTTTTAGAAGAAACGTGTTTCTACCTCGCTGAATCTAAACATAGATGCAACTTCCTAAAGGGAACCAACACACAGCAGATGAGTTTGTTAGAAGCGGGTTTTCTGTGTTTTAAACGCATTCTTACTGCCAACTCTTACATGCGTTTCTAGGGCTGGAAATGACTGTTTCTACATTCTCCAAAGAAAGGGTTTCTGAACTGCTTCAAACACACATCAGTTTAACTCTCGAAGTTGAATACACACATTGACAAACATTCTGCTAGATAGCTCCGTTTTGGTTTTAGAGCAAGGTATTTCTCTTTACAGCCTGTTCTCCAATGCACTCTGGAATGTACAAACGCAGCTTTTAGAAGAAACGTGTTTCTACCTCGCTGAATCTAAACATAGATGCAACTTCCTAAAAGGAACCAACACACAGCAGATGAGTTTGTAAGAAGCGGGTTTTCTGTGTTTTAAACGCATTCTTACTGCTAACTCTTACATGCGTTTCTAGGGCTGGAAATGACTGTTTCTACATTCTACAAAGAAAGGGTTTCTGAACTGCTTCAAACACACATCAGTTTACCTCTGGAAGTTGAATACACACATTGAAAAACATACTGCTAGATAGCTCCGTTTTGGTTTTAGAGCAAGATTTTCTCTTTACAGCATGTTCTCCCATGCACTCTGGAATGTCCAAACGCAGCTTTTAGAAGAAACGTGTTTCTACCTCGCTGAATCTAAACATAGATGCAACTTCCTAAAAGGAACCAACACACAGCAGATGAGTTTGTAAGAAGCGGGTTTTCTGTCTTTTAAACGCATTCTTACTTCTAACTCTTACATGCGTTTCTAGGGCTGGAAATGACTGTTTCTACATTCTCCAAAGAAAGGGTTTCTGAACTGCTGCAAACACACATCAGTTTAACTCTGGAAGTTGAAGACACACATTGACAAACATACTGCTAGATAGCTCCGTTTTGGTTTTAGAGCAAGATTTTCTCTTTACAGAATGTTCTCCCATGCACTCTGTAATGTCCAAACGCAGCTTTTAGAAGAGACGTGTTTCTACCTCGCTGAATCTAAACATAGATGCAACTTCCTAAAAGGAACCAACACACAGCAGATGAGTTTGTAAGAAGCGGGTTTTCTGTGTTTTAAAGGCATTCTTACTGCTATCTCTGACATGCGTTTCTAGGGCTGGAAATGACTGTTTCTACATTCTACAAAGAAAGGGTTTCTGAACTGCTTCAAACACACGTCAGTTTAACTCTGGAAGTTGAATACACACATTGACAAACATACTGCTAGATAGCTCCGTTTTGGTTTTAGAACAAGATTTTCTCTTTACAGCATGTTCTCCCATGCACTCTGGAAAGTCCAAACGCAGCTTTTAGAAGAAACGTGTTTCTACCTCGCTGAATCTAAACATAGATGCAACTTCCTAAAGGGAACCAACACACAGCAGATGAGTTTGTTAGAAGCGGGTTTTCTGTGTTTTAAACGCATTCTTACTGCTAACTCTTACATGCGTTTCTAGGGCTGGAAATGACTGTTTCTACATTCTCCAAAGAAAGGGTTTCTGAACTGCTTCAAACACACATCAGTTTAACTCTCGAAGTTGAATACACACATTGACAAACATTCTGCTAGATAGCTCCGTTTTGGTTTTAGAGCAAGGTATTTCTCTTTACAGCCTGTTCTCCAATGCACTCTGGAATGTACAAACGCAGCTTTTAGAAGAAACGTGTTTCTACCTCGCTGAATCTAAACATAGATGCAACTTCCTAAAAGGAACCAACACACAGCAGATGAGTTTGTAAGAAGCGGGTTTTCTGTGTTTTAAACGCATTCTTACTGCTAACTCTTACATGCGTTTCTAGGGCTGGAAATGACTGTTTCTACATTCTACAAAGAAAGGGTTTCTGAACTGCTTCAAACACACATCAGTGTACCTCTGGAAGTTGAATACACACATTGAAAAACATACTGCTAGATAGCTCCGTTTTGGTTTTAGAGCAAGATTTTCTCTTTACAGCATGTTCTCCCATGCACTCTGGAATGTCCAAACGCAGCTTTTAGAAGAAACGTGTTTCTACCTCGCTGAATCTAAACATAGATGCAACTTCCTAAAAGGAACCAACACACAGCAGATGAGTTTGTAAGAAGCGGGTTTTCTGTCTTTTAAACGCATTCTTACTTCTAACTCTTACATGCGTTTCTAGGGCTGGAAATGACTGTTTCTACATTCTCCAAAGAAAGGGTTTCTGAACTGCTGCAAACACACATCAGTTTAACTCTGGAAGTTGAAGACACACATTGACAAACATACTGCTAGATAGCTCCGTTTTGGTTTTAGAGCAAGATTTTCTCTTTACAGAATGTTCTCCCATGCACTCTGTAATGTCCAAACGCAGCTTTTAGAAGAGACGTGTTTCTACCTCGCTGAATCTAAACATAGATGCAACTTCCTAAAAGGAACCAACACACAGCAGATGAGTTTGTAAGAAGCGGGTTTTCTGTGTTTTAAACGCATTCTTACTGCTAACTCTTACATGCGTTTCTAGGGCTGGAAATGACTGTTTCTACATTCTCCAAAGAAAGGGTTTCTGAACTGCTGCAAACACACATCAGTTTAACTCTGAAAGTTGAATACACACATTGACAAACACACTGCTAGATAGCTCCGTTTTGGTTTTAGAGCAAGATTTTTTCTTTACAGCATGTTCTCCCATGCACTCTGGAATGTCCAAACGCAGCTTTTAGAAGAAACGTGTTTCTACCTCGCTGAATCTAAACATAGATGCAACTTCCTAAAAGGAACCAACACACAGCAGATGAGTTTGTAAGAAGCGGGTTTTCTGTGTTTTAAACGCATTCTTACTGCTAACTCTTACATGCGTTTCTAGGTCTGGAAATGACTGTTTCTACATTCTACAAAGAAAGGGTTTCTGAACTGCTTCAAACACATGGCAGTTTAACTCTGGAAGTTGAATACACACATTGACAAACATACTGCTAGATAGCTCCGTTTTGGTTTTAGAGCAAGATTTTCTCTTACAGCAGGTTCTCCCATGCACTCTGGAAAGTCCAAACGCAGCTTTTAGAAGAAACGTGTTTCTACCTCGCTGAATCTAAACATAGATGCAACTTCCTAAAAGAAACCAACACACAGCAGATGAGTTTGTAAGAAACGGGTCTTCTGTGTTTTAAACGCATTAATACTGCTAACTCTTATACGCGTCTCTAGGGCTGGAAATGACTTTTTCTGCATTCTCCAAAGAAAGGGTTTCTGAACTGCTGCAAACACACATCAGTTTAACTCTGGAAGTTGAATACACACATTGAGAACCATTCTGCTAGATATCTCCGTTTTGGTTTTAGAGCAAGGTATTTCTCTTTACAGCCTGTTCTCCAATGCACTCTGGAATGTCCAAATGCAGCTTTTAGAAGAAACGTGTTTCTACCTCGCTGAATCTAAACATAGATGCACCTTCCTAAAAGGAACCAACACACAGCAGATGAGTTTGTAAGAAGCGGGTTTTCTGTGTTTTAAACGCATTCTTACTGCTAACTCTTACATGCGTTTCTAGGGCTGGAAATGACTGTTTCTACATTCTACAAAGAAAGGGTTTCTGAACTGCTTCAAAAACACATCAGTTTACCTCTGGAAGTTGAATACACACATTGAAAAACATACTGCTAGATAGCTCCGTTTTGGTTTTAGAGCAAGATTTTCTCTTTACAGCATGTTCTCCCATCATCTCTGGAATGTCCAAACGCAGCTTTTAGAAGAAACGTGTTTCTATCTCGCTGAATCTAAACATAGATGCAACTTCCTAAAAGGAACCAACACACAGCAGATGTGTTTGTAAGAAGCGGGTTTTTTGTGTTTTAAACGCATTCTTACTGCTAACTCTTACATGCGTTTCTAGGGCTAGAAATGACTGTTTCTACATTCTCCAAAGAAAGGGTTTCTGAACTGCTGCAAACACACATCAGTTTAACTCTGGAAGTTGAATACACACATTGGCAAACATACTGCTAGATAGCTCCGTTTTTGTTTTAGAGCAAGATTTTCTCTTTACAGAATGTTCTCCCATGCACTCTGTAATGTCCAAACGCAGCTTTTAGAAGAGACGTGTTTCTACCTCGCTGAATCTAAACATAGATGCAACTTCCTAAAAGGAACCGACACACAGCAGATGAGTTTGTAAGAAGCGGGTTTTCTGTGTTTTAAAGGCATTCTTACTGCTATCTCTGACATGCGTTTCTAGGGCTGGAAATGACTGTTTCTACATTCTACAAAGAAAGGGTTTCTGAACTGCTGCAAACACACATCAGTTTAACTCTGGAAGTTGAATACACACATTGACAAACATTCTGCTAGATAGCTCCGTTTTGGTTTTAGAGCAAGGTATTTCTCTTTACAGCATGTTCTCCAATGCACTCTGGAATGTCCAAACGCAACTTTTAGAAGAAACGTGTTTCTACCTCGCTGAATCTAAACATAGATGCAACTTCCTAAAAGGAACCAACACACAGCAGATGAGTTTGTAAGAAGCGGGTTTTCTGTGTTTTAAACGCATTCTTACTGCTAACTCTTACATGCGTTTCTAGGGCTGGAAATGACTGTTTCTACATTCTACAAAGAAAGGGTTTCTGAACTGCTTCAAACACATGTCAGTTTAACTCTGGAAGTTGAATACACACATTGACAAACATACTGCTAGATAGCTCCGTTTTGGTTTTAGAGCAAGATTTTCTCTTTACAGCATGTTCTCCCATGCACTCTGGAAAGTCCAAACGCAGCTTTTAGAAGAAACGTGTTTCTACCTCGCTGAATCTAAACATAGATGCAACTTCCTAAAGGGAACCAACACACAGCAGATGAGTTTGTTAGAAGCGGGTTTTCTGTGTTTTAAACGCATTCTTACTGCTAACTCTTACATGCGTTTCTAGGGCTGGAAATGACTGTTTCTACATTCTCCAAAGAAAGGGTTTCTGAACTGCTTCAAACACACATCAGTTTAACTCTCGAAGTTGAATACACACATTGACAAACATTCTGCTAGATAGCTCCGTTTTGGTTTTAGAGCAAGGTATTTCTCTTTACAGCCTGTTCTCCAATGCACTCTGGAATGTACAAACGCAGCTTTTAGAAGAAACGTGTTTCTACCTCGCTGAATCTAAACATAGATGCAACTTCCTAAAAGGAACCAACACACAGCAGATGAGTTTGTAAGAAGCGGGTTTTCTGTGTTTTAAACGCATTCTTACTGCTAACTCTTACATGCGTTTCTAGGGCTGGAAATGACTGTTTCTACATTCTACAAAGAAAGGGTTTCTGAACTGCTTCAAACACACATCAGTGTACCTCTGGAAGTTGAATACACACATTGAAAAACATACTGCTAGATAGCTCCGTTTTGGTTTTAGAGCAAGATTTTCTCTTTACAGCATGTTCTCCCATGCACTCTGGAATGTCCAAACGCAGCTTTTAGAAGAAACGTGTTTCTACCTCGCTGAATCTAAACATAGATGCAACTTCCTAAAAGGAACCAACACACAGCAGATGAGTTTGTAAGAAGCGGGTTTTCTGTCTTTTAAACGCATTCTTACTTCTAACTCTTACATGCGTTTCTAGGGCTGGAAATGACTGTTTCTACATTCTCCAAAGAAAGGGTTTCTGAACTGCTGCAAACACACATCAGTTTAACTCTGGAAGTTGAAGACACACATTGACAAACATACTGCTAGATAGCTCCGTTTTGGTTTTAGAGCAAGATTTTCTCTTTACAGAATGTTCTCCCATGCACTCTGTAATGTCCAAACGCAGCTTTTAGAAGAGACGTGTTTCTACCTCGCTGAATCTAAACATAGATGCAACTTCCTAAAAGGAACCAACACACAGCAGATGAGTTTGTAAGAAGCGGGTTTTCTGTGTTTTAAACGCATTCTTACTGCTAACTCTTACATGCGTTTCTAGGGCTGGAAATGACTGTTTCTACATTCTCCAAAGAAAGGGTTTCTGAACTGCTGCAAACACACATCAGTTTAACTCTGAAAGTTGAATACACACATTGACAAACACACTGCTAGATAGCTCCGTTTTGGTTTTAGAGCAAGATTTTTTCTTTACAGCATGTTCTCCCATGCACTCTGGAATGTCCAAACGCAGCTTTTAGAAGAAACGTGTTTCTACCTCGCTGAATCTAAACATAGATGCAACTTCCTAAAAGGAACCAACACACAGCAGATGAGTTTGTAAGAAGCGGGTTTTCTGTGTTTTAAACGCATTCTTACTGCTAACTCTTACATGCGTTTCTAGGTCTGGAAATGACTGTTTCTACATTCTACAAAGAAAGGGTTTCTGAACTGCTTCAAACACATGGCAGTTTAACTCTGGAAGTTGAATACACACATTGACAAACATACTGCTAGATAGCTCCGTTTTGGTTTTAGAGCAAGATTTTCTCTTACAGCAGGTTCTCCCATGCACTCTGGAAAGTCCAAACGCAGCTTTTAGAAGAAACGTGTTTCTACCTCGCTGAATCTAAACATAGATGCAACTTCCTAAAAGAAACCAACACACAGCAGATGAGTTTGTAAGAAACGGGTCTTCTGTGTTTTAAACGCATTAATACTGCTAACTCTTATACGCGTCTCTAGGGCTGGAAATGACTTTTTCTGCATTCTCCAAAGAAAGGGTTTCTGAACTGCTGCAAACACACATCAGTTTAACTCTGGAAGTTGAATACACACATTGAGAACCATTCTGCTAGATATCTCCGTTTTGGTTTTAGAGCAAGGTATTTCTCTTTACAGCCTGTTCTCCAATGCACTCTGGAATGTCCAAATGCAGCTTTTAGAAGAAACGTGTTTCTACCTCGCTGAATCTAAACATAGATGCACCTTCCTAAAAGGAACCAACACACAGCAGATGAGTTTGTAAGAAGCGGGTTTTCTGTGTTTTAAACGCATTCTTACTGCTAACTCTTACATGCGTTTCTAGGGCTGGAAATGACTGTTTCTACATTCTACAAAGAAAGGGTTTCTGAACTGCTTCAAAAACACATCAGTTTACCTCTGGAAGTTGAATACACACATTGAAAAACATACTGCTAGATAGCTCCGTTTTGGTTTTAGAGCAAGATTTTCTCTTTACAGCATGTTCTCCCATCATCTCTGGAATGTCCAAACGCAGCTTTTAGAAGAAACGTGTTTCTATCTCGCTGAATCTAAACATAGATGCAACTTCCTAAAAGGAACCAACACACAGCAGATGTGTTTGTAAGAAGCGGGTTTTCTGTGTTTTAAACGCATTCTTACTGCTAACTCTTACATGCGTTTCTAGGGCTAGAAATGACTGTTTCTACATTCTCCAAAGAAAGGGTTTCTGAACTGCTGCAAACACACATCAGTTTAACTCTGGAAGTTGAATACACACATTGGCAAACATACTGCTTGATAGCTCCGTTTTTGTTTTAGAACAAGATTTTCTCTTTACAGAATGTTCTCCCATGCACTCTGTAATGTCCAAACGCAGCTTTTAGAAGAGACGTGTTTCTACCTCGCTGAATCTAAACATAGATGCAACTTCCTAAAAGGAACCGACACACAGCAGATGAGTTTGTAAGAAGCGGGTTTTCTGTGTTTTAAAGGCATTCTTACTGCTATCTCTGACATGCGTTTCTAGGGCTGGAAATGACTGTTTCTACATTCTACAAAGAAAGGGTTTCTGAACTGCTGCAAACACACATCAGTTTAACTCTGGAAGTTGAATACACACATTGACAAACATTCTGCTAGATAGCTCCGTTTTGGTTTTAGAGCAAGGTATTTCTCTTTACAGCATGTTCTCCAATGCACTCTGGAATGTCCAAACGCAACTTTTAGAAGAAACGTGTTTCTACCTCGCTGAATCTAAACATAGATGCAACTTCCTAAAAGGAACCAACACACAGCAGATGAGTTTGTAAGAAGCGGGTTTTCTGTGTTTTAAACGCATTCTTACTGCTAACTCTTACATGCGTTTCTAGGGCTGGAAATGACTGTTTCTACATTCTACAAAGAAAGGGTTTCTGAACTGCTTCAAAAACACATCAGTTTACCTCTGGAAGTTGAATACACACATTGAAAAACATACTGCTAGATAGCTCCGTTTTGGTTTTAGAGCAAGATTTTCTCTTTACAGCATGTTCTCCCATCATCTCTGGAATGTCCAAACGCAGCTTTTAGAAGAAACGTGTTTCTATCTCGCTGAATCTAAACATAGATGCAACTTCCTAAAAGGAACCAACACACAGCAGATGTGTTTGTAAGAAGCGGGTTTTTTGTGTTTTAAACGCATTCTTACTGCTAACTCTTACATGCGTTTCTAGGGCTAGAAATGACTGTTTCTACATTCTCCAAAGAAAGGGTTTCTGAACTGCTGCAAACACACATCAGTTTAACTCTGGAAGTTGAATACACACATTGGCAAACATACTGCTAGATAGCTCCGTTTTTGTTTTAGAGCAAGATTTTCTCTTTACAGAATGTTCTCCCATGCACTCTGTAATGTCCAAACGCAGCTTTTAGAAGAGACGTGTTTCTACCTCGCTGAATCTAAACATAGATGCAACTTCCTAAAAGGAACCGACACACAGCAGATGAGTTTGTAAGAAGCGGGTTTTCTGTGTTTTAAAGGCATTCTTACTGCTATCTCTGACATGCGTTTCTAGGGCTGGAAATGACTGTTTCTACATTCTACAAAGAAAGGGTTTCTGAACTGCTTCAAACACACGTCAGTTTAACTCTGGAAGTTGAATACACACATTGACAAACATACTGCTAGATAGCTCCGTTTTGGTTTTAGAACAAGATTTTCTCTTTACAGCATGTTCTCCCATGCACTCTGGAAAGTCCAAACGCAGCTTTTAGAAGAAACGTGTTTCTACCTCGCTGAATCTAAACATAGATGCAACTTCCTAAAGGGAACCAACACACAGCAGATGAGTTTGTTAGAAGCGGGTTTTCTGTGTTTTAAACGCATTCTTACTGCTAACTCTTACATGCGTTTCTAGGGCTGGAAATTACTGTTTCTACATTCTCCAAAGAAAGGGTTTCTGAACTGCTTCAAACACACATCAGTTTAACTCTCGAAGTTGAATACACACATTGACAAACATTCTGCTAGATAGCTCCGTTTTGGTTTTAGAGCAAGGTATTTCTCTTTACAGCCTGTTCTCCAATGCACTCTGGAATGTACAAACGCAGCTTTTAGAAGAAACGTGTTTCTACCTCGCTGAATCTAAACATAGATGCAACTTCCTAAAAGGAACCAACACACAGCAGATGAGTTTGTAAGAAGCGGGTTTTCTGTGTTTTAAACGCATTCTTACTGCTAACTCTTACATGCGTTTCTAGGGCTGGAAATGACTGTTTCTACATTCTACAAAGAAAGGGTTTCTGAACTGCTTCAAACACACATCAGTGTACCTCTGGAAGTTGAATACACACATTGAAAAACATACTGCTAGATAGCTCCGTTTTGGTTTTAGAGCAAGATTTTCTCTTTACAGCATGTTCTCCCATGCACTCTGGAATGTCCAAACGCAGCTTTTAGAAGAAACGTGTTTCTACCTCGCTGAATCTAAACATAGATGCAACTTCCTAAAAGGAACCAACACACAGCAGATGAGTTTGTAAGAAGCGGGTTTTCTGTCTTTTAAACGCATTCTTACTTCTAACTCTTACATGCGTTTCTAGGGCTGGAAATGACTGTTTCTACATTCTCCAAAGAAAGGGTTTCTGAACTGCTGCAAACACACATCAGTTTAACTCTGGAAGTTGAAGACACACATTGACAAACATACTGCTAGATAGCTCCGTTTTGGTTTTAGAGCAAGATTTTCTCTTTACAGAATGTTCTCCCATGCACTCTGTAATGTCCAAACGCAGCTTTTAGAAGAGACGTGTTTCTACCTCGCTGAATCTAAACATAGATGCAACTTCCTAAAAGGAACCAACACACAGCAGATGAGTTTGTAAGAAGCGGGTTTTCTGTGTTTTAAAGGCATTCTTACTGCTATCTCTGACATGCGTTTCTAGGGCTGGAAATGACTGTTTCTACATTCTACAAAGAAAGGGTTTCTGAACTGCTTCAAACACACGTCAGTTTAACTCTGGAAGTTGAATACACACATTGACAAACATACTGCTAGATAGCTCCGTTTTGGTTTTAGAACAAGATTTTCTCTTTACAGCATGTTCTCCCATGCACTCTGGAAAGTCCAAACGCAGCTTTTAGAAGAAACGTGTTTCTACCTCGCTGAATCTAAACATAGATGCAACTTCCTAAAGGGAACCAACACACAGCAGATGAGTTTGTTAGAAGCGGGTTTTCTGTGTTTTAAACGCATTCTTACTGCTAACTCTTACATGCGTTTCTAGGGCTGGAAATGACTGTTTCTACATTCTCCAAAGAAAGGGTTTCTGAACTGCTTCAAACACACATCAGTTTAACTCTCGAAGTTGAATACACACATTGACAAACATTCTGCTAGATAGCTCCGTTTTGGTTTTAGAGCAAGGTATTTCTCTTTACAGCCTGTTCTCCAATGCACTCTGGAATGTACAAACGCAGCTTTTAGAAGAAACGTGTTTCTACCTCGCTGAATCTAAACATAGATGCAACTTCCTAAAAGGAACCAACACACAGCAGATGAGTTTGTAAGAAGCGGGTTTTCTGTGTTTTAAACGCATTCTTACTGCTAACTCTTACATGCGTTTCTAGGGCTGGAAATGACTGTTTCTACATTCTACAAAGAAAGGGTTTCTGAACTGCTTCAAACACACATCAGTGTACCTCTGGAAGTTGAATACACACATTGAAAAACATACTGCTAGATAGCTCCGTTTTGGTTTTAGAGCAAGATTTTCTCTTTACAGCATGTTCTCCCATGCACTCTGGAATGTCCAAACGCAGCTTTTAGAAGAAACGTGTTTCTACCTCGCTGAATCTAAACATAGATGCAACTTCCTAAAAGGAACCAACACACAGCAGATGAGTTTGTAAGAAGCGGGTTTTCTGTCTTTTAAACGCATTCTTACTTCTAACTCTTACATGCGTTTCTAGGGCTGGAAATGACTGTTTCTACATTCTCCAAAGAAAGGGTTTCTGAACTGCTGCAAACACACATCAGTTTAACTCTGGAAGTTGAAGACACACATTGACAAACATACTGCTAGATAGCTCCGTTTTGGTTTTAGAGCAAGATTTTCTCTTTACAGAATGTTCTCCCATGCACTCTGTAATGTCCAAACGCAGCTTTTAGAAGAGACGTGTTTCTACCTCGCTGAATCTAAACATAGATGCAACTTCCTAAAAGGAACCAACACACAGCAGATGAGTTTGTAAGAAGCGGGTTTTCTGTGTTTTAAACGCATTCTTACTGCTAACTCTTACATGCGTTTCTAGGGCTGGAAATGACTGTTTCTACATTCTCCAAAGAAAGGGTTTCTGAACTGCTGCAAACACACATCAGTTTAACTCTGAAAGTTGAATACACACATTGACAAACACACTGCTAGATAGCTCCGTTTTGGTTTTAGAGCAAGATTTTTTCTTTACAGCATGTTCTCCCATGCACTCTGGAATGTCCAAACGCAGCTTTTAGAAGAAACGTGTTTCTACCTCGCTGAATCTAAACATAGATGCAACTTCCTAAAAGGAACCAACACACAGCAGATGAGTTTGTAAGAAGCGGGTTTTCTGTGTTTTAAACGCATTCTTACTGCTAACTCTTACATGCGTTTCTAGGTCTGGAAATGACTGTTTCTACATTCTACAAAGAAAGGGTTTCTGAACTGCTTCAAACACATGGCAGTTTAACTCTGGAAGTTGAATACACACATTGACAAACATACTGCTAGATAGCTCCGTTTTGGTTTTAGAGCAAGATTTTCTCTTACAGCAGGTTCTCCCATGCACTCTGGAAAGTCCAAACGCAGCTTTTAGAAGAAACGTGTTTCTACCTCGCTGAATCTAAACATAGATGCAACTTCCTAAAAGAAACCAACACACAGCAGATGAGTTTGTAAGAAACGGGTCTTCTGTGTTTTAAACGCATTAATACTGCTAACTCTTATACGCGTCTCTAGGGCTGGAAATGACTTTTTCTGCATTCTCCAAAGAAAGGGTTTCTGAACTGCTGCAAACACACATCAGTTTAACTCTGGAAGTTGAATACACACATTGAGAACCATTCTGCTAGATATCTCCGTTTTGGTTTTAGAGCAAGGTATTTCTCTTTACAGCCTGTTCTCCAATGCACTCTGGAATGTCCAAATGCAGCTTTTAGAAGAAACGTGTTTCTACCTCGCTGAATCTAAACATAGATGCACCTTCCTAAAAGGAACCAACACACAGCAGATGAGTTTGTAAGAAGCGGGTTTTCTGTGTTTTAAACGCATTCTTACTGCTAACTCTTACATGCGTTTCTAGGGCTGGAAATGACTGTTTCTACATTCTACAAAGAAAGGGTTTCTGAACTGCTTCAAAAACACATCAGTTTACCTCTGGAAGTTGAATACACACATTGAAAAACATACTGCTAGATAGCTCCGTTTTGGTTTTAGAGCAAGATTTTCTCTTTACAGCATGTTCTCCCATCATCTCTGGAATGTCCAAACGCAGCTTTTAGAAGAAACGTGTTTCTATCTCGCTGAATCTAAACATAGATGCAACTTCCTAAAAGGAACCAACACACAGCAGATGTGTTTGTAAGAAGCGGGTTTTTTGTGTTTTAAACGCATTCTTACTGCTAACTCTTACATGCGTTTCTAGGGCTAGAAATGACTGTTTCTACATTCTCCAAAGAAAGGGTTTCTGAACTGCTGCAAACACACATCAGTTTAACTCTGGAAGTTGAATACACACATTGGCAAACATACTGCTAGATAGCTCCGTTTTTGTTTTAGAGCAAGATTTTCTCTTTACAGAATGTTCTCCCATGCACTCTGTAATGTCCAAACGCAGCTTTTAGAAGAGACGTGTTTCTACCTCGCTGAATCTAAACATAGATGCAACTTCCTAAAAGGAACCGACACACAGCAGATGAGTTTGTAAGAAGCGGGTTTTCTGTGTTTTAAAGGCATTCTTACTGCTATCTCTGACATGCGTTTCTAGGGCTGGAAATGACTGTTTCTACATTCTACAAAGAAAGGGTTTCTGAACTGCTGCAAACACACATCAGTTTAACTCTGGAAGTTGAATACACACATTGACAAACATTCTGCTAGATAGCTCCGTTTTGGTTTTAGAGCAAGGTATTTCTCTTTACAGCATGTTCTCCAATGCACTCTGGAATGTCCAAACGCAACTTTTAGAAGAAACGTGTTTCTACCTCGCTGAATCTAAACATAGATGCAACTTCCTAAAAGGAACCAACACACAGCAGATGAGTTTGTAAGAAGCGGGTTTTCTGTGTTTTAAACGCATTCTTACTGCTAACTCTTACATGCGTTTCTAGGGCTGGAAATGACTGTTTCTACATTCTACAAAGAAAGGGTTTCTGAACTGCTTCAAACACACGTCAGTTTAACTCTGGAAGTTGAATACACACATTGACAAACATACTGCTAGATAGCTCCGTTTTGGTTTTAGAGCAAGATTTTCTCTTTACAGCATGTTCTCCCATGCACTCTGGAAAGTCCAAACGCAGCTTTTAGAAGAAACGTGTTTCTACCTCGCTGAATCTAAACATAGATGCAACTTCCTAAAGGGAACCAACACACAGCAGATGAGTTTGTTAGAAGCGGGTTTTCTGTGTTTTAAACGCATTCTTACTGCTAACTCTTACATGCGTTTCTAGGGCTGGAAATGACTGTTTCTACATTCTCCAAAGAAAGGGTTTCTGAACTGCTTCAAACACACATCAGTTTAACTCTCGAAGTTGAATACACACATTGACAAACATTCTGCTAGATAGCTCCGTTTTGGTTTTAGAGCAAGGTATTTCTCTTTACAGCCTGTTCTCCAATGCACTCTGGAATGTACAAACGCAGCTTTTAGAAGAAACGTGTTTCTACCTCGCTGAATCTAAACATAGATGCAACTTCCTAAAAGGAACCAACACACAGCAGATGAGTTTGTAAGAAGCGGGTTTTCTGTGTTTTAAACGTATTCTTACTGCTAACTCTTACATGCGTTTCTAGGGCTGGAAATGACTGTTTCTACATTCTACAAAGAAAGGGTTTCTGAACTGCTTCAAACACATGGCAGTTTAACTCTGGAAGTTGAATACACACATTGACAAACATACTGCTAGATAGCTCCGTTTTGGTTTTAGAGCAAGATTTTCTCTTACAGCAGGTTCTCCCATGCACTCTGGAAAGTCCAAACGCAGCTTTTAGAAGAAACGTGTTTCTACCTCGCTGAATCTAAACATAGATGCAACTTCCTAAAAGAAACCAACACACAGCAGATGAGTTTGTAAGAAACGGGTCTTCTGTGTTTTAAACGCATTAATACTGCTAACTCTTATACGCGTCTCTAGGGCTGGAAATGACTTTTTCTGCATTCTCCAAAGAAAGGGTTTCTGAACTGCTGCAAACACACATCAGTTTAACTCTGGAAGTTGAATACACACATTGAGAACCATTCTGCTAGATATCTCCGTTTTGGTTTTAGAGCAAGGTATTTCTCTTTACAGCCTGTTCTCCAATGCACTCTGGAATGTCCAAAAGCAGCTTTTAGAAGAAACGTGTTTCTACCTCGCTGAATCTAAACATAGATGCACCTTCCTAAAAGGAACCAACACACAGCAGATGAGTTTGTAAGAAGCGGGTTTTCTGTGTTTTAAACGCATTCTTACTGCTAACTCTTACATGCGTTTCTAGGGCTGGAAATGACTGTTTCTACATTCTACAAAGAAAGGGTTTCTGAACTGCTTCAAAAACACATCAGTTTACCTCTGGAAGTTGAATACACACATTGAAAAACATACTGCTAGATAGCTCCGTTTTGGTTTTAGAGCAAGATTTTCTCTTTACAGCATGTTCTCCCATCATCTCTGGAATGTCCAAACGCAGCTTTTAGAAGAAACGTGTTTCTATCTCGCTGAATCTAAACATAGATGCAACTTCCTAAAAGGAACCAACACACAGCAGATGTGTTTGTAAGAAGCGGGTTTTCTGTGTTTTAAACGCATTCTTACTGCTAACTCTTACATGCGTTTCTAGGGCTAGAAATGACTGTTTCTACATTCTCCAAAGAAAGGGTTTCTGAACTGCTGCAAACACACATCAGTTTAACTCTGGAAGTTGAATACACACATTGGCAAACATACTGCTAGATAGCTCCGTTTTTGTTTTAGAACAAGATTTTCTCTTTACAGAATGTTCTCCCATGCACTCTGTAATGTCCAAACGCAGCTTTTAGAAGAGACGTGTTTCTACCTCGCTGAATCTAAACATAGATGCAACTTCCTAAAAGGAACCGACACACAGCAGATGAGTTTGTAAGAAGCGGGTTTTCTGTGTTTTAAAGGCATTCTTACTGCTATCTCTGACATGCGTTTCTAGGGCTGGAAATGACTGTTTCTACATTCTACAAAGAAAGGGTTTCTGAACTGCTGCAAACACACATCAGTTTAACTCTGGAAGTTGAATACACACATTGACAAACATTCTGCTAGATAGCTCCGTTTTGGTTTTAGAGCAAGGTATTTCTCTTTACAGCATGTTCTCCAATGCACTCTGGAATGTCCAAACGCAACTTTTAGAAGAAACGTGTTTCTACCTCGCTGAATCTAAACATAGATGCAACTTCCTAAAAGGAACCAACACACAGCAGATGAGTTTGTAAGAAGCGGGTTTTCTGTGTTTTAAACGCATTCTTACTGCTAACTCTTACATGCGTTTCTAGGGCTGGAAATGACTGTTTCTACATTCTACAAAGAAAGGGTTTCTGAACTGCTTCAAACACACATCAGTTTAACTCTGGAAGTTGAATACACACATTGACAAACATACTGCTAGATAGCTCCGTTTTGGTTTTAGAGCAAGATTTTCTCTTTACAGCATGTTCTCCCATGCACTCTGGAATGTCCAAACGCAGCTTTTAGAATAGACGTGTTTCTACCTCGCTGAATCTAAACATAGATGCAACTTCCTAAAAGGAACCAACACACAGCAGATGAGTTTGTAAGAAGCGGGTTTTCTGTGTTTTAAACGCATTCTTACTGCTAACTCTTACATGCGTTTCTAGGGCTGGAAATGACTGTTTCTACATTCTCCAAAGAAAGGGTTTCTGAACTGCTTCAAACACACATCAGTTTACCTCTGGAAGTTGAATACACACATTGAAAAACATACTGCTAGATAGCTCCGTTTTGGTTTTAGAGCAAGATTTTCTCTTTACAGCATGTTCTCCCATCATATCTGGAATGTCCAAACGCAGCTTTTAGAAGAAACGTGTTTCTACCTCGCTGAATCTAAACATAGATGCAACTTCCTAAAAGGAACCAACACACAGCAGATGAGTTTGTAAGAAGCGGGTTTTCTGTGTTTTAAACGCATTCTTACTGCTAACTCTTACATGCGTTTCTAGGGCTGGAAATGACTGTTTCTACATTCTACAAAGAAAGGGTTTCTGAACTGCTTCAAACACACGTCAGTTTAACTCTGGAAGTTGAATACACACATTGACAAACATACTGCTAGATAGCTCCGTTTTGGTTTTAGAGCAAGATTTTCTCTTTACAGCATGTTCTCCCATGCACTCTGGAAAGTCCAAACGCAGCTTTTAGAAGAAACGTGTTTCTACCTCGCTGAATCTAAACATAGATGCAACTTCCTAAAGGGAACCAACACACAGCAGATGAGTTTGTTAGAAGCGGGTTTTCTGTGTTTTAAACGCATTCTTACTGCTAACTCTTACATGCGTTTCTAGGGCTGGAAATGACTGTTTCTACATTCTCCAAAGAAAGGGTTTCTGAACTGCTTCAAACACACATCAGTTTAACTCTGGAAGTTGAATACACACATTGACAAACATTCTGCTAGATAGCTCCGTTTTGGTTTTAGAGCAAGGTATTTCTCTTTACAGCCTGTTCTCCAATGCACTCTGGAATGTACAAACGCAGCTTTTAGAAGAAACGTGTTTCTACCTCGCTGAATCTAAACATAGATGCAACTTCCTAAAAGGAACCAACACACAGCAGATGAGTTTGTAAGAAGCGGGTTTTCTGTGTTTTAAACGCATTCTTACTGCTAACTCTTACATGCGTTTCTAGGGCTGGAAATGACTGTTTCTACATTCTACAAAGAAAGGGTTTCTGAACTGCTTCAAACACACATCAGTGTACCTCTGGAAGTTGAATACACACATTGAAAAACATTCTGCTAGATAGCTCCGTTTTGGTTTTAGAGCAAGATTTTCTCTTTACAGCATGTTCTCCCATGCACTCTGGAATGTCCAAACGCAGCTTTTAGAAGAAACGTGTTTCTACCTCGCTGAATCTAAACATAGATGCAACTTCCTAAAAGGAACCAACACACAGCAGATGAGTTTGTAAGAAGCGGGTTTTCTGTCTTTTAAACGCATTCTTACTTCTAACTCTTACATGCGTTTCTAGGGCTGGAAATGACTGTTTCTACATTCTCCAAAGAAAGGGTTTCTGAACTGCTTCAAACACACATCAGTTTAACTCTCGAAGTTGAATACACACATTGACAAACATTCTGCTAGATAGCTCCGTTTTGGTTTTAGAGCAAGGTATTTCTCTTTACAGCATGTTCTCCAATGCACTCTGGAATGTCCAAACGCAACTTTTAGAAGAAACGTGTTTCTACCTCGCTGAATCTAAACATAGATGCAACTTCCTAAAAGGAACCAACACACAGCAGATGAGTTTGTAAGAAGCGGGTTTTCTGTGTTTTAAACGCATTCTTACTGCTAACTCTTACATGCGTTTCTAGGGCTGGAAATGACTGTTTCTACATTCTCCAAAGAAAGGGTTTCTGAACTGCTGCAAACACACATCAGTTTAACTCTGAAAGTTGAATACACACATTGACAAACACACTGCTAGATAGCTCCGTTTTGGTTTTAGAGCAAGATTTTTTCTTTACAGCATGTTCTCCCATGCACTCTGGAATGTCCAAACGCAGCTTTTAGAAGAAACGTGTTTCTACCTCGCTGAATCTAAACATAGATGCAACTTCCTAAAAGGAACCAACACACAGCAGATGAGTTTGTAAGAAGCGGGTTTTCTGTCTTTTAAACGCATTCTTACTTCTAACTCTTACATGCGTTTCTAGGGCTGGAAATGACTGTTTCTACATTCTCCAAAGAAAGGGTTTCTGAACTGCTGCAAACACACATCAGTTTAACTCTGGAAGTTGAAGACACACATTGACAAACATACTGCTAGATAGCTCCGTTTTGGTTTTAGAGCAAGATTTTCTCTTTACAGAATGTTCTCCCATGCACTCTGTAATGTCCAAACGCAGCTTTTAGAAGAGACGTGTTTCTACCTCGCTGAATCTAAACATAGATGCACCTTCCTAAAAGGAACCAACACACAGCAGATGAGTTTGTAAGAAGCGGGTTTTCTGTGTTTTAAACGCATTCTTACTGCTAACTCTTACATGCGTTTCTAGGGCTGGAAATGACTGTTTCTACATTCTACAAAGAAAGGGTTTCTGAACTGCTTCAAAAACACATCAGTTTACCTCTGGAAGTTGAATACACACATTGAAAAACATACTGCTAGATAGCTCCGTTTTGGTTTTAGAGCAAGATTTTCTCTTTACAGCATGTTCTCCCATCATCTCTGGAATGTCCAAACGCAGCTTTTAGAAGAAACGTGTTTCTATCTCGCTGAATCTAAACATAGATGCAACTTCCTAAAAGGAACCAACACACAGCAGATGTGTTTGTAAGAAGCGGGTTTTTTGTGTTTTAAACGCATTCTTACTGCTAACTCTTACATGCGTTTCTAGGGCTAGAAATGACTGTTTCTACATTCTCCAAAGAAAGGGTTTCTGAACTGCTGCAAACACACATCAGTTTAACTCTGGAAGTTGAATACACACATTGGCAAACATACTGCTAGATAGCTCCGTTTTTGTTTTAGAGCAAGATTTTCTCTTTACAGAATGTTCTCCCATGCACTCTGTAATGTCCAAACGCAGCTTTTAGAAGAGACGTGTTTCTACCTCGCTGAATCTAAACATAGATGCAACTTCCTAAAAGGAACCGACACACAGCAGATGAGTTTGTAAGAAGCGGGTTTTCTGTGTTTTAAAGGCATTCTTACTGCTATCTCTGACATGCGTTTCTAGGGCTGGAAATGACTGTTTCTACATTCTACAAAGAAAGGGTTTCTGAACTGCTGCAAACACACATCAGTTTAACTCTGGAAGTTGAATACACACATTGACAAACATTCTGCTAGATAGCTCCGTTTTGGTTTTAGAGCAAGGTATTTCTCTTTACAGCATGTTCTCCAATGCACTCTGGAATGTCCAAACGCAACTTTTAGAAGAAACGTGTTTCTACCTCGCTGAATCTAAACATAGATGCAACTTCCTAAAAGGAACCAACACACAGCAGATGAGTTTGTAAGAAGCGGGTTTTCTGTGTTTTAAACGCATTCTTACTGCTAACTCTTACATGCGTTTCTAGGGCTGGAAATGACTGTTTCTACATTCTACAAAGAAAGGGTTTCTGAACTGCTTCAAACACACGTCAGTTTAACTCTGGAAGTTGAATACACACATTGACAAACATACTGCTAGATAGCTCCGTTTTGGTTTTAGAGCAAGATTTTCTCTTTACAGCATGTTCTCCCATGCACTCTGGAAAGTCCAAACGCAGCTTTTAGAAGAAACGTGTTTCTACCTCGCTGAATCTAAACATAGATGCAACTTCCTAAAGGGAACCAACACACAGCAGATGAGTTTGTTAGAAGCGGGTTTTCTGTGTTTTAAACGCATTCTTACTGCTAACTCTTACATGCGTTTCTAGGGCTGGAAATGACTGTTTCTACATTCTCCAAAGAAAGGGTTTCTGAACTGCTTCAAACACACATCAGTTTAACTCTCGAAGTTGAATACACACATTGACAAACATTCTGCTAGATAGCTCCGTTTTGGTTTTAGAGCAAGGTATTTCTCTTTACAGCCTGTTCTCCAATGCACTCTGGAATGTACAAACGCAGCTTTTAGAAGAAACGTGTTTCTACCTCGCTGAATCTAAACATAGATGCAACTTCCTAAAAGGAACCAACACACAGCAGATGAGTTTGTAAGAAGCGGGTTTTCTGTGTTTTAAACGTATTCTTACTGCTAACTCTTACATGCGTTTCTAGGGCTGGAAATGACTGTTTCTACATTCTACAAAGAAAGGGTTTCTGAACTGCTTCAAACACACATCAGTGTACCTCTGGAAGTTGAATACACACATTGAAAAACATACTGCTAGATAGCTCCGTTTTGGTTTTAGAGCAAGATTTTCTCTTTACAGCATGTTCTCCCATGCACTCTGGAATGTCCAAACGCAGCTTTTAGAAGAAACGTGTTTCTACCTCGCTGAATCTAAACATAGATGCAACTTCCTAAAAGGAACCAACACACAGCAGATGAGTTTGTAAGAAGCGGGTTTTCTGTCTTTTAAACGCATTCTTACTTCTAACTCTTACATGCGTTTCTAGGGCTGGAAATGACTGTTTCTACATTCTCCAAAGAAAGGGTTTCTGAACTGCTGCAAACACACATCAGTTTAACTCTGGAAGTTGAAGACACACATTGACAAACATACTGCTAGATAGCTCCGTTTTGGTTTTAGAGCAAGATTTTCTCTTTACAGAATGTTCTCCCATGCACTCTGTAATGTCCAAACGCAGCTTTTAGAAGAGACGTGTTTCTACCTCGCTGAATCTAAACATAGATGCAACTTCCTAAAAGGAACCAACACACAGCAGATGAGTTTGTAAGAAGCGGGTTTTCTGTGTTTTAAACGCATTCTTACTGCTAACTCTTACATGCGTTTCTAGGGCTGGAAATGACTGTTTCTACATTCTCCAAAGAAAGGGTTTCTGAACTGCTGCAAACACACATCAGTTTAACTCTGAAAGTTGAATACACACATTGACAAACACACTGCTAGATAGCTCCGTTTTGGTTTTAGAGCAAGATTTTTTCTTTACAGCATGTTCTCCCATGCACTCTGGAATGTCCAAACGCAGCTTTTAGAAGAAACGTGTTTCTACCTCGCTGAATCTAAACATAGATGCAACTTCCTAAAAGGAACCAACACACAGCAGATGAGTTTGTAAGAAGCGGGTTTTCTGTGTTTTAAACGCATTCTTACTGCTAACTCTTACATGCGTTTCTAGGTCTGGAAATGACTGTTTCTACATTCTACAAAGAAAGGGTTTCTGAACTGCTTCAAACACATGGCAGTTTAACTCTGGAAGTTGAATACACACATTGACAAACATACTGCTAGATAGCTCCGTTTTGGTTTTAGAGCAAGATTTTCTCTTACAGCAGGTTCTCCCATGCACTCTGGAAAGTCCAAACGCAGCTTTTAGAAGAAACGTGTTTCTACCTCGCTGAATCTAAACATAGATGCAACTTCCTAAAAGAAACCAACACACAGCAGATGAGTTTGTAAGAAACGGGTCTTCTGTGTTTTAAACGCATTAATACTGCTAACTCTTATACGCGTCTCTAGGGCTGGAAATGACTTTTTCTGCATTCTCCAAAGAAAGGGTTTCTGAACTGCTGCAAACACACATCAGTTTAACTCTGGAAGTTGAATACACACATTGAGAACCATTCTGCTAGATATCTCCGTTTTGGTTTTAGAGCAAGGTATTTCTCTTTACAGCCTGTTCTCCAATGCACTCTGGAATGTCCAAATGCAGCTTTTAGAAGAAACCTGTTTCTACCTCGCTGAATCTAAACATAGATGCACCTTCCTAAAAGGAACCAACACACAGCAGATGAGTTTGTAAGAAGCGGGTTTTCTGTGTTTTAAACGCATTCTTACTGCTAACTCTTACATGCGTTTCTAGGGCTGGAAATGACTGTTTCTACATTCTACAAAGAAAGGGTTTCTGAACTGCTTCAAAAACACATCAGTTTACCTCTGGAAGTTGAATACACACATTGAAAAACATACTGCTAGATAGCTCCGTTTTGGTTTTAGAGCAAGATTTTCTCTTTACAGCATGTTCTCCCATCATCTCTGGAATGTCCAAACGCAGCTTTTAGAAGAAACGTGTTTCTATCTCGCTGAATCTAAACATAGATGCAACTTCCTAAAAGGAACCAACACACAGCAGATGTGTTTGTAAGAAGCGGGTTTTCTGTGTTTTAAACGCATTCTTACTGCTAACTCTTACATGCGTTTCTAGGGCTAGAAATGACTGTTTCTACATTCTCCAAAGAAAGGGTTTCTGAACTGCTGCAAACACACATCAGTTTAACTCTGGAAGTTGAATACACACATTGGCAAACATACTGCTAGATAGCTCCGTTTTTGTTTTAGAACAAGATTTTCTCTTTACAGAATGTTCTCCCATGCACTCTGTAATGTCCAAACGCAGCTTTTAGAAGAGACGTGTTTCTACCTCGCTGAATCTAAACATAGATGCAACTTCCTAAAAGGAACCGACACACAGCAGATGAGTTTGTAAGAAGCGGGTTTTCTGTGTTTTAAAGGCATTCTTACTGCTATCTCTGACATGCGTTTCTAGGGCTGGAAATGACTGTTTCTACATTCTACAAAGAAAGGGTTTCTGAACTGCTGCAAACACACATCAGTTTAACTCTGGAAGTTGAATACACACATTGACAAACATTCTGCTAGATAGCTCCGTTTTGGTTTTAGAGCAAGGTATTTCTCTTTACAGCATGTTCTCCAATGCACTCTGGAATGTCCAAACGCAACTTTTAGAAGAAACGTGTTTCTACCTCGCTGAATCTAAACATAGATGCAACTTCCTAAAAGGAACCAACACACAGCAGATGAGTTTGTAAGAAGCGGGTTTTCTGTGTTTTAAACGCATTCTTACTGCTAACTCTTACATGCGTTTCTAGGGCTGGAAATGACTGTTTCTACATTCTACAAAGAAAGGGTTTCTGAACTGCTTCAAACACACATCAGTTTAACTCTGGAAGTTGAATACACACATTGACAAACATACTGCTAGATAGCTCCGTTTTGGTTTTAGAGCAAGATTTTCTCTTTACAGCATGTTCTCCCATGCACTCTGGAATGTCCAAACGCAGCTTTTAGAATAGACGTGTTTCTACCTCGCTGAATCTAAACATAGATGCAACTTCCTAAAAGGAACCAACACACAGCAGATGAGTTTGTAAGAAGCGGGTTTTCTGTGTTTTAAACGCATTCTTACTGCTAACTCTTACATGCGTTTCTAGGGCTGGAAATGACTGTTTCTACATTCTCCAAAGAAAGGGTTTCTGAACTGCTTCAAACACACATCAGTTTACCTCTGGAAGTTGAATACACACATTGAAAAACATACTGCTAGATAGCTCCGTTTTGGTTTTAGAGCAAGATTTTCTCTTTACAGCATGTTCTCCCATCATATCTGGAATGTCCAAACGCAGCTTTTAGAAGAAACGTGTTTCTACCTCGCTGAATCTAAACATAGATGCAACTTCCTAAAAGGAACCAACACACAGCAGATGAGTTTGTAAGAAGCGGGTTTTCTGTGTTTTAAACGCATTCTTACTGCTAACTCTTACATGCGTTTCTAGGGCTGGAAATGACTGTTTCTACATTCTACAAAGAAAGGGTTTCTGAACTGCTTCAAACACACGTCAGTTTAACTCTGGAAGTTGAATACACACATTGACAAACATACTGCTAGATAGCTCCGTTTTGGTTTTAGAGCAAGATTTTCTCTTTACAGCATGTTCTCCCATGCACTCTGGAAAGTCCAAACGCAGCTTTTAGAAGAAACGTGTTTCTACCTCGCTGAATCTAAACATAGATGCAACTTCCTAAAGGGAACCAACACACAGCAGATGAGTTTGTTAGAAGCGGGTTTTCTGTGTTTTAAACGCATTCTTACTGCTAACTCTTACATGCGTTTCTAGGGCTGGAAATGACTGTTTCTACATTCTCCAAAGAAAGGGTTTCTGAACTGCTTCAAACACACATCAGTTTAACTCTGGAAGTTGAATACACACATTGACAAACATTCTGCTAGATAGCTCCGTTTTGGTTTTAGAGCAAGGTATTTCTCTTTACAGCCTGTTCTCCAATGCACTCTGGAATGTACAAACGCAGCTTTTAGAAGAAACGTGTTTCTACCTCGCTGAATCTAAACATAGATGCAACTTCCTAAAAGGAACCAACACACAGCAGATGAGTTTGTAAGAAGCGGGTTTTCTGTGTTTTAAACGCATTCTTACTGCTAACTCTTACATGCGTTTCTAGGGCTGGAAATGACTGTTTCTACATTCTACAAAGAAAGGGTTTCTGAACTGCTTCAAACACACATCAGTGTACCTCTGGAAGTTGAATACACACATTGAAAAACATTCTGCTAGATAGCTCCGTTTTGGTTTTAGAGCAAGATTTTCTCTTTACAGCATGTTCTCCCATGCACTCTGGAATGTCCAAACGCAGCTTTTAGAAGAAACGTGTTTCTACCTCGCTGAATCTAAACATAGATGCAACTTCCTAAAAGGAACCAACACACAGCAGATGAGTTTGTAAGAAGCGGGTTTTCTGTCTTTTAAACGCATTCTTACTTCTAACTCTTACATGCGTTTCTAGGGCTGGAAATGACTGTTTCTACATTCTCCAAAGAAAGGGTTTCTGAACTGCTTCAAACACACATCAGTTTAACTCTCGAAGTTGAATACACACATTGACAAACATTCTGCTAGATAGCTCCGTTTTGGTTTTAGAGCAAGGTATTTCTCTTTACAGCATGTTCTCCAATGCACTCTGGAATGTCCAAACGCAACTTTTAGAAGAAACGTGTTTCTACCTCGCTGAATCTAAACATAGATGCAACTTCCTAAAAGGAACCAACACACAGCAGATGAGTTTGTAAGAAGCGGGTTTTCTGTGTTTTAAACGCATTCTTACTGCTAACTCTTACATGCGTTTCTAGGGCTGGAAATGACTGTTTCTACATTCTCCAAAGAAAGGGTTTCTGAACTGCTGCAAACACACATCAGTTTAACTCTGAAAGTTGAATACACACATTGACAAACACACTGCTAGATAGCTCCGTTTTGGTTTTAGAGCAAGATTTTTTCTTTACAGCATGTTCTCCCATGCACTCTGGAATGTCCAAACGCAGCTTTTAGAAGAAACGTGTTTCTACCTCGCTGAATCTAAACATAGATGCAACTTCCTAAAAGGAACCAACACACAGCAGATGAGTTTGTAAGAAGCGGGTTTTCAGTCTTTTAAACGCATTCTTACTTCTAACTCTTACATGCGTTTCTAGGGCTGGAAATGACTGTTTCTACATTCTCCAAAGAAAGGGTTTCTGAACTGCTGCAAACACACATCAGTTTAACTCTGGAAGTTGAAGACACACATTGACAAACATACTGCTAGATAGCTCCGTTTTGGTTTTAGAGCAAGATTTTCTCTTTACAGAATGTTCTCCCATGCACTCTGTAATGTCCAAACGCAGCTTTTAGAAGAGACGTGTTTCTACCTCGCTGAATCTAAACATAGATGCACCTTCCTAAAAGGAACCAACACACAGCAGATGAGTTTGTAAGAAGCGGGTTTTCTGTGTTTTAAACGCATTCTTACTGCTAACTCTTACATGCGTTTCTAGGGCTGGAAATGACTGTTTCTACATTCTACAAAGAAAGGGTTTCTGAACTGCTTCAAAAACACATCAGTTTACCTCTGGAAGTTGAATACACACATTGAAAAACATACTGCTAGATAGCTCCGTTTTGGTTTTAGAGCAAGATTTTCTCTTTACAGCATGTTCTCCCATCATCTCTGGAATGTCCAAACGCAGCTTTTAGAAGAAACGTGTTTCTATCTCGCTGAATCTAAACATAGATGCAACTTCCTAAAAGGAACCAACACACAGCAGATGTGTTTGTAAGAAGCGGGTTTTTTGTGTTTTAAACGCATTCTTACTGCTAACTCTTACATGCGTTTCTAGGGCTAGAAATGACTGTTTCTACATTCTCCAAAGAAAGGGTTTCTGAACTGCTGCAAACACACATCAGTTTAACTCTGGAAGTTGAATACACACATTGGCAAACATACTGCTAGATAGCTCCGTTTTTGTTTTAGAGCAAGATTTTCTCTTTACAGAATGTTCTCCCATGCACTCTGTAATGTCCAAACGCAGCTTTTAGAAGAGACGTGTTTCTACCTCGCTGAATCTAAACATAGATGCAACTTCCTAAAAGGAACCGACACACAGCAGATGAGTTTGTAAGAAGCGGGTTTTCTGTGTTTTAAAGGCATTCTTACTGCTATCTCTGACATGCGTTTCTAGGGCTGGAAATGACTGTTTCTACATTCTACAAAGAAAGGGTTTCTGAACTGCTGCAAACACACATCAGTTTAACTCTGGAAGTTGAATACACACATTGACAAACATTCTGCTAGATAGCTCCGTTTTGGTTTTAGAGCAAGGTATTTCTCTTTACAGCATGTTCTCCAATGCACTCTGGAATGTCCAAACGCAACTTTTAGAAGAAACGTGTTTCTACCTCGCTGAATCTAAACATAGATGCAACTTCCTAAAAGGAACCAACACACAGCAGATGAGTTTGTAAGAAGCGGGTTTTCTGTGTTTTAAACGCATTCTTACTGCTAACTCTTACATGCGTTTCTAGGGCTGGAAATGACTGTTTCTACATTCTACAAAGAAAGGGTTTCTGAACTGCTTCAAACACACGTCAGTTTAACTCTGGAAGTTGAATACACACATTGACAAACATACTGCTAGATAGCTCCGTTTTGGTTTTAGAGCAAGATTTTCTCTTTACAGCATGTTCTCCCATGCACTCTGGAAAGTCCAAACGCAGCTTTTAGAAGAAACGTGTTTCTACCTCGCTGAATCTAAACATAGATGCAACTTCCTAAAGGGAACCAACACACAGCAGATGAGTTTGTTAGAAGCGGGTTTTCTGTGTTTTAAACGCATTCTTACTGCTAACTCTTACATGCGTTTCTAGGGCTGGAAATGACTGTTTCTACATTCTCCAAAGAAAGGGTTTCTGAACTGCTTCAAACACACATCAGTTTAACTCTCGAAGTTGAATACACACATTGACAAACATTCTGCTAGATAGCTCCGTTTTGGTTTTAGAGCAAGGTATTTCTCTTTACAGCCTGTTCTCCAATGCACTCTGGAATGTACAAACGCAGCTTTTAGAAGAAACGTGTTTCTACCTCGCTGAATCTAAACATAGATGCAACTTCCTAAAAGGAACCAACACACAGCAGATGAGTTTGTAAGAAGCGGGTTTTCTGTGTTTTAAACGTATTCTTACTGCTAACTCTTACATGCGTTTCTAGGGCTGGAAATGACTGTTTCTACATTCTACAAAGAAAGGGTTTCTGAACTGCTTCAAACACACATCAGTGTACCTCTGGAAGTTGAATACACACATTGAAAAACATACTGCTAGATAGCTCCGTTTTGGTTTTAGAGCAAGATTTTCTCTTTACAGCATGTTCTCCCATGCACTCTGGAATGTCCAAACGCAGCTTTTAGAAGAAACGTGTTTCTACCTCGCTGAATCTAAACATAGATGCAACTTCCTAAAAGGAACCAACACACAGCAGATGAGTTTGTAAGAAGCGGGTTTTCTGTCTTTTAAACGCATTCTTACTTCTAACTCTTACATGCGTTTCTAGGGCTGGAAATGACTGTTTCTACATTCTCCAAAGAAAGGGTTTCTGAACTGCTGCAAACACACATCAGTTTAACTCTGGAAGTTGAAGACACACATTGACAAACATACTGCTAGATAGCTCCGTTTTGGTTTTAGAGCAAGATTTTCTCTTTACAGAATGTTCTCCCATGCACTCTGTAATGTCCAAACGCAGCTTTTAGAAGAGACGTGTTTCTACCTCGCTGAATCTAAACATAGATGCAACTTCCTAAAAGGAACCAACACACAGCAGATGAGTTTGTAAGAAGCGGGTTTTCTGTGTTTTAAACGCATTCTTACTGCTAACTCTTACATGCGTTTCTAGGGCTGGAAATGACTGTTTCTACATTCTCCAAAGAAAGGGTTTCTGAACTGCTGCAAACACACATCAGTTTAACTCTGAAAGTTGAATACACACATTGACAAACACACTGCTAGATAGCTCCGTTTTGGTTTTAGAGCAAGATTTTTTCTTTACAGCATGTTCTCCCATGCACTCTGGAATGTCCAAACGCAGCTTTTAGAAGAAACGTGTTTCTACCTCGCTGAATCTAAACATAGATGCAACTTCCTAAAAGGAACCAACACACAGCAGATGAGTTTGTAAGAAGCGGGTTTTCTGTGTTTTAAACGCATTCTTACTGCTAACTCTTACATGCGTTTCTAGGTCTGGAAATGACTGTTTCTACATTCTACAAAGAAAGGGTTTCTGAACTGCTTCAAACACATGGCAGTTTAACTCTGGAAGTTGAATACACACATTGACAAACATACTGCTAGATAGCTCCGTTTTGGTTTTAGAGCAAGATTTTCTCTTACAGCAGGTTCTCCCATGCACTCTGGAAAGTCCAAACGCAGCTTTTAGAAGAAACGTGTTTCTACCTCGCTGAATCTAAACATAGATGCAACTTCCTAAAAGAAACCAACACACAGCAGATGAGTTTGTAAGAAACGGGTCTTCTGTGTTTTAAACGCATTAATACTGCTAACTCTTATACGCGTCTCTAGGGCTGGAAATGACTTTTTCTGCATTCTCCAAAGAAAGGGTTTCTGAACTGCTGCAAACACACATCAGTTTAACTCTGGAAGTTGAATACACACATTGAGAACCATTCTGCTAGATATCTCCGTTTTGGTTTTAGAGCAAGGTATTTCTCTTTACAGCCTGTTCTCCAATGCACTCTGGAATGTCCAAATGCAGCTTTTAGAAGAAACGTGTTTCTACCTCGCTGAATCTAAACATAGATGCACCTTCCTAAAAGGAACCAACACACAGCAGATGAGTTTGTAAGAAGCGGGTTTTCTGTGTTTTAAACGCATTCTTACTGCTAACTCTTACATGCGTTTCTAGGGCTGGAAATGACTGTTTCTACATTCTACAAAGAAAGGGTTTCTGAACTGCTTCAAAAACACATCAGTTTACCTCTGGAAGTTGAATACACACATTGAAAAACATACTGCTAGATAGCTCCGTTTTGGTTTTAGAGCAAGATTTTCTCTTTACAGCATGTTCTCCCATCATCTCTGGAATGTCCAAACGCAGCTTTTAGAAGAAACGTGTTTTTATCTCGCTGAATCTAAACATAGATGCAACTTCCTAAAAGGAACCAACACACAGCAGATGTGTTTGTAAGAAGCGGGTTTTCTGTGTTTTAAACGCATTCTTACTGCTAACTCTTACATGCGTTTCTAGGGCTAGAAATGACTGTTTCTACATTCTCCAAAGAAAGGGTTTCTGAACTGCTGCAAACACACATCAGTTTAACTCTGGAAGTTGAATACACACATTGGCAAACATACTGCTAGATAGCTCCGTTTTTGTTTTAGAACAAGATTTTCTCTTTACAGAATGTTCTCCCATGCACTCTGTAATGTCCAAACGCAGCTTTTAGAAGAGACGTGTTTCTACCTCGCTGAATCTAAACATAGATGCAACTTCCTAAAAGGAACCGACACACAGCAGATGAGTTTGTAAGAAGCGGGTTTTCTGTGTTTTAAAGGCATTCTTACTGCTATCTCTGACATGCGTTTCTAGGGCTGGAAATGACTGTTTCTACATTCTACAAAGAAAGGGTTTCTGAACTGCTGCAAACACACATCAGTTTAACTCTGGAAGTTGAATACACACATTGACAAACATTCTGCTAGATAGCTCCGTTTTGGTTTTAGAGCAAGGTATTTCTCTTTACAGCATGTTCTCCAATGCACTCTGGAATGTCCAAACGCAACTTTTAGAAGAAACGTGTTTCTACCTCGCTGAATCTAAACATAGATGCAACTTCCTAAAAGGAACCAACACACAGCAGATGAGTTTGTAAGAAGCGGGTTTTCTGTGTTTTAAACGCATTCTTACTGCTAACTCTTACATGCGTTTCTAGGGCTGGAAATGACTGTTTCTACATTCTACAAAGAAAGGGTTTCTGAACTGCTTCAAACACACATCAGTTTAACTCTGGAAGTTGAATACACACATTGACAAACATACTGCTAGATAGCTCCGTTTTGGTTTTAGAGCAAGATTTTCTCTTTACAGCATGTTCTCCCATGCACTCTGGAATGTCCAAACGCAGCTTTTAGAATAGACGTGTTTCTACCTCGCTGAATCTAAACATAGATGCAACTTCCTAAAAGGAACCAACACACAGCAGATGAGTTTGTAAGAAGCGGGTTTTCTGTGTTTTAAACGCATTCTTACTGCTAACTCTTACATGCGTTTCTAGGGCTGGAAATGACTGTTTCTACATTCTCCAAAGAAAGGGTTTCTGAACTGCTTCAAACACACATCAGTTTACCTCTGGAAGTTGAATACACACATTGAAAAACATACTGCTAGATAGCTCCGTTTTGGTTTTAGAGCAAGATTTTCTCTTTACAGCATGTTCTCCCATCATATCTGGAATGTCCAAACGCAGCTTTTAGAAGAAACGTGTTTCTACCTCGCTGAATCTAAACATAGATGCAACTTCCTAAAAGGAACCAACACACAGCAGATGAGTTTGTAAGAAGCGGGTTTTCTGTGTTTTAAACGCATTCTTACTGCTAACTCTTACATGCGTTTCTAGGGCTGGAAATGACTGTTTCTACATTCTACAAAGAAAGGGTTTCTGAACTGCTTCAAACACACGTCAGTTTAACTCTGGAAGTTGAATACACACATTGACAAACATACTGCTAGATAGCTCCGTTTTGGTTTTAGAGCAAGATTTTCTCTTTACAGCATGTTCTCCCATGCACTCTGGAAAGTCCAAACGCAGCTTTTAGAAGAAACGTGTTTCTACCTCGCTGAATCTAAACATAGATGCAACTTCCTAAAGGGAACCAACACACAGCAGATGAGTTTGTTAGAAGCGGGTTTTCTGTGTTTTAAACGCATTCTTACTGCTAACTCTTACATGCGTTTCTAGGGCTGGAAATGACTGTTTCTACATTCTCCAAAGAAAGGGTTTCTGAACTGCTTCAAACACACATCAGTTTAACTCTGGAAGTTGAATACACACATTGACAAACATTCTGCTAGATAGCTCCGTTTTGGTTTTAGAGCAAGGTATTTCTCTTTACAGCCTGTTCTCCAATGCACTCTGGAATGTACAAACGCAGCTTTTAGAAGAAACGTGTTTCTACCTCGCTGAATCTAAACATAGATGCAACTTCCTAAAAGGAACCAACACACAGCAGATGAGTTTGTAAGAAGCGGGTTTTCTGTGTTTTAAACGCATTCTTACTGCTAACTCTTACATGCGTTTCTAGGGCTGGAAATGACTGTTTCTACATTCTACAAAGAAAGGGTTTCTGAACTGCTTCAAACACACATCAGTGTACCTCTGGAAGTTGAATACACACATTGAAAAACATTCTGCTAGATAGCTCCGTTTTGGTTTTAGAGCAAGATTTTCTCTTTACAGCATGTTCTCCCATGCACTCTGGAATGTCCAAACGCAGCTTTTAGAAGAAACGTGTTTCTACCTCGCTGAATCTAAACATAGATGCAACTTCCTAAAAGGAACCAACACACAGCAGATGAGTTTGTAAGAAGCGGGTTTTCTGTCTTTTAAACGCATTCTTACTTCTAACTCTTACATGCGTTTCTAGGGCTGGAAATGACTGTTTCTACATTCTCCAAAGAAAGGGTTTCTGAACTGCTTCAAACACACATCAGTTTAACTCTCGAAGTTGAATACACACATTGACAAACATTCTGCTAGATAGCTCCGTTTTGGTTTTAGAGCAAGGTATTTCTCTTTACAGCATGTTCTCCAATGCACTCTGGAATGTCCAAACGCAACTTTTAGAAGAAACGTGTTTCTACCTCGCTGAATCTAAACATAGATGCAACTTCCTAAAAGGAACCAACACACAGCAGATGAGTTTGTAAGAAGCGGGTTTTCTGTGTTTTAAACGCATTCTTACTGCTAACTCTTACATGCGTTTCTAGGGCTGGAAATGACTGTTTCTACATTCTCCAAAGAAAGGGTTTCTGAACTGCTGCAAACACACATCAGTTTAACTCTGAAAGTTGAATACACACATTGACAAACACACTGCTAGATAGCTCCGTTTTGGTTTTAGAGCAAGATTTTTTCTTTACAACATGTTCTCCCATGCACTCTGGAATGTCCAAACGCAGCTTTTAGAAGAAACGTGTTTCTACCTCGCTGAATCTAAACATAGATGCAACTTCCTAAAAGGAACCAACACACAGCAGATGAGTTTGTAAGAAGCGGGTTTTCTGTCTTTTAAACGCATTCTTACTTCTAACTCTTACATGCGTTTCTAGGGCTGGAAATGACTGTTTCTACATTCTCCAAAGAAAGGGTTTCTGAACTGCTGCAAACACACATCAGTTTAACTCTGGAAGTTGAAGACACACATTGACAAACATACTGCTAGATAGCTCCGTTTTGGTTTTAGAGCAAGATTTTCTCTTTACAGAATGTTCTCCCATGCACTCTGTAATGTCCAAACGCAGCTTTTAGAAGAGACGTGTTTCTACCTCGCTGAATCTAAACATAGATGCACCTTCCTAAAAGGAACCAACACACAGCAGATGAGTTTGTAAGAAGCGGGTTTTCTGTGTTTTAAACGCATTCTTACTGCTAACTCTTACATGCGTTTCTAGGGCTGGAAATGACTGTTTCTACATTCTACAAAGAAAGGGTTTCTGAACTGCTTCAAAAACACATCAGTTTACCTCTGGAAGTTGAATACACACATTGAAAAACATACTGCTAGATAGCTCCGTTTTGGTTTTAGAGCAAGATTTTCTCTTTACAGCATGTTCTCCCATCATCTCTGGAATGTCCAAACGCAGCTTTTAGAAGAAACGTGTTTCTATCTCGCTGAATCTAAACATAGATGCAACTTCCTAAAAGGAACCAACACACAGCAGATGTGTTTGTAAGAAGCGGGTTTTTTGTGTTTTAAACGCATTCTTACTGCTAACTCTTACATGCGTTTCTAGGGCTAGAAATGACTGTTTCTACATTCTCCAAAGAAAGGGTTTCTGAACTGCTGCAAACACACATCAGTTTAACTCTGGAAGTTGAATACACACATTGGCAAACATACTGCTAGATAGCTCCGTTTTTGTTTTAGAGCAAGATTTTCTCTTTACAGAATGTTCTCCCATGCACTCTGTAATGTCCAAACGCAGCTTTTAGAAGAGACGTGTTTCTACCTCGCTGAATCTAAACATAGATGCAACTTCCTAAAAGAAACCAACACACAGCAGATGAGTTTTTAAGAAACGGGTCTTCTGTGTTTTAAACGCATTAATACTGCTAACTCTTATATGCGTCTCTAGGTCTGGAAATGACTTTTTCTGCATTCTCCAAAGACAGGGTTTCTGAACTGCTGCAAACACACATCAGTTTAACTCTGGACGTTGAATACACACATTGAGAACCATTCTGCTAGATAGCTCCGGTTTGGTTTTAGAGCAAGGTATTTCTCTTTACAGCCTGTTCTCCAATGCACTCTGGAATGTCCAAACGCAGCTTTTAGAAGAAACGTGTTTCTACCTCGCTGAATCTAAACATAGATGCATCTTCCTAAAGGGAACCAACACACAGCAGATGAGTTTGTTAGAAGCGGGTTTTCTGTGTTTTAAACGCATTCTTACTGCTAACTCTTACATGCGTTTCTAGGGCTGGAAATGACTGTTTCTACATTCTCCAAAGAAAGGGTTTCTGAACTGCTTCAAACACACATCAGTTTAACTCTGGAAGTTGAATACACACATTGACAAACATTCTGCTAGATAGCTCCGTTTTGGTTTTAGAGCAAGGTATTTCTCTTTACAGCCTGTTCTCCAATGCACTCTGGAATGTACAAACGCAGCTTTTAGAAGAAACGTGTTTCTACCTCGCTGAATCTAAACATAGATACAACTTCCTAAAAGGAACCAACACACAGCAGATGAGTTTGTAAGAAGCGGGTTTTCTGTGTTTTAAACGCATTCCTACTGCTAACTCTTACATGCGTTTCTAGGGCTGGAAATGACTGTTTCTACATTCTACAAAGAAAGGGTTTCTGAACTGCTTCAAACACACATCAGTGTACCTCTGGAAGTTGAATACACACATTGAAAAACATACTGCTAGATAGCTCCGTTTTGGTTTTAGAGCAAGATTTTCTCTTTACAGCATGTTCTCCCATCATCTCTGGAATGTCCAAACGCAGCTTTTAGAAGAAATGTGT
This sequence comes from Saimiri boliviensis, assembly GCF_048565385.1. Classification (NCBI taxonomy): domain Eukaryota; kingdom Metazoa; phylum Chordata; class Mammalia; order Primates; family Cebidae; genus Saimiri; species Saimiri boliviensis. The sequence continues at coordinate 29,305,667 of NC_133454.1, read as the reverse complement.
TTCTACCTCGCTGAATCTAAGCATAGATGCAACTTCCTAAAAGGAACCAACACACAGCAGATGTGTTTGTAAGAAGCGGGTTTTCTGTCTTTTAAACGCATTCTTACTTCTAACTCTTACATGCGTTTCTAGGGCTGGAAATGACTGTTTCTACATTCTCCAAAGAAAGGGTTTCTGAACTGCTGCAAACACACATCAGTTTAACTCTGAAAGTTGAATACACACATTGACAAACACACTGCTAGATAGCTCCGTTTTGGTTTTAGAGCAAGATTTTTTCTTTACAGCATGTTCTCCCATGCACTCTGGAATGTCCAAACGCAGCTTTTAGAAGAAACGTGTTTCTACCTCGCTGAATCTAAACATAGATGCAACTTCCTAAAAGGAACCAACACACAGCAGATGAGTTTGTAAGAAGCGGGTTTTCTGTGTTTTAAACGCATTCTTACTGCTAACTCTTACATGCGTTTCTAGGTCTGGAAATGACTGTTTCTACATTCTACAAAGAAAGGGTTTCTGAACTGCTTCAAACACATGGCAGTTTACCTCTGGAAGTTGAATACACACATTGACAAACATACTGCTAGATAGCTCCGTTTTGGTTTTAGAGCAAGATTTTCTCTTACAGCAGGTTCTCCCATGCACTCTGGAAAGTCCAAACGCAGCTTTTAGAAGAAACGTGTTTCTACCTCGCTGAATCTAAACATAGATGCAACTTCCTAAAAGAAACCAACACACAGCAGATGAGTTTGTAAGAAACGGGTCTTCTGTGTTTTAAACGCATTAATACTGCTAACTCTTATACGCGTCTCTAGGGCTGGAAATGACTTTTTCTGCATTCTCCAAAGAAAGGGTTTCTGAACTGCTGCAAACACACATCAGTTTAACTCTGGAAGTTGAATACACACATTGAGAACCATTCTGCTAGATATCTCCGTTTTGGTTTTAGAGCAAGGTATTTCTCTTTACAGCCTGTTCTCCAATGCACTCTGGAATGTCCAAATGCAGCTTTTAGAAGAAACGTGTTTCTACCTCGCTGAATCTAAACATAGATGCACCTTCCTAAAAGGAACCAACACACAGCAGATGAGTTTGTAAGAAGCGGGTTTTCTGTGTTTTAAAGGCATTCTTACTGCTATCTCTGACATGCGTTTCTAGGGCTGGAAATGACTGTTTCTACATTCTACAAAGAAAGGGTTTCTGAACTGCTGCAAACACACATCAGTTTAACTCTGGAAGTTGAATACACACATTGACAAACATTCTGCTAGATAGCTCCGTTTTGGTTTTAGAGCAAGGTATTTCTCTTTACAGCATGTTCTCCAATGCACTCTGGAATGTCCAAACGCAACTTTTAGAAGAAACGTGTTTCTACCTCGCTGAATCTAAACATAGATGCACCTTCCTAAAAGGAACCAACACACAGCAGATGAGTTTGTAAGAAGCGGGTTTTCTGTGTTTTAAACGCATTCTTACTGCTAACTCTTACATGCGTTTCTAGGGCTGGAAATGACTGTTTCTACATTCTACAAAGAAAGGGTTTCTGAACTGCTTCAAAAACACATCAGTTTACCTCTGGAAGTTGAATACACACATTGAAAAACATACTGCTAGATAGCTCCGTTTTGGTTTTAGAGCAAGATTTTCTCTTTACAGCATGTTCTCCCATCATCTCTGGAATGTCCAAACGCAGCTTTTAGAAGAAACGTGTTTCTATCTCGCTGAATCTAAACATAGATGCAACTTCCTAAAAGGAACCAACACACAGCAGATGTGTTTGTAAGAAGCGGGTTTTCTGTGTTTTAAACGCATTCTTACTGCTAACTCTTACATGCGTTTCTAGGGCTAGAAATGACTGTTTCTACATTCTCCAAAGAAAGGGTTTCTGAACTGCTGCAAACACACATCAGTTTAACTCTGGAAGTTGAATACACACATTGGCAAACATACTGCTAGATAGCTCCGTTTTTGTTTTAGAGCAAGATTTTCTCTTTACAGAATGTTCTCCCATGCACTCTGTAATGTCCAAACGCAGCTTTTAGAAGAGACGTGTTTCTACCTCGCTGAATCTAAACATAGATGCAACTTCCTAAAAGGAACCGACACACAGCAGATGAGTTTGTAAGAAGCGGGTTTTCTGTGTTTTAAAGGCATTCTTACTGCTATCTCTGACATGCGTTTCTAGGGCTGGAAATGACTGTTTCTACATTCTACAAAGAAAGGGTTTCTGAACTGCTGCAAACACACATCAGTTTAACTCTGGAAGTTGAATACACACATTGACAAACATTCTGCTAGATAGCTCCGTTTTGGTTTTAGAGCAAGGTATTTCTCTTTACAGCATGTTCTCCAATGCACTCTGGAATGTCCAAACGCAACTTTTAGAAGAAACGTGTTTCTACCTCGCTGAATCTAAACATAGATGCAACTTCCTAAAAGGAACCAACACACAGCAGATGAGTTTGTAAGAAGCGGGTTTTCTGTGTTTTAAACGCATTCTTACTGCTAACTCTTACATGCGTTTCTAGGGCTGGAAATGACTGTTTCTACATTCTACAAAGAAAGGGTTTCTGAACTGCTTCAAAAACACATCAGTTTACCTCTGGAAGTTGAATACACACATTGAAAAACATACTGCTAGATAGCTCCGTTTTGGTTCTAGAGCCAGATTTTCTCTTTACAGCATGTTCTCCCATCATCTCTGGAATGTCCAAACGCAGCTTTTAGAAGAAACGTGTTTCTATCTCGCTGAATCTAAACATAGATGCAACTTCCTAAAAGGAACCAACACACAGCAGATGAGTTTGTAAGAAGCGGGTTTTCTGTGTTTTAAACGCATTCTTACTGCTAACTCTTACATGCGTTTCTAGGGCTGGAAATGACTGTTTCTACATTCTACAAAGAAAGGGTTTCTGAACTGCTGCAAACACACGTCAGTTTAACTCTGGAAGTTGAATACACACATTGACAAACATACTGCTAGATAGCTCCGTTTTGGTTTTAGAGCAAGATTTTCTCTTTACAGCATGTTCTCCCATGCACTCTGGAAAGTCCAAACGCAGCTTTTAGAAGAAACTTGTTTCTACCTCGCTGAATCTAAACATAGATGCAACTTCCTAAAGGGAACCAACACACAGCAGATGAGTTTGTTAGAAGCGGGTTTTCTGTGTTTTAAACGCATTCTTACTGCTAACTCTTACATGCGTTTCTAGGGCTGGAAATGACTGTTTCTACATTCTCCAAAGAAAGGGTTTCTGAACTGCTTCAAACACACATCAGTTTAACTCTGGAAGTTGAATACACACATTGACAAACATTCTGCTAGATAGCTCCGTTTTGGTTTTAGAGCAAGGTATTTCTCTTTACAGCCTGTTCTCCAATGCACTCTGGAATGTACAAACGCAGCTTTTAGAAGAAACGTGTTTCTACCTCGCTGAATCTAAACATAGATGCAACTTCCTAAAAGGAACCAACACACAGCAGATGAGTTTGTAAGAAGCGGGTTTTCTGTGTTTTAAACGCATTCTTACTGCTAACTCTTACATGCGTTTCTAGGGCTGGAAATGACTGTTTCTACATTCTACAAAGAAAGGGTTTCTGAACTGCTTCAAACACACATCAGTGTACCTCTGGAAGTTGAATACACACATTGAAAAACATTCTGCTAGATAGCTCCGTTTTGGTTTTAGAGCAAGATTTTCTCTTTACAGCATGTTCTCCCATGCACTCTGGAATGTCCAAACGCAGCTTTTAGAAGAAACGTGTTTCTACCTCGCTGAATCTAAACATAGATGCAACTTCCTAAAAGGAACCAACACACAGCAGATGAGTTTGTAAGAAGCGGGTTTTCTGTCTTTTAAACGCATTCTTACTTCTAACTCTTACATGCGTTTCTAGGGCTGGAAATGACTGTTTCTACATTCTCCAAAGAAAGGGTTTCAGAACTGCTTCAAACACACATCAGTTTAACTCTGGAAGTTGAATACACACATTGACAAACATACTGCTAGATAGCTCCGTTTTTGTTTTAGAGCAAGATTTTCTCTTTACAGAATGTTCTCCCATTCACTCTGTAATGTCCAAACGCAGCTTTTAGAAGAGACGTGTTTCTACCTCGCTGAATCTAAACATAGATGCAACTTCCTAAAAGGAACCAACACACAGCAGATGAGTTTGTAAGAAGCGGGTTTTCTGTCTTTTAAACGCATTCTTACTGCTAACTCTTACATGCGTTTCTAGGGCTGGAAATGACTGTTTCTACATTCTCCAAAGAAAGGGTTTCTGAACTGCTGCAAACACACATCAGTTTAACTCTGAAAGTTGAATACACACATTGACAAACACACTGCTAGATAGCTCCGTTTTGGTTTTACAGCAAGATTTTTTCTTTACAGCATGTTCTCCCATGCACTCTGGAAAGTCCAAACGCAGCTTTTAGAAGAAACGTTTTTCTACCTCGCTGAATCTAAACATAGATGCAACTTCCTAAAAGGAACCAACACACAGCAGATGAGTTTGTAAGAAGCGGGTTTTCTGTGTTTTAAACGCATTCTTACTGCTAACTCTTACATGCGTTTCTAGGGCTGGAAATGACTGTTTCTACATTCTACAAAGAAAGGGTTTCTGAACTGCTTCAAACACAGGTCAGTTTAACTCTGGAAGTTGAATACACACATTGACAAACATACTGCTAGATAGCTCCGTTTTGGTTTTAGAGCAAGATTTTCTCTTACAGCAGGTTCTCCCATGCACTCTGGAAAGTCCAAACGCAGCTTTTAGAAGAAACGTGTTTCTACCTCGCTGAATCTAAACATAGATGCAACTTCCTAAAAGAAACCAACACACAGCAGATGAGTTTGTAAGAAACGGGTCTTCTGTGTTTTAAACGCATTAATACTGCTAACTCTTATATGCGTCTCTAGGTCTGGAAATGACTTTTTCTGCATTCTCCAAAGACAGGGTTTCTGAACTGCTGCAAACACACATCAGTTTAACTCTGGACGTTGAATACACACATTGAGAACCATTCTGCTAGATAGCTCCGGTTTGGTTTTAGAGCAAGGTATTTCTCTTTACAGCCTGTTCTCCAATGCACTCTGGAATGTCCAAACGCAGCTTTTAGAAGAAACGTGTTTCTACCTCGCTGAATCTAAACATAGATGCATCTTCCTAAAGGGAACCAACACACAGCAGATGAGTTTGTTAGAAGCGGGTTTTCTGTGTTTTAAACGCATTCTTACTGCTAACTCTTACATGCTTTTCTAGGGCTGGAAATGACTGTTTCTACATTCTCCAAAGAAAGGGTTTCTGAACTGCTTCAAACACACATCAGTTTAACTCTGGAAGTTGAATACACACATTGACAAACATTCTGCTAGATAGCTCCGTTTTGGTTTTAGAGCAAGGTATTTCTCTTTACAGCCTGTTCTCCAATGCACTCTGGAATGTACAAACGCAGCTTTTAGAAGAAACGTGTTTCTACCTCGCTGAATCTAAACATAGATACAACTTCCTAAAAGGAACCAACACACAGCAGATGAGTTTGTAAGAAGCGGGTTTTCTGTGTTTTAAACGCATTCCTACTGCTAACTCTTACATGCGTTTCTAGGGCTGGAAATGACTGTTTCTACATTCTACAAAGAAAGGGTTTCTGAACTGCTTCAAACACACATCAGTGTACCTCTGGAAGTTGAATACACACATTGAAAAACATACTGCTAGATAGCTCCGTTTTGGTTTTAGAGCAAGATTTTCTCTTTACAGCATGTTCTCCCATCATCTCTGGAATGTCCAAACGCAGCTTTTAGAAGAAATGTGTTTCTACCTCGCTGAATCTAAGCATAGATGCAACTTCCTAAAAGGAACCAACACACAGCAGATGTGTTTGTAAGAAGCGGGTTTTCTGTCTTTTAAACGCATTCTTACTTCTAACTCTTACATGCGTTTCTAGGGCTGGAAATGACTGTTTCTACATTCTCCAAAGAAAGGGTTTCTGAACTGCTGCAAACACACATTAGTTTAACTCTGGAAGTTGAATACACACATTGACAAACATACTGCTAGATAGCTCCGTTTTTGTTTTAGAGCAAGATTTTCTCTTTACAGAATGTTCTCCCATGCACTCTGTAATGTCCAAACGCAGCTTTTAGAAGAGACGTGTTTCTACCTCGCTGAATCTAAACATAGATGCAACTTCCTAAAAGGAACCAACACACAGCAGATGAGTTTGTAATAAGCGGGTTTTCTGTGTTTTAAACGCATTCTTACTGCTAACTCTTACATGCGTTTCTAGGGCTGGAAATGACTGTTTCTACATTCTCCAAAGAAAGGGTTTCTGAACTGCTGCAAACACACATCAGTTTAACTCTTAAAGTTGAATACACACATTGACAAACACACTGCTAGATAGCTCCGTTTTGGTTTTAGAGCAAGATTTTTTCTTTACAGCATGTTCTCCCATGCACTCTGGAATGTCCAAACGCAGCTTTTAGAAGAAACGTGTTTCTACCTCGCTGAATCTAAACATAGATGCAACTTCCTAAAAGGAACCAACACACAGCAGATGAGTTTTTAAGAAGCGGGTTTTCTGTGTTTTAAACGCATTCTTACTGCTAACTCTTACATGCGTTTCTTGGGATGGAAATTACAGTTTCTACATTCTCCAAAGAAAGGGTTTCTGAACTGCTGCAATCACACATCAGTTTAACTCTGGAAGTTGAATACACACATTGACAAACATTCTGCTAGATAGCTCCGTTTTGGTTTTAGAGCAAGGTTTTTCTCTTTACAGCCTGGTCTCCAATGCATTCTGGAATGTCCAAACGCAGCTTTTAGAAGAAACGTGTTTCTACCTCGCTGAATGTAAATATAGATGCAACTACCTAAAAGAAACCAACACACAGCAGATGAGTTTGTAAGAAACGGGTCTTCTGTGTTTTAAACGCATTAATACTGCTAACTCTTATACTCGTCTCTAGGGCTGGAAATGACTTTTTCTGCATTCTCCAAAGAAAGGGTTTCTGAACTGCTGCAAACACACATCAGTTTAACTCTGGAAGTTGAATACACACATTGAGAACCATTCTGCTAGATATCTCCGTTTTGGTTTTAGAGCAAGGTATTTCTCTTTACAGCCTGTTCTCCAATGCACTCTGGAATGTCCAAACGCAGCTTTTAGAAGAAACGTGTTTCTACCTCGCTGAATCTAAACATAGATGCAACTTCCTAAAAGGAACCAACACACAGCAGATGAGTTTGTAAGAAGCGGGTTTTCTGTGTTTTAAACGCATTCTTACTGCTAACTCTTACATGCGTTTCTAGGGCTGGAAATGACTGTTTCTACATTCTACAAAGAAAGGGTTTCAGAACTGCTTCAAAAACACATCAGTTTACCTCTGGAAGTTGAATACACACATTGAGAAACATACTGCTAGATAGCTCCGTTTTGGTTTTAGAGCAAGATTTTCTCTTTACAGCATGTTCTCCCATCATCTCTGGAAAGTCCAAACGCAGCTTTTAGAAGAAACGTGTTTCTACCTCGCTGAATCTAAACATAGATGCAACTTCCTAAAGGGAACCAACACACAGCAGATGAGTTTGTTAGAAGCGGGTTTTCTGTGTTTTAAACGCATTCTTACTGCTAACTCTTACATGCGTTTCTAGGGCTGGAAATGACTGTTTCTACATTCTCCAAAGAAAGGGTTTCTGAACTGCTTCAAACACACATCAGTTTAACTCTGGAAGTTGAATACACACATTGACAAACATTCTGCTAGATAGCTCCGTTTTGGTTTTAGAGCAAGGTATTTCTCTTCACAGCCTGTTCTCCAATGCACTCTGGAATGTACAAACGCAGCTTTTAGAAGAAACGTGTTTCTACCTCGCTGAATCTAAACATAGATGCAACTTCCTAAAAGGAACCAACACACAGCAGATGAGTTTGTAAGAAGCGGGTTTTCTGTGTTTTAAACGCATTCTTACTGCTAACTCTTACATGCGTTTCTAGGGCTGGAAATGACTGTTTCTACATTCTACAAAGAAAGGGTTTCTGAACTGCTTCAAACACAGGTCAGTTTAACTCTGGAAGTTGAATACACACATTGACAAACATACTGCTAGATAGCTCCGTTTTGGTTTTAGAGCAAGATTTTCTCTTACAGCAGGTTCTCCCATGCACTCTGGAAAGTCCAAACGCAGCTTTTAGAAGAAACGTGTTTCTACCTCGCTGAATCTAAACATAGATGCAACTTCCTAAAAGAAACCAACACACAGCAGATGAGTTTGTAAGAAACGGGTCTTCTGTGTTTTAAACGCATTAATACTGCTAACTCTTATATGCGTCTCTAGGTCTGGAAATGACTCTTTCTGCACTCTCCAAAGACAGGGTTTCTGAACTGCTGCAAACACACATCAGTTTAACTCTGGAAGTTGAATACACACATTGAGAACCATTCTGCTAGATAGCTCCGGTTTGGTTTTAGAGCAAGGTATTTCTCTTTACAGCCTGTTCTCCAATGCACTCTGGAATGTCCAAACGCAGCTTTTAGAAGAAACGTGTTTCTACCTCGCTGAATCTAAACATAGATGCAACTTCCTAAAAGGAACCAACACACAGCAGATGAGTTTGTAAGAAGCGGGTTTTCTGTGTTTTAAACGCATTCTTACTGCTAACTCTTACATGCGTTTCTAGGGCTGGAAATGACTGTTTCTACATTCTCCAAAGAAAGGGTTTCTGAACTGCTGCAAACACACATCAGTTTAACTCTGAAAGTTGAATACACACATTGACAAACACACTGCTAGATAGCTCCATTTTGGTTTTAGAGCAAGATTTTTTCTTTACAGCATGTTCTCCCATGCACTCTGGAATGTCCAAACGCAGCTTTTAGAAGAAACGTGTTTCTACCTCGCTGAATCTAAACATAGATGCAACTTCCTAAAAGGAACCAACACACAGCAGATGAGTTTGTAAGAAGCGGGTTTTCTGTGTTTTAAACGCATTCTTACTGCTAACTCTTACATGCGTTTCTAGGGCTGGAAATGACTTTTTCTACATTCTCCAAAGAAAGGGTTTCTGAACTGCTGCAAACACACATCAGTTTAACTCTGGAAGTGGAATAAACACATTGACAAACATTCTGCTAGATAGCTTCGTTTTGGTTTTAGAGCAATGTATTTCTCTTTACAGCATGTTCTCCCATCATCTCTGGAAAGTCCAAACGCAGCTTTTAGAAGAAACGTGTTTCTACCTCGCTGAATCTAAACATAGATGCAACTTCCTAAAGGGAACCAACACACAGCAGATGAGTTTGTTAGAAGCGGGTTTTCTGTGTTTTAAACGCATTCTTACTGCTAACTCTTACATGCGTTTGTAGGGCTGGAAATGACTGTTTCTACATTCTCCAAAGAAAGGGTTTCTGAACTGCTTCAAACACACATCAGTTTAACTCTGGAAGTTGAATACACACATTGACAAACATTCTGCTAGATAGCTCCGTTTTGGTTTTAGAGCAAGGTTTTTCTCTTTACAGCCTTTTCTCCAATGCACTCTGGAATGTACAAACGCAGCTTTTAGAAGAAACGTGTTTCTACCTCGCTGAATCTAAACATAGATGCAACTTCCTAAAAGGAACCAACACACAGCAGATGAGTTTGTAAGAAGCGGGTTTTCTGTGTTTTAAACGCATTCTTACTGATAACTCTTACATGCGTTTCTAGGGCTGGAAATGACTGTTTCTACATTCTACAAAGAAAGGGTTTCTGAACTGCTTCAAACACACATCAGTGTACCTCTGGAAGTTGAATACACACATTGAAAAACATACTGCTAGATAGCTCCGTTTTGGTTTTAGAGCAAGATTTTCTCTTTACAGCATGTTCTCCCATCATCTCTGGAATGTCCAAACGCAGCTTTTAGAAGAAACGTGTTTCTACCTCGCTGAATCTAAACATAGATGCAACTTCCTAAAAGGAACCAACACACAGCAGATGTGTTTGTAAGAAGCGGGTTTTCTGTCTTTTAAACGCATTCTTACTTCTAACTCTTACATGCGTTTCTAGGGCTGGAAATGACTGTTTCTACATTCTCCAAAGAAAGGGTTTCTGAACTGCTGCAAACACACATCAGTTTAACTCTGGAAGTTGAATACACACATTGACAAACATACTGCTAGATAGCTCCGTTTTTGTTTTAGAGCAAGATTTTCTCTTTACAGAATGTTCTCCCATGCACTCTGTAATGTCCAAACGCAGCTTTTAGAAGAGACGTGTTTCTACCTCGCTGAATCTAAACATAGATGCAACTTCCTAAAAGGAACCAACACACAGCAGATGAGTTTGTAAGAAGCGGGTTTTCTGTCTTTTAAACGCATTCTTACTGCTAACTCTTACATGCGTTTCTAGCGCTGGAAATGACTGTTTCTACATTCTCCAAAGAAAGGGTTTCTGAACTGCTGCAAACACACATCAGTTTAACTCTGAAAGTTGAATACACACATTGACAAACACACTGCTAGATAGCTCCGTTTTGGTTTTAGAGCAAGATTTTTTCTTTACAGCATGTTCTCCCATGCACTCTGGAATGTCCAAACGCAGCTTTTAGAAGAAACGTGTTTCTACCTCGCTGAATCTAAACATAGATGCAACTTCCTAAAAGGAACCAACACACAGCAGATGAGTTTGTAAGAAGCGGGTTTTCTGTGTTTTAAAGGCTTTCTTACTGGTAACTCTTACATGCGTTTCTAGGGCTGGAAATGACTTTTTCTACATTCTCCAAAGAAAGGGTTTCTGAACTGCTGCAAACACACATCAGTTTAACTCTGGAAGTGGAATAAACACATTGACAAACATTCTGCTAGATAGCTTCGTTTTGGTTTTAGAGCAATGTATTTCTCTTTACAGCATGTTCTCCCATGCACTCTGGAATGTCCAAACGCAGCTTTTAGAAGAAACGTGTTTCTACCTCGCTGAATCTAAACATAGATGCAACTTCCTAAAAGCAACGAACACACAGCAGATGAGTTTGTAAGAAGCGGGTTTTCTGTATTTTAAACGCATTCTTACTGCTAACTGTTACATGCGTTTCTTGGGCTGGAAATTACAGTTTCTACATTCTCCAAAGAAAGGGTTTCTGAACTGCTGCAATCACACATCAGATTAACTCTGGAAGTTGAATACACACATTGACAAACATTCTGCTAGATAGCTCCGTTTTGGTTTTAGAGCAAGGTTTTTCTCTTTACAGCCTGGTCTCCAATGCATTCTGGAATGTCCAAACGCAGCTTTTAGAAGAAACGTGTTTCTACCTCGCTGAATCTAAACATAGATGCAACTTCCTAAAAGGAACCAACACACAGCAGATGAGTTTGTAAGAAGCGGGTTTTCTGTGTTTTAAACGCATTCTTACTGCTAACTCTTACATGCGTTTCTAGGGCTGGAAATGACTGTTTCTACATTCTCCAAAGAAAGGGTTTCTGAACTGCTTCAAACACACATCAGTTTATCTCTGGATGGTGAATACACACATTGACAAACATACTGCTAGATAGCTCCGTTTTGGTTTTAGAGCAAGATTTTCTCTTTACAGCATGTTCTCCCATGCACTCTGGAATGTCCAAACGCAGCTTTTAGAAGAAACGTGTTTCTACCTCGCTGAATGTAAATATAGATGCAACTACCTAAAAGAAACCAACACACAGCAGATGAGTTTGTAAGAAACGGGTCTTCTGTGTTTTAAACGCATTAATACTGCTAACTCTTATACGCGTCTCTAGGGCTGGAAATGACTTTTTCTGCATTCTCCAAAAAAAAGGTTTCTGAACTGCTGCAAACACACATCAGTTTAACTCTGGAAGTTGAATACACACATTGAGAACCATTCTGCTAGATATCTCCGTTTTGGTTTTAGAGCAAGGTATTTCTCTTTACAGCCTGTTCTCCAATGCACTCTGGAATGTCCAAATGCAGCTTTTAGAAGAAACGTGTTTCTACCTCGCTGAATCTAAACATAGATGCAACTTCCTAAAAGGAACCACCACACAGCAGATGAGTTTGTAAGAAGCGGGTTTTCTGTGTTTTAAACGCATTCTTACTGCTAACTCTTACATGCGTTTCTAGGGCTGGAAATGACTGTTTCTACATTCTACAAAGAAAGGGTTTCTGAACTGCTTCAAAAACACATCAGTTTACCTCTGGAAGTTGAATACACACATTGAAAAACATACTGCTAGATAGCTCCGTTTTGGTTTTAGAGCAAGATTTTCTCTTTACCGCATGTTCTCCCATCATCTCTGGAATGTCCAAACGCAGCTTTTAGAAGAAACGTGTTTCTATCTCGCTGAATCTAAACATAGATGCAACTTCCTAAAAGGAACCAACACACAGCAGATGTGTTTGTAAGAAGCGGGTTTTCTGTGTTTTAAAGGCATTCTTACTGCTAACTCTTACATGCGTTTCTAGGGCTGGAAATGACTGTTTCTACATTCTCCAAAGAAAGGGTTTCTGAACTGCTGCAAACACACATCAGTTTAACTCTGGAAGTTGAATACACACATTGGCAAACATACTGCTAGATAGCTCCGTTTTTGTTTTAGAGCAAGATTTTCTCTTTACAGCATGTTCTCCAATGCACTCTGGAATGTCCAAACGCAACTTTTAGAAGAAACGTGTTTCTACCTCGCTGAATCTAAACATAGATGCAACTTCCTAAAAGGAACCAACACACAGCAGATGAGTTTGTAAGAAGCGATTTTTCTGTGTTTTAAACGCATTCTTACTGCTAACTCTTACATGCGTTTCTAGGGCTGGAAATGACTGTTTCTACATTCTACAAAGAAAGGGTTTCTGAACTGCTTCAAACACACATCAGTTTAACTCTGGAAGTTGAATACACACATTGACAAACATACTGCTAGATAGCTCCGTTTTGGTTTTAGAGCAGGATTTTCTCTTTACAGCATGTTCTCCCATGCACTCTGGAATGTCCAAACGCAGCTTTTATAATAGACGTGTTTCTACCTCGCTGAATCTAAACATAGATGCAACTTCCTAAAAGGAACCAACACACAGCAGATGAGTTTGTAAGAAGCGGGTTTTCTGTGTTTTAAACGCATTCTTACTGCTAACTCTTACATGCGTTTCTAGGGCTGGAAATGACTGTTTCTACATTCTACAAAGAAAGGGTTTCTGAACTGCTTCAAACACACATGAGTTTACCTCTGGAAGTTGAAAACATACATTGAAAAACATACTGCTAGATAGCTCCGTTTTGGTTTTAGAGCAAGATTTTCTCTTTACAGCATGTTCTCCCATCATCTCTGGAATGTCCAAACGCAGCTTTTAGAAGAAACGTGTTTCTACCTCGCTGAATCTAAACATAGATGCAACTTCCTAAAAGGAACCAACACACAGCAGATGAGTTTGTAAGAAGCGGGTTTTCTGTGTTTTAAACGCATTCTTACTGCTAACTCTTACATGCGTTTCTAGGGCTGGAAATGAGTGTTTCTACATTCTCCAAAGAAAGGGTTTCTGAACTGCTGCAAACACACATCAGTTTAACTCTGGAAGTTGAATACAGACATTGAAAAACATTCTGCTAGATAGCTCCGTTTTTGTTTTAGAGCAAGGTTTTTCTCTTTACAGCCTGTTCTCCAATGCACTCCGGAATGTCCAAATGCAGCTTTCAGAAGAAACGTGTTTCTACCTCGCTGAATCTAAACATAGATGCAACTTCCTAAAAGGAACCAACACACAGCAGATGAGTTTGTAAGAACCGGGTTTTCTGTGTTTTAATCGCATTCTTACTGCTAACTCTTACATGCGTTTCTAGGGCTGGAAATGACTGTTTCTACATTCTCCAAAGAAAGGGTTTCTGTTTAGATTCGGCGACGTAGAAACACGTTTCTTCTAAAAGCTGCGTTTGGACATTCCAGAGTGGATTGGAGAACAGGCTTTAAAGGGAAAAACCTTGCTCTAAAACCAAAACGGAGCTATCCAGCAGAATGGTTCTCAATGTGTGTATTCAACTTCCAGAGTTAAACTGATGTGTGTTTGCAGCAGTTCAGAAACCCTTTCTTTGGAGAATGCAGAAAAAGTCATTTCCAGCCCTAGAGACGCATATAAGAGTTGGCTGTATTAATGCGTTTAAAACACAGAAGACCGGTTTCTTACAAACTCATCTGCTGTGTGTTGGTTCCTTTTAGGAAGTTTCACCTATGTTTAGATTCAGCGAGGTAGAAACACGTTTCTTCTAAAAGCTGCGTTTGGACATTCCAGAGTGCATTGGAGAACAGGCTGTAAAGAGAAAAACCTTGCTCTAAAACCAAAACGGAGCTATCTAGCAGAATGTTTGTCAATGTGTGTATTCACTTCCAGACGTAAACTGATGTGTGTTTTCAGCAGTTCAGAAACCCTTTCTTTGGAGAATGTAGAAACAGTCATTTCCAGCCCTAGAAACGCATGTAAGAGTTAGCAGTAAGAATGCGTTTAAAACACAGAAAACCCGCTTCATACAAACTCATCTGCTGTGTGTTGGTTCCTTTACGAAGTTGCATATATGTTTAGATTCAGCAAGGTAGAAACACGTTTCTTCTAAAAGCTGCGTTTGGACATTCCAGAGTGCATGGGAGAACATGCTGTAAAGAGAAAATCTTGCTCTAAAACCAAAATGGAGCTATCTAGCAGTATGTTTGTCAATGTGTGTATTCCACTTCCAGAGTTAAACTGATGTGTGTTTGCAGCAGTTCAGAAACCCTTTGTTTGGATAATGTAGAAACAGTCATTTCCAGCCCTAGAAACGCATGTAAGAGTTAGCAAGAATGCGTTTAACACACAGAAAACCCGCTTCTTACAAACTCATTTGCTGTGCGTTGGTTCCTTTTAGGAAGTTGCATCTATGTTTAGATTCGGCGAGGTAGAAACACGTTTCTTCTAAAAGCTGCGTTTGGACATTCCAGAGTGCATGGGAGAACATGCTGTAAAGAGAAAATCTTGCTCTAAAACCAAAACGGAGCTATCTAGCAGTATGTTTGTCAATGTGTGTATTCAACTTTCAGAGTTAAACTGATGTGTGTTTGCAGCAGTTCAGAAACCCTTTCTTTGGAGAATGTAGAAACAGTCATTTCCAGCCCTAGAAACGCATGTTAAGAGTTAGCAGTAAGAATGCGTTTAAAACACAGAAAACCCGCTTCTTACAAACTCATCTGCTGTGTGTTGCTTCCTTTTAGGAAGTTGCATCTATGTTTAGATTCAGCGAGGTAGAAACACGGTTCTTCTGAAAGCTGCGTTTGGACATTCCAGACTGCATGGGAGAACATGCTGTAAAGAGAAAATCTTGCTCTAAAACCAAAACGGAGCTATCTAGCAGTATGTTTGTCAATGTGTGTATTCAGCTTCCAGAGTTAAACTGATGTGTGTTTGAAGCAGTTCAGAAACCCTTTCTTTGGAGAATGTAGAAACACTCATTTCCAGCCCTAGAAACGCATGTAAGAGTTAGCAGTAAGAATGCGTTTAAAACACAGAAAACCCGCTTCTTACAAACTCATCTGCTGTGTGTTGCTTCCTTTTAGGAAGTTGCATCTATGTTTAGATTCAGCGAGGTAGAAACACGTTTCTTCTGAAAGCTGCGTTTGGACATTCCAGAGTGCATGGGAGAACATGCTGTAAAGAGAAAATCTTGCTCTAAAACCAAAACGGAGCTATCTAGCAGTATGTTTGTCAATGTGTGTATTCAACTTCCAGAGTTAAACTGATGTGTGTTTGAAGCAGTTCAGAAACCCTTTCTTTGGAGAATGTAGAAACAGTCATTTCCAGCCCTAGAAACGCATGTAAGAGTTAGCAGTAAGAATGCGTTTAAAACACAGAAAACCCGCTTCTTACAAACTCATCTGCTGTGTGTTGGTTCCTTTTAGGAAGTTGCATCTATGTTTAGATTCAGCGAGGTAGAAACACGTTTCTTCTAAAAGATGCGTTTGGACATTCCAGAGTGCATTGGAGAACATGCTGTAAAGAGAAAAACCCTGCTCTAAAACCAAAACGGAGCTATCTAGCAGAATGTTTGTCAATGTGTGTATTCCACTTCCAGAGTTATACTGATGTGTGTTTGCAGCAGTTCAGAAACCCTTTGTTTGGAGAATGTAGAAACAGTCATTTCCAGCCCCAGAAACGCATGTAACAGTTAGCATTAAAAATGCGTTTAAAACACAGAAAACCCGCTTCTTACAAACTCATCTGCTGTGCGTTGGTTCCTTTTAGGAAGTTGCATCTATGTTTAGATTCAGCGAGGTAGAAACACGTTTCTTCTAAAAGCTGCGTTTGGACATTCCAGAGTGCATGGGAGAACATGCTCTAAAGAGAAATACCTTGCTCTAAAACCAAAACGAAGCTATCAAGCAGAGTGTTTGTCAATGTGTGTATTCCACTTCCAGAGTTAAGCTGATTTGTGTTTGCAGCAGTTCAGAAACCCTTTGTTTGGAGAATGTAGAAACAGTCATTTCCAGCCCTAGAAACGCTTGTAAGAGTTAGCAGTAAAAATGCGTTCAAAACACAGAAAACACGCTTCTAAGAAACTCATCTGCTGTGTGTTCGTTCCTTTTAGGAAGTTGCATCTACGTTTAGATTCAGCGAGGTAGAAACACGTTTCTTCTGAAAGCTGCGTTTGGACATTCCAGAGTGCATGGGAGAACATGCTGTAACGAGAAAATCTTGCTCTAAAACCAAAACGGAGCTATCTAGCAGTATGTTTGTCAATGTGTGTATTCAACTTCCAGAGTTAAACTGATGTGTGTTTGCAGCAGTTCAGAAACCCTTTGTTTGGAGAATGTAGAAACAGTCATTTCCAGCCCTAGAAACGCATGTAAGAGTTAGCAGTAAGAATGCGTTTAAAACACAGAAAACCCGCTTCTAACAAACTCATCTGCTGTGCGATGGTTCCTTTTAGGAAGTTGCATCTATGTTTAGATTCGGCGAGGTAGAAACACGTTTCTTCTAAAAGCTGCTTTTGGACATTCCAGAGTGCATGGGAGAACATGCTGTAAAGAGAAAATCTTGCTCTAAAACCGAAATGGAGCTATCTAGCAGTATGTTTGTCAATGTGTGTATTCAACTTTCAGAGTTAAACTGATGTGTGTTTGCAGCAGTTCAGAAACCCTTTCTTTGGAGAATGTAGAAACAGTCATTTCCAGCCCTAGAAACGCATGTTAAGAATTAGAAGTAAGAATGCGTTTAAAACACAGAAAACCCGCTTATTACAAACTCATCTGCTGTGTGTTGCTTCCTTTTAGGAAGTTGCATCTATGTTTAGATTCAGCGAGGTAGAAACACGTTTCTTCTAAAAGCTGCGTTTAGACATTCCAGAGTGCATTGGAGAACATGCTGTAAGGAGAAAAACCTTGCTCTAAAACCAAAACGGAGCTATCTAGCAGAATGTTTGTCAATGTGTGTATTCCACTTCCAGAGTTATACTGATGTGTGTTTGCAGCAGTTCAGAAACCCTTTGTTTGGAGAATGTAGAAACAGTCATTTCCAGCCCTAGAAACGCATGTAAGAGTTAGCATTAAAAATGCGTTTAAAACACAGAAAACCCGCTTCTTACAAACTCATCTGCTGTGCGTTGGTTCCTTTTAGGAAGTTGCATCTATATTTAGATTCGGCGAGGTAGAAACACGTTTCTTCTAAAAGCTGCTTTTGGACATTCCAGAGTGGATTGGAGAACAGGGTGTAAAGAGCAATACCTTGCTCTAAAACCAAAATGGAGCTATCTAGCAGAATGGTTGTCAATGTGTGTATTCAACTTCCAGAGTTAAACTGATGTGTGTTTGCAGCAGTTCAGAAACCCTTTCTTTGGAGAATGTAGAAACAGTCATTTCCAGCCCTAGAGACGCATGTAAAAGTTAGCAGTAAGAATGCGTTTAAAACACAGAAAACCCGCTTCTTCCAAACTCATCTGCTGTGTGTTGGTTCTTTTTAGGAAGTTGCGTCTATGTTTAGATTCAGCGAGGTAGAAACACGTTTCTTCTAAAAGCTACGTTTGGACATTCCAGAGTGCATTGGAGAACAGGCTGTAAAGAGAAAAACCTTGCTCTAAAACCAAAACGGAGCTATCTAGCAGAATGTTTGTTAATGTGTGTATTCAACTTCCAGAGGTAAACTGATGTGTGTTTGCAGCAGTTCAGAAACCCTTTCTTTGGAGAATGTAGGAACAGTCATTTCCAGCCCTAGAAACGCATGTAAGAGTTAGCAGTAAGAATGCGTTTAAAACACAGAAAACCCGCTTCATACAAACTCATCTGCTGTGTGTTGGTTCCTTTACGAAGTTGCATCTATGTTTAGATTCAGCGAGGTAGAAACACGTTTCTTCTAAAAGCTGCGTTTGGACATTGCAGAGTGCATGGGAGAACATGCTGTTAAGAGAAAATCTTGCTCTAAAACCAAAATGGAGCTATCTAGCAGTATGTTTGTCAATGTGTGTATTCCACTTCCAGAGTTAAACTGATGTGTGTTTGCAGCAGTTCAGAAACCCTTTGTTTGGAGAATGTAGAAACAGTCATTTCCAGCCCTAGAAACGCATGTAAGAGTTAGCAGTAAGAATGCGTTTAAAACACAGAAAACCCGCTTCTTACAAACTCATCTGCTGTGCGTTGGTTCCTTTTAGGAAGTTGCATCTATGTTTAGATTCGGCGAGGTAGAAACACGTTTCTTCTAAAAGCTACGTTTGGACATTCCAGAGAGCATGGGAGAACATACTGTAAAGAGAAAATCTTGCTCTAAAACCAAGACGGAGCTATCTAGCAGTATGTTTGTCAATGTGTGTATTCAACTTTCAGAGTTAAACTGATGTGTGTTTGCAGCAGTTCAGAAACCCTTTCTTTGGAGAATGTAGAAACAGTCCTTTCCAGCCCTAGAAGCGCATGTTAAGAGTTACAAGTAAGAATGCGTTTAAAACACAGAAAACCCGCTTCTTACAAACTCATCTGCTGTGTGTTGCTTCCTTTTAGGAAGTTGCATCTATGTTTAGATTCAGCGAGGTAGAAACACGTTTCTTCTGAAAGCTGCGTTTGGACATTCCAGAGTGCATGGGAGAACATGCTGTAAAGAGAAAATCTTGCTCTAAAACCGAAACGGAGCTATCTAGCAGTATGTTTGTCAATGTGTGTGTTCAACTTCCAGAGTTAAACTGATGTGTGTTTGAAGCAGTTCAGAAACCCTTTCTTTGGAGAATGTAGGAACAGTCATTTCCAGCCCTAGAAACGCATGTAAGAGTTAGCAGTAAGAATGCGTTTAAAACACAGAAAACCCGCTTCTTACAAACTCATCTGCTGTGTGTTGGTTCCTTTTAGGAAGTTGCATCTATGTTTAGATTCAGCGAGGTAGAAACACGTTTCTTCTAAAAGCTGCGTTTGGACATTCCAGAGTGCATGGGAGAACATGCTGTAAAGAGAAATACCTTGCTCTAAAACCAAAACGAAGCTATCAAGCAGAATGTTTGTCAATGCGTGTATTCCACTTCCAGAGTTAAGCTGATTTGTGTTTGCAGCAGTTCAGAAACCCTTTGTTTGGAGAATGTAGAAACAGTCATTTCCAGCCCTAGAAACGCTTGTAAGAGTTAGCAGTAAAAATGCGTTCAAAACACAGAAAACCCGCTTCTAAGAAACTCATCTGCTGTGTGTTGGTTCCTTTTAGGAAGTTGCATCTATGTTTAGATTCAGCGAGGTAGAAACACGTTTCTTCTGAAAGCTGCGTTTGGACATTCCAGAGTGCATGGGAGAACATGCTGTAAAGAGAAAATCTTGCTCTAAAACCAAAACGGAGCTATCTAGCAGTATGTTTGTCAATGTGTGTATTCAACTTCCAGAGTTAAACTGATGTGTGTTTGAAGTAGTTCAGAAACCCTTTCTTTGGAGAATGTAGAAACAGTCATTTCCAGCCCTAGAAACGCATGTTAAGAATTAGAAGTAAGAATGCGTTTAAAACACAGAAATCCCGCTTCTTACAAACTCATCTGCTGTGTGTTGCTTCCTTTTAGGAAGTTGCATCTATGTTTAGATTCAGCGAGGTAGAAACACGTTTCTTCTAAAAGCTGCGTTTAGACATTCCAGAGTGCATTGGAGAACATGCTGTAAGGAGAAAAACCTTGCTCTAAAACCAAAACGGAGCTATCTAGCAGAATGTTTGTCAATGTGTGTATTCCACTTCCAGAGTTATACTGATGTGTGTTTGCAGCAGTTCAGAAACCCTTTGTTTGGAGAATGTAGAAACAGTCATTTCCAGCCCTAGAAACGCATGTAAGAGTTAGCATTAAAAATGCGTTTAAAACACAGAAAACCCGCTTCTTACAAACTCATCTGCTGTGCGTTGGTTCCTTTTAGGAAGTTGCATCTATATTTAGATTCGGCGAGGTAGAAACACGTTTCTTCTAAAAGCTGCGTTTGGACATTCCAGAGTGGATTGGAGAACAGGGTGTAAAGAGCAATACCTTGCTCTAAAACCAAAACGGAGCTATCTAGCAGAATGGTTGTCAATGTGTGTATTCAACTTCCAGAGTTAAACTGATGTGTGTTTGCAGCAGTTCAGAAACCCTTTCTTTGGAGAATGTAGAAAAAGTCATTTCCAGCCCTAGAGACGCATATAAGAGTTAGCAGTATTAATGCTTTTAAAACACAGAAGACCCGCTTCTTACGAACTCATCTGCTGTGTGTTGGTTCCTTTTAGGAAGTTGCATGTATGTTTAGATTCAGCGAGGTAGAAACACGTTTCTTCTAAAAGCTGCGTTTGGACATTCCAGAGTGCATGGGAGAACATGCTGTAAAGAGAAATACCTTGCTCTAAAACCAAAACGAAGCTATCAAGAAAAATGTTTGTCAATGTGTGTATTCCACTTCCAGAGTTAAGCTGATTTGTGTTTGCAGCAGTTCAGAAACCCTTTGTTTGGAGAATTTAGAAACAGTCATTTCCAGCCCTAGAAACGCTTGTAAGAGTTAGCAGTAAAAATGCGTTCAAAACAAAGAAAACCCACTTCTAAGAAACTCATCTGCTGTGTGTTGGTTCCTTTTAGGAAGTTGCATCTATGTTTAGATTCAGCGAGGTAGAAACACGTTTCTTCTGAAAGCTGCGTTTGGACATTCCAGAGTGCATGGGAGAACATGCTGTAAAGAGAAAATCTTGCTCTAAAACCAAAACGGAGTTATCTAGCAGTATGTTTGTCAATGTGTGTATTCAACTTCCAGAGTTAAACTGATGTGTGTTTGAAGTAGTTCAGAAACCCTTTCTTTGGAGAATGTAGAAACAGTCATTTCCAGCCCTAGAAACGAATGTTAAGAATTAGAAGTAAGAATGCGTTTAAAACACAGAAAACCCGCTTATTACAAACTCATCTGCTGTGTGTTGCTTCCTTTTAGGAAGTTGCATCTATGTTTAGATTCAGCGAGGTAGAAACACGTTTCTTCTAAAAGCTGCGTTTAGACATTCCAGAGTGCATTGGAGAACATGCTGTAAGGAGAAAAACCTTGCTCTAAAACCAAAACGGAGCTATCTAGCAGAATGTTTGTCAAGGTGTGTATTCCACTTCCAGAGTTATACTGATGTGTGTTTGCAGCAGTTCAGAAACCCTTTGTTTGGAGAATGTAGAAACAGTCATTTCCAGCCCTAGAAACGCATGTAAGAGTTAGCATTAAAAATGCGTTTAAAACACAGAAAACCCGCTTCTTACAAACTCATCTGCTGTGCGTTGGTTCCTTTTAGGAAGTTGCATCTATATTTAGATTCGGCGAGGTAGAAACACGTTTCTTCTAAAAGCTGCGTTTGGACATTCCAGAGTGGATTGGAGAACAGGGTGTAAAGAGCAATACCTTGCTCTAAAACCAAAACGGAGCTATCTAGCAGAATGGTTGTCAATGTGTGTATTCAACTTCCAGAGTTAAACTGATGTGTGTTTGCAGCAGTTCAGAAACCCTTTCTTTGGAGAATGTAGAAAAAGTCATTTCCAGCCCTAGAGACGCATATAAGAGTTAGCAGTATTAATGCTTTTAAAACACAGAAGACCCGCTTCTTACGAACTCATCTGCTGTGTGTTGGTTCCTTTTAGGAAGTTGCATCTACGTTTAGATTCAGCGAGGTAGAAACACGTTTCTTCTAAAAGCTGCGTTTGGACATTCCAGAGTGCATTGGAGAACAGGCTGTAAAGAGAAAAACCTTGCTCTAAAACCAAAACGGAGCTATCTAGCAGAATGTTTGTTAATGTGTGTATTCAACTTCCAGAGGTAAACTGACGTGTGTTTGCAGCAGTTCAGAAACCCTTTCTTTGGAGAATGTAGGAACAGTCATTTCCAGCCCTAGAAACGCATGTAAGAGTTAGCAGTAAGAATGCGTTTAAAACACAGAAAACCCGCTTCATACAAACTCATCTGCTGTGTGTTGGTTCCTTTACGAAGTTGCATCTATGTTTAGATTCAGCGAGGTAGAAACACGTTTCTTCTAAAAGCTGCGTTTGGACATTCCAGAGTGCATGGGAGAACATGCTGTAAAGAGAAATACCTTGCTCTAAAACCAAAACGAAGCTATCAAGCAGAATGTTTGTCAATGTGTGTATTCCACTTCCAGAGCTAAGCTGATTTGTGTTTGCAGCAGTTCAGAAACACTTTTTTGGATAATGTAGAAACAGTCATTTCCAGCCCTAGAAACGCATGTAAGAGTTAGCAGTAAGAATGCGTTTAAAACACAGAAAACCCGCTTCTTACAAACTCATCTGCTGTGTGTTGGTTCCTTTTAGGAAGTTGCATCTATGTTTAGATTCAGCGAGGTAGAAACACGTTTCTACTAAAAGCTGCGTTTGGACATTCCAGAGTGCATGGGAGAACAGGCTGTAAAGAGAAATACGTTGCTCTAAAACCAAAACGAAGCTATCTAGCAGAATGTTTGTCAATGTGTGTATTCAACTTCCAGAGTTAAACTGATGTGTGTTTGCAGCAGTTCAGAAACCCTTTCTTTGGAGAATGTAGAAACAGTCATTCCCAGCCCTAGAAACGCATGTAAGAGTTAGCAGTAAGAATGCGTTTAAAACACAGAAAACCCGCTTCTTACAAACTCATCTGCTGTGGTTGTTTCCTTTTAGGAAGTTGCATCTATGTTTAGATTCAGCGAGGTAGAAACACGTTTCTTCTAAAAGCTACGTTTGGACATTCCAGAGTGCATGGGAGAACATGATGTAAAGAGAAAATCTTGCTCTAAAACTAAAAGGGAGCTATCTAGCAGTATGTTTGTCAATGTGTGTATTCAACTTTCAGAGTTAAACTGATGTGTGTTTGCAGCAGTTCAGAAACCCTTTCTTTGGAGAATGTAGAAACAGTCATTTCCAGCCCTCGAAACGCATGTAAGAGTTAGAACTAAGAATGCGTTTAAAACACAGAAAACCCGCTTCTTACAAACTCATCTGCTGTGTGTTGGTTCCTTTTAGGAAGTTGCATCTATGTTTAGATTCAGCGAGGTAGAAACACGTTTCTTCTAAAAGCTGCGTTTGGACATTCCAGAGTGCATGGGAGAACATGCTGTAAAGAGAAATACCTTGCTCTAAAACCAAAACGAAGCTATCTAGCAGAAGGTTTTTCAATGTGTGTATTCCACTTCCAGAGTTAAACTGATGTGTGTTTGCAGCAGTTCAGAAACCCTTTCTTTGGAGAATGCAGAAAAACTCATTTCCAGCCCTAGAGACGCACATACGAGTTAGCAGTATTAATGCGTTTAAAACACAGAAGTCCCGCTTCTTACAAACTCATCTGCTGTGTGTTGGTTTCTTTTAGGAAGTTGCATCTATGTTTAGATTCAGCGAGGTAGAAACACGTTTCTTCTAAAAGCTGCGTTTGGACATTCCAGAGTGAATGGGAGAACATGCTGTAAAGAGAAAATCTTGCTCTAAAACCAAAACGGAGCTATCTAGCAGTATGTTTGTCAATGTGTGTATTCCACTTCCAGAGTTAAACTGATGTGTTTTTGAAGCAGTTTAGAAACCCTTTCCTTGTAGAATGTAGAAACAGTCATTTCCAGCCCTAGAAACGCATGTAAGAGTTAGCAGTAAGAATGCGTTTAAAACACAGAAAACCCGCTTCTAATAAACTCATCTGCTGTGTGTTGGTTCCTTTTAGGAAGTTGCATCTATGTTTAGATTCAGCGAGGTAGAAACACGTTTCTTCTAAAAGCTGCGTTTGGACATTACAGAGTGCATGGGAGAACATGCTGTAAAGAGAAAATCTTGCTCTAAAACCAAAACAGAGCTATCTAGCAGTATGTTTGTCCATGTGTGTATTCAACTTTCAGAGTTAAACTGATGTGTGTTTGCAGCAGTTCAGAAACCCTTTCTTTGGAGAATGTAGAAACAGTCATTTCCAGCCCTAGAAACGCATGTAAGAGTTAGCAGTAAGAATGTGTTTAAAACACAGAAAACCCGCTTCTTACTAACTCATCTGCTGTGTGTTGGTTCCTTTTAGGAAGTTGCATCTAAGTTTAGATTCAGAGAGGTAGAAACACGTTTCTTCTAAAAGCTGCGTTTGGACATTCCAGAGTGCATGGGGGAACATGCTGTAAAGAGAAATACCTTGCTCTAAAACCAAAACGAAGCTATCTAGCAGAATGTTTGTCAATCTGTGTATTCCACTTCCAGAGTTAAACTGATTTGTGTTTGCAGCAGTTCAGAAACCATTTCTTTGGAGAATAGAGAAACAGTCATTTCCAGCCCTAGAAACGCATGTAAGAGTTAGCAGTAAGAATGCGTTTAAAACACAGAAAACCCGCTTCTTACAAACTCATCTGCTGTGTTTTGGTTCCTTTTAGGAAGTTGCATCTATGTTTAGATTCAGCGATGTAGAAACACGTTTCTTCTAAAAGCTACGTTTGGACATTCCAGAGTGCATGGGAGAACATGCTGTAAAGAGAAAATCTTGCTCTAAAACCAAAACGGTGCTATCTAGCAGTATGTTTGTCAATGTGTGTATTCAACTTTCAGAGTTAAACTGATGTGTGTTTGCAGCAGTTCAGAAACCCTTTCTTTGGAGAATGTAGAAACAGTCATTTCCAGCCCTAGAAACGCATGTAAGAGTTAGAAGTAAGAATGCGTTTAAAACACAGAAAACCCGCTTCTTACAAACTCATCTGCTGTGTGTTGGTTCCTTTTAGGAAGATGCATCTATGTTTAGATTCAGCGAGGAAGAAACACGTTTCTTCTAAAAGGTGCGTTTGGACATTTCAGAGTGCATGGGAGAACATGCTGTAAAGAGAAATACCTTGCTCTAAAACCAAAACGAAGCTATCTAGCAGAAGGTTTTTCAATGTGTGTATTCCACTTCCAGAGTTAAACTGATGTGTGTTTGCAGCAGTTCAGAAACCCTTTCTTTGGAGAATGCAAAAAAAAGTCATTTCCAGCCCTAGAAACGCATGTAAGAGTTAGCAGTAAGAATGCGTTTAAAACACAGAAAACCCGCTTCTCACAAACTCATCTGCTGTGCGTTGGTTCCTTTTAGGAAGTTGCATCTATGTTTAGATTCGGCGAGGTAGAAACACGTTTCTTCTAAAAGCTGCGTTTGGACATTCCAGAGTGGATTGGAGAACAGGGTGTAAAGAGCAATACCTTGCTCTAAAACCAAAACGGAACTATCTAGCAGAATGGTTGTCAATGTGTGTATTCAACTTCCAGAGTTAAACTGATGTGTGTTTGCAGCAGTTCAGAAACCCTTTCTTTGGAGAAGGTAGAAAAAGTCATTTCCAGCCCTAGAGACGCATATAAGAGTTAGCAGTATTAATGCTTTTAAAACACAGAAGACCCGCTTCTTACGAATTCATCTGCTGTGTGTTGGTTCCTTTTAGGAAGTTGCATCTATGTTTAGATTCAGCGAGGTAGAAACATGTTTCTTCTAAAAGCTGCGTTTGGACATTCCAGAGTGCATTGGAGAACAGGCTGTAAAGAGAAAAACCTTACTCTAAAACCAAAACGGAGCTATCTAGCAGAATGTTTGTCAATGTGTATATTCAACTTCCAGAGTTAAACTGATGTGTGTTTGCAGCAGTTCAGAAACCCTTTCTTTGGAGAATGTAGAAACTGTCATTTCCAGCCCTAGAAACGCATGTAAGAGTTAGCAGTAAGAATGCGTTTAAAACACAGAAAACCCGCTTCTAACAAACTCATCTGCTGTGTGTTGGTTACTTTTAGGAAGTTGCATCTATGTTTAGATTCAGAGAGGTAGAAACACGTTTCTTCTAACAGCTGCGTTTGGACATTACAAAGTGCATGGGAGAACATGCTGTAAAGAGAAAATCTTGCTCTAAAACCAAAACGGAGCTATCTAGCAGTATGTTTGTCAATGCGTGTATTCAACGTCCAGAGTTAAACTGATGTATGTTTGAAGCAGTTCAGAAACCCTTTCTTTGGAGAATGTAGAAACAGTCATTTCCAGCCCTAGAAACGCATGTAAGAGTTAGAAGTAAGAATGCGTTTAATACACAGAAAACCCGCTTCTTACAAACTCATCTGCTGTGTGTTGGTTCCTTTTAGGAAGTTGCATCTATGTTTAGATTAAGCGAGGTAGAAACACGTTTCTTCTGAAAGCTGCGTTTGGACATTCCAGAGTGCATTGGAGAACAGGCTGTAAAGAGAGAAACCTTGCTCTAAAACCAAAACGGAGCTATCTAGCAGAATGTTTGTCAAAGTGTGTATTCAACTACCAGAGTTAAACTGATGTTTGTTTGCAGCAGTTCAGAAACCCTTTGTTTGGAGAATGTAGAAACAGTCATTTCCAGCCCTAGAAACGCATGTAAGAGTTAGCAGTAAGAATGCGTTTAAAACACAGAAAACCCGCTTCTTACAAACTCATCTGCTGTGTGTTGGTTCCTTTTAGGAAGTTGCATCTATGTTTAGATTCAGCGAGGTAGAAACACGTTTCTTCTAAAAGCTGCGTTTGGACATTCCAGAGTGCATGGGAGAACATGCTGTAAAGAGAAAATCTTGCTCTAAAACCAAAACGGAGCTATCTAGCAGTATGTTTGTCAATGTGTGTATTCAACTTCCAGAGTTAAACTGATGTGTTTTTGTAGCAGTTTAGAAACCCTTTCTTTGTAGAATGTAGAAACAGTCATTTCCAGCCCTAGAAACGCATGTAAGAGTTAGCAGTAAGAATGCGTTTAAAACACAGAAAACCCGCTTCTAACAAACTCATCTGCTGTGTGTTGGTTCCTTTTAGGAAGTTGCATCTATGTTTAGATTCAGCGAGGTAGAATCACGTTTCTTCTAAAAGCTGCGTTTGGACATTCCAGAGTGCATGGGAGAACATGCTGTAAAGAGAAAATCTTGCTCTAAAACCAAAACAGAGCTATCTAGCGGTATGTTTGTCAATGTGTGTATTCAACTTTCAGAGTTAAACTGATGTGTGTTTGCAGCAGTTCAGAAACCCTTTCTTTGGAGAATGTAGAAACAGTCATTTCCAGCCCTAGAAACGCATGTAAGATTTAGCAGTAAGAATGTGTTTAAAACACAGAAAACCCGCTTCTTACAAACTCATCTGCTGTGTGTTGGTTCCTTTTAGGAAGTGGCATCTAAGTTTAGATTCAGAGAGGTAGAAACACGTTTCTTCTAAAAGCTGCGTTTGGACATTCCAGAGTGCATGGGAGAACATGCTGTAAAGAGAAATACCTTGCTCTAAAGCCACAACGAAGCTATCTAGCAGAATATTTGTCAATCTGTGTATTCCACTTCCAGAGTTAAACTGATTTGTGTTTGCAGCAGTTCAGAAACCATTTCTTTGGAGAATATAGAAACAGTCATTTCCAGCCCTAGAAACGCATGTAAGAGTTAGCAGTAAGAATGCGTTTAAAACACAGAAAACCCGCTTCTTACAAACTTATCTGCTGTCTGTTGGTTCCTTTTAGGAAGTTGCATCTATGTTTAGATTCAGCGAGGTAGAAACACGTTTCTTCTAAAAGCTACGTTTGGACATTCCAGAGTGCATGGGAGAACATGATGTAAAGAGAAAATCTTGCTCTAAAACCAAAACGGAGCTATCTAGCAGTAGGTTTGTCAATGTGTTTATTCAACTTTCAGAGTTAAACTGATGTGTGTTTGCAGCAGTTCAGAAACCCTTTCTTTGGAGAATGTAGAAACAGTCATTTCCAGCCCTAGAAACGCATGTAAGAGTTAGCAGTAAGAATGCGTTTAAAACACAGAAAACCCGCTTCTTACAAACTCATCTGCTGTGTGTTGGTTCCTTTTAGGAAGTTGCATCTATGTTTAGATTCAGCGAGGTAGAAACACGTTTCTTCTAAAAGCTGCGTTTGGACATTCCAGAGTGCATGGGAGAACATGCTGTAAAGACAAAATCTTGCTCTAAAACCAAAACAGAGCTATCTAGCGGTATGTTTGTCAATGTGTGTATTCAACTTTCAGAGTTAAACTGATGTGTGTTTGCAGCAGTTCAGAAACCCTTTCTTTGGAGAATGTAGAAACAGTCATTTCCAGCCCTAGAAACGCATGTAAGATTTAGCAGTAAGAATGTGTTTAAAACACAGAAAACCCGCTTCTTACAAACTCATCTGCTGTGTGTTGGTTCCTTTTAGGAAGTGGCATCTAAGTTTAGATTCAGAGAGGTAGAAACACGTTTCTTCTAAAAGCTGCGTTTGGACATTCCAGAGTGCATGGGAGAACATGCTGTAAAGAGAAATACCTTGCTCTAAAGCCAAAACGAAGCTATCTAGCAGAATATTTGTCAATCTGTGTATTCCACTTCCAGAGTTAAACTGATTTGTGTTTGCAGCAGTTCAGAAACCATTTCTTTGGAGAATATAGAAACAGTCATTTCCAGCCCTAGAAACGCATGTAAGAGTTAGCAGTAAGAATGCGTTTAAAACACAGAAAACCCGCTTCTTACAAACTTATCTGCTGTCTGTTGGTTCCTTTTAGGAAGTTGCATCTATGTTTAGATTCAGCGAGGTAGAAACACGTTTCTTCTAAAAGCTACGTTTGGACATTCCAGAGTGCATGGGAGAACATGATGTAAAGAGAAAATCTTGCTCTAAAACCAAAACGGAGCTATCTAGCAGTAGGTTTGTCAATGTGTTTATTCAACTTTCAGAGTTAAACTGATGTGTGTTTGCAGCAGTTCAGAAACCCTTTCTTTGGAGAATGTAGAAACAGTCATTTCCAGCCCTAGAAACGCATGTAAGAGTTAGCAGTAAGAATGCGTTTAAAACACAGAAAACCCGCTTCTTACAAACTCATCTGCTGTGTGTTGGTTCCTTTTAGGAAGTTGCATCTATGTTTAGATTCAGCGAGGTAGAAACACGTTTCTTCTAAAAGCTGCGTTTGGACATTCCAGAGTGCATGGGAGAACATGCTGTAAAGAGAAAATCTTGCTCTAAAACCAAAACAGAGCTATCTAGCGGTATGTTTGTCAATGTGTGTATTCAACTTTCAGAGTTAAACTGATGTGTGTTTGCAGCAGTTCAGAAACCCTTTCTTTGGAGAATGTAGAAACAGTCATTTCCAGCCCTAGAAACGCATGTAAGATTTAGCAGTAAGAATGTGTTTAAAACACAGAAAACCCGCTTCTTACAAACTCATCTGCTGTGTGTTGGTTCCTTTTAGGAAGTGGCATCTAAGTTTAGATTCAGAGAGGTAGAAACACGTTTCTTCTAAAAGCTGCGTTTGGACATTCCAGAGTGCATGGGAGAACATGCTGTAAAGAGAAATACCTTGCTCTAAAGCCAAAACGAAGCTATCTAGCAGAATATTTGTCAATCTGTGTATTCCACTTCCAGAGTTAAACTGATTTGTGTTTGCAGCAGTTCAGAAACCATTTCTTTGGAGAATATAGAAACAGTCATTTCCAGCCCTAGAAACGCATGTAAGAGTTAGCAGTAAGAATGCGTTTAAAACACAGAAAACCCGCTTCTTACAAACTTATCTGCTGTCTGTTGGTTCCTTTTAGGAAGTTGCATCTATGTTTAGATTCAGCGAGGTAGAAACACGTTTCTTCTAAAAGCTACGTTTGGACATTCCAGAGTGCATGGGAGAACATGATGTAAAGAGAAAATCTTGCTCTAAAACCAAAACGGAGCTATCTAGCAGTAGGTTTGTCAATGTGTTTATTCAACTTTCAGAGTTAAACTGATGTGTGTTTGCAGCAGTTCAGAAACCCTTTCTTTGGAGAATGTAGAAACAGTCATTTCCAGCCCTAGAAACGCATGTAAGAGTTAGCAGTAAGAATGCGTTTAAAACACAGAAAACCCGCTTCTTACAAACTCATCTGCTGTGTGTTGGTTCCTTTTAGGAAGTTGCATCTATGTTTAGATTCAGCGAGGTAGAAACACGTTTCTTCTAAAAGCTGCGTTTGGACATTCCAGAGTGCATGGGAGAACATGATGTAAAGAGAAAATCTTGCTCTAAAACCAAAACGGAGCTATGTAGCAGTATGTTTGTCAATGTGTGTATTCAACTTTCAGAGTTAAACTGATGTGTGTTTGCAGCAGTTCAGAAACCCTTTCTGTGGAGAATGTAGAAACAGTCATTTCCAGCCCTAGAAACGCATGTAAGAGTTAGAAGTAAGAATGCGTTTAAAACACAGAAAACCCGCTTCTTACAAACTCATCTGCTGTGTGTTGGTTCCTCTTAGGAAGTTGCATCTATGTTTAGATTCAGCGAGGTAGAAACACGTTTCTTCTAAAAGCTGCGTTTGGACATTCCAGAGTGCATGGGAGAACATGGTGTAAAGAGAAATACCTTGCTCTAAAACCAAAACGAAGCTATCTAGCAGAAGGTTTTTCAATGTGTGTATTGCACTTCCAGAGTTAAACTGATTTGTGTTTGCAGCAGTTCAGAAACCCTTTCTTTGGAGAATGCAAAAAAAGTCATTTCCAGCCCTAGAGACGCATATAAGAGTTAGCAGTATTAATGCGTTTAAAACACAGAAGACCCGCTTCTTACAAACTCATCTGCTGTGCGTTGGTTTCTTTTACGAAGTTGCATCTATGTTTAGATTCAGCGAGGTAGAAACACGTTTCTTCTAAAAGCTGCGTTTGGATATTCCAGAGTGCATTGGAGAACAGGCTGTAAAGAGAAAAACCTTGCTCTAAAACCAAAACGGAGCTATCTAGCAGTATGTTTGTCAATGTGTGTATTCAACTTCCAGAGTTAAACTGATGTGTGTTTGCAGCAGTTCAGAAACCCTTTCTTTGGAGAATGTAGAAACAGTCATTTCCAGCCCTAGAAACGCATGTAAGAGTTAGCAGTAAGAATGCGTTTAAAACACAGAAAACCCGCTTCTTACAAACTCATCTGCTGTGTGTTGGTTCCTTTTAGGAAGTTGCATCTATGTTTAGATTCAGCGAGGTAGAAACACGTTTCTTCTAGAAGCTACGTTTGGACATTCCAGAGTGGATGTGAGAACATGCTGTAAAGAGAAAATCTTGCTCTAAAACCAAAACGGAGCTATCTAGCAGTATGTTTGTCAATGTGTGTATTCAACTTTCAGCGTTAAACTGATGTGTGTTTGCAGCAGTTCAGAAACACTTTCTTTGGAGAATGTAGAAACAGTCATTTCCAGCCCTAGAAACGCATGTAAGAGTTAGAAGTAAGAATGCGTTTAAAACACAGAAAACCCGCTTCTTACAAACTCATCTGCTGTGTGTTGGTTCCTTTTAGGAAGTTGCATCTATGTTTAGATTCAGCGAGGTAGAAACACGTTTCTTCTAAAAGCTGCGTTTGGACATTCCAGAGTGCATGGGAGAACATGCTGTAAAGAGAAATACCTTGCTCTAAAACCAAAACGAAGCTATCTAGCAGAAGGTTTTTCAATGTGTGTATTCCACTTCCAGAGTTAAACTGATGTGTGTTTGCAGCAGTTCAGAAACCCTTTCTTTGGAGAATGCAAAAAAAGTCATTTCCAGCCCTAGAGACGCATATAAGAGTTACCAGTATTAATGCGTTTAAAACACAGAAGACCCGCTTCTTACGAACTCATCTGCTGTGTGTTGGTTCCTTTTAGGAAGTTGCATCTATGTTTAGATTCAGCGAGGTAGAAACACGTTTCTTCTAAAAGCTGCGTTTGGACATTCCAGAGTGCATGGGAGAACATGCTGTAAAGAGAAATACCTTGCTCTAAAACCAAAACGAAGCTATCAAGAAGAATGTTTGTCAATGTGTGTATTCCACTTCCAGAGTTAAGCTGATTTGTGTTTGCAGCAGTTCAGAAACCCTTTGTTTGGAGAATTTAGAAACAGTCATTTCCAGCCCTAGAAACGCTTGTAAGAGTTAGCAGTAAAAATGCGTTCAAAACAAAGAAAACCCACTTCTAAGAAACTCATCTGCTGTGTGTTGGTTCCTTTTAGGAAGTTGCATCTATGTTTAGATTCAGCGAGGTAGAAACACGTTTCTTCTGAAAGCTGCGTTTGGACATTCCAGAGTGCATGGGAGAACATGCTGTAAAGAGAAAATCTTGCTCTAAAACCAAAACGGAGCTATCTAGCAGTATGTTTGTCAATGTGTGTATTCAACTTCCAGAGTTAAACTTATGTGTGTTTGAAGTAGTTCAGAAACCCTTTCTTTGGAGAATGTAGAAACAGTCATTTCCAGCCCTAGAAACGCATGTTAAGAATTAGAAGTAAGAATGCGTTTAAAACACAGAAAACCCGCTTATTACAAACTCATCTGCTGTGTGTTGCTTCCTTTTAGGAAGTTGCATCTATGTTTAGATTCAGCGAGGTAGAAACACGTTTCTTCTAAAAGCTGCGTTTAGACATTCCAGAGTGCATTGGAGAACATGCTGTAAGGAGAAAAACCTTGCTCTAAAACCAAAACGGAGCTATCTAGCAGAATGTTTGTCAAGGTGTGTATTCCACTTCCAGAGTTATACTGATGTGTGTTTGCAGCAGTTCAGAAACCCTTTGTTTGGAGAATGTAGAAACAGTCATTTCCAGCCCTAGAAACGCATGTAAGAGTTAGCATTAAAAATGCGTTTAAAACACAGAAAACCCGCTTCTTACAAACTCATCTGCTGTGCGTTGGTTCCTTTTAGGAAGTTGCATCTATATTTAGATTCGGCGAGGTAGAAACACATTTCTTCTAAAAGCTGCGTTTGGACATTCCAGAGTGGATTGGAGAACAGGGTGTAAAGAGCAATACCTTGCTCTAAAACCAAAACGGAGCTATCTAGCAGAATGGTTGTCAATGTGTGTATTCAACTTCCAGAGTTAAACTGATGTGTGTTTGCAGCAGTTCAGAAACCCTTTCTTTGGAGAATGTAGAAAAAGTCATTTCCAGCCCTAGAGACGCATATAAGAGTTAGCAGTATTAATGCTTTTAAAACACAGAAGACCCGCTTCTTACGAACTCATCTGCTGTGTGTTGGTTCCTTTTAGGAAGTTGCATCTACGTTTAGATTCAGCGAGGTAGAAACACGTTTCTTCTAAAAGCTGCGTTTGGAAATTCCAGAGTGCATTGGAGAACAGGCTGTAAAGAGAAAAACCTTGCTCTAAAACCAAAACGGAGCTATCTAGCAGAATGTTTGTTAATGTGTGTATTCAACTTCCAGAGGTAAACTGATGTGTGTTTGCAGCAGTTCAGAAACCCTTTCTTTGGAGAATGTAGGAACAGTCATTTCCAGCCCTAGAAACGCATGTAAGAGTTAGCAGTAAGAATGCGTTTAAAACACAGAAAACCCGCTTCATACAAACTCATCTGCTGTGTGTTGGTTCCTTTACGAAGTTGCATCTATGTTTAGATTCAGCGAGGTAGAAACACGTTTCTTCTAAAAGCTGCGTTTGGACATTCCAGAGTGCATGGGAGAACATGCTGTAAAGAGAAATACCTTGCTCTAAAACCAAAACGAAGCTATCAAGCAGAATGTTTGTCAATGTGTGTATTCCACTTCCAGAGCTAAGCTGATTTGTGTTTGCAGCAGTTCAGAAACACTTTTTTGGAGAATGTAGAAACAGTCATTTCCAGCCCTAGAAACGCATGTAAGAGTTAGCAGTAAGAATGCGTTTAAAACACAGAAAACCCGCTTCTTACAAACTCATCTGCTGTGTGTTGGTTCCTTTTAGGAAGTTGCATCTATGTTTAGATTCAGCGAGGTAGAAACACGTTTCTACTAAAAGCTGCGTTTGGACATTCCAGAGTGCATGGGAGAACAGGCTGTAAAGAGAAATACGTTGCTCTAAAACCAAAACGAAGCTATCTAGCAGAATGTTTGTCAATGTGTGTATTCAACTTCCAGAGTTAAACTGATGTGTGTTTGCAGCAGTTCAGAAACCCTTTCTTTGGAGAATGTAGAAACAGTCATTCCCAGCCCTAGAAACGCATGTAAGAGTTAGCAGTAAGAATGCGTTTAAAACACAGAAAACCCGCTTCTTACAAACTCATCTGCTGTGGTTGTTTCCTTTTAGGAAGTTGCATCTATGTTTAGATTCAGCGAGGTAGAAACACGTTTCTTCTAAAAGCTACGTTTGGACATTCCAGAGTGCATGGGAGAACATGATGTAAAGAGAAAATCTTGCTCTAAAACTAAAACGGAGCTATCTAGCAGTATGTTTGTCAATGTGTGTATTCAACTTTCAGAGTTAAACTGATGTGTGTTTGCAGCAGTTCAGAAACCCTTTCTTTGGAGAATGTAGAAACAGTCATTTCCAGCCCTCGAAACGCATGTAAGAGTTAGAACTAAGAATGCGTTTAAAACACAGAAAACCCGCTTCTTACAAACTCATCTGCTGTGTGTTGGTTCCTTTTAGGAAGTTGCATCTATGTTTAGATTCAGCGAGGTAGAAACACGTTTCTTCTAAAAGCTGCGTTTGGACATTCCAGAGTGCATGGGAGAACATGCTGTAAAGAGAAATACCTTGCTCTAAAACCAAAACGAAGCTATCTAGCAGAAGGTTTTTCAATGTGTGTATTCCACTTCCAGAGTTAAACTGATGTGTGTTTGCAGCAGTTCAGAAACCCTTTCTTTGGAGAATGCAGAAAAACTCATTTCCAGCCCTAGAGACGCACATACGAGTTAGCAGTATTAATGCGTTTAAAACACAGAAGTCCCGCTTCTTACAAACTCATCTGCTGTGTGTTGGTTTCTTTTAGGAAGTTGCATCTATGTTTAGATTCAGCGAGGTAGAAACACGTTTCTTCTAAAAGCTGCGTTTGGACATTCCAGAGTGAATGGGAGAACATGCTGTAAAGAGAAAATCTTGCTCTAAAACCAAAACGGAGCTATCTAGCAGTATGTTTGTCAATGTGTGTATTCCACTTCCAGAGTTAAACTGATGTGTTTTTGAAGCAGTTTAGAAACCCTTTCCTTGTAGAATGTAGAAACAGTCATTTCCAGCCCTAGAAACGCATGTAAGAGTTAGCAGTAAGAATGCGTTTAAAACACAGAAAACCCGCTTCTAATAAACTCATCTGCTGTGTGTTGGTTCCTTTTAGGAAGTTGCATCTATGTTTAGATTCAGCGAGGTAGAAACACGTTTCTTCTAAAAGCTGCGTTTGGACATTCCAGAGTGCATGGGAGAACATGCTGTAAAGAGAAAATCTTGCTCTAAAACCAAAACAGAGCTATCTAGCAGTATGTTTGTCCATGTGTGTATTCAACTTTCAGAGTTAAACTGATGTGTGTTTGCAGCAGTTCAGAAACCCTTTCTTTGTAGAATGTAGAAACAGTCATTTCCAGCCCTAGAAACGCATGTAAGAGTTAGCAGTAAGAATGTGTTTAAAACACAGAAAACCCGCTTCTTACTAACTCATCTGCTGTGTGTTGGTTCCTTTTAGGAAGTTGCATCTAAGTTTAGATTCAGAGAGGTAGAAACACGTTTCTTCTAAAAGCTGCGTTTGGACATTCCAGAGTGCATGGGGGAACATGCTGTAAAGAGAAATACCTTGCTCTAAAACCAAAACGAAGCTATCTAGCAGAATGTTTGTCAATCTGTGTATTCCACTTCCAGAGTTAAACTGATTTGTGTTTGCAGCAGTTCAGAAACCATTTCTTTGGAGAATAGAGAAACAGTCATTTCCAGCCCTAGAAACGCATGTAAGAGTTAGCAGTAAGAATGCGTTTAAAACACAGAAAACCCGCTTCTTACAAACTCATCTGCTGTGTTTTGGTTCCTTTTAGGAAGTTGCATCTATGTTTAGATTCAGCGATGTAGAAACACGTTTCTTCTAAAAGCTACGTTTGGACATTCCAGAGTGCATGGGAGAACATGCTGTAAAGAGAAAATCTTGCTCTAAAACCAAAACGGTGCTATCTAGCAGTATGTTTGTCAATGTGTGTATTCAACTTTCAGAGTTAAACTGATGTGTGTTTGCAGCAGTTCAGAAACCCTTTCTTTGGAGAATGTAGAAACAGTCATTTCCAGCCCTAGAAACGCATGTAAGAGTTAGAAGTAAGAATGCGTTTAAAACACAGAAAACCCGCTTCTTACAAACTCATCTGCTGTGTGTTGGTTCCTTTTAGGAAGATGCATCTATGTTTAGATTCAGCGAGGAAGAAACACGTTTCTTCTAAAAGGTGCGTTTGGACATTTCAGAGTGCATGGGAGAACATGCTGTAAAGAGAAATACCTTGCTCTAAAACCAAAACGAAGCTATCTAGCAGAAGGTTTTTCAATGTGTGTATTCCACTTCCAGAGTTAAACTGATGTGTGTTTGCAGCAGTTCAGAAACCCTTTCTTTGGAGAATGCAAAAAAAGTCATTTCCAGCCCTAGAAACGCATGTAAGAGTTAGCAGTAAGAATGCGTTTAAAACACAGAAAACCCGCTTCTCACAAACTCATCTGCTGTGCGTTGGTTCCTTTTAGGAAGTTGCATCTATGTTTAGATTCGGCGAGGTAGAAACACGTTTCTTCTAAAAGCTGCGTTTGGACATTCCAGAGTGGATTGGAGAACAGGGTGTAAAGAGCAATACCTTGCTCTAAAACCAAAACGGAACTATCTAGCAGAATGGTTGTCAATGTGTGTATTCAACTTCCAGAGTTAAACTGATGTGTGTTTGCAGCAGTTCAGAAACCCTTTCTTTGGAGAAGGTAGAAAAAGTCATTTCCAGCCCTAGAGACGCATATAAGAGTTAGCAGTATTAATGCTTTTAAAACACAGAAGACCCGCTTCTTACGAATTCATCTGCTGTGTGTTGGTTCCTTTTAGGAAGTTGCATCTATGTTTAGATTCAGCGAGGTAGAAACATGTTTCTTCTAAAAGCTGCGTTTGGACATTCCAGAGTGCATTGGAGAACAGGCTGTAAAGAGAAAAACCTTACTCTAAAACCAAAACGGAGCTATCTAGCAGAATGTTTGTCAATGTGTATATTCAACTTCCAGAGTTAAACTGATGTGTGTTTGCAGCAGTTCAGAAACCCTTTCTTTGGAGAATGTAGAAACTGTCATTTCCAGCCCTAGAAACGCATGTAAGAGTTAGCAGTAAGAATGCGTTTAAAACACAGAAAACCCGCTTCTAACAAACTCATCTGCTGTGTGTTGGTTACTTTTAGGAAGTTGCATCTATGTTTAGATTCAGAGAGGTAGAAACACGTTTCTTCTAACAGCTGCGTTTGGACATTACAAAGTGCATGGGAGAACATGCTGTAAAGAGAAAATCTTGCTCTAAAACCAAAACGGAGCTATCTAGCAGTATGTTTGTCAATGCGTGTATTCAACGTCCAGAGTTAAACTGATGTATGTTTGAAGCAGTTCAGAAACCCTTTCTTTGGAGAATGTAGAAACAGTCATTTCCAGCCCTAGAAACGCATGTAAGAGTTAGAAGTAAGAATGCGTTTAATACACAGAAAACCCGCTTCTTACAAACTCATCTGCTGTGTGTTGGTTCCTTTTAGGAAGTTGCATCTATGTTTAGATTAAGCGAGGTAGAAACACGTTTCTTCTGAAAGCTGCGTTTGGACATTCCAGAGTGCATTGGAGAACAGGCTGTAAAGAGAGAAACCTTGCTCTAAAACCAAAACGGAGCTATCTAGCAGAATGTTTGTCAAAGTGTGTATTCAACTACCAGAGTTAAACTGATGTTTGTTTGCAGCAGTTCAGAAACCCTTTGTTTGGAGAATGTAGAAACAGTCATTTCCAGCCCTAGAAACGCATGTAAGAGTTAGCAGTAAGAATGCGTTTAAAACACAGAAAACCCGCTTCTTACAAACTCATCTGCTGTGTGTTGGTTCCTTTTAGGAAGTTGCATCTATGTTTAGATTCAGCGAGGTAGAAACACGTTTCTTCTAAAAGCTGCGTTTGGACATTCCAGAGTGCATGGGAGAACATGCTGTAAAGAGAAAATCTTGCTCTAAAACCAAAACGGAGCTATCTATCAGTATGTTTGTCAATGTGTGTATTCAACTTCCAGAGTTAAACTGATGTGTTTTTGTAGCAGTTTAGAAACCCTTTCTTTGTAGAATGTAGAAACAGTCATTTCCAGCCCTAGAAACGCATGTAAGAGTTAGCAGTAAGAATGCGTTTAAAACACAGAAAACCCGCTTCTAACAAACTCATCTGCTGTGTGTTGGTTCCTTTTAGGAAGTTGCATCTATGTTTAGATTCAGCGAGGTAGAATCACGTTTCTTCTAAAAGCTGCGTTTGGACATTCCAGAGTGCATGGGAGAACATGCTGTAAAGAGAAAATCTTGCTCTAAAACCAAAACAGAGCTATCTAGCAGTATGTTTGTCAATGTGTGTATTCAACTTTCAGAGTTAAACTGATGTGTGTTTGCAGCAGTTCAGAAACCCTTTCTTTGGAGAATGTAGAAACAGTCATTTCCAGCCCTAGAAACGCATGTAAGATTTAGCAGTAAGAATGTGTTTAAAACACAGAAAACCCGCTTCTTACAAACTCATCTGCTGTGTGTTGGTTCCTTTTAGGAAGTTGCATCTAAGTGTAGATTCAGAGAGGTAGAAACACGTTTCTTCTAAAAGCTGCGTTTGGACATTCCAGAGTGCATGGGAGAACATGCTGTAAAGAGAAATACCTTGCTCTAAAGCCAAAACGAAGCTATCTAGCAGAATATTTGTCAATCTGTGTATTCCACTTCCAGAGTTAAACTGATTTGTGTTTGCAGCAGTTCAGAAACCATTTCTTTGGAGAATATAGAAACAGTCATTTCCAGCCCTAGAAACGCATGTAAGAGTTAGCAGTAAGAATGCGTTTAAAACACAGAAAACCCGCTTCTTACAAACTTATCTGCTGTCTGTTGGTTCCTTTTAGGAAGTTGCATCTATGTTTAGATTCAGCGAGGTAGAAACACGTTTCTTCTAAAAGCTGCGTTTGGACATTCCAGAGTGCATGGGAGAACATGCTGTAAAGAGAAATACCTTGCTCTAAAACCAAAACGAAGCTATCTAGCAGAAGGTTTTTCAATGTGTGTATTCCACTTCCAGAGTTAAACTGATGTGTGTTTGCAGCAGTTCAGAAACCCTTTCTTTGGAGAATGCAGAAAAACTCATTTCCAGCCCTAGAGACGCACATACGAGTTAGCAGTATTAATGCGTTTAAAACACAGAAGTCCCGCTTCTTACAAACTCATCTGCTGTGTGTTGGTTTCTTTTAGGAAGTTGCATCTATGTTTAGATTCAGCGAGGTAGAAACACGTTTCTTCTAAAAGCTGCGTTTGGACATTCCAGAGTGAATGGGAGAACATGCTGTAAAGAGAAAATCTTGCTCTAAAACCAAAACGGAGCTATCTAGCAGTATGTTTGTCAATGTGTGTATTCCACTTCCAGAGTTAAACTGATGTGTTTTTGAAGCAGTTTAGAAACCCTTTCCTTGTAGAATGTAGAAACAGTCATTTCCAGCCCTAGAAACGCATGTAAGAGTTAGCAGTAAGAATGCGTTTAAAACACAGAAAACCCGCTTCTAATAAACTCATCTGCTGTGTGTTGGTTCCTTTTAGGAAGTTGCATCTATGTTTAGATTCAGCGAGGTAGAAACACGTTTCTTCTAAAAGCTGCGTTTGGACATTCCAGAGTGCATGGGAGAACATGCTGTAAAGAGAAAATCTTGCTCTAAAACCAAAACAGAGCTATCTAGCAGTATGTTTGTCCATGTGTGTATTCAACTTTCAGAGTTAAACTGATGTGTGTTTGCAGCAGTTCAGAAACCCTTTCTTTGGAGAATGTAGAAACAGTCATTTCCAGCCCTAGAAACGCATGTAAGAGTTAGCAGTAAGAATGTGTTTAAAACACAGAAAACCCGCTTCTTACTAACTCATCTGCTGTGTGTTGGTTCCTTTTAGGAAGTTGCATCTAAGTTTAGATTCAGAGAGGTAGAAACACGTTTCTTCTAAAAGCTGCGTTTGGACATTCCAGAGTGCATGGGGGAACATGCTGTAAAGAGAAATACCTTGCTCTAAAACCAAAACGAAGCTATCTAGCAGAATGTTTGTCAATCTGTGTATTCCACTTCCAGAGTTAAACTGATTTGTGTTTGCAGCAGTTCAGAAACCATTTCTTTGGAGAATAGAGAAACAGTCATTTCCAGCCCTAGAAACGCATGTAAGAGTTAGCAGTAAGAATGCGTTTAAAACACAGAAAACCCGCTTCTTACAAACTCATCTGCTGTGTTTTGGTTCCTTTTAGGAAGTTGCATCTATGTTTAGATTCAGCGATGTAGAAACACGTTTCTTCTAAAAGCTACGTTTGGACATTCCAGAGTGCATGGGAGAACATGCTGTAAAGAGAAAATCTTGCTCTAAAACCAAAACGGTGCTATCTAGCAGTATGTTTGTCAATGTGTGTATTCAACTTTCAGAGTTAAACTGATGTGTGTTTGCAGCAGTTCAGAAACCCTTTCTTTGGAGAATGTAGAAACAGTCATTTCCAGCCCTAGAAACGCATGTAAGAGTTAGAAGTAAGAATGCGTTTAAAACACAGAAAACCCGCTTCTTACAAACTCATCTGCTGTGTGTTGGTTCCTTTTAGGAAGATGCATCTATGTTTAGATTCAGCGAGGAAGAAACACGTTTCTTCTAAAAGGTGCGTTTGGACATTTCAGAGTGCATGGGAGAACATGCTGTAAAGAGAAATACCTTGCTCTAAAACCAAAACGAAGCTATCTAGCAGAAGGTTTTTCAATGTGTGTATTCCACTTCCAGAGTTAAACTGATGTGTGTTTGCAGCAGTTCAGAAACCCTTTCTTTGGAGAATGCAAAAAAAAGTCATTTCCAGCCCTAGAAACGCATGTAAGAGTTAGCAGTAAGAATGCGTTTAAAACACAGAAAACCCGCTTCTCACAAACTCATCTGCTGTGCGTTGGTTCCTTTTAGGAAGTTGCATCTATGTTTAGATTCGGCGAGGTAGAAACACGTTTCTTCTAAAAGCTGCGTTTGGACATTCCAGAGTGGATTGGAGAACAGGGTGTAAAGAGCAATACCTTGCTCTAAAACCAAAACGGAACTATCTAGCAGAATGGTTGTCAATGTGTGTATTCAACTTCCAGAGTTAAACTGATGTGTGTTTGCAGCAGTTCAGAAACCCTTTCTTTGGAGAAGGTAGAAAAAGTCATTTCCAGCCCTAGAGACGCATATAAGAGTTAGCAGTATTAATGCTTTTAAAACACAGAAGACCCGCTTCTTACGAATTCATCTGCTGTGTGTTGGTTCCTTTTAGGAAGTTGCATCTATGTTTAGATTCAGCGAGGTAGAAACATGTTTCTTCTAAAAGCTGCGTTTGGACATTCCAGAGTGCATTGGAGAACAGGCTGTAAAGAGAAAAACCTTACTCTAAAACCAAAACGGAGCTATCTAGCAGAATGTTTGTCAATGTGTATATTCAACTTCCAGAGTTAAACTGATGTGTGTTTGCAGCAGTTCAGAAACCCTTTCTTTGGAGAATGTAGAAACTGTCATTTCCAGCCCTAGAAACGCATGTAAGAGTTAGCAGTAAGAATGCGTTTAAAACACAGAAAACCCGCTTCTAACAAACTCATCTGCTGTGTGTTGGTTACTTTTAGGAAGTTGCATCTATGTTTAGATTCAGAGAGGTAGAAACACGTTTCTTCTAACAGCTGCGTTTGGACATTACAAAGTGCATGGGAGAACATGCTGTAAAGAGAAAATCTTGCTCTAAAACCAAAACGGAGCTATCTAGCAGTATGTTTGTCAATGCGTGTATTCAACGTCCAGAGTTAAACTGATGTATGTTTGAAGCAGTTCAGAAACCCTTTCTTTGGAGAATGTAGAAACAGTCATTTCCAGCCCTAGAAACGCATGTAAGAGTTAGAAGTAAGAATGCGTTTAATACACAGAAAACCCGCTTCTTACAAACTCATCTGCTGTGTGTTGGTTCCTTTTAGGAAGTTGCATCTATGTTTAGATTAAGCGAGGTAGAAACACGTTTCTTCTGAAAGCTGCGTTTGGACATTCCAGAGTGCATTGGAGAACAGGCTGTAAAGAGAGAAACCTTGCTCTAAAACCAAAACGGAGCTATCTAGCAGAATGTTTGTCAAAGTGTGTATTCAACTACCAGAGTTAAACTGATGTTTGTTTGCAGCAGTTCAGAAACCCTTTGTTTGGAGAATGTAGAAACAGTCATTTCCAGCCCTAGAAACGCATGTAAGAGTTAGCAGTAAGAATGCGTTTAAAACACAGAAAACCCGCTTCTTACAAACTCATCTGCTGTGTGTTGGTTCCTTTTAGGAAGTTGCATCTATGTTTAGATTCAGCGAGGTAGAAACACGTTTCTTCTAAAAGCTGCGTTTGGACATTCCAGAGTGCATGGGAGAACATGCTGTAAAGAGAAAATCTTGCTCTAAAACCAAAACGGAGCTATCTAGCAGTATGTTTGTCAATGTGTGTATTCAACTTCCAGAGTTAAACTGATGTGTTTTTGTAGCAGTTTAGAAACCCTTTCTTTGTAGAATGTAGAAACAGTCATTTCCAGCCCTAGAAACGCATGTAAGAGTTAGCAGTAAGAATGCGTTTAAAACACAGAAAACCCGCTTCTAACAAACTCATCTGCTGTGTGTTGGTTCCTTTTAGGAAGTTGCATCTATGTTTAGATTCAGCGAGGTAGAATCACGTTTCTTCTAAAAGCTGCGTTTGGACATTCCAGAGTGCATGGGAGAACATGCTGTAAAGAGAAAATCTTGCTCTAAAACCAAAACAGAGCTATCTAGCGGTATGTTTGTCAATGTGTGTATTCAACTTTCAGAGTTAAACTGATGTGTGTTTGCAGCAGTTCAGAAACCCTTTCTTTGGAGAATGTAGAAACAGTCATTTCCAGCCCTAGAAACGCATGTAAGATTTAGCAGTAAGAATGTGTTTAAAACACAGAAAACCCGCTTCTTACAAACTCATCTGCTGTGTGTTGGTTCCTTTTAGGAAGTGGCATCTAAGTTTAGATTCAGAGAGGTAGAAACACGTTTCTTCTAAAAGCTGCGTTTGGACATTCCAGAGTGCATGGGAGAACATGCTGTAAAGAGAAATACCTTGCTCTAAAGCCAAAACGAAGCTATCTAGCAGAATATTTGTCAATCTGTGTATTCCACTTCCAGAGTTAAACTGATTTGTGTTTGCAGCAGTTCAGAAACCATTTCTTTGGAGAATATAGAAACAGTCATTTCCAGCCCTAGAAACGCATGTAAGAGTTAGCAGTAAGAATGCGTTTAAAACACAGAAAACCCGCTTTTTACAAACTTATCTGCTGTCTGTTGGTTCCTTTTAGGAAGTTGCATCTATGTTTAGATTCAGCGAGGTAGAAACACGTTTCTTCTAAAAGCTACGTTTGGACATTCCAGAGTGCATGGGAGAACATGATGTAAAGAGAAAATCTTGCTCTAAAACCAAAACGGAGCTATCTAGCAGTAGGTTTGTCAATGTGTTTATTCAACTTTCAGAGTTAAACTGATGTGTGTTTGCAGCAGTTCAGAAACCCTTTCTTTGGAGAATGTAGAAACAGTCATTTCCAGCCCTAGAAACGCATGTAAGAGTTAGCAGTAAGAATGCGTTTAAAACACAGAAAACCCGCTTCTTACAAACTCATCTGCTGTGTGTTGGTTCCTTTTAGGAAGTTGCATCTATGTTTAGATTCAGCGAGGTAGAAACACGTTTCTTCTAAAAGCTGCGTTTGGACATTCCAGAGTGCATGGGAGAACATGATGTAAAGAGAAAATCTTGCTCTAAAACCAAAACGGAGCTATGTAGCAGTATGTTTGTCAATGTGTGTATTCAACTTTCAGAGTTAAACTGATGTGTGTTTGCAGCAGTTCAGAAACCCTTTCTGTGGAGAATGTAGAAACAGTCATTTCCAGCCCTAGAAACGCATGTAAGAGTTAGAAGTAAGAATGCGTTTAAAACACAGAAAACCCGCTTCTTACAAACTCATCTGCTGTGTGTTGGTTCCTCTTAGGAAGTTGCATCTATGTTTAGATTCAGCGAGGTAGAAACACGTTTCTTCTAAAAGCTGCGTTTGGACATTCCAGAGTGCATGGGAGAACATGGTGTAAAGAGAAATACCTTGCTCTAAAACCAAAACGAAGCTATCTAGCAGAAGGTTTTTCAATGTGTGTATTGCACTTCCAGAGTTAAACTGATTTGTGTTTGCAGCAGTTCAGAAACCCTTTCTTTGGAGAATGCAAAAAAAGTCATTTCCAGCCCTAGAGACGCATATAAGAGTTAGCAGTATTAATGCGTTTAAAACACAGAAGACCCGCTTCTTACAAACTCATCTGCTGTGCGTTGGTTTCTTTTACGAAGTTGCATCTATGTTTAGATTCAGCGAGGTAGAAA
This sequence comes from Saimiri boliviensis, assembly GCF_048565385.1. NCBI lineage: Eukaryota > Metazoa > Chordata > Mammalia > Primates > Cebidae > Saimiri > Saimiri boliviensis. The sequence goes on along the minus strand of NC_133454.1, from coordinate 29,260,950 downwards.
CACGTTTCTTCTAAAAGCTGCGTTTGGACATTCCAGAGTGCATTGGAGAACAGGCTGTAAAGAGAAAAACCTTGCTCTAAAACCAAAACGGAGCTATCTAGCAGTATGTTTGTCAATGTGTGTATTCAACTTCCAGAGTTAAACTGATGTGTGTTTGCAGCAGTTCAGAAACCCTTTCTTTGGAGAATGTAGAAACAGTCATTTCCAGCCCTAGAAACGCATGTAAGAGTTAGCAGTAAGAATGCGTTTAAAACACAGAAAACCCGCTTCTTACAAACTCATCTGCTGTGTGTTGGTTCCTTTTAGGAAGTTGCATCTATGTTTAGATTCAGCGAGGTAGAAACACGTTTCTTCTAGAAGCTACGTTTGGACATTCCAGAGTGGATGTGAGAACATGCTGTAAAGAGAAAATCTTGCTCTAAAACCAAAACGGAGCTATCTAGCAGTATGTTTGTCAATGTGTGTATTCAACTTTCAGCGTTAAACTGATGTGTGTTTGCAGCAGTTCAGAAACACTTTCTTTGGAGAATGTAGAAACAGTCATTTCCAGCCCTAGAAACGCATGTAAGAGTTAGAAGTAAGAATGCGTTTAAAACACAGAAAACCCGCTTCTTACAAACTCATCTGCTGTGTGTTGGTTCCTTTTAGGAAGTTGCATCTATGTTTAGATTCAGCGAGGTAGAAACACGTTTCTTCTAAAAGCTGCGTTTGGACATTCCAGAGTGCATGGGAGAACATGCTGTAAAGAGAAATACCTTGCTCTAAAACCAAAACGAAGCTATCTAGCAGAAGGTTTTTCAATGTGTGTATTCCACTTCCAGAGTTAAACTGATGTGTGTTTGCAGCAGTTCAGAAACCCTTTCTTTGGAGAATGCAAAAAAAGTCATTTCCAGCCCTAGAGACGCATATAAGAGTTACCAGTATTAATGCGTTTAAAACACAGAAGACCCGCTTCTTACGAACTCATCTGCTGTGTGTTGGTTCCTTTTAGGAAGTTGCATCTATGTTTAGATTCAGCGAGGTAGAAACACGTTTCTTCTAAAAGCTGCGTTTGGACATTCCAGAGTGCATGGGAGAACATGCTGTAAAGAGAAATACCTTGCTCTAAAACCAAAACGAAGCTATCAAGAAGAATGTTTGTCAATGTGTGTATTCCACTTCCAGAGTTAAGCTGATTTGTGTTTGCAGCAGTTCAGAAACCCTTTGTTTGGAGAATTTAGAAACAGTCATTTCCAGCCCTAGAAACGCTTGTAAGAGTTAGCAGTAAAAATGCGTTCAAAACAAAGAAAACCCACTTCTAAGAAACTCATCTGCTGTGTGTTGGTTCCTTTTAGGAAGTTGCATCTATGTTTAGATTCAGCGAGGTAGAAACACGTTTCTTCTGAAAGCTGCGTTTGGACATTCCAGAGTGCATGGGAGAACATGCTGTAAAGAGAAAATCTTGCTCTAAAACCAAAACGGAGCTATCTAGCAGTATGTTTGTCAATGTGTGTCTTCAACTTCCAGAGTTAAACTGATGTGTGTTTGAAGTAGTTCAGAAACCCTTTCTTTGGAGAATGTAGAAACAGTCATTTCCAGCCCTAGAAACGCATGTTAAGAATTAGAAGTAAGAATGCGTTTAAAACACAGAAAACCCGCTTCTTACAAACTCATCTGCTGTGTGTTGCTTCCTTTTAGGAAGTTGCATCTATGTTTAGATTCAGCGAGGTAGAAACACGTTTCTTCTAAAAGCTGCGTTTAGACATTCCAGAGTGCATTGGAGAACATGCTGTAAGGAGAAAAACCTTGCTCTAAAACCAAAACGGAGCTATCTAGCAGAATGTTTGTCAAGGTGTGTATTCCACTTCCAGAGTTATACTGATGTGTGTTTGCAGCAGTTCAGAAACCCTTTGTTTGGAGAATGTAGAAACAGTCATTTCCAGCCCTAGAAACGCATGTAAGAGTTAGCATTAAAAATGCGTTTAAAACACAGAAAACCCGCTTCTTACAAACTCATCTGCTGTGCGTTGGTTCCTTTTAGGAAGTTGCATCTATATTTAGATTCGGCGAGGTAGAAACACGTTTCTTCTAAAAGCTGCGTTTGGACATTCCAGAGTGGATTGGAGAACAGGGTGTAAAGAGCAATACCTTGCTCTAAAACCAAAACGGAGCTATCTAGCAGAATGGTTGTCAATGTGTGTATTCAACTTCCAGAGTTAAACTGATGTGTGTTTGCAGCAGTTCAGAAACCCTTTCTTTGGAGAATGTAGAAAAAGTCATTTCCAGCCCTAGAGACGCATATAAGAGTTAGCAGTATTAATGCTTTTAAAACACAGAAGACCCGCTTCTTACGAACTCATCTGCTGTGTGTTGGTTCCTTTTAGGAAGTTGCATCTACGTTTAGATTCAGCGAGGTAGAAACACGTTTCTTCTAAAAGCTGCGTTTGGACATTCCAGAGTGCATTGGAGAACAGGCTGTAAAGAGAAAAACCTTGCTCTAAAACCAAAACGGAGCTATCTAGCAGAATGTTTGTTAATGTGTGTATTCAACTTCCAGAGGTAAACTGATGTGTGTTTGCAGCAGTTCAGAAACCCTTTCTTTGGAGAATGTAGGAACAGTCATTTCCAGCCCTAGAAACGCATGTAAGAGTTAGCAGTAAGAATGCGTTTAAAACACAGAAAACCCGCTTCATACAAACTCATCTGCTGTGTGTTGGTTCCTTTACGAAGTTGCATCTATGTTTAGATTCAGCGAGGTAGAAACACGTTTCTTCTAAAAGCTGCGTTTGGACATTCCAGAGTGCATGGGAGAACATGCTGTAAAGAGAAATACCTTGCTCTAAAACCAAAACGAAGCTATCAAGCAGAATGTTTGTCAATGTGTGTATTCCACTTCCAGAGCTAAGCTGATTTGTGTTTGCAGCAGTTCAGAAACACTTTTTTGGAGAATGTAGAAACAGTCATTTCCAGCCCTAGAAACGCATGTAAGAGTTAGCAGTAAGAATGCGTTTAAAACACAGAAAACCCGCTTCTTACAAACTCATCTGCTGTGTGTTGGTTCCTTTTAGGAAGTTGCATCTATGTTTAGATTCAGCGAGGTAGAAACACGTTTCTACTAAAAGCTGCGTTTGGACATTCCAGAGTGCATGGGAGAACAGGCTGTAAAGAGAAATACGTTGCTCTAAAACCAAAACGAAGCTATCTAGCAGAATGTTTGTCAATGTGTGTATTCAACTTCCAGAGTTAAACTGATGTGTGTTTGCAGCAGTTCAGAAACCCTTTCTTTGGAGAATGTAGAAACAGTCATTCCCAGCCCTAGAAACGCATGTAAGAGTTAGCAGTAAGAATGCGTTTAAAACACAGAAAACCCGCTTCTTACAAACTCATCTGCTGTGGTTGTTTCCTTTTAGGAAGTTGCATCTATGTTTAGATTCAGCGAGGTAGAAACACGTTTCTTCTAAAAGCTGCGTTTGGACATTCCAGAGTGCATGGGAGAACATGCTGTAAAGAGAAATACCTTGCTCTAAAACCAAAACGAAGCTATCTAGCAGAAGGTTTTTCAATGTGTGTATTCCACTTCCAGAGTTAAACTGATGTGTGTTTGCAGCAGTTCAGAAACCCTTTCTTTGGAGAATGCAGAAAAACTCATTTCCAGCCCTAGAGACGCACATACGAGTTAGCAGTATTAATGCGTTTAAAACACAGAAGTCCCGCTTCTTACAAACTCATCTGCTGTGTGTTGGTTTCTTTTAGGAAGTTGCATCTATGTTTAGATTCAGCGAGGTAGAAACACGTTTCTTCTAAAAGCTGCGTTTGGACATTCCAGAGTGAATGGGAGAACATGCTGTAAAGAGAAAATCTTGCTCTAAAACCAAAACGGAGCTATCCAGCAGTATGTTTGTCAATGTGTGTATTCCACTTCCAGAGTTAAACTGATGTGTTTTTGAAGCAGTTTAGAAACCCTTTCCTTGTAGAATGTAGAAACAGTCATTTCCAGCCCTAGAAACGCATGTAAGAGTTAGCAGTAAGAATGCGTTTAAAACACAGAAAACCCGCTTCTAATAAACTCATCTGCTGTGTGTTGGTTCCTTTTAGGAAGTTGCATCTATGTTTAGATTCAGCGAGGTAGAAACACGTTTCTTCTAAAAGCTGCGTTTGGACATTCCAGAGTGCATGGGAGAACATGCTGTAAAGAGAAAATCTTGCTCTAAAACCAAAACAGAGCTATCTAGCAGTATGTTTGTCCATGTGTGTATTCAACTTTCAGAGTTAAACTGATGTGTGTTTGCAGCAGTTCAGAAACCCTTTCTTTGTAGAATGTAGAAACAGTCATTTCCAGCCCTAGAAACGCATGTAAGAGTTAGCAGTAAGAATGTGTTTAAAACACAGAAAACCCGCTTCTTACTAACTCATCTGCTGTGTGTTGGTTCCTTTTAGGAAGTTGCATCTAAGTTTAGATTCAGAGAGGTAGAAACACGTTTCTTCTAAAAGCTGCGTTTGGACATTCCAGAGTGCATGGGGGAACATGCTGTAAAGAGAAATACCTTGCTCTAAAACCAAAACGAAGCTATCTAGCAGAATGTTTGTCAATCTGTGTATTCCACTTCCAGAGTTAAACTGATTTGTGTTTGCAGCAGTTCAGAAACCATTTCTTTGGAGAATAGAGAAACAGTCATTTCCAGCCCTAGAAACGCATGTAAGAGTTAGCAGTAAGAATGCGTTTAAAACACAGAAAACCCGCTTCTTACAAACTCATCTGCTGTGTTTTGGTTCCTTTTAGGAAGTTGCATCTATGTTTAGATTCAGCGATGTAGAAACACGTTTCTTCTAAAAGCTACGTTTGGACATTCCAGAGTGCATGGGAGAACATGCTGTAAAGAGAAAATCTTGCTCTAAAACCAAAACGGTGCTATCTAGCAGTATGTTTGTCAATGTGTGTATTCAACTTTCAGAGTTAAACTGATGTGTGTTTGCAGCAGTTCAGAAACCCTTTGTTTGGAGAATGTAGAAACAGTCATTTCCAGCCCTAGAAACGCATGTAAGAGTTAGAAGTAAGAATGCGTTTAAAACACAGAAAACCCGCTTCTTACAAACTCATCTGCTGTGTGTTGGTTCCTTTTAGGAAGATGCATCTATGTTTAGATTCAGCGAGGAAGAAACACGTTTCTTCTAAAAGGTGCGTTTGGACATTTCAGAGTGCATGGGAGAACATGCTGTAAAGAGAAATACCTTGCTCTAAAACCAAAACGAAGCTATCTAGCAGAAGGTTTTTCAATGTGTGTATTCCACTTCCAGAGTTAAACTGATGTGTGTTTGCAGCAGTTCAGAAACCCTTTCTTTGGAGAATGCAAAAAAAGTCATTTCCAGCCCTAGAAACGCATGTAAGAGTTAGCAGTAAGAATGCGTTTAAAACACAGAAAACCCGCTTCTCACAAACTCATCTGCTGTGCGTTGGTTCCTTTTAGGAAGTTGCATCTATGTTTAGATTCGGCGAGGTAGAAACACGTTTCTTCTAAAAGCTGCGTTTGGACATTCCAGAGTGGATTGGAGAACAGGGTGTAAAGAGCAATACCTTGCTCTAAAACCAAAACGGAACTATCTAGCAGAATGGTTGTCAATGTGTGTATTCAACTTCCAGAGATAAACTGATGTGTGTTTGCAGCAGTTCAGAAACCCTTTCTTTGGAGAAGGTAGAAAAAGTCATTTCCAGCCCTAGAGACGCATATAAGAGTTAGCAGTATTAATGCTTTTAAAACACAGAAGACCCGCTTCTTACGAATTCATCTGCTGTGTGTTGGTTCCTTTTAGGAAGTTGCATCTATGTTTAGATTCAGCGAGGTAGAAACATGTTTCTTCTAAAAGCTGCGTTTGGACATTCCAGAGTGCATTGGAGAACAGGCTGTAAAGAGAAAAACCTTACTCTAAAACCAAAACGGAGCTATCTAGCAGAATGTTTGTCAATGTGTATATTCAACTTCCAGAGTTAAACTGATGTGTGTTTGCAGCAGTTCAGAAACCCTTTCTTTGGAGAATGTAGAAACTGTCATTTCCAGCCCTAGAAACGCATGTAAGAGTTAGCAGTAAGAATGCGTTTAAAACACAGAAAACCCGCTTCTAACAAACTCATCTGCTGTGTGTTGGTTACTTTTAGGAAGTTGCATCTATGTTTAGATTCAGAGAGGTAGAAACACGTTTCTTCTAACAGTTGCGTTTGGACATTACAAAGTGCATGGGAGAACATGCTGTAAAGAGAAAATCTTGCTCTAAAACCAAAACGGAGCTATCTAGCAGTATGTTTGTCAATGCGTGTATTCAACGTCCAGAGTTAAACTGATGTATGTTTGAAGCAGTTCAGAAACCCTTTCTTTGGAGAATGTAGAAACAGTCATTTCCAGCCCTAGAAACGCATGTAAGAGTTAGAAGTAAGAATGCGTTTAATACACAGAAAACCCGCTTCTTACAAACTCATCTGCTGTGTGTTGGTTCCTTTTAGGAAGTTGCATCTATGTTTAGATTAAGCGAGGTAGAAACACGTTTCTTCTGAAAGCTGCGTTTGGACATTCCAGAGTGCATTGGAGAACAGGCTGTAAAGAGAGAAACCTTGCTCTAAAACCAAAACGGAGCTATCTAGCAGAATGTTTGTCAAAGTGTGTATTCAACTACCAGAGTTAAACTGATGTTTGTTTGCAGCAGTTCAGAAACCCTTTGTTTGGAGAATGTAGAAACAGTCATTTCCAGCCCTAGAAACGCATGTAAGAGTTAGCAGTAAGAATGCGTTTAAAACACAGAAAACCCGCTTCTTACAAACTCATCTGCTGTGTGTTGGTTCCTTTTAGGAAGTTGCATCTATGTTTAGATTCAGCGAGGTAGAAACACGTTTCTTCTAAAAGCTGCGTTTGGACATTCCAGAGTGCATGGGAGAACATGCTGTAAAGAGAAAATCTTGCTCTAAAACCAAAACGGAGCTATCTAGCAGTATGTTTGTCAATGTGTGTATTCAACTTCCAGAGTTAAACTGATGTGTTTTTGTAGCAGTTTAGAAACCCTTTCTTTGTAGAATGTAGAAACAGTCATTTGCAGCCCTAGAAACGCATGTAAGAGTTAGCAGTAAGAATGCGTTTAAAACACAGAAAACCCGCTTCTAACAAACTCATCTGCTGTGTGTTGGTTCCTTTTAGGAAGTTGCATCTATGTTTAGATTCAGCGAGGTAGAATCACGTTTCTTCTAAAAGCTGCGTTTGGACATTCCAGAGTGCATGGGAGAACATGCTGTAAAGAGAAAATCTTGCTCTAAAACCAAAACAGAGCTATCTAGCAGTATGTTTGTCAATGTGTGTATTCAACTTTCAGAGTTAAACTGATGTGTGTTTGCAGCAGTTCAGAAACCCTTTCTTTGGAGAATGTAGAAACAGTCATTTCCAGCCCTAGAAACGCATGTAAGATTTAGCAGGAAGAATGTGTTTAAAACACAGAAAACCCGCTTCTTACAAACTCATCTGCTGTGTGTTGGTTCCTTTTAGGAAGTTGCATCTAAGTGTAGATTCAGAGAGGTAGAAACACGTTTCTTCTAAAAGCTGCGTTTGGACATTCCTGAGTGCATGGGAGAACATGCTGTAAAGAGAAATACCTTGCTCTAAAGCCAAAACGAAGCTATCTAGCAGAATATTTGTCAATCTGTGTATTCCACTTCCAGAGTTAAACTGATTTGTGTTTGCAGCAGTTCAGAAACCATTTCTTTGGAGAATATAGAAACAGTCATTTCCAGCCCTAGAAACGCATGTAAGAGTTAGCAGTAAGAATGCGTTTAAAACACAGAAAACCCGCTTCTTACAAACTTATCTGCTGTCTGTTGGTTCCTTTTAGGAAGTTGCATCTATGTTTAGATTCAGCGAGGTAGAAACACGTTTCTTCTAAAAGCTACGTTTGGACATTCCAGAGTGCATGGGAGAACATGATGTAAAGAGAAAATCTTGCTCTAAAACCAAAACGGAGCTATCTAGCAGTAGGTTTGTCAATGTGTTTATTCAACTTTCAGAGTTAAACTGATGTGTGTTTGCAGCAGTTCAGAAACCCTTTCTTTGGAGAATGTAGAAACAGTCATTTCCAGCCCTAGAAACGCATGTAAGAGTTAGCAGTAAGAATGCGTTTAAAACACAGAAAACCCGCTTCTTACAAACTCATCTGCTGTGTGTTGGTTCCTTTTAGGAAGTTGCATCTATGTTTAGATTCAGCGAGGTAGAAACACGTTTCTTCTAAAAGCTGCGTTTGGACATTCCAGAGTGCATGGGAGAACATGATGTAAAGAGAAAATCTTGCTCTAAAACCAAAACGGAGCTATGTAGCAGTATGTTTGTCAATGTGTGTATTCAACTTTCAGAGTTAAACTGATGTGTGTTTGCAGCAGTTCAGAAACCCTTTCTGTGGAGAATGTAGAAACAGTCATTTCCAGCCCTAGAAACGCATGTAAGAGTTAGAAGTAAGAATGCGTTTAAAACACAGAAAACCCGCTTCTTACAAACTCATCTGCTGTGTGTTGGTTCCTTTTAGGAAGTTGCATCTATGTTTAGATTCAGCGAGGTAGAAACACGTTTCTTCTAAAAGCTGCGTTTGGACATTCCAGAGTGCATGGGAGAACATGGTGTAAAGAGAAATACCTTGCTCTAAAACCAAAACGAAGCTATCTAGCAGAAGGTTTTTCAATGTGTGTATTGCACTTCCAGAGTTAAACTGATTTGTGTTTGCAGCAGTTCAGAAACCCTTTCTTTGGAGAATGCAAAAAAAGTCATTTCCAGCCCTAGAGACGCATATAAGAGTTAGCAGTATTAATGCGTTTAAAACACAGAAGACCCGCTTCTTACAAACTCATCTGCTGTGCGTTGGTTTCTTTTACGAAGTTGCATCTATGTTTAGATTCAGCGAGGTAGAAACACGTTTCTTCTAAAAGCTGCGTTTGGACATTCCAGAGTGCATTGGAGAACAGGCTGTAAAGAGAAAAACCTTGCTCTAAAACCAAAACGGAGCTATCTAGCAGTATGTTTGTCAATGTGTGTATTCAACTTCCAGAGTTAAACTGATGTGTGTTTGCAGCAGTTCAGAAACCCTTTCTTTGGAGAATGTAGAAACAGTCATTTCCAGCCCTAGAAACGCATGTAAGAGTTAGCAGTAAGAATGCGTTTAAAACACAGAAAACCCGCTTCTTACAAACTCATCTGCTGTGTGTTGGTTCCTTTTAGGAAGTTGCATCTATGTTTAGATTCAGCGAGGTAGAAACACGTTTCTTCTAGAAGCTACGTTTGGACATTCCAGAGTGGATGTGAGAACATGCTGTAAAGAGAAAATCTTGCTCTAAAACCAAAACGGAGCTATCTAGCAGTATGTTTGTCAATGTGTGTATTCAACTTTCAGCGTTAAACTGATGTGTGTTTGCAGCAGTTCAGAAACACTTTCTTTGGAGAATGTAGAAACAGTCATTTCCAGCCCTAGAAACGCATGTAAGAGTTAGAAGTAAGAATGCGTTTAAAACACAGAAAACCCGCTTCTTACAAACTCATCTGCTGTGTGTTGGTTCCTTTTAGGAAGTTGCATCTATGTTTAGATTCAGCGAGGTAGAAACACGTTTCTTCTAAAAGCTGCGTTTGGACATTCCAGAGTGCATGGGAGAACATGCTGTAAAGAGAAATACCTTGCTCTAAAACCAAAACGAAGCTATCTAGCAGAAGGTTTTTCAATGTGTGTATTCCACTTCCAGAGTTAAACTGATGTGTGTTTGCAGCAGTTCAGAAACCCTTTCTTTGGAGAATGCAAAAAAAGTCATTTCCAGCCCTAGAGACGCATATAAGAGTTACCAGTATTAATGCGTTTAAAACACAGAAGACCCGCTTCTTACAAACTCATCTGCTGTGCGTTGGTTTCTTTTAGGAAGTTGCATCTATGTTTAGATTCAGCGAGGTAGAAACACATTTCTTCTAAAAGCTGCGTTTGGACATTCCAGAGTGCATGGGAGAACATGCTGTAAAGAGAAAATCTTGCTCTAAAATCAAAACGGCGCTATCTAGCAGTATGTTTGTCAATGTGTGTATTCAACTTTCAGAGTTAAACTGATGTGTGTTTGCAGCAGTTCAGAAACCCTTTCTTTGGAGAATGTAGAAACAGTCATTTCCAGCACTAGAAACGCATGTTAAGAGTTAGAAGTAAGAATGCGTTTAAAACACAGAAAACCCGCTTCTTACAAACTCATCTGCTGTGTGTTGGTTCCTTTTAGGAAGTTGCATCTATGTTTAGATTCAGCGAGGTAGAAACACGTTTCTTCTAAAAGCTACGTTTGGACATTCCAGAGTGGATGGGAGAACATGCTGTAAAGAGAAAATCTTGCTCTAAAACCAAAACGGAGCTATCTAGCAGTATGATTGTCAATGTGTTTATTCAACTTTCAGAGTTAAACTGATGTGTGTTTGCAGCAGTTCAGAAACCCTTTCTTTGGAGAATGTAGAAACAGTCATTTCCAGCCCTAGAAACGCATGTAAGAGTTAGCAGTAAGAATGCGTTTAAAACACAGAAAACCCGCTTCTTAAAAACTCATCTGCTGTGTGTTGGTTCCTTTTAGGAAGTTGCATCTATGTTTAGATTAAGCGAGGTAGAAACACGTTTCTTCTAAAAGCTGCGTTTGGACATTCCAGAGTGCATGGGAGAACATGCTGTAAAGAGAAATACGTTGCTCTACAACCAAAACGAAGCTATCTAGCAGAATGTTTGTCAATGTGTGTATTCCACTTCAAGAGTTAAACTGATGTGTGTTTGCAGCAGTTCAGAAACCCTTTCTTTGGAGAATGCAGAAAAACTCATTTCCAGCCCTAGAGACGCACATACGAGTTAGCAGTATTAATGCGTTTAAAACACAGACGACCCGCTTCTTACAAACTCATCTGCTGTGTGTTGGTTTCTTTTAGGAAGTTGCATCTATGTTTAGATTCAGCGAGGTAGAAACACGTTTCTTCTAAAAGCTGCGTTTGGACATTCCAGAGTGCATGGGAGAACATGCTGTAAAGAGAAAATCTTGCTCTAAAACCAAAACGGAGCTATCTAGCAGTATGTTTGTCAATGTGTGTATTCCACTTCCAGAGTTAAACTGATGTGTGTTTGAAGCAGTTTAGAAACCCTTTCTTTGTAGAATGTAGAAACAGTCATTTCCAGCCCTAGAAACGCATGTAAGAGTTAGCAGTAAGAATGCGTTTAAAACACAGAAAACCCGCTTCTAACAAACTCATCTGCTGTGTGTTGGTTCCTTTTAGGAAGTTGCATCTATGTTTAGATTCAGCGAGGTAGAAACACGTTTCTTCTAAAAGCTGCGTTTGGACATTCCAGAGTGCATGGGAGAACATGCTGTAAAGAGAAAATCTTGCTCTAAAACCAAAACAGAGCTATCTAGCAGTATGTTTGTCCATGTGTGTATTCAACTCTCAGAGTTAAACTGATGTGTGTTTGCAGCAGTTCAGAAACCCTTTCTTTGGAGAATGTAGAAACAGTCATTTCCAGCCCTAGAAACGCATGTAAGAGTTAGCAGTAAGAATGTGTTTAAAACACAGAAAACCCGCTTCTTACAAACTCATCTGCTGTGGTTGGTTCCTTTTAGGAAGTTGCATCTAAGTTTAGATTCAGAGAGGTAGAAACACGTTTCTTCTAAAAGCTGCGTTTGGACATTCCAGAGTGCATGGGAGAACATGCTGTAAAGAGAAATACCTTGCTCTAAAACCAAAACGAAGCTATCTAGCAGAATGTTTGTTAATCTGTGTATTCCACTTCCAGAGTTAAGCTGATTTGTGTTTGCAGCAGTTCAGAAACCCTTTCTTTGGAGAATGTAGAAACAGTCATTTCCAGCCCTAGAAACGCATGTAAGAGTTAGCAGTAAGAATGCGTTTAAAACACAGAAAACCCGCTTCTTACAAACTCATCTGCTGTGCGTTGGTTCCTTTTAGGAAGTTGCATCTATGTTTAGACTCGGCGAGGTAGAAACATATTTCTTCTAAAAGCTGCGTTTGGACATTCCAGAGTGGATTGGAGAACAGGGTGTAAAGAGCAATACCTTGCTCTAAAACCAAAACGGAGCTATCCAGCAGAATGGTTGTCAATGTGTGTATTCAACTTCCAGAGTTAAACTGATGTGTGTTTGCAGCAGTTCAGAAACCCTTTCTTTGGAGAATGTAGAAAAAGTCATTTCCAGCCCTAGAGACGCATATAAGAGTTAGCAGTATTAATGCTTTTAAAACACAGAAGACCCGCTTCTTACGAATTCATCTGCTGTGTGTTGGTTCCTTTTAGGAAGTTGCATCTATGTTTAGATTCAGCGAGGTAGAAACACGTTTCTTCTAAAAGCTGCGTTTGGACATTCCAGAGTGCATTAAAGAACAGGCTGTAAAGAGAAAAACCTTGCTCTAAAACCAAAACGGAGCTATCTAGCAGAATGTTTGTCAATGTTTATATTCAACTTCCAGAGTTAAACTGATGTGTGTTTGCAGCAGTTCAGAAACCCTTTCTTTGGAGAATGTAGAAACTGTCATTTCCAGCCCTAGAAACGCATGTAAGAGTTAGTAGTAAGAATGCGTTTAAAACACAGAAAACCCGCTTCTAACAAACTCATCTGCTGTGTGTTGGTTCCTTTTAGGAAGTTGCATCTATGTTTAGATTCAGAGAGGTAGAAACACGTTTCTTCTAAAAGCTGCGTTTGGACATTACAAAGTGCATGGGAGAACATGCTGTAAAGAGAAAATCTTGCTCTAAAACCAAAACGGAGCTATCTAGCAGTATGTTTGTCAATGCGTGTATTCAACGTCCAGAGTTAAACTGATGTATGTTTGAAGCAGTTCAGAAACCCTTTCTTTGGAGAATGTAGAAACAGTCATTTCCAGCACTAGAAACGCATGTTAAGAGTTAGAAGTAAGAATGCGTTTAAAACACAGAAAACCCGTTTCTTACAAACTCATCTGGTGTGTGTTGGTTCCTTTTAGGAAGTTGCATCTAAGTTTAGATTCAGAGAGGTAGAAACACGTTTCTTCTAAAAGCTGCGTTTGGACATTCCAGAGTGCATGGGAGAACATGCTGTAAAGAGAAATACCTTGCTCTAAAGCCAAAACGAAGCTATCTAGCAGAATGTTTGTCAATCTGTGTATTCCACTTCCAGAGTTAAACTGATTTGTGTTTGCAGCAGTTCAGAAACCATTTCTTTGGAGAATATAGAAACAGTCATTTCCAGCCCTAGAAACGCATGTAAGAGTCAGCAGTAAGAATGCGTTTAAAACACAGAAAACCCGCTTCTTACAAACTCATCTGCTGTGTGTTGGTTCCTTTTAGGAAGTTGCATCTATGTTTAGATTCAGCGAGGTAGAAACACGTTTCTTCTAAAAGCTACGTTTGGACATTCCAGAGTGCATGGGAGAACATGATGTAAAGAGAAAATCTTGCTCTAAAACCAAAACGGAGCTATCTAGCAGTATGTTTGTCAATGTGTGTATTCAACTTTCAGAGTAAAACTGATGTGTGTTTGCAGCAGTTCAGAAACCCTTTCTTTGGAGAATGTAGAAACTGTCATTTCCAGCCCTAGAAACGCATGTAAGAGTTAGAAGTAAGAATGCATTTAAAACACAGAAAACCCGCTTCTTACAAACTCATCTGCTGTGTGTTGGTTCCTTTTAGGAAGTTGCATCTATGTTTAGATTCAGCGAGGTAGAAACACGTTTCTTCTAAAAGCTGCGTTTGGACATACCAGAGTGCATGGGAGAACATGGTGTAAAGAGAAATACCTTGCTCTAAAACCAAAACGAATCTATCTAGCAGAAGGTTTTTCAATGTGTGTATTCCACTTCCAGAGTTAAACTGATGTGGGTTTGCAGCAGTTCAGAAACCCTTTCTTTGGAGAATGCAAAAAAAGTCATTTCCAGCCCTAGAGACGCATATAAGAGTTAGCAGTATTAATGCGTTTAAAACACAGAAGACCCGCTTCTTACAAACTCATCTGCTGTGCGTTGGTTTCTTTTAGGAAGTTGCATCTATGTTTAGATTCAGCGAGGTAGAAACACATTTCTTCTAAAAGTTGCGTTTGGACATTCCAGAGTGCATGGGAGAACATGCTGTAAAGAGAAAATCTTGCTCTAAAATCAAAACGGAGCTATCTAGCAGTATGTTTGTCAATGTGTGTATTCAACTTTCAGAGTTAAACTGATGAGTGTTTGCAGCAGTTCAGAAACCCTTTCTTTGGAGAATGTAGAAACAGTCATTTCCAGCACTAGAAACGCATGTTAAGAGTTAGAAGTAAGAATGCGTTTAAAACACAGAAAACCCGTTTCTTACAAACTCATCTGGTGTGTGTTGGTTCCTTTTAGGAAGTTGCATCTATGTTTAGATTCAGCGAGGTAGAAACACGTTTCTTCTAAAAGCTACGTTTGGACATTCCAGAGTGGATGGGAGAACATGCTGTAAAGAGAAAATCTTGCTCTAAAACCAAAACGGAGCTATCTAGCAGTATGTTTGTCAATGTGTGTATTCAACTTTCAGAGTTAAACTGATGTGTGTTTGCAGCAGTTCAGAAACCCTTCTTTGGAGAATGTAGAAACAGTCATTTCCAGCCCTAGAAACGCATGTAAGTGTTAGAAGTAAGAATGCGTTTAAAACACAGAAAACCCGCTTCTTACAAACTCATCTGCTGTGTGTTGGTTCCTTTTAGGAAGTTGCATCTATGTTTAGATTCAGCGAGGTAGAAACACGTTTCTTCTAAAAGCTGCGTTTGGACATTCCAGAGTGCATGGGAGAACATGCTGTAAAGAGAAATACGTTGCTCTACAACCAAAACGAAGCTATCTAGCAGAATGTTTGTCAATGTGTGTATTCCACTTCAAGAGTTAAACTGATGTGTGTTTGCAGCAGTTCAGAAACCCTTTCTTTGGAGAATGCAGAAAAACTCATATCCAGCCCTAGAGACGCACATAAGAGTTGGCAGTATTAATGCGTTTAAAACACAGAAGACCCGCTTCTTACAAACTCATCTGCTGTGTGTTGGTTTCTTTTAGGAAGTTGCATCTATGTTTAGATTCAGCGAGGTAGAAACACGTTTCTTCTAAAAGCTGCGTTTGGACATTCCAGAGTGCATGGGAGAACATGCTGTAAAGAGAAAATCTTGCTCTAAAACCAAAACGGAGCTATCTAGCAGAATGTTTGTCAATGTGTGTATTCCACTTCCAGAGTTAAACTGATGTGTTTTTGAAGCAGTTTAGAAACCCTTTCTTTGTAGAATGTAGAAACAGTCATTTCCAGCCCTAGAAACGCATGTAAGAGTTAGCAGTAAGAATGCGTTTAAAACACAGAAAACCCGCTTCTAATAAACTCATCTGCTGTGTGTTGGCTCCTTTTAGGAAGTTGCATCTATGTTTAAATTCAGCGAGGTAGAAACACGTTTCTTCTAAAAGCTGCGTTTGGACATTCCAGAGTGCATTAAAGAACAGGCTGTAAAGAGAAAAACCTTGCTCTAAAACCAAAACGGAGCTATCTAGCAGAATGTTTGTCAATGTTTATATTCAACTTCCAGAGTTAAACTGATGTGTGTTTGCAGCAGTTCAGAAACCCTTTCTTTGGAGAATGTAGAAACTGTCATTTCCAGCCCTAGAAACGCATGTAAGAGTTAGTAGTAAGAATGCGTTTAAAACACAGAAAACCCGCTTCTAACAAACTCATCTGCTGTGTGTTGGTTCCTTTTAGGAAGTTGCATCTATGTTTAGATTCAGAGAGGTAGAAACACGTTTCTTCTAAAAGCTGCGTTTGGACATTACAAAGTGCATGGGAGAACATGCTGTAAAGAAAAAATCTTGCTCTAAAACCAAAACGGAGCTATCTAGCAGTATGTTTGTCAATGCGTGTATTCAACGTCCAGAGTTAAACTGATGTATGTTTGAAGCAGTTCAGAAACCCTTTCTTTGGAGAATGTAGAAACAGTCATTTCCAGCACTAGAAACGCATGTTAAGAGTTAGAAGTAAGAATGCGTTTAAAACACAGAAAACCCGTTTCTTACAAACTCATCTGCTGTGTGTTGGTTCCTTTTAGGAAGTTGCATCTATGTTTAGATTCAGCGAGGTAGAAACACGTTTCTTCTAAAAGCTGCGTTTGGACATTCCAGAGTGCATGGGAGAACATGCTGTAAAGAGAAATACCTTGCTCTAAAGCCAAAACGAAGCTATCTAGCAGAATGTTTGTCAATGTGTGTATTCCACTTCAAGAGTTAAACTGATGTGTGTTTGCAGCAGTTCAGAAACCCTTTCTTTGGAGAATGCAGAAAAACTCATATCCAGCCCTAGAGACGCACATAGGAGTTAGCAGTATTAATGCGTTTAAAACACAGAAGACCCGCTTCTTACAAACTCATCTGCTGTGTGTTGGTTTCTTTTAGGAAGTTGCATCTATGTTTAGATTCAGCGAGGTAGAAACACGTTTCTTCTAAAAGCTGCGTTTGGACATTCCAGAGAGCATGGGAGAACATGCTGTAAAGAGAAAATCTTGCTCTAAAACCAAAACGGAGCTATCTAGCAGAATGTTTGTCAATGTGTGTATTCCACTACCAGAGTTAAACTGATGTGTTTTTGAAGCAGTTTAGAAACCCTTTCTTTGTAGAATGTAGAAACAGTCATTTCCAGCCCTAGAAACGCATGTAAGAGTTAGCAGTAAGAATGCGTTTAAAACACAGAAAACCCGCTTCTAATAAACTCATCTGCTGTGTGTTGGTTCCTTTTAGGAAGTTGCATCTATGTTTAGATTCAGCGAGGTAGAAACACGTTTCTTCTAAAAGCTGCGTTTGGACATTCCAGAGTGCATGGGAGAACATGCTGTAAAGAGAAAATCTTGCTCTAAAACCAAAACAGAGCTTTCTAGCAGTATGTTTGTCCATGTGTGTATTCAACTTTCAGAGTTAAACTGATGTGTGTTTGCAGCAGTTCAGAAACCCTTTCTTTGGAGAATGTAGAAACAGTCATTTCCAGCCCTAGAAACGCATGTAAGAGTTAGCAGTAAAAATGTGTTTAAAACACAGAAAACCCGCTTCTTACAAACTCATCTGCTGTGTGTTGGTTCCTTTTAGGAAGTTGCATCTATGTTTAGATTCAGCGAGGTAGAAACACGTTTCTTCTAAAAGCTACGTTTGGACATTCCAGAGTGCATGTGAGAACATGATGTAAAGAGAAAATCTTGCTCTAAAACCAAAACGGAGCTATCTAGCAGTATGTTTGTCAATGTGTGTATTCAACTTTCAGAGTTAAACTGATGTGTGTTTGCAGCAGTTCAGAAACCCTTTCTTTGGAGAATGTAGAAACAGTCATTTCCAGCCCTAGAAACGCATGTAAGAGTTAGAAGTAAGAATGCGTTTAAAACACAGAAAACCCGCTTCTTACAAACTCATCTGCTGTGTGTTGGTTCCTTTTAGGAAGTTGCATCTATGTTTAGATTCAGCGAGGTAGAAACACGTTTATTCTAAAAGCTGCGTTTGGACATTCCAGAGTGCATGGGAGAACATGGTGTAAAGAGAAATACCTTGCTCTAAAACCAAAACGAAGCTATCTAGCAGAAGGTTTTTCAATGTGTGTATTCCACTTCCAGAGTTAAACTGATGTGTGTTTGCAGCAGTTCAGAAACCCTTTCTTTGGAGAATGCAAAAAAAGTCATTTCCAGCCCTAGAGACGCATATAAGAGTTAGCAGTATTAATGCGTTTAAAACACAGAAGACCCGCTTCTTACAAACTCATCTGCTGTGGATGGTTCCTTTTAGGAAGTTGCATCTATGTTTAGATTCGGCGAGGTAGAAACCCGTTTCTTCTAAAAGCTGCGTTTGGACATTCCAGAGTGCATTGGAGAACAGGGTGTAAAGAGCAAAACCTTGCTCTAAAACCAAAACGGAGCTATCTAGCAGAATGGTTGTCAATGTGTGTATTCAACTTCCAGAGTTAAACTGATGTGTGTTTGCAGCAGTTCAGAAACCCTTTCTTTGGAGAATGTAGAAAAAGTCATTTCCAGCCCTGGAGACGCATATAAGAGTTAGCAGTATTAATGCTTTTAAAACACAGAAGACCCGCTTCTTACAAACTCATCTGCTGTGTGTTGGTTCCTTCTAGGAAGTTGCATCTATGTTTAGATTCAGCGAGGTAGAAACACGTTTCTTCTAAAAGCTGCGTTTGGACATTCCAGAGTGCATGGGAGAACAGGCTGTAAAGAGAAAAACCTTGCTCTAAAACCAAAACGGAGCTATCTAGCAGAATGTTTGTCAATGTTTATATTCAACTTCCAGAGTTAAACTGATGTGTGCTTGCAGCAGTTCAGAAACCCTTTCTTTGGAGAATGTAGAAAGTGTCATTTCCAGCCCTAGAAACGCATGTAATAGTTAGCAGTAATAATGCGTTTAAAACACAGAAAACCCGCTTCTAACAAACTCATCTGCTGTGTGTTGGTTCCTTTTAGGAAGTTGCATCTATGTTTAGATTCAGAGAGGTAGAAACACGTTTCTTCTAAAAGCTGCGTTTGGACATTCTAGAGTGCATGGGAGAACATGCTGTAAAGAGAAAATCTTGCTCTAAAACCAAAACGAAGCTATCTAGCAGTATGTTTGTCAATGTTTGTATTCAACGTCCAGAGTTAAACTGATGTGTGTTTGAAGCAGTTCAGAAACCCTTTCTTTGGAGAATGTAGAAACAGTCATTTCCAGCCCTAGAAACGTATGTAAGAGTTAGAAGTAAGAATGCGTTTAATACACAGAAAACCCGCTTCTTACAAACTCATCTGCTGTGTGTTGGTTCCTTTTAGGAAGTTGCATCTATGTTTAGATTCAGCGAGTTAGAAACACGTTTCTTCTAAAAGCTGCGTTTGGACATTCCAGAGTGCATGGGAGAACATGCTGTAAAGAGAAAATCTTGCTCTAAAATCAAAACGGAGCTATCTAGCAGTATGTTTGTCAATGTGTGTATTCAACTTCCAGAATTAAACTGATGTGTGTTTGAAGCAGTTCAGAAACCCTTTCTTTGGAGAATGTAGAAACAGTCATTTCCAGCCCTAGAAACGCATGTAAGAGTTAGCAGTAAGAATGCGTTTAAAACACAGAAAACCCGCTTCTTACAAACTCATCTGCTGTGTGTTGGTTCCTTTTAGGAAGTTGCATCTATGTTTAGATTCAGCGAGGTAGAAACACGTTTCTTCTAAAAGCTGCGTTTGGACATTCCAGAGTGCATTGGTGAACAGGCTGTAAAGAGAAAAACCTTGCTATAAAACCAAAACGGAGCTATCTAGCAGAATGTTTGTCAATGTGTGTATTCCACTTCCAGAGTTATACTGATGTGTGTTTGCAGCAGTTCAGAAACCCTTTCTTTGGAGAATGTAGAAACAGTCATTTCCAGCCCTAGAAATGCATGTAAGAGTTAGCAGTAAGAATGCGTTTAAAACACAGAAAACCCGCTTCTAACAAACTCATCTGCTGTGTGTTGGTTCCTTTTAGGAAGTTGAATCTATGTTTAGATTCAGAGAGGTAGAATCACGTTTCTTCTAAAAGCTGCGTTTGGACATTCTAGAGTGCATGGGAGAACATGCTGTAAAGAGAAAATCTTGCTCTAAAACCAAAACGGAGCTATCTAGCAGTATGTTTGTCAATGTGTATATTCAACTTTCAGAGTTAAACTGATGTGTGTTTGCAGCAGTTCAGAAACCCTTTCTTTGGAGAATGTGGAAACAGTCATTTCCAGCCCTAGAAACGCATGTAAAAGTTAGCAGTAAGAATCCGTTTAAAACACAGAAAACCCGCTTCTTACAAACTCATCTGCTGTGTGTTGGTTCTTTTTAGGAAGTTGGTTCTATGTTTAGATTCAGCGAGATGGAAACACGTCTCTTCTAAAAGCGGCGTTTGGACATTACAAAGTGCATGGGAGAACATGCTGTAAAGAGAAAATCTTGCTCTAAAACCAAAACGAAGCTATCTAGCAGTATGTTTGTCATTGTGTGTATTCAACGTCCAGAGTTAAACTGATGTGTGTTTGAAGCAGTTCCGAAACCCTTTCTTTGGAGAATGTAGAAACAGTCATTTCCAGCCCTAGAAACGTATGTAAGAGTTAGTAGTAAGAATGCGTTTAATACACAGAAAACCCGCTTCTTACAAACTCATCTGCTGTGTGTTGGTTCCTTTTAGGAAGTTGCATCTATGTTTAGATTCAGCGAGGTAGAAACACGTTTCTTCTAAAAGCTGCGTTTGGACATTCCAGAGTGCATGGGAGAACATGCTGTAAAGAGAAATACATTGCTCTACAACCAAAAGGAAGCTATCTAGCAGAATGTTTGTCAATGTGTGTATTCCACTTCCAGAGTTAAACTGATGTGTGTTTGCAGCAGTTCAGAAACCCTTTCTTTGGAGAATGCAGAAAAACTCATTTCCAGCCCTAGAGACGCACATAAGAGTTAGCAGTATTAATGCGTTTAAAACACAGAAGACCCGCTTCTTACAAACTCATCTGCTGTGTGTTGGTTTCTTTTAGGAAGTTGAATCTGTGTTTAGATTCAGCGAGGTAGAAACACGTTTCTTCTAAAAGCTGCGTTTGGACATTCCAGAGTGCATGGGAGAACATGCTGTAAAGAGAAAATCTTGCTCTAAAACCAAAACGGAGCTATCTAGCAGTATGTTTGTCAATGTGTGTATTGCACTTCCAGAGTTAAACTGATGTGTTTTTGAAGCAGTTTAGAAACCCTTTCTTTGTAGAATGTAGAAACAGTCATTTCCAGCCCTAGAAACGCATGTAAGAGTTAGCAGTAAGAATGCGTTTAAAACACAGAAAACCCGCTTCTAACAAACTCATCTGCTGTGTGTTGGTTTCTTTTAGGAAGTTGCATCTAAGTTTAGATTCAGAGAGGTAGAAACACGTTTCTTCTAAAAGCTGCGTTTGGACATTCCAGAGTGTATGGGAGAACATGCTGTAAAGAGAAATACCTTGCTCTAAAGCCAAAACGAAGCTATCTAGCAGAATGTTTGTCAATCTGTGTATTCCACTTCCAGAGTTAAACTGATTTGTGTTTGCAGCAGTTTAGAAACCATTTCTTTGGAGAATATAGAAACAGTCATTTCCAGCCCTAGAAACGCATGTAAGAGTTAGCAGTAAGAATGCGTTTAAAACACAGAAAACCCGCTTCTTACAAACTCATCTGCTGTGGTTGGTTCCTTTTAGGAAATTGCATCTATGTTTAGATTCAGCGAGGTAGAAACACGTTTCTTCTAAAAGCTACGTTTGGACATTCCAGAGTGCATGGGAGAACATGCTGTAAAG
Source organism: Saimiri boliviensis (assembly GCF_048565385.1). Classification (NCBI taxonomy): domain Eukaryota; kingdom Metazoa; phylum Chordata; class Mammalia; order Primates; family Cebidae; genus Saimiri; species Saimiri boliviensis. The sequence goes on along the minus strand of NC_133454.1, from coordinate 29,239,653 downwards.
AGAAATACCTTGCTCTAAAACCAAAACGAAGCTATCTAGCAGAATGTTTTTCAATGTGTGTATTCCACTTCCAGAGTTAAACTGATGTGGGTTTGCAGCAGTTCAGAAACCCTTTCTTTGGAGAATGCAAAAAAAGTCATTTCCAGCCCTAGAGACGCATGTAAAAGTTAGCAGGAAGAATGCGTTTAAAACACAGAAAACCCGCTTCTTACAAACTCATCTGCTGTGTGTTGGTTCTTTTTAGGAAGTTGGGTCTCTGTTTAGATTCAGCGAGGTAGAAACACGTCTCTTCTAAAAGCGGCGTTTGGACATTACAAAGTGCATGGGAGAACATGCTGTAAAGAGAAAATCTTGCTCTAAAACCAAAACGAAGCTATCTAGCAGTATGTTTGTCAATGTGTGTATTCAACGTCCAGAGTTAAACTGATGTGTGTTTGAAGCAGTTCAGAAACCCTTTCTTTGGAGAATGTAGAAACAGTCATTTCCAGCCCTAGAAACGTATGTAAGAGTTAGAAGTAAGAATGCGTTTAATACACAGAAAACCCGCTTCTTACAAACTCATCTGCTGTGTGTTGGTTCCTTTTAGGAAGTTGCATCTATGTTTAGATTAAGCGAGGTAGAAACACGTTTCTTCTAAAAGCTGCGTTTGGACATTCCAGAGTGCATTGGAGAACAGACTGTAAAGAGAAAAACCTTGCTCTAAAACCAAAACGGAGCTATCTAGCAGAATGTTTCTCAAAGTGTGTATTCAACTACCAGAGTTAAACTGATGTTTGTTTGCAGCAGTTCAGAAACCCTTTGTTTGGAGAATGTAGAAACAGTCATTTCCAGCCCTAGAAACGCATGTAAGAGTTAGCAGTAAGAATGCGTTTAAAACACAGAAAACCCGCTTCTAACAAACTCATCTGCTGTGTGTTGGTTCCTTTTAGGAAGTTGCATCTATGTTTAGATTCAGAGAGGTAGAAACACGTTTCTTCTAAAAGCTGCGTTTGGACATTCTAGAGTGCATGGGAGAACATGCTGTAAAGAGAAAATCTTGCTCTAAAACCAAAACGGAGCTATCTAGCAGTATGTTTGTCAATGTGTATATTCAACTTTCAGAGTTAAACTGATGTGTGTTTGCAGCAGTTCAGAAACCCTTTCTTTGGAGAATGTGGAAACAGTCATTTCCAGCCCTAGAAACGCATGTAAAAGTTAGCAGTAAGAATGCGTTTAAAACACAGAAAACCCGCTTCTTACAAACTCATCTGCTGTGTGTTGGTTCTTTTTAGGAAGTTGGGTCTATGTTTAGATTCAGCGAGGTAGAAACACGTCTCTTCTAAAAGCGGCGTTTGGACATTACAAAGTGCATGGGAGAACATGCTGTAAAGAGAAAATCTTGCTCTAAAGACAAAACGAAGCTATCTAGCAGTATGTTTGTCAATGTGTGTATTCAACGTCCAGAGTTAAACTGATGTGTGTTTGAAGCAGTTCAGAAACCCTTTCTTTGGAGAATGTAGAAACAGTCATTTCCAGCCCTAGAAACGTATGTAAGAGTTAGAAGTAAGAATGCGTTTAATACACAGAAAACCCGCTTCTTACAAACTCATCTGCTGTGTGTTGGTTCCTTTTAGGAAGTTGCATCTATGTTTAGATTAAGCGAGGTAGAAACACGTTTCTTCTAAAAGCTGCGTTTGGACATTCCAGAGTGCATTGGAGAACAGACTGTAAAGAGAAAAACCTTGCTCTAAAACCAAAACGGAGCTATCTAGCAGAATGTTTGTCAAAGTGTGTATTCAACTACCAGAGTTAAATTGATGTTTGTTTGCAGCAGTTCAGAAACCCTTTCTTTGGAGAATGTAGAAACAGTCATTTCCAGCCCTAGAAACGCATGTAAGAGTTAGCAGTAAGAATGCGTTTAAAACACAGAAAACCCGCTTCTTACAAACTCATCTGCTGTGTGTTGTTTCCTTTTAGGAAGTTGCATCTATGTTTAGATTAAGCGAGGTAGAAACACGTTTCTTCTAAAAGCTGCATTTGGACATTCCAGAGTGCATGGGAGAACAAGCTGTAAAGAGAAAATCTTGCTCTAAATTCAAAACGGAGCTATCTAGCAGTATGTTTGTCAATGTGTGTATTCAACTTTCAGAGTTAAACTGATGTGTGTTTGCAGCAGTTCAGAAACCCTTTCTTTGGAGAATGTAGAAACAGTCATTTCCAGCACTAGAAACGCATGTTAAGAGTTAGAAGTAAGAATGCGTTTAAAACACAGAAAACCCGCTTCTTACAAACTCATCTGCTGTGCGTTGGTTCCTTTTAGGAAGTTGCATCTATTTTTATATTCGGCGAGGTAGAAACACGTTTCTTCTAAAAGCTGCGTTTGGACATTCCAGAGTGCATGGGAGAACATGCTGTAAAGAGAAAATCTTGCTCTAAAACCAAAACGGAGCTATCTAGCAGTATGTTTGTCAATGTGTGTATTCAACTTTCAGAGTTAAACTGATGTGTGTTTGCAGCAGTTCAGAAACCCTTTCTTTGGAGAATGTAGAAACAGTCATTTCCAGCCCTAGAAACGCATGTTAAGAGTTAGAAGTAAGAATGCGTTTAAAACACAGAAGACCCGCTTCTTACAAACTCATCTGCTGTGTGTTGGTTCCTTTTAGGAAGTTGCATCTATGTTTAGATTCAGCGAGGTAGAAACACGTTTCTTCTGAAAGCTGCGTTTGGACATTCCAGAGTGTATGGGAGAACATGCTGTAAAGAGAAAATCTTGCTCTAAAACCAAAACGGAGCTATCTAGCAGTATGTTTGTCAATGTGTGTATTCAACTTCCAGAATTAAACTGATGTGTGTTTGAAGCAGTTCAGAAACCCTTTTTTTGGAGAATGTAGAAACAGTCATTTCCAGCCCTAGAAACGCATGTAAGAGTTAGCAGTAAGAATGCGTTTAAAACACAGAAAACCCGCTTCTTACAAACTCATCTGCTGTGTGTTGGTTCCTTTTAGGAAGTTGCATCTATGTTTAGATTCAGCGAGGTAGAAACACGTTTCTTCTAAAAGCTGCGTTTGGACATTCCAGAGTGCATTGGAGAACAGGCTGTAAAGAGAAAAACCTTGCTCTAAAACCAAAACGGAGCTATCTAGCAGAATGTTTGTCAATGTGTGTATTCCACTTCCAGAGTTATGCTGATGTGTGTTTGCAGCAGTTCAGAAACCCTTTCTTTGGAGAATGTAGAAAAAGTCATTTCCAGCCCTAGAGACGCATATAAGAGTTAGCAGTATTAATGCTTTTAAAACACAGAAGACCCGCTTCTTACAAACTCATCTGCTGTGTGTTGGTTCCTTTTAGGCAGTTGCATCTATGTTTAGATTCAGCGAGGTAGAAACACGTTTCTTCTAAAAGCTGCGTTTGGACATTCCAGAGTGCATGGGAGAACAGGCTCTAAAGAGAAAAACCTTGCTCTAAAACCAAAACGGAGTTATCTAGCAGAATGTTTGTCAATGTTTATATTCAACTTCCAGAGTTAAACTGATGTGTGTTTGCAGCAGTTCAGAAACCCTTTCTTTGGAGAATGTAGAAACTGTCATTTCCAGCCCTAGAAACGCATGTAAGAGTTAGCAGTAAGAATGCGTTTAAAACACAGAAAACCCGCTTCTAACAAACTCATCTGCTGTGTGTTGGTTCCTTTTAGGAAGTTGCATCTATGTTTAGATTCAGAGAGGTAGAAACACGTTTCTTCTAAAAGCTGCGTTTGGACATTCTAGAGTGCATGGGAGAACATGCTGTAAAGAGAAAATCTTGCTCTAAAACCAAAACGGAGCTATCTAGCAGTATGTTTGTCAATGTGTATATTCAACTTTCAGAGTTAAACTGATGTGTGTTTGCAGCAGTTCAGAAACCCTTTCTTTGGAGAATGTGGAAACAGTCATTTCCAGCCCTAGAAACGCATGTAAGAGTTAGAAGTAAGAATGCGTTTAATACACAGAAAACCCGCTTCTTACAAACTCATCTGCTGTGTGTTGGTTCCTTTTAGGAAGTTGCATCTATGTTTAGATTAAGCGAGGTAGAAACACGTTTCTTCTAAAAGCTGCGTTTGGACATTCCAGAGTGCATTGGAGAACAGACTGTAAAGAGAAAAACCTTGCTCTAAAACCAAAACGGAGCTATCTAGCAGAATGTTTGTCAAAGTGTGTATTCAACTACCAGAGTTAAATTGATGTTTGTTTGCAGCAGTTCAGAAACCCTTTCTTTGGAGAATGTAGAAACAGTCATTTCCAGCCCTAGAAACGCATGTAAGAGTTAGCAGTAAGAATGCGTTTAAAACACAGAAAACCCGCTTCTTACAAACTCATCTGCTGTGTGTTGTTTCCTTTTAGGAAGTTGCATCTATGTTTAGATTAAGCGAGGTAGAAACACGTTTCTTCTAAAAGCTGCATTTGGACATTCCAGAGTGCATGGGAGAACAAGCTGTAAAGAGAAAATCTTGCTCTAAATTCAAAACGGAGCTATCTAGCAGTATGTTTGTCAATGTGTGTATTCAACTTTCAGAGTTAAACTGATGTGTGTTTGCAGCAGTTCAGAAACCCTTTCTTTGGAGAATGTAGAAACAGTCATTTCCAGCACTAGAAACGCATGTTAAGAGTTAGAAGTAAGAATGCGTTTAAAACACAGAAAACCCGCTTCTTACAAACTCATCTGCTGTGCGTTGGTTCCTTTTAGGAAGTTGCATCTATTTTTATATTCGGCGAGGTAGAAACACGTTTCTTCTAAAAGCTGCGTTTGGACATTCCAGAGTGCATGGGAGAACATGCTGTAAAGAGAAAATCTTGCTCTAAAACCAAAACGGAGCTATCTAGCAGTATGTTTGTCAATGTGTGTATTCAACTTTCAGAGTTAAACTGATGTGTGTTTGCAGCAGTTCAGAAACCCTTTCTTTGGAGAATGTAGAAACAGTCATTTCCAGCCCTAGAAACGCATGTTAAGAGTTAGAAGTAAGAATGCGTTTAAAACACAGAAGACCCGCTTCTTACAAACTCATCTGCTGTGTGTTGGTTCCTTTTAGGAAGTTGCATCTATGTTTAGATTCAGCGAGGTAGAAACACGTTTCTTCTGAAAGCTGCGTTTGGACATTCCAGAGTGTATGGGAGAACATGCTGTAAAGAGAAAATCTTGCTCTAAAACCAAAACGGAGCTATCTAGCAGTATGTTTGTCAATGTGTGTATTCAACTTCCAGAATTAAACTGATGTGTGTTTGAAGCAGTTCAGAAACCCTTTTTTTGGAGAATGTAGAAACAGTCATTTCCAGCCCTAGAAACGCATGTAAGAGTTAGCAGTAAGAATGCGTTTAAAACACAGAAAACCCGCTTCTTACAAACTCATCTGCTGTGTGTTGGTTCCTTTTAGGAAGTTGCATCTATGTTTAGATTCAGCGAGGAAGAAACACGTTTCTTCTAAAAGCTGCGTTTGGACATTCCAGAGTGCATTGGAGAACAGGCTGTAAAGAGAAAAACCTTGCTCTAAAACCAAAACGGAGCTATCTAGCAGAATGTTTGTCAATGTGTGTATTCCACTTCCAGAGTTATGCTGATGTGTGTTTGCAGCAGTTCAGAAACCCTTTCTTTGGAGAATGTAGAAAAAGTCATTTCCAGCCCTAGAGACGCATATAAGAGTTAGCAGTATTAATGCTTTTAAAACACAGAAGACCCGCTTCTTACAAACTCATCTGCTGTGTGTTGGTTCCTTTTAGGCAGTTGCATCTATGTTTAGATTCAGCGAGGTAGAAACACGTTTCTTCTAAAAGCTGCGTTTGGACATTCCAGAGTGCATGGGAGAACAGGCTCTAAAGAGAAAAACCTTGCTCTAAAACCAAAACGGAGTTATCTAGCAGAATGTTTGTCAATGTTTATATTCAACTTCCAGAGTTAAACTGATGTGTGTTTGCAGCAGTTCAGAAACCCTTTCTTTGGAGAATGTAGAAACTGTCATTTCCAGCCCTAGAAACGCATGTAAGAGTTAGCAGTAAGAATGCGTTTAAAACACAGAAAACCCGCTTCTAACAAACTCATCTGCTGTGTGTTGGTTCCTTTTAGGAAGTTGCATCTATGTTTAGATTCAGAGAGGTAGAAACACGTTTCTTCTAAAAGCTGCGTTTGGACATTCTAGAGTGCATGGGAGAACATGCTGTAAAGAGAAAATCTTGCTCTAAAACCAAAACGGAGCTATCTAGCAGTATGTTTGTCAATGTGTATATTCAACTTTCAGAGTTAAACTGATGTGTGTTTGCAGCAGTTCAGAAACCCTTTCTTTGGAGAATGTGGAAACAGTCATTTCCAGCCCTAGAAACGCATGTAAAAGTTAGCAGTAAGAATGCGTTTAAAACACAGAAAACCCGCTTCTTACAAACTCATCTGCTGTGTGTTGGTTCTTTTTAGGAAGTTGGGTCTATGTTTAGATTCAGCGAGGTAGAAACACGTCTCTTCTAAAAGCGGCGTTTGGACATTACAAAGTGCATGGGAGAACATGCTGTAAAGAGAAAATCTTGCTCTAAAACCAAAACGAAGCTATCTAGCAGTATGTTTGTCAATGTGTGTATTCAACGTCCAGAGTTAAACTGATGTGTGTTTGAAGCAGTTCAGAAACGCTTTCTTTGGAGAATGTAGAAACAGTCATTTCCAGCCCTAGAAACGTATGTAAGTGTTAGAAGTAAGAATGCGTTTAATACACAGAAAACCCGCTTCTTACAAACTCATCTGCTGTGTGTTGGTTCCTTTTAGGAAGTTGCATCTATGTTTAGATTCAGCGAGGTAGAAACACGTTTCTTCTAAAAGCTGCGTTTGGACATTCCAGAGTGCATTGGAGAACAGACTGTAAAGAGAAAACCTTGCTCTAAAACCAAAACGGAGCTATCTAGCAGAATGTTTGTCAAAGTGTGTATTCAACTACCAGAGTTAAACTAATGTTTGTTTGCAGCAGTTCAGAAACCCTTTGTTTGGAGAATGTAGAAACAGTCATTTCCAGCCCTAGAAACGCATGTAAGAGTTAGCAGTAAGAATGCGTTTAAAACACAGAAAACCCGCTTCTTACAAACTCATCTGCTGTGTGTTGTTTCCTTTTAGGAAGTTGCATCTATGTTTAGATTAAGCGAGGTAGAAACACATTTCTTCTAAAAGCTGCATTTGGACATTCCAGAGTGCATGGGAGAACAAGCTGTAAAGAGAAAATCTTGCTCTAAAATCAAAACGGAGCTATCTAGCAGTATGTTTGTCAATGTGTGTATTCAACTTTCAGAGTTAAACTGATGTGTGTTTGCAGCAGTTCAGAAACCCTTCCTTTGGAGAATGTAGAAACAGTCATTTCCAGCACTAGAAACGCATGTTAAGAGTTAGAAGTAAGAATGCGTTTAAAACACAGAAAACCCGCTTCTTACAAACTCATCTGCTGTGCGTTGGTTCCTTTTAGGAAGTTGCATCTATTTTTATATTCGGCGAGGTAGAAACACGTTTCTTCTAAAAGCTGCGTTTGGACATTCCAGAGTGCATGGGAGAACATGCTGTAAAGAGAAAATCTTGCTCTAAAACCAAAACGGAGCTATCTAGCAGTATGTTTGTCAAAGTGTGTATTCAACTTTCAGAGTTAAACTGATGTGTGTTTGCAGCAGTTCAGAAACCCTTTCTTTGGAGAATGCAGAAAAACTCATTTCCAGCCCTAGAGACGGATATAAGAGTTAGCAGTATTAATGCGTTTAAAACACAGAAGACCCGCTTCTTACAAACTCATCTGCTGTGTGTTGGTTTCTTTTAGGAAGTTGCATCTGTGTTTAGATTCAGCGAGGTAGAAACACGTTTCTTCTAAAAGCTGCGTTTGGACATTCCAGAGTGCATGGGAGAACATGCTGTAAAGAGAAAATCTTGCTCTAAAACCAAAACGGAGCTATCTAGCAGTATGTTTGTCAATGTGTGTATTCCACTTCCTGAGTTAAACTGATGTGTTTTTGAAGCAGTTTAGAAACCCTTTCTTTGTAGAATGTAGAAACAGTCATTTCCAGCCCTAGAAACGCATGTAAGAGTTAGCAGTAAGAATGCGTTTAAAACACAGAAAACCGGCTTCTAACAAACTCATCTGCTGTGTGTTGGTTCCTTTTAGGCAGTTGCATCTATGTTTAGATTCAGCGAGGTAGAAACACGTTTCTTCTAAAAGCTTCGTTTGGACATTCTAGAGTGCTTGGGAGAACATGCTGTAAAGAGAAAATCTTGCTCTAAAACCAAAACGGAGCTATCTAGCAGTATGTTTGTCAATGTGTGTATTCAACTTTCAGAGTTAAACTGATGTGTGTTTGCAGCAGTTCCGAAACCCTTTCTTTGGAGAATGTAGAAACAGTCATTTCCAGCCCTAGAAACGCATGTAAGAGTTAGCAGTAAGAATGCGTTTAAAACACAGAAAACCCGCTTCTTACAAACTCATCTGCTGTGTGTTGGTTCCTTTTAGGAAGTTGCATCTACGTTTAGATTAAGCGAGGTAGAAACACGTTTCTTCTAATAGCTGCGTTTGGACATTCCAGAGTGCATGGGAGAACATGCTGTAAAGGGAAAATCTTGCTCTAAAACCAAAACGGAGCTATCTAGCAGTATGTATGTCAATGTGTGTATTCAACTTCCAGAGTTAAACTGATGTGTGTTTGAAGCAGTTAAGAAACCCTTTCTTTGGAGAATGTAGAAACAGTCATTTCCAGCCCTAGAGACGCATATAAGATTTAGCAGTATTAATGCGTTTAAAACACAGAAGACCCGCTTCTTACAAACTCATCTGCTGTGTGTTGGTTCCTTTTAGGAAGTTGCATCTATGTTTAGATTCAGCGACGTAGAAACACGTTTCTTCTAAAAGCTGCGTTTGGACATTTTAGAGTGCATTGGAGAACAGGCTGTAAAGAGAAAAACCTTGCTCTAAAACCAAAACGGAGCTATCTAGCAGAATGTTTGTCAATGTTTATGTTTAACTTCCAGAGTTAAACTGATGTGTGTTTGCAGCAGTTCAGAAACCCTTTCTTTGTAGAATGTAGAAACAGTCATTTCCAGCCCTAGAAACGCCTGTAAAAGTTAGCAGTAAGAATGCGTTTAAAACACAGAAAACCCGCTTCTTACAAACTCATCTGCTGTGTGTTGGTTCTTTTTAGGAAGTTGCGTCTATGTTTAGATTCAGCGAGGTAGAAGCACGTCTCTTCTAAAAGCTGCGTTTGGACATTACAAAGTGCATGGGAGAACATGCTGTAAAGAGAAAATCTTGCTCTAAAACCAAAACGGAGCTATCTAGCAGTATGTTTGTCAATGTGTGTATTCAACTTTCAGAGGTAAACTGATGTGTGTTTGAAGCAGTTCAGAAACCCTTTCTTTGTAGAATGTAGAAACAGTCATTTCCAGCCCTAGAAACGCATGTAAGTGTTAGAAGTATGAATGCGTTTAAAACACAGAAAACCCGCTTCTTACAAACTCATCGGCTGTGTGTTGGTTCCTTTTAGGAAGTTGCATCTATGTTTAGATTCAGCGACGTAGAAACACGTTTCTTCTAAAAGCTGCGTTTGGACATTCCAGAGATGATGGGAGAAAATGCCGTAAAGAGAAAATCTTGCTCTAAAACCAAAACGGAGCTATCTAGCAGTATCTTTGTCAATGTGTGTATTCAACTTTCAGAGTTAAACTGATGTGTGTTTGCAGCAGTTCAGAAACCCTTTCTTTGGAGAATGTAGAAACAGTCATTTCCAGCCCTAGAAACGCATGTAAGAGTTAGAAGTAAGAATGCGTTTAAAACACAGAAAACCCGCTTCTTACAAACTCATCTGCTGTGTGTTGGTTCCTTTTAGTAAGCTGCATCTATGTTTAGATTCAGCGAGGTAGAAACACGTTTCTTCTAAAAGCTGCATTTGGACATTCCAGAGTGCATGGGAGAACATGCTGTAAAGAGAAATACGTTGCTCTACAACCAAAACGAAGCTATCTAGGAGAATGTTTGTCAATGTGTGTATTCCACTTCAAGAGTTAAACTGATGTGTGTTTGCAGCAGTTCAGAAACCCTTTCTTTGGAGAATGCAGAAAAACTCATTTCCAGCCCTAGAGACGCATATAAGAGTTAGCAGTATTAATGCGTTTAAAACACAGAAGACCCGCTTCTTACAAACTCATCTGCTGTGTGTTGGTTTCTTTTAGGAAGTTGCATCTATGTTTAGATTCAGCGAGGTAGAAACACGTTTCTTCTAAAAGCTGCGTTTGGACATTCCAGAGTGCATGGGAGAACATGCTGTAAAGAGAAAATCTTGCTCTAAAACCAAAACGGAGCTATCTAGCAGTATGTTTGTCAATGTGTGTATTCCACTTCCTGAGTTAAACTGATGTGTTTTTGAAGCAGTTTAGAAACCCTTTCTTTGTAGAATGTAGAAACAGTCATTTCCAGCCCTAGAAACGCATGTAAGAGTTAGCAGTAAGAATGCGTTTAAAACACAGAAAACCCGCTTCTAACAAACTCATCTGCTGTGTGTTGGTTCCTTTTAGGCAGTTGCATCTATGTTTAGATTCAGCGAGGTAGAAACACGTTTCTTCTAAAAGCTTCGTTTGGACATTCTAGAGTGCTTGGGAGAACATGCTGTAAAGAGAAAATCTTGCTCTAAAACCAAAACGGAGCTATCTAGCAGTATGTTTGTCAATGTGTGTATTCAACTTTCAGAGTTAAACTGATGTGTGTTTGCAGCAGTTCCGAAACCCTTTCTTTGGAGAATGTAGAAACAGTCATTTCCAGCCCTAGAAACGCATGTAAGAGTTAGCAGTAAGAAAGCGTTTAAAACACAGAAAACCCGCTTCTTACAAACTCATCTGCTGTGTGTTGGTTCCTTTTAGGAAGTTGCATCTACGTTTAGATTAAGCGAGGTAGAAACACGTTTCTTCTAATAGCTGCGTTTGGACATTCCAGAGTGCATGGGAGAACATGCTGTAAAGGGAAAATCTTGCTCTAAAACCAAAACGGAGCTATCTAGCAGTATGTTTGTCAATGTGTGTATTCAACTTCCAGAGTTAAACTGATGTGTGTTTGAAGCAGTTAAGAAACCCTTTCTTTGGAGAATGTAGAAACAGTCATTTCCAGCCCTAGAGACGCATATAAGAGTTAGCAGTATTAATGCGTTTAAAACACAGAAGACCTGCTTCTTACAAACTCATCTGCTGTGTGTTGGTTCCTTTTAGGAAGTTGCATCTATGTTTAGATTCAGCGACGTAGAAACACGTTTCTTCTAATAGCTGCGTTTGGACATTTTAGAGTGCATTGGAGAACAGGCTGTAAAGAGAAAAACCTTGCTCTAAAACCAAAACGGAGCTATCTAGCAGAATGTTTGTCAATGTTTATGTTTAACTTCCAGAGTTAAACTGATGTGTGTTTGCAGCAGTTCAGAAACCCTTTCTTTGTAGAATGTAGAAACAGTCATTTCCAGCCCTAGAAACGCCTGTAAAAGTTAGCAGTAAGAATGCGTTTAAAACACAGAAAACCCGCTTCTTACAAACTCATCTGCTGTGTGTTGGTTCTTTTTAGGAAGTTGCGTCTATGTTTAGATTCAGCGAGGTAGAAGCACGTCTCTTCTAAAAGCTGCGTTTGGACATTACAAAGTGCATGGGAGAACATGCTGTAAAGAGAAAATCTTGCTCTAAAACCAAAACGGAGCTATCTAGCAGTATGTTTGTCAATGTGTGTATTCAACTTTCAGAGGTAAACTGATGTGTGTTTGAAGCAGTTCAGAAACCCTTTCTTTGTAGAATGTAGAAACAGTCATTTCCAGCCCTAGAAACGCATGTAAGTGTTAGAAGTATGAATGCGTTTAAAACACAGAAAACCCGCTTCTTACAAACTCATCGGCTGTGTGTTGGTTCCTTTTAGGAAGTTGCATCTATGTTTAGATTCAGCGACGTAGAAACACGTTTCTTCTAAAAGCTGCGTTTGGACATTCCAGAGATGATGGGAGAAAATGCCGTAAAGAGAAAATCTTGCTCTAAAACCAAAACGGAGCTATCTAGCAGTATCTTTGTCAATGTGTGTATTCAACTTTCAGAGTTAAACTGATGTGTGTTTGCAGCAGTTCAGAAACCCTTTCTTTGGAGAATGTAGAAACAGTCATTTCCAGCCCTAGAAACGCATGTAAGAGTTAGAAGTAAGAATGCGTTTAAAACACAGAAAACCCGCTTCTTACAAACTCATCTGCTGTGTGTTGGTTCCTTTTAGTAAGCTGCATCTATGTTTAGATTCAGCGAGGTAGAAACACGTTTCTTCTAAAAGCTGCATTTGGACATTCCAGAGTGCATGGGAGAACATGCTGTAAAGAGAAATACGTTGCTCTACAACCAAAACGAAGCTATCTAGGAGAATGTTTGTCAATGTGTGTATTCCACTTCAAGAGTTAAACTGATGTGTGTTTGCAGCAGTTCAGAAACCCTTTCTTTGGAGAATGCAGAAAAACTCATTTCCAGCCCTAGAGACGCATATAAGAGTTAGCAGTATTAATGCGTTTAAAACACAGAAGACCCGCTTCTTACAAACTCATCTGCTGTGTGTTGGTTTCTTTTAGGAAGTTGCATCTATGTTTAGATTCAGCGAGGTAGAAACACGTTTCTTCTAAAAGCTGCGTTTGGACATTCCAGAGTGCATGGGAGAACATGCTGTAAAGAGAAAATCTTGCTCTAAAACCAAAACGGAGCTATCTAGCAGTATGTTTGTCAATGTGTGTATTCCACTTCCTGAGTTAAACTGATGTGTTTTTGAAGCAGTTTAGAAACCCTTTCTTTGTAGAATGTAGAAACAGTCATTTCCAGCCCTAGAAACGCATGTAAGAGTTAGCAGTAAGAATGCGTTTAAAACACAGAAAACCCGCTTCTAACAAACTCATCTGCTGTGTGTTGGTTCCTTTTAGGCAGTTGCATCTATGTTTAGATTCAGCGAGGTAGAAACACGTTTCTTCTAAAAGCTTCGTTTGGACATTCTAGAGTGCTTGGGAGAACATGCTGTAAAGAGAAAATCTTGCTCTAAAACCAAAACGGAGCTATCTAGCAGTATGTTTGTCAATGTGTGTATTCAACTTTCAGAGTTAAACTGATGTGTGTTTGCAGCAGTTCCGAAACCCTTTCTTTGGAGAATGTAGAAACAGTCATTTCCAGCCCTAGAAACGCATGTAAGAGTTAGCAGTAAGAAAGCGTTTAAAACACAGAAAACCCGCTTCTTACAAACTCATCTGCTGTGTGTTGGTTCCTTTTAGGAAGTTGCATCTACGTTTAGATTAAGCGAGGTAGAAACACGTTTCTTCTAATAGCTGCGTTTGGACATTCCAGAGTGCATGGGAGAACATGCTGTAAAGGGAAAATCTTGCTCTAAAACCAAAACGGAGCTATCTAGCAGTATGTTTGTCAATGTGTGTATTCAACTTCCAGAGTTAAACTGATGTGTGTTTGAAGCAGTTAAGAAACCCTTTCTTTGGAGAATGTAGAAACAGTCATTTCCAGCCCTAGAGACGCATATAAGAGTTAGCAGTATTAATGCGTTTAAAACACAGAAGACCTGCTTCTTACAAACTCATCTGCTGTGTGTTGGTTCCTTTTAGGAAGTTGCATCTATGTTTAGATTCAGCGACGTAGAAACACGTTTCTTCTAAAAGCTGCGTTTGGACATTTTAGAGTGCATTGGAGAACAGGCTGTAAAGAGAAAAACCTTGCTCTAAAACCAAAACGGAGCTATCTAGCAGAATGTTTGTCAATGTTTATGTTTAACTTCCAGAGTTAAACTGATGTGTGTTTGCAGCAGTTCAGAAACCCTTTCTTTGTAGAATGTAGAAACAGTCATTTCCAGCCCTAGAAACGCATGTAAAAGTTAGCAGTAAGAATGCGTTTAAAACACAGAAAACCCGCTTCTTACAAACTCATCTGCTGTGTGTTGGTTCTTTTTAGGAAGTTGCGTCTATGTTTAGATTCAGCGAGGTAGAAGCACGTCTCTTCTAAAAGCTGCGTTTGGACATTACAAAGTGCATGGGAGAACATGTTGTAAAGAGAAAATCTTGCTCTAAAACCAAAACGGAGCTATCTAGCAGTATGTTTGTCAATGTGTGTATTCAACTTTCAGAGGTAAACTGATGTGTGTTTGAAGCAGTTCAGAAACCCTTTCTTTGTAGAATGTAGAAACAGTCATTTCCAGCCCTAGAAACGCATGTAAGTGTTAGAAGTAAGAATGCGTTTAAAACACAGAAAACCCGCTTCTTACAAACTCATCGGCTGTGTGTTGGTTCCTTTTAGGAAGTTGCATCTATGTTTAGATTCAGCGACGTAGAAACACGTTTCTTCTAAAAGCTGCGTTTGGACATTCCAGAGATGATGGGAGAAAATGCCGTAAAGAGAAAATCTTGCTCTAAAACCAAAACGGAGCTATCTAGCAGTATCTTTGTCAATGTGTGTATTCAACTTTCAGAGTTAAACTGATGTGTGTTTGCAGCAGTTCAGAAACCCTTTCTTTGGAGAATGTAGAAACAGTCATTTCCAGCCCTAGAAACGCATGTAAGAGTTAGAAGTAAGAATGCGTTTAAAACACAGAAAACCCGCTTCTTACAAACTCATCTGCTGTGTGTTGGTTCCTTTTAGTAAGCTGCATCTATGTTTAGATTCAGCGAGGTAGAAACACGTTTCTTCTAAAAGCTGCATTTGGACATTCCAGAGTGCATGGGAGAACATGCTGTAAAGAGAAATACGTTGCTCTACAACCAAAACGAAGCTATCTAGCAGAATGTTTGTCAATGTGTGTATTCCACTTCAAGAGTTAAACTGATGTGTGTTTGCAGCAGTTCAGAAACCCTTTCTTTGGAGAATGCAGAAAAACTCATTTCCAGCCCTAGAGACGCATATAAGAGTTAGCAGTATTAATGCGTTTAAAACACAGAAGACCCGCTTCTTACAAACTCATCTGCTTTGTGTTGGTTTCTTTTAGGAAGTTGCATCTATGTTTAGATTCAGCGAGGTAGAAACACGTTCATTCTAAAAGCTGCGTTTGGACATTCCAGAGTGCATGGGAGAACATGCTGCAAAGAGAAAATCTTGCTCTAAAACCAAAACGGAGCTATCTAGCAGTATGTTTGTCAATGTGTGTATTCCACTTCCAGAGTTAAACTGATGTGTTTTTGAAGCAGTTTAGAAACCCTTTCTTTGTAGAATGTAGAAACAGTCATTTACAGCCCTAGAAACGCATGTAAGAGTTAGCAGTAAGAATGCGTTTAAAACACAGAAAACCCGCTTCTAACAAACTCATCTGCTGTGTGTTGGTTCCTTTTAGGCAGTTGCATCTATGTTTAGATTCAGCGAGGTAGAAACACGTTTCTTCTAAAAGCTTCGTTTGGACATTCTAGAGTGCTTGGGAGAACATGCTGTAAAGAGAAAATCTTGCTCTAAAACCAAAACGGAGCTATCTAGCAGTATGTTTGTCAATGTGTGTATTCAACTTTCAGAGTTAAACTGATGTGTGTTTGCAGCAGTTCAGAAACCCTTTCTTTGGAGAATGTAGAAACAGTCATTTCCAGCCCTAGAAACGCATGTAAGAGTTAGAAGTAAGAATGCGTTTAAAACACAGAAAACCCGCTTCTTACAAACTCATCTGCTGTGTGTTGGTTCCTTTTAGAAAGTTGCATCTATGTTTAGATTTAGAGAGGTAGAAACACGTTTCTTCTAAAAGCTGCCTTTGGACATTCCAGAGTGCATTGGAGAACAGGCTGTAAAGAGAAAAACCTTGCTCTAAAACCAAAACGGAGCTATCTAGCAGAATGTTTGTCAATGTGTGTATTTCACTTCCAGAGTTATACTGATGTGTGTTTGCAGCAGTTCAGAAACCCTTTGTTTGGAGAATGTAGAAACAGTCATTTCCAGCCCTAGAAACGCATGTAAGAGTTAGCAGTAAAAATGCGTTCAAAATACAGAAAACCCGCTTCTTACAAACTCATCTGCTGTGCGTTGGTTCCTTTTAGGAAGTTGCATCTATGTTTAGATTCGGCGAGGTAGAAACACGTTTCTTCTAAAAGCTGCGTTTGGACATTCCAGAGTGGATTGGAGAACAGGCTGTAAAGAGAAATACCTTGCTCTAAAACCAAAACGGAGCTATCTAGCAGAATGGTTGTCAATGTGTGTATTCAACTTCCAGAGTTAAACTGATGTGTGTTTGCAGCAGTTCAGAAACCCTTTCTTTGGAGAATGTAGAAACAGTCATTTCCAGCCCTAGAAACGCATGTAAGAGTTAGCAGTAAGAATGCGTTTAAAACACAGAAAACCCGCTTCTAACAAACTCATCTGCTGTGTGTTGGTTCCTTTTAGGCAGTTGCATCTATGTTTAGATTCAGCGAGGTAGAAACACGTTTCCTCTAAAAGCTGCGTTTGGACATTCTAGAGTGCATGGGAGAACATGCTGTAATGAGAAAATCTTGCTCTAAAACCAAAACGGAGCTATCTAGCAGTATGTTTGTCAATGTGTGTATTTAACTTTCAGAGTTAAACTGATGTGTGTTTGCAGCAGTTCAGAAACCCTTTCTTTGGAGAATGTAGAAACAGTCATTTCCAGCCCTAGAAACGCATGTAAGAGTTAGAAGTAAGAATGCGTTTAAAACACAGAAAACCCGCTTCTTACAAACTCATCTGCTGTGTGTTGGTTCCTTTTAGGAAGTTGCATCTATGTTTAGATTCAGCGAGGTAGAAACACGTTTCTTCTAAAAGCTGCGTTTGGACATTCCAGAGTGCATGGGAGAACATGCTGTAAAGAGAAATACGTTGCTCTACAACCAAAACGAAGCTATCTAGCAGAATGTTTGTCAATGTGTGTATTCCACTTCAAGAGTTAAACTGATGTGTGTTTGCAGCAGTTCAGAAACCCTTTCTTTGGAGAATGCAGAAAAACTCATTTCCAGCCCTAGAGACGCATATAAGAGTTAGCAGTATTAATGCGTTTAAAACACAGAAGACCCGCTTCTTACAAACTCATCTGCTGTGTGTTGGTTTCTTTTAGGAAATTGCATCTATGTTTAGATTCAGCGAGGTAGAAACACGTTTCATCTAAAAGCTGCGTTTGGACATTGCAGAGTGCATGGGAGAACATGCTGTAAAGAGAAAATCTTGCTCTAAAACCAAAACGGAGCTATCTAGCAGTATGTTTGTCAATGTGTGTATTCCACTTCCAGAGTTAAACTGATGTGTTTTTGAAGCAGTTTAGAAACCCTTTCTTTGTAGAATGTAGAAAGAGTCATTTCCAGCCCTAGAAACGCATGTAAGAGTTAGCAGTAAGAATGCGTTTAAAACACAGAAAACCCGCTTCTAACAAACTCATCTGCTGTGTGTTGGTTCCTTTTAGGCAGTTGCATCTATGTTTAGATTCAGCGAGGTAGAAACACGTTTCTTCTAAAAGCTTCGTTTGGACATTCTAGAGTGCTTGGGAGAACATGCTGTAAAGAGAAAATCTTGCTCTAAAACCAAAACGGAGCTATCTAGCAGTATGTTTGTCAATGTGTGTATTCCACTTCCAGAGTTAAACTGATGTGTGTTTGCAGCAGTTCAGAAACCCTTTCTTTGGAGAATGTAGAAACAGTCATTTCCAGCCCTAGAAACGCATGTAAGAGTTAGCAGTAAGAATGCGTTTAAAGCACAGAAAACCCGCTTCTAACAAACTCATCTGCTGTGTGTTGGTTCCTTTTAGGCAGTTGCATCTATGTTTAGATTCAGCGAGGTAGAAACACGTTTCCTCTAAAAGCTGCGTTTGGACATTCTAGAGTGCATGGGAGAACATGCTGTAATGAGAAAATCTTGCTCTAAAACCAAAACGGAGCTATCTAGCAGTATGTTTGTCAATCTGTGTATTTAACTTTCAGAGTTAAACTGATGTGTGTTTGCAGCAGTTCAGAAACCCTTTCTTTGGAGAATGTAGAAACAGTCATTTCCAGCCCTTGAAACGCATGTAAGAGTTAGAAGTAAGAATGCGTTTAAAACACAGAAAACCCGCTTCTTACAAACTCATCTGCTGTGTGTTGGTTCCTTTTAGAAAGTTGCATTTATGTTTAGATTCAGAGAGGTAGAAACACGTTTCTTCTAAAAGCTGCGTTTGGACATTCCAGAGTGCATGGGAGAACATGCTGTAAAGAGAAATACCTTGTTCTAAAACCAGAATGAAGCTATCTAGCAGAATGTTTGTCAATGTGTGTATTCCACTTCCAGAGTTAAACTGATTTGTGTTTGCAGCAGTTCAGAAACCCTTTCTTTGGAGAATGTAGAAACAGTCATTTCCAGCCCTAGAAACGCATATAAGAGTTAGCAGTAAAAATGCGTTTAAAACACAGAAAAGCTGCTTCTTACAAACTCATCTGCTGTGTGTTGGTTCCTTTTAGGAAGTTGCATCTATGTTTAGATTCAGCGAGGTAGAAACACGTTTCTTCTAAAAGCTGCGTTTGGACATTCCAGAGTGCATGGGAGAACATGCTGTAAAGAGAAAATCTTGCTCTAAAACCAAAACGGAGCTATCTAGCAGTATGTTTGTCAATGTGTGTATTCAACTTTCAGAGTTAAACTGATGTGTGTTTGCAGCAGTTCAGAAACCCTTTCTTTGGAGAATGTAGAAACAGTCATTTCCAGCCCTAGAAACGCATGTAAGAGTTAGAAGTAATAATGCGTTTAAAACACAGAAAACCCGCTTCTTACAAACTCATCTGCTGTGTGTTGGTTCCTTTTAGGAAGTTGCATCTATGTTTAGATTCAGCGAGGTAGAAACACGTTTCTTCTAAAAGCTGCGTTTGGACATTCCAGAGTGCATGGGAGAACATGCTGTAAAGAGAAATACCTTGCTCTAAAACCAAAACGAAGCTATCTAGCAGAATGTTTGTCAATGTGTGTATTCCACTTCCAGAGTTAAACTGATGTGTGTTTGCAGCAGTTCAGAAACCCTTTCTTTGGAGAATGCAGAAAAAGTCATTTCCAGCCCTAGAGACGCATATAAGAGTTAGCAGTATTAATGCGTTTAAAACACAGAAGACCCGCTTCTTACAAACTCATCTGCTGTGTGTTGGTTTCCTTTAGGAAGTTGCATCTATGTTTAGATTCAGTGAGGTAGAAACACGTTTCTTCTAAAAGCTGCGTTTGGACATTCTAGAGTGCATGGGAGAACATGCTGTAAAGAGAAAATCTTGCTCTAAAACCAAAACGGAGCTATCTAGCAGTATGTTTGTCAATGTGTTAATTCAACTTTCAGAGTTAAACTGATGTGTGTTTGCAGCAGTTCAGAAACCTTTCTTTGGAGAATGTAGAAACAGTCATTTCCAGCCCTAGAAACGCATGTTAAGAGTTAGAAGTAAGAATGCATTTAAAACACAGAAAACCCGCTTCTTACAAACTCATCTGCTGTGTGTTGCTTCCTTTTAGGAAGTTGCATCTATGTTTAGATTCAGTGAGGTAGAAACACGTTTCTTCTAAAAGCTGCGTTTGGACATTCCAGAGTGCATGGGAGAACATGCTGTAAAGGGAAAATCTTGCTCTAAAACCAAAACGGAGCTATCTAGCAGTATGTTTGTCAATGTGTGTATTCAACTTCCAGAGTTAAACTGATGTGTGTTTGAAGCAGTTAAGAAACCCTTTCTTTGGAGAATGTAGAAACAGTCATTTCCAGCCCTAGAGACGCATATAAGAGTTAGCAGTATTAATGCGTTTAAAACACAGAAGACCCGCTTCTTACGAACTCATCTGCTGTGTGTTGGTTCCTTTTAGGAAGTTGCATCTATGTTTAGATTCAGCGAGGTAGAAACACGTTTCTTCTAAAAGCTGCGTTTGGACATTTTAGAGTGCATTGGAGAACAGGCTGTAAAGAGAAAAACCTTGCTCTAAAACCAAAACGGAGCTATCTAGCAGAATGTTTGTCAATGTTTATGTTCAACTTCCAGAGTTAAACTGATGTGTGTTTGAAGCAGTTCAGAAACCCTTTCTTTGTAGAATGTAGAAACAGTCATTTCCAGCCCTAGAAACGCATGTAAAAGTTAGCAGTAAGAATGCGTTTAAAACACAGAAAACCCGCTTCTTACAAACTCATCTGCTGTGTGTTGGTTCTTTTTAGGAAGTTGCGTCTATGTTTAGATTCAGCGAGGTAGAAGCACGTCTCTTCTAAAAGCTGCGTTTGGACATTACAAAGTGCATGGGAGAACATGCTGTAAAGAGAAAATCTTGCTCTAAAACCAAAACGGAGCTATCTAGCAGTATGTTTGTCAATGTGTGTATTCAACTTTCAGAGGTAAACTGATGTGTGTTTGAAGCAGTTCAGAAACCCTTTCTTTGTAGAATGTAGAAACAGTCATTTCCAGCCCTAGGAACTCATGTAAGAGTTAGAAGTAAGAATGCGTTTAAAACACAGAAAACCCGCTTCTTACAAACTCATCTGCTGTGTGTTGTTTCCTTTTAGGAAGTTGCATCTATGTTTAGATTCAGCGACGTAGAAACACGTTTCTTCTAAAAGCTGCGTTTGGACATTCCAGAGATGATGGGAGAAAATGCCGTAAAGAGAAAATCTTGCTCTAAACCCAAAACGGAGCTATCTAGCAGTATCTTTGTCAATGTGTGTATTCAACTTTCAGAGTTAAACTGATGTGTGTTTGCAGCAGTTCAGAAACCCTTTCTTTGGAGAATGTAGAAACAGTCATTTCCAGCCCTAGAAACGCATGTAAGAGTTAGAAGTAAGAATGCGTTTAAAACACAGAAAACCCGGTTCTTACAAACTCATCTGCTGTGTGTTGGTTCCTTTTAGGAAGTTGCATCTATGTTTAGATTCAGCGAGGTAGAAACACGTTTCTTCTAAAAGCTGCGTTTGGACATTACAGAGTGCATGGGAGAACATGCTGTAAAGAGAAATACGTTGCTCTACAACCAAAACGAAGCTATCTAGCAGAATGTTTGTCAATGTGTGTATTCCACTTCAAGAGTTAAACTGATGTGTGTTTGCAGCAGTTCAGAAACCCTTTCTTTGGAGAATGCAGAAAAACTCATTTCCAGCCCTAGAGACGCATATAAGAGTTAGCAGTATTAATGCGTTTAAAACACAGAAGACCCGCTTCTTACAAACTCATCTGCTTTGTGTTGGTTTCTTTTAGGAAGTTGCATCTATGTTTAGATTCAGCGAGGTAGAAACACGTTCATTCTAAAAGCTGCGTTTGGACATTCCAGAGTGCATGGGAGAACATGCTGCAAAGAGAAAATCTTGCTCTAAAACCAAAACGGAGCTATCTAGCAGTATGTTTGTCAATGTGTGTATTCCACTTCCAGAGTTAAACTGATGTGTTTTTGAAGCAGTTTAGAAACCCTTTCTTTGTAGAATGTAGAAACAGTCATTTACAGCCCTAGAAACGCATGTAAGAGTTAGCAGTAAGAATGCGTTTAAAACACAGAAAACCCGCTTCTAACAAACTCATCTGCTGTGTGTTGGTTCCTTTTAGGCAGTTGCATCTATGTTTAGATTCAGCGAGGTAGAAACACGTTTCTTCTAAAAGCTTCGTTTGGACATTCTAGAGTGCTTGGGAGAACATGCTGTAAAGAGAAAATCTTGCTCTAAAACCAAAACGGAGCTATCTAGCAGTATGTTTGTCAATGTGTGTATTCAACTTTCAGAGTTAAACTGATGTGTGTTTGCAGCAGTTCAGAAACCCTTTCTTTGGAGAATGTAGAAACAGTCATTTCCAGCCCTAGAAACGCATGTAAGAGTTAGCAGTAAGAATGCGTTTAAAACACAGAAAACCCGCTTATTACAAACTCATCTGCTGTGTGTTGGTTCCTTTTAGGCAGTTGCATCTATGTTTAGATTCAGCGAGGTAGAAACACGTTTCCTCTAAAAGCTGAGTTTGGACATTCTAGAGTGCATGGGAGAACATGCTGTAAAGAGAAAATCTTGCTCTAAAACCAAAACGGAGCTATCTAGCAGTATGTTTGTCAATGTGTGTATTTAACTTTCAGAGTTAAACTGATGTGTGTTTGCAGCAGTTCAGAAACCCTTTCTTTGGAGAATGTAGAAACAGTCATTTCCAGCCCTAGAAACGCATGTAAGAGTTAGAAGTAAGAATGCGTTTAAAACACAGAAAACCCGCTTCTTACAAACTCATCTGCTGTGTGTTGGTTCCTTTTAGAAAGTTGCATCTATGTTTAGATTTAGAGAGGTAGAAACACGTTTCTTCTAAAAGCTGCCTTTGGACATTCCAGAGTGCATTGGAGAACAGGCTGTAAAGAGAAAAACCTTGCTCTAAAACCAAAACGGAGCTATCTAGCAGAATGTTTGTCAATGTGTGTATTCCACTTCCAGAGTTATACTGATGTGTGTTTGCAGCAGTTCAGAAATCCTTTGTTTGGAGAATGTAGAAACAGTCATTTCCAGCCCTAGAAACGCATGTAAGAGTTAGCAGTAAAAATGCGTTCAAAATACAGAAAACCCGCTTCTTACAAACTCATCTGCTGTGCGTTGGTTCCTTTTAGGAAGTTGCATCTATGTTTAGATTCGGCGAGGTAGAAACACGTTTCTTCTAAAAGCTGCGTTTGGACATTCCAGAGTGGATTGGAGAACAGGCTGTAAAGAGAAATACCTTGCTCTAAAACCAAAACGGAGCTATCTAGCAGAATGGTTGTCAATGTGTGTATTCAACTTCCAGAGTTAAACTGATGTGTGTTTGCAGCAGTTCAGAAACCCTTTCTTTGGAGAATGTAGAAACAGTCATTTCCAGCCCTAGAAACGCATGTAAGAGTTAGCAGTAAGAATGCGTTTAAAACACAGAAAACCCGCTTCTAACAAACTCATCTGCTGTGTGTTGGTTCCTTTTAGGCAGTTGCATCTATGTTTAGATTCAGCGAGGTAGAAACACGTTTCCTCTAAAAGCTGCGTTTGGACATTCTAGAGTGCATGGGAGAACATGCTGTAATGAGAAAATCTTGCTCTAAAACCAAAACGGAGCTATCTAGCAGTATATTTGTCAATGTGTGTATTTAACTTTCAGAGTTAAACTGATGTGTGTTTGCAGCAGTTCAGAAACCCTTTCTTTGGAGAATGTAGAAACAGTCATTTCCAGCCTTAGAAACGCATGTAAGAGTTAGAAGTAAGAATGCGTTTAAAACACAGAAAACCCGCTTCTTACAAACTCATCTGCTGTGTGTTGGTTCCTTTTAGGAAGTTGCATCTATGTTTAGATTCAGCGAGGTAGAAACACGTTTCTTCTAAAAGCTGCGTTTGGACATTCCAGAGTGCATGGGAGAACATGCTGTAAAGAGAAATACGTTGCTCTACAACCAAAACGAAGCTATCTAGCAGAATGTTTGTCAATGTGTGTATTCCACTTCAAGAGTTAAACTGATGTGTGTTTGCAGCAGTTCAGAAACCCTTTCTTTGGAGAATGCAGAAAAACTCATTTCCAGCCCTAGAGACGCATATAAGAGTTAGCAGTATTAATGCGTTTAAAACACAGAAGACCCGCTTCTTACAAACTCATCTGCTGTGTGTTGGTTTCTTTTAGGAAGTTGCATCTATGTTTAGATTCAGCGAGGTAGAAACACGTTTCTTCTAAAAGCTGCGTTTGGACATTCCAGAGTGCATGGGAGAACATGCTGTAAAGAGAAAATCTTGCTCTAAAACCAAAACGGAGCTATCTAGCAGTATGTTTGTCAATGTGTGTATTCCACTTCCAGAGTTAAACTGATGTGTTTTTGAAGCAGTTTAGAAACCCTTTCTTTGTAGAATGTAGAAACAGTCATTTCCAGCCCTAGAAACGCATGTAAGAGTTAGCAGTAAAAATGCGTTCAAAATACAGAAAACCCGCTTCTTACAAACTCATCTGCTGTGCGTTGGTTCCTTTTAGGAAGTTGCATCTATGTTTAGATTCGGCGAGGTAGAAACACGTTTCTTCTAAAAGCTGCGTTTGTACATTCCAGAGTGGATTGGAGAACAGGCTGTAAAGAGAAATACCTTGCTCTAAAACCAAAACGGAGCTATCTAGCAGAATGGTTGTCAATGTGTGTATTCAACTTCCAGAGTTAAACTGATGTGTGTTTGCAGCAGTTCAGAAACCCTTTCTTTGGAGAATGTAGAAACAGTCATTTCCAGCCCTAGAAACGCATGTAAGAGTTAGCAGTAAGAATGCGTTTAAAACACAGAAAACCCGCTTCTAACAAACTCATCTGCTGTGTGTTGGTTCCTTTTAGGCAGTTGCATCTATGTTTAGATTCAGCGAGGTAGAAACACGTTTCCTCTAAAAGCTGCGTTTGGACATTCTAGAGTGCATGGGAGAACATGCTGTAATGAGAAAATCTTGCTCTAAAACCAAAACGGAGCTATCTAGCAGTATGTTTGTCAATGTGTGTATTTAACTTTCAGAGTTAAACTGATGTGTGTTTGCAGCAGTTCAGAAACCCTTTCTTTGGAGAATGTAGAAACAGTCATTTCTAGCCCTAGAAACGCATGTAAGAGTTAGAAGTAAGAATGCGTTTAAAACACAGAAAACCCGCTTCTTACAAACTCATCTGCTGTGTGTTGGTTCCTTTTAGGAAGTTGCATCTATGTTTAGATTCAGCGAGGTAGAAACACGTTTCTTCTAAAAGCTGCGTTTGGACATTCCAGAGTGCATGGGAGAACATGCTGTAAAGAGAAATACGTTGCTCTACAACCAAAACGAAGCTATCTAGCAGAATGTTTGTCAATGTGTGTATTCCACTTCAAGAGTTAAACTGATGTGTGTTTGCAGCAGTTCAGAAACCCTTTCTTTGGAGAATGCAGAAAAACTCATTTCCAGCCCTAGAGACGCATATAAGAGTTAGCAGTATTAATGCGTTTAAAACACAGAAGACCCGCTTCTTACAAACTCATCTGCTGTGTGTTGGTTTCTTTTAGGAAGTTGCATCTATGTTTAGATTCAGCGAGGTAGAAACACGTTTCTTCTAAAAGCTGCGTTTGGACATTCCAGAGTGCATGGGAGAACATGCTGTAAAGAGAAAATCTTGCTCTAAAACCAAAACGGAGCTATCTAGCAGTATGTTTGTCAATGTGTGTATTCCACTTCCAGAGTTAAACTGATGTGTTTTTGAAGCAGTTTAGAAACCCTTTCTTTGTAGAATGTAGAAAGAGTCATTTCCAGCCCTAGAAACGCATGTAAGAGTTAGCAGTAAGAATGCGTTTAAAACACAGAAAACCCGCTTCTAACAAACTCATCTGCTGTGTGTTGGTTCCTTTTAGGCAGTTGCATCTATGTTTAGATTCAGCGAGGTAGAAACACGTTTCTTCTAAAAGCTTCTTTTGGACATTCTAGAGTGCTTGGGAGAACATGCTGTAAAGAGAAAATCTTGCTCTAAAACCAAAACGGAGCTATCTAGCAGTATGTTTGTCAATGTGTGTATTCCACTTCCAGAGTTAAACTGATGTGTGTTTGCAGCAGTTCAGAAACCCTTTCTTTGGAGAATGTAGAAACAGTCATTTCCAGCCCTAGAAACGCATGTAAGAGTTAGCAGTAAGAATGCGTTTAAAACACAGAAAACCCGCTTCTAACAAACTCATCTGCTGTGTGTTGGTTCCTTTTAGGCAGTTGCATCTATGTTTAGATTCAGCGAGGTAGAAACACGTTTCCTCTAAAAGCTGCGTTTGGACATTCCAGAGTGCATGGGAGAACATGCTGCAAAGAGAAATACGTTGCTCTACAACCAAAACGAAGCTATCTAGCAGAATGTTTGTCAATGTGTGTATTCCACTTCCAGAGTTAAACAGATGTGTGTTTGCAGCAGTTCAGAAACCCTTTCTTTGGAGAATGCAGAAAAAGTCATTTCCAGCCCTAGAGACGCATATAAGAGTTAGCAGTATTAATGCGTTTAAAACACAGAAGACCCGCTTCTTACAAACTCATCTGCTGTGTGTTGGTTTCCTTTAGGAAGTTGCATCTATGTTTAGATTCAGTGAGGTAGAAACACGTTTCTTCTAAAAGCTGCGTTTGGACATTCTAGAGTGCATGGGAGAACATGCTGTAAAGAGAAAATCTTGCTCTAAAACCAAAACGGAGCTATCTAGCAGTATGTTTGTCAATGTGTGTATTCAACTTTCAGAGTTAAACTGATGTGTGTTTGCAGCGGTTCAGAAACCTTTCTTTGGAGAATGTAGAAACAGTCATTTCCAGCCCTAGAAACGCATGTTAAGAGTTAGAAGTAAGAATGCATTTAAAACACAGAAAACCCGCTTCTTACAAACTCATCTGCTGTGTGTTGCTTCCTTTTAGGAAGTTGCATCTATGTTTAGATTCAGTGAGGTAGAAACACGTTTCTTCTAAAAGCTGCGTTTGGACATTCCAGAGTGCATGGGAGAACATGCTGTAAAGGGAAAATCTTGCTCTAAAACCAAAACGGAGCTACCTAGCAGTATGTTTGTCAATGTGTGTATTCAACTTCCAGAGTTAAACTGATGTGTGTTTGAAGCAGTTAAGAAACCCTTTCTTTGGAGAATGTAGAAACAGTCATTTCCAGCCCTAGAGACGCATATAAGAGTTAGCAGTATTAATGCGTTTAAAACACAGAAGACCCGCTTCTTACGAACTCATCTGCTGTGTGTTGGTTCCTTTTAGGAAGTTGCATCTATGTTTAGATTCAGCGAGGTAGAAACACGTTTCTTCTAAAAGCTGCGTTTGGACATTTTAGAGTGCATTGGAGAACAGGCTGTAAAGAGAATAACCTTGCTCTAAAACCAAAACGGAGCTATCTAGCAGAATGTTTGTCAATGTTTATGTTCAACTTCCAGAGTTAAACTGATGTGTGTTTGCAGCAGTTCAGAAACCCTTTCTTTGTAAAATGTAGAAACAGTCATTTCCAGCCCTAGAAACGCATGTAAAAGTTAGCAGTAAGAATGCGTTTAAAACACAGAAAACCCGCTTCTTACAAACTCATCTGCTGTGTGTTGGTTCTTTTTAGAAAGTTGCGTCTATGTTTAGATTCAGCGAGGTAGAAGCACGTCTCTTCTAAAAGCTGCGTTTGGACATTACAAAGTGCATGGGAGAACATGCTGTAAAGAGAAAATCTTGCTCTAAAACAAAAACGGAGCTATCTAGCAGTATGTTTGTCAATGTGTGTATTCAACTTTCAGAGTTAAACTGATGTGTGTTTGCAGCAGTTCAGAAACCCTTTCTTTGGAGAATGTAGAAACAATTATTTCCAGCCCTAGAAACGCATGTAAGAGTTAGCAGTAAGAATGCGTTTAAAACACAGAAAACCCGCTTCTAACAAACTCATCTGCTGTGTGTTGGTTCCTTTTAGGCAGTTGCATCTATGTTTAGATTCAGCGAGGTAGAAACACGTTTCCTCTAAAAGCTGCGTTTGGACATTCTAGAGTGCATGGGAGAACATGCTGTAATGAGAAAATCTTGCTCTAAAACCAAAACGGAGCTATCTAGCAGTATGTTTGTCAATGTGTGTATTTAACTTTCAGAGTTAAACTGATGTGTGTTTGCAGCAGTTCAGAAACCCTTTCTTTGGAGAATGTAGAAACAGTCATTTCCAGCCCTAGAAACGCATGTAAGAGTTAGAAGTAAGAATGCGTTTAAAACACAGAAAACCCGCTTCTTACAAATTCATCTGCTGTGTGTTGGTTCCTTTTAGGAAGTTGCATCTATGTTTAGATTCAGCGAGGTAGAAACACGTTTCTTCTAAAAGCTGCGTTTGGACATTCCAGAGTGCATGGGAGAACATGCTGTAAAGAGAAATACGTTGCTCTACAACCAAGACGAAGCTATCTAGCAGAATGTTTGTCAATGTGTGTATTCCACTTCAAGAGTTAAACTGATGTGTGTTTGCAGCAGTTCAGAAACCCTTTCTTTGGAGAATGCAGAAAAACTCATTTCCAGCCCTAGAGACGCATATAAGAGTTAGCAGTATTAATGCGTTTAAAACACAGAAGACCCGCTTCTTACAAACTCATCTGCTGTGTGTTGGTTTCTTTTAGGAAGTTGCATCTATGTTTAGATTCAGCGAGGTAGAAACACGTTTCTTCTAAAAGCTGCGTTTGGACATTCCAGAGTGCATGGGAGAATATGCTGTAAAGAGAAAATCTTGCTCTAAAACCAAAACGGAGCTATCTAGCAGTATGTTTGTCAATGTGTGTATTCCACTTCCAGAGTTAAACTGATGTGTGTTTGCAGCAGTTCAGAAACCCTTTCTTTGGAGAATGTAGAAACAGTCATTTCCAGCCCTAGAAACGCATGGAAGAGTTAGCAGTAAGAATGCGTTTAAAACACAGAAAACCCGCTTCTAACAAACTCATCTGCTGTGTGTTGGTTCCTTTTAGGCAGTTGCATCTATGTTTAGATTCAGCGAGGTAGAAACACGTTTCCTCTAAAAGCTGCGTTTGGACATTCTAGAGTGCATGGGAGAACATGCTGTAAAGAGAAAATCTTGCTCTAAAACCAAAACGGAGCTATCTAGCAGTATGTTTGTCAATGTGTGAATTCAACTTTCAGAGTTAAACTGATGTGTGTTTGCAGCAGTTCAGAAACCTTTCTTTGGAGAATGTAGAAACAGTCATTTCCAGCCCTAGAAACGCATGTTAAGAGTTAGAAGTAAGAATGCATTTAAAACACAGAAAACCCGCTTCTTACACACTCATCTGCTGTGTGTTGGTTCCTTTTAGGAAGTTGCATCTATGTTTAGATTCAGAGAGGTAGAAACACGTTTCTTCTAAAAGCTGCGTTTGGACATTCCAGAGTGCATGGGAGAATATGCTGTAAAGGGAAAATCTTGCTCTAAAACCAAAACGGAGCTATCTAGCAGTATGTTTGTCAATGTGTGTATTCAACTTCCAGAGTTAAACTGATGTGTGTTTGAAGCAGGTAAGAAACCCTTTCTTTGGAGAATGTAGAAACAGTCATTTCCAGCCCTAGAGACGCATATAAGAGTTAGCAGTATTAATGCGTTTAAAACACAGAAGACCCGCTTCTTACGAACTCATCTGCTGTGTGTTGGTTCCTTTTAGGAAGTTGCATCTATGTTTAGATTCAGCGAGGTAGAAACACGTTTCTTCTAAAAGCTGCGTTTGGACATTTTAGAGTGCATTGGAGAACAGGCTGTAAAGAGAAAAACCTTGCTCTAAAACCAAAACGGAGCTATCTAGCAGAATGTTTGTCAATGTTTATGTTCAACTTCCAGAGTTAAACTGATGTGTGTTTGCAGCAGTTCAGAAACCCTTTCTTTGTAGAATGTAGAAACAGTCATTTCCAGCCCTAGAAACGCATGTAAAAGTTAGCAGTAAGAATGCGTTTAAAACACAGAAAACCCGCTTCTTACAAACTCATCTGCTGTGTGTTGGTTCTTTTTAGGAAGTTGCGTCTATGTTTAGATTCAGCGAGGTAGAAGTACGTCTCTTCTAAAAGCTGCGTTTGGACATTACAAAGTGCATGGGAGAACATGCTGTAAAGAGAAAATCTTGCTCTAAAACCAAAACGGAGCTATCTAGCAGTATGTTTGTCAATGTGTGTATTCAACTTTCAGAGGTAAACTGATGTGTGTTTGAAGCAGTTCAGAAACCCTTTCTTTGTAGAATGCAAAAACAGTCATTTCCAGCCCTAGAAACGCATGTAAGAGTTAGAAGTAAGAATGCGTTTAAATCACAGAAAACCCGCTTCTTACAAATTCATCTGCTGTGTGTTGTTTCCTTTTAGGAAGTTGCATCTATGTTTAGATTCAGCGACGTAGAAACACGTTTCTTCTAAAAGCTGCGTTTGGACATTCCAGAGATGATGGGAGAAAATGCCGTAAAGAGAAAATCTTGCTCTAAACCCAAAACGGAGCTATCTAGCAGTATCTTTGTCAATGTGTGTATTCAACTTTCAGAGTTAAACTGATGTGTGTTTGCAGCAGTTCAGAAACCCTTTCTTTGGAGAATGTAGAAACAGTCATTTCCAGCCCTAGAAACGCATGTAAGAGTTAGAAGTAAGAATGCGTTTAAAACACAGAAAACCCGCTTCTTACAAACTCATCTGCTGTGTGTTGGTTCCTTTTAGGAAGTTGCATCTATGTTTAGATTCAGCGAGGTAGAAACACGTTTCTTCTAAAAGCTGCGTTTGGACATTACAGAGTGCATGGGAGAACATGCTGTAAAGAGAAATACGTTGCTCTACAACCAAAACGGAGCTGTGTAGCAGAATGTTTGTCAATGTGTGTATTCCACTTCAAGAGTTAAACTGATGTGTGTTTGCAGCAGTTCAGAAACCCTTTCTTTGGAGAATGCAGAAAAACTCATTTCCAGCCCTAGAGACGCATATAAGAGTTAGCAGTATTAATGCGTTTAAAACACAGAAGACCCGCTTCTTACAAACTCATCTGCTTTGTGTTGGTTTCTTTTAGGAAGTTGCATCTATGTTTAGATTCAGCGAGGTAGAAACACGTTCATTCTAAAAGCTGCGTTTGGACATTCCAGAGTGCATGGGAGAACATGCTGCAAAGAGAAAATCTTGCTCTAAAACCAAAACGGAGCTATCTAGCAGTATGTTTGTCAATGTGTGTATTCCACTTCCAGAGTTAAACTGATGTGTTTTTGAAGCAGTTTAGAAACCCTTTCTTTGTAGAATTTAGAAACAGTCATTTCCAGCCCTAGAAACGCATGTAAGAGTTAGCAGTAAGAATGCGTTTAAAACACAGAAAACCCGCTTCTAACAAACTCATCTGCTGTGTGTTGGTTCCTTTTAGGCAGTTGCATCTATGTTTAGATTCAGCGAGGTAGAAACACGTTTCTTCTAAAAGCTTCGTTTGGACATTCTAGAGTGCTTGGGAGAACATGCTGTAAAGAGAAAATCTTGCTCTAAAACCAAAACGGAGCTATCTAGCAGTATGTTTGTCAATGTGTGTATTCAACTTTCAGAGTTAAACTGATGTGTGTTTGCAGCAGTTCAGAAACCCTTTCTTTGGAGAATGTAGAAACAGTCATTTCCAGCCCTAGAAACGCATGTAAGAGTTAGCAGTAAGAATGCGTTTAAAACACAGAAAACCCGCTTCTAACAAACTCATCTGCTGTGTGTTGGTTCCTTTTAGGCAGTTGCATCTATGTTTAGATTCAGCGAGGTAGAAACACGTTTCCTCTAAAAGCTGCGTTTGGACATTCTAGAGTGCATGGGAGAACATGCTGTAAAGAGAAAATCTTGCTCTAAAACCAAAACGGAGCTATCTAGCAGTATGTTTGTCAATGTGTGTATTTAACTTTCAGAGTTAAACTGATGTGTGTTTGCAGCAGTTCAGAAACCCTTTCTTTGGAGAATGTAGAAACAGTCATTTCCAGCCCTAGAAACGCATGTAAGAGTTAGAAGTAAGAATGCGTTTAAAACACAGAAAACCCGCTTCCTACAAACTCATCTGCTGTGTGTTGTTTCCTTTTAGAAAGTTGCATCTATGTTTAGATTCAGAGAGGTAGAAACACGTTTGTTCTAAAAGCTGCGTTTGGACATTCCAGAGTGCATTGGAGAACAGGCTGTAAAGAGAAAAACCTTGCTCTAAAACCAAAACGGAGCTATCTAGCAGAATGTTTGTCAATGTGTGTATTCCACTTCCAGAGTTATACTGATGTGTGTTTGCAGCAGTTCAGAAACCCTTTCTTTGGAGAATGTAGAAACAGTCATTTCCAGCCCTAGAAACGCATGTAAGAGTTAGCAGTAAAAATGCGTTCAAAACACAGAAAACCCGCTTCTTACAAACTCATCTGCTGTGCGTTGGTTCCTTTTAGGAAGTTGCATCTATGTTTAGATTCGGCGAGGTAGAAACACGTTTCTTCTAAAAGCTGCGTTTGGACATTCCAGAGTGGATTGGAGAACAGGCTGTAAAGAGACATACCTTGCTCTAAAACCAAAACGGAGCTATCTAGCAGAATGGTTGTCAATGTGTGTATTCAACTTCCAGAGTTAAACTGATGTGTGTTTGCAGCAGTTCAGAATCCCTTTCTTTGGAGAATGTAGAAACAGTCATTTCCAGCCCTAGAAACGCATGTAAGAGTTAGCAGTAAGAATGCGTTTAAAACACAGAAAACCCGCTTCTAACAAACTCATCTGCTGTGTGTTGGTTCCTTTTAGGCAGTTGCATCTATGTTTAGATTCAGCGAGGTAGAAACACGTTTCCTCTAAAAGCTGCGTTTGGACATTCTAGAGTGCTTGGGAGAACATGCTGTAATGAGAAAATCTTGCTCTAAAACCAAAACGGAGCTATCTAGCAGTATGTTTGTCAATGTGTGTATTTAACTTTCAGAGTTAAACTGATGTGTGTTTGCAGCAGTTCAGAAACCCTTTCTTTGGAGAATGTAGAAACAGTCATTTCCAGCCCTAGAAACGCATGTAAGAGTTAGAAGTAAGAATGCGTTTAAAACACAGAAAACCCGCTTCTTACAAACTCATCTGCTGTGTGTTGGTTCCTTTTAGGAAGTTGCATCTATGTTTAGATTCAGCGAGGTAGAAACACGTTTCTTCTAAAAGCTGCATTTGGACATTCCAGAGTGCATGGGAGAACATGCTGTAAAGAGAAATACGTTGCTCTACAACCAAAACGAAGCTGTGTAGCAGAATGTTTGTCAATGTGTGTATTCCACTTCAAGAGTTAAACTGATGTGTGTTTGCAGCAGTTCAGAAACCCTTTCTTTGGAGAATGCAGAAAAACTCATTTCCAGCCCTAGAGACGCATATAAGAGTTAGCAGTATTAATGCGTTTAAAACACAGAAGACCCGCTTCTTACAAACTCATCTGCTGTGTGTTGTTTTCTTTTAGGAAGTTGCATCTATGTTTAGATTCAGCGAGGTAGAAACACGTTTCTTCTAAAAGCTGCGTTTGGACATTCCAGAGTGCATGGGAGAACATGCTGTAAAGAGAAAATCTTGCTCTAAAACCAAAACGGAGCTATCTAGCAGTATGTTTGTCAATGTGTGTATTCAACTTTCAGAGTTAAACTGATGTGTGTTTGCAGCAGTTCAGAAACCCTTTCTTTGGAGAATGTAGAAACAGTCATTTCCAGCCCTAGAAACGCATGTAAGAGTTAGCAGTAAGAATGCGTTTAAAACACAGAAAACCCGCTTCTTACAAACTCATCTGCTGTGTGTTGGTTCCTTTTAGGAAGTTGCATCTATGTTTAGATTAAGCGAGGTAGAAACACGTTTCTTCTAAAAGCTGCATTTGGACATTCCAGAGTGCATGGGAGAACATGCTATAAAGGGAAAATCTTGCTCTAAAACCAAAACGGAGCTATCTAGCAGTATGTTTGTCAATGTGTGTATTCAACTTCCAGAGTTAAACTGATGTGTGTTTGAAGCAGTTAAGAAACCCTTTCTTTGGAGAATGTAGAAACAGTCATTTCCAGCCCTAGAGACGCATATAAGAGTTAGCAGTATTAATGCGTTTAAAACACAGAAGACCCGCTTCTTACAAACTCATCTGCTGTGTGTTGGTTCCTTTTAGGAAGTTGCATCTATGTTTAGATTCAGCGAGGTAGAAACACGTTTCTTCTAAAAGCTGCGTTTGGACATTTTAGAGTGCATTGGAGAACAGGCTGTAAAGAGAAAAACCTTGCTCTAAAACCAAAACGGAGCTATCTAGCAGAATGTTTGTCAATGTCTATATTCTACTTCCAGAGTTAAACTGATGTGTGTTTGCAGCAGTTCAGAAACCCTTTGTTTGGAGAATGTAGAAACAGTCATTTCCAGCCCTAGAAACGCATGTAAAAGTTAGCAGTAAGAATGCGTTTAAAACACAGAAAACCCGCTTCTTACAAACTCATCTGCTGTGTGTTGGTTCTTTTTAGGAAGTTGCGTCTACGTTTAGATTCAGCGAGGTAGAAGCACGTCTCTTCTAAAAGCTGCGTTTGGACATTACAAAGTGCATGGGAGAACATGCTGTAAAGAGAAAATCTTGCTCTAAAACCAAAACGGAGCTATCTAGCAGTATGTTTGTCAATGTGTGTATTCAACTTTCAGAGGTAAACTGATGTGTGTTTGAAGCAGTTCAGAAACCCTTTCTTTGTAGAATGTAGAAACAGTCATTTCCAGCCCTAGAAACGCATGTAAGTGTTAGAAGTAAGAATGCGTTTAAAACACAGAAAACCCGCTTCTAACAAACTCATCTGCTGTGTGTTGGTTCCTTTTAGGCAGTTGCATCTATGTTTAGATTCAGCGAGGTAGAAACACGTTTCCTCTAAAAGCTGCGTTTGGACATTCTAGAGTGCATGGGAGAACATGCTGTAAAGAGAAAATCTTGCTCTAAAACCAAAACGAAGCTATCTAGCAGTATGTTTGTCAATGTGTGTATTTAACTTTCAGAGTTAAACTGATGTGTGTTTGCAGCAGTTCAGAAACCCTTTCTTTGGAGAATGTAGAAACAGTCATTTCCAGCCCTAGAAACGTATGTAAGAGTTAGAAGTAAGAATGCGTTTAAAACACAGAAAACCCGCTTCTTACAAACTCATCTGCTGTGTGTTGGTTCCTTTTAGAAAGTTGCATCTATGTTTAGATTCAGAGAGGTAGAAACACGTTTCTTCTAAAAGCTGCCTTTGGACATTCCAGAGTGCATTGGAGAACAGGCTGTAA
Organism: Saimiri boliviensis; assembly: GCF_048565385.1. Taxonomy (NCBI): domain Eukaryota; kingdom Metazoa; phylum Chordata; class Mammalia; order Primates; family Cebidae; genus Saimiri; species Saimiri boliviensis. The sequence goes on along the minus strand of NC_133454.1, from coordinate 29,205,073 downwards.
AGAGAAAAACCTTGCTCTAAAACCAAAACGGAGCTATCTAGCAGAATGTTTGTCAATGTGTGTATTCCACTTCCAGAGTTATACTGATGTGTGTTTGCAGTAGTTCAGAAACCCTTTGTTTGGAGAATGTAGAAACAGTCATTTCCAGCCCTAGAAACGCATGTAAGAGTTAGCAGTAAAAATGCGTTCAAAACACTGAAAACCCGCTTCTTACAAACTCATCTGCTGTGCGTTGGTTCCTTTTAGGAAGTTGCATCTATGTTTAGATTCGGCGAGGTAGAAACACGTTTCTTCTAAAAGCTGCGTTTGGACATTCCAGAGTGGATTGGAGAACAGGCTGTAAAGAGAAATACCTTGCTCTAAAACCAAAACGGAGCTATCTAGCAGAATGGTTGTCAATGTGTGTATTCAACTTCCAGAGTTAAACTGATGTGTGTTTGCAGCAGTTCAGAAACCCTTTCTTTGGAGAATGTAGAAACAGTCATTTCCAGCCCTAGAAACGCATGTAAGAGTTAGAAGTAAGAATGCGTTTAAAACACAGAAAACCCGCTTCTTACAAACTCATCTGCTGTGTGTTGGTTCCTTTTAGAAAGTTGCATCTATGTTTAGATTCAGAGAGGTAGAAACACGTTTCTTCTAAAAGCTGCCTTTGGACATTCCAGAGTGCATTGGAGAACAGGCTGTAAAGAGAAAAACCTTGCTCTAAAACCAAAACGGAGCTATCTAGCAGAATGTTTGTCAATGTGTGTATTCCACTTCCAGAGTTATACTGATGTGTGTTTGCAGCAGTTCAGAAACCCTTTGTTTGGAGAATGTAGAAACAGTCATTTCCAGCCCTAGAAACGCATGTAAGAGTTAGCAGTAAAAATGAGTTCAAAACACAGAAAACCCGCTTCTTACAAACTCATCTGCTGTGCGTTGGTTCCTTTTAGGAAGTTGCATCTATGTTTAGATTCGGCGAGGTAGAAACACGTTTCTTCTAAAAGCTGCGTTTGGACATTCCAGAGTGCATGGGAGAACATGTTGTAAAGAGAAATACGTTGCTCTACAACCAAAACGAAGCTATCTTGCAGAATGTTTGTCAATGTGTGTATTCTACTTCAAGAGTTAAACTGATGTGTGTTTGCAGCAGTTAAGAAACCCTTTCTTTGGAGAATGCAGAAAAACTCATTTCCAGCCCTAGAGACGCATATAAGAGTTAGCAGTATTAATGCGTTTAAAACACCGAAGACCCGCTTCTTACAAACTCATCTGCTGTGTGTTGGTTTCTTTTAGGAAGTTGCATCTATGTTTAGATTCAGCGAGGTAGAAACACGTTTCTTCTAAAAGCTGCGTTTGGACATTCCAGAGTGCATGGGAGAACATGCTGTAAAGAGAAAATCTTGCTCTAAAACCAAAACGGAGCTATCTAGCAGTATGTTTGTCAATGTGTGTATTCCACTTCCAGAGTTAAACTGATGTGTTTTTGAAGCAGTTTAGAAACCCATTCTTTGTAGAATGTAGAAACAGTCATTTCCAGCTCTAGAAACGCATGTAAGAGTTAGCAGTAAGAATGCGTTTAAAACACAGAAAACCCGCTTCTAACAAACTCACCTGCTGTGTGTTGGTTCCTTTTAGGCAGTTGCATCTATGTTTAGATTCAGCGAGGTAGAAACACGTTTCTTCTAAAAGCTTCGTTTGGACATTCTAGAGTGCTTGGGAGAACATGCTGTAAAGAGAAAATCTTGCTCTAAAACCAAAACGGAGCTATCTAGCAGTATGTTTGTCAATGTGTGTATTCAACTTTCAGAGTTAAACTGATGTGTGTTTGCAGCAGTTCAGAAACGCTTTCTTTGGAGAATGTAGAAACAGTCATTTCCAGCCCTAGAAACGCATGTAGGAGTTAGCAGTAAGAATGCGTTTAAAACACAGAAAACCCGCTTCTAACAAACTCATCTGCTGTGTGTTGGTTCCTTTTAGGCAGTTGCATCTATGTTTAGATTCAGCGAGGTAGAAACACGTTTCTTCTAAAAGCTGCGTTTGGACATTCTAGAGTGCATGGGAGAACATGCTGTAAAGAGAAAATCTTGCTCTAAAACCAAAACGGAGCTATCTAGCAGTATGTTTGTCAATGTGTGTATTTAACTTTCAGAGTTAAACTGATGTGTGTTTGCAGCAGTTCAGAAACCCTTTCTTTGGAGAATGTAGAAACAGTCATTTCCAGCCCTAGAAACGCATGTAAGAGTTAGAAGTAAGAATGCGTTTAAAACACAGAAAACCCGCTTCTTACAAACTCATCTGCTGTGTGTTGGTTCCTTTTAGAAAGTTGCATCTATGTTTAGATTCAGAGAGGTAGAAACACGTTTCTTCTAAAAGCTGCCTTTGGACATTCCAGAGTGCATGGGAGAACAGGCTGTAAAGAGAAAAACCTTGCTCTAAAACCAAAACGGAGCTATCTAGCAGAATGTTTGTCAATGTTTATGTTCAACTTCCAGAGTTAAACTGATGTGTGTTTGCAGCAGTTCAGAAACCCTTTCTTTGTAGAATGTAGAAACAGTCATTTCCAGCCCTAGAAACGCATGTAAAAGTTAGCAGTAAGAATGCGTTTAAAACACAGAAAACCCGCTTCTTACAAACTCATCTGCTGTGTGTTGGTTCTTTTTAGGAAGTTGCGTCTATGTTTAGATTCAGCGAGGTAGAAGCACGTCTCTTCTAAAAGCTGCGTTTGGACATTACAAAGTGCATGGGAGAACATGCTGTAAAGAGAAAATCTTGCTCTAAAACCAAAACGGAGCTATCTAGCAGTATGTTTGTTAATGTGTGTATTCAACTTTCAGAGGTAAAGTGATGTGTGTTTGAAGCAGTTCAGAAACCCTTTCTTTGTAGAATGTAGAAACAGTCATTTCCAGCCCTAGAAACGCATGTAAGAGTTAGAAGTAAGAATGCGTTTAAAACACAGAAAACCCGCTTCTTACAAACTCATCTGCTGTGTGTTGGTTCCTTTTAGGAAGTTGCATCTATGTTTAGATTCAGCGACGTAGAAACACGTTTCTTCTAAAAGCTTCGTTTGGACATTCTAGAGTGCTTGGGAGAACATGCTGTAAAGAGAAAATCTTGCACTAAAACCAAAACGGAGCTATCTAGCAGTATGTTTGTCAATGTGTGTATTCAACTTTCAGAGGTAAACTGATGTGTGTTTGAAGCAGTTCAGAAACCCTTTCTTTGTAGAATGTAGAAACAGTCATTTCCAGCCCTAGAAACGCATGTAAGAGTTAGAAGTATGAATGCGTTTAAAACACAGAAAACCCGCTTCTTACAAACTCATCTGCTGTGTGTTGGTTCCTTTTAGGAAGTTGCATCTATGTTTAGATTCAGCGACGTAGAAACACGTTTCTTCTAAAAGCTTCGTTTGGACATTCTAGAGTGCTTGGGAGAACATGCTGTAAAGAGAAAATCTTGCACTAAAACCAAAACGGAGCTATCTAGCAGTATCTTTGTCAATGTGTGTATTCAACTTTCAGAGTTAAAGTGATGTGTGTTTGCAGCAGTTCAGAAACCCTTTCTTTGGAGAATATAGAAACAGTCATTTCCAGCCCTAGAAACGCATGTAAGAGTTAGCAGTAAGAATGCGTTTAAAACACAGAAAACCCGCTTCTAACAAACTCATCTGCTGTGTGTTGGTTCCTTTTAGGCAGTTGCATCTATGTTTAGATTCAGCGAGGTAGAAACACGTTTCCTCTAAAAGCTGCGTTTGGACATTCTAGAGTGCATGGGAGAACATGCTGTAATGAGAAAATCTTGCTCTAAAACCAAAACGGAGCTATCTAGCAGTATGGTTGTCAATGTGTGTATTTAACTTTCAGAGTTAAACTGATGTGTGTTTGCAGCAGTTCAGAAACCCTTTCTTTGGAGAATGTAGAAACAGTCATTTCCAGCCCTAGAAACGCATGTAAGAGTTAGAAGTAAGAATGCGTTTAAAACACAGAAAACCCGCTTCTTACAAACTCATCTGCTGTGTGTTGGTTCCTTTTAGGAAGTTGCATCTATGTTTAGATTCAGCGAGGTAGAAACACGTTTCTTCTAAAAGCTGCGTTTGGACATTCCAGAGTGCATGGGAGAACATGCTGTAAAGAGAAATACGTTGCTCTACAACCAAAACGAAGCTATCTAGCAGAATGTTTGTCAATGTGTGTATTCCACTGCAAGAGTTAAACTGATGTGTGTTTGCAGCAGTTCAGAAACCCTTTCTTTGGAGAATGCAGAAAAACTCATTTCCAGCCCTAGAGACGCATATAAGAGTTAGCAGTATTAATGCGTTTAAAACACAGAAGACCCGCTTCTTACAAACTCATCTGCTGTGTGTTGTTTTCTTTTAGGAAGTTGCATCTATGTTTAGATTCAGCGACGTAGAAACACGTTTCTTCTAAAAGCTGCGTTTGGACATTCCAGAGTGCATGGGAGAACATGCTGTAAAGAGAAAATCTTGCTCTAAAACCAAAACGGAGCTATCTAGCAGTATGTTTGTCAATGTGTGTATTCAACTTTCAGAGTTAAACTGATGTGTGTTTGCAGCAGTTCAGAAACCTTTCTTTGGAGAATGTAGAAACAGTCATTTCCAGCCCTAGAAACGCATGTTAAGAGTTAGAAGTAAGAATGTATTTAAAACCCAGAAAACCCGCTTCTTACAAACTCATCTGCTGTGTGTTGCTTCCTTTTAGGAAGTTGCATCTATGTTTAGATTCAGTGAGGTAGAAACACGTTTCTTCTAAAAGCTGCGTTTGGACATTCCAGAGTGCATGGGAGAACATGCTGTAAAGGGAAAATCTTGCTCTAAAACCAAAACGGAGCTATCTAGCAGTATGTTTGTCAATGTGTGTATTCAACTTCCAGAGTTAAACTGATGTGTGTTTGAAGCAGTTAAGAAACCCTTTCTTTGGAGAATGTAGAAACAGTCATTTCCAGCCCTAGAGAAGCATCTAAGAGTTAGCAGTATTAATGCGTTTAAAACACAGAAGACCCGCTTCTTACGAACTCATCTGCTGTGTGTTGGTTCCTTTTAGGAAGTTGCATCTATGTTTAGATTCAGCGAGGTAGAAACACGTTTCTTCTAAAAGCTGCGTTTGGACATTTTAGAGTGCATTGGAGAACAGGCTGTAAAGAGAAAAACCTTGCTCTAAAACCAAAACGGAGCTATCTAGCAGAATGTTTGTCAATGTTTATGTTCAACTTCCAGAGTTAAACTGATGTGTGTTTGCAGCAGTTCAGAAACCCTTTCTTTGTAGAATGTAGAAACAGTCATTTCCAGCCCTAGAAACGCATGTAAAAGTTAGCAGTAAGAATGCGTTTAAAACACAGAAAACCCGCTTCTTACAAACTCATCTGCTGTGTGTTGGTTCTTTTTAGGAAGTTGCGTCTATGTTTAGATTCAGCGAGGTAGAAGCACGTCTCTTCTAAAAGCTGCGTTTGGACATTACAAAGTGCATGGGAGAACATGCTGTAAAGAGAAAATCTTGCTCTAAAACCAAAACGGAGCTATCTAGCAGTATGTTTGTCAATGTGTGTATTCAACTTTCAGAGGTAAACTGATGTGTGTTTGAAGCAGTTCAGAAACCCTTTCTTTGTAGAATGTAGAAACAGTCATTTCCAGCCCTAGAAACGCATGTAAGAGTTAGAAGTAAGAATGCGTTTAAAACACAGAAAACCCGCTTCTTACAAACTCATCTGCTGTGTGTTGGTTCCTTTTAGGAAGTTGCATCTATGTTTAGATTCAGCGACGTAGAAACACGTTTCTTCTAAAAGCTTCGTTTGGACATTCTAGAGTGCTTGGGAGAACATGCTGTAAAGAGAAAATCTTGCACTAAAACCAAAACGGAGCTATCTAGCAGTATCTTTGTCAATGTGTGTATTCAACTTTCAGAGTTAAAGTGATGTGTGTTTGCAGCAGTTCAGAAACCCTTTCTTTGGAGAATGTAGAAACTGTCATTTCCAGCCCTAGAAACGCATGTAAGAGTTAGAAGTAAGAATGCGTTTAAAACACAGAAAACCCGCTTCTTACAAACTCATCTGCTGTGTGTTGGTTCCTTTTAGGAAGTTGCATCTATGTTTAGATTCAGCGAGGTAGAAACACGTTTCTTCTAAAAGCTGCGTTTGGACATTCCAGAGTGCATGGGAGAACATGCTGTAAAGAGAAATACGTTGCTCTACAACCAAAACGAAGCTATCTAGCAGAATGTTTGTCAATGTGTGTATTCCACTTCAAGAGTTAAACTGATGTGTGTTTGTAGCAGTTCAGAAACCCTTTCTTTGGAGAATGCAGAAAAACTCATTTCCAGCCCTAGAGACGCATATAAGAGTTAGCAGTAAGAATGCGTTTAAAACACAGAAAACCCGCTTCTAACAAACTCATCTGCTGTGTGTTGGTTCCTTTTAGGCAGTTGCATCTATGTTTAGATTCAGCGAGGTAGAAACACGTTTCTTCTAAAAGCTTCGTTTGGACATTCTAGAGTGCTTGGGAGAACATGCTGTAAAGAGAAAATCTTGCTCTAAAACCAAAACGGAGCTATCTAGCAGTATGTTTGTCAATGTGTGTATTCAACTTTCAGAGTTAAACTGATGTGTGTTTGCAGCAGTTCAGAAACCCTTTCTTTGGAGAATGTAGAAACAGTCATTTCCAGCCCTAGAAACGCATGTAAGAGTTAGAAGTAAGAATGCGTTTAAAACACAGAAAACCCGCTTCTTACAAACTCATCTGCTGTGTGTTGGTTCCTTTTAGAAAGTTGCATCTATGTTTAGATTCAGAGAGGTAGAAACACGTTTCTTCTAAAAGCTGTCTTTGGACATTCCAGAGTGCATTGGAGAACAGGCTGTAAAGAGAAAAACCTTGCTCTAAAACCAAAACGGAGCTATCTAGCAGAATGTTTGTCAATGTGTGTATTCCACTTCCAGAGTTATACTGATGTGTGTTTGCAGCAGTTCAGAAACCCTTTGTTTGGAGAATGTAAAAACAGTCATTTCCAGCCCTAGAAACGCATGTAAGAGTTAGCAGTAAAAATGCGTTCAAAACACAGAAAACCCGCTTCTTACAAACTCATCTGCTGTGCGTTGGTTCCTTTTAGGAAGTTGCATCTATGTTTAGATTCGGCGAGGTAGAAACACGTTTCTTCTAAAAGCTGCGTTTGGACATTCCAGAGTGGATTGGAGAACAGGCTGTAAAGAGAAATACCTTGCTCTAAAACCAAAAGGGAGCTATCTAGCAGAATGGTTGTCAATGTGTGTATTCAACTTCCAGAGTTAAACTGATGTGTGTTTGCAGCAGTTCAGAAACCCTTTCTTTGGAGAATGTAGAAACAGTCATTGCCAGCCCTAGAAACGCATGTAAGAGTTAGCAGTAAGAATGCGTTTAAAACACAGAAAACCCGCTTCTAACAAACTCATCTGCTGTGTGTTGGTTCCTTTTAGGCAGTTGCATCTATGTTTAGATTCAGCGAGGTAGAAACACGTTTCCTCTAAAAGCTGCGTTTGGACATTCTAGAGTGCATGGGAGAACATGCTGTAATGAGAAAATCTTGCTCTAAAACCAAAACGGAGCTATCTAGCAGTATGGTTGTCAATGTGTGTATTTAACTTTCAGAGTTAAACTGATGTGTGTTTGCAGCAGTTCAGAAACCCTTTCTTTGGAGAATGTAGAAACAGTCATTTCCAGCCCTAGAAACGCATGTAAGAGTTAGAAGTAAGAATGCGTTTAAAACACAGAAAACCCGCTTCTTACAAACTCATCTGCTGTGTGTTGGTTCCTTTTAGGAAGTTGCATCTATGTTTAGATTCAGCGAGGTAGAAACACGTTTCTTCTAAAAGCTGCGTTTGGACATTCCAGAGTGCATGGGAGAACATGCTGTAAAGAGAAATACGTTGCTCTACAACCAAAACGAAGCTATCTAGCAGAATGTTTGTCAATGTGTGTATTCCACTTCAAGAGTTAAACTGATGTGTGTTTGCAGCAGTTCAGAAACCCTTTCTTTGGAGAATGCAGAAAAACTCATTTCCAGCCCTAGAGACGCATATAAGAGTTAGCAGTATTAATGCGTTTAAAACACAGAAGACCCGCTTCTTACAAACTCATCTGCTGTGTGTTGGTTTCTTTTAGGAAGTTGCATCTATGTTTAGATTCAGCGAGATAGAAACACGTTTCTTCTAAAAGCTGCGTTTGGACATTCCAGAGTGCATGGGAGAACATGCTGTAAAGAGAAAATCTTGCTCTAAAACCAAAACGGAGCTATCTAGCAGTATGTTTGTCAATGTGTGTATTCAACTTTCAGAGTTAAACTGATGTGTGTTTGCAGCAGTTCAGAAACCTTTCTTTGGAGAATGTAGAAACAGTCATTTCCAGCCCTAGAAACGCATGTTAAGAGTTAGAAGTAAGAATGTATTTAAAACCCAGAAAACCCGCTTCTTACAAACTCATCTGCTGTGTGTTGCTTCCTTTTAGGAAGTTGCATCTATGTTTAGATTCAGTGAGGTAGAAACACGTTTCTTCTAAATGCTGCGTTTGGACATTCCAGTGTGCATGGGAGAACATGCTGTAAAGGGAAAATCTTGCTCTAAAACCAAAACGGAGCTATCTAGCAGTATGTTTGTCAATGTGTGTATTCAACTTCCAGAGTTAAACTGATGTGTGTTTGAAGCAGTTAAGAAACCCTTTCTTTGGAGAATGTAGAAACAGTCATTTCCAGCCCTAGAGACGCATCTAAGAGTTAGCAGTATTAATGCGTTTAAAACACAGAAGACCCGCTTCTTACGAACTCATCTGCTGTGTGTTGGTTCCTTTTAGGAAGTTGCATCTATGTTTAGATTCAGCGAGGTAGAAACACGTTTCTTCTAAAATCTGCGTTTGGACATTTTAGAGTGCATTGGAGAACAGGCTGTAAAGAGAAAAACCTTGCTCTAAAACCAAAACGGAGCTATCTAGCAGAATGTTTGTCAATGTTTATGTTCAACTTCCAGAGTTAAACTGATGTGTGTTTGCAGCAGTTCAGAAACCCTTTCTTTGTAGAATGTAGAAACAGTCATTTCCAGCCCTAGAAACGCATGTAAAAGTTAGCAGTAAGAATGCGTTTAAAACACAGAAAACCCGCTTCTTACAAACTCATCTGCTGTGTGTTGGTTCTTTTTAGGAAGTTGCGTCTATGTTTAGATTCAGCGAGGTAGAAGCACGTCTCTTCTAAAAGCTGCGTTTGGACATTACAAAGTGCATGGGAGAACATGCTGTAAAGAGAAAATCTTGCTCTAAAACCAAAACGGAGCTATCTAGCAGTATGTTTGTCAATGTGTGTATTCAACTTTCAGAGGTAAACTGATGTGTGTTTGAAGCAGTTCAGAAACCCTTTCTTTGTAGAATGTAGAAACAGTCATTTCCAGCCCTAGAAACGCATGTAAGAGTTAGAAGTAAGAATGCGTTTAAAACACAGAAAACCCGCTTCTTACAAACTCATCTGCTGTGTGTTGGTTCCTTTTAGGAAGTTGCATCTATGTTTAGATTCAGCGACGTAGAAACACGTTTCTTCTAAAAGCTTCGTTTGGACATTCTAGAGTGCTTGGGAGAACATGCTGTAAAGAGAAAATCTTGCACTAAAACCAAAACGGAGCTATCTAGCAGTATCTTTGTCAATGTGTGTATTCAACTTTCAGAGTTAAAGTGATGTGTGTTTGCAGCAGTTCAGAAACCCTTTCTTTGGAGAATGTAGAAACTGTCATTTCCAGCCCTAGAAACGCATGTAAGAGTTAGAAGTAAGAATGCGTTTAAAACACAGAAAACCCGCTTCTTACAAACTCATCTGCTGTGTGTTGGTTCCTTTTAGGAAGTTGCATCTATGTTTAGATTCAGCGAGGTAGAAACACGTTTCTTCTAAAAGCTGCGTTTGGACATTCCAGAGTGCATGGGAGAACATGCTGTAAAGAGAAATACGTTGCTCTACAACCAAAACGAAGCTATCTAGCAGAATGTTTGTCAATGTGTGTATTCCACTTCAAGAGTTAAACTGATGTGTGTTTGTAGCAGTTCAGAAACCCTTTCTTTGGAGAATGCAGAAAAACACATTTCCAGCCCTAGAGACGCATATAAGAGTTAGCAGTAAGAATGCGTTTAAAACACAGAAAACCCGCTTCTAACAAACTCATCTGCTGTGTGTTGGTTCCTTTTAGGCAGTTGCATCTATGTTTAGATTCAGCGAGGTAGAAACACGTTTCTTCTAAAAGCTTCGTTTGGACATTCTAGAGTGCTTGGGAGAACATGCTGTAAAGAGAAAATCTTGCTCTAAAACCAAAACGGAGCTATCTAGCAGTATGTTTGTCAATGTGTGTATTCAACTTTCAGAGTTAAACTGATGTGTGTTTGCAGCAGTTCAGAAACCCTTTCTTTGGAGAATGTAGAAACAGTCATTTCCAGACCTAGAAACGCATGTAAGAGTTAGAAGTAAGAATGCGTTTAAAACACAGAAAACCCGCTTCTTACAAACTCATCTGCTGTGTGTTGGTTCCTTTTAGAAAGTTGCATCTATGTTTAGATTCAGAAAGGTAGAAACACGTTTCTTCTAAAAGCTGCCTTTGGACATTCCAGAGTGCATTGGAGAACAGGCTGTAAAGAGAAAAACCTTGCTCTAAAACCAAAACGGAGCTATCTAGCAGAATGTTTGTCAATGTGTGTATTCCACTTCCAGAGTTATACTGATGTGTGTTTGCAGCAGTTCAGAAACCCTTTGTTTGGAGAATGTAAAAACAGTCATTTCCAGCCCTAGAAACGCATGTAAGAGTTAGCAGTAAAAATGCGTTCAAAACACAGAAAACCCGCTTCTTACAAACTCATCTGCTGTGCGTTGGTTCCTTTTAGGAAGTTGCATCTATGTTTAGATTCGGCGAGGTAGAAACACGTTTCTTCTAAAAGCTGCGTTTGGACATTCCAGAGTGGATTGGAGAACAGGCTGTAAAGAGAAATACCTTGCTCTAAAACCAAAAGGGAGCTATCTAGCAGAATGGTTGTCAATGTGTGTATTCAACTTCCAGAGTTAAACTGATGTGTGTTTGCAGCAGTTCAGAAACCCTTTCTTTGGAGAATGTAGAAACAGTCATTGCCAGCCCTAGAAACGCATGTAAGAGTTAGCAGTAAGAATGCGTTTAAAACACAGAAAACCCGCTTCTAACAAACTCATCTGCTGTGTGTTGGTTCCTTTTAGGCAGTTGCATCTATGTTTAGATTCAGCGAGGTAGAAACACGTTTCCTCTAAAAGCTGCGTTTGGACATTCTAGAGTGCATGGGAGAACATGCTGTAATGAGAAAATCTTGCTCTAAAACCAAAACGGAGCTATCTAGCAGTATGGTTGTCAATGTGTGTATTTAACTTTCAGAGTTAAACTGATGTGTGTTTGCAGCAGTTCAGAAACCCTTTCTTTGGAGAATGTAGAAACAGTCATTTCCAGCCCTAGAAACGCATGTAAGAGTTAGAAGTAAGAATGCGTTTAAAACACAGAAAACCCGCTTCTTACAAACTCATCTGCTGTGTGTTGGTTCCTTTTAGGAAGTTGCATCTATGTTTAGATTCAGCGAGGTAGAAACACGTTTCTTCTAAAAGCTGCGTTTGGACATTCCAGAGTGCATGGGAGAACATGCTGTAAAGAGAAATACGTTGCTCTACAACCAAAACGAAGCTATCTAGCAGAATGTTTGTCAATGTGTGTATTCCACTTCAAGAGTTAAACTGATGTGTGTTTGCAGCAGTTCAGAAACCCTTTCTTTGGAGAATGCAGAAAAACTCATTTCCAGCCCTAGAGACGCATATAAGAGTTAGCAGTATTAATGCGTTTAAAACACAGAAGACCCGCTTCTTACAAACTCATCTGCTGTGTGTTGGTTTCTTTTAGGAAGTTGCATCTATGTTTAGATTCAGCGAGGTAGAAACACGTTTCTTCTAAAAGCTGCGTTTGGACATTCCAGAGTGCATGGGAGAACATGCTGTAAAGAGAAAATCTTGCTCTAAAACCAAAACGGAGCTATCTAGCAGTATGTTTGTCAATGTGTGTATTCCACTTCCAGAGTTAAACTGATGTGTTTTTGAAGCAGTTTAGAAACCCTTTCTTTGTAGAATGTAGAAACAGTCATTTCCAGCCCTAGAAACGCATGTAAGAGTTAGCAGTAAGAATGCGTTTAAAACACAGAAAACCCGCTTCTAACAAACTCATCTGCTGTGTGTTGGTTCCTTTAAGGCAGTTGCATCTATGTTTAGATTCAGCGAGGTAGAAACACGTTTCTTCTAAAAGCTTTGTTTGGACATTCTAGAGTGCTTGGGAGAACATGCTGTAAAGAGAAAATCTTGCTCTAAAACCAAAACGGAGCTATCTAGCAGTATGTTTGTCAATGTGTGTATTACACTATCAGAGTTATACTGATGTGTGTTTGCAGCAGTTCAGAAACCCTTTGTTTGGAGAATGTAGAAACAGTCATTTCCAGCCCTAGAAACGCATGTAAGAGTTAGCAGTAAAAATGCGTTCAAAACACAGAAAACCTGCTTCTTACAAACTCATCTGCTGTGCGTTGGTTCCTTTTAGGAAGTTGCATCTATGTTTAGATTCGGCGAGGTAGAAACACGTTTCTTCTAAAAGCTGCGTTTGGACATTCCAGAGTGGATTGGAGAACAGGCTGTAAAGAGAAATACCTTGCTCTAAAACCAAAACGGAGCTATCTAGCAGAATGGTTGTCAATGTGTGTATTCAACTTCCAGAGTTAAACTGATGGGTGTTTGCAGCACTTCAGAAACCCTTTCTTTGGAGAATGTAGAAACAGTCATTTCCAGCCCTAGAAACGCATGTAAGAGTTAGCAGTAAGAATGCGTTTAAAGCACAGAAAACCCGCTTCTAACAAACTCATCTGCTGTGTGTTGGTTCCTTTTAGGCAGTTGCATCTATGTTTAGATTCAGCGAGGTAGAAACACGTTTCCTCTAAAAGCTGCGTTTGGACATTCTAGAGTGCATGGGAGAACATGCTGTAATGAGAAAATCTTGCTCTAAAACCAAAACGGAGCTATCTAGCAGTATGTTTGTCAATGTGTGTATTTAACTTTCAGAGTTAAACTGATGTGTGTTTGCAGCAGTTCAGAAACCCTTTCTTTGGAGAATGTAGAAACAGTCATTTCCAGCCCTTGAAACGCATTTAAGAGTTAGAAGTAAGAATGCGTTTAAAACACAGAAAACCCGCTTCTTACAAACTCATCTGCTGTGTGTTGGTTCCTTTTAGAAAGTTGCATTTATGTTTAGATTCAGAGAGGTAGAAACACGTTTCTTCTAAAAGCTGCGTTTGGACATTCCAGAGTGCATGGGAGAACATGCTGTAAAGAGAAATACCTTGCTCTAAAACCAGAACGAAGCTATCTAGCAGAATGTTTGTCAATGTGTGTATTCCACTTCCAGAGTTAAACTGATTTGTGTTTGCAGCAGTTCAGAAACCCTTTCTTTGGAGAATGTAGAAACAGTCATTTCCAGCCCTAGAAACGCATATAAGAGTTAGCAGTAAAAATGCGTTTAAAACACAGAAAACCCGCTTCTTACAAACTCATCTGCTGTGTGTTGGTTCCTTTTAGGAAGTTGCATCTATGTTTAGATTCAGCGAGGTAGAAACACGTTTCTTCTAAAAGCTGCGTTTGGACATTCCAGAGTGCATTGGAGAACAGGCTGTAAAGAGAAAAACCTTGCTATAAAACCAAAACGGAGCTATCTAGCAGAATGTTTGTCAATGTGTGTATTCCACTTCCAGAGTTAAACTGATGTGTGTTTGCAGCAGTTCAGAAGCCCTTTCTTTGGAGAATGTAGAAACTGTCATTTCCAGCCCTAGAAACGCATGTAAGATTTAGCAGTAAGAATGCGTTTAAAACACAGAAAACCCGCTTCTAACAAACTCATCTGCTGTGTGTTGGTTCCTTTTAGGAAGTTGCATCTATGTTTAGATTCAGAGAGGTACAAACACGTTTCTTCTAAAAACTGCGTTTGGACATTCTAGAGTGCATGTGAGAACATGCTGTAAAGAGAAAATCTTGCTCTAAAACCAAAACGGAGCTATCTAGCAGTATGTTTGTCAATGTGTATATTCAACTTTCAGAGTTAAACTGATGTGTGTTTGCAGCAGTTCAGAAACCCTTTCTTTGGAGAATGTGGAAACAGTCATTTCCAGCCCTAGAAACGCATGTAAAAGTTAGCAGTAAGAATCCGTTTAAAAAACAGAAAACCCGCTTCTTACAAACTCATCTGCTGTGTGTTGGTTCTTTTTAGGAAGTTGGTTCTATGTTTAGATTCAGCGAGATGGAAACACGTTTCTTCTAAAAGCTGCGTTTGGACATTCCAGAGTGCATGGGAGAACATGCTGTAAAGAGAAAATCTAGCTCTAAAACCAAAACGGAGCTATCTAGCAGTATGTTTGTCAATGTGTGTATTCCACTTCCAGAGTTAAACTGATGTGTTTTTGAAGCAGTTTAGAAACCCTTTCTTTGTAGAATGTAGAAACAGTCATTTCCAGCCCTAGAAACGCATGTAAGAGTTAGCAGTAAGAATGCGTTTAAAACACAGAAGACCCGCTTCTAACAAACTCATCTGCTGTGTGTTGGTTCCTTTTAGGAAGTTGCATCTATGTTTAGATTCAGCGAGGTAGAAAAACGTTTCTTCTAAAAGCTGCGTTTGGACATTCCAGAGTGCATGGGAGAACATGCTGTAAAGAGAAAATCTTGCTCTAAAACCAAAACAGAGCTATCTAGCAGTATGTTTCTCAATGTGTGTATTCAACTTTCAGAGTTAAACTGATGTGTGTTTGCAGCAGTTCAGAAACCCTTTCTTTGGAGAATGTAGAAACAGTCATTTCCAGCCCTAGAAACGCATGTAAGAGTTAGCAGTAAGAATGTGTTTTAAACACAGAAAACCCGCTTCTTACAAACTCATCTGCTGTGTGTTGGTTCCTTTTAGGAAGTTGCATCTAAGTTTAGATTCAGAGAGGTAGAAACACGTTTCTTCTAAAAACTGCGTTTGGACATTCCAGAGTGCATGGGAGAACATGCTGTAAAGAGAAATACCTTGCTCTAAAGCCAAAACGAAGCTATCTAGCAGAATGTTTGTCAATCTGTGTATTCCACTTCCAGAGTTAAACTGATTTGTGTTTGCAGCAGTTCAGAAACCATTTCTTTGGAGAATATAGAAACAGTCATTTCCAGCCCTAGAAACGCATGTAAGAGTTAGCAGTAAGAATGCGTTTAAAACACAGAAAACCCGCTTCTTACAAACTCATCTGCTGTGGTTGGTTCCTTTTAGGAAGTTGCATCTATGTTTAGATTCAGCGAGGTAGAAACACGTTTCTTCTAAAAGCTACGTTTGGACATTCCAGAGTGCATGGGAGAACATGCTGTAAAGAGAAAATCTTGCTCTAAAACCAAAACGGAGCTATCTAGCAGTATGTTTGTCAATGTGTGTATTCAACTTTCAGAGTTAAACTGATGTGTGTTTGCAGCAGTTCAGAAACCCTTTCTTTGGAGAATGTAGAAACAGTCATTTCCATCCCTAGAAACGCATGTAAGAGTTAGAACTAAGAATGCGTTTAAAACACAGAAAACCCGCTTCTTACAAACTCATCTGCTGTGTGTTGGTTCCTTTTAGGAAGTTGCATCTATGTTTAGATTCAGCGAGGTAGAAACACGTTTCTTCTAAAAGCTGCGTTTGGACATTCCAGAGTGCATGGGAGAACATGCTGTAAAGAGAAATACCTTGCTCTAAAACCAAAACGAAGCTATCTAGCAGAATGTTTTTCAATGTGTGTATTCCACTTCCAGAGTTAAACTGATGTGGGTTTGCAGCAGTTCAGAAACCCTTTCTTTGGAGAATGCAAAAAAAGTCATTTCCAGCCCTAGAGACGCATATAAGAGTTAGCAGTATTAATGCGTTTAAAACACAGAAGACCCGCTTCTTACAAACTCATCTGCTGTGCGTTGGTTTCTTTTAGGAAGTTGCATCTATGTCTAGATTCAACGAGGTAGAAACACATTTCTTCTAAAAGCTGCGTTTGAACATTCTAGAGTGCATGGGAGAACATGCTGTAAAGAGAAAATCTTGCTCTAAAACCAAAACGGAGCTATCTAGCAGTATGTTTGTCAATGTGTATATTCAACTTTCAGAGTTAAACTGATGTGTGTTTGCAGCAGTTCAGAAACCCTTTCTTTGTAGAATGTAGAAACAGTCATTTCCAGCCCTAGAAACGCATGTAAAAGTTAGCAGGAAGAATGCGTTTAAAACACAGAAAACCCGCTTCTTACAAACTCATCTGCTGTGTGTTGGTTCTTTTTAGGAAGTTGCGTCTATGTTTAGATTCAGCGAGGTAGAAACACGTCTCTTCTAAAAGCGGCGTTTGGACATTACAAAGTGCATGGGAGAACATGCTGTAAAGAGAAAATCTTGCTCTAAAACCAAAACGAAGCTATCTAGCAGTATGTTTGTCAATGTGTGTATTCAACGTCCAGAGTTAAACTGATGTGTGTTTGAAGCAGTTCAGAAACCCTTTCTTTGGAGAATGTAGAAACAGTCATTTCCAGCCCTAGAAACGTATGTAAGAGTTAGAAGTAAGAATGCGTTTAATAAACAGAAAACCCGCTTCTTACAAACTCATCTGCTGTGTGTTGGTTCCTTTTAGGAAGTTGCATCTATGTTTAGATTAAGCGAGGTAGAAACACGTTTCTTCTAAAAGCTGCGTTTGGACATTCCAGAGTGCATTGGAGAACAGACTGTAAAGAGAAAAACCTTGCTCTAAAATCAAAACGGAGCTATCTAGCAGAATGTGTCTCAAAGTGTGTATTCAACTACCAGAGATAAACTGATGTTTGTTTGCAGCAGTTCAGAAACCCTTTGTTTGGAGAATGTAGAAACAGTCATTTCCAGCCCTAGAAACGCATGTAAGAGTTAGCAGTAAGAATGCGTTTAAAACACAGAAAACCCGCTTCTTACAAACTCATCTGCTGTGTGTTGGTTCCTTTTAGGAAGTTGCATCTATGTTTAGATTCAGCGAGGTAGAAACACGTTTCTTCTAAAAGCTGCATTTGGACATTCCAGAGTGCATGGGAGAACAAGCTGTAAAGAGAAAATCTTGCTCTAAAATCAAAACGGAGCTATCTAGCAGTATGTTTGTCAATGTGTGTATTCAACTTTCAGAGTTAAACTGATGTGTGTTTGCAGCAGTTCAGAAACCCTTTCTTTGGAGAATGTAGAAACAGTCATTTCCAGCCCTAGAAACGCATGTTAAGAGTTAGAAGTAAGAATGCGTTTAAAACACAGAAAACCCGCTTCTTACAAACTCATCTGCTGTGCGTTGGTTCCTTTTAGGAAGTTGCATCTATGTTTAGATTCGGCGAGGTAGAAACACGTTTCTTCTAAAAGCTGCGTTTGGACATTCCAGAGTGCATGGGAGAACATGCTGTAAAGAGAAAATCTTGCTCTAAAACCAAAACGGAGCTATCTAGCAGTATGTTTGTCAATGTGTGTATTCAACTTCCAGAATTAAACTGATGTGTGTTTGAAGCAGTTCAGAAACCCTTTCTTTGGAGAATGTAGAAACAGTCATTTCCAGCCCTAGAAACGCATGTAAGAGTTAGCAGTAAGAATGCGTTTAAAACACAGAAAACCCGCTTGTTACAAACTCATCTGCTGTGTGTTGGTTCCTTTTAGGAAGTTGCATCTATGTTTAGATTCAGCGAGGTAGAAACACGTTAGTTCTAAAAGCTGCGTTTCGACATTCCAGAGTGCATTGGAGAACAGGCTGTAAAGAGAAAAACCTTGCTCTAAAACCAAAACGGAGCTATCTAGCAGAATGTTTGTCAATGTGTGTATTCCACTTCCAGAGTTATACTGATGTGTGTTTGCAGCAGTTCAGAAACCCTTTCTTTGGAGAATGTAGAAAAAGTCATTTCCAGCCCTAGAGACGCATATAAGAGTTAGCAGTATTAATGCTTTTAAAACACAGAAGACCCCCTTCTTACAAACTCATCTGCTGTGTGTTGGTTCCTTTTAGGAAGTTGCATCTATGTTTAGATTCAGCGAGGTAGAAACACGTTTCTTCTAAAAGCTGTGTTTGGACATTCCAGAGTGCATGGGAGAACAGGCTGTAAAGAGAAAAACCTTGCTCTAAAACCAAAACGGAGCTATCTAGCAGAATGTTTGTCAATGTTTATATTCAACTTCCAGAGTTAAACTGATGTGTGTTTGCAGCAGTTCAGAAACACTTTCTTTGGAGAATGTAGAAACTGTCATTTCCAGCCCTAGAAACGCATGTAAGAGTTAGCAGTAAGAATGCGTTTAAAACACAGAAAACCCGTTTCTAACAAACTCATCTGCTGTGTGTTGGTTTCTTTTAGGAAGTTGCATCTATGTTTAGATTCAGAGAGGTAGAAACACGTTTCTTCTAAAAACTGCGTTTGGACATTCTAGAGTGCATGGGAGAACATGCTGTAAAGAGAAAATCTTGCTCTAAAACCAAAACGGAGCTATCTAGCAGTATGTTTGTCAATGTGTATATTCAACTTTCAGAGTTAAACTGATGTGTGTTTGCAGCAGTTCAGAAACCCTTTCTTTGGAGAATGAGGAAACAGTCATTTCCAGCCCTAGAAACGCATGTAAAAGTTAGCAGTAAGAATGCGTTTAAAACACAGAAAACCCGCTTCTTACAAACTCATCTGCTGTGTGTTGGTTCTTTTTAGGAAGTTGGGTCTATGTTTAGATTCAGCGAGGTGGAAACACGTCTCTTCTAAAAGCGGCGTTTGGACATTACAAAGTGCATGGGAGAACATGCTGTAAAGAGAAAATCTTGCTCTAAAGCCAAAACGAAGCTATCTAGCAGTATGTTTGTCAATGTGTGTATTCAACGTCCAGAGTTAAACTGATGTGTGTTTGAAGCAGTTCAGAAACCCTTTCTTTGGAGAATGTAGAAACAGTCATTTTCAGCCCTAGAAACGTATGTAAGAGTTAGAAGTAAGAATGCGTTTAATACACAGAAAACCCGCTTCTTACAAACTCATCTGCTGTGTGTTGGTTCCTTTTAGGAAGTTGCATCTATGTTTAGATTAAGCGAGGTAGAAACTCGTTTCTTCTAAAAGCTGCGTTTGGACATTCCAGAGTGCATTGGAGAACAGACTGTAAAGAGAAAAACCTTGCTCTAAAACCAAAACGGAGCTATCTAGCAGAATGTTTGTCAAAGTGTGTATTCAACTACCAGAGTTAAATTGATGTTTGTTTGCAGCAGTTCAGAAACCCTTTGTTTGGAGAATGTAGAAACAGTCATTTCCAGCCCTAGAAACGCATGTAAGAGTTAGCAGTAAGAATGCGTTTAAAACACAGAAAACCCGCTTCTTACAAACTCATCTGCTGTGTGTTGTTTCCTTTTAGGAAGTTGCATCTATGTTTAGATTAAGCGAGGGAGAAACACGTTTCTTCTAAAAGCTGCATTTGGACATTCCAGAGTGCATGGGAGAACAAGCTGTAAAGAGAAAATCTTGTTCTAAAATCAAAACGGAGCTATCTAGCAGTATGTTTGTCAATGTGTGTATTCAACTTTCAGAGGTAAACTGATGTGTGTTTGCAGCAGTTCAGAAACCCTTTCTTTGGAGAATGTAGAAACAGTCATTTCCAGCACTAGAAACGCATGTTAAGAGTTAGAAGTAAGAATGCGTTTAAAACACAGAAAACCCGCTTCTTACAAACTCATCTGCTGTGCGTTGGTTCCTTTTAGGAAGTTGCATCTATTTTTATATTCGGCGAGGTAGAAACACGTTTCTTCTAAAAGCTGCGTTTGGACATTCCAGAGTGCATGGGAGAACATGCTGTAAAGAGAAAATCTTGCTCTAAAACCAAAACGGAGCTATCTAGCAGTATGTTTGTCAATGTGTGTATTCAACGTTCAGAGTTAAACTGATGTGTGTTTGCAGCAGTTCAGAAACCCTTTCTTTGGGGAATGTAGAAACAGTCATTTCTAGCCCTAGAAACGCATGTTAAGAGTTAGAAGTAAGAATGCGTTTAAAACACAGAAAACCCGCTTCTTACAAACTCATCTGCTGTGTGTTGGTTCCTTTTAGGAAGTTGCATCTATGTTTAGATTCAGCGAGGTAGAAACACGTTTCTTCTGAAAGCTGCGTTTGGACATTCCAGAGTGTATGGGAGAACCTGCTGTAAAGAGAAAATCTTGCTCTAAAACCAAAACGGAGCTATCTAGCAGTATGTTTGTCAATGTGTGTATTCAACTTCCAGAATTAAACTGATGTGTGTTTGAAGCAGTTCAGAAACCCTTTCTTTGGGGAATGTAGAAACAGTCATTTCCAGCCCTAGAAACGCATGTAAAAGTTAGCAGTAAGAATGCGTTTAAAACACAGAAAACCCGCTTCTTACAAACTCATCTGCTGTGTGTTGGTTCTTTTTAGGAAGTTGCGTCTATGTTTAGATTCAGCGAGGTAGAAGCACGTCCTTCTAAAAGCTGCGTTTGGACACTACAAAGTGCATGGGAGAACATGCTGTAAAGAGAAAATCTTGCTCTAAAACCAAAACGGAGCTATCTAGCAGTATGTTTGTCAATGTGTGTATTCAACTTTCAGAGGTAAACTGATGTGTGTTTGAAGCAGTTCAGAAACCCTTTCTTTGTAGAATGTAGAAACAGTCATTTCCAGCCCTAGAAACGCATGTAAGTGTTAGAAGTAAGAATGCGTTTAAAACACAGAAAACCCGCTTCTTACAAACTCATCTGCTGTGTGTTGTTTCCTTTTAGGAAGTTGCATCTATGTTTAGATTCAGCGACGTAGAAACACGTTTCTTCTAAAAGCTGCGTTTGGACATTCCAGAATGCATTGGAGACCAGGCTGTAAAGAGAAAAATCTTGCTCTAAAACCAAAACGGAGCTATCTAGCAGTATCTTTGTCAATGTGTGTATTCAACTTTCAGAGTTAAACTGATGTGTGTTTGCAGCAGTTCAGAAACCCTTTCTTTGGAGAATGTAGAAACAGTCATTTCCAGCCCTAGAAACGCATGTAAGAGTTAGAAGTAAGAATGCGTTTAAAACACAGAAAACCCGCTTCTTACAAACTCATCTGCTGTGTGTTGGTTCCTTTTAGGAAGTTGCATCTATGTTTAGATTCAGCGAGGTAGAAACACGTTTCTTCTAAAAGCTGCGTTTGGACATTCCAGAGTGCATGGGAGAACATGCTGTAAAGAGAAATACGTTGCTCTACAACCAAAACGAAGCTATCTAGCAGAATGTTTGTCAATGTGTGTATTCCACTTCAAGAGTTAAACTGATGTGTGTTTGCAGCAGTTCAGAAACCCTTTCTTTGGAGAATGCAGAAAAACTCATTTCCAGCCCTAGAGACGCATATAAGGGTTAGCAGTATTAATGCGTTTAAAACACAGAAGACCCGCTTCTTACAAACTCATCTGCTGTGTGTTGGTTTCTTTTAGGAAGTTGCATCTATGTTTAGATTCAGCGAGGTAGAAACACGTTTCTTCTAAAAGCTGCGTTTGGACATTCCAGAGTGCATGGGAGAACATGCTGTAAAGAGAAAATCTTGCTCTAAAACCAAAACGGAGCTATCTAGCAGTATGTTTGTCAATGTGTGTATTCCACTTTCAGAGTTAAACTGATGTGTTTTTGAAGCAGTTTAGAAACCCATTCTTTGTAGAATGTAGAAACAGTCATTTCCAGCCCTAGAAACGCATGTAAGAGTTAGCAGTAAGAATGCGTTTAAAACACAGAAAACCCGCTTCTAACAAACTCATCTGCTGTGTGTTGGTTCCTTTTAGGAAGTTGCATCTATGTTTAGATTCAGCGAGGTAGAAACACGTTTCTTCTAAAAGCTTCGTTTGGACATTCTAGAGTGCTTGGGAGAACACGCTGTAAAGAGAAAATCTTGCTCTAAAACCAAAACGGAGCTATCTAGCAGTATGTTTGTCAATGTGTGTATTCAACTTTCAGAGGAAAACTGATGTGTGTTTGAAGCAGTTCAGAAACCCTTTCTTTGTAGAATGTAGAAACAGTCATTTCCAGCCCTAGAAACGCATGTAAGAGTTAGAAGTAAGAATGCGTTTACAACACAGAAAACCCGCTTCTTACAAACTCATCTGCTGTGTGTTGGTTCCTTTTAGGAAGTTGCATCTATGTTTAGATTCAGCTACGTAGAAACACGTTTCTTCTAAAAGCTGCGTTTGGACATTCCAGAGATGATGGGAGAAAATGCCGTAGAGAGAAAATCTTGCTCTAAAACCAAAACGGAGCTATCTAGCAGTATCTTTGTCAATGTGTGTATTCAACTTTCAGAGTTAAACTGATGTGTGTTTGCAGCAGTTCAGAAACCCTTTCTTTGGAGAATGTAGAAACAGTCATTTCCAGCCCTAGAAACGCATGTAAGAGTTAGAAGTAAGAATGCGTTTAAAACACAGAAAACCCGCTTCTTACAAACTCATCTGCTGTGTGTTGGTTCCTTTTAGGAAGTTGCATCTATGTTTAGATTCAGCGAGGTAGAAACACGTTTCTTCTAAAAGCTGCGTTTGGACATTCCAGAGTGCATGGGAGAACATGCTGTAAAGAGAAATACGTTGCTCTACAACCAAAACGAAGCTATCTAGCAGAATGTTTGTCAATGTGTGTATTCCACTTCAAGAGTTAAACTGATGTGTGTTTGCAGCAGTTCAGAAACCCTTTCTTTGGAGAATGCAGAAAAACTCATTTCCAGCCCTAGAGACGCATATAAGAGTTAGCAGTATTAATGCGTTTAAAACACAGAAGACCCGCTTCTTACAAACTCATCTGCTGTGTGTTGGTTTCTTTTAGGAAGTTGCATCTATGTTTAGATTCAGCGAGGTAGAAACACGTTTCTTCTAAAAGCTGCGTTTGGACATTCCAGAGTGCATGGGAGAACATGCTGTAAAGAGAAAATCTTGCTCTAAAACCAAAACGGAGCTATCTAGCAGTATGTTTGTCAATGTGTGTATTCCACATCCAGAGTTAAACTGATGTGTTTTTGAAGCAGTTTAGAAACCCTTTCTTTGTAGAATGTAGAAACAGTCATTTCCAGCCCTAGAAACGCATGTAAGAGTTAGCAGTAAGAATGCGTTTAAAACACAGAAAACCCGCTTCTAACAAACTCATCTGCTGTGTGTTGGTTCCTTTTAGGAAGTTGCATCTATGTTTAGATTCAGCGAGGTAGAAACACGTTTCCTCTAAAAGCTACGTTTGGACATTCTAGAGTGCTTGGGAGAACATGCTGTAAAGAGAAAATCTTGCTCTAAAACTAAAACGGAGCTATCTAGCAGTATGTTTGTCAATGTGTGTATTCAACTTTCAGAGTTAAACTGATGTGTGTTTGCAGCAGTTCAGAAACCCTTTCTTTGGAGAATGTAGAAACAGTCATTTCCAGCCCTAGAAACGCATGTAAGAGTTAGCAGTAAGAATGCGTTTAAAACACAGAAAACCCGCTTCTAACAAACTCATTTGCTGTGTGTTGGTTCCTTTTAGGCAGTTGCATCTATGTTTAGATTCAGCGAGGTAGAAACACGTTTCTTCTAAAAGCTGCGTTTGGACATTCCAGAGTGCATGGGAGAACATGCTGTAAAGAGAAATACGTTGCTCTACAACCAAAACGAAGCTATCTAGCAGAATGTTTGTCAATTTGTGTATTCCACTTCAGGAGTTAAACTGATGTGTGTTTGCAGCAGTTCAGAAACCCTTTCTTTGGAGAATGCAGAAAAACTCATTTCCAGCCCTAGAGACGCATATAAGAGTTAGCAGTATTAATGCGTTTAAAACACAGAAGACCCGCTTCTTACAAACTCATCTGCTGTGTGTTGGTTTCTTTTAGGAAGTTGCACCTATGTTTAGATTCAGGGAGGTAGAAACACGTTTCTTCTAAAAGCTGCGTTTGGACATTCCAGAGTGCATGGGAGAACATGCTGTAAAGAGAAAATCTTGCTCTAAAACCAAAACGGAGCTATCTAGCAGTATGTTTGTCAATGTGTGTATTCCACTTCCAGAGTTAAACTGATGTGTTTTTGAAGCAGTTTAGAAACCCTTTCTTTGTAGAATGTAGAAACAGTCATTTCCAGCCCTAGAAACGCATGTAAGAGTTAGCAGTAAGAATGCGTTTAAAACACAGAAAACCCGCTTCTAACAAACTCATCTGCTGTGTGTTGGTTCCTTTTAGGCAGTTGCATCTATGTTTAGATTCGGCGAGGTAGAAACACGTTTCTTCTAAAATCTTCGTTTGGACATTCTAGAGTGCTTGGGAGAACATGCTGTAAAGAGAAAATCTTGCTCTAAAACCAAAACGGAGCTAACTAGCAGTATGTTTGTCAATGTGTGTATTCAACTTTCAGAGTTAAACTGATGTGTGTTTGCAGCAGTTCAGAAACCCTTTCTTTGGGGAATGTAGAAACAGTCATTTCCAGCCCTAGAAACGCATGTAAGAGTTAGCAGTAAGAATGCGTTTAAAACACAGAAAACCCGCTTCTAACAAACTCATCTGCTGTGTGTTGGTTCCTTTTAGGCAGTTGCATCTATGTTTAGATTCAGCGAGGTAGAAACACGTTTCCTCTAAAAGCTGCGTTTGGACATTCTAGAGTGCATGGGAGAACATGCTGTAAAGAGAAAATCTTGCTCTAAAACCAAAACGGAGCTATCTAGCAGTATGTTTGTCAATGTGTGTATTTAACTTTCAGAGATAAACTGATGTGTGTTTGAAGCAGTTCAGAAACCATTTCTTTGGAGAATGTAGAAACAGTCATTTCCAGCCCTAGAAACGCATGTAAGAGTTAGAAGTAAGAATGCGTTTAAAACACAGAAAACCCGCTTCTTACAAACTCATCTGCTGTGTGTTGGTTCCTTTTAGAAAGTTGCATCTATGTTTAGATTCAGAGAGGTAGAAACACGTTTCTTCTAAAAGCTGCCTTTGGACATTCCAGAGTGCATTGGAGAACAGGCTGTAAAGAGAAAAACCTTGCTCTAAAACCAAAACGGAGCTATCTAGGAGAATGTTTGTCAATGTGTGTATTCCACTATCAGAGTTATACTGATGTGTGTTTGCAGCAGTTCAGAAACCCTTTGTTTGGAGAATGTAGAAACAGTCATTTCCAGCCCTAGAAACGCATGTAAAAGTTAGCAGTAAGAATGCGTTTAAAACACAGAAAACCCGCTTCTTACAAACTCATCTGCTGTGTGTTGGTTCTTTTTAGGAAGTTGCGTCTATGTTTAGATTCAGCGAGGTAGAAGCACGTCTCTTCTAAAAGCTGCGTTTGGACATTACAAAGTGCATGGGAGAACATGCTGTAAAGAGAAAATCTTGCTCTAAAACCAAAACGGAGCTATCTAGCAGTATGTTTGTCAATGTATGTATTCAACTTTCAGAGGTAAACTGATGTGTGTTTGAAGCAGTTCAGAAACCCTTTCTTTGTAGAATGTAGAAACAGTCATTTCCAGCGCTAGAAACGCATGTAAGAGTTAGAAGTAAGAATGCGTTTAAAACACAGAAAACCCGCTTCTTACAAACTCATCTGCTGTGTGTTGTTTCCTTTTAGGAAGTTGCATCTATGTTTAGATTCAGCGACGTAGAAACACGTTTCTTCTAAAAGCTGCGTTTGGACATTCCAGAGATGATGGGAGAAAATGCCGTAAAGAGAAAATCTTGCTCTAAAACCAAAACGGAGCTATCTAGCAGTATCTTTGTCAATGTGTTTATTCAACTTTCAGAGTTAAACTGATGTGTGTTTGCAGCAGTTCAGAAACCCTTTCTTTGGAGAATGTAGAAACAGTCATTTCCAGCCCTAGAAACGCATGTAAGAGTTAGAAGTAAGAATGCGTTTAAAACACAGAAAACCCGCTTCTTACAAACTCATCTGCTGTGTGTTGGTTCCTTTTAGGCAGTTGCATCTATGTTTAGATTCAGCGAGGTAGAAACACGTTTCTTCTAAAAGCTGCGTTTGGACATTCCAGAGTGCATGGGAGAACATGCTGTAAAGAGAAATACGTTGCTCTACAACCAAAACGAAGCTATCTAGCAGAATGTTTGTCAATGTGTGTATTCCACTTCAAGAGTTAAACTGATGTGTGTTTGCAGCAGTTCAGAAACCCTTTCTTTGGAGAATGCAGAAAAACTCATTTCCAGCCCTAGAGACGCATATAAGAGTTAGCAGTATTAATGCGTTTAAAACACAGAAGACCCGCTTCTTACAAACTCATCTGCTGTGTGTTGGTTTCTTTTAGGAAGTTGCATCTATGTTTAGATTCAGCGAGGTAGAAACACGTTTCTTCTAAAAGCTGCGTTTGGACATTCCAGAGTGCATGGGAGAACATGCTGCAAAGAGAAAATCTTGCTCTAAAACCAAAACGGAGTTATCTAGCAGTATGTTTGTCAATGTGTGTATTCCACTTCCAGAGTTAAACTGATGTGTTTTTGAAGCAGTTTAGAAACCCTTTCTTTGTAGAATGTAGAAACAGTCATTTACAGCCCTAGAAACGCATGTAAGAGTTAGCAGTAAGAATGCGTTTAAAACACAGAAAACCCGCTTCTAACAAACTCATCTGCTGTGTGTTGGTTCCTTTTAGGCAGTTGCATCTATGTTTAGATTCAGCGAGGTAGAAACACGTTTCTTCTAAAAGCTTCGTTTGGACATTCTAGAGTGCTTGGGAGAACATGCTGTAAAGAGAAAATCTTGCTCTAAAACCAAAACGGAGCTATCTAGCAGTATGTTTGTCAATGTGTGTATTCAACTTTCAGAGTTAAACTGATGTGTGTTTGCAGCAGTTCAGAAACCCTTTCTTTGTAGAATGTAGAAACAGTCATTTCCAGCCCTAGAAACGCATGTAAGAGTTAGCAGTAAGAATGCGTTTAAAACACAGAAAACCCGCTTCTAACAAACTCATCTGCTGTGTGTTGGTTCCTTTTAGGCAGTTGCATCTATGTTTAGATTCAGCGAGGTAGAAACACGTTTCCTCTAAAAGCTGCGTTTGGACATTCTAGAGTGCATGGGAGAACATGCTGTAAAGAGAAAATCTTGCTCTAAAACCAAAACGGAGCTATCTAGCAGTATGTTTGTCAATGTGTCTATTTAACTTTCAGAGTTAAACTGATGTGTGTTTGCAGCAGTTCAGAAACCCTTTCTTTGGAGAATGTAGAAACAGTCATTTCCAGCCCTAGAAACGCATGTAAGAGTTAGAAGTAAGAATGCGTTTAAAACACAGAAAACCCGCTTTTTACAAACTCATCTGCTGTGTGTTGGTTCCTTTTAGAAAGTTGCATCTATGTTTAGATTCAGAGAGGTAGAAACACGTTTCTTCTAAAAGCTGCCTTTGGATATTCCAGAGTGCATTGGAGAACAGGCTGTAAAGAGAAAAACCTTGCTCTAAAACCAAAACGGAGCTATCTAGCAGAATGTTTGTCAATGTGTGTATTCCACTTCCAGAGTTATAATGATGTGTGTTTGCAGCAGTTCAGAAACCCTTTGTTTGGAGAATGTAGAAACAGTCATTTCCAGCCCTAGAAACGCATGTAAGAGTTAGCAGTAAAAATGCGTTCAAAATACAGAAAACCCGCTTCTTACAAACTCATCTGCTGTGCGTTGGTTTTTTTTAGGAAGTTGCATCTATGTTTAGATTCGGCGAGGTAGAAACACGTTTCTTCTAAAAGCTGCGTTTGGACATTCCAGAGTGGATTGGAGAACAGGCTGTAAAGAGAAATACCTTGCTCTAAAACCAAAACGGAGCTATCTAGCAGAATGGTTGTCAATGTGTGTATTCAACTTCCAGAGTTAAACTGATGTGTGTTTGCAGCAGTTCAGAAACCCTTTCTTTGGAGAATGTAGAAACAGTCATTTCCAGCCCTAGAAACGCATGTAAGAGTTAGCAGTAAGAATGCGTTTAAAACACAGAAAACCCGCTTCTAACAAACTCATCTGCTGTGTGTTGGTTCCTTTAGGCAGTTGCATCTATGTTTAGATTCAGCGAGGTAGAAACACGTTTCCTCTAAAAGCTGCGTTTGGACATTCTAGAGTGCATGGGAGAACATGCTGTAATGAGAAAATCTTGCTCTAAAACCAAAACGGAGCTATCTAGCAGTATGTTTGTCAATGTGTGTATTTAACTTTCAGAGTTAAACTGATGTGTGTTTGCAGCAGTTCAGAAACCCTTTCTTTGGAGAATGTAGAAACAGTCATTTCCAGCCCTAGAAACGCATGTAAGAGTTAGGAGTAAGAATGCGTTTAAAACACAGAAAACCCGCTTCTTACAAACTCATCTGCTGTGTGTTGGTTCCTTTTAGGAAGTTGCATCTATGTTTAGATTCAGCGAGGTAGAAACACGTTTCTTCTAAAAGCTGTGTTTGGACATTCCAGAGTGCATGGGAGAACATGCTGCAAAGAGAAAATCTTGCTCTAAAACCAAAACGGAGCTATCTAGCAGTATGTTTGTCAATGTGTGTATTCCACTTCCAGAGTTAAACTGATGTGTTTTTGAAGCAGTTTAGAAACCCTTTCTTTGTAGAATGTAGAAACAGTCATTTACAGCCCTAGAAACGCATGTAAGAGTTAGCAGTAAGAATGCGTTTAAAACACAGAAAACCCGCTTCTAACAAACTCATCTGCTGTGTGTTGGTTCCTTTTAGGCAGTTGCATCTATGTTTAGATTCAGCGAGGTAGAAACACGTTTCTTCTAAAAGCTTCGTTTGGACATTCTAGAGTGCTTGGGAGAACATGCTGTAAAGAGAAAATCTTGCTCTAAAACCAAAACGGAGCTATCTAGCAGTATGTTTGTCAATGTGTGTATTCAACTTTCAGAGTTAAACTGATGTGTGTTTGCAGCAGTTCAGAAACCCTTTCTTTGGAGAATGTAGAAACAGTCATTTCCAGCCCTAGAAACGCATGTAAGAGTTAGCAGTAAGAATGCGTTTAAAACACAGAAAACCCGCTTCTAACAAACTCATCTGCTGTGTGTTGGTTCCTTTTAGGCAGTTGCATCTATGTTTAGATTCAGCGAGGTAGAAACACGTTTCCTCTAAAAGCTGCGTTTGGACATTCTAGAGTGCATGGGAGAACATGCTGTAAAGAGAAAATCTTGCTCTAAAACCAAAACGGAGCTATCTAGCAGTATGTTTGTCAATGTGTGTATTTAACTTTCAGAGTTAAACTGATGTGTGTTTGCAGCAGTTCAGAAACCCTTTATTTGGAGAATGTAGAAACAGTCATTTCCAGCCCTAGAAACGCATGTAAGAGTTAGAAGTAAGAATGCGTTTAAAACACAGAAAACCCGCTTCTTACAAACTCATCTGCTGTGTGTTGGTTCCTTTTAGAAAGTTGCATCTATGTTTAGATTCAGAGAGGTAGAAACACGTTTCTTCTAAAAGCTGCCTTTGGACATTCCAGAGTGCATTGGAGAACAGGCTGTAAAGAGAAAAACCTTGCTCTAAAACCAAAACGGAGCTATCTAGCAGAATGTTTGTCAATGTGTGTATTCCACTTCCAGAGTTATACTGATGTGTGTTTGCAGCAGTTCAGAAACCCTTTGTTTGGAGAATGTAGAAACAGTCATTTCCAGCCCTAGAAACGCATGTAAGAGTTAGCAGTAAAAATGCGTTCAAAATACAGAAAACCCGCTTCTTACAAACTCATCTGCTGTGCGTTGGTTTTTTTTAGGAAGTTGCATCTATGTTTAGATTCGGCGAGGTAGAAACACGTTTCTTCTAAAAGCTGCGTTTGGACATTCCAGAGTGGATTGGAGAACAGGCTGTAAAGAGAAATACCTTGCTCTAAAACCAAAAGGGAGCTATCTAGCAGAATGGTTGTCAATGTGTGTATTCAACTTCCAGAGTTAAACTGATGTGTGTTTGCAGCAGTTCAGAAACCCTTTCTTTGGAGAATGTAGAAACAGTCATTTCCAGCCCTAGAAACGCATGTAAGAGTTAGCAGTAAGAATGCGTTTAAAACACAGAAAACCCGCTTCTAACAAACTCATCTGCTGTGTGTTGGTTCCTTTTAGGCAGTTGCATCTATGTTTAGATTCAGCGAGGTAGAAACACGTTTCCTCTAAAAGCTGCGTTTGGACATTCTAGAGTGCATGGGAGAACATGCTGTAATGAGAAAATCTTGCTCTAAAACCAAAACGGAGCTATCTAGCAGTATGTTTGTCAATGTGTGTATTTAACTTTCAGAGTTAAACTGATGTGTGTTTGCAGCAGTTCAGAAACCCTTTCTTTGGAGAATGTAGAAACAGTCATTTCCAGCCCTAGAAACGCATGTAAGAGTTAGAATTAAGAATGCGTTTAAAACACAGAAAACCCGCTTCTTACAAACTCATCTGCTGTGTGTTGGTTCCTTTTAGGAAGTTGCATCTATGTTTAGATTCAGCGAGGTAGAAACACGTTTCTTCTAAAAGCTGCGTTTGGACATTCCAGAGTGCATGGGAGAACATGCTGTAAAGAGAAATACGTTGCTCTACAACCAAAACGAAGCTATCTAGCAGAATGTTTGTCAATGTGTGTATTCCACTTCAAGAGTTAAACTGATGTGTGTTTGCAGCAGTTCAGAAACCCTTTCTTTGGAGAATGCAGAAAAACTCATTTCCAGCCCTAGAGACGCATATAAGAGTTAGCAGTATTAATGCGTTTAAAACACAGAAGACCCGCTTCTTACAAACTCATCTGCTGTGTGTTGGTTTCTTTTAGGAAGTTGCATCTATGTTTAGATTCAGTGAGGTAGAAACACGTTTCTTCTAAAAGCTGCGTTTGGACATTCCAGAGTGCATGGGAGAACATGCTGTAAAGAGAAAATCTTGCTCTAAAACCAAAACGGAGCTATCTAGCAGTATGTTTGTCAATGTGTGTATTCCACTTCCAGAGTTAAACTGATGTGTTTTTGAAGCAGTTTAGAAACCCTTTCTTTGTAGAATGTAGAAAGAGTCATTTCCAGCCCTAGAAACGCATGTAAGAGTTAGCAGTAAGAATGCGTTTAAAACACAGAAAACCCGCTTCTAACAAACTCATCTGCTGTGTGTTGGTTCCTTTTAGGCAGTTGCATCTATGTTTAGATTCAGCGAGGTAGAAACACGTTTCTTCTAAAAGCTTCGTTTGGACATTCTAGAGTGCTTGGGAGAACATGCTGTAAAGAGAAAATCTTGCTCTAAACCCAAAACGGAGCTATCTAGCAGTATCTTTGTCAATGTGTGTATTCAACTTTCAGAGTTAAACTGATGTGTGTTTGCAGCAGTTCAGAAACCCTTTCTTTGGAGAATGTAGAAACAGTCATTTCCAGCCCTAGAAACGCATGTAAGAGTTAGCAGTAAGAATGCGTTTAAAACACAGAAAACCCGCTTCTAACAAACTCATCTGCTGTGTGTTGGTTCCTTTTAGGCAGTTGCATCTATGTTTAGATTCAGCGAGGTAGAAACACGTTTCCTCTAAAAGCTGCGTTTGGACATTGTAGAGTGCATGGGAGAACATGCTGTAATGAGAAAATCTTGCTCTAAAACCAAAACGGAGCTATCTAGCAGTATGGTTGTCAATGTGTGTATTTAACTTTCAGAGTTAAACTGATGTGTGTTTGCAGCAGTTCAGAAACCCTTTCTTTGTAGAATGTAGAAACAGTCATTTCCAGCCCTAGAAACGCATGTAAGAGTTAGAAGTAAGAATGCGTTTAAAACACAGAAAACCCGCT
The DNA here is from genome assembly GCF_048565385.1 of Saimiri boliviensis. Classification (NCBI taxonomy): domain Eukaryota; kingdom Metazoa; phylum Chordata; class Mammalia; order Primates; family Cebidae; genus Saimiri; species Saimiri boliviensis. The sequence goes on along the minus strand of NC_133454.1, from coordinate 29,173,366 downwards.
TCTTACAAACTCATCTGCTGTGTGTTGGTTCCTTTTAGGAAGTTGCATCTATGTTTAGATTCAGCGAGGTAGAAACACGTTTCTTCTAAAAGCTGCGTTTGGACATTCCAGAGTGCATGGGGGAACATGCTGTAAAGAGAAATACGTTGCTCTACAACCAAAACGAAGCTATCTAGCAGAATGTTTGTCAATGTGTGTATTCCACTTCAAGAGTTAAACTGATGTGTGTTTGCAGCAGTTCAGAAACCCTTTCTTTGGAGAATGCAGAAAAACTCATTTCCAGCCCTAGAGACGCATATAAGATTTAGCAGTATTAATGCGTTTAAAACACAGAAGACCCGCTTCTCACAAACTCATCTGCTGTGTGTTGGTTTCTTTTAGGAAGTTGCATCTATGTTTAGATTCAGCGAGGTAGAAACACGTTTCTTCTAAAAGCTGCGTTTGGACATTCCAGAGTGCATGGGAGAACATGCTGTAAAGAGAAAATCTTGCTCTAAAACCAAAATGGAGCTATCTAGCAGTATGTTTGTCAATGTGTGTATTCCACTTCCAGAGTTAAACTGATGTGTGTTTGCAGCAGTTCAGAAACCCTTTCTTTGGAGAATGTAGAAACAGTCATTTCCAGCCCTAGAAACGCATGTAAGAGTTAGCAGTAAGAATGCGTTTAAAACACAGAAAACCCGCTTCTAACAAACTCATCTGCTGTGTGTTGGTTCCTTTTAGGCAGTTGCATCTATGTTTAGATTCAGCGAGGTAGAAACACGTTTCCTCTAAAAGCTGCGTTTGGACATTCTAGAGTGCATGGGAGAACATGCTGTAAAGAGAAAATCTTGCTCTAAAACCAAAACGGAGCTATCTAGCAGTATGTTTGTCAATGTGTGTATTTAACTTTCAGAGTTAAACTGATGTGTGTTTGCAGCAGTTCAGAATCCCTTTCTTTGGAGAATGTAGAAACAGTCATTTCCAGCCCTAGAAACGCATGTAAGAGTTAGAAGTAAGAATGCGTTTAAAACACAGAAAACCCGCTTCTTACAAACTCATCTGCTGTGTGTTGGTTCCTTTTAGGAAGTTGCATCTATGTTTAGATTCAGCGAGGTAGAAACACGTTTCTTCTAAAAGCTGCGTTTGGACATTCCAGAGTGCATGGGAGAACATGCTGTAAAGAGAAATACCTTGCTCTAAAACCAAAACGAAGCTATCTAGCAGAATGTTTGTCAATGTGTGTATTCCACTTCCAGAGTTAAACTGATGTGTGTTTGCAGCAGTTCAGAAACCCTTTCTTTGGAGAATGCAGAAAAAGTCATTTCCAGCCCTAGAGACGCATATAAGAGTTAGCAGTATTAATGCGTTTAAAACACAGAAGACCCGCTTCTTACGAACTCATCTGCTGTGTGTTGGTTCCTTTTAGGAAGTTGCATCTATGTTTTGATTCAGCGAGGTAGAAACACGTTTCTTCTAAAAGCTGCGTTTGGACATTTTAGAGTGCATTGGAGAACAGGCTGTAAAGAGAAAAACCTTGCTCTAAAACCAAAACGGAGCTATCTAGCAGAATGTTTGTCAATGTTTATGTTCAACTTCCAGAGTTAAACTGATGTGTGTTTGCAGCAGTTCAGAAACCCTTTCTTTGTAGAATGTAGAAACAGTCATTTCCAGCCCTAGAAACGCATGTAAAAGTTAGCAGTAAGAATGCGTTTAAAACACAGAAAACCCGCTTCTTACAAACTCATCTGCTGTGTGTTGGTTCTTTTTAGGAAGTTGCGTCTATGTTTAGATTCAGCGAGGTAGAAGCACGTCTCTTCTAAAAGCTGCGTTTGGACATTACAAAGTGCATGGGAGAACATGCCGTAAAGAGAAAATCTTGCTCTAAAACCAAAACGGAGCTATCTAGCAGTATGTTTGTCAATGTGTGTATTCAACTTTCAGAGGTAAACTGATGTGTGTTTGAAGCAGTTCAGAAACCCTTTCTTTGTAGAATGTAGAAACAGTCATTTCCAGCCCTAGAAACGCATGTAAGAGTTAGAAGTAAGAATGCGTTTAAAACAGAAAACCCGCTTCTTACAAACTCATCTGCTGTGTGTTGTTTCCTTTTAGGAAGTTGCATCTATGTTTAGATTCAGCGACGTAGAAACACGTTTCTTCTAAAAGCTGCGTTTGGACATTCCAGAGATGATGGGAGAAAATGCCGTAAAGAGAAAATCTTGCTCTAAAACCAAAACGGAACTATCTAGCAGTATCTTTGTCAATGTGTGTATTCAACTTTCAGAGTTAAACTGATGTGTGTTTGCAGCAGTTCAGAAACCCTTTCTTTGGAGAATGTAGAAACAGTCATTTCCAGCCCTAGAAACACATGTAAGAGTTAGAAGTAAGAATGCGTTTAAAACACAGAAAACCCGCTTCTTACAAACTCATCTGCTGTGTGTTGGTTCCTTTTAGGAAGTTGCATCTATGTTTAGATTCAGCGAGGTAGAAACACGTTTCTTCTAAAAGCTGCGTTTGGACATTCCAGAGTGCATGGGAGAACATGCTGTAAAGAGAAATACGTTGCTCTACAACCAAAACGAAGCTATCTAGCAGAATGTTTGTCAATGTGTGTATTCCACTTCAAGAGTTAAACTGATGTGTGTTTGCAGCAGTTCAGAAACCCTTTCTTTGGAGAATGCAGAAAAACTCATTTCCAGCCCTAGAGACGCATATAAGAGTTAGCAGTATTAATGCGTTTAAAACACAGAAGACCCGCTTCTTACAAACTCATCTGCTGTGTGTTGGTTTCTTTTAGGAAGTTGCATCTATGTTTAGATTCAGCGAGGTAGAAACACGTTTCTTCTAAAAGCTGCGTTTGGACATTCCAGAGTGCATGGGAGAACATGCTGCAAAGAGAAAATCTTGCTCTAAAACCAAAACGGAGCTATCTAGCAGTATGTTTGCAATGTGTGTATTCCACTTCCAGAGTTAAACTGATGTGTTTTTGAAGCAGTTTAGAAACCCTTTCTTTGTAGAATGTAGAAACAGTCATTTCCAGCCCTAGAAACGCATGTAAGAGTTAGCAGTAATAATGCGTTTAAAACACAGAAAACCCCGCTTCTAACAAACTCATCTGCTGTGTGTTGGTTCCTTTTAGGCAGTTGCATCTATGTTTAGATTCAGCGAGGTAGAAACACGTTTCTTCTAAAAGCTTCGTTTGGACATTCTAGAGTGCTTGGGAGAACATGCTGTAAAGAGAAAATCTTGCTCTAAAACCAAAACGGAGCTATCTAGCAGTATGTTTGTCAATGTGTGTATTCAACTTTCAGAGTTAAACTGATGTGTGTTTGCAGCAGTTCAGAAACCCTTTCTTTGGAAAATGTAGAAACAGTCATTTCCAGCCCTAGAAACGCATGTAAGAGTTAGCAGTAAGAATGCGTTTAAAACACAGAAAACCCGCTTCTAACAAACTCATCTGCTGTGTGTTGGTTCCTTTTAGGCAGTTGCATCTATGTTTAGATTCAGCGAGGTAGAAACACGTTTCCTCTAAAAGCTGCGTTTGGACATTCTAGAGTGCATGGGAGAACATGCTGTAAAGAGAAAATCTTGCTCTAAAACCAAAACGGAGCTATCTAGCAGTATGTTTGTCAATGTGTGTATTTAACTTTCAGAGTTAAACTGATGTGTGTTTGCAGCAGTTCAGAAACCCTTTCTTTGGAGAATGTAGAAACAGTCATTTCCAGCCCTAGAAACGCATGTAAGAGTTAGAAGTAAGAATGCGTTTAAAACACAGAAAACCCGCTTCTTACAAACTCATCTGCTGTGTGTTGGTTCCTTTTAGAAAGTTGCATCTATGTTTAGATTCAGAGAGGTAGAAACACGTTTCTTCTAAAAGCTGCCTTTGGACATTCCAGAGTGCATTGGAGAACAGGCTGTAAAGAGAAAAACCTTGCTCTAAAACCAAAACGGAGCTATCTAGCAGAATGTTTGTCAATGTGTGTATTCCACTTCAAGAGTTATACTGATGTGTGTTTGCAGCAGTTCAGAAACCCTTTGTTTGGAGAATGTAGAAACAGTCATTTCCAGCCCTAGAAACGCATGTAAGAGTTAGCAGTAAAATTGCGTACAAAATACAGAAAACCCGCTTCTTACAAACTCATCTGCTGTGCGTTGGTTCCTTTTAGGAAGTTGCATCTATGTTTAGATTCGGCGAGGTAGAAACACGTTTCTTCTAAAAGCTGCGTTTGGACATTCCAGAGTGGATTGGAGAACAGGCTGTAAAGAGAAATACCTTGCTCTAAAACCAAAACGGAGCTATCTAGCAGAATGGTTGTCAATGTGTGTATTCAACTTCCAGAGTTAAACTGATGTGTGTTTGCAGCAGTTCAGAAACCCTTTCTTTGGAGAATGTAGAAACAGTCATTTCCAGCCCTAGAAACGCATGTAAGAGTTAGCAGTAAGAATGCGTTTAAAACACAGAAAACCCGCTTCTAACAAACTCATCTGCTGTGTGTTGGTTCCTTTTAGGCAGTTGCATCTATGTTTAGATTCAGCGAGGTAGAAACACGTTTCCTCTAAAAGCTGCATTTGGACATTCTAGAGTGCATGGGAGAACATGCTGTAATGAGAAAATCTTGCTCTAAAACCAAAACGGAGCTATCTAGCAGTATGTTTGTCAATGTGTGTATTTAACTTTCAGAGTTAAACTGATGTGTGTTTGCAGCAGTTCAGAAACACTTTCTTTGGAGAATGTAGAAACAGTCATTTCCAGCCCTAGAAACGCATGTAAGAGTTAGAAGTAAGAATGCGTTTAAAACACAGAAAACCCGCTTCTTACAAACTCATCTGCTGTGTGTCGGTTCCTTTTAGGAAGTTGCATCTATGTTTAGATTCAGCGACGTAGAAACACGTTTCTTCTAAAAGCTGCATTTGGACATTCCAGAGTGCATGGGAGAACATGCTGTAAAGAGAAATACGTTGCTCTACAACCAAAACGAAGCTATCTAGCAGAATGTTTGTCAATGTGTGTATTCCACTTCAAGAGTTAAACTGATGTGTGTTTGCAGCAGTTCAGAAACCCTTTCTTTGGAGAATGCAGAAAAACTCATTTCCAGCCCTAGAGACGCATATAAGTGTTAGCAGTATTAATGCGTTTAAAACACAGAAGACCCGCTTCTTACAAACTCATCTGCTGTGTGTTGGTTTCTTTTAGGAAGTTGCATCTATGTTTAGATTCAGCGAGGTAGAAACACGTTTCTTCTAAAAGCTGCGTTTGGACATTCCAGAGTGCATGGGAGAACATGCTGTAAAGAGAAAATCTTGCTCTAAAACCAAAACGGAGCTATCTAGCAGTATGTTTGTCAATGTGTGTATTCCACTTCCAGAGTTAAACTGATGTGTTTTTGAAGCAGTTTAGAAACCCTTTCTTTGTAGAATGTAGAAACAGTCATTTCCAGCCCTAGAAACGCATGTAAGAGTTAGCAGTAAGAATGCGTTTAAAACACAGAAAACCCGCTTCTAACAAACTCATCTGCTGTGTGTTGGTTCCTTTTAGGCAGTTGCATCTATGTTTAGATTCAGCGAGGTAGAAACACGTTTCCTCTAAAAGCTGCGTTTGGACATTCTAGAGTGCATGGGAGAACATGATGTAATGAGAAAATCTTGCTCTAAAACCAAAACGGAGCTATCTAGCAGTATGTTTGTCAATGTGTGTATTCCACTTCCAGAGTTAAACTGATGTGTTTTTGAAGCAGTTTAGAAACCCTTTCTTTGTAGAATGTAGAAACAGTCATTTCCAGCCCTAGAAACGCATGTAAAAGTTAGCAGTAAGAATGCGTTTAAAACACAGAAAACCCGCTTCTTACAAACTCATCTGCTGTGTGTTGGTTCTTTTTAGGAAGTTGCGTCTATGTTTAGATTCAGCGAGGTAGAAGCACGTCTCTTCTAAAAGCTGCGTTTGGACATTACAAAGTGCATGGGAGAACATGCCGTAAAGAGAAAATCTTGCTCTAAAACCAAAACGGAGCTATCTAGCAGTATGTTTGTCAATGTGTGTATTCAACTTTCAGAGGTAAACTGATGTGTGTTTGAAGCAGTTCAGAAACCCTTTCTTTGTAGAATGTAGAAACAGTCATTTCCAGCCCTAGAAACGCATGTAAGAGTTAGAAGTAAGAATGCGTTTAAAACAGAAAACCCGCTTCTTACAAACTCATCTGCTGTGTGTTGTTTCCTTTTAGGAAGTTGCATCTATGTTTAGATTCAGCGACGTAGAAACACGTTTCTTCTAAAAGCTGCGTTTGGACATTCCAGAGATGATGGGAGAAAATGCCGTAAAGAGAAAATCTTGCTCTAAAACCAAAACGGAACTATCTAGCAGTATCTTTGTCAATGTGTGTATTCAACTTTCAGAGTTAAACTGATGTGTGTTTGCAGCAGTTCAGAAACCCTTTCTTTGGAGAATGTAGAAACAGTCATTTCCAGCCCTAGAAACACATGTAAGAGTTAGAAGTAAGAATGCGTTTAAAACACAGAAAACCCGCTTCTTACAAACTCATCTGCTGTGTGTTGGTTCCTTTTAGGAAGTTGCATCTATGTTTAGATTCAGCGAGGTAGAAACACGTTTCTTCTAAAAGCTGCGTTTGGACATTCCAGAGTGCATGGGAGAACATGCTGTAAAGAGAAATACGTTGCTCTACAACCAAAACGAAGCTATCTAGCAGAATGTTTGTCAATGTGTGTATTCCACTTCAAGAGTTAAACTGATGTGTGTTTGCAGCAGTTCAGAAACCCTTTCTTTGGAGAATGCAGAAAAACTCATTTCCAGCCCTAGAGACGCATATAAGAGTTAGCAGTATTAATGCGTTTAAAACACAGAAGACCCGCTTCTTACAAACTCATCTGCTGTGTGTTGGTTTCTTTTAGGAAGTTGCATCTATGTTTAGATTCAGCGAGGTAGAAACACGTTTCTTCTAAAAGCTGCGTTTGGACATTCCAGAGTGCATGGGAGAACATGCTGCAAAGAGAAAATCTTGCTCTAAAACCAAAACGGAGCTATCTAGCAGTATGTTTGTCAATGTGTGTATTCCACTTCCAGAGTTAAACTGATGTGTTTTTGAAGCAGTTTAGAAACCCTTTCTTTGTAGAATGTAGAAACAGTCATTTCCAGCCCTAGAAACGCATGTAAGAGTTAGCAGTAATAATGCGTTTAAAACACAGAAAACCCCGCTTCTAACAAACTCATCTGCTGTGTGTTGGTTCCTTTTAGGCAGTTGCATCTATGTTTAGATTCAGCGAGGTAGAAACACGTTTCTTCTAAAAGCTTCGTTTGGACATTCTAGAGTGCTTGGGAGAACATGCTGTAAAGAGAAAATCTTGCTCTAAAACCAAAACGGAGCTATCTAGCAGTATGTTTGTCAATGTGTGTATTCAACTTTCAGAGTTAAACTGATGTGTGTTTGCAGCAGTTCAGAAACCCTTTCTTTGGAAAATGTAGAAACAGTCATTTCCAGCCCTAGAAACGCATGTAAGAGTTAGCAGTAAGAATGCGTTTAAAACACAGAAAACCCGCTTCTAACAAACTCATCTGCTGTGTGTTGGTTCCTTTTAGGCAGTTGCATCTATGTTTAGATTCAGCGAGGTAGAAACACGTTTCCTCTAAAAGCTGCGTTTGGACATTCTAGAGTGCATGGGAGAACATGCTGTAAAGAGAAAATCTTGCTCTAAAACCAAAACGGAGCTATCTAGCAGTATGTTTGTCAATGTGTGTATTTAACTTTCAGAGTTAAACTGATGTGTGTTTGCAGCAGTTCAGAAACCCTTTCTTTGGAGAATGTAGAAACAGTCATTTCCAGCCCTAGAAACGCATGTAAGAGTTAGAAGTAAGAATGCGTTTAAAACACAGAAAACCCGCTTCTTACAAACTCATCTGCTGTGTGTTGGTTCCTTTTAGAAAGTTGCATCTATGTTTAGATTCAGAGAGGTAGAAACACGTTTCTTCTAAAAGCTGCCTTTGGACATTCCAGAGTGCATTGGAGAACAGGCTGTAAAGAGAAAAACCTTGCTCTAAAACCAAAACGGAGCTATCTAGCAGAATGTTTGTCAATGTGTGTATTCCACTTCAAGAGTTATACTGATGTGTGTTTGCAGCAGTTCAGAAACCCTTTGTTTGGAGAATGTAGAAACAGTCATTTCCAGCCCTAGAAACGCATGTAAGAGTTAGCAGTAAAATTGCGTACAAAATACAGAAAACCCGCTTCTTACAAACTCATCTGCTGTGCGTTGGTTCCTTTTAGGAAGTTGCATCTATGTTTAGATTCGGCGAGGTAGAAACACGTTTCTTCTAAAAGCTGCGTTTGGACATTCCAGAGTGGATTGGAGAACAGGCTGTAAAGAGAAATACCTTGCTCTAAAACCAAAACGGAGCTATCTAGCAGAATGGTTGTCAATGTGTGTATTCAACTTCCAGAGTTAAACTGATGTGTGTTTGCAGCAGTTCAGAAACCCTTTCTTTGGAGAATGTAGAAACAGTCATTTCCAGCCCTAGAAACGCATGTAAGAGTTAGCAGTAAGAATGCGTTTAAAACACAGAAAACCCGCTTCTAACAAACTCATCTGCTGTGTGTTGGTTCCTTTTAGGCAGTTGCATCTATGTTTAGATTCAGCGAGGTAGAAACACGTTTCCTCTAAAAGCTGCATTTGGACATTCTAGAGTGCATGGGAGAACATGCTGTAATGAGAAAATCTTGCTCTAAAACCAAAACGGAGCTATCTAGCAGTATGTTTGTCAATGTGTGTATTTAACTTTCAGAGTTAAACTGATGTGTGTTTGCAGCAGTTCAGAAACACTTTCTTTGGAGAATGTAGAAACAGTCATTTCCAGCCCTAGAAACGCATGTAAGAGTTAGAAGTAAGAATGCGTTTAAAACACAGAAAACCCGCTTCTTACAAACTCATCTGCTGTGTGTCGGTTCCTTTTAGGAAGTTGCATCTATGTTTAGATTCAGCGACGTAGAAACACGTTTCTTCTAAAAGCTGCATTTGGACATTCCAGAGTGCATGGGAGAACATGCTGTAAAGAGAAATACGTTGCTCTACAACCAAAACGAAGCTATCTAGCAGAATGTTTGTCAATGTGTGTATTCCACTTCAAGAGTTAAACTGATGTGTGTTTGCAGCAGTTCAGAAACCCTTTCTTTGGAGAATGCAGAAAAACTCATTTCCAGCCCTAGAGACGCATATAAGTGTTAGCAGTATTAATGCGTTTAAAACACAGAAGACCCGCTTCTTACAAACTCATCTGCTGTGTGTTGGTTTCTTTTAGGAAGTTGCATCTATGTTTAGATTCAGCGAGGTAGAAACACGTTTCTTCTAAAAGCTGCGTTTGGACATTCCAGAGTGCATGGGAGAACATGCTGTAAAGAGAAAATCTTGCTCTAAAACCAAAACGGAGCTATCTAGCAGTATGTTTGTCAATGTGTGTATTCCACTTCCAGAGTTAAACTGATGTGTTTTTGAAGCAGTTTAGAAACCCTTTCTTTGTAGAATGTAGAAACAGTCATTTCCAGCCCTAGAAACGCATGTAAGAGTTAGCAGTAAGAATGCGTTTAAAACACAGAAAACCCGCTTCTAACAAACTCATCTGCTGTGTGTTGGTTCCTTTTAGGCAGTTGCATCTATGTTTAGATTCAGCGAGGTAGAAACACGTTTCCTCTAAAAGCTGCGTTTGGACATTCTAGAGTGCATGGGAGAACATGATGTAATGAGAAAATCTTGCTCTAAAACCAAAACGGAGCTATCTAGCAGTATGTTTGTCAATGTGTGTATTCCACTTCCAGAGTTAAACTGATGTGTTTTTGAAGCAGTTTAGAAACCCTTTCTTTGTAGAATGTAGAAACAGTCATTTCCAGCCCTAGAAACGCATGTAAAAGTTAGCAGTAAGAATGCGTTTAAAACACAGAAAACCCGCTTCTTACAAACTCATCTGCTGTGTGTTGGTTCTTTTTAGGAAGTTGCGTCTATGTTTAGATTCAGCGAGGTAGAAGCACGTCTCTTCTAAAAGCTGCGTTTGGACATTACAAAGTGCATGGGAGAACATGCCGTAAAGAGAAAATCTTGCTCTAAAACCAAAACGGAGCTATCTAGCAGTATGTTTGTCAATGTGTGTATTCAACTTTCAGAGGTAAACTGATGTGTGTTTGAAGCAGTTCAGAAACCCTTTCTTTGTAGAATGTAGAAACAGTCATTTCCAGCCCTAGAAACGCATGTAAGAGTTAGAAGTAAGAATGCGTTTAAAACAGAAAACCCGCTTCTTACAAACTCATCTGCTGTGTGTTGTTTCCTTTTAGGAAGTTGCATCTATGTTTAGATTCAGCGACGTAGAAACACGTTTCTTCTAAAAGCTGCGTTTGGACATTCCAGAGATGATGGGAGAAAATGCCGTAAAGAGAAAATCTTGCTCTAAAACCAAAACGGAACTATCTAGCAGTATCTTTGTCAATGTGTGTATTCAACTTTCAGAGTTAAACTGATGTGTGTTTGCAGCAGTTCAGAAACCCTTTCTTTGGAGAATGTAGAAACAGTCATTTCCAGCCCTAGAAACACATGTAAGAGTTAGAAGTAAGAATGCGTTTAAAACACAGAAAACCCGCTTCTTACAAACTCATCTGCTGTGTGTTGGTTCCTTTTAGGAAGTTGCATCTATGTTTAGATTCAGCGAGGTAGAAACACGTTTCTTCTAAAAGCTGCGTTTGGACATTCCAGAGTGCATGGGAGAACATGCTGTAAAGAGAAATACGTTGCTCTACAACCAAAACGAAGCTATCTAGCAGAATGTTTGTCAATGTGTGTATTCCACTTCAAGAGTTAAACTGATGTGTGTTTGCAGCAGTTCAGAAACCCTTTCTTTGGAGAATGCAGAAAAACTCATTTCCAGCCCTAGAGACGCATATAAGAGTTAGCAGTATTAATGCGTTTAAAACACAGAAGACCCGCTTCTTACAAACTCATCTGCTGTGTGTTGGTTTCTTTTAGGAAGTTGCATCTATGTTTAGATTCAGCGAGGTAGAAACACGTTTCTTCTAAAAGCTGCGTTTGGACATTCCAGAGTGCATGGGAGAACATGCTGCAAAGAGAAAATCTTGCTCTAAAACCAAAACGGAGCTATCTAGCAGTATGTTTGTCAATGTGTGTATTCCACTTCCAGAGTTAAACTGATGTGTTTTTGAAGCAGTTTAGAAACCCTTTCTTTGTAGAATGTAGAAACAGTCATTTCCAGCCCTAGAAACGCATGTAAGAGTTAGCAGTAATAATGCGTTTAAAACACAGAAAACCCCGCTTCTAACAAACTCATCTGCTGTGTGTTGGTTCCTTTTAGGCAGTTGCATCTATGTTTAGATTCAGCGAGGTAGAAACACGTTTCTTCTAAAAGCTTCGTTTGGACATTCTAGAGTGCTTGGGAGAACATGCTGTAAAGAGAAAATCTTGCTCTAAAACCAAAACGGAGCTATCTAGCAGTATGTTTGTCAATGTGTGTATTCAACTTTCAGAGTTAAACTGATGTGTGTTTGCAGCAGTTCAGAAACCCTTTCTTTGGAAAATGTAGAAACAGTCATTTCCAGCCCTAGAAACGCATGTAAGAGTTAGCAGTAAGAATGCGTTTAAAACACAGAAAACCCGCTTCTAACAAACTCATCTGCTGTGTGTTGGTTCCTTTTAGGCAGTTGCATCTATGTTTAGATTCAGCGAGGTAGAAACACGTTTCCTCTAAAAGCTGCGTTTGGACATTCTAGAGTGCATGGGAGAACATGCTGTAAAGAGAAAATCTTGCTCTAAAACCAAAACGGAGCTATCTAGCAGTATGTTTGTCAATGTGTGTATTTAACTTTCAGAGTTAAACTGATGTGTGTTTGCAGCAGTTCAGAAACCCTTTCTTTGGAGAATGTAGAAACAGTCATTTCCAGCCCTAGAAACGCATGTAAGAGTTAGAAGTAAGAATGCGTTTAAAACACAGAAAACCCGCTTCTTACAAACTCATCTGCTGTGTGTTGGTTCCTTTTAGAAAGTTGCATCTATGTTTAGATTCAGAGAGGTAGAAACACGTTTCTTCTAAAAGCTGCCTTTGGACATTCCAGAGTGCATTGGAGAACAGGCTGTAAAGAGAAAAACCTTGCTCTAAAACCAAAACGGAGCTATCTAGCAGAATGTTTGTCAATGTGTGTATTCCACTTCAAGAGTTATACTGATGTGTGTTTGCAGCAGTTCAGAAACCCTTTGTTTGGAGAATGTAGAAACAGTCATTTCCAGCCCTAGAAACGCATGTAAGAGTTAGCAGTAAAAATGCGTACAAAATACAGAAAACCCGCTTCTTACAAACTCATCTGCTGTGCGTTGGTTCCTTTTAGGAAGTTGCATCTATGTTTAGATTCGGCGAGGTAGAAACACGTTTCTTCTAAAAGCTGCGTTTGGACATTCCAGAGTGGATTGGAGAACAGGCTGTAAAGAGAAATACCTTGCTCTAAAACCAAAACGGAGCTATCTAGCAGAATGGTTGTCAATGTGTGTATTCAACTTCCAGAGTTAAACTGATGTGTGTTTGCAGCAGTTCAGAAACCCTTTCTTTGGAGAATGTAGAAACAGTCATTTCCAGCCCTAGAAACGCATGTAAGAGTTAGCAGTAAGAATGCGTTTAAAACACAGAAAACCCGCTTCTAACAAACTCATCTGCTGTGTGTTGGTTCCTTTTAGGCAGTTGCATCTATGTTTAGATTCAGCGAGGTAGAAACACGTTTCCTCTAAAAGCTGCATTTGGACATTCTAGAGTGCATGGGAGAACATGCTGTAATGAGAAAATCTTGCTCTAAAACCAAAACGGAGCTATCTAGCAGTATGTTTGTCAATGTGTGTATTTAACTTTCAGAGTTAAACTGATGTGTGTTTGCAGCAGTTCAGAAACACTTTCTTTGGAGAATGTAGAAACAGTCATTTCCAGCCCTAGAAACGCATGTAAGAGTTAGAAGTAAGAATGCGTTTAAAACACAGAAAACCCGCTTCTTACAAACTCATCTGCTGTGTGTCGGTTCCTTTTAGGAAGTTGCATCTATGTTTAGATTCAGCGACGTAGAAACACGTTTCTTCTAAAAGCTGCATTTGGACATTCCAGAGTGCATGGGAGAACATGCTGTAAAGAGAAATACGTTGCTCTACAACCAAAACGAAGCTATCTAGCAGAATGTTTGTCAATGTGTGTATTCCACTTCAAGAGTTAAACTGATGTGTGTTTGCAGCAGTTCAGAAACCCTTTCTTTGGAGAATGCAGAAAAACTCATTTCCAGCCCTAGAGACGCATATAAGTGTTAGCAGTATTAATGCGTTTAAAACACAGAAGACCCGCTTCTTACAAACTCATCTGCTGTGTGTTGGTTTCTTTTAGGAAGTTGCATCTATGTTTAGATTCAGCGAGGTAGAAACACGTTTCTTCTAAAAGCTGCGTTTGGACATTCCAGAGTGCATGGGAGAACATGCTGTAAAGAGAAAATCTTGCTCTAAAACCAAAACGGAGCTATCTAGCAGTATGTTTGTCAATGTGTGTATTCCACTTCCAGAGTTAAACTGATGTGTTTTTGAAGCAGTTTAGAAACCCTTTCTTTGTAGAATGTAGAAACAGTCATTTCCAGCCCTAGAAACGCATGTAAGAGTTAGCAGTAAGAATGCGTTTAAAACACAGAAAACCCGCTTCTAACAAACTCATCTGCTGTGTGTTGGTTCCTTTTAGGCAGTTGCATCTATGTTTAGATTCAGCGAGGTAGAAACACGTTTCCTCTAAAAGCTGCGTTTGGACATTCTAGAGTGCATGGGAGAACATGATGTAATGAGAAAATCTTGCTCTAAAACCAAAACGGAGCTATCTAGCAGTATGTTTGTCAATGTGTGTATTTAACTTTCAGAGTTAAACTGATGTGTGTTTGCAGCAGTTCAGAAACCCTTTCTTTGGAGAATGTAGAAACAGTCATTTCCAGCCCTAGAAACGCATGTAAGAGTTAGAAGTAAGAATGCGTTTAAAACACAGAAAACCCGCTTCTTACAAACTCATCTGCTGTGTGTTGGTTCCTTTTAGAAAGTTGCATTTATGTTTAGATTCAGAGAGGTAGAAACACGTTTCTTCTAAAAGCTGCGTTTGGACATTCCAGAGTGCATGGGAGAACATGCTGTAAAGAGAAATACCTTGCTCTAAAACCAGAACGAAGCTATCTAGCAGAATGTTTGTCAATGTGTGTATTCCACTTCCAGAGTTAAACTGATATGTGTTTGCAGCAGTTCAGAAACCCTTTCTTTGGAGAATGTAGAAACAGTCATTTCCAGCCCTAGAAACGTGTATAAGAGTTAGCAGTAAAAATGCGTTTAAAACACAGAAAACCCGCTTCTTACAAACTCATCTGCTGTGTGTTGGTTCCTTTTAGGAAGTTGCATCTATGTTTAGATTCAGCGAGGTAGAAACACGTTTCTTCTAAAAGCTGCGTTTGGACATTCCAGAGTGCATGGGAGAACATGCTGTAAAGAGAAAATCTTGCTCTAAAACCAAAACGGAGCTATCTAGCAGTATGTTTGTCAATGTGTGTATTCAACTTTCAGAGTTAAACTGATGTGTGTTTGCAGCAGTTCAGAAACCCTTTCTTTGGAGAATGTAGAAACAGTCATTTCCAGCCCTAGAAACGCATGTAAGAGTTAGCAGTAAGAATGCGTTTAAAACACAGAAAACCCGCTTCTTACAAACTCATCTGCTGTGTGTTGGTTCCTTTTAGAAAGTTGCATCTATGTTTAGATTCAGAGAGGTAGAAACACGTTTCTTCTAAAAGCTGCCTTTGGACATTCCAGAGTGCATTGGAGAACAGGCTGTAAAGAGAAAAACCTTGCTCTAAAACCAAAACGGAGCTATCTAGCAGAATGTTTGTCAATGTGTGTATTCCACTTCAAGAGTTATACTGATGTGTGTTTGCAGCAGTTCAGAAACCCTTTGTTTGGAGAATGTAGAAACAGTCATTTCCAGCCCTAGAAACGCATGTAAGAGTTAGCAGTAAAAATTCGTTCAAAATACAGAAAACCCGCTTCTTACAAACTCATCTGCTGTGCGTTGGTTCCTTTTAGGAAGTTGCATCTATGTTTAGATTCGGCGAGGTAGAAACACGTTTCTTCTAAAATCTGCGTTTGGACATTCCAGAGTGGATTGGAGAACAGGCTGTAAAGAGAAATACCTTGCTCTAAAACCAAAACGGAGCTATCTAGCAGAATGGTTGTCAATGTGTGTATTCAACTTCCAGAGTTAAACTGATGTGTGTTTGCAGCAGTTCAGAAACCCTTTCTTTGGAGAATGTAGAAACAGTCATTTCCAGCCCTAGAAACGCATGTAAGAGTTAGCAGTAAGAATGCGTTTAAAACACAGAAAACCCGCTTCTAACAAACTCATCTGCTGTGTGTTGGTTCCTTTTAGGCAGTTGCATCTATGTTTAGATTCAGCGAGGTAGAAACACGTTTCCTCTAAAAGCTGCATTTGGACATTCTAGAGTGCATGGGAGAACATGCTGTAATGAGAAAATCTTGCTCTAAAACCAAAACGGAGCTATCTAGCAGTATGTTTGTCAATGTGTGTATTTAACTTTCAGAGTTAAACTGATGTGTGTTTGCAGCAGTTCAGAAACACTTTCTTTGGAGAATGTAGAAACAGTCATTTCCAGCCCTAGAAACGCATGTAAGAGTTAGAAGTAAGAATGCGTTTAAAACACAGAAAACCCGCTTCTTACAAACTCATCTGCTGTGTGTCGGTTCCTTTTAGGAAGTTGCATCTATGTTTAGATTCAGCGAGGTAGAAACACGTTTCTTCTAAAAGCTGCATTTGGACATTCCAGAGTGCATGGGAGAACATGCTGTAAAGAGAAATACGTTGCTCTACAACCAAAACGAAGCTATCTAGCAGAATGTTTGTCAATGTGTGTATTCCACTTCAAGAGTTAAACTGATGTGTGTTTGCAGCAGTTCAGAAACCCTTTCTTTGGAGAATGCAGAAAAACTCATTTCCAGCCCTAGAGACGCATATAAGTGTTAGCAGTATTAATGCGTTTAAAACACAGAAGACCCGCTTCTTACAAACTCATCTACTGTGTGTTGGTTTCTTTTAGGAAGTTGCATCTATGTTTAGATTCAGCGAGGTAGAAACACGTTTCTTCTAAAAGCTGCGTTTGGACATTCCAGAGTGCATGGGAGAACATGCTGTAAAGAGAAAATCTTGCTCTAAAACCAAAACGGAGCTATCTAGCAGTATGTTTGTCAATGTGTGTATTCCACTTCCAGAGTTAAACTGATGTGTTTTAGAAGCAGTTTAGAAACCCTTTCTTTGTAGAATGTAGAAACAGTCATTTCCAGCCCTAGAAACGCATGTAAGAGTTAGCAGTAAGAATGCGTTTAAAACACAGAAAACCCGCTTCTAACAAACTCATCTGCTGTGTGTTGGTTCCTTTTAGGCAGTTGCATCTATGTTTAGATTCAGCGAGGTAGAAACACGTTTCTTCTAAAAGCTTCGTTTGGACATTCTAGAGTGCTTGGGAGAACATGCTGTAAAGAGAAAATCTTGCTCTAAATCCAAAACGGAGCTATCTAGCAGTATGTTTGTCAATGTGTGTATTCCACTTCCAGAGTTAAACTGATGTGTGTTTGCAGCAGTTCAGAAACTCTTTCTTTGGAGAATGTAGAAACAGTCATTTCCAGCCCTAGAAACGCATGTAAGAGTTAGCAGTAAGAATGCGTTTAAAACACAGAAAACCCGCTTCTAACAAACTCATCTGCTGTGTGTTGGTTCCTTTTAGGCAGTTGCATCTATGTTTAGATTCAGCGAGGTAGAAACACGTTTCCTCTAAAAGCTGCGTTTGGACATTCTAGAGTGCATGGGAGAACATGATGTAATGAGAAAATCTTGCTCTAAAACCAAAACGGAGCTATCTAGCAGTATGTTTGTCAATGTGTGTATTTAACTTTCAGAGTTAAACTGATGTGTGTTTGCAGCAGTTCAGAAACCCTTTCTTTGGAGAATGTAGAAACAGTCATTTCCAGCCCTAGAAACGCATGTAAGAGTTAGAAGTAAGAATGCGTTTAAAACACAGAAAACCCGCTTCTTACAAACTCATCTGCTGTGTGTTGGTTCCTTTTAGAAAGTTGCATTTATGTTTAGATTCAGAGAGGTAGAAACACGTTTCTTCTAAAAGCTGCGTTTGGACATTCCAGAGTGCATGGGAGAACATGCTGTAAAGAGAAATACCTTGCTCTAAAACCAGAACGAAGCTATCTAGCAGAATGTTTGTCAATGTGTGTATTCCACTTCCAGAGTTAAACTGATATGTGTTTGCAGCAGTTCAGAAACCCTTTCTTTGGAGAATGTAGAAACAGACATTTCCAGCCCTAGAAACGTGTATAAGAGTTAGCAGTAAAAATGCGTTTAAAACACAGAAAACCCGCTTCTTACAAACTCATCTGCTGTGTGTTGGTTCCTTTTAGGAAGTTGCATCTATGTTTAGATTCAGCGAGGTAGAAACACGTTTCTTCTAAAAGTTGCGTTTGGACATTCCAGAGTGCATGGGAGAACATGCTGTAAAGAGAAAATCTTGCTCTAAAACCAAAACGGAGCTATCTAGCAGTATGTTTGTCAATGTGTGTATTCAACTTTCAGAGTTAAACTGATGTGTGTTTGCAGCAGTTCAGAAACCTTTCTTTGGAGAATGTAGAAACAGTCATTTCCAGCCCTAGAAACGCGTATAAGAGTTAGCAGTAAAAATGCGTTTAAAACACAGAAAACCCGCTTCTTACAAACTCATCTGCTGTGTGTTGGTTTCCTTTAGGAAGTTGCATCTATGTTTAGATTCAGTGAGGTAGAAACACGTTTCTTCTAAAAGCTGCGTTTGGACATTCCAGAGTGCATGGGAGAACATGCTGTAAAGAGAAAATCTTGCTCTAAAACCAAAACGGAGCTATCTAGCAGTATGTTTGTCAATGTGTGTATTCAACTTTCAGAGTTAAACTGATGTGTGTTTGCAGCAGTTCAGAAACCTTTCTTTGGAGAATGTAGAAACAGTCATTTCCAGCCCTAGAAACGCATGTTAAGAGTTAGAAGTAAGAATGCATTTAAAACACAGAAAACCCGCTTCTTACAAACTCATCTGCTGTGTGTTGGTTCCTTTTAGGAAGTTGCATCTATGTTTAGATTCAGAGAGGTAGAAACACGTTTCTTCTAAAAGCTGCCTTTGGACATTCCAGAGTGCATTGGAGAACAGGCTGTAAAGAGAAAAACCTTGCTCTAAAACCAAAACGGAGCTATCTAGCAGAATGTTTGTCAATGTGTGTATTCCACCTCCAGAGTTATACTGATGTGTGTTTGCAGCAGTTCAGAAACCCTTTGTTTGGAGAATGTAGAAACAGTCATTTCCAGCCCTAGAAACGCATGTAAGAGTTAGCAGTAAAAATGCGTTCAAAACACAGAAAACCCGCTTCTTACAAACTCATCTGCTGTGCGTTGGTTCCTTTTAGGAAGTTGCATCTATGTTTAGATTCGGCGAGGTAGAAACACGTTTCTTCTAAAAGCTGCGTTTGGACATTCCAGAGTGGATTGGAGAACAGGCTGTAAAGAGAAATACCTTGCTCTAAAACCAAAACGGAGCTATCTAGCAGAATGGTTGTCAATGTGTGTATTCAACTTCCAGAGTTAAACTGATGTGTGTTTGCAGCAGTTCAGAAACCCTTTCTTTGGAGAATGTAGAAACAGTCATTTCCAGCCCTAGAAATGCATGTAAGAGTTAGCAGTAAGAATGCGTTTAAAACACAGAAAACCCGCTTCTAACAAACTCATCTGCTGTGTGTTGGTTCCTTTTAGGCAGTTGCATCTATGTTTAGATTCAGCGAGGTAGAAACACGTTTCCACTAAAAGCTGCGTTTGGACATTCTAGAGTGCATGGGAGAACATGCTGTAATGAGAAAATCTTGCTCTAAAACCAAAACGGAGCTATCTAGCAGTATGTTTGTCAATGTGTGTATTTAACTTTCAGAGTTAAACTGACGTGTGTTTGCAGCAGTTCAGAAAACCTTTCTTTGGAGAATGTAGAAACAGTCATTTCCAGCCCTAGAAACGCATGTAAGAGTTAGAAGTAAGAATGCGTTTAAAACACAGAAAACCCGCTTCTTACAAACTCATCTGCTGTGTGTTGGTTCCTTTTAGAATGTTGCATTTATGTATAGATTCAGAGAGGTAGAAACACGTTTCTTCTAAAAGCTGCGTTTGGACATTCCAGAGTGCATGGGAGAACATGCTGTAAAGAGAAATACCTTGCTCTAAAACCAGAACGAAGCTATCTAGCAGAATGTTTGTCAATGTGTGTATTTCACTTCCAGAGTTAAACTGATTTGTGTTTGCAGCAGTTCAGAAACCCTTTCTTTGGAGAATGTAGAAACAGTCATTTCCAGCCCTAGAAACGCGTATAAGAGTTAGCAGTAAAAATGCGTTTAAAACACAGAAAACCCGCTTCTTACAAACTCATCTGCTGTGTGTTGGTTCCTTTTAGGAAGTTGCATCTATGTTTAGATTCAGCGAGGTAGAAACACGTTTCTTCTAAAAGCTGCGTTTGGACATTCCAGAGTGCATGGGAGAACATGCTGTAAAGAGAAAATCTTGCTCTAAAACCAAAACGGAGCTATCTAGTAGTATGTTTGTCAATGTGTGTATTCAACTTTCAGAGTTAAACTGATGTGTGTTTGCAGCAGTTCAGAAACCCTTTCTTTGGAGAATGTAGAAACAGTCATTTCCAGCCCTAGAAACGCATGTAAGAGTTAGAAGTAAGAATGCGTTTAAAACACAGAAAACCCGCTTCTTACAAACTCATGTGCTGTGTGTTGGTTCCTTTTAGGAAGTTGCATCTATGTTTAGATTCAGCGAGGTAGAAACACGTTTCTTCTAAAAGCTGCGTTTGGACATTCCAGAGTGCATGGGAGAACATGCTGTAAAGAGAAATACCTTGCTCTAACACCAAAACGAAGCTATCTAGCAGAATGTTTGTCAATGTGTGTATTCCACTTCCAGAGTTAAACTGATGTGTGTTTGCAGCAGTTCAGAAACCCTTTCTTTGGAGAATGCAGAAAAAGTCATTTCCAGCCCTAGAGACGCATATAAGAGTTAGCAGTATTAATGCGTTTAAAACACAGAAGACCCGCTTCTTACAAACTCATCTGCTGTGTGTTGGTTTCCTTTAGGAAGTTGCATCTATGTTTAGATTCAGTGATTTAGAAACACGTTTCTTCTAAAAGCTGCGTTTGGACATTCCAGAGTGCATGGGAGAACATGCTGTAAAGAGAAAATCTTGCTCTAAAACCAAAACGGAGCTATCTAGCAGTATGTTTGTCAATGTGTGTATTCAACTTTCAGAGTTAAACTGATGTGTGTTTGCAGCAGTTCAGAAACCCTTTCTTTGGAGAATGTAGAAACAGTCATTTCCAGCCCTAGAAACGCATGTAAGAGTTAGCAGTAAGAATGCGTTTAAAACACAGAAAACCCGCTTCTTACAAACTCATCTGCTGTGTGTTGGTTCCTTTTAGGAAGTTGCATCTATGTTTAGATTAAGCGAGGTAGAAACACGTTTCTTCTAAAAGCTGCGTTTGGACATTCCAGAGTGCATGGGAGAACATGCTGTAAAGGGAAAATCTTGCTCTAAAACCAAAACGGAGCTATCTAGAAGTATGTTTGTCAATGTGTGTATTCAACTTCCAGAGTTAAACTGATGTGTGTTTGAAGCAGTTCAGAAACCCTTTCTTTGGAGAATGTAGAAACAGTCATTTCCAGCCCTAGAGACGCTTATAAGAGTTAGCAGTATTAATGCGTTTAAAACACAGAAGACCCGCTTCTTACAAACTCATCTGCTGTGTGTTGGTTCCTTTTAGGAAGTTGCATCTATGTTTAGATTCAGCGAGGTAGAAACACGTTTCTTCTAAAAGCTGCGTTTGGACATTTTAGAGTGCATTGGAGAACAGGCTGTAAAGAGAAAAACCTTGCTCTAAAACCAAAACGGAGCTATCTAGCAGAATGTTTGTCAATGTTTATGTTCAACTTCCAGAGTTAAACTGATGTGTGTTTGCAGCAGTTCAGAAACCCTTTCTTTGTAGAATGTAGAAACAGTCATTTCCAGCCCTAGAAACGCATGTAAAAGTTAGCAGTAAGAATGCGTTTAAAACACAGAAAACCCGCTTCTTACAAACTCATCTGCTGTGTGTTGGTTCTTTTTAGGAAGTTGCGTCTATGTTTAGATTCAGCGAGGTAGAAGCACGTCTCTTCTAAAAGCTGCGTTTGGACATTACAAAGTGCATGGGAGAACATGCTGTAAAGAGAAAATCTTGCTCTAAAACCAAAACGGAGCTATCTAGCAGTATGTTTGTCAATGTGTGTATTCAACTTTCAGAGGTAAACTGATGTGTGTTTGAAGCAGTTCAGAAACCCTTTCTTTGTAGAATGTAGAAACAGTCATTTCCAGCCCTAGAAACGCATGTAAGTGTTAGAAGTAAGAATGCGTTTAAAACACAGAAAACCCGCTTCTTACAAACTCATCTGCTGTGTGTTGGTTCCTTTTAGGAAGTTGCATCTATGTTTAGATTCAGCGACGTAGAAACACGTTTCTTCTAAAAGCTGCGTTTGGACATTCCAGAGATGATGGGAGAAAATGCCGTAAAGAGAAAATCTTGCTCTAAAACCAAAACGGAGCTATCTAGCAGTATGTTTGTCAATGTGTGTATTCAACTTTCAGAGTTAAACTGATGTGTGTTTGCAGCAGTTCAGAAACCCTTTCTTTGTAGAATGTAGAAACAGTCATTTCCAGCCCTAGAAACGCATGTAAGAGTTAGAAGTAAGAATGCGTTTAAAACACAGAAAACCCGCTTCTTACAAACTCATCTGCTGTGTGTTGGTTCCTTTTAGGAAGTTGCATGTATGTTTAGATTCAGCGAGGTAGAAACACGTTTCTTCTAAAAGCTGCGTTTGGACATTCCAGAGTGCATGGGAGAACATGCTGTAAAGAGAAATACCTTGCTCTAAAACCAAAACGAAGCTATCTAGCAGAATGTTTGTCAATGTGTGTATTCCACTTCCAGAGTTAAACTGATGTGTGTTTGCAGCAGTTCAGAAACCCTTTCTTTGGAGAATGCAGAAAAAGTCATTTCCAGCCCTAGAGACGCATATAAGAGTTAGCAGTATTAATGCGTTTAAAACACAGAAGACCCGCTTCTTACAAACTCATCTGCTGTGTGTTGGTTTCCTTTAGGAAGTTGCATCTATGTTTAGATTCAGTGAGGTAGAAACACGTTTCTTCTAAAAGCTGCGTTTGGACATTCCAGAGTGCATGGGAGAACATGCTGTAAAGAGAAAATCTTGCTCTAAAACCAAAACGGAGCTATCTAGCAGTATGTTTGTCAATGTGTGTATTCAACTTTCAGAGTTAAACTGATGTGTGTTTGCAGCAGTTCAGAAACCTTTCTTTGGAGAATGTAGAAACAGTCATTTCCAGCCCTAGAAACGCATGTTAAGAGTTAGAAGTAAGAATGCATTTAAAACACAGAAAACCCGCTTCTTACAAACTCATCTGCTGTGTGTTGCTTCCTTTTAGGAAGTTGCATCTATGTTTAGATTCAGTGAGGTAGAAACACGTTTCTTCTAAAAGCTGCGTTTGGACATTCCAGAGTGCATGGGAGAACATGCTGTAAAGGGAAAATCTTGCTCTAAAACCAAAACGGAGCTATCTAGCAGTATGTTTGTCAATGTGTGTATTCAACTTCCAGAGTTAAACTGATGTGTGTTTGAAGCAGTTAAGAAACCCTTTCTTTGGAGAATGTAGAAACAGTCATTTCCAGCCCTAGAGACGCATATAAGAGTTAGCAGTATTAATGCGTTTAAAACACAAGAGACCCGCTTCTTACGAACTCATCTGCTGTGTGTTGGTTCCTTTTAGGAAGTTGCATCTATGTTTAGATTCAGCGAGGTAGAAACACGTTTCTTCTAAAAGCTGCGTTTGGACATTTTAGAGTGCATTGGAGAACAGGCTGTAAAGAGAAAAACCTTGCTCTAAAACCAAAACGGAGCTATCTAGCAGAATGTTTGTCAATGTTTATGTTCAACTTCCAGAGTTAAACTGATGTGTGTTTGCAGCAGTTCAGAAACCCTTTCTTTGTAGAATGTAGAAACAGTCATTTCCAGCCCTAGAAACGCATGTAAAAGTTAGCAGTAAGAATGCGTTTAAAACACAGAAAACCCGCTTCTTACAAACTCATCTGCTGTGTGTTGGTTCTTTTTAGGAAGTTGCGTCTATGTTTAGATTCAGCGAGGTAGAAGCACGTCTCTTCTAAAAGCTGCGTTTGGACATTACAAAGTGCATGGGAGAACATGCTGTAAAGAGAAAATCTTGCTCTAAAACCAAAACGGAGCTATCTAGCAGTATGTTTGTCAATGTGTGTATTCAACTTTCAGAGTTAAACTGATGTGTGTTTGCAGCAGTTCAGAAACCCTTTCTTTGGAGAATGTAGAAACAGTCATTTCCAGCCCTAGAAACGCATGTAAGAGTTAGAAGTAAGAATGCGTTTAAAACACAGAAAACCCGCTTCTTACAAACTCATCTGCTGTGTGTTGGTTCCCTTTAGGAAGTTGCATCTATGTTTAGATTCAGCGACGTAGAAACACGTTTCTTCTAAAAGCTGCGTTTGGACATTCCAGAGATGATGGGAGAAAATGCCGTAAAGAGAAAATCTTGCTCTAAAACCAAAACGGAGCTATCTAGCAGTATCTTTGTCAATGTGTGTATTCAACTTTCAGAGTTAAACTGATGTGTGTTTGCAGCAGTTCAGAAACCCTTTCTTTGGAGAATGTAGAAACAGTCATTTCCAGCCCTAGAAACGCATGTAAGAGTTAGCAGTAAGAATGCGTTTAAAACACAGAAAACCCGCTTCTTACAAACTCATCTGCTGTGTGTTGGTTCCTTTTAGGAAGTTGCATCTATGTTTAGATTAAGCGAGGTAGAAACACGTTTCTTCTAAAAGCTGCGTTTGGACATTCCAGAGTGCATGGGAGAACATGCTGTAAAGGGAAAATCTTGCTCTAAAACCAAAACGGAGCTATCTAGAAGTATGTTTGTCAATGTGTGTATTCAACTTCCAGAGTTAAACTGATGTGTGTTTGAAGCAGTTAAGAAACCCTTTCTTTGGAGAATGTAGAAACAGTCATTTCCAGCCCTAGAGACGCTTATAAGAGTTAGCAGTATTAATGCGTTTAAAACACAGAAGACCCGCTTCTTACAAACTCATCTGCTGTGTGTTGGTTCCTTTTAGGAAGTTGCATCTATGTTTAGATTCAGCGAGGTAGAAACACGTTTCTTCTAAAAGCTGCGTTTGGAAATTTTAGAGTGCATTGGAGAACAGGCTGTAAAGAGAAAAACCTTGCTCTAAAACCAAAACGGAGCTATCTAGCAGAATGTTTGTCAATGTTTATGTTCAACTTCCAGAGTTAAACTGATGTGTGTTTGCAGCAGTTCAGAAACCCTTTCTTTGTAGATTGTAGAAACAGTCATTTCCAGCCCTAGAAACGCATGTAAAAGTTAGCAGTAAGAATGCGTTTAAAACACAGAAAACCCGCTTCTTACAAACTCATCTGCTGTGTGTTGGTTCTTTTTAGGAAGTTGCGTCTATGTTTAGATTCAGCGAGGTGGAAGCACGTCTCTTCTAAAAGCTGCGTTTGGACATTACAAAGTGCATGGGAGAACATGCTGTAAAGAGAAAATCTTGCTCTAAAACCAAAACGGAGCTATCTAGCAGTATGTTTGTCAATGTGTGTATTCAACTTTCAGAGGTAAACTGATGTGTGTTTGAAGCAGTTCAGAAACCCTTTCTTTGTAGAATGTAGAAACAGTCATTTCCAGCCCTAGAAACGCATGTAAGTGTTAGAAGTAAGAATGCGTTTAAAACACAGAAAACCCGCTTCTTACAAACTCATCTGCTGTGTGTTGGTTCCTTTTAGGAAGTTGCATCTATGTTTAGATTCAGCGACGTAGAAACACGTTTCTTCTAAAAGCTGCGTTTGGACATTCCAGAGATGATGGGAGAAAATGCCGTAAAGAGAAAATCTTGCTCTAAAACCAAAACGGAGCTATCTAGCAGTATGTTTGTCAATGTGTGTATTCAACTTTCAGAGTTAAACTGATGTGTGTTTGCAGCAGTTCAGAAACCCTTTCTTTGGAGAATGTAGAAACAGTCATTTCCAGCCCTAGAAACGCATGTAAGAGTTAGAAGTAAGAATGCGTTTAAAACACAGAAAACCCGCTTCTTACAAACTCATCTGCTGTGTGTTGGTTCCTTTTAGGAAGTTGCATCTATGTTTAGATTCAGCGAGGTAGAAACACGTTTCTTCTAAAAGCTGCGTTTGGACATTCCAGAGTGCATGGGAGAACATGCTGTAAAGAGAAATACCTTGCTCTAAAACCAAAACGAAGCTATCTAGCAGAATGTTTGTCAATGTGTGTATTCCACTTCCAGAGTTAAACTGATGTGTGTTTGCAGCAGTTCAGAAACCCTTTCTTTGGAGAATGCAGAAAAAGTCATTTCCAGCCCTAGAGACGCATATAAGAGTTAGCAGTATTAATGCGTTTAAAACACAGAAGACCCGCTTCTTACAAACTCATCTGCTGTGTGTTGGTTTCCTTTAGGAAGTTGCATCTATGTTTAGATTCAGTGAGGTAGAAACACGTTTCTTCTAAAAGCTGCGTTTGGACATTCCAGAGTGCATGGGAGAACATGCTGTAAAGAGAAAATCTTGCTCTAAAACCAAAACGGAGCTATCTAGCAGTATGTTTGTCAATGTGTGTATTCAACTTTCAGAGTTAAACTGATGTGTGTTTGCAGCAGTTCAGAAACCTTTCTTTGGAGAATGTAGAAACAGTCATTTCCAGCCCTAGAAACGCATGTTAAGAGTTAGAAGTAAGAATGCATTTAAAACACAGAAAACCCGCTTCTTACAAACTCATCTGCTGTGTGTTGCTTCCTTTTAGGAAGTTGCATCTATGTTTAGATTCAGTGAGGTAGAAACACGTTTCTTCTAAAAGCTGCGTTTGGACATTCCAGAGTGCATGGGAGAACATGCTGTAAAGGGAAAATCTTGCTCTAAAACCAAAACGGAGCTATCTAGCAGTATGTTTGTCAATGTGTGTATTCAACTTCCAGAGTTAAACTGATGTGTGTTTGAAGCAGTTAAGAAACCCTTTCTTTGGAGAATGTAGAAACAGTCATTTCCAGCCCTAGAGACGCATATAAGAGTTAGCAGTATTAATGCGTTTAAAACACAAGAGACCCGCTTCTTACGAACTCATCTGCTGTGTGTTGGTTCCTTTTAGGAAGTTGCATCTATGTTTAGATTCAGCGAGGTAGAAACACGTTTCTTCTAAAAGCTGCGTTTGGACATTTTAGAGTGCATTGGAGAACAGGCTGTAAAGAGAAAAACCTTGCTCTAAAACCAAAACGGAGCTATCTAGCAGAATGTTTGTCAATGTTTATGTTCAACTTCCAGAGTTAAACTGATGTGTGTTTGCAGCAGTTCAGAAACCCTTTCTTTGTAGAATGTAGAAACAGTCATTTCCAGCCCTAGAAACGCATGTAAAAGTTAGCAGTAAGAATGCGTTTAAAACACAGAAAACCCGCTTCTTACAAACTCATCTGCTGTGTGTTGGTTCTTTTTAGGAAGTTGCGTCTATGTTTAGATTCAGCGAGGTAGAAGCACGTCTCTTCTAAAAGCTGCGTTTGGACATTACAAAGTGCATGGGAGAACATGCTGTAAAGAGAAAATCTTGCTCTAAAACCAAAACGGAGCTATCTAGCAGTATGTTTGTCAATGTGTGTATTCAACTTTCAGAGTTAAACTGATGTGTGTTTGCAGCAGTTCAGAAACCCTTTCTTTGGAGAATGTAGAAACAGTCATTTCCAGCCCTAGAAACGCATGTAAGAGTTAGAAGTAAGAATGCGTTTAAAACACAGAAAACCCGCTTCTTACAAACTCATCTGCTGTGTGTTGGTTCCCTTTAGGAAGTTGCATCTATGTTTAGATTCAGCGACGTAGAAACACGTTTCTTCTAAAAGCTGCGTTTGGACATTCCAGAGATGATGGGAGAAAATGCCGTAAAGAGAAAATCTTGCTCTAAAACCAAAACGGAGCTATCTAGCAGTATCTTTGTCAATGTGTGTATTCAACTTTCAGAGTTAAACTGATGTGTGTTTGCAGCAGTTCAGAAACCCTTTCTTTGGAGAATGTAGAAACAGTCATTTCCAGCCCTAGAAACGCATGTAAGAGTTAGCAGTAAGAATGCGTTTAAAACACAGAAAACCCGCTTCTTACAAACTCATCTGCTGTGTGTTGGTTCCTTTTAGGAAGTTGCATCTATGTTTAGATTAAGCGAGGTAGAAACACGTTTCTTCTAAAAGCTGCGTTTGGACATTCCAGAGTGCATGGGAGAACATGCTGTAAAGGGAAAATCTTGCTCTAAAACCAAAACGGAGCTATCTAGAAGTATGTTTGTCAATGTGTGTATTCAACTTCCAGAGTTAAACTGATGTGTGTTTGAAGCAGTTAAGAAACCCTTTCTTTGGAGAATGTAGAAACAGTCATTTCCAGCCCTAGAGACGCTTATAAGAGTTAGCAGTATTAATGCGTTTAAAACACAGAAGACCCGCTTCTTACAAACTCATCTGCTGTGTGTTGGTTCCTTTTAGGAAGTTGCATCTATGTTTAGATTCAGCGAGGTAGAAACACGTTTCTTCTAAAAGCTGCGTTTGGACATTTTAGAGTGCATTGGAGAACAGGCTGTAAAGAGAAAAACCTTGCTCTAAAACCAAAACGGAGCTATCTAGCAGAATGTTTGTCAATGTTTATGTTCAACTTCCAGAGTTAAACTGATGTGTGTTTGCAGCAGTTCAGAAACCCTTTCTTTGTAGATTGTAGAAACAGTCATTTCCAGCCCTAGAAACGCATGTAAAAGTTAGCAGTATTAATGCGTTTAAAACACAGAAAACCCGCTTCTTACAAACTCATCTGCTGTGTGTCGGTTCCTTTTAGGAAGTTGCATCTATGTTTAGATTCAGCGAGGTAGAAACACGTTTCTTCTAAAAGCTGCATTTGGACATTCCAGAGTGCATGGGAGAACATGCTGTAAAGAGAAATACGTTGCTCTACAACCAAAACGAAGCTATCTAGCAGAATGTTTGTCAATGTGTGTATTCCACTTCAAGAGTTAAACTGATGTGTGTTTGCAGCAGTTCAGAAACCCTTTCTTTGGAGAATGCAGAAAAACTCATTTCCAGCCCTAGAGACGCATATAAGTGTTAGCAGTATTAATGCGTTTAAAACACAGAAGACCCGCTTCTTACAAACTCATCTACTGTGTGTTGGTTTCTTTTAGGAAGTTGCATCTATGTTTAGATTCAGCGAGGTAGAAACACGTTTCTTCTAAAAGCTGCGTTTGGACATTCCAGAGTGCATGGGAGAACATGCTGTAAAGAGAAAATCTTGCTCTAAAACCAAAACGGAGCTATCTAGCAGTATGTTTGTCAATGTGTGTATTCCACTTCCAGAGTTAAACTGATGTGTTTTAGAAGCAGTTTAGAAACCCTTTCTTTGTAGAATGTAGAAACAGTCATTTCCAGCCCTAGAAACGCATGTAAGAGTTAGCAGTAAGAATGCGTTTAAAACACAGAAAACCCGCTTCTAACAAACTCATCTGCTGTGTGTTGGTTCCTTTTAGGCAGTTGCATCTATGTTTAGATTCAGCGAGGTAGAAACACGTTTCTTCTAAAAGCTTCGTTTGGACATTCTAGAGTGCTTGGGAGAACATGCTGTAAAGAGAAAATCTTGCTCTAAATCCAAAACGGAGCTATCTAGCAGTATGTTTGTCAATGTGTGTATTCCACTTCCAGAGTTAAACTGATGTGTGTTTGCAGCAGTTCAGAAACTCTTTCTTTGGAGAATGTAGAAACAGTCATTTCCAGCCCTAGAAACGCATGTAAGAGTTAGCAGTAAGAATGCGTTTAAAACACAGAAAACCCGCTTCTAACAAACTCATCTGCTGTGTGTTGGTTCCTTTTAGGCAGTTGCATCTATGTTTAGATTCAGCGAGGTAGAAACACGTTTCCTCTAAAAGCTGCGTTTGGACATTCTAGAGTGCATGGGAGAACATGATGTAATGAGAAAATCTTGCTCTAAAACCAAAACGGAGCTATCTAGCAGTATGTTTGTCAATGTGTGTATTTAACTTTCAGAGTTAAACTGATGTGTGTTTGCAGCAGTTCAGAAACCCTTTCTTTGGAGAATGTAGAAACAGTCATTTCCAGCCCTAGAAACGCATGTAAGAGTTAGAAGTAAGAATGCGTTTAAAACACAGAAAACCCGCTTCTTACAAACTCATCTGCTGTGTGTTGGTTCCTTTTAGAAAGTTGCATTTATGTTTAGATTCAGAGAGGTAGAAACACGTTTCTTCTAAAAGCTGCGTTTGGACATTCCAGAGTGCATGGGAGAACATGCTGTAAAGAGAAATACCTTGCTCTAAAACCAGAACGAAGCTATCTAGCAGAATGTTTGTCAATGTGTGTATTCCACTTCCAGAGTTAAACTGATATGTGTTTGCAGCAGTTCAGAAACCCTTTCTTTGGAGAATGTAGAAACAGTCATTTCCAGCCCTAGAAACGTGTATAAGAGTTAGCAGTAAAAATGCGTTTAAAACACAGAAAACCCGCTTCTTACAAACTCATCTGCTGTGTGTTGGTTCCTTTTAGGAAGTTGCATCTATGTTTAGATTCAGCGAGGTAGAAACACGTTTCTTCTAAAAGCTGCGTTTGGACATTCCAGAGTGCATGGGAGAACATGCTGTAAAGAGAAAATCTTGCTCTAAAACCAAAACGGAGCTATCTAGCAGTATGTTTGTCAATGTGTGTATTCAACTTTCAGAGTTAAACTGATGTGTGTTTGCAGCAGTTCAGAAACCTTTCTTTGGAGAATGTAGAAACAGTCATTTCCAGCCCTAGAAACGCGTATAAGAGTTAGCAGTAAAAATGCGTTTAAAACACAGAAAACCCGCTTCTTACAAACTCATCTGCTGTGTGTTGGTTTCCTTTAGGAAGTTGCATCTATGTTTAGATTCAGTGAGGTAGAAACACGTTTCTTCTAAAAGCTGCGTTTGGACATTCCAGAGTGCATGGGAGAACATGCTGTAAAGAGAAAATCTTGCTCTAAAACCAAAACGGAGCTATCTAGCAGTATGTTTGTCAATGTGTGTATTCAACTTTCAGAGTTAAACTGATGTGTGTTTGCAGCAGTTCAGAAACCTTTCTTTGGAGAATGTAGAAACAGTCATTTCCAGCCCTAGAAACGCATGTTAAGAGTTAGAAGTAAGAATGCATTTAAAACACAGAAAACCCGCTTCTTACAAACTCATCTGCTGTGTGTTGGTTCCTTTTAGGAAGTTGCATCTATGTTTAGATTCAGAGAGGTAGAAACACGTTTCTTCTAAAAGCTGCCTTTGGACATTCCAGAGTGCATTGGAGAACAGGCTGTAAAGAGAAAAACCTTGCTCTAAAACCAAAACGGAGCTATCTAGCAGAATGTTTGTCAATGTGTGTATTCCACCTCCAGAGTTATACTGATGTGTGTTTGCAGCAGTTCAGAAACCCTTTGTTTGGAGAATGTAGAAACAGTCATTTCCAGCCCTAGAAACGCATGTAAGAGTTAGCAGTAAAAATGCGTTCAAAACACAGAAAACCCGCTTCTTACAAACTCATCTGCTGTGCGTTGGTTCCTTTTAGGAAGTTGCATCTATGTTTAGATTCGGCGAGGTAGAAACACGTTTCTTCTAAAAGCTGCGTTTGGACATTCCAGAGTGGATTGGAGAACAGGCTGTAAAGAGAAATACCTTGCTCTAAAACCAAAACGGAGCTATCTAGCAGAATGGTTGTCAATGTGTGTATTCAACTTCCAGAGTTAAACTGATGTGTGTTTGCAGCAGTTCAGAAACCCTTTCTTTGGAGAATGTAGAAACAGTCATTTCCAGCCCTAGAAATGCATGTAAGAGTTAGCAGTAAGAATGCGTTTAAAACACAGAAAACCCGCTTCTAACAAACTCATCTGCTGTGTGTTGGTTCCTTTTAGGCAGTTGCATCTATGTTTAGATTCAGCGAGGTAGAAACACGTTTCCACTAAAAGCTGCGTTTGGACATTCTAGAGTGCATGGGAGAACATGCTGTAATGAGAAAATCTTGCTCTAAAACCAAAACGGAGCTATCTAGCAGTATGTTTGTCAATGTGTGTATTTAACTTTCAGAGTTAAACTGACGTGTGTTTGCAGCAGTTCAGAAAACCTTTCTTTGGAGAATGTAGAAACAGTCATTTCCAGCCCTAGAAACGCATGTAAGAGTTAGAAGTAAGAATGCGTTTAAAACACAGAAAACCCGCTTCTTACAAACTCATCTGCTGTGTGTTGGTTCCTTTTAGAATGTTGCATTTATGTATAGATTCAGAGAGGTAGAAACACGTTTCTTCTAAAAGCTGCGTTTGGACATTCCAGAGTGCATGGGAGAACATGCTGTAAAGAGAAATACCTTGCTCTAAAACCAGAACGAAGCTATCTAGCAGAATGTTTGTCAATGTGTGTATTTCACTTCCAGAGTTAAACTGATTTGTGTTTGCAGCAGTTCAGAAACCCTTTCTTTGGAGAATGTAGAAACAGTCATTTCCAGCCCTAGAAACGCGTATAAGAGTTAGCAGTAAAAATGCGTTTAAAACACAGAAAACCCGCTTCTTACAAACTCATCTGCTGTGTGTTGGTTCCTTTTAGGAAGTTGCATCTATGTTTAGATTCAGCGAGGTAGAAACACGTTTCTTCTAAAAGCTGCGTTTGGACATTCCAGAGTGCATGGGAGAACATGCTGTAAAGAGAAAATCTTGCTCTAAAACCAAAACGGAGCTATCTAGTAGTATGTTTGTCAATGTGTGTATTCAACTTTCAGAGTTAAACTGATGTGTGTTTGCAGCAGTTCAGAAACCCTTTCTTTGGAGAATGTAGAAACAGTCATTTCCAGCCCTAGAAACGCATGTAAGAGTTAGAAGTAAGAATGCGTTTAAAACACAGAAAACCCGCTTCTTACAAACTCATGTGCTGTGTGTTGGTTCCTTTTAGGAAGTTGCATCTATGTTTAGATTCAGCGAGGTAGAAACACGTTTCTTCTAAAAGCTGCGTTTGGACATTCCAGAGTGCATGGGAGAACATGCTGTAAAGAGAAATACCTTGCTCTAACACCAAAACGAAGCTATCTAGCAGAATGTTTGTCAATGTGTGTATTCCACTTCCAGAGTTAAACTGATGTGTGTTTGCAGCAGTTCAGAAACCCTTTCTTTGGAGAATGCAGAAAAAGTCATTTCCAGCCCTAGAGACGCATATAAGAGTTAGCAGTATTAATGCGTTTAAAACACAGAAGACCCGCTTCTTACAAACTCATCTGCTGTGTGTTGGTTTCCTTTAGGAAGTTGCATCTATGTTTAGATTCAGTGATTTAGAAACACGTTTCTTCTAAAAGCTGCGTTTGGACATTCCAGAGTGCATGGGAGAACATGCTGTAAAGAGAAAATCTTGCTCTAAAACCAAAACGGAGCTATCTAGCAGTATGTTTGTCAATGTGTGTATTCAACTTTCAGAGTTAAACTGATGTGTGTTTGCAGCAGTTCAGAAACCCTTTCTTTGGAGAATGTAGAAACAGTCATTTCCAGCCCTAGAAACGCATGTAAGAGTTAGCAGTAAGAATGCGTTTAAAACACAGAAAACCCGCTTCTTACAAACTCATCTGCTGTGTGTTGGTTCCTTTTAGGAAGTTGCATCTATGTTTAGATTAAGCGAGGTAGAAACACGTTTCTTCTAAAAGCTGCGTTTGGACATTCCAGAGTGCATGGGAGAACATGCTGTAAAGGGAAAATCTTGCTCTAAAACCAAAACGGAGCTATCTAGAAGTATGTTTGTCAATGTGTGTATTCAACTTCCAGAGTTAAACTGATGTGTGTTTGAAGCAGTTCAGAAACCCTTTCTTTGGAGAATGTAGAAACAGTCATTTCCAGCCCTAGAGACGCTTATAAGAGTTAGCAGTATTAATGCGTTTAAAACACAGAAGACCCGCTTCTTACAAACTCATCTGCTGTGTGTTGGTTCCTTTTAGGAAGTTGCATCTATGTTTAGATTCAGCGAGGTAGAAACACGTTTCTTCTAAAAGCTGCGTTTGGACATTTTAGAGTGCATTGGAGAACAGGCTGTAAAGAGAAAAACCTTGCTCTAAAACCAAAACGGAGCTATCTAGCAGAATGTTTGTCAATGTTTATGTTCAACTTCCAGAGTTAAACTGATGTGTGTTTGCAGCAGTTCAGAAACCCTTTCTTTGTAGAATGTAGAAACAGTCATTTCCAGCCCTAGAAACGCATGTAAAAGTTAGCAGTAAGAATGCGTTTAAAACACAGAAAACCCGCTTCTTACAAACTCATCTGCTGTGTGTTGGTTCTTTTTAGGAAGTTGCGTCTATGTTTAGATTCAGCGAGGTAGAAGCACGTCTCTTCTAAAAGCTGCGTTTGGACATTACAAAGTGCATGGGAGAACATGCTGTAAAGAGAAAATCTTGCTCTAAAACCAAAACGGAGCTATCTAGCAGTATGTTTGTCAATGTGTGTATTCAACTTTCAGAGGTAAACTGATGTGTGTTTGAAGCAGTTCAGAAACCCTTTCTTTGTAGAATGTAGAAACAGTCATTTCCAGCCCTAGAAACGCATGTAAGTGTTAGAAGTAAGAATGCGTTTAAAACACAGAAAACCCGCTTCTTACAAACTCATCTGCTGTGTGTTGGTTCCTTTTAGGAAGTTGCATCTATGTTTAGATTCAGCGACGTAGAAACACGTTTCTTCTAAAAGCTGCGTTTGGACATTCCAGAGATGATGGGAGAAAATGCCGTAAAGAGAAAATCTTGCTCTAAAACCAAAACGGAGCTATCTAGCAGTATGTTTGTCAATGTGTGTATTCAACTTTCAGAGTTAAACTGATGTGTGTTTGCAGCAGTTCAGAAACCCTTTCTTTGTAGAATGTAGAAACAGTCATTTCCAGCCCTAGAAACGCATGTAAGAGTTAGAAGTAAGAATGCGTTTAAAACACAGAAAACCCGCTTCTTACAAACTCATCTGCTGTGTGTTGGTTCCTTTTAGGAAGTTGCATGTATGTTTAGATTCAGCGAGGTAGAAACACGTTTCTTCTAAAAGCTGCGTTTGGACATTCCAGAGTGCATGGGAGAACATGCTGTAAAGAGAAATACCTTGCTCTAAAACCAAAACGAAGCTATCTAGCAGAATGTTTGTCAATGTGTGTATTCCACTTCCAGAGTTAAACTGATGTGTGTTTGCAGCAGTTCAGAAACCCTTTCTTTGGAGAATGCAGAAAAAGTCATTTCCAGCCCTAGAGACGCATATAAGAGTTAGCAGTATTAATGCGTTTAAAACACAGAAGACCCGCTTCTTACAAACTCATCTGCTGTGTGTTGGTTTCCTTTAGGAAGTTGCATCTATGTTTAGATTCAGTGAGGTAGAAACACGTTTCTTCTAAAAGCTGCGTTTGGACATTCCAGAGTGCATGGGAGAACATGCTGTAAAGAGAAAATCTTGCTCTAAAACCAAAACGGAGCTATCTAGCAGTATGTTTGTCAATGTGTGTATTCAACTTTCAGAGTTAAACTGATGTGTGTTTGCAGCAGTTCAGAAACCTTTCTTTGGAGAATGTAGAAACAGTCATTTCCAGCCCTAGAAACGCATGTTAAGAGTTAGAAGTAAGAATGCATTTAAAACACAGAAAACCCGCTTCTTACAAACTCATCTGCTGTGTGTTGCTTCCTTTTAGGAAGTTGCATCTATGTTTAGATTCAGTGAGGTAGAAACACGTTTCTTCTAAAAGCTGCGTTTGGACATTCCAGAGTGCATGGGAGAACATGCTGTAAAGGGAAAATCTTGCTCTAAAACCAAAACGGAGCTATCTAGCAGTATGTTTGTCAATGTGTGTATTCAACTTCCAGAGTTAAACTGATGTGTGTTTGAAGCAGTTAAGAAACCCTTTCTTTGGAGAATGTAGAAACAGTCATTTCCAGCCCTAGAGACGCATATAAGAGTTAGCAGTATTAATGCGTTTAAAACACAAGAGACCCGCTTCTTACGAACTCATCTGCTGTGTGTTGGTTCCTTTTAGGAAGTTGCATCTATGTTTAGATTCAGCGAGGTAGAAACACGTTTCTTCTAAAAGCTGCGTTTGGACATTTTAGAGTGCATTGGAGAACAGGCTGTAAAGAGAAAAACCTTGCTCTAAAACCAAAACGGAGCTATCTAGCAGAATGTTTGTCAATGTTTATGTTCAACTTCCAGAGTTAAACTGATGTGTGTTTGCAGCAGTTCAGAAACCCTTTCTTTGTAGAATGTAGAAACAGTCATTTCCAGCCCTAGAAACGCATGTAAAAGTTAGCAGTAAGAATGCGTTTAAAACACAGAAAACCCGCTTCTTACAAACTCATCTGCTGTGTGTTGGTTCTTTTTAGGAAGTTGCGTCTATGTTTAGATTCAGCGAGGTAGAAGCACGTCTCTTCTAAAAGCTGCGTTTGGACATTACAAAGTGCATGGGAGAACATGCTGTAAAGAGAAAATCTTGCTCTAAAACCAAAACGGAGCTATCTAGCAGTATGTTTGTCAATGTGTGTATTCAACTTTCAGAGTTAAACTGATGTGTGTTTGCAGCAGTTCAGAAACCCTTTCTTTGGAGAATGTAGAAACAGTCATTTCCAGCCCTAGAAACGCATGTAAGAGTTAGAAGTAAGAATGCGTTTAAAACACAGAAAACCCGCTTCTTACAAACTCATCTGCTGTGTGTTGGTTCCCTTTAGGAAGTTGCATCTATGTTTAGATTCAGCGACGTAGAAACACGTTTCTTCTAAAAGCTGCGTTTGGACATTCCAGAGATGATGGGAGAAAATGCCGTAAAGAGAAAATCTTGCTCTAAAACCAAAACGGAGCTATCTAGCAGTATCTTTGTCAATGTGTGTATTCAACTTTCAGAGTTAAACTGATGTGTGTTTGCAGCAGTTCAGAAACCCTTTCTTTGGAGAATGTAGAAACAGTCATTTCCAGCCCTAGAAACGCATGTAAGAGTTAGCAGTAAGAATGCGTTTAAAACACAGAAAACCCGCTTCTTACAAACTCATCTGCTGTGTGTTGGTTCCTTTTAGGAAGTTGCATCTATGTTTAGATTAAGCGAGGTAGAAACACGTTTCTTCTAAAAGCTGCGTTTGGACATTCCAGAGTGCATGGGAGAACATGCTGTAAAGGGAAAATCTTGCTCTAAAACCAAAACGGAGCTATCTAGAAGTATGTTTGTCAATGTGTGTATTCAACTTCCAGAGTTAAACTGATGTGTGTTTGAAGCAGTTAAGAAACCCTTTCTTTGGAGAATGTAGAAACAGTCATTTCCAGCCCTAGAGACGCTTATAAGAGTTAGCAGTATTAATGCGTTTAAAACACAGAAGACCCGCTTCTTACAAACTCATCTGCTGTGTGTTGGTTCCTTTTAGGAAGTTGCATCTATGTTTAGATTCAGCGAGGTAGAAACACGTTTCTTCTAAAAGCTGCGTTTGGACATTTTAGAGTGCATTGGAGAACAGGCTGTAAAGAGAAAAACCTTGCTCTAAAACCAAAACGGAGCTATCTAGCAGAATGTTTGTCAATGTTTATGTTCAACTTCCAGAGTTAAACTGATGTGTGTTTGCAGCAGTTCAGAAACCCTTTCTTTGTAGATTGTAGAAACAGTCATTTCCAGCCCTAGAAACGCATGTAAAAGTTAGCAGTAAGAATGCGTTTAAAACACAGAAAACCCGCTTCTTACAAACTCATCTGCTGTGTGTTGGTTCTTTTTAGGAAGTTGCGTCTATGTTTAGATTCAGCGAGGTGGAAGCACGTCTCTTCTAAAAGCTGCGTTTGGACATTACAAAGTGCATGGGAGAACATGCTGTAAAGAGAAAATCTTGCTCTAAAA
Organism: Saimiri boliviensis; assembly: GCF_048565385.1. NCBI lineage: Eukaryota > Metazoa > Chordata > Mammalia > Primates > Cebidae > Saimiri > Saimiri boliviensis. The sequence continues at coordinate 29,136,239 of NC_133454.1, read as the reverse complement.
CCAAAACGGAGCTATCTAGCAGTATGTTTGTCAATGTGTGTATTCAACTTTCAGAGGTAAACTGATGTGTGTTTGAAGCAGTTCAGAAACCCTTTCTTTGTAGAATGTAGAAACAGTCATTTCCAGCCCTAGAAACGCATGTAAGTGTTAGAAGTAAGAATGCGTTTAAAACACAGAAAACCCGCTTCTTACAAACTCATCTGCTGTGTGTTGGTTCCTTTTAGGAAGTTGCATCTATGTTTAGATTCAGCGACGTAGAAACACGTTTCTTCTAAAAGCTGCGTTTGGACATTCCAGAGATGATGGGAGAAAATGCCGTAAAGAGAAAATCTTGCTCTAAAACCAAAACGGAGCTATCTAGCAGTATGTTTGTCAATGTGTGTATTCAACTTTCAGAGTTAAACTGATGTGTGTTTGCAGCAGTTCAGAAACCCTTTCTTTGGAGAATGTAGAAACAGTCATTTCCAGCCCTAGAAACGCATGTAAGAGTTAGAAGTAAGAATGCGTTTAAAACACAGAAAACCCGCTTCTTACAAACTCATCTGCTGTGTGTTGGTTCCTTTTAGGAAGTTGCATCTATGTTTAGATTCAGCGAGGTAGAAACACGTTTCTTCTAAAAGCTGCGTTTGGACATTCCAGAGTGCATGGGAGAACATGCTGTAAAGAGAAATACCTTGCTCTAAAACCAAAACGAAGCTATCTAGCAGAATGTTTGTCAATGTGTGTATTCCACTTCCAGAGTTAAACTGATGTGTGTTTGCAGCAGTTCAGAAACCCTTTCTTTGGAGAATGCAGAAAAAGTCATTTCCAGCCCTAGAGACGCATATAAGAGTTAGCAGTATTAATGCGTTTAAAACACAGAAGACCCGCTTCTTACAAACTCATCTGCTGTGTGTTGGTTTCCTTTAGGAAGTTGCATCTATGTTTAGATTCAGTGAGGTAGAAACACGTTTCTTCTAAAAGCTGCGTTTGGACATTCCAGAGTGCATGGGAGAACATGCTGTAAAGAGAAAATCTTGCTCTAAAACCAAAACGGAGCTATCTAGCAGTATGTTTGTCAATGTGTGTATTCAACTTTCAGAGTTAAACTGATGTGTGTTTGCAGCAGTTCAGAAACCTTTCTTTGGAGAATGTAGAAACAGTCATTTCCAGCCCTAGAAACGCATGTTAAGAGTTAGAAGTAAGAATGCATTTAAAACACAGAAAACCCGCTTCTTACAAACTCATCTGCTGTGTGTTGCTTCCTTTTAGGAAGTTGCATCTATGTTTAGATTCAGTGAGGTAGAAACACGTTTCTTCTAAAAGCTGCGTTTGGACATTCCAGAGTGCATGGGAGAACATGCTGTAAAGGGAAAATCTTGCTCTAAAACCAAAACCGAGCTATCTAGCAGTATGTTTGTCAATGTGTGTATTCAACTTCCAGAGTTAAACTGATGTGTGTTTGAAGCAGTTAAGAAACCCTTTCTTTGGAGAATGTAGAAACAGTCATTTCCAGCCCTAGAGACGCATATAAGAGTTAGCAGTATTAATGCGTTTAAAACACAAGAGACCCGCTTCTTACGAACTCATCTGCTGTGTGTTGGTTCCTTTTAGGAAGTTGCATCTATGTTTAGATTCAGCGAGGTAGAAACACGTTTCTTCTAAAAGCTGCGTTTGGACATTTTAGAGTGCATTGGAGAACAGGCTGTAAAGAGAAAAACCTTGCTCTAAAACCAAAACGGAGCTATCTAGCAGAATGTTTGTCAATGTTTATGTTCAACTTCCAGAGTTAAACTGATGTGTGTTTGCAGCAGTTCAGAAACCCTTTCTTTGTAGAATGTAGAAACAGTCATTTCCAGCCCTAGAAACGCATGTAAAAGTTAGCAGTAAGAATGCGTTTAAAACACAGAAAACCCGCTTCTTACAAACTCATCTGCTGTGTGTTGGTTCTTTTTAGGAAGTTGCGTCTATGTTTAGATTCAGCGAGGTAGAAGCACGTCTCTTCTAAAAGCTGCGTTTGGACATTACAAAGTGCATGGGAGAACATGCTGTAAAGAGAAAATCTTGCTCTAAAACCAAAACGGAGCTATCTAGCAGTATGTTTGTCAATGTGTGTATTCAACTTTCAGAGTTAAACTGATGTGTGTTTGCAGCAGTTCAGAAACCCTTTCTTTGGAGAATGTAGAAACAGTCATTTCCAGCCCTAGAAACGCATGTAAGAGTTAGAAGTAAGAATGCGTTTAAAACACAGAAAACCCGCTTCTTACAAACTCATCTGCTGTGTGTTGGTTCCCTTTAGGAAGTTGCATCTATGTTTAGATTCAGCGACGTAGAAACACGTTTCTTCTAAAAGCTGCGTTTGGACATTCCAGAGATGATGGGAGAAAATGCCGTAAAGAGAAAATCTTGCTCTAAAACCAAAACGGAGCTATCTAGCAGTATCTTTGTCAATGTGTGTATTCAACTTTCAGAGTTAAACTGATGTGTGTTTGCAGCAGTTCAGAAACCCTTTCTTTGGAGAATGTAGAAACAGTCATTTCCAGCCCTAGAAACGCATGTAAGAGTTAGCAGTAAGAATGCGTTTAAAACACAGAAAACCTGCTTCTTACAAACTCATCTGCTGTGTGTTGGTTCCTTTTAGGAAGTTGCATCTATGTTTAGATTAAGCGAGGTAGAAACACGTTTCTTCTAAAAGCTGCGTTTGGACATTCCAGAGTGCATGGGAGAACATGCTGTAAAGGGAAAATCTTGCTCTAAAACCAAAACGGAGCTATCTAGAAGTATGTTTGTCAATGTGTGTATTCAACTTCCAGAGTTAAACTGATGTGTGTTTGAAGCAGTTAAGAAACCCTTTCTTTGGAGAATGTAGAAACAGTCATTTCCAGCCCTAGAGACGCTTATAAGAGTTAGCAGTATTAATGCGTTTAAAACACAGAAGACCCGCTTCTTACAAACTCATCTGCTGTGTGTTGGTTCCTTTTAGGAAGTTGCATCTATGTTTAGATTCAGCGAGGTAGAAACACGTTTCTTCTAAAAGCTGCGTTTGGACATTTTAGAGTGCATTGGAGAACAGGCTGTAAAGAGAAAAACCTTGCTCTAAAACCAAAACGGAGCTATCTAGCAGAATGTTTGTCAATGTTTATGTTCAACTTCCAGAGTTAAACTGATGTGTGTTTGCAGCAGTTCAGAAACCCTTTCTTTGTAGAATGTAGAAACAGTCATTTCCAGCCCTAGAAACGCATGTAAAAGTTAGCAGTAAGAATGCGTTTAAAACACAGAAAACCCGCTTCTTACAAACTCATCTGCTGTGTGTTGGTTCTTTTTAGGAAGTTGCGTCTATGTTTAGATTCAGCGAGGTAGAAGCACGTCTCTTCTAAAAGCTGCGTTTGGACATTACAAAGTGCATGGGAGAACATGCTGTAAAGAGAAAATCTTGCTCTAAAACCAAAACGGAGCTATCTAGCAGTATGTTTGTCAATGTGTGTATTCAACTTTCAGAGGTAAACTGATGTGTGTTTGAAGCAGTTCAGAAACCCTTTCTTTGTAGAATGTAGAAACAGTCATTTCCAGCCCTAGAAACGCATGTAAGTGTTAGAAGTAAGAATGCGTTTAAAACACAGAAAACCCGCTTCTTACAAACTCATCTGCTGTGTGTTGGTTCCTTTTAGGAAGTTGCATCTATGTTTAGATTCAGCGACGTAGAAACACGTTTCTTCTAAAAGCTGCGTTTGGACATTCCAGAGATGATGGGAGAAAATGCCGTAAAGAGAAAATCTTGCTCTAAAACCAAAACGGAGCTATCTAGCAGTATCTTTGTCAATGTGTGTATTCAACTTTCAGAGTTAAACTGATGTGTGTTTGCAGCAGTTCAGAAACCCTTTCTTTGGAGAATGTAGAAACAGTCATTTCCAGCCCTAGAAACGCATGTAAGAGTTAGAAGTAAGAATGCGTTTAAAACACAGAAAACCCGCTTCTTACAAACTCATCTGCTGTGTGTTGGTTCCTTTTAGGAAGTTGCATCTATGTTTAGATTAAGCGAGGTAGAAACACGTTTCTTCTAAAAGCTGCGATTGGACATTCCAGAGTGCATGGGAGAACATGCTGTAAAGAGAAATACGTTGCTCTACAACCAAAACGAAGCTATCTAGCAGAATGTTTGTCAATGTGTGTATTCCACTTCAAGAGTTAAACTGATGTGTGTTTGCAGCAGTTCAGAAACCCTTTCTTTGGAGAATGCAGAAAAACTCATTTCCAGCCCTAGAGACGCATATAAGAGTTAGCAGTATTAATGCGTTTAAAACACAGAAGACCCGCTTCTTACAAACTCATCTGCTGTGTGTTGGTTTCTTTTAGGAAGTTGCATCTATGTTTAGATTCAGCGAGGTAGAAACACGTTTCTTCTAAAAGCTGCGTTTGGACATTCCAGAGTGCATGGGAGAACATGCTGTAAAGAGAAAATCTTGCTCTAAAACCAAAACGGAGCTATCTAGCAGTATGTTTGTCAATGTGTGTATTCCACTTCCAGAGTTAAACTGATGTGTTTTTGAAGCAGTTTAGAAACCCATTCTTTGTAGAATGTAGAAACAGTCATTTCCAGCTCTAGAAACGCATGTAAGAGTTAGCAGTAAGAATGCGTTTAAAACACAGAAAACCCGCTTCTAACAAACTCATCTGCTGTGTGTTGGTTCCTTTTAGGCAGTTGCATCTATGTTTAGATTCAGCGAGGTAGAAACACGTTTCTTCTAAAAGCTTCGTTTGGACATTCTAGAGTGCTTGGGAGAACATGCTGTAAAGAGAAAATCTTGCTCTAAAACCAAAACGGAGCTATCTAGCAGTATGTTTGTCAATGTGTGTATTCAACTTTCAGAGGTAAACTGATGTGTGTTTGCAGCAGTTCAGAAACCCTTTCTTTGTAGAATGTAGAAACAGTCATTTCCAGCCCTAGAAACGCATGTAAGAGTTAGAAGTAAGAATGCGTTTAAAACACAGAAAACCCGCTTCTTACAAACTCATCTGCTGTGTGTTGGTTCCTTTTAGGAAGTTGCATCTATGTTTAGATTCAGCGACGTAGAAACACGTTTCTTCTAAAAGCTTCGTTTGGACATTCTAGAGTGCTTGGGAGAACATGCTGTAAAGAGAAAATCTTGCACTAAAACCAAAACGGAGCTATGTAGCAGTATCTTTGTCAATGTGTGTATTCAACTTTCAGAGTTAAAGTCATGTGCGTTTGCAGCAGTTCAGAAACCCTTTCTTTGGAGAATGTAGAAACAGTCATTTCCAGCCCTAGAAACGCATGTAAGAGTTAGAAGTAAGAATGCGTTTAAAACACAGAAAACCCGCTTCTTACAAACTCATCTGCTGTGTGTTGGTTCCTTTTAGGAAGTTGCATCTATGTTTAGATTCAGCGAGGTAGAAACACGTTTCTTCTAAAAGCTGCGTTTGGACATTCCAGAGTGCATGGGAGAACATGCTGTAAAGAGAAATACGTTGCTCTACAACCAAAACGAAGCTATCTAGCAGAATGTTTGTCAATGTGTGTATTCCACTTCAAGATTTAAACTGATGTGTGTTTGCATCAGTTCAGAAACCCTTTCTTTGGAGAATGCAGAAAAACTCATTTCCAGCCCTAGAGACGCATATAAGAGTTAGCAGTATTAATGCGTTTAAAACACAAGAGACCCGCTTCTTACGAACTCATCTGCTGTGTGTTGGTTCCTTTTAGGAAGTTGCATCTATGTTTAGATTCAGCGAGGTAGAAACACGTTTCTTCTAAAAGCTGCGTTTGGACATTTTAGAGTGCATTGGAGAACAGGCTGTAAAGAGAAAAACCTTGCTCTAAAACCAAAACGGAGCTATCTAGCAGAATGTTTTTCAATGTTTATGTTCAACTTCCAGAGTTAAACTGATGTGTGTTTGCAGCAGTTCAGAAACCCTTTCTTTGTAGAATGTAGAAACAGTCATTTCCAGCCCTAGAAACGCATGTAAAAGTTAGCAGTAAGAATGCGTTTAAAACACAGAAAACCCGCTTCTTACAAACTCATCTGCTGTGTGTTGGTTCTTTTTAGGAAGTTGCGTCTATGTTTAGATTCAGCGAGGTAGAAGCACGTCTCTTCTAAAAGCTGCGTTTGGACATTACAAAGTGCATGGGAGAACATGCTGTAAAGAGAAAATCTTGCTCTAAAACCAAAACGGAGCTATCTAGCAGTATGTTTGTCAATGTGTGTATTCAACTTTCAGAGTTAAACTGATGTGTGTTTGCAGCAGTTCAGAAACCCTTTCTTTGGAGAATGTAGAAACAGTCATTTCCAGCCCTAGAAACGCATGTAAGAGTTAGAAGTAAGAATGCGTTTAAAACACAGAAAACCCGCTTCTTTCAAACTCATCTGCTGTGTGTTGGTTCCCTTTAGGAAGTTGCATCTATGTTTAGATTCAGCGACGTAGTAACACGTTTCTTCTAAAAGCTGCGTTTGGACATTCCAGAGATGATGGGAGAAAATGCCGTAAAGAGAAAATCTTGCTCTAAAACCAAAACGGAGCTATCTAGCAGTATCTTTGTCAATGTGTGTATTCAACTTTCAGAGTTAAACTGATGTGTGTTTGCAGCAGTTCAGAAACCCTTTCTTTGGAGAATGTAGAAACAGTCATTTCCAGCCCTAGAAACGCATGTAAGAGTTAGCAGTAAGAATGCGTTTAAAACACAGAAAACCCGCTTCTTACAAACTCATCTGCTGTGTGTTGGTTCCTTTTAGGAAGTTGCATCTATGTTTAGATTAAGCGAGGTAGAAACACGTTTCTTCTAAAAGCTGCGTTTGGACATTCCAGAGTGCATGGGAGAACATGCTGTAAAGGGAAAATCTTGCTCTAAAACCAAAACGGAGCTATCTAGAAGTATGTTTGTCAATGTGTGTATTCAACTTCCAGAGTTAAACTGATGTGTGTTTGAAGCAGTTAAGAAACCCTTTCTTTGGAGAATGTAGAAACAGTCATTTCCAGCCCTAGAGACGCTTATAAGAGTTAGCAGTATTAATGCGTTTAAAACACAGAAGACCCGCTTCTTACAAACTCATCTGCTGTGTGTTGGTTCCTTTTAGGAAGTTGCATCTATGTTTAGATTCAGCGAGGTAGAAACACGTTTCTTCTAAAAGCTGCGTTTGGACATTTTAGAGTGCATTGGAGAACAGGCTGTAAAGAGAAAAACCTTGCTCTAAAACCAAAACGGAGCTATCTAGCAGAATGTTTGTCAATGTTTATGTTCAACTTCCAGAGTTAAACTGATGTGTGTTTGCAGCAGTTCAGAAACCCTTTCTTTGTAGAATGTAGAAACAGTCATTTCCAGCCCTAGAAACGCATGTAAAAGTTAGCAGTAAGAATGCGTTTAAAACACAGGAAACCCGCTTCTTACAAACTCATCTGCTGTGTGTTGGTTCTTTTTAGGAAGTTGCGTCTATGTTTAGATTCAGCGAGGTAGAAGCACGTCTCTTCTAAAAGCTGCGTTTGGACATTACAAAGTGCATGGGAGAACATGCTGTAAAGAGAAAATCTTGCTCTAAAACCAAAACGGAGCTATCTAGCAGTATGTTTGTCAATGTGTGTATTCAACTTTCAGAGGTAAACTGATGTGTGTTTGAAGCAGTTCAGAAACCCTTTCTTTGTAGAATGTAGAAACAGTCATTTCCAGCCCTAGAAACGCATGTAAGTGTTAGAAGTAAGAATGCCTTTAAAACACAGAAAACCCGCTTCTTACAAACTCATCTGCTGTGTGTTGGTTCCTTTTAGGAAGTTGCATCTATGTTTAGATTCAGCGACGTAGAAACACGTTTCTTCTAAAAGCTGCGTTTGGACATTCCAGAGATGATGGGAGAAAATGCCGTAAAGAGAAAATCTTGCTCTAAAACCAAAACGGAGCTATCTAGCAGTATCTTTGTCAATGTGTGTATTCAACTTTCAGAGTTAAACTGATGTGTGTTTGCAGCAGTTCAGAAACCCTTTCTTTGGAGAATGTAGAAACAGTCATTTCCAGCCCTAGAAACGCATGTAAGAGTTAGAAGTAAGAATGCGTTTAAAACACAGAAAACCCGCTTCTTACAAACTCATCTGCTGTGTGTTGGTTCCTTTTAGGAAGTTGCATCTATGTTTAGATTCAGCGAGGTAGAAACACGTTTCTTCTAAAAGCTGCGTTTGGACATTCCAGAGTGCATGGGAGAACATGTTGTAAAGAGAAATACGTTGCTCTACAACCAAAACGAAGCTATCTAGCAGAATGTTTGTCAATGTGTGTATTCCACTTCAAGAGTTAAACTGATGTGTGTTTGCAGCAGTTCAGAAACCCTTTCTTTGGAGAATGCAGAAAAACTCATTTCCAGCCCTAGAGACGCATATAAGAGTTAGCAGTATTAATGCGTTTAAAACACAGAAGACCCGCTTCTTACAAACTCATCTGCTGTGTGTTGGTTTCTTTTAGGAAGTTGCATCTATGTTTAGATTCAGCGAGGTAGAAACACGTTTCTTCTAAAAGCTGCGTTTGGACATTCCAGAGTGCATGGGAGAACATGCTGTAAAGAGAAAATCTTGCTCTAAAACCAAAACGGAGCTATCTAGCAGTATGTTTTTCAATGTGTGTATTCCACTTCCAGAGTTAAACTGATGTGTTTTTGAAGCAGTTTAGAAACCCATTCTTTGTAGAATGTAGAAACAGTCATTTCCAGCTCTAGAAACGCATGTAAGAGTTAGCAGTAAGAATGCGTTTAAAACACAGAAAACCCGCTTCTAACAAACTCATCTGCTGTGTGTTGGTTCCTTTTAGGCAGTTGCATCTATGTTTAGATTCAGCGAGGTAGAAACACGTTTCTTCTAAAAGCTTCGTTTGGACATTCTAGAGTGCTTGGGAGAACATGCTGTAAAGAGAAAATCTTGCTCTAAAACCAAAACGGAGCTATCTAGCAGTATGTTTGTCAATGTGTGTATTCAACTTTCAGAGGTAAACTGATGTGTGTTTGCAGCAGTTCAGAAACCCTTTCTTTGTAGAATGTAGAAACAGTCATTTCCAGCCCTAGAAACGCATGTAAGAGTTAGAAGTAAGAATGCGTTTAAAACACAGATAACCCGCTTCTTACAAACTCATCTGCTGTGTGTTGGTTCCTTTCAGGAAGTTGCATCTATGTTTAGATTCAGCGACGTAGAAACACGTTTCTTCTAAAAGCTTCGTTTGGACATTCTAGAGTGCTTGGGAAAACTTGCTGTAAAGAGAAAATCTTGCACTAAAACCAAAACGGAGCTATGTAGCAGTATCTTTGTCAATGTGTGTATTCAACTTTCAGAGTTAAAGTCATGTGCGTTTGCAGCAGTTCAGAAACCCTTTCTTTGGAGAATGTAGAAACAGTCATTTCCAGCCCTAGAAACGCATGTAAGAGTTAGAAGTAAGAATGCATTTAAAACACAGAAAACCCGCTTCTTACAAACTCATCTGCTGTGTGTTGGTTCCTTTTAGGAAGTTGCATCTATGTTTAGATTCAGCGAGGTAGAAACACGTCTCTTCTAAAAGCTGCATTTGGACATTCCAGAGTGCATGGGAGAACATGCTGTAAAGAGAAAATCTTGCTCTAAAACGAAAACGGAGCTATCTAGCAGTATGTTTGTCAATGTGTGTATTCAACTTTCAGAGGTAAACTGATGTGTGTTTGCAGCAGTTCAGAAACCCTTTCTTTGGAGAATGTAGAAACAGTCATTTCCAGACTAATAACGCATGTTAAGAGTTAGAAGTAAGAATGCGTTTAAAACACAGAAAACCCGCTTCTTACAAACTCATCTGCTGTGTGTTGGTTCCTTTTAGGAAGTTGCATCTATGTTTAGATTCAGCGAGGTAGAAACACGTTTCTTCTAAAAGCTGCCTTTGGACATTCCAGAGTGCATTGGAGAACAGGCTGTAAAGAGAAAAACCTTGCTCTAAAACCAAAACGGAGCTATCTAGCAGAATGTTTCTCAATGTGTGTATTCCACTTCCAGAGTTATACTGATGTGTGTTTGCAGCAGTTCAGAAACCCTTTGTTTGGAGAATGTAGAAACAGTCATTTCCAGCCCTAGAAACGCATGTAAGAGTTAGCAGTAAAAATGCGTTCAAAACACAGAAAACCCGCTTCTTACAAACTCATCTGCTGTGCGTTGGTTCCTTTTAGGAAGTTGCATCTATGTTTAGATTCGGCGAGGTAGAAACACGTTTCTTCTAAAAGCTGCGTTTGGACATTCCCGAGTGGATTGGAGAACAGGCTGTAAAGAGAAATACCTTGCTCTAAAACCAAAACGGAGCTATCTAGCAGAATGGTTGTCAATGTGTGTATTCAACTTCCAGAGTTAAACTGATGTGTGTTTGCAGCAGTTCAGAAACCCTTTCTTTGGAGAATGTAGAAACAGTCATTGCCAGCCCTAGAAACGCATGTAAGAGTTAGCAGTAAGAATGCCTTTAAAACACAGAAAACCCGCTTCTAACAAACTCATCTGCTGTGTGTTGGTTCCTTTTAGGCAGTTGCATCTATGTTTAGATTCAGCGAGGTAGAAACACGTTTCCTCTAAAAGCTGCGTTTGGACATTCTAGAGTGCATGGGAGAACATGCTGTTATGAGATTATCTTGCTCTAAAACCAAAACGGAGCTATCTAGCAGTATGTTTGTCAATGTGTGTATTTAACTTTCAGAGTTAAACTGATGTGTGTTTGCAGCAGTTCAGAAACCCTTTCTTTGGAGAATGTAGAAACAGTCATTTCCAGCCCTAGAAACGCATGTAAGAGTTAGAAGTAAGAATGCGTTTAAAACACAGAAAACCCGCTTCTTACAAACTCATCTGCTGTGTGTTGGTTCCTTTTAGGAAGTTGCATCTATGTTTAGATTCAGCGAGGTAGAAACACGTTTCTTCTAAAAGCTGCGTTTGGACATTCCAGAGTGCATGGGAGAACATGCTGTAAAGAGAAATACGTTGCTCTACAACCAAAACGAAGCTATCTAGCAGAATGTTTGTCAATGTGTGTATTCCACTTCAAGAGTTAAACTGATGTGTGTTTGCAGCAGTTCAGAAACCCTTTCTTTGGAGAATGCAGAAAAACTCATTTCCAGCCCTAGAGACGCATATAAGTGTTAGCAGTATTAATGCGTTTAAAACACAGAAAACCCGCTTCTTACAAACTCATCTGCTGTGTGTTGGTTTCTTTTAGGAAGTTGCATCTATGTTTAGATTCAGCGAGGTAGAAACACGTTTCTTCTAAAAGCTGCGTTTGGACATTCCAGAGTGCATGGGAGAACATGCTGTAAAGAGAATATCTTGCTCTAAAACCAAAACGGAGCTATCTAGCAGTATGTTTGTCAATGTGTGTATTCCACTTCCAGAGTTAAACTGATGTGTTTTTGAAGCAGTTTAGAAACCCTTTCTTTGTAGAATGTAGAAACAGTCATTTCCAGCCCTAGAAACGCATGTAAGAGTTAGCAGTAAGAATGCGTTTAAAACACAGAAAACCCGCTTCTAACAAACTCATCTGCTGTGTGTTGGTTCCTTTTAGGCAGTTGCATCTATGTTTAGATTCAGCGAGGTAGAAACACGTTTCTTCTAAAAGCTTCGTTTGGACATTCTAGAGTGCTTGGGAGAACATGCTGTAAAGAGAAAATCTTGCTCTAAAACCAAAACGGAGCTATCTAGCAGTATGTTTGTCAATGTGTGTATTCCACTATCAGAGTTATACTGATGTGTGTTTGCAGCAGTTCAGAAACCCTTTGTTTGGAGAATGTAGAAACAGTCATTTCCAGCCCTAGAAACGCATGTAAGAGTTAGCAGTAAAAATGCGTTCAAAACACAGAAAACCCGCTTCTTACAAACTCATCTGCTGTGCGTTGGTTCCTTTTAGGAAGTTGCATCTATGTTTAGATTCGGCGAGGTAGAAACACGTTTCTTCTAAAAGCTGCGTTTGGACATTCCAGAGTGGATTGGAGAACAGGCTGTAAAGAGAAATACCTTGCTCTAAAACCAAAACGGAGCTATCTAGCAGAATGGTTGTCAATGTGTGTATTCAACTTCCAGAGTTAAACTGATGTGTGTTTGCAGCAGTTCAGAAACCCTTTCTTTGGAGAATGTAGAAACAGTCATTTCCAGCCCTAGAAACGCATGTAAGAGTTAGCAGTAAGAATGCTTTTAAAGCACAGAAAACCCGCTTCTAACAAAATCATCTGCTGTGTGTTGGTTCCTTTTAGGCAGTTGCATCTATGTTTAGATTCAGCGAGGTAGAAACACGTTTCTTCTAAAAGCTGCGTTTGGACATTCCAGAGTGCATGGGAGAACATGCTGTAAAGAGAAATACCTTGCTCTAAAACCAAAACGAAGCTATCTAGCAGAATGTTTGTCAATGTGTGTATTCCACTTCCAGAGTTAAACTGATGTGTGTTTGCAGCAGTTCAGAAACCCTTTCTTTGGAGAATGCAGAAAAAGTCATTTCCAGCCCTAGAGACGCATATAAGAGTTAGCAGTATTAATGCGTTTAAAACACAGAAGACCCGCTTCTTACAAACTCATCTGCTGTGTGTTGGTTTCCTTTAGGAAGTTGCATCTATGTTTAGATTCAGTGAGGTAGAAACACGTTTCTTCTAAAAGCTGCGTTTGGACATTCCAGAGTGCATGGGAGAACATGCTGTAAAGAGAAAATCTTGCTCTAAAACCAAAACGGAGCTATCTAGCAGTATGTTTGTCAATGTGTGTATTCAACTTTCAGAGTTAAACTGATGTGTGTTTGCAGCAGTTCAGAAACCTTTCTTTGGAGAATGTAGAAACAGTCATTTCCAGCCCTAGAAACGCATGTTAAGAGTTAGAAGTAAGAATGCATTTAAAACACAGAAAACCCGCTTCTTACAAACTCATCTGCTGTGTGTTGCTTCCTTTTAGGAAGTTGCATCTATGTTTAGATTCAGTGAGGTAGAAACACGTTTCTTCTAAAAGCTGCGTTTGGACATTCCAGAGTGCATGGGAGAACATGCTGTAAAGGGAAAATCTTGCTCTAAAACCAAAACGGAGCTATCTAGCAGTATGTTTGTCAATGTGTGTATTCAACTTCCAGAGTTAAACTGATGTGTGTTTGCAGCAGTTCAGAAACCCTTTCTTTGGAGAATGTAGAAACAGTCATTTCCAGCCCTAGAGACGCATATAAGAGTTAGCAGTATTAATGCGTTTAAAACACAGAAGACCCGCTTCTTACGAACTCATCTGCTGTGTGTTGGTTCCTTTTAGGAAGTTGCATCTATGTTTAGATTCAGCGAGGTAGAAACACGTTTCTTCTAAAAGTTGCGTTTGGACATTTTAGAGTGCATTGGAGAACAGGCTGTAAAGAGAAAAACCTTGCTCTAAAACCAAAACGGAGCTATCTAGCAGAATGTTTGTCAATGTTTATGTTCAACTTCCAGAGTTAAACTGATGTGTGTTTGCAGCAGTTCAGAAACCCTTTCTTTGTAGAATGTAGAAACAGTCATTTCCAGCCCTAGAAACGCATGTAAAAGTTAGCAGTAAGAATGCGTTTAAAACACAGAAAACCCGCTTCTTACAAACTCATCTGCTGTGTGTTGGTTCTTTTTAGGAAGTTGCGTCTATGTTTAGATTCAGCGAGGTAGAAGCACGTCTCTTCTAAAAGCTGCGTTTGGACATTACCAAGTGCATGGGAGAACATGCTGTAAAGAGAAAATCTTGCTCTAAAACGAAAACGGAGCTATCTAGCAGTATGTTTGTCAATGTGTGTATTCAACTTTCAGAGGTAAACTGATGTGTGTTTGAAGCAGTTCAGAAACCTTTCTTTGGAGAATGTAGAAACAGTCATTTCCAGCCCTAGAAACGCATGTAAGAGTTAGCAGTAAAAATGCGTTCAAAACACAGAAAACCCGCTTCTTACAAACTCATCTGCTGTGCGTTGGTTCCTTTTAGGAAGTTGCATCTATGTTTCGATTCGGCGAGGTAGAAACACGTTTCTTCTAAAAGCTGCGTTTGGATATTCCAGAGTGGATTGGAGAACAGGCTGTAAAGAGAAATACCTTGCTCTAAAACCAAAACGGAGCTATCTAGCAGAATGGTTGTCAATGTGTGTATTCAACTTCCAGAGTTAAAGTGATGTGTGTTTGCAGCAGTTCAGAAACTCTTTCTTTGGAGAATGTAGATACAGTCATTGCCAGCCCTAGAAACGCATGTAAGAGTTAGCAGTAAGAATGCGTTTAAAACACAGAAAACCCGCTTCTAACAAACTCATCTGCTGTGTGTTGGTTCCTTTTAGGCAGTTGCATCTATGTTTAGATTCAGCGAGGTAGAAACACGTTTCCTCTAAAAGCTGCGTTTGGACATTCTAGAGTGCATGGGAGAACATGCTGTAATGAGAAAATCTTGCTCTAAAACCAAAACGGAGCTATCTAGCAGTATGTTTGTCAATGTGTGTATTTAACTTTCAGAGTTAAACTGATGTGTGTTTGCAGCAGTTCAGAAACCCTTTCTTTGGAGAATGTAGAAACAGTCATTTCCAGCCCTAGAAACGCATGTAAGAGTTAGAAGTAAGAATGCGTTTAAAACACAGAAAACCCGCTTCTTACAAACTCATCTGCTGTGTGTTGGTTCCTTTTAGGAAGTTGCATCTATGTTTAGATTCAGCGAGGTAGAAACACGTTTCTTCTAAAAGCTGCGTTTGGACATTCCAGAGTGCATGGGAGAACATGCTGTAAAGAGAAATACGTTGCTCTACAACCAAAACGAAGCTATCTAGCAGAATGTTTGTCAATGTGTGTATTCCACTTCAAGAGTTAAACTGATGTGTGTTTGCAGCAGTTCAGAAACCCTTTCTTTGGAGAATGCAGAAAAACTCATTTCCAGCCCTAGAGACGCATATAAGAGTTAGCAGTATTAATGCGTTTAAAACACAGAAGACCCGCTTCTTACAAACTCATCTGCTGTGTGTTGGTTTCTTTTAGGAAGTTGCATCTATGTTTAGATTCAGCGAGGTAGAAACACGTTTCTTCTAAAAGCTGCGTTTGGACATTCCAGAGTGCATGGGAGAACATGCTGTAAAGAGAAAATCTTGCTCTAAAACCAAAACGGAGCTATCTAGCAGTATGTTTGTCAATGTGTGTATTCCACTTCCAGAGTTAAACTGATGTGTTTTTGAAGCAGTTTAGAAACCCTTTCTTTGTAGAATGTAGAAACAGTCATTTCCAGCCCTAGAAACGCATGTAAGAGTTAGCAGTAAGAATGCGTTTAAAACACAGAAAACCCGCTTCTAACAAACTCATCTGCTGTGTGTTGGTTGCTTTTAGGCAGTTGCATCTATGTTTAGATTCAGCGAGGTAGAAACACGTTTCTTCTAAAAGCTTCGTTTGGACATTCTAGAGTGCTTGGGAGAACATGCTGTAAAGAGAAAATCTTGCTCTAAAACCAAAACGGAGCTATCTAGCAGTATGTTTGTCAATGTGTGTATTCCACTATCAGAGTTATACTGATGTGTGTTTGCAGCAGTTCAGAAACCCTTTGTTTGGAGAATGTAGAAACAGTCATTTCCAGCCCTAGAAACGCATGTAAGAGTTAGCAGTAAAAATGCGTTCAAAACACAGAAAACCCGCTTCTTACAAACTCATCTGCTGTGCGTTGGTTCCTTGTAGGAAGTTGCATCTATGTTTAGATTCGGCGAGGTAGAAACACGTTTCTTCTAAAAGCTGCGTTTGGACATTCCAGAGTGGATTGGAGAACAGGCTGTAAAGAGAAATACCTTGCTCTAAAACCAAAACGGAGCTATCTAGCAGAATGGTTGTCAATGTGTGTATTCAACTTCCAGAGTTAAACTGATGTGTGTTTGCAGCAGTTCAGAAACCCTTTCTTTGGAGAATGTAGAAACAGTCATTTCCAGCCCTAGAAACGCATGTAAGAGTTAGCAGTAAGAATGCGTTTAAAGCACAGAAAACCCGCTTCTAACAAACTCATCTGCTTTGTGTTGGTTCCTTTTAGGCAGTTGCATCTAGGTTTAGATTCAGCGAGGTAGAAACACGTTTCCTCTAAAAGCTGCGTTTGGACATTCTAGAGTGCATGGGAGAACATGCTGTAATGAGAAAATCTTGCTCTAAAACCAAAACGGAGCTATCTAGCAGTATGTTTGTCAATGTGTGTATTTAACTTTCAGAGTTAAACTGATGTGTGTTTGCAGCAGTTCAGAAACCCTTTCTTTGGAGAATGTAGAAACAGTCATTTCCAGCCCTTGAAACGCATGTAAGAGTTAGAAGTAAGAATGCGTTTAAAACACAGAAAACCCGCTTCTTACAAACTCATCTGCTGTGTGTTGGTTCCTTTTAGAAAGTTGCATATATGTTTAGATTCAGAGAGGTAGAAACACGTTTCTTCTAAAAGCTGCGTTTGGACATTCCAGAGTGCATGGGAGAACATGCTGTAAAGAGAAGTACCTTGCTCTAAAACCAGAACGAAGCTATCTAGCAGAATGTTTGTCAATGTGTGTATTCCACTTCCAGAGTTAAACTGATTTGTGTTTGCAGCAGTTCAGAAACCCTTTCTTTGGAGAATGTAGAAACAGTCATTTCCAGCCCTAGAAACGCATATAAGAGTTAGCAGTAAAAATGCGTTTAAAACACAGAAAACCCGCTTCTTACAAACTCATCTGCTGTGTGTTGGTTCCTTTTAGGAAGTTGCATCTATGTTTAGATTCAGCGAGGTAGAAACACGTTTCTTCTAAAAGCTGCGTTTGGACATTCCAGAGTGCATGGGAGAACATGCTGTAAAGAGAAAATCTTGCTCTAAAACCAAAACGGAGCTATCTAGCAGTATGTTTGTCAATGTGTGTATTCAACTTTCAGAGTTAAACTGATGTGTGTTTGCAGCAGTTCAGAAACCCTTTCTTTGGAGAATGTAGAAACAGTCATTTCCAGCCCTAGAAACGCATGTAAGAGTTAGAAGTAAGAATGCGTTTAAAACACAGAAAACCCGCTTCTTACAAACTCATCTGCTGTGTGTTGGTTCCTTTTAGGAAGTTGCATCTATGTTTAGATTCAGCGAGGTAGAAACACGTTTCTTCTAAAAGCTGCGTTTGGACATTCCAGAGTGCATGGGAGAACATGCTGTAAAGAGAAATACCTTGCTCTAAAACCAAAACGAAGCTATCTAGCAGAATGTTTGTCAATGTGTGTATTCCACTTCCAGAGTTAAACTGATGTGTGTTTGCAGCAGTTCAGAAACCCTTTCTTTGAAGAATGCAGAAAAAGTCATTTCCAGCCCTAGAGACGCATATAAGAGTTAGCAGTATTAATGCGTTTAAAACACAGAAGACCCGCTTCTTACAAACTCATCTGCTGTGTGTTGGTTTCCTTTAGGAAGTTGCATCTATGTTTAGATTCAGTGAGGTAGAAACACGTATCTTCTAAAAGCTGCGTTTGGACATTCCAGAGTGCATGGGAGAACATGCTGTAAAGAGAAAATCTTGCTCTAAAACCAAAATGGAGCTATCTAGCAGTATGTTTGTCAATGTGTGTATTCAGCTTTCAGAGGTAAACTGATGTGTGTTTGAAGCAGTTCAGAAACCCTTTCTTTGTAGAATGTAGAAACAGTCATTTCCAGCCCTAGAAACGCATGTAAGAGTTAGCAGTAAAAATGCGTTCAAAACACAGAAAACCCGCTTCTTACAAACTCATCTGCTGTGCGTTGGTTCCTTTTAGGAAGTTGCATCTATGTTTAGATTCGGCGAGGTAGAAACACGTTTCTTCTAAAAGCTGCGTTTGGACATTCCAGAGTGGATTGGAGAACAGGCTGTAAAGAGAAATACCTTGCTCTAAAACCAAAACGGAGCTATCTAGCAGAATGGTTGTCAATGTGTGTATTCAACTTCCAGAGTTAAACTGATGTGTGTTTGCAGCAGTTCAGAAACCCTTTCTTTGGAGAATGTAGAAACAGTCATTGCCAGCCTTAGAAACGCATGTAAGAGTTAGCAGTAAGAATGCGTTTAAAACACAGAAAACCCGCTACTAACAAACTCATCTGCTGTGTGTTGGTTCCTTTTAGGCAGTTGCATCTATGTTTAGATTCAGCGAGGTAGAAACACGTTTCCTCTAAAAGCTGCGTTTGGACATTCTAGAGTGCATGGGAGAACATGCTGTAATGAGAAAATCTTGCTCTAAAACCAAAACGGAGCTATCTAGCAGTATGTTTGTCAATGTGTGTATTTAACTTTCAGAGTTAAACTGATGTGTGTTTGCAGCAGTTAAGAAACCCTTTCTTTGGAGAATGTAGAAACAGTCATTTCCAGCCCTAGAAACGCATGTAAGAGTTAGAAGTAAGAATGCGTTTAAAACACAGAAAACCCGCTTCTTACAAACTCATCTGCTGTGTGTTGGTTCCTTTTAGGAAGTTGCATCTATGTTTAGATTCAGCGAGGTAGAAACACGTTTCTTCTAAAAGCTGCGTTTGGACATTCCAGAGTGCATGGGAGAACATGCTGTAAAGAGAAATACGTTGCTCTACAACCCAAACGAAGCTATCTAGCAGAATGTTTGTCAATGTGTGTATTCCACTTCAAGAGTTAAACTGATGTGTGTTTGCAGCAGTTCAGAAACCCTTTCTTTGGAGAATGCAGAAAAACTCATTTCCAGCCCTAGAGACGCATATAAGAGTTAGCAGTTTTAATGCGTTTAAAACACAGAAGACCCGCTTCTTACAAACTCATCTGCTGTGTGTTGGTTTCTTTTAGGAAGTTGCATCTATGTTTAGATTCAGCGAGGTAGAAACACGTTTCTTCTAAAAGCTGCGTTTGGACATTCCAGAGTGCATGGGAGAACATGCTGTAAAGAGAAAATCTTGCTCTAAAACCAAAACGGAGCTATCTAGCAGTATGTTTGTCAATGTGTGTATTCCACTTCCAGAGTTAAACTGATGTGTTTTTGAAGCAGTTTAGAAACCCTTTCTTTGTAGAATGTAGAAACAGTCATTTCCAGCCCTAGAAACGCATGTCAGAGTTAGCAGCAAGAATGCGTTTAAAACACAGAAAACCCGCTTCTAACAAACTCATCTGCTGTGTGTTGGTTCCTTTTAGGCAGTTGCATCTATGTTTAGATTCAGCGAGGTAGAAACACGTTTCTTCTAAAACCTGCGTTTGGACATTCTAGAGTGCTTGGGAGAACATGCTGTAAAGAGAAAATCTTGCTCTAAAACCAAAACGGAGCTATCTAGCAGTATGTTTGTCAATGTTTGTATTCCACTATCAGAGTTATACTGATGTGTGTTTGCAGCAGTTCAGAAACCCTTTGTTTGGAGAATGTAGAAACAGTCATTTCCAGCCCTAGAGACGCATATAATAGTCAGCAGTATTAATGGGTTTAAAACACAGAAGACCCGCTTCTTACGAACTCATCTGCTGTGTGTTGGTTCCTTTTAGGAAGTTGCATCTATGTTTAGATTCGGCGAGGTAGAAACACGTTTCTTCTAAAAGCTGCGTTTGGACATTTTAGAGTGCATTGGAGAACAGGCTGTAAAGAGAAAAACCTTGCTCTAAAACCAAAACGGAGCTATCTAGCAGAATGGTTGTCAATGTGTGTATTCAACTTCCAGAGTTAAACTGATGTGTGTTTGCAGCAGTTCAGAAACCCTTTCTTTGGAGAATGTAGAAACAGTCATTTCCAGCCCTAGAAACGCATGTAAGAGTTAGCAGTAAGAATGCGTTTAAAACACAGAAAACCCGCTTCTAACAAACTCATCTGCTGTGTGTTGGTTCCTTTTAGGCAGTTGCATCTATGTTTAGATTCAGCGAGGTAGAAACACGTTTCCTCTAAAAGCTGCGTTTGGACATTCTAGAGTGCATGGGAGAACATGCTGTAATGAGAAAATCTTGCTCTAAAACCAAAACGGAGCTATCTAGCAGTATGTTTGTCAATGTGTGTATTTAACTTTCAGAGTTAAACTGATGTGTGTTTGCAGCAGTTCAGAAACCCTTTCTTTGGAGAATGTAGAAACAGTCATTTCCAGCCCTTGAAACGCATGTAAGAGTTAGAAGTAAGAATGCGTTTAAAACACAGAAAACCCGCTTCTTACAAACTCATCTGCTGTGTGTTGGTTCCTTTTAGGAAGTTGCATCTATGTTTAGATTCAGCGAGGTAGAAACACGTTTCTTCTAAAAGCTGCGTTTGGACATTCCAGAGTGCATGGGAGAACATGCTGTAAAGAGAAATACGTTGCTCTACAACCAAAACGAAGCTATCTAGCAGAATGTTTGTCAATGTGTGTATTCCACTTCAAGAGTTAAACTGATGTCTGTTTGCAGCAGTTCAGAAACCCTTTCTTTGGAGAATGCAGAAAAACTCATTTCCAGCCCTAGAGACGCATATAAGAGTTAGCAGTATTAATGCGTTTAAAACACAGAAGACCCGCTTCTTACAAACTCATCTGCTGTGTGTTGGTTTCTTTTAGGGAGTTGCATCTATGTTTAGATTCAGCGAGGTAGAAACACGTTTCTTCTAAAAGCTGCGTTTGGACATTCCAGAGTGCATGGGAGAACATGCTGTAAAGAGAAAATCTTGCTCTAAAACCAAAACGGAGCTATCTAGCAGTATGTTTGTCAATGTGTGTATTCCACTTCCAGAGTTAAACTGATGTGTTTTTGAAGCAGTTTAGAAACCCTTTCTTTGTAGAATGTAGAAACAGTCATTTCCAGCCCTAGAAACGCATGTAAGAGTTAGCAGTAAGAATGCGTTTAAAACACAGAAAACCCGCTTCTAACAAACTCATCTGCTGTGTGTTGGTTCCTTTTAGGCAGTTGCATCTATGTTTAGATTCAGCGAGGTAGAAACACGTTTCTTCTAAAAGCTTCGTTTGGACATTCTAGAGGGCTCGGGAGAACATGCTGTAAAGAGAAAATCTTGCTCTAAAACCAAAACGGAGCTATCTAGCAGCATGTTTGTCAATGTGTGTATTTAACATTCAGAGTTAAACTGATGTGTGTTTGCAGCAGTTCAGAAACCCTTTCTTTGGAGAATGTAGAAACAGTCATTTCCAGCCCTAGAAACGCATGTAAGAGTTAGAAGTAAGAATGCGTTTAAAACACAGAAAACCCGCTTCTTACAAACTCATCTGCTGTGTGTTGGTTCCTTTTAGAAAGTTGCATCTATGTTTAGATTCAGCGAGGTAGAAACACGTTTCTTCTAAAAGCTGCCTTTGGACATTCCAGAGTGCATTGGAGAACAGGTTGTAAAGAGAAAAACCTTGCTCTAAAACCAAAACGGAGCTATCTAGCAGAATGTTTTTCAATGTGTGTATTCCACTTCCAGAGTTATACTGATGTGTGTTTGCAGCAGTTCAGAAACCCTTTGTTTGGAGAATGTAGAAACAGTCATTTCCAGCCCTAGAAACGCATGTAAGAGTTAGCAGTAAAAATGCGTTCAAAACACAGAAAACCCGCTTCTTACAAACTCATCTGCTGTGCGTTGGTTCCTTTTAGGAAGTTGCATCTATGTTTAGATTCGGCGAGGTAGAAACACGTTTCTTCTAAAAGCTGCGTTTGGACATTCCAGAGTGGATTGGAGAACAGGCTGTAAAGAGAAATACCTTGCTCTAAAACCAAAACGGAGCTATCTAGCAGAATGGTTGTCAATGTGTGTATTCAACTTCCAGAGTTAAACTGATGTGTGTTTGCAGCAGTTCAGAAACCCTTTCTTTGGAGAATGTAGAAACAGTCATTTCCAGCCCTAGAAACGCATGTAAGAGTTAGCAGTAAGAATGCGTTTAAAACACAGAAAACCCGCTTCTTACAAACTCATCTGCTGTGTGTTGCTTCCTTTTAGGAAGTTGCATCTATGTTTAGATTCAGTGAGGTAGAAACACGTTTCTTCTAAAAGCTGCGTTTGGACATTCCAGAGTGCATGGGAGAACATGCTGTAAAGGGAAAATCTTGCTCTAAAACCAAAACGGAGCTATCTAGCAGAATGGTTGTCAATGTGTGTATTCAACTTCGAGAGTTAAACTGATGTGTGTTTGCAGCAGTTCAGAAACCCTTTCTTTGGAGAATGTAGAAACAGTCATTTCCAGCCCTAGAAACGCATGTAAGAGTTAGCAGTAAGAATGCGTTTAAAACACAGAAAACCCGCTTCTTACAAACTCATCTGCTGTGTGTTGCTTCCTTTTAGGAAGTTGCATCTATGTTTAGATTCAGTGAGGTAGAAACACGTTTCTTCTAAAAGCTGCGTTTGGACATTCCAGAGTGAATGGGAGAACATACTGTAAAGGGAAAATCTTGCTCTAAAACCAAAACGGAGCTATCTAGCAGTATGTTTGTCAATGTGTGTATTCAACTTTCAGAGTTAAACTGATGTGTGTTTGCAGCAGTTTAGAAACCCTTTCTTTGGAGAATGTAGAAACAGTCATTTCCAGCCCTAGAAACGCATGTAAGAGTTAGAAGTAAGAATGCGTTTAAAACACAGAAAACCCGCTTCTTACAAACTCATCTGCTGTGTGTTGGTTCCTTTTAGGAAGTTGCATCTATGTTTAGATTCAGCGAGGTAGAAACACGTTTCTTCTAAAAGCTGCGTTTGGACATTCCAGAGTGCATGGGAGAACATGCTGTAAAGAGAAATACCTTGCTCTAAAACCAAAACGAAGCTATCTAGCAGAATGTTTGTCAATGTGTGTATTCCACTTCCAGAGTTAAACAGATGTGTGTTTGCAGCAGTTCAGAAACCCTTTCTTTGGAGAATGCAGAAAAACTCATTTCCAGCCCTAGAGACGCATATAAGAGTTAGCAGTAAAAATGCGTTTAAAACACAGAAGACCCGCTTCTTACAAACTCATCTGCTGTGTGTTGGTTTCCTTTAGAAAGTTGCATCTATGTTTAGATTCAGTGAGGTAGAAACACGTTTCTTCTAAAAGCTGCGTTTGGACATTCCAGAGTGCATGGGAGAACATGCTGTAAAGAGAAAATCTTGCTCTAAAACCAAAACGGAGCTATCTAGCAGTATGTTTGTCAATGTGTGTATTCAACTTTCAGAGTTAAACTGATGTGTGTTTGCAGCAGTTCAGAAACCTTTCTTTGGAGAATGTAGAAACAGTCATTTCCAGACCTAGAAACGCATGTTAAGAGTTAAAAGTAAGAATGCATTTAAAACACAGAAAACCCGCTTCATACAAACTCATCTGCTGTGTGTTGCTTCCTTTTAGGAAGTTGCATCTATGTTTAGATTCAGTGAGGTAGAAACACGTTTCTTCTAAAAGCTGCGTTTGGACATTCCAGAGTGCATGGGAGAACATGCTGTAAAGGGAAAATCTTGCTCTAAAACCAAAACGGAGCTATCTAGCAGTATGTTTGTCAATGTGTGTATTCAACTTACAGAGTTAAACTGATGTGTGTTTGAAGCAGTTAAGAAACCCTTTCTTTGGAGAATGTAGAAACAGTCATTTCCAGCCCTAGAGACGCATATAAGAGTTAGCAGTATTAATGCGTTTAAAACACAGAAGACCCGCTTCTTACGAACTCATCTGCTGTGTGTTGGTTCCTTTTAGGAAGTTGCATCTATGTTTAGATTCAGCGAGGTAGAAACACGTTTCTTCTAAAAGCTGCGTTTGGACATTTTAGAGTGCATTGGAGAACAGGCTGTAAAGAGAAAAACCTTGCTCTAAAACCAAAACGGAGCTATCTAGCAGAATGTTTGTCAATGTTTATGTTCAACTTCCAGAGTTAAACTGATGTGTGTTTGCAGCAGTTCAGAAACCCTTTCTTTGTAGAATGTAGAAACAGTCATTTCCAGCCCTAGAAACGCATGTAAAAGTTAGCAGTAAGAATGCGTTTAAAACACAGAAAACCCGCTTCTTACAAACTCATCTGCTGTGTGTTGGTTCTTTTTAGGAAGTTGCGTCTATGTTTAGATTCAGCGAGGTAGAAGCACGTCTCTTCTAAAAGCTGCGTTTGGACATTACAAAGTGCATGGTAGAACATGCTGTAAAGAGAAAATCTTGCTCTAAAACCAAAACGGAGCTATCTAGCAGTATGTTTGTCAATGTGTGTATTCAACATTCAGAGGTAAACTGATGTGTGTTTGAAGCAGTTCAGAAACCCTTTCTTTGTAGAATGTAGAAACAGTCATTTCCAGCCCTAGAAACGTATGTAAGAGTTAGAACTAAGAATGCGTTTAAAACACAGAAAACCCGCTTCTTACAAACTCATCTGCTGTGTGTTGGTTCCTTTTAGGAAGTTGCATCTATGTTTAGATTCAGCGACGTAGAAACACGTTTCTTCTAAAAGCTGCGTTTGGACATTCCAGAGATGATGGGAGAAAATGCCGTAAAGAGAAAATCTTGCTCTAAAACCAAAACGGAGCTATCTAGCAGTATCTTTGTCAATGTGTGTATTCAACTTTCAGAGTTAAACTGATGTGTGTTTGCAGCAGTTCAGAAACCCTTTCTTTGGAGAATGTAGAAACAGTCATTTCCAGCCCTAGAAACGCATGTAAGAGTTAGAAGTAAGAATGCGTTTAAAACACAGAAAACCCGCTTCTTACAAACTCATCTGCTGTGTGTTGGTTCCTTTTAGGAAGTTGCATCTATGTTTAGATTCAGCGAGGTAGAAACACGTTTCTTCTAAAAGCTGCGTTTGGACATTCTAGAGTGCATGGGAGAACATGCTGTAAAGAGAAATACGTTGCTCTACAACCAAAACGAAGCTATCTAGCAGAATGTTTGTCAATGTGTGTATTCCACTTCAAGAGTTAAACTGATGTGTGTTTGCAGCAGTTCAGAAACCCTTTCTTTGGAGAATGTAGAAACAGTCATTTCTAGCCCTAGAAACGCATGTAAGAGTTAGAAGTAAGAATGCGTTTAAAACACAGAAAACCCGCTTCTTACAAACTCATCTGCTGTGTGTTGGTTCCTTTTAGGAAGTTGCATCTATGTTTAGATTCAGCGACGTAGAAACACGTTTCTTCTAAAAGCTGCGTTTGGACATTCCAGAGTGCATGGGAGAACATGCTGTAAAGAGAAAATCTTGCTCTAAAACCAAAACGGAGCTATCTAGCAGTATGTTTGTCAATGTGTGTATTCCACTTCCAGAGTTAAACTGATGTGTTTTTGAAGCAGTTTAGAAACCCTTTCTTTGTAGAATGTAGAAACAGTCATTTCCAGCCCTAGAAACGCATGTAAGAGTTAGCAGTAAGAATGCGTTTAAAACACAGAAAACCCGCTTCTAACAAACTCATCTGCTGTGTGTTGGTTCCTTTTAGGTAGTTGCATCTATGTTTAGATTCAGCGAGGTAGAAACACGTTTCTTCTAAAAGCTTCGTTTGGACATTCTAGAGTGCTTGGGAGAACATGCTGTAAAGAGAAAATCTTGCTCTAAAACCAAAACGGAGCTATCTAGCAGTATGTTTGTCAATGTGTGTATTTAACTTTCAGAGTTAAACTGATGTGTGTTTGCAGCAGTTCAGAAACCCTTTCTTTGGAGAATGTAGAAACAGTCATTTCCAGCCCTTGAAACGCATGTAAGAGTTAGAAGTAAGAATGCGTTTAAAACACAGAAAACCCGCTTCTTACAAACTCATCTGCTGTGTGTTGGTTCCTTTTAGGAAGTTGCATCTATGTTTAGATTCAGCGAGGTAGAAACACGTTTCTTCTAAAAGCTGCGTTTGGACATTCCAGAGTGCATGGGAGAACATGCTGTAAAGAGAAATACGTTGCTCTACAACCAAAACGAAGCTATCTAGCAGAATGTTTGTCAAAGTGTGTATTCCACTTCAAGAGTTAAACTGATGTGTGTTTGCAGCAGTTCAGAAACCCTTTCTTTGGAGAATGCAGAAAAACTCATTTCCAGCCCTAGAGACGCATATAAGAGTTAGCAGTATTAATGCGTTTAAAACACAGAAGACCCGCTTCTTACAAACTCATCTGCTGTGTGTTGGTTTCTTTTAGGAAGTTGCATCTATGTTTAGATTCAGCGAGGTAGAAACACGTTTCTTCTAAAAGCTGCGTTTGGACATTCCAGAGTGCATGGGAGAACATGCTGTAAAGAGAAAATCTTGCTCTAAAACCAAAACGGAGCTATCTAGCAGTATGTTTGTCAATGTGTGTATTCCACTTCCAGAGTTAAACTGATGTGTTTTTGAAGCAGTTTAGAAACCCTTTCTTTGTAGAATGTAGAAACAGTCATTTCCAGCCCTAGAAACGCATGTAAGAGTTAGCAGTAAGAATGCGTTTAAAACACAGAAAACCCGCTTCTAACAAACTCATCTGCTGTGTGTTGGTTCCTTTTAGGAAGTTGCATCTATGTTTAGATTCAGCGAGGTAGAAACACGTTTCTTCTAAAAGCTTCGTTTGGACATTCTAGAGTGCTCGGGAGAACATGCTGTAAAGAGAAAATCTTGCTCTAAAACCAAAACGGAGCTATCTAGCAGTATGTTTGTCAATGTGTGTATTTAACTTTCAGAGTTAAACTGATGTGTGTTTGCAGCAGTTCAGAAACCCTTTCTTTGGAGAATGTAGAAACAGTCATTTCCAGCCCTAGAAACGCATGTAAGAGTTAGAAGTAAGAATGCGTTTAAAACACAGAAAACCCGCTTCTTACAAACTCATCTGCTGTGTGTTGGTTCCTTTTAGAAAGTTGCATCTATGTTTAGATTCAGAGAGGTAGAAACACGTTTCTTCTATAAGCTGCCTTTGGACATTCCAGAGTGCATTGGAGAACAGGCTGTAAAGAGAAAAACCTTGCTCTAAAACCAAAACGGAGCTATCTAGCAGAATGTTTTTCAATGTGTGTATTCCACTTCCAGAGTTATACTGATGTGTGTTTGCAGCAGTTCAGAAACCCTTTGTTTGGAGAATGTAGAAACAGTCATTTCCAGCCCTAGAAACGCATGTAAGAGTTAGCAGTAAAAATGCGTTCAAAACACAGAAAACCCGCTTCTTACAAACTCATCTGCTGTGCGTTGGTTCCTTTTAGGAAGTTGCATCTATGTTTAGATTCGGCGAGGTAGAAACACGTTTCTTCTAAAAGCTGCGTTTGGACATTCCAGAGTGGATTGGAGAACAGGCTGTAAAGAGAAATACCTTGCTCTAAAACCAAAACGGAGCTATCTAGCAGAATGGTTGTCAATGTGTGTATTCAACTTCCAGAGTTAAACTGATGTGTGTTTGCAGCAGTTCAGAAACCCTTTCTTTGGAGAATGTAGAAACAGTCATTTCCAGCCCTAGAAACGCATGTAAGAGTTAGCAGTAAGAATGCGTTTAAAACACAGAAAACCCGCTTCTTACAAACTCATCTGCTGTGTGTTGCTTCCTTTTAGGAAGTTGCATCTATGTTTAGATTCAGTGAGGTAGAAACACGTTTCTTCTAAAAGCTGCGTTTGGACATTCCAGAGTGCATGGGAGAACATGCTGTAAAGGGAAAATCTTGCTCTAAAACCAAAACGGAGCTATCTAGCAGAATGGTTGTCAATGTGTGTATTCAACTTCGAGAGTTAAACTGATGTGTGTTTGCAGCAGTTCAGAAACCCTTTCTTTGGAGAATGTAGAAACAGTCATTTCCAGCCCTAGAAACGCATGTAAGAGTTAGCAGTAAGAATGCGTTTAAAACACAGAAAACCCGCTTCTTACAAACTCATCTGCTGTGTGTTGCTTCCTTTTAGGAAGTTGCATCTATGTTTTGATTCAGTGAGGTAGAAACACGTTTCTTCTAAAAGCTGCGTTTGGACATTCCAGAGTGCATGGGAGAACATGCTGTAAAGAGAAATACGTTGCTCTACAACCAAAACGAAGCTATCTAGCAGAATGTTTGTCAATGTGTGTATTCCACTTCAAGAGTTAAACTGATGTGTGTTTGCAGCAGTTCAGAAACCCTTTCTTTGGAGAATGCAGAAAAACTCATTTCCAGCCTTAGAGACGCATATAAGAGTTAGCAGTATTAATGCGTTTAAAACACAGAAGACCCGCTTCTTACAAACTCATCTGCTGTGTGTTGGTTTCTTTTAGGAAGTTGCATCTATGTTTAGATTCAGCGAGGTAGAAACACGTTTCTTCTAAAAGCTGCGTTTGGACATTCCAGAGTGCATGGGAGAACATGCTGTAAAGAGAAAATCTTGCTCTAAAACCAAAACGGAGCTATCTAGCAGTATGTTTGTCAATGTGTGTATTCCACTTCCAGAGTTAAACTGATGTGTTTTTGAAGCAGTTTAGAAACCCTTTCTTTGTAGAATGTAGAAACAGTCATTTCCAGCCCTAGAAACGCATGTAAGAGTTAGCAGTAAGAATGCGTTTAAAACACAGAAAACCCGCTTCTAACAAACTCATCTGCTGTTTGTTGGTTACTTTTAGGCAGTTGCATCTATGTTTAGATTCAGCGAGGTAGAAACACGTTTCTTCTAAAAGCTGCGTTTGGACATTCTAGAGTGCTCGGGAGAACATGCTGTAAAGAGAAAATCTTGCTCTAAAACCAAAACGGAGCTATCTAGCAGTATGTTTGTCAATGTGTGTATTTAACTTTCAGAGTTAAACTGATGTGTGTTTGCAGCAGTTCAGAAACCCTTTCTTTGGAGAATGTAGAAACAGTCATTTCCAGCCCTAGAAACGCATGTAAGAGTTAGAAGTAAGAATGCGTTTAAAACACAGAAAACCGGCTTCTTACAAACTCATCTGCTGTGTGTTGGTTCCTTTTAGAAAGTTGCATCTATGTTTAGATTCAGAGAGGTAGAAACACGTTTCTTCTAAAAGCTGCCTTTGGACATTCCAGAGTGCATTGGAGAACAGGCTGTAAAGAGAAAAACCTTGCTCTAAAACCAAAACGGAGCTATCTAGCAGAATGTTTTTCAATGTGTGTATTCCACTTCCAGAGTTATACTGATGTGTGTTTGCAGCAGTTCTGAAACCCTTTGTTTGGAGAATGTAGAAACTGTCATTTCCAGCCATAGAAACGCATGTAAGAGTTAGCAGTAAAAATGCGTTCAAAACACAGAAAACCCGCTTCTTACAAACTCATCTGCTGTGCGTTGGTTCCTTTTAGGAAGTTGCATCTATGTTTAGATTCGGCGAGGTAGAAACACGTTTCTTCTAAAAGCTGCGTTTGGACATTCCAGAGTGGATTGGAGAACAGGCTGTAAAGAGAAATACCTTGCTCTAAAACCAAAACGGAGCTATCTAGCAGAATGGTTGTCAATGTGTGTATTCAACTTCCAGAGTTAAACTGATGTGTGTTTGCAGCAGTTCAGAAACCCTTTCTTTGGAGAATGTAGAAACAGTCATTTCCAGCCCTAGAAACGCATGTAAGAGTTGGCAGTAAGAATGCGTTTAAAACACAGAAAACCCGCTTCTAACAATCTCATCTGCTGTGTGTTGGTTCCTTTTAGGCAGTTGCATCTATGTTTAGATTCAGCGAGGTAGAAACACGTTTCCTCTAAAAGCTGCGTTTGGACATTCTAGAGTGCATGGGAGAACATGCTGTAATGAGAAAATCTTGCTCTAAAACCAAAACGGAGCTATCTAGCAGTATGTTTGTCAATGTGTGTATTTAACTTTCAGAGTTAAACTGATGTGTGTTTGCAGCAGTTCAGAAACCCTTTCTTTGGAGAATGTAGAAACAGTCATTTCCAGCCCTAGAAACGCATGTAAGAGTTAGAAGTAAGAATGCGTTTAAAACACAGAAAACCCGCTTCTTACAAACTCATCTGCTGTGTGTTCGTTCCTTTTAGAAAGTTGCATTTATGTTTAGATTCAGAGAGGTAGAAACACGTTTCTTCTAAAAGCTGCGTTTGGACATTCCAGAGTGCATGGGAGAACATGCTGTAAAGAGAAATACCTTGCTCTAAAACCAGAACGAAGCTATCTAGCAGAATGTTTGTCAATGTGTGTATTCCACTTCCAGAGTTAAACTGATTTGTGTTTGCAGCAGTTCAGAAACCCTTTCTTTGGAGAATGTAGAAACAGTCATTTCCAGCCCTAGAAACGCATATAAGAGTTAGCAGTAAAAATGCGTTTAAAACACAGAAAACCCGCTTCTTACAAACTCATCTGCTGTGTGTTGGTTCCTTTTAGGAAGTTGCATCTATGTTTAGATTCAGCGAGGTAGAAACACGTTTCTTCTAAAAGCTGCGTTTGGACATTCCAGAGTGCATGGGAGAACATGCTGTAAAGAGAAAATCTTGCTCTAAAACCAAAACGGAGCTATCTAGCAGTATGTTTGTCAATGTGTGTATTCAACTTTCAGAGTTAAACTGATGTGTGTTTGCAGCAGTTCAGAAACCCTTTCTTTGGAGAATGTAGAAACAGTCATTTCCAGCCCTAGAAACGCATGTAAGAGTTAGAAGTAAGAATGCGTTTAAAACACAGAAAACCCGCTTCTTACAAACTCATCTGCTGTGTGTTGGTTCCTTTTAGGAAGTTGCATCTATGTTTAGATTCAGCGAGGTAGAAACACGTTTCTTCTAAAAGCTGCGTTTGGACATTCCAGAGTGCATGGGAGAACATGTTGTAAAGAGAAATACCTTGCTCTAAAACCAAAACGAAGCTATCTAGCAGAATGTTTGTCAATGTGTGTATTCCACTTCCAGAGTTAAACTGATGTGTGTTTGCAGTAGTTCAGAAACCCTTTCTTTGGAGAATGCAGAAAAACTCATTTCCAGCCCTAGAGACGCATATAAGAGTTAGCAGTATTAATGCGTTTAAAACACAGAAGACCCGCTTCTTACAAACTCATCTACTGTGTGTTGGTTTCCTTTAGGAAGTTGCATCTATGTTTAGATTCAGTGAGGTAGAAACACGTTTCTTCTAAAAGCTGCGTTTGGACATTCCAGAGTGCATGGGAGAACATGCTGTAAAGAGAAAATCTTGCTCTAAAACCAAAACGGAGCTATCTAGCAGTATGTTTGTCAATGTGTGTATTCAACTTTCAGAGTTAAACTGATGTGTGTTTGCAGCAGTTCAGAAACCTTTCTTTGGAGAATGTAGAAACAGTCATTTCCAGCCCAAGAAACGCATGTTAAGAGTTAGAAGTAAGAATGCATTTAAAACACAGAAAACCCGCTTCTTACAAACTCATCTGCTGTGTGTTGCTTCCTTTTAGGAAGTTGCATCTATGTTTAGATTCAGTGAGGTAGAAACACGTTTCTTCTAAAAGCTGCGTTTGGACATTCCAGAGTGCATGGGAGAACATGCTGTAAAGGGAAAATCTTGCTCTAAAACCAAAACGGAGCTATCTAGCAGTATGTTTGTCAATGTGTGTATTCAACTTCCAGAGTTAAACTGATGTGTGTTTGAGGCAGTTAAGAAACCCTTTCTTTGGAGAATGTAGAAACAGTAATTTCCAGCCCTAGAGACGCATATAAGAGTTAGCAGTATTAATGCGTTTAAAACACAGAAGACCTGCTTCTTACGAACTCATCTGCTGTGTGTTGGTTTCTTTTAGGAAGTTGCATCTATGTTTAGATTCAGCGAGGTAGAAACACGTTTCTTCAAAAAGCTGCGTTTGGACATTTTAGAGTGCATTGGAGAACAGGCTGTAAAGAGAAAAACCTTGCTCTAAAACCAAAACGGAGCTATCTAGCAGAATGTTTGTCAATGTTTATGTTCAACTTCCAGAGTTAAACTGATGTGTGTTTGCAGCAGTTCAGAAACCCTTTCTTTGTAGAATGTAGAAACAGTCATTTACAGCCCTAGAAACGCATGTAAAAGTTAGCAGTAAGAATGCGTTTAAAACACAGAAAACCCGCTTCTTACAAACTCATCTGCTGTGTGTTGGTTCTTTTTAGGAAGTTGCGTCTATGTTTAGATTCAGCGAGGTAGAAGCACGTCTCTTCTAAAAGCTGCGTTTGGACATTACAAAGTGCATGGGAGAACATGCTGTAAAGAGAAAATCTTGCTCTAAAACCAAAACGGAGCTATCTAGCAGTATGTTTGTCAATGTGTGTATTCAACTTTCAGAGGTAAACTGATGTGTGTTTGAAGCAGTTCAGAAACCCTTTCTTTGTAGAATGTAGAAACAGTCATTTCCAGCCCTAGAAACGCATGTAAGAGTTAGAAGTAAGAATGCGTTTAAAACACAGAAAACCCGCTTCTTACAAACTCATCTGCTGTGTGTTGGTTCCTTTTAGGAAGTTGCATCTATGTTTAGATTCAGCGACGTAGAAACACGTTTCTTCTAAAAGCTGCGTTTGGACATTCCAGAGATGATGGGAGAACATGCTGTAAAGAGAAATACGTTGCTCTACAACCAAAACGAAGCTATCTAGCAGAATGTTTGTCAATGTGTGTATTCCACTTCAAGAGTTAAACTGATGTGTGTTTGCAGCAGTTCAGAAACCCTTTCTTGGGTGAATGCAGAAAAACTCATTTCCAGCCCTAGAGATGCATATAAGAGTTAGCAGTATTAATGCGTTTAAAACACAGAAGACCCGCTTCTTACAAACTCATCTGCTGTGTGTTGGTTCCTTTTAGAAAGTTGCATCTATGTTTAGATTCAGAGAGGTAGAAACACGTTTCTTCTAAAAGCTGCCTTTGGACATTCCAGAGTGCATTGGAGAACAGGCTGTAAAGAGAAAAACCTTGCTCTAAAACCAAAACGGAGCTATCTAGCAGAATGTTTGTCAATGTGTGTATTCCACTTCCAGAGTTATACTGATGTGTGTTTGCAGCAGTTCAGAAACCCTTTGTTTGCAGAATGTAGAAACAGTCATTTCCAGCCCTAGAAACGCATGTAAGAGTTAGCAGTAAAAATGCGTTCAAAACACAGAAAACCCGCTTCTTACAAACTCATCTGCTGTGCGTTGGTTCCTTTTAGGAAGTTGCATCTATGTTTAGATTCGGCGAGGTAGAAACACGTTTCTTCTAAAAGCTGCGTTTGGACATTCCAGAGTGGATTGGAGAACAGGCTGTAAAGAGAAATACCTTGCTCTAAAACCAAAACGGAGCTATCTAGCAGAATGGTTGTCAATGTGTGTATTTAACTTTCAGAGTTAAACTGATGTGTGTTTGCAGCAGTTCAGAAACCCTTTCTTTGGAGAATGTAGAAACAGTCATTTCCAGCCCTAGAAACGCATGTAAGAGTTAGCAGTAAGAATGCGTTTAAAACACAGAAAACCCGCTTCTTACAAACTCATCTGCTGTGTGTTGGTTCCTTTTAGGAAGTTGCATCTATGTTTAGATTCAGCGAGGTAGAAACACGTTTCTTCTAAAAGCTGCGTTTGGACATTCCAGAGTGCATGGGAGAACATGCTGTAAAGAGAAATACGTTGCTCTACAACCAAAACGACGCTATCTAGCAGAATGTTTGTCAATGTGTGTATTCCACTTCAAGAGTTAAACTGATGTGTGTTTGCAGCAGTTCAGACACCCTTTCTTGGGAGAATGCAGAAAACCTCATTTCCAGCCTTAGAGACGCATATAAGAGTTAGCAGTATTAATGCGTTTAAAACACAGAAGACCCGCTTCTTACAAACTCATCTGCTGTGTGTTGGTTTCTTTTAGGAAGTTGCATCTATGTTTCGATTCAGCGAGGTAGAAACACGTTTCTTCTAAAAGCTGCGTTTGGACATTCCAGAGTGCATGGGAGAACATGCTGTAAAGAGAAAATCTTGCTCTAAAACCAAAACGGAGCTATCTAGCAGTATGTTTGTCAATGTGTGTATTCCACTTCCAGAGTTAAACTGATGTGTTTTTGAAGCAGTTTAGAAACCCTTTCTTTGTAGAATGTAGAAACAGTCATTTCCAGCCCTAGAAACGCATGTAAGAGTTAGCAGTAAGAATGCGTTTAAAACACAGAAAACCCGCTTCTAACAAACTCATCTGCTGTGTGTTGGTTCCTTTTAGGCAGTTGCATCTATGTTTAGATTCAGCGAGGTAGAAACACGTTTATTCTAAAAGCTTCGTTTGGACATTCTAGAGTGCTTGGGAGAACATGCTGTAAAGAGAAAATCTTGCTCTAAAACCAAAACGGAGCTATCTAGCAGTATGTTTGTCAATGTGTGTATTCAACTTTCAGAGTTAAACTGATGTGTGTTTGCAGCAGTTCAGAAACCCTTTCTTTGGAGAATGTAGAAACAGTCATTTCCAGCCCTAGAAACGCATGTAAGAGTTAGCAGTAAGAATGCGTTTAAAACACAGAAAACCCGCTTCTAACAAACTCATCTGCTGTGTGTTGGTTCCTTTTAGGCAGTTGCATCTATGTTTAGATTCAGCGAGGTAGAAACACGTTTCCTCTAAGAGCTGCGTTTGGACATTCTAGAGTGCATGGGAGAACATGCTGTAAAGAGAAAATCTTGCTCTAAAACAAAAACGGAGCTATCTAGCAGTATGTTTGTCAATGTGTGCATTTAACTTTCAGAGTTAAACTGATGTGTGGTTGCAGCAGTTCAGAAACCCTTTCTTTGGAGAATGTAGAAACAGTCATTTCCAGCCCTAGAAACGCATGTAAGAGTTAGAAGTAAGAATGCGTTTAAAACACAGAAAACCCGCTTCTTACAAACTCATCTGCTGTGTGTTGGTTCGTTTTAGAAAGTTGCATCTATGTTTAGATTCAGAGAGGTAGAAACACGTTTCTTCTAAAAGCTGCGTTTGGACATTCCAGAGTGCATGGGAGAACATGCTGTAAGAGAAAATCTTGCTCTAAAACCAAAACGGAGCTATCTAGCAGTATGTTTGTCAATGTGTGTATTCAACTTCCAGAGTTAAACTGATGTGTGTTTGCAGCAGTTCAGAAACCCTTTCTTTGGAGAATGTAGAAACAGTCATTTCCAGCCCTAG
Organism: Saimiri boliviensis; assembly: GCF_048565385.1. NCBI lineage: Eukaryota > Metazoa > Chordata > Mammalia > Primates > Cebidae > Saimiri > Saimiri boliviensis. The sequence continues at coordinate 29,101,526 of NC_133454.1, read as the reverse complement.
AAACGCATGTAAGAGTTCGCAGTAAGAATGCGTTTAAAACACAGAAAACCCGCTTCTTACAAACTCATCTGCTGTGTGTTGGTTCCTTTTAGGAAGTTGCATCTATGTTTAGATTCAGCGAGGTAGAAACACGTTTCTTCTAAAAGCTGCCTTTGGACATTCCAGAGTGCATTGGAGAACAGGCTGTAAAGAGAAAAACCTTGCTCTAAAACCAAAACGGAGCTATCTAGCAGAATGTTTGTCAATGTGTGTATTCCACTTCCAGAGTTATACTGATGTGTGTTTGCAGCAGTTCAGAAACCCTTTGTTTGGAGAATGTAGAAACAGTCATTTCCAGCCCTAGAAACGCATGTAAGAGTTAGCAGTAAAAATGCCTTCAAAACACAGAAAACCCGCTTCTTACAAACTCATCTGCTGTGCGTTGGTTCCTTTTAGGAAGTTGCATCTATGTTTAGATTCGGCGAGGTAGAAACACGTTTCTTCTAAAAGCTGCGTTTGGACATTCCAGAGTGGATTGGAGAACAGGCTGTAAAGAGAAATACCTTGCTCTAAAAGCAAAACGGAGCTATCTAGCAGAATGGTTGTCAATGTGTGTATTCAACTTCCAGAGTTAAACTGATGTGTGTTTGCAGCAGTTCAGAAACTCTTTCTTTGGAGAATGTAGAAACAGTCATTTCCAGCCCTAGAAACGCATGTAAGAGTTAGCAGTAAGAATGCGTTTAAAACACAGAAAACCCGCTTCTAACAAACTCATCTGCTGTGTGTTGGTTCCTTTTAGGCAGTTGCATCTATGTTTAGATTCAGCGAGGTAGAAACACTTTTCCTCTAAAAGCTGCGTTTGGACATTCTAGAGTGCATGGGAGAACATGCTGTAATGAGAAAATCTTGCTCTAAAACCAAAACGGAGCTATCTAGCAGTATGTTTGTCAATGTGTGTATTTAACTTTCAGAGGTAAACTGATGTGTGTTTGCAGCAGTTCAGAAACCCTTTCGTTGGAGAATGTACAAACAGTCATTTCCAGCCCTGGAAACGCATATAAGAGTTAGCAGTAAAAATGCGTTTAAAACACAGAAAACCCGCTTCTTACAAATTCATCTGCTGTGTTCGTTCCTTTTAGGAAGTTGCATCTATGTTTAGATTCAGCGAGGTAGAAACACGTTTCTTCTAAAAGCTGCGTTTGGACATTCCAGAGTGCATGGGAGAATATGCTGCAAAGAGAAAATCTTGCTCTAAAACCAAAACGGAGCTATCTAGCAGTATGTTTGTCAATGTGTGTATTCAACTTTCAGAGTTAAACTGATGTGTGTTTGCAGCAGTTCAGAAACCCTTTCTTTGGAGAATGTAGAAACAGTCATTTCCAGCCCTAGAAACGCATGTAAGAGTTAGAAGTAAGAATGCGTTTAAAACACAGAAAACCCGCTTCTTACAAACTCATCTGCTGTGTGTTGGTTCCTTTTAGGAAGTTGCATCTATGTTTAGATTCAGCGAGGTAGAAACACGTTTCTTCTAAAAGCTGCGTTTGGACATTCCAGAGTGCATGGGAGAACATGCTGTAAAGAGAAATACCTTGCTCTAAAACCAAAACGAAGCTATCTAGCAGAATGTTTGTCAATGTGTGTATTCCACTTCCAGAGTTAAACTGATGTGTGTTTGCAGCAGTTCAGAAACCCTTTCTTTGGAGAATGCAGAAAAAGTCATTTCCAGCCCTAGAGACGCATAAAAGAGTTAGCAGTATTAATGCGTTTAAAACACAGAGGACCCGCTTCTTACAAACTCATCTGCTGTGTGTTGGTTTCTTTTAGGTAGTTGCATCTATGTTTAGATACAGCGAGGTAGAAACACGTTTCTTCTAAAAGCTGCGTTTGGACATTCTAGAGTGCATGGGAGAACATGTTGTAAAGAGAAAATCTTGCTCTAAAACCAAAACGGAGCTATCTAGCAGTATGTTTGTCAATGTGTGTATTTAACTTTCAGAGTTAAACTGATGTGTGTTTTAAGCAGTTCAGAAACCCTTTCTTTGGAGAATGTAGAAACAGTCATTTCCAGCCCTAGAAACGCATGTAAGAGTTAGAAGTAAGAATGCGTTTAAAACACAGAAAACCCGCTTCTTACAAACTCATCTGCTGTGTGTTGGTTCCTTTTAGGAAGTTGCATCTATGTTTAGATTCAGCGAGGTAGAAACACGTTTCTTCTAAAAGCTGCGTTTGGACATTCCAGAGTGCATTGGAGAACAGGCTGTAAAGAGAAAAACCTTGCTCTAAAACCAAAACGGAGCTATCTAGCAGAATGTTTTTCAATGTGTGTATTCCACTTCCAGAGTTATACTGATGTGTGTTTGCAGCAGTTCAGAAACCCTTTGTTTGGAGAATGTAGAAACAGTCATTTCCAGCCCTAGAAACGCATGTAAGAGTAAGCAGTAAAAATGCGTTCAAAACACAGAAAACCCGCTTCTTACAAACTCATCTGCTGTGTGTTGGTTCCTTTACGAAGTTGCATCTATGTTTAGATTCAGCGAGGTAGAAACACGTTTCTTCTAAAAGCTGCGTTTGGACATTCCAGAGTGCATGGGAGAACATGCTGTAAAGAGAAAATCTTGCTCTAAAACCAAAATGGAGCTATCTAGTAGTATGTTTGTCAATGTGTGTATTCCACTTCCAGAGTTAAACTGATGTGTGTTTGCAGCAGTTCAGAAACCCTTTGTTTGGAGAATGTAGAAACAGTCATTTCCAGCCCTAGAAACGCATGTAAGAGTTAGCAGTAAGAATGCGTTTAAAACACAGAAAACCCGTTTCTTACAAACTCATCTGCTGTGCGTTGGTTCCTTTTAGGAAGTTGCATCTATGTTTAGATTCAGCGAGGTAGAAACACGTTTCTTCTAAAAGCTGCGTTTGGACATTCCAGAGTGCATGGGAGAACATGCTGTAAAGAGAAAATCTTGCTCTAAAACCAAAACAGAGCTATCTAGCAGTATGTTTGTCAATGTGTGTATTCAACTTCCAGAGTTAAACTGATGTGTGTTTGAAGCAGTTCAGAAACCCTTTCTTTGGAGAATGTAGAAACAGTCATTTCCAGCCCTAGAGACGCATATAAGAGTTAGCAGTATTAATGCGTTTAAAACACAGAAGACCCGCTTCTTACGAACTCATCTGCTGTGTGTTGGTTCCTTTTAGGAAGTTGCATCTATGTTTAGATTCAGCGAGGTAGAAACACGTTTCTTCTAAAAGCTGCGTTTGACATTTTAGAGTGCATTGGAGAACAGGCTGTAAAGAGAAAAACCTTGCTCTAAAACCAAAACGGAGCTATCTAGCAGAATGTTTGTCAATGTTTATGATCAACTTCCAGAGTTAAACTGATGTGTGTTTGCAGCAGTTCAGAAACCCTTTCTTTGTAGAATGTAGAAACAGTCATTTCCAGCCCTAGAAACGCATGTAAAAGTTAGCGGTAAGAATGCGTTTAAAACACAGAAAACCCGCTTCTTACAAACTCATCTGCTGTGTGTTGGTTCTTTTTAGGAAGTTGCGTCTATGTTTAGATTCAGCGAGGTAGAAGCACGTCTCTTCTAAAAGCTGCGTTTGGACATTACAAAGTGCATGGGAGAACATGCTGTAAAGAGAAAATCTTGCTCTAAAACCAAAACGGAGCTATCTAGCAGTATGTTTGTCAATGTGTGTATTCAACTTTCAGAGGTAAACTGATGTGTGTTTGAAGCAGTTCAGAAACCCTTTCTTTGTAGAATGTAGAAACAGTCATTTCCAGCCCTAGAAACGCATGTAAGAGTTAGCAGTAAGAATGCGTTAAAACACAGAAAACCCGCTTCTAACAAACTCATCTGCTGTGTGTTGGTTCCTTTTACGCAGTTGCATCTATGTTTAGATTCAGCGAGTTAGAAACACGTTTCCTCTAAAAGCTGCGTTTGGACATTCTAGAGTGCATGGGAGAACATGCTGTAATGAGAAAATCTTGCTCTAAAACCAAAACGGAGCTATCTAGCAGTATGTTTGTCAATGTGTGTATTTAACTTTCAGAGTTAAACTGATGTGTGTTTGCAGCAGTTCAGAAACCCTTTCTTTGGAGAATGTAGAAACAGTCATTTCCAGCCCTAGAAACGCATGTAAGAGTTAGAAGTAAGAATGCGTTTAAAACACAGAAAACCCGCTTCTTACAAACTCATCTGCTTTGTGTTGGTTCCTTTTAGAAAGTTGCATTTATGTTTAGATTCAGAGAGGTAGAAACACGTTTCTTCTAAAAGCTGCGTTTGGACATTCCAGAGTGCATGGGAGAACATGCTGTAAAGAGAAATACCTTGCTCTAAAACCAGAACGAAGCTATCTAGCAGAATGTTTGTTAATGTGTGTATTCCACTTCCAGAGTTAAACTGATTTGTGTTTGCAGCAGTTCAGAAACCCTTTCTTTGGAGAATGTAGAAACAGTCATTTCCAGCCCTAGAAACGCATATAAGAGTTAGCAGTAAAAATGCGTTTAAAACACAGAAAACCCGCTTCTTACAAACTCATCTGCTGTGTGTTGGTTCCTTTTAGGAAGTTGCATCTATGTTTAGATTCAACGAGGTAGAAACACGTTTCTTCTAAAAGCTGCGTTTGGACTTTCCAGAGTGCATGGGAGAACATGCTGTAAAGAGAAAATCTTGCTCTAAAACCAAAACGGAGCTATCTAGCAGTATGTTTGTCAATGTGTGTATTCAACTTTCAGAGTTAAACTGATGTGTGTTTGCAGCAGTTCAGAAACCCTTTCTTTGGAGAATGTAGAAACAGTCATTTCCAGCCCTAGAAACGCATGTAAGAGTTAGCAGTAAGAATGCGTTTAAAACACCGAAAACCCGCTTCTAACAAACTCATCTGCTGTGTGTTGGTTCCTTTTAGGCAGTTGCATCTATGTTTAGATTCAACGAGGTAGAAACACGTTTCTTCTAAAAGCTTCGTTTGGACATTCTAGAGTGCTTGGGAGAACATGCTGTAAAGAGAAAATCTTGCTCTAAAACCAAAACGGAGCTATCTAGCAGTATGTTTGTCAATGTGTGTATTCCACTTCCAGAGTTAAACTGATGTGTGTTTGCAGCAGTTCAGAAACCCTTTCTTTGGAGAATGCAGAAAAAGTCATTTCCAGCCCTAGAGACGCATATAAGAGTTAGCAGTATTAATGCGTTTAAAACACAGAAGACCCGCTTCTTACAAACTCATCTGCTGTGTGTTGGTTTCCTTTAGGAAGTTGCATCTATGTTTAGATTCAGTGAGGTAGAAACACGTTTCTTCTAAAAGCTTCGTTTGGACATTCTAGAGTGCTTGGGAGAACATGCTGTAAAGAGAAAATCTTGCTCTAAAACCAAAACGGAGCTATCTAGCAGTATGTTTGTCAATGTGTGTATTCAACTTTCAGAGTTAAACTGATATGTGTTTGCAGCAGTTCAGAAACCCTTTCTTTGGAGAATGTAGAAACAGTCATTTCCAGCCCTAGAAACGAATGTAAGAGTTAGAAGTAAGAATGCGTTTAAAACACAGAAAACCCGCTTCTTACAAACTCATCTGCTGTGTGTTGGTTCCTTTTAGGAAGTTGCATCTATGTTTAGATTCAGCGAGGTAGAAACACGTTTCTTCTAAAAGCTGCCTTTGGACATTCCAGAGTGCATTGGAGAACAGGCTGTAAAGAGAAAAACCTTGCTCTAAAACCAAAACGGAGCTATCTAGCAGAATGTTTGTCAATGTGTGTATTCCACTTCCAGAGTTATACTGATGTGTGTTTGCAGCAGTTCAGAAACCCTTTGTTTGGAGAATGTAGAAACAGTAATTTCAGCCCTAGAAACGCATGTAAGAGTTAGCAGTAAAAATGCGTTCAAAATAAAGAAAACCCGCTTCTTACAAACTCATCTGTTGTGCGTTGGTTCCTTTTAGGAAGTTGCATCTATGTTTAGATTCGGCGAGGTAGAAACACGTTTCTTCTAAAAGCTGCGTTTGGACATTCCAGAGTGCATGGGAGAACATGCTGTAAAGGGAAAATCTTGCTCTAAAACCAAAATGGAGCTATCTAGCAGTATGTTTGTCAATGTGTGTATTCAACTTTCAGAGTTAAACTGATGTGTGTTTGCAGCAGTTCAGAAACCCTTTCTTTGGAGAATGTAGAAACAGTCATTTCCAGCCCTAGAAACGCATGTAAGATTTAGCAGTAAGAATGCGTTTAAAACACAGAAAACCCGCTTCTAACAAACTCATCTGCTGTGTGTTGGTTCCTTTTAGGCAGTTGCATCTATGTTTAGATTCAGCGAGGTAGAAACACGTTTCCTCTAAAAGCTGCGTTTGGACATTCTAGAGTGCATGGGAGAACATGCTGTAAAGAGAAAATCTTGCTCTAAAACCAAAACGGAGCTATCTAGCAGTATGTTTGTCAATGTGTGTATTTAACTTTCAGAGTTAAACTGATGTGTGTTTGCAGCAGTTCAGAAACCCTTTCTTTGGAGAAGGTAGAAACAGTCATTTCCAGCCCTAGAAACGCATGTAAGATTTAGAAGTAAGAATGCGTTTAAAACACAGAAAACCCGCTTCTTACAAACTCATCTGCTGTGTGTTGGTTCCTTTTAGAAAGTTGCATCTATGTTTAGATTCAGAGAGGTAGAAACACGTTTCTTCTAAAAGCTGCGTTTGGACATTTTAGAGTGCATTGGAGAACAGGCTGTAAAGAGAAAAACCTTGCTCTAAAACCAAAACGGAGCTATCTAGCAGAATGTTTGTCAATGTTTATGTTCAACTTCCAGAGTTAAACTGATGTGTGTTTGCAGCAGTTCAGAAACCCTTTCTTTGTAGAATGTAGAAACAGTCATTTCCAGCCCTAGAAACGCATGTAAAAGTTAGCAGTAAGAATGCGTTTAAAACACAGAAAACCCGCTTCTTAAAAACTCATCTGCTGTGTGTTGGTTCTTTTTAGGAAGTTGCGTCTATGTTTAGATTCAGCGAGGTAGAAGCACGTCTCTTCTAAAAGCTGCGTTTGGACATTACAAAGTGCATGGGAGAACATGCTGTAAAGAGAAAATCTTGCTCTAAAACCAAAACGGAGCTATCTAGCAGTATGTTTGTCAATGTGTGTATTCAACTTTCAGAGGTAAACTGATGTGTGTTTGAAGCAGTTCAGAAACCCTTTCTTTGTAGAATGTAGAAACAGTCATTTCCACCCCTAGAAACGCATGTAAGAGTTAGAAGTAAGAATGCGTTTAAAACACAGAAAACCCGCTTCTTACAAACTCATCTGCTGTGTGTTGGTTCCTTTTAGGAAGTTGCATCTATGTTTAGATTCAGCGACGTAGAAACACGTTTCTTCTAAAAGCTGCGTTTGGACATTCCAGAGATGATGGGAGAAAATGCCGTAAAGAGAAAATCTTGCTCTAAAACCAAAAAGGAACTATCTAGCAGTATCTTTGTCAATGTGTGTATTCAACTTTCAGAGTTAAACTGATGTGTGTTTGCAGCAGTTCAGAAACCCTTTCTTTGGAGAATGTAGAAACAGTCATTTCCAGCCCTAGAAACGCATGTAAGAGTTAGCAGTAAGAATGCGTTTAAAACACAGAAAACCGCTTCTAACAAACTCATCTGCTGTGTGTTGGTTCCTTTTAGGCAGTTGCATCTATGTTTAGATTCAGCGAGGTAGAAACACGTTTCCTCTAAAAGCTGCGTTTGGACATTCTAGAGTGCATGGGAGAACATGCTGTAAAGAGAAAATCTTGCTCTAAAACCAAAACGGAGCTATCTAGCAGTATGTTTGTCAATGTGTGTATTTAACTTTCAGAGTTAAACTGATGTGTGTTTGCAGCAGTTCAGAAACCCTTTCTTTGGAGAATGTAGAAACAGTCATTTCCAGCCCTAGAAACGCATGTAAGAGTTAGAAGTAAGAATGCGTTTAAAACACAGAAAACCCGCTTCTTACAAACTCATCTGCTGTGTGTTGGTTCCTTTTAGGAAGTTGCATCTATGTTTAGATTCAGCGAGGTAGAAACACGTTTCTTCTAAAAGCTGCGTTTGGACATTCCAGAGTGCATTGGAGAACAGGCTGTAAAGAGAAAAACCTTGCTCTAAAACCAAAACGGAGCTATCTAGCAGAATGTTTTTCAATGTGTGTATTCCACTTCCAGAGTTATACTGATGTGTGTTTGCAGCAGTTCAGAAACCCTTTGTTTGGAGAATGTAGAAACAGTCATTTCCAGCCCTAGAAACGCAGGTAAGAGTAAGCAGTAAAAATGCGTTCAAAACACAGAAAACCCGCTTCTTACAAACTCATCTGCTGTGTGTTGGTTCCTTTACGAAGTTGCATCTATGTTTAGATTCAGCGAGGTAGAAACACGTTTCTTCTAAAAGCTGCGTTTGGACATTCCAGAGTGCATGGGAGAACATGCTGTAAAGAGAAAATCTTGCTCTAAAACCAAAATGGAGCTATCTAGTAGTATGTTTGTCAATGTGTGTATTCCACTTCCAGAGTTAAACTGATGTGTGTTTGCAGCAGTTCAGAAACCCTTTGTTTGGAGAATGTAGAAACAGTCATTTCCAGCCCTAGAAACGCATGTAAGAGTTAGCAGTAAGAATGCGTTTAAAACACAGAAAACCCGTTTCTTACAAACTCATCTGCTGTGCGTTGGTTCCTTTTAGGAAGTTGCATCTATGTTTAGATTCAGCGAGGTAGAAACACGTTTCTTCTAAAAGCTGCGTTTGGACATTCCAGAGTGCATGGGAGAACATGCTGTAAAGAGAAAATCTTGCTCTAAAACCAAAACAGAGCTATCTAGCAGTATGTTTGTTAATGTGTGTATTCAACTTCCAGAGTTAAACTGATGTGTGTTTGAAGCAGTTCAGAAACCCTTTCTTTGGAGAATGTAGAAACAGTCATTTCCAGCCCTAGAGACGCATATAAGAGTTAGCAGTATTAATGCGTTTAAAACACAGAAGACCCGCTTCTTACGAACTCATCTGCTGTGTGTTGGTTCCTTTTAGGAAGGTGCATCTATGTTTAGATTCAGCGAGGTAGAAACACGTTTCTTCTAAAAGCTGCGTTTGACATTTTAGAGTGCATTGGAGAACAGGCTGTAAAGAGAAAAACCTTGCTCTAAAACCAAAACGGAGCTATCTAGCAGAATGTTTGTCAATGTTTATGATCAACTTCCAGAGTTAAACTGATGTGTGTTTGCAGCAGTTCAGAAACCCTTTCTTTGTAGAATGTAGAAACAGTCATTTCCAGCCCTAGAAACGCATGTAAAAGTTAGCGGTAAGAATGCGTTTAAAACACAGAAAACCCGCTTCTTACAAACTCATCTGCTGTGTGTTGGTTCTTTTTAGGAAGTTGCGTCTATGTTTAGATTCAGCGAGGTAGAAGCACGTCTCTTCTAAAAGCTGCGTTTGGACATTACAAAGTGCATGGGAGAACATGCTGTAAAGAGAAAATCTTGCTCTAAAACCAAAACGGAGCTATCTAGCAGTATGTTTGTCAATGTGTGTATTCAACTTTCAGAGGTAAACTGATGTGTGTTTGAAGCAGTTCAGAAACCCTTTCTTTGTAGAATGTAGAAACAGTCATTTCCAGCCCTAGAAACGCATGTAAGAGTTAGCAGTAAGAATGCGTTAAAACACAGAAAACCCGCTTCTAACAAACTCATCTGCTGTGTGTTGGTTCCTTTTACGCAGTTGCATCTATGTTTAGATTCAGCGAGTTAGAAACACGTTTCCTCTAAAAGCTGCGTTTGGACATTCTAGAGTGCATGGGAGAACATGCTGTAATGAGAAAATCTTGCTCTAAAACCAAAACGGAGCTATCTAGCAGTATGTTTGTCAATGTGTGTATTTAACTTTCAGAGTTAAACTGATGTGTGTTTGCAGCAGTTCAGAAACCCTTTCTTTGGAGAATGTAGAAACAGTCATTTCCAGCCCTAGAAACGCATGTAAGAGTTAGAAGTAAGAATGCGTTTAAAACACAGAAAACCCGCTTCTTACAAACTCATCTGCTTTGTGTTGGTTCCTTTTAGAAAGTTGCATTTATGTTTAGATTCAGAGAGGTAGAAACACGTTTCTTCTAAAAGCTGCGTTTGGACATTCCAGAGTGCATGGGAGAACATGCTGTAAAGAGAAATACCTTGCTCTAAAACCAGAACGAAGCTATCTAGCAGAATGTTTGTTAATGTGTGTATTCCACTTCCAGAGTTAAACTGATTTGTGTTTGCAGCAGTTCAGAAACCCTTTCTTTGGAGAATGTAGAAACAGTCATTTCCAGCCCTAGAAACGCATATAAGAGTTAGCAGTAAAAATGCGTTTAAAACACAGAAAACCCGCTTCTTACAAACTCATCTGCTGTGTGTTGGTTCCTTTTAGGAAGTTGCATCTATGTTTAGATTCAACGAGGTAGAAACACGTTTCTTCTAAAAGCTGCGTTTGGACTTTCCAGAGTGCATGGGAGAACATGCTGTAAAGAGAAAATCTTGCTCTAAAACCAAAACGGAGCTATCTAGCAGTATGTTTGTCAATGTGTGTATTCAACTTTCAGAGTTAAACTGATGTGTGTTTGCAGCAGTTCAGAAACCCTTTCTTTGGAGAATGTAGAAACAGTCATTTCCAGCCCTAGAAACGCATGTAAGAGTTAGCAGTAAGAATGCGTTTAAAACACCGAAAACCCGCTTCTAACAAACTCATCTGCTGTGTGTTGGTTCCTTTTAGGCAGTTGCATCTATGTTTAGATTCAACGAGGTAGAAACACGTTTCTTCTAAAAGCTTCGTTTGGACATTCTAGAGTGCTTGGGAGAACATGCTGTAAAGAGAAAATCTTGCTCTAAAACCAAAACGGAGCTATCTAGCAGTATGTTTGTCAATGTGTGTATTCCACTTCCAGAGTTAAACTGATGTGTGTTTGCAGCAGTTCAGAAACCCTTTCTTTGGAGAATGCAGAAAAAGTCATTTCCAGCCCTAGAGACGCATATAAGAGTTAGCAGTATTAATGCGTTTAAAACACAGAAGACCCGCTTCTTACAAACTCATCTGCTGTGTGTTGGTTTCCTTTAGGAAGTTGCATCTATGTTTAGATTCAGTGAGGTAGAAACACGTTTCTTCTAAAAGCTTCGTTTGGACATTCTAGAGTGCTTGGGAGAACATGCTGTAAAGAGAAAATCTTGCTCTAAAACCAAAACGGAGCTATCTAGCAGTATGTTTGTCAATGTGTGTATTCAACTTTCAGAGTTAAACTGATATGTGTTTGCAGCAGTTCAGAAACCCTTTCTTTGGAGAATGTAGAAACAGTCATTTCCAGCCCTAGAAACGAATGTAAGAGTTAGAAGTAAGAATGCGTTTAAAACACAGAAAACCCGCTTCTTACAAACTCATCTGCTGTGTGTTGGTTCCTTTTAGGAAGTTGCATCTATGTTTAGATTCAGCGAGGTAGAAACACGTTTCTTCTAAAAGCTGCCTTTGGACATTCCAGAGTGCATTGGAGAACAGGCTGTAAAGAGAAAAACCTTGCTCTAAAACCAAAACGGAGCTATCTAGCAGAATGTTTGTCAATGTGTGTATTCCACTTCCAGAGTTATACTGATGTGTGTTTGCAGCAGTTCAGAAACCCTTTGTTTGGAGAATGTAGAAACAGTAATTTCAGCCCTAGAAACGCATGTAAGAGTTAGCAGTAAAAATGCGTTCAAAATAAAGAAAACCCGCTTCTTACAAACTCATCTGTTGTGCGTTGGTTCCTTTTAGGAAGTTGCATCTATGTTTAGATTCGGCGAGGTAGAAACACGTTTCGTCTAAAAGCTGCGTTTGGACATTCCAGAGTGCATGGGAGAACATGCTGTAAAGGGAAAATCTTGCTCTAAAACCAAAATGGAGCTATCTAGCAGTATGTTTGTCAATGTGTGTATTCAACTTTCAGAGTTAAACTGATGTGTGTTTGCAGCAGTTCAGAAACCCTTTCTTTGGAGAATGTAGAAACAGTCATTTCCAGCCCTAGAAACGCATGTAAGAGTTAGCAGTAAGAATGCGTTTAAAACACAGAAAACCCGCTTCTAACAAACTCATCTGCTGTGTGTTGGTTCCTTTTAGGCAGTTGCATCTATGTTTAGATTCAGCGAGGTAGAAACACGTTTCCTCTAAAAGCTGCGTTTGGACATTCTAGAGTGCATGGGAGAACATGCTGTAAAGAGAAAATCTTGCTCTAAAACCAAAACGGAGCTATCTAGCAGTATGTTTGTCAATGTGTGTATTTAACTTTCAGAGTTAAACTGATGTGTGTTTGCAGCAGTTCAGAAACCCTTTCTTTGGAGAAGGTAGAAACAGTCATTTCCAGCCCTAGAAACGCATGTAAGATTTAGAAGTAAGAATGCGTTTAAAACACAGAAAACCCGCTTCTTACAAACTCATCTGCTGTGTGTTGGTTCCTTTTAGAAAGTTGCATCTATGTTTAGATTCAGAGAGGTAGAAACACGTTTCTTCTAAAAGCTGCGTTTGGACATTTTAGAGTGCATTGGAGAACAGGCTGTAAAGAGAAAAACCTTGCTCTAAAACCAAAACGGAGCTATCTAGCAGAATGTTTGTCAATGTTTATGTTCAACTTCCAGAGTTAAACTGATGTGTGTTTGCAGCAGTTCAGAAACCCTTTCTTTGTAGAATGTAGAAACAGTCATTTCCAGCCCTAGAAACGCATGTAAAAGTTAGCAGTAAGAATGCGTTTAAAACACAGAAAACCCGCTTCTTAAAAACTCATCTGCTGTGTGTTGGTTCTTTTTAGGAAGTTGCGTCTATGTTTAGATTCAGCGAGGTAGAAGCACGTCTCTTCTAAAAGCTGCGTTTGGACATTACAAAGTGCATGGGAGAAAATGCTGTAAAGAGAAAATCTTGCTCTAAAACCAAAACGGAGCTATCTAGCAGTATGTTTGTCAATGTGTGTATTCAACTTTCAGAGGTAAACTGATGTGTGTTTGAAGCAGTTCAGAAACCCTTTCTTTGTAGAATGTAGAAACAGTCATTTCCAGCCCTAGAAACGCATGTAAGAGTTAGAAGTAAGAATGCGTTTAAAACACAGAAAACCCGCTTCTTACAAACTCATCTGCTGTGTGTTGGTTCCTTTTAGGAAGTTGCATCTATGTTTAGATTCAGCGACGTAGAAACACGTTTCTTCTAAAAGCTGCGTTTGGACATTCCAGAGATGTTGGGAGAAAATGCCGTAAAGAGAAAATCTTGCTCTAAAACCAAAAAGGAACTATCTAGCAGTATCTTTGTCAATGTGTGTATTCAACTTTCAGAGTTAAACTGATGTGTGTTTGCAGCAGTTCAGAAACCCTTTCTTTGGAGAATGTAGAAACAGTCATTTCCAGCCCTAGAAACGCATGTAAGAGTTAGCAGTAAGAATGCGTTTAAAACACAGAAAACCGCTTCTAACAAACTCATCTGCTGTGTGTTGGTTCCTTTTAGGCAGTTGCATCTATGTTTAGATTCAGCGAGGTAGAAACACGTTTCCTCTAAAAGCTGCGTTTGGACATTCTAGAGTGCATGGGAGAACATGCTGTAAAGAGAAAATCTTGCTCTAAAACCAAAACGGAGCTATCTAGCAGTATGTTTGTCAATGTGTGTATTTAACTTTCAGAGTTAAACTGATGTGTGTTTGCAGCAGTTCAGAAACCCTTTCTTTGGAGAATGTAGAAACAGTCATTTCCAGCCCTAGAAACGCATGTAAGAGTTAGAAGTAAGAATGCGTTTAAAACACAGAAAACCCGCTTCTTACAAACTCATCTGCTGTGTGTTGGTTCCTTTTAGAAAGTTGCATCTATGTTTAGATTCAGAGAGGTAGAAACACGTTTCTTCTAAAAGCTGCCTTTGGACATTCCAGAGTGAATTGGAGAACAGGCTGTAAAGAGAAAAACCTTGCTCTAAAACCAAAACGGAGCTATCTAGCAGAATGTTTGTCAATGTGTGTATTCCACTTCCAGAGTTATACTGATGTGTGTTTGCAGCAGTTCAGAAACCCTTTGTTTGGAGAATGTAGAAACAGTCATTTCCAGTCCTAGAAACGCATGTAAGAGTTAGCAGTAAAAATGCGTTCAAAACACAGAAAACCCGCTTCTTACAAACTCATCTGCTGTGTGTTGGTTCCTTTTAGGAAGTTGCATCTATGTTTAGATTCGGCGAGGTAGAAACACGTTTCTTCTAAAAACTGCGTTTGGACATTCCAGAGTGGATTGGAGAACAGGCTGTAAAGAGAAATACCTTGCTCTAAAACCAAAACGGAGCAATCTAGCAGAATGGTTGTCAATGTGTGTATTCAACTTCCAGAGTTAAACTGATGTGTGTTTGCAGCAGTTCAGAAACCCTTTCTTTGGAGAATGTAGAAACAGTCATTTCCAGCCCTAGAAACGCATGTAAGAGTTAGCAGTAAGAATGCGTTTAAAACACAGAAAACCCGCTTCTAACAAACTCATCTGCTGTGTGTTGGTTCCTTTTAGGCAGTTGCATCTATGTTTAGATTCATCGAGGTAGAAACACGTTTCCTCTAAAAGCTGCGTTTGGACATTCTTGAGTGCATGGGAGAACATGCTGTAATGAGAAAATCTTGCTCTAAAACCAAAACGGAGCTATCTAGCTGTATGTTTGTCAATGTGTGTATTTAACTTTCAGAGTTAAACTGATGTGTGTTTGCAGCAGTTCAGAAACCCTTTCTTTGAAGAATGTAGAAACAGTCATTTCCAGCCCTAGAAACGCATGTAAGAGTTAGAAGTAAGAATGTGTTTAAAACACAGAAAACCCGCTTCTTACAAACTCATCTGCTGTGTGTTGGTTCCTTTTAGGAAGTTGCATCTATGTTTAGATTCAGCGAGGTAGAAACACGTTTCTTCTAAAAGCTGCGTTTGGACATTCCAGAGTGCATGGGAGAACATGCTGTAAAGAGAAATAAGTTGCTCTACAACCCAAACGAAGCTATATAGCAGAATGTTTGTCAATGTGTGTATTCCACTTCAAGAGTTAAACTGATGTGTGTTTGCAGCAGTTCAGAAACCCTTTCTTTGGAGAATGCAGAAAAACTCATTTCCAGCCCTAGAGACGCATATAAGAGTTAGCAGTATTAATGCGTTTAAAACACAGAAGACCCGCTTCTTACAAACTCAACTGCTGTGTGTTGGTTTCCTTTAGGAAGTTGCATCTATGTTTAGATTCAGCGAGGTAGAAACACGTTTCTTCTAAAAGCTGCGTTTGGACATTCCAGAGTGCATGGGAGAACATGCTGTAAAGAGAAAATCTTGCTCTAAAACCAAAACGGAGCTATCTAGCAGTATGTTTGTCAATGTGTGTATTCCACTTCCAGAGTTAAACTGATGTGTTTTAGAAGCAGTTTAGAAACCCTTTCTTTGGAGAATGTAGAAACAGTCATTTCCAGTCCTAGAAACGCATGTAAGAGTTAGCAGTAAGAATGCGTTTAAAACACAGAAAACCCGCTTCTAACAAACTCATCTGCTGTGTGTTGGTTCCTTTTAGGCAGTTGCATCTATGTTTAGATTCAGCGAGGTAGAAACACGTTTCTTCTAAAAGCTTCGTTTGGACATTCTAGAGTGCTTGGGAGAACATGCTGTAAAGAGAAAATCTTGCTTTAAAACCAAAACGGAGCTATCTAGCAGTATGTTTGTCAATGTGTGTATTCAACTTTCAGAGTTAAACTGATGTGTGTTTGCAGCAGTTCAGAAACCCTTTCTTTAGAGAATGTAGAAACAGTCATTTCCAGCCCTAGAAACGCATGTAAGAGTTAGCAGTAAGAATGCGTTTAAAACACAGAAAACCCGCTTCTAACAAACTCATCTGCTGTGTGTTGGTTCCTTTTAGGCAGTTGCATCTATGTTTAGATTCAGCGAGGTAGAAACACGTTTCCTCTAAAAGCTGCGTTTGGACATTCTAGAGTGCATGGGAGAACATGCTGTAAAGAGAAAATCTTGCTCTAAAACCAAAACGGAGCTATCTAGCAGTATGTTTGTCAATGTGTGTATTTAACTTTCAGAGTTAAACTGATGTGTGTTTGCAGCAGTTCAGAAACCCTTTCTTTGGAGAATGTAGAAACAGTCATTTCCAGCCCTAGAAACGCATGTAAGAGTTAGAAGTAAGAATGCGTTTAAAACACAGAAAACCCGCTTCTTACAAACTCATCTGCTGTGTGTTGGTTCCTTTTAGAAAGTTGCATCTATGTTTAGATTCAGAGAGGTAGAAACACGTTTCTTCTAAAAGCTGCCTTTGGACATTCCAGAGTGCATTGGAGAACAGGCTGTAAAGAGAAAAACCTTGCTCTAAAACCAAAACGGAGCTATCTAGCAGAATGTTTTTCAATGTGTGTATTCCACTTCCAGAGTTATACTGATGTGTGTTTGCAGCAGTTCAGAAACCCTTTCTTTGGAGAATGTAGAAACAGTCATTTCCAGCCCTAGAAACGCATGTAAGAGTTAGCAGTAAAAATGCGTTCAAAACACAGAAAACCCGCTTCTTACAAACTCATCTGCTGTGCGTTGGTTCCTTTTAGGAACATGCATCTATGTTTAGATTCGGCGAGGTAGAAACACGTTTCTTCTAAAAGCTGCGTTTGGACATTCCAGAGTGGATTGCAGAACAGGCTGTAAAGAGAAATACCTTGCTCTAAAACCAAAACGAAGCTATCTAGCAGAATGCTTGTCAATGTGTGTATTCAACTTCCAGAGTTAAACTGATGTGTGTTTGCAGCAGTTCAGAAACCCTTTCTTTGGAGAATGTAGAAACAGTCATTTCCAGCCCTAGAAACGCATGTAAGAGTTAGCAGTAAGAATGCGTTTAAAACACAGAAAACCCGCTTCTAACAAACTCATCTGCTGTGTGTTGGTTCCTTTTAGGCAGTTGCATCTATATTTAGATTCAGCGAGGTAGAAACACGTTTCCTCTAAAAGCTGCGTTTGGACATTCTAGAGTGCATGGGAGAACATGCTGTAATGAGAAAATCTTGCTCTAAAACCAAAACGGAGCTATCTAACAGTATGTTTGTCAATGTGTGAATTTAACTTTCAGAGTTAAACTGATGTGTGTTTGCAGCAGTTCAGAAACCCTTTCTTTGGAGAATGTAGAAACAGTCATTTCCAGCCCTAGAAACGCATGTAAGAGTTAGAAGTAAGAATGCGTTTAAAACACAGAAAACCCGCTTCTTAGAAACTCATCTGCTGTGTGTTGGTTCCTTTTAGAAAGTTGCATCTATGTTTAGATTCAGCGAGGTAGAAACACGTTTCTTCTAAAAGCTGCGTTTGGACATTCCAGAGTGCATGGGAGAACATGCTGTAAAGAGAAATACCTTGCTCTAAAACCAAAACGAAGCTATCTAGCAGAATGTTTGTCAATGTGTGTATTCCACTTCCAGAGTTAAACTGATGTGTGTTTGCAGCAGTTCAGAAACCCTTTCTTTGGAGAATGCAGAAAAAGTCATTTCCAGCCCTAGAGACGCATATAAGAGTTAGCAGTATTAATGCGTTTAAAACACAGAAGACCCGCTTCTTACAAACTCATCTGCTGTGTGTTGGTTTCCTTTAGGAAGTTGCATCTATGTTTAGATTCAGTGAGGTAGAAACACGTTTCTTCTAAAAGCTGCGTTTGGACATTCCAGAGTGCATGGGAGAACAGGCTGTAAAGAGAAAATCTTGCTCTAAAACCAAAACGGAGCTATCTAGCAGTATGTTTGTCAATGTGTGTATTCAACTTTCAGAGTTAAACTGATGTGTGTTTGCAGCAGTTCAGAAACCTTTCTTTGGAGAATGTAGAAACAGTCATTTCCAGCCCTAGAAACGCATGTTAAGAGTTAGAAGTAAGAATGCATTTAAAGCACAGAAAACCCGCTTCTTACAAACTCATCTGCTGTGTGTTGCTTCCTTTTAGGAAGTTGCATCTATGTTTAGATTCAGTGAGGTAGAAACACGTTTCTTCTAAAAGCTGCGTTTGGACATTCCAGAGTGCATGGGAGAACATGCTGTAAAGGGAAAATCTTGCTCTAAAACCAAAACGGAGCTATCTAGCAGTATGTTTGTCAATGTGTGTATTCAACTTCCAGAGTTAAACTGATGTGTGTTTGAAGCAGTTAAGAAACCCTTTCTTTGGAGAATGTAGAAACAGTCATTTCCAGCCCTAGAGACGCATATAAGAGTTAGCAGTATTAATGCGTTTAAAACACAGAAGATCCGCTTCTTACGAACTCATCTGCTGTGTGTTGGTTCCTTTTAGGAAGTTGCATCTATGTTTAGATTCAGCGAGGTAGAAACACGTTTCTTCTAAAAGCTGCGTTTGGACATTTTAGAGTGCATTGGAGAACAGGCTGTAAAGAGAAAAACCTTGCTCTAAAACCAAAACGGAGCTATCTAGCAGAATGTTTGTCAATGTTTATGTTCAACTTCCAGAGTTAAACTGATGTGTGTTTGCAGCAGTTCAGAAACCCTTTCTTTGTAGAATGTAGAAACAGTCATTTCCAGCCCTAGAAACGCATGTAAAAGTTAGCAGTAAGAATGCGTTTAAAACACAGAAAACCCGCTTCTTACAAACTCATCTGCTGTGTGTTGGTTCTTTTTAGGAAGTTGCGTCTATGTTTAGATTCAGCGAGGTAGAGGCACGTCTCTTCTAAAAGCTGCGTTTGGACATTACAAAGTGCATGGGAGAACATGCTGTAAAGAGAAAATCTTGCTCTAAAACCAAAACGGAGCTATCGAGCAGTATGTTTGTCAATGTGTGTATTCAACTTTCAGAGGTAAACTGATGTGTGTTTGAAGCAGTTCAGAAACCCTTTCTTTGTAGAATGTAGAAACAGTCATTTCCAGCCCTAGAAACGCATGTACGAGTTAGAAGTAAGAATGCGTTTAAAACACAGACAACCAGCTTCTTACAAACTCATCTGCTGTGTGCTGGTTCCTTTTAGGAAGTTGCATCTATGTTTAGATTCAGCGACGTAGAAACACGTTTCTTCTAAAAGCTGCGTTTGGACATTCCAGAGATGATGGGAGAAAATGCCGTAAAGAGAAAATCTTGCTCTAAAACCAAAACGGAGCTATCTAGCAGTATGTTTGTCAATGTGTGTATTCAACTTCCAGAGTTAAACTGATGTGTTTTTGTAGCAGTTTATAAACCCTTTCTTTGTAGAATGTAGAAACAGTCATTTCCAGCCCTAGAAACGCAAGTAAGAGTTAGCAGTAAGAATGCGTTTAAAACACAGAAAACCCGCTTCTTACAAACTCATCTGCTGTGTGTTGGTTCCTTTTAGGAAGTTGCATCTATGTTTAGATACAGCGAGGTAGAAACACGTTTCTTCTAAAAGCTACGTTTGGACATTTCAGAGTGCATTGGAGAACATACTGTAAGGAGAAATACCTTGCTCTAAAACCACAACGAAGCTATCTAGCAGAATGTTTGTCAATGTGTGTATTCAACTTCCAGAGATAAACTGATGTGTGTTTGCAGCAGTTCAGAAACACTTTCTTTGGAGAATGTAGAAACAGTCATTTCCAGCCATAGAAACGCATGTAAGAGTTAGCAGTAAGAATGCGTTTAAAACACAGAAATCCCGCTTCTAACAAACTCATCTGCTGTGTGTTGGTTCCTTTTAGGCAGTTGCATCTATGTTTAGATTCAGCGAGGTAGAAACACGTTTCTTCTAAAAGCTGCGTTTGGACATTCCACAGTGCATTGGAGAACAGGCTGTAAAGAGAAAACCTTGCTCTAAAACCAAAACGGAGCTATCTAGCAGAATGTTTGTCAATGTCTGTATTCCACTTCCAGAGTTATACTGATGTGTGTTTGCAGCAGTTCAGAAACCCTTTGTTTGGAGAATGTAGAAACAGTCATTTCCAGCCCTAGAAACGCATGTAAGTGTTAGCAGTAAAAATGCGTTCAAAACACAGAAAACCCGCTTCTTACAAACTCATCTCCTGTGCGTTGGTTCCTTTTAGGAAGTTGCATCTATGTTTAGATTCGGCGAGGTAGAAACACGTTTCTTCTAAAAGCTGCGTTTGGACATTCTACAGTGCATGGGAGAACATGCTGTAATGAGAAAATCTTGCTCTAAAACCAAAACGGAGCTATCTAGCAGTATGTTTGTCAATGTGTGTATTTAACTTTCAGAGTTAAACTGATGTGTGTTTGCAGCAGTTCAGAAACCCTTTCTTTGGAGAATGTAGAAACAGTCATTTCCAGCCCTAGAAACGCATGTAAGAGTTAGAAGTAAGAATGCGTTTAAAACACAGAAAACCCGCTTCTTACAAACTCATCTGCTGTGTGTTGGTTCCTTTTAGAAAGTTGCATTTATGTTTAGATTCAGAGAGGTAGAAACACGTTTCTTCTAAAAGCTGCGTTTGGACATTCCAGAGTGCATGGGAGAACATGCTGTAAAGAGAAAATCTTGCTCTAAAACCAAAACGGAGCTATCTAGCAATATGTTTGTCAATGTGTGTATTCAACTTTCAGAGTTAAACTGATGTGTGTTTGCAGCAGTTCAGAAACCCTTTCTTTGGAGAATGTAGAAACAGTCATTTCCAGCCCTAGAAACGCATGTAAGAGTTAGAAGTAAGAATGCGTTTAAAACACAGAAAACCCGCTTCTTACAAACTCATCTGCTGTGTGTTGGTTCCTTTTAGGAAGTTGCATCTATGTTTAGATTCAGCGAGGTAGAAACACGTTTCTTCTAAAAGCTGCGTTTGGACATTCCAGAGTGCATTGGAGAACATGCTGTAAAGAGAAATACCTTGCTCTAAAACCAAAACGAAGCTATCTAGCAGAATGTTTGTCAATGTGTTTATTCAAATTCCAGAGTTAAACTGATGTGTGTTTGCAGCAGTTCAGAAACCCTTTCTTTGGAGAATATAGAAACAGTCATTTCCAGCCCTAGAAACGCATGTAAGAGTTAGCAGTAAGAATGCGTTTAAAACACAGAAAACCCGCTTCTAACAAACTCATCTGCTGTGTGTTGGTTCCTTTTAGGCAGTTGCATCTATGTTTAGATTCAGCGAGGTAGAAACACGTTTCCTCTAAAAGCTGCGTTTGGACATTCTAGAGTGTATGGGAGAACATGCTGTAATGAGAAAATCTTGCTCTAAAACCAAAACGGAGCTATCTAGCAGTATGTTTGTCAATGTGTGTATTTAACTTTCAGAGTTAAACTGATGTGTGTTTGCAGCAGTTCAGAAACCCTTTCTTTGGAGAATGTAGAAACAGTCATTTCCAGCCCTAGAAACGCATGTAAGAGTTAGAAGTAAGAATGCGTTTAAAACACAGAAAACCCGCTTCTTACAAACTCATCTGCTGTGTGTTGGTTCCTTTTAGAAAGTTGCATTTATGTTTAGATTCAGAGAAGTAGAAACACGTTTCTTCTAAAAGCTGCGTTTGGACATTCCAGAGTGCATGGGAGAACATGCTGTAAAGAGAAATACCTTGCTCTAAAACCAGAACGAAGCTATCTAGCAGAATGTTTGTCAATGTGTGTATTCCACTTCCAGAGTTAAACTGATTTGTGTTTGCAGCAGTTCAGAAACCCTTTCTTTGGAGAATGTAGAAACAGTCATTTCCAGCCCTAGAAACGCATATAAGTGTTAGCAGTAAAAATGCGTTTAAAACACAGAAAACCCGCTTCTTACAAACTCATCTGCTGTGTGTTGGTTTCTTTTAGGAAGTTGCATCTATGTTTAGATTCAGCGAGGTAGAAACACGTTTTTTCTAAAAGCTGCGTTTGGACATTCCAGAGTGCATTGGAGAACAGGCTGTAAAGAGAAAAACCTTGCTCTAAAACCAAAACGGAGCTATCTAGCAGAATGTTTTTCAATGTGTGTATTCCACCTCCAGAGTTATACTGATGTGTGTTTGCAGCAGTTCAGAAACCCTTTGTTTGGAGAATGTAGAAACAGTCATTTCCAGCCCTAGAAACGCATGTAAGAGTAAGCAGTAAAAATGCGTTCAAAACACAGAAAACCCGCTTCTTACAAACTCATCTGCTGTGTGTTGGTTCCTTTACGAAGTTGCATCTATGTTTAGATTCAGCGAGGTAGAAACACGTTTCTTCTAAAAGCTGCGTTTGGACATTCCAGAGTGCATGGGAGAACATGCTGTAAAGAGAAAATCTTGCTCTAAAACCAAAATGGAGCTATCTAGCAGTATGTTTGTAAATGTGTGTATTCCACTTCCAGAGTTAAACTGATGTGTGTTTGCAGCAGTTCAGAAACCCTTTGTTTGGAGAATGTAGAAACAGTCATTTCCAGCCCTAGAAAAGCATGTAAGAGTTAGCAGTAAGAATGCGTTTAAAACACAGAACACCCGTTTCTTACAAACTCATCTGCTGTGCGTTGGTTCCTTTTAGGACGTTGCATCTATGTTTAGATTCGGCGAGGTAGAAACACGTTTCTTCTAAAAGCTGCGTTTGGACATTCCAGAGTGCATGGGAGAACATGCTGTAAAGAGAAAATCTTGCTCTAAAACCAAAACGGAGCTATCTAGCAGTATGTTTGTCAATGTGTGTATTCAACTTCCAGAGTTAAACTGATGTGTGTTTGCAGCAGTTCAGAAACCCTTTCTTTGGAGAATGTAGAAACAGTCATTTCCAGCCCTAGAAACGCATGTTACGAGTTAGAAGTAAGAATGCGTTTAAAACACAGAAAACCCGCTTCTTAAAAACTCATCTGCTGTGTGTTGGTTCCTTTTAGGATGTTGCATCTATGTTTAGATTCCGTGAGGTAGAAACACGTTTCTTCTAAAAGCTGCGTTTGGACATTCCAGAGTGCATGGGAGAACATGCTGCAAAGAGAAAATCTTGCTCTAAAACCAAAACGGAGCTATCTAGCAGTATGTTTGTCAATGTGTGTATTCAACTTTCAGAGTTAAACTGATGTGTGTTTGCAGCAGTTCAGAAACCCTTTCTTTGGAGAATGTAGAAACAGTCATTTCCAGCTCTAGAAACGCATATAAGAGTTAGCAGTAAAAATGCGTTTAAAACACAGAAAACCCGCTTCTTACAAACTCATCTGCTGTGTGTTGGTTCCTTTTAGGAAGTTGCATCTATGTTTAGATTCAGCGACGTAGAAACACGTTTCTTCTAAAAGCTGCGTTTGGACATTCCAGAGTGCATGGGAGAACATGCTGTAAAGAGAAAATCTTGCTCTAAAACCAAAACGGAGCTATCTAGCAGTATGTTTGTCAATGTGTGTATTCAACTTTCAGAGTTAAACTGATGTGTGTTTGCAGCAGTTCAGAAACCCTTTCTTTGGAGAATGTAGAAACAGTCATTTCCAGCCCTAGAAACGCATGTAAGAGTTAGCAGTAAGAATGCTTTTAAAACACAGAAAACCCGCTTCTTACAAACTCATCTGCTGTGTGTTGGTTCCTTTTAGGAAGTTGCATCTATGTTTAGATTCAGCGAGGTAGAAACACGTTTCTTCTAAAAGCTGCGTTTGGACATTCCAGAGTGCATGGGAGAACATGCTGTAAAGAGAAATACCTTGCTCTAAAACCAAAACGAAGCTATCTAGCAGAATGTTTGTCAATGTGTGTATTCCACTTCCAGAGTTAAACTGATGTGTGTTTGCAGCAGTTCAGAAACCCTTTCTTTGGAGAATGTAGAAACAGTCATTTCCAGCCCTAGAAACGCATGTAAGAGTTAGCAGTAAGAATGCGTTTAAAACACAGAAAACCCGCTTCTAACAAACTCATCTGCTGTGTGTTGGTTCCTTTTAGGCAGTTGCATCTATGTTTAGATTCATCGAGGTAGAAACACGTTTCCTCTAAAAGCTGCGTTTGGACATTCTTGAGTGCATGGGAGAACATGCTGTAATGAGAAAATCTTGCTCTAAAACCAAAACGGAGCTATCTAGCTGTATGTTTGTCAATGTGTGTATTTAACTTTCAGAGTTAAACTGATGTGTGTTTGCAGCAGTTCAGAAACCCTTTCTTTGAAAAATGTAGAAACAGTCATTTCCAGCCCTAGAAACGCATGTAAGAGTTAGAAGTAAGAATGTGTTTAAAACACAGAAAACCCGCTTCTTACAAACTCATCTGCTGTGTGTTGGTTCCTTTTAGGAAGTTGCGTCTATGTTTAGATTCAGCGAGGTAGAGGCACGTCTCTTCTAAAAGCTGCGTTTGGACATTACAAAGTGCATGGGAGAACATGCTGTAAAGAGAAAATCTTGCTCTAAAACCAAAACGGAGCTTTCGAGCAGTATGTTTGTCAATGTGTGTATTCAACTTTCAGAGGTAAACTGATGTGTGTTTGAAGCAGTTCAGAAACCCTTTCTTTGGAGAATGTAGAAACTGTCATTTCCAGCCCTAGAAACGCATGTAAGAGTTAGCAGTAAGAATGCGTTTAAAACACAGAAAACCCGCTTCTAACAAACTCATCTGCTGTGTGTTGGTTCCTTTTAGGAAGTTGCATCTATGTTTATATTCAGAGAGGTAGAAACACTTTTCTTCTAAAAGCTGCGTTTGGACATTCTAGAGTGCATGGGAGAACATGCTGTAAAGAGAAAATCTTGCTCTAAAACCAAAACGGAGCTATCTAGCAGTATGTTTGTCAAAGTGTATATTCAACTTTCAGAGTTAAACTGATGTGTGTTTGCAGCAGTTCAGAAACCCTTTCTTTGGAGAATGTAGAAACAGTCATTTCCAGCCCTAGAAACGCATGTAAAAGTTAGCAGTAAGAATGCGTTTAAAACACAGAAAACCCGCTTCTTACAAACTCATCTGCTGTGTGTTGGTTCTTTTTGAGGAAGTTGCGTCTATGTTTAGATTCAGCGAGGTAGAAACACGTCTCTTCTAAAAGCTGCGTTTGGACATTACAAAGTGCATGGGAGAACATGCTGTAAAGAGAATATCTTGCTCTAAAACCAAAACGGAGCTATCTAGCAGTATGTTTGTCAATGTGTGTATTCAACGTCCAGAGTTAAACTGATGTGTGTTTGAAGCAGTTCAGAAACCCTTTCTTTGGAGAATGTAGAAACAGTCATTTCCAGCCATAGAAACGCATGTAAGAGTTAGAAGTAAGAATGCGTTTAAAACACAGAAAACCCGCTTCTTACAAACTCATCTGCTGTGTGTTGGTTCCTTTTAGGAAGTTGCATCTATGTTTAGATTCAGCGAGGTAGAAACACGTTTCTTCTAAAAGCTGCGTTTGGACATTCCAGAGTGCATTGGAGACCAGGCTGAAAAGAGAAAAACTTGCTCTAAAACCAAAACGGAGCTATCTAGCAGAATGTTTGTCAAAGTGTTTATTCAACTACCAGAGTTAAACTGATGTTTGTTTGCAGCAGTTCAGAAACCCTTTGTTTGGAGAATGTAGAAACAGTCATTTCCAGCCCTAGAAACGCATGTAGGAGTTAGCAGTAAGAATGCGTTTAAAACACAGAAAACCCGCTTCTTACAAACTCATCTGCTGTGTGTTGGTTCCTTTTAGGAAGTTGCATCTATGTTTAGATTAAGGGAGGTAGAAACACGTTTCTTCTAAAAGCTGCATTTGGACATTCCATAGTGCATGGGAGAACAAGCTGTAAAGAGAAAATCTTGCTCTAAAACAAAACGGAGCTATCTAGCAGTATGTTTGTCAATGTGTGTATTCAACTTTCACAGTTAAACTGATGTGTGTTTGCAGCAGTTCAGAAACCCTTTCTTTGGAGAATGTAGAAACAGTCATTTCCAGCCCTAGAAACGCATGTAAGAGTTAGCAGTAAAAATGCGTTCAAAACACAGAAAACCCGCTTCTTACAAACTCATCTGCTGTGAGTTGGTTCCTTTTAGGAACTTGCATCTATGTTTAGATTCGGCGAGGTAGAAACACGTTTCTTCTAAAAGCTGCGTTTGGACATTCCAGACTGCATGGGAGAACATGCTGTAAAGAGAAATACCTTGCTCTAAAACCAAAACGAAGCTATCTAGCAGAATGTTTTTCAATGTGTGTATTCCACTTCCAGAGTTAAACTGATGTGTGTTTGCAGCAGTTCAGAAACCCTTTCTTTGGAGAATGCAGAAAAAGTCATTTCCAGCCCTAGAGACGCATATAAGAGTTAGCAGTATTAATGCTTTTAAAACACAGAAGACCCGCTTCTTACAAACTCATCTGCTGTGTGTTGGTTTCTTTTAACAAGTTGCATCTATGTTTAGATTCAGTGAGGTAGAAACACGTTTCTTCTAAAAGCTGCGTTTGGACATTCCAGAGTGCATGGGAGAACATGCTGTAAAGAGAAAATCTTGCTCTAAAACCAAAACGGAGCTATCTAGCAGTATGTTTGTCAATGTGTGTATTCAACTTTCAGAGTTAAACTGATGTGTGTTTGCAGCAGTTCAGAAACCTTTCTTTGGAGAATGTAGAAACAGTCATTTCCAGCCCTAGGAACGCATGTTAAGAGTTAGAAGTAAGAATGCGTTTAAAACACAGAAAACCCGCTTCTTACAAACTCATCTCCTGTGTGTTGCTTCCTTTTAGGAAGTTGCATCTATGTTTAGATTCAGCGAGGTAGAAACACGTTTCTTCTAAAAGCTGCGTTTGGACATTCCAGAGTGCATTGGAGAACAGGGTGTAAAGAGAAAAACCTTGCTCTAAAACCAAAACGGAGCTATCTAGCAGAATGTTTGTCAATGTGTGTATTCATCTTCCAGAGTTATACTGATGTGTGTTTGCAGCAGTTCAGAAACCCTTACTTTGGAGAATGTAGAAAAAGTCATTTCCAGCCCCAGAGACGCATATAAGAGTTAGCAGTATTAATGCTTTTAAAACACAGAAGACCCGCTTCTTACGAACTCATCTGCTGTGTGTTGGTTCCTTGTAGGAAGTTGCATCTATGTTTAGATTCAGCGAGTTAGAAACACGTTTCTTCTAAAAGCTGCGTTTGGACATTCCAGAGTGCATTGGAAAACAGGCTGTAAAGAGAAAAACCTTGCTCTAAAACCAAAACGGAGCTGTCTAGCAGAATGTTTGTCAATGTTTATATTCAACTTCCAGAGTTAAACTGATGTGTGTTTGCAGCAGTTCAGAAACCCTTTCTTTGGAGAATGTAGAAACTGTCATTTCCAGCCCTAGAAACGCATGTAAGAGTTAGCAGTAAGAATGCGTTTAAAACACAGAAAACCCGCTTCTTACAAACTCATCTGCTGTGTGTTGGTTCCTTTTAGGAAGTTGCATCTATGTTTAGATTCAGCGAGGTAGAAACACGTTTCTTCTAAAAGCTACGTTTGGACATTCCAGACTGCATGGGAGAACATGCTGTAAAGAGAAATACCTTGCTCTAAAACCAAAACGAAGCTATCTAGCAGAATGTTTGTCAATGTGTGTATTCCACTTCCAGAGTTAAACTGATATGTGTTTGCAGCAGTTCAGAAACCCTTTCTTTGGAGAATGCAGAAAAAGTCATTTCCAGCCCTAGAGACGCATATAAGAGTTAGCAGTATTAATGCGTTTAAAACACAGAAGACCCGCTTCTTACAAACTCATCTGCTGTGTGTTGGTTTCTTTTAGGAAGTTGCATCTATGTTTAGATTCAGTGAGGTAGAAACACGTTTCTTCTAAAAGCTGCGTTTGGACATTCCAGAGTGCATGGGAGAACATGCTGTAAAGAGAAAATCTTGCTCTAAAACTAAAACGGAGCTATCTAGCAGTATGTTTGTCAATGTGTGTATTCAACTTTCAGAGTTAAACTGATGTGTGTTTGCAGCAGTTCAGAAACCTTTCTTTGGAGAATGTAGAAATAGTCATTTCCAGCCCTAGAAACGCATGTTAAGAGTTAGAAGTAAGAATGCGTTTAAAACACAGAAAACCCGGTTCTTACAAACTCATCTGCTGTGTGTTGCTTCCTTTTAGGAAGTTGCATCTATGTTTAGATTCAGCGAGGTAGAAACACGTTTCTTCTAAAAGCTGCGTTTGGACATTCCAGAGTGCATGGGAGAGCATGCTGTAAAGGGAAAATCTTGCTCTAAAACCAAAACGGAGCTATCTAGCAGTATGTTTGTCAATGTGTGTATTCAACTTCCAGAGTTAAACTGATGTGTGTTTGAAGCAGTTAAGAAACCCTTTCTTTGGAGAATGTAGAAACAGTCATTTCCAGCCCTAGAGACGCATATAAGAGTTAGCAGTATTAATGCGTTTAAAACACAGAAGACCCGCTTCTTACGAACTCATCTGCTGTGTGTTGGTTCCTTTTAGGAAGTTGCATCTATGTTTAGATTCAGCGAGGTAGAAACACGTTTCTTCTAAAAGCTGCGTTTGGACATTTTAGAGTGCATTGGAGAACAGGCTGTAAAGAGAAAAACCTTGCTCTAAAACCAAAACGGAGCTATCTAGCAGAATGTTTGTCAATGTTTATGTTCAACTTCCAGAGTTAAACTGATGTGTGTTTGCAGCAGTTCAGAAACCCTTTCTTTGTAGAATGTAGAAACAGTCATTTCCAGCCCTAGAAACGCATGTAAGAGTTAGCAGTAAGAATGCGTTTAAAACACAGAAAACCCGCTTCTTACAAACTCATCTGCTGTGTGTTGGTTCTTTTTAGGAAGTTGCGTCTATGTTTAGATTCAGCGAGGTAGAGGCACGTCTCTTCTAAAAGCTGCGTTTGGACATTACAAAGTGCATGGGAGAACATGCTGTAAAGAGAAAATCTTGCTCTAAAACCAAAACGGAGCTATCGAGCAGTATGTTTGTCAATGTGTGTATTCAACTTTCAGAGGTAAACTGATGTGTGTTTGAAGCAGTTCAGAAACCCTTTCTTTGTAGAATGTAGAAACAGTCATTTCCAGCCCTAGAAACGCATGTACGAGTTAGAAGTAAGAATGCGTTTAAAACACAGAAAACCCGCTTCTTACAAACTCATCTGCTGTGTGGTGGTTCCTTTTAGGAAGTTGCATCTATGTTTAGATTCAGCGACGTAGAAACAAGTTTCTTCTAAAAGCTGCGTTTGGACATTCCAGAGATGATGGGAGAAAATGCAGTAAAGAGAAAATCTTGCTCTAAAACAAAAACGGAGCTATCTAGCAGTATGTTTGTCAATGTGTGTATTCAACTTCCAGAGTTAAACTGATGTGTTTTTGTAGCAGTTTATAAACCCTTTCTTTGTAGAATGTAGAAACAGTCATTTCCAGCCCTAGAAACGCAAGTAAGAGTTAGCAGTAAGAATGCGTTTAAAACACAGAAAACCCGCTTCTTACAAACTCATCTGCTGTGTGTTGGTTCCTTTTAGGAAGTTGCATCTATGTTTAGATACAGCGAGGTAGAAACACGTTTCTTCTAAAAGCTACGTTTGGACATTTCAGAGTGCCTTGAACATACTGTAAAGAGAAATACCTTGCTCTAAAACCAAAACGAAGCTATCTAGCAGAATGTTTGTCAATGTGTGTATTCAACTTCCAGAGATAAACTGATGTGTGTTTGCAGCAGTTCAGAAACGCTTTCTTTGGAGAATGTAGAAACAGTCATTTCCAGCCATAGAAACGCATGTAAGAGTTAGCAGTAAGAATGCGTTTAAAACACAGAAATCCCGCTTCTAACAAACTCATCTGCTGTGTGTTGGTTCCTTTTAGGAAGTTGCATCTATGTTTAGATTCAGCGAGGTAGAAACACGTTTCTTTTAAAAGCTGCGTTTGGACATTCCACAGTGCATTGGAGAACAGGCTGTAAAGAGAAAAACCTTGCTCTAAAACCAAAACGGAGCTATCTAGCAGAATGTTTCTCAATGTCTGTATTCCACTTCCAGAGTTATACTGATGTGTGTTTGCAGCAGTTCAGAAACCCTTTGTTTGGAGAATGTAGAAACAGTCATTTCCAGCCCTAGAAACGCATGTAAGAGTAAGCAGTAAAAATGCGTTCAAAACACAGAAAACCCGCTTCTTACAAACTCATCTGCTGTGTGTTGGTTCCTTTACGAAGTTGCATCTATGTTTAGATTCAGCGAGGTAGAAATACGTTTCTTCTAAAAGCTGCGTTTGGACATTCCAGAGTGCATGGGAGAACATGCTGTAAAGAGAAAATCTTGCTCTAAAACCAAAATGGAGCTATCTAGCAGTATGTTTGTCAATGTGTGTATTCCACTTCCAGAGTTAAACTGATGTGTCTTTGCAGCAGTTCAGAAACCCTTTGTTTGGAGAATGTAGAAACAGTCATTTCCAGCCCTAGAAAAGCATGTAAGAGTTAGCAGTAAGAATGCGTTTAAAACACAGAAAACCCGTTTCTTACAAACTCATCTGCTGTGCGTTGGTTCCTTTTAGGAAGTTGCATCTATGTTTAGATTCGGCGAGGTAGAAACACGTTTCTTCTAAAAGCTGCGTTTGGACATTCCAGAGTGCATGGGAGAACATGCTGTAAAGAGAAAATCTTGCTCTAAAACCAAAACGGAGCTATCTAGCAGTATGTTTGTCAATGTGTGTATTCCACTTTCAGAGTTAAACTGATGTGTGTTTGCAGCAGTTCAGAAACCCTTTCTTTGGAGAATGTAGAAACAGTCATTTCCAGCCCTAGAAACGCATGTTAAGAGTTAGAAGTAAGAATGCGTTTAAAACACAGAAAACCCGCTTCTTACAAACTCATCTGCTGTGTGTTGGTTTTTTTTAGGATGTTGCATCTATGTTTAGATTTCGCGAGGTAGAAACACGTTTCTTCTGAAAGCTGCGTTTGGACATTCCAGAGTGCATGGGAGAACATGCTGTAAAGAGAAAATCTTGCTCTAAAACCAAAACGGAGCTATCTAGCAGTATGTTTGTCAATGTGTGTATTCAACTTCCAGAGTTAAACTGATGTGTGTTTGAAGCAGTTCAGAAACCCTTTCTTTGGAGAATTTAGAAACAGTCATTTCCAGCCCTAGAAACTCATGTAAGAGTTAGCAGTAAGAATGCGTTTAAAACACAGAAAACCCGCTTCTTACAAACTCATCTGCTGTGTGTTGGTTCCTTTTAGGAAGTTGCATCTATGTTTAGATTCAGCGAGGTAGAAACACGTTTCTTCTAAAAGCTGCGTTTGGACATTCCAGAGTGCATTGGCGAACAGGGTGTAAAGAGAAAAACCTTGCTCTAAAACCAAAACGGAGCTATCTAGCAGAATGTTTGTCAATGTGTGTATTCATCTTCCAGAGTTATACTGATGTGTGTTTGCAGCAGTTCAGAAACCCTTACTTTGGAGAATGTAGAAAAAGTCATTTCCAGCCCTAGAGACGCATATAAGA
This sequence comes from Saimiri boliviensis, assembly GCF_048565385.1. Classification (NCBI taxonomy): domain Eukaryota; kingdom Metazoa; phylum Chordata; class Mammalia; order Primates; family Cebidae; genus Saimiri; species Saimiri boliviensis. Next base: position 29,070,372 of record NC_133454.1, on the reverse strand, counting down.
GTTAGCAGTATTAATGCTTTTAAAACACAGAAGACCCGCTTCTTTCGAACTCATCTGCTGTGTGTTGGTTCCTTGTAGGAAGTTGCATCTATGTTTAGATTCAGCGAGTTAGAAACACGTTTCTTCTAAAAGCTGCGTTTGGACATTCCAGAGTGCATTGGAGAACAGGCTGTAAAGAGAAAAACCTTGCTCTAAAACCAAAACGGAGCTGTCTAGCAGAATGTTTGTCAATGTTTATATTCAACTTCCAGAGTTAAACTGATGTGTGTTTGCAGCAGTTCAGAAACCCTTTCTTTGGAGAATGTAGAAACTGTCATTTCCAGCCCTAGAAACGCATGTAAGAGTTAGCAGTAAGAATGCGTTTAAAACACAGAAAACCCGCTTCTAACAAACTCATCTGCTGTGTGTTGTTTCCTTTTAGGAAGTTGCATCTATGTTTAGATTCAGAGAGGTAGAAACACTTTTCTTCTAAAAGCTGCGTTTGGACATTCTAGAGTGCATGGGAGAACATGCTGTAAAGAGAAAATCTTGCTCTAAAACCAAAACGGAGCTATCTAGCAGTATGTTTGTCAATGTGTATATTCAACTTTCAGAGTTAAACTGATGTGTGTTTGCAGCAGTTCAGAAACCCTTTCTTTGGAGAATGTAGAAACAGTCATTTCCAGCCCTTGAAACGCATGTAAAAGTTAGCAGTAAGAATGCGTTTAAAACACAGAAAACCCGCTTCTTACAAACTCATCTGCTGTGTGTTGGTTCTTTTTGAGGAAGTTGCGTCTATGTTTAGATTCAGCGAGGTAGAAACACGTCTCTTCTAAAAGCTGCGTTTGGACATTACAAAGTGCATGGGAGAACATGCTGTAAACAGAATATCTTGCTCTAAAACCAAAACGGAGCTATCTAGCAGTATGTTTGTCAATGTGTGTATTCAACGTCCAGAGTTAAACTGATGTGTGTTTGAAGCAGTTCAGAAACCCTTTCTTTGGAGAATGTAGAAACAGTCATTTCCAGCCATAGAAACGCATGTAAGAGTTAGAAGTAAGAATGCGTTTAAAACACAGAAAACCCGCTTCTTACAAACTCATCTGCTGTGTGTTGGTTCCTTTTAGGAAGTTGCATCTATGTTTAGATTCAGCGAGGTAGAAACACGTTTCTTCTAAAAGCTGCGTTTGGACATTCCAGAGTGCATTGGAGACCAGGCTGAAAAGAGAAAAACTTGCTCTAAAACCAAAACGGAGCTATCTAGCAGAATGTTTGTCAAAGTGTTTATTCAACTACCAGAGTTAAACTGATGTTTGTTTGCAGCAGTTCAGAAACCCTTTGTTTGGAGAATGTAGAAACAGTCATTTCCAGCCCTAGAAACGCATGTAGGAGTTAGCAGTAAGAATGCGTTTAAAACACAGAAAACCCGCTTCTTACAAACTCATCTGCTGTGTGTTGGTTCCTTTTAGGAAGTTGCATCTATGTTTAGATTAAGGGAGGTAGAAACACGTTTCTTCTAAAAGCTGCATTTGGACATTCCATAGTGCATGGGAGAACAAGCTGTAAAGAGAAAATCTTGCTCTAAAACAAAACGGAGCTATCTAGCAGTATGTTTGTCAATGTGTGTATTCAACTTTCACAGTTAAACTGATGTGTGTTTGCAGCAGTTCAGAAACCCTTTCTTTGGAGAATGTAGAAACAGTCATTTCCAGCCCTAGAAACGCATGTAAGAGTTAGAAGTAAGAATGCGTTTAAAACACAGAAAACCCGCTTCTTACAAACTCATCTGCTGTGTGTTGGTTCCTTTTAGGAAGTTGCATCTATGTTTAGATTCAGCGAGGTAGAAACACGTTTCTTCTAAAAGCTGCGTTTGGACATTCCAGACTGCATGGGAGAACATGCTGTAAAGAGAAATACCTTGCTCTAAAACCAAAACGAAGCTATCTAGCAGAATGTTTTTCAATGTGTGTATTCCACTTCCAGAGTTAAACTGATGTGTGTTTGCAGCAGTTCAGAAACCCTTTCTTTGGAGAATGCAGAAAAAGTCATTTCCAGCCCTAGAGACGCATATAAGAGTTAGCAGTATTAATGCTTTTAAAACATGGAAGACCCGCTTCTTACAAACTCATCTGCTGTGTGTTGGTTTCTTTTAACAAGTTGCATCTATGTTTAGATTCAGTGAGGTAGAAACACGTTTCTTCTAAAAGCTGCGTTTGGACATTCCAGAGTGCATGGGAGAACATGCTGTAAAGAGAAAATCTTGCTCTAAAACCAAAACGGAGCTATCTAGCAGTATGTTTGTCAATGTGTGTATTCAACTTTCAGAGTTAAACTGATGTGTGTTTGCAGCAGTTCAGAAACCTTTCTTTGGAGAATGTAGAAACAGTCATTTCCAGCCCTAGAAACGCATGTTAAGAGTTAGAAGTAAGAATGCGTTTAAAACACAGAAAACCCGCTTCTTACAAACTCATCTGCTGTGTGTTGCTTCCTTTTAGGAAGTTGCATCTATGTTTAGATTCAGCGAGGTAGAAACACGTTTCTTCTAAAAGCTGCGTTTGGACATTCCAGAGTGCATTGGAGAACAGGGTGTAAAGAGAAAAACCTTGCTCTAAAACCAAAACGGAGCTATCTAGCAGAATGTTTGTCAATGTGTGTATTCATCTTCCAGAGTTATACTGATGTGTGTTTCCAGCAGTTCAGAAACCCTTACTTTGGAGAATGTAGAAAAAGTCATTTCCAGCCCCAGAGACGCATATAAGAGTTAGCAGTATTAATGCTTTTAAAACACAGAAGACCCGCTTCTTACGAACTCATCTGCTGTGTGTTGGTTCCTTGTAGGAAGTTGCATCTATGTTTAGATTCAGCGAGTTAGAAACACGTTTCTTCTAAAAGCTGCGTTTGGACATTCCAGAGTGCATTGGAGAACAGGCTGTAAAGGGAAAAACCTTGCTCTAAAACCAAAACGGAGCTGTCTAGCAGAATGTTTGTCAATGTTTATATTCAACTTCCAGAGTTAAACTGATGTGTGTTTGCAGCAGTTCAGAAACCCTTTCTTTGGAGAATGTAGAAACTGTCATTTCCAGCCCTAGAAACGCATGTAAGAGTTAGCAGTAAGAATGCGTTTAAAACACAGAAAACCCGCTTCTTACAAACTCATCTGCTGTGTGTTGGTTCCTTTTAGGAAGTTGCATCTATGTTTAGATTCAGCGAGGTAGAAACACGTTTCTTCTAAAAGCTGCGTTTGGACATTCCAGACTGCATGGGAGAACATGCTGTAAAGAGAAATACCTTGCTCTAAAACCAAAACGAAGCTATCTAGCAGAATGTTTGTCAATGTGTGTATTCCACTTCCAGAGTTAAACTGATATGTGTTTGCAGCAGTTCAGAAACCCTTTCTTTGGAGAATGCAGAAAAAGTCATTTCCAGCCCTAGAGACGCATATAAGAGTTAGCAGTATTAATGCGTTTAAAACACAGAAGACCCGCTTCTTACAAACTCATCTGCTGTGTGTTGGTTTCTTTTAGGAAGTTGCATCTATGTTTAGATTCAGTGAGGTAGAAACACGTTTCTTCTAAAAGCTGCGTTTGGACATTCCAGAGTGCATGGGAGAACATGCTGTAAAGAGAAAATCTTGCTCTAAAACCAAAACGGAGCTATCTAGCAGTATGTTTGTCAATGTGTGTATTCAACTTTCAGAGTTAAACTGATGTGTGTTTGCAGCAGTTCAGAAACCTTTCTTTGGAGAATGTAGAAATAGTCATTTCCAGCCCTAGAAACGCATGTTAAGAGTTAGAAGTAAGAATGCGTTTAAAACACAGAAAACCCGGTTCTTACAAACTCATCTGCTGTGTGTTGCTTCCTTTTAGGAAGTTGCATCTATGTTTAGATTCAGCGAGGTAGAAACACGTTTCTTCTAAAAGCTGCGTTTGGACATTCCAGAGTGCATGGGAGAGCATGCTGTAAAGGGAAAATCTTGCTCTAAAACCAAAACGGAGCTATCTAGCAGTATGTTTGTCAATGTGTGTATTCAACTTCCAGAGTTAAACTGATGTGTGTTTGAAGCAGTTAAGAAACCCTTTCTTTGGAGAATGTAGAAACAGTCATTTCCAGCCCTAGAGACGCATATAAGAGTTAGCAGTATTAATGCGTTTAAGACACAGAAGACCCGCTTCTTACGAACTCATCTGCTGTGTGTTGGTTCCTTTTAGGAAGTTGCATCTATGTTTAGATTCAGCGAGGTAGAAACACGTTTCTTCTAAAAGCTGCGTTTGGACATTTTAGAGTGCATTGGAGAACAGGCTGTAAAGAGAAAAACCTTGCTCTAAAACCAAAACGGAGCTATCTAGCAGAATGTTTGTCAATGCTTATGTTCAACTTCCAGAGTTAAACTGATGTGTGTTTGCAGCAGTTCACAAACCCTTTCTTTGTAGAATGTAGAAACAGTCATTTCCAGCCCTAGAAACGCATGTATAAGTTAGCAGTAAGAATGCGTTTAAAACACAGAAAACCCGCTTCTTACAAACTCATCTGCTGTGTGTTGGTTCTTTTTAGGAAGTTGCGTCTATGTTTAGATTCAGCGAGGTAGAAACCCGTCTCTTCTAAAAGCTGCGTTTGGACATTACAAAGTGCATGGGAGAACATGCTGTAAAGAGAAAATCTTGCTCTAAAACCAAAACGGAGCTATCTAGCAGTATGTTTGTCAATGTGTGTATTCAACTTTCAGAGGTAAACTGATGTGTGTTTGAAGCAGTTCAGAAACCCTTTCTTTGTAGAATGTAGAAACAATCATTTCCAGCCCTAGAAACGCATGTAAGAGTTAGAAGTAAGAATGCGTTTAAAACACAGAAAACCCGCTTCTTACAAACTCATCTGCTGTGTGTTGGTTCCTTTTAGGAAGTTGCATCTATGTTTAGATTCAGCGACGTAGAAACACGTTTCTTCTAAAAGCTGCGTTTGGACATTCCAGAGATGATGGGAGAACATGCTGTAAAGAGAAAATCTTGCTCTAAAACCAAAACGGAGCTATCTAGCAGTATGTTTGTCAATGTGTGTATTCCACTTCCAGAGTTAAACTGATGTGTTTTTGTAGCAGTTTATAAACCCTTTCTTTGTAGAATGTAGAAACAGTCATTTCCAGCCCTAGAAACGCATGTAAGAGTTAGCAGTAAGAATGCGTTTAAAACACAGAAAACCCGCTTCTTACAAACTCATCTGCTGTGTGTTGGTTCCTTTTAGGAAGTTGCATCTATGTTTAGATACAGCGAGGTAGAAACACGTTTCTTCTAAAAGCTGCGTTTGGACATTTCAGAGTGCATTGGAGAACATACTGTAAAGAGAAATACCTTGCTCTAAAACCAAAACAAAGCTATCTAGCAGAATGTTTGTCAATGTGTGTATTCAACTTCCAGAGATAAACTGATGTGTGTTTGCAGCAGTTCAGAAACACTTTCTTTGGAGAATGTAGAAACAGTGATTTCCAGCCCTAGAAACGAATGTAAGAGTTAGCAGTAAGAATGCGTTTAAAACACAGAAATCCCGCTTCTAACAAACTCATCTGCTGTGTGTTGGTTCCTTTTAGGCAGTTGCATCTATGTTTAGATTCAGCGAGTTAGAAACACGTTTCTTGTAATAGCTGCGTTTGGACATTCCAGAGTGCATGGGAGAACATGCTGTAAAGAGAAAATCTTGCTCTAAAACCAAAACGGAGCTATCTAGCAGTATGTTTGTCAATGTGTATATTCAACTTTCAGAGTTAAACTGATGTGTGTTTGCAGCAGTTCAGAAACCCTTTCTTTGGAGAATGTAGAAACAGTCATTTCCAGCCCTAGAAATGCATGTAAGAGTTAGCAGTAAGAATGCGTTTAAAACACAGAAAACCCGCTTCTTACAAACTCATCTGCTGTGTGTTGGTTCTTTTTAGGAAGTTGCGTCTATGTTTAGATTCAGCGAGGTAGAAACACGTCTCTTCTAAAAGCTGCGTTTGGACATTACAAAGTGCATGGGAGAATATGCTGTAAAGAGAAAATCTTGCTCTAAAACAAAACGGAGCTATCTAGCAGTATGTTTGTCAATGTGTGTATTCAACTTTCACAGTTAAACTGATGTGTGTTTGCAGCAGTTCAGAAATCCTTTCTTTGGAGAATGTAGAAACAGTCATTTCCAGCCCTAGAAACGCATGTAAGAGTTAGAAGTAAGAATGCGTTTAAAACACAGAAAACCCGCTTCTTACAAACTCATCTGCTGTGTGTTGGTTCCTTTTAGGAAGTTGCATCTATGTTTAGATTCAGCGAGGTAGAAACACGTTTCTTCAAAAAGCTGCGTTTGGACATTCCAGAGATGATGGGAGAACATGCTGTAAAGAGAAAATCTTGCTCTAAAACCAAAACGGAGCTATCTAGCAGTATGTTTGTCAATGTGTGTACTCAACTTCCAGAGTTAAACTGATGTGTTTTTGAAGCAGTTTAGAAACCCTTTCTTTGTAGAATGTAGAAACAGTCATTTCCAGCACTAGAAACGCATGTAAGAGTTAGCAGTAAGAATGCGTTTAAAACACAGAAAACCCGCTTCTTACAAACTCATCTGCTGTGTGTTGGTTCCTTTTAGGCAGTTGCATCTATTTTTAGATTCAGCGAGGTAGAAACACGTTTCTTCTAAAAGCTGCGTTTGGACATTCTAGAGTGCATGGGAGAACATGCTGTAAAGAGAAAATCTTGCTCTAAAACCAAAACGGAGCTATCTAGCAGTATGTTTGTCAATGTGTGTATTCAACTTTCAGAGTTAAACTGATGTGTGTTTGCAGCAGTTCAGAAAACCTTTCTTTGGAGAATGTAGAAACAGTCATTTCCAGCCCTAGAAACGCATGTAAGAGTTAGCAGTAAGAATGCGTTTAAAACACAGAAAACCCGCTTCTTCCAAACTCATCTGCTGTGTGTTGGTTCCTTTTAGGAAGGTGAATCTATGTTTAGATTCAGCGTGGTAGAAACAGGTTTCTTCCAAAAGCTGCGTTTGGACATTCCAGAGTGCATTGGAGAACATGCTGTAAAGAGAAATACCTTGCTCTAAAACCAAAACGAAGCTATCCAGCAGAATGTTTGTCAATGTGTGTATTCAACTTCCAGAGTTAAACTGATTTGTGTTTGCAGCAGTTCAGAAACCCTTTCTTTGGAGAATGTAGAAACAGTCATTTCCAGCCCTAGAAACGCATGTAAGATTTAGCAGTAAGAATGCGTTTAAAACACAGAAAACCCGCTTCTTTCAAACTCATCTGCTGTGTGTTGGTTCCTTTTAGGAAGTTGCATCTATGTTTAGATTCAGCGAGGTAGAAACACGTTTCTTCTAAAAGCTGCGTTTGGACATTCCAGAGATGATGGGAGAACATGCTGTAAAGAGAAAATCTTGCTCTAAAACCAAAACGGAGCTATCTAGCAGTATGTTTGTCAATGTGTGTACTCAACTTCCAGAGTTAAACTGATGTGTTTTTGAAGCAGTTTAGAAACCCTTTCTTTGTAGAATGTAGAAACAGTCATTTCCAGCCCTAGAAACGCATGTAAGATTTAGCAGTAAGAATGCGTTTAAAACACAGAAAACCCGCTTCTTACAAACTCATCTGCTGTGTGTTGGTTCCTTTTAGGAAGTTGCATCTATGTTTAGATTCAGCGAGGTAGAAACACGTTTCTTCTAAAAGCTGCGTTTGGACATTCCAGAGTGCATTGGAGAACATGCTGTAAAGAGAAATACCTTGCTCTAAAACCAAAACGAAGCAATCTAGCAGAATGTTTGTCAATGTGTGTATTCAACTTCCAGAGTTAAACTGATGTGTGTTTGCAGCAGTTCAGAAACCCTTTCTTTGGAGAATGTAGAAACAGTCATTTCCAGCCCTAGAAACGCATGTAAGAGTTAGCAGTAAGAATGCGTTTAAAACACAGAAAACCCGCTTCTTACAAACTCATCTGCTGTGTGTTGGTTCTTTTTAGGAAGTTGCGTCTATGTTTAGATTCAGCGAGGTAGAAACACGTCTCTTCTAAAAGCTGCGTTTGGACATTACAAAGTGCATGGGAGAATATGCTGTAAAGAGAAAATCTTGCTCTAAAACCAAAACGGAGCTATCTAGCAGTATGTTTGTCAATGCGTGTATTCAACTTTCAGAGGTAAACTGATGTGTGTTTGAAGCAGTTCAGAAACCCTTTCTTTGTAGAATGTAGAAACAGTAATTTCCAGCCCTAGAAACGCATGTAAGAGTTAGAAGTAAGAATGCGTTTAAAACACAGAAAACCCGCTTCTTACAAACTCATCTGCTGTGTGTTGGTTCCTTTTAGGAAGTTGCATCTATGTTTAGATTCAGCGAGGTAGAAACAGGTTTCTTCTAAAAGCTGCGTTTGGACATTCCAGAGATGATGGGAGAACATGCTGTAAAGAGAAAATCTTGCTCTAAAACCAAAACGGAGCTATCTAGCAGTATGTTTGTCAATGTGTGTACTCAACTTCCAGAGTTAAACTGATGTGTTTTTGAAGCAGTTTAGAAACCCTTTCTTTGTAGAATGTAGAAACAGTCATTTCCAGCACTAGAAACGCATGTAAGAGTTAGCAGTAAGAATGCGTTTAAAACACAGAAAACCCGCTTGTAACAAACTCATCTGCTGTGTGTTGGTTCCTTTTAGGCAGTTGCATCTATGTTTAGATTCAGCGAGGTAGAAACACGTTTCTTCTAAAAGCTGCGTTTGGACATTCTAGAGTGCATGGGAGAACATGCTGTAAAGAGAAAATCTTGCTCTAAAACCAAAACGGAGCTATCTAGCAGTATGTTTGTCAATGTGTGTATTCAACTTTCAGAGTTAAACTGATGTGTGTTTGCAGCAGTTCAGAAAACCTTTCTTTGGAGAATGTAGAAACAGTCATTTCCAGCCCTAGAAACGCATGTAAGAGTTAGCAGTAAGAATGCGTTTAAAACACAGAAAACCCGCTTCTTACAAACTCATCTGCTGTGTGTTGGTTCCTTTTAGGAAGGTGAATCTATGTTTAGATTCAGCGAGGTAGAAACAGGTTTCTTCTAAAAGCTGCGTTTGGACATTCCAGAGTGCATTGGAGAACATGCTGTAAAGAGAAATACCTTGCTCTAAAACCAAAACGAAGCTATCTAGCAGAATGTTTGTCAATGTGTGTATTCAACTTCCAGAGTTAAACTGATTTGTGTTTGCAGCAGTTCAGAAACCCTTTCTTTGGAGAATGTAGAAACAGTCATTTCCAGCCCTAGAAACGCATGTAAGAGTTAGCAGTAAGAATGCGTTTAAAACACAGAAAACCCGCTTCTTTCAAACTCATCTGCTGTGTGTTGGTTCCTTTTAGGAAGTTGCATCTATGTTTAGATTCAGCGAGGTAGAAACACGTTTCTTCTAAAAGCTGCGTTTGGACATTCCAGAGATGATGGGAGAACATGCTGTAAAGAGAAAATCTTGCTCTAAAACCAAAACGGAGCTATCTAGCAGTATGTTTGTCAATGTGTGTACTCAACTTCCAGAGTTAAACTGATGTGTTTTTGAAGCAGTTTAGAAACCCTTTCTTTGTAGAATGTAGAAACAGTCATTTCCAGCCCTAGAAACGCATGTAAGAGTTAGCAGTAAGAATGCGTTTAAAACACAGAAAACCCGCTTCTTACAAACTCATCTGCTGTGTGTTGGTTCCTTTTAGGAAGTTGCATCTATGTTTAGATTCAGCGAGGTAGAAACACGTTTCTTCTAAAAGCTGCGTTTGGACATTCCAGAGTGCATTGGAGAACATGCTGTAAAGAGAAATACCTTGCTCTAAAACCAAAACGAAGCAATCTAGCAGAATGTTTGTCAATGTGTGTATTCAACTTCCAGAGTTAAACTGATGTGTGTTTGCAGCAGTTCAGAAACCCTTTCTTTGGAGAATGTAGAAACAGTCATTTATAGCCCTAGAAACGCATGTAAGAGTTAGCAGTAAGAATGCGTTTAAAACACAGAAAACCCGCTTCTAACAAACTCATCTGCTGTGTGTTGGTTCCTTTTAGGCAGTTGCATCTATGTTTAGATTCAGCGAGGTAGAAACACGTTTCTTCTAAAAGCTGCGTTTGGACATTCTAGAGTGCATGGGAGAACATGCTGTAAAGAGAAAATCTTTCTCTAAAACCAAAACGGAGCGATCTAGCAGTATGTTTGTCAATGTGTGTATTCAACTTTCAGAGTTAAACTGATGTGTGTTTGCAGCAGTTCAGAAACCCTTTCTTTGGAGAATGTAGAAACAGTCATTTCCAGCCCTAGAAACGCATGTAAGAGTTACAAGTAAGAATGCGTTTAAAACACAGAAAACCCGCTTCTTACAAACTCATCTGCTGTGTGTTGGTTCCTTTTAGGAAGTTGCATCTATGTTTAGATTCAGCGAGGTAGAAACACGTTTCTTCTAAAAGCTGCGTTTGGACATTCCAGAGTGCATTGGAGAACATGCTGTAAAGAGAAATACCTTGCTCTAAAACCAAAACGAAGCTATCTAGCAGAATGTTTGTCAATGTGTGTATTCAACTTCCAGAGTTAAACTGATGTTTGATTGCAGCAGTTCAGAAACCCTTTCTTTGGAGAATGTAGAAACAGTCATTTCCAGCCCTAGAAACGCATGTAAGCGTTAGCAGAAAGAATGCGTTTAAAACACAGAAAACCCGCTTCTAACAAACTCATCTGCTGTGTGTTGGTTCCTTTTAGGCAGTTGCATCTATGTTTAGATTCAGCGAGGTAGAAACACGTTTCTTCTAAAAGCTGCGTTTGGACATTCTAGAGTGCATGGGAGAACATGCTGTAAAGAGAATATCTTGCTCTAAAACCAAAACGGAGCTATCTAGCAGTATGTTTGTCAATGTGTGTATTCAACTTTCAAAGTTAAACTGATGTGTGTTTGCAGCAGTTCAGAAACCCTTTCTTTGGAGAATGTAGAAACAGTCATTTCCAGCCCTAGAAACGCATGTAAGAGTTAGCAGTAAGAATGAGTTTAAAACACAGAAAACCCGCTTCTTACAAACTCATCTGCTTGTGTTGGTTCCTTTTAGAAAGTTGCATCTATGTTTAGATTCAGAGAGGTAGAAACACGTTTCTTCTAAAAGCTGCGTTTGGACATTCCAGAGTGCATTGGAGAACATGCTGTAAAGAGAAATACCTTGCTCTAAAACCAGAACGAATCTATCTAGCAGAATGTTTGTCAATGTGTCTATTCCACTTCCAGAGTTAAACTGATCTTTGTTTGCTGCAGTTCAGAAACCCTTTCTTTGCAGAATGTAGAAACAGTCATTTCCAGCCCTAGAAACGCATGTAAGAGTTAGCAGTAAGAATGCGTTTAAAACACAGAAAACCCGCTTCTTTCAAACTCATCTGCTGTGTGTTGGTTCCTTTTAGGAAGTTGCATCTATGTTTTGATTCAGCGAGGTAGAAACACGTTTCTTCTAAAAGCTGCGTTTGGACATTCCAGAGTGGATTGAAGAACAGGCTGTAAAGAGAAATACCTTGCTCTAAAACCAAAACGGAGCTATCTAGCAGAATGGTTGTCAATATGTGTATTCAACTTTCAGAGGTAAACTGATGTGTGTTTGCAGCAGTTCAGAAACCCTTTCTTTGGAGAATGTAGAAACAGTAATTTCCAGCCCTAGAAACGCATGTAAGAGTTAGCAGTAAGAATGCGTTTAAAACACAGAAAACCCGCTTCTTACAAACTCATCTGCTGTGTGTTGGTTCCTTTTAGGAAGTTGCATCTATGTTTAGATTCAGCGAGGTAGAAACACATTTCTTCTAAAAGCTGCGTTTGGACATTCCAGAGTGGATTGAAGAACAGGCTGTAAAGAGAAATACCTTGCTCTAAAACCAAAACGGAGCTATCTAGCAGAATGGTTGTCAATGTGTGTATTCAACTTCCAGAGTTGAACTGATGTGTGTTTGCAGCAGTTCAGAAACCCTTTCTTTGGAGAATGCAGAAAAAGTCATTTCCAGCCCTAGAAACGCATGTAAGAGTTAGATGTAAGAATGCGTTTAAAACACAGAAAACCCGCTTCTTACAAACTCATCTGCTGTGTGCTGGTTCCTTTTAGGAAGTTGCATCTATGTTTATATTCAGCGAGGTAGAAACACGTTTCTTCTAAAAGCTGCGTTTGGACATTCCAGATTGCATGGGAGAACATGCTGTAAAGAGAAAATCTTGCTCTAAAACCAAAACGGAGCTATCTAGCAGAATGTTTGTCAATGTGTCTATTCCACTTCCAGAGTTAAACTGATTTGTGTTTGCTGCAGTTCAGAAACCCTTTCTTTGGAGAATGTAGAAACAGTCATTTCCAGCCCTAGAAAAGCATGTAAGAGTTAGCAGTAAGAATGCGTTTAAAACACAGAAAACCCGCTTCATTCAAACTCATCTGCTGTGCGTTGGTTCCCTTTAGGAAGTTGCATCTATGTTTAGATTCAGCGAGGTAGAAACACATTTCTTCTAAAAGCTGCGTTTGGACATTCTAGAGTGCATGGGAGAATATGCTGTATAGAGAAAATCTTGCTCTAAAACCAAAACGGAGCTATCTAGCAGTATGTTTGTCAATGTGTGTATTCAACTTTCAGAGGTAAACTGATGTGTGTTTGAAGCAGTTCAGAAACCCTTTCTTTGGAGAATGTAGAAACAGTAATTTCCAGCCCTAGAAACGCATGTAAGAGTTAGAAGTAAGAATGCGTTTAAAACACAGAAAACCCGCTTCTTACAAACTCATCTGCTGTGTGGTGGTTCCTTTTAGGAAGTTGCATCTATGTTTAGATTCAGCGAGGTAGAAACACGTTTCTTCTAAAAGCTGCGTTTGGACATTCCAGAGATGATGGGAGAACATGCTGTAAAGAGAAAATCTTGCTCTAAAACCAAAACGGAGCTATCTAGCAGTATGTTTGTCAATGTGTGTACTCAACTTCCTGAGTTAAACTGATATGTTTTTGAAGCAGTTCAGAAACCCTTTCTTTGGAGAATGTAGAAACAGTCATTTCCAGCACTAGAAACGCATGTAAGATTTAGCAGTAAGAATGCGTTTAAAACACAGAAAACCCGCTTCTTACAAACTCATCTGCTGTGTGTTGGTTCCTTTTAGGAAGTTGCATCTATGTTTAGATTCAGCGAGGTAGAAACACATTTCTTCTAAAAGCTGCGTTTAGACATTCCAGAGTGCATTGGAGAACAGGGTGTAAAAAGAAAAAACCTTCCTCTAAAACCAAAACGGAGCTATCTAGCAGAATGTTTGTCAATGTGTGTATTCAACTTCCAGAGTTAAACTGATGTGTGTTTGCAGTAGTTCAGAAACCCTTTCTTTGGAGAATGTAGAAACAGTCATTTGCAGCCCTAGAAAAGCATGTAAGAGTTAGCAGTAAGAATGCGTTTAAAACACAGAAAACCCGCTTCATACAAACTCATCTGCTGTGTGTTGGTTCCTTTACGAAGTTGCATCTATGTTTAGATTCAGCGAGGTAGAAACACGTTTCTTCTAAAAGCTGCGTTTGGACATTCCAGAGTGCATTGGAGAACATGCTGTAAAGAGAAAATCTTGCTCTAAAACCAAAACGGAGCTATCTAGCAGTATGTTTGTCAATGTGTGTATTCAACTTTCAGAGTTAAACTGATGTGTGTTTGCAGCAGTTCAGAAACCCTTTCTTTGGAGAATGTAGAAACAGTCATTTCCAGCCCTAGAAACGCATGTAAGAGTTAGGAGTAAGAATGCGTTTAAAACACAGAAAACCCGCTTCTTACAAACTCATCTGCTGTGTGTTGGTTCCTTTTAGGAAGTTGCATCTATGTTTAGATTCAGCGAGGTAGAAACACGTTTCTTCTTAAAGCTGCGTTTGGACATTCCAGAGTGCATGGGAGAACATGCTGTAAAGAGAAATACCTTGCTCTAAAACCAAAACGAAGCTATCTAGCAGAATGTTTGTCAATGTGTGTATTCCACTTTTAGAGTTAAACAGATGTGTGTTTGCAGCAGTTCAGAAACCCTTTCTTTGGAGAATGCAGAAAAAGTCATTTCCAGCCCTAGAAACGTATGTTAAGAGTTAGAAGTAAGAATGCGTTTAAAACACAGAAAACCCTCTTCTTACAAACTCATCTGCTGTGTGTTGGTTCCTTTTAGGAAGTTGCATCTATGTTTAGATTCAGCGAGGTAGAAACACGTTTCTTCTAAAAGCTGCGTTTGGACATTCCAGAGTGCATGGGAGAACATGCTGTAAAGAGAAAATCTTGCTCTAAAACCAAAACGGAGCTATCTAGCAGTATGTTTGTCAATGTGTGTATTCAACTTTCAGAGTTAAACTGATGTGTGTTTGCAGCAGTTCAGAAACCCTTTCTTTGGAGAATGTAGAAACAGTCATTTCCAGCGCTAGAAACGCATGTATGAGTTAGAAGTAAGAATGCGTTTAAAACACAGAAAACCCGCTTCTTACAAACTCATCTGTTGTGTGTTGGTTCTTTTTAGGAAGTTGCGTCTATGTTTAGATTCAGCGAGGTAGAAACACGTCTCTTCTAAAAGCTGCGTTTGGACATTACAAAGTGCATGGGAGAACATGCTGTAAAGAGAAAATCTTGCTCTAAAACCAAAACGGAGCTATCTGGCAGTACGTTTGTCAATGTGTGCATTCAACTTTATGAGGTAAACTGATGTGTGTTTGAAGCAGTTCAGAAAACCTTTCTTTGTAGAATGTAGAAACAGTAATTTCCAGCCCTAGAAACGCATGTAAGAGTTAGCAGTAAGAATGCGTTTAAAACACAGAAAACGCGCTTCTTACAAACTCATCTGCTGTGTGGTGGTTCCTTTTAGGAAGTTGCATCTATGTTTAGATTCAGCGAGGTAGAAACACGTTTCTTCAAAAAGCTGCGTTTGGACATTCCAGAGTGCATGGGAGAACATGCTGTCAAGAGAAAATCTTGCTCTAAAACCAAAACGGAGCTATCTAGCAGTATGTTTGTCAATGTGTGTACTCAACTTCCAGAGTTAAACTGATGTGTTTTTGAAGCAGTTTAGAAACCCTTTCTTTTTAGAATGTAGAAACAGTCATTTCCAGCCCTAGAAACGCATGTAAGAGTTAGCAGTAAGAATGCGTTTAAAACACAGAAAACCCGCTTCTTACAAACTCATCTGCTGTGTTTTGGTTCCTTTTAGGCAGTTGCATCTATGTTTAGATTCAGCGAGGTAGAAACACGTTTCTTCTAAAAGCTGCGTTTGGACATTTTAGAGTGGATGGGAGAACATGCTGTAAAGAGAAAATCTTGCTCTAAAACCAAAACGGAGCTATCTAGCAGTATGTTTGTCAATGTGTGTTTTCAACTTTCAGAGTTAAACTGATGTGTGTTTGCAGCAGTTCAGAAACCCTTTCTTTGGAGAATGTAGAAACAGTCATTTCCAGCCCTAGAAACGCATGTAAGAGTTAGCAGTAAGAATGCGTTTAAAACACAGAAAACCCGCTTCTAACAAACTTATCTGCTGTGTGTTGGTTCCTTTTAGGCAGTTGCATCTATGTTTAGATTCAGCGAGGTAGAAACACGTTTCTTCTAAAAGCTGCGTTTGGACATTCTAGAGTGCATGGGAGAACATGCTGTAAAGAGAAAATCTTGCTCTAAAACCAAAACGGAGCTATCTAGCAGTACGTTTGTCATTGTGTGTATTCAACTTTATGAGGTAAACTGATGTGTGTTTGAAGCAGTTCAGAAACCCTTTCTTTGTAGAATGTAGAAACAGTAATTTCCAGCCCTAGAAACGCATGTAAGAGTTAGAAGTAAGAATGCGTTTAAAACACAGAAAACTCACTTCTTACAAACTCATCTGCTGTGTGTTGGTTCCTTTTAGGAAGTTGCATCTATGTTTAGATTCAGCGAGGTAGAAACACGTTTCTTCTAAAAGCTGCGTTTGGACATTCCAGAGTGCATGGGAGAACATGCTGTAAAGAGAAAATCTTGCTCTAAAACCAAAACGGAGCTATCTAGCAGTATGATTGTCAATGTGTGTACTCAACTTCCAGAGTTAAACTGATGTGTTTTTGAAGCAGTTTAGAAACCCTTTCTTTGTAGAATGTAGAAACAGTCATTTCCAGCCCTAGAAACGCATGTAAGAGTTAGAAGTAAGAATACGTTTAAAACACAGAAAACCCGCTTCTTACAAACTCATCTGCTGTGTGTTGGTTCCTTTTAGGAAGTTGCATCTATGTTTAGATTCAGCGAGGTAGAAACACGTTTCTTCTAAAAGCTGCGTTTGGACATTCCAGAGATGATGGGAGAACATGCTGTAAAGAGAAAATCTTGCTCTAAAACCAAAACGGAGCTATCTGGCAGTACGTTTGTCAATGTGTGTATTCAACTTTATGAGGTAAACTGATGTGTGTTTGAAGCAGTTCAGAAAACCTTTCTTTGTAGAATGTAGAAACAGTAATTTCCAGCCCTAGAAACGCATGTAAGAGTTAGCAGTAAGAATGCGTTTAAAAAACAGAAAACTCGCTTCTTACAAACTCATCTGCTGTGTGTTGGTTCCTTTTAGGAAGTTGCATCTATGTTTAGATTCAGCGAGGTAGAAACACGTTTCTTCTAAAAGCTGCGTTTGGACATTCCAGAGTGCATGGGAGAACATGCTGTAAAGAGAAAATCTTGCTCTAAAACCAAAACGGAGCTATCTAGCAGTATGTTTGTCAATGTGTGTATTCAACTTTCAGAGTTAAACTGATGTGTGTTTGCAGCAGTTCAGAAACCCTTTCTTTGGAGAATGTAGAAACAGTCATTTCCAGCCCTAGAAACGCATGTAAGAGTTAGAAGTAAGAATGCGTTTAAAACACAGAAAACCCGCTTCTTACAAACTCATCTGCTGTGTGTTGGTTCCTTTTAGGAAGTTGCATCTATGTTTAGATTCAGCGAGGTAGAAACACGTTTCTTCTAAAAGCTGCGTTTGGACATTCCAGAGATGACGGGAGAACATGCTGTAAAGAGAAAATCTTGCTCTAAAACCAAAATGGAGCTATCTAGCAGTATGTTTGTCAATGTGTGTACTCTACTTCCAGAGTTAAACTGATGTGTTTTTGAAGCAGTTTAGAAACCCTTTCTTTGTAGAATGTAGAAACAGTCATTTCCAGCACTAGAAACGCATGTAAGAGTTAGCAGTAAGAAATCGTTTAAAACACAGAAAACCCGCTTCTTACAAACTCATCTGCTGTGTGTTGGTTCCTTTTAGGAAGCTGCATCTATGTTTAGATTCAGCGAGGTAGAAACACGTTTCTTCTAAAAGCTGCGTTTGGACATTCCAGAGTGCATTGGAGAACATGCTGTAAAGAGACATACCTTGCTCTAAAACCAAAACGAAGCTATCTAGCTGAATGTTTGTCAATGTGTGTATTCAACTTCCAGAGTTAAACTGATGTGTGTTTGCAGCAGTTCAGAAACCCTTTCTTTGGAGAATGTAGAAACAGTCATTTCCAGCCCTAGAAACGCATGTAAGAGTTATCAGTAAGAATGCGTTTAAAACACAGAAAACCCGCTTCTTTCAAACTCATCTGCTGTGTGTTGGTTCCTTTTAGGAAGTTGCATCTATGTTTTGATTCAGCGAGGTAGAAACACGTTTCTTCTAAAAGCTGCGTTTGGACATTCCAGAGTGCATGGGAGAACATGCTGTATAGAGAAAATCTTGCTCTAAAACCAAAACGGAGCTATCTAGCAGTATGTTTGTCAATGTGTGTATTCAACTTTCAGAGGTAAATTGATGTGTGTTTGCAGCAGCTCAGAAACCCTTTCTTTGGAGAATGTAGAAACAGTCATTTCCAGCCCTAGAAACGCATGTAAGAGTTAGAAGTAAGAATGCGTTTAAAACACAGAAAACCCGCTTCTTACAAACTCATCTGCTGTGAGGTGGTTCCTTTTAGGAAGTTGCATCTATGTTTAGATTCAGCGAGGTAGAAACACGTTTCTTCTAAAAGCTGCGTTTGGACATTCCAGAGATGATGGGAGAACATGCTGTAAAGAGAAAATCTTGCTCTAAAACCAAAACGGAGATATCTAGCAGTATGTTTGTCAATGTGTGTACTCAACTTGCAGAGTTAAACTGATATGTTTTTGAAGCAGTTCAGAATCCCTTTCTTTGGAGAATGTAGAAACAGTCATTTCCAGCCCTAGAAACGCATGTAAGAGTTAGCAGTAAGAATGCGTTTAAAACCCAGAAAACCCGTTTCTTACAAACTCATCTGCTGTGTGTTGGTTCCTTTTAGGAAGTTGCATCTATGTTTAGATTCAGCGAGGTAGAAACACATTTCTTCTAAAAGCTGCGTTTAGACATTCCAGAGTGCATTGGAGAACAGGGTGTAAAAAGAAAAAACCTTCCTCTAAAACCAAAACGGAGCTATCTAGTAGAATGTTTGTCAATGTGTGTATTCAACTTCCAGAGTTAAACTGATGTGTGTTTGCAGCAGTTCAGAAACCCTTTCTTTGGAGAATGTAGAAACAGTCATTTGCAGCCCTAGAAAAGCATGTAAGAGTTAGCAGTAAGAATGCGTTTAAAACACAGAAAACCCGCTTCTTACAAACTCATCTGCTGTGTGTTGGTTCCTTTACGAAGTTGCATCTATGTTTAGATTCAGCGAGGTAGAAACACGTTTCTTCTAAAAGCTGCGTTTGGACATTCCAGAGTGCATGGGAGAACATGCTGTAAAGAGAAAATCTTGCTCTAAAACCAAAACGGAGCTATCTAGCAGTATGTTTGTCATTGTGTGTATTCAACTTTCAGAGTTAAACTGATGTGTGTTTGCAACAGTTCAGAAACCCTTTCTTTGGAGAATGTAGAAACAGTCATTTCCAGCCCTAGAAACGCATGTAAGAGTTAGAAGTAAGAATGCGTTTAAAACACAGAAAACCCGCTTCTTACAAACTCATCTGCTGTGTGTTGGTTCCTTTTAGGAAGTTGCATCTATGTTTAGATTCAGCGAGGTAGAAACACGTTTCTTCTAAAAGCTGCGTTTGGACATTCCAGAGTGCATGGGAGAACATGCTGTAAAGAGAAAAACCTTGCTCTAAAACCAAAATGAAACTATCTAGCAGAATGTTTGTCAATGTGTGTATTCCACTTCTAGAGTTAAACTGATGTGTGTTTGCAGCAGTTCAGAAACCCTTTCTTTGGAGAATGCAGAAAAAGTCATTTCCAGCCCTAGAAACGTATGTTAAGAGTTAGAAGTAAGAATGCGTTTAAAACACAGAAAACCCGCATCTCAAAAACTCATCTGCTGTGTGTTGGTTCTTTTTAGGAAGTTGCGTCTATGTTTAGATTCAGTGAGGTAGAAACACGTCTCTTCTAAAAGCTGCGTTTGGACATTACAAAGTGCATGGGAGAACATGCTGTAAAGAGAAAATCTTGCTCTAAAACCAAAACGGAGCTATCTAGCAGTACGTTTGTCAATGTGTGTATTCAACTTTATGAGGTAAACTGATGTGTGTTTGAAGCAGTTCAGAAACCCTTTCTTTGGAGAATGTAGAAACAGTAATTTCCAGCCCTAGAAACGCATGTAAAAGTTAGAAGTAAGAATGCGTTTAAAACACAGAAAACTCACTTCTTACAAACTCATCTAATGTGTGTTGGTTCCTTTTAGGAAGTTGCATCTATGTTTAGATTCAGCGAGGTAGAAACACGTTTCTTCTAAAAGCTGCGTTTGGACATTCCAGAGTGCATGGGAGAACATGCTGTAAAGAGAAAATCTTGCTCTAAAACCAAAACGGAGCTATCTAGCAGTATGTTTGTCAATGTGTGTACTCAACTTCCAGAGTTAAACTGATGTGTTTTTGAAGCAGTTTAGAAACCCTTTCTTTGTAGAATGTAGAAACAGTCATTTCCAGCCCTAGAAACGCATGTAAGAGTTGGAAGTAAGAATGCGTTTAAAACACAGAAAACCCGCTTCTTACAAACTCATCTGCTGTGTGGTGGTTCCTTTTAGGAAGTTGCATCTATGTTTAGATTCAGCGAGGTAGAAACACGTTTCTTCTAAAAGCTGCGTTTGGACATTCCAGAGATGATGGGAGAACATGCTGTAAAGAGAAAATCTTGCTCTAAAACCAAAACGGAGCTATCTGGCAGTACGTTTGTCAATGTGTGTATTCAACTTTATGAGGTAAACTGATGTGTGTTTGAAGCAGTTCAGAAAACCTTTCTTTGTAGAATGTAGAAACAGTAATTTCCAGCCCTAGAAACGCATGTAAGAGTTAGCAGTAAGAATGCGTTTAAAACACAGAAAACCCGCTTCTTACAAACTCATCTGCTGTGTGGTGGTTCCTTTTAGGAAGTTGCATCTATGTTTAGATTCAGCGAGGTAGAAACATGTTTCTTCTAAAAGCTGCGTTTGGACATTCCAGAGTGCATGGGAGAACATGCTGTCTAGAGAAAATCTTGCTCTAAAACCAAAACGGAGCTATCTAGCAGTATGTTTGTCAATGTGTGTATTCAACTTTCAGAGTTAAACTGATGTGTGTTTGCAGCAGTTCAGAAACCCTTTCTTTGGAGAATGTAGAAACAGTCATTTCCAGCCCTAGAAACGCATGTAAGAGTTAGAAGTAAGAATGCGTTTAAAACACAGAAAACCCGCTTCTTACAAACTCTTCTGCTGTGTGTTGGTTCCTTTTAGGAAGTTGCATCTATGTTTAGATTCAGCGAGGTAGAAACACGTTTCTTCTAAAAGCTGCGTTTGGACATTCCAGAGATGACGGGAGAACATGCTGTAAAGAGAAAATCTTGCTCTAAAACCAAAATGGAGCTATCTAGCAGTATGTTTGTCAATGTGTGTACTCAACTTCCAGAGTTAAACTGATGTGTTTTTGAAGCGGTTTAGAAACCCTTTCTTTGTAGAATGTAGAAACAGTCATTTCCAGCACTAGAAACGCATGTAAGAGTTAGCAGTAAGAAATCGTTTAAAACACAGAAAACCCGCTTCTTACAAACTCATCTGCTGTGTGTTGGTTCCTTTTAGGAAGCTGCATTTATGTTTAGATTCAGCGAGGTAGAAACACGTTTCTTCTAAAAGCTGCGTTTGGACATTCCAGAGTGCATTGGAGAACATGCTGTAAAGAGAAATACCTTGCTCTAAAACCAAAACGAAGCTATCTAGCGGAATGTTTGTCAATGTGTGTATTCAACTTCCAGAGTTAAACTGATGTGTGTTTGCAGCAGTTCAGAAACCCTTTCTTTGGAGAATGTAGAAACAGTCATTTCCAGCCCTAGAAACGCATGTAAGAGTTAGCAGTAAGAATGCGTTTAAAACACAGAAAACCCGCTTGTAACAAACTCATCTGCTGTGTGTTGGTTCCTTTTAGGCAGTTGCATCTATGTTTAGATTCAGCGAGGTAGAAACACGTTTCTTCTAAAAGCTGCGTTTGGACATTCTAGAGTGCCTGGGAGAACATGCTGTAAAGAGAAAATCTTGCTCTAAAACCAAAACGGAGCTATCTAGCAGTATGTTTGTCAATGTGTGTATTCAACTTTCAGAGTTAAACTGATGTGTGTTTGCAGCAGTTCAGAAACCCTTTCTTTCGAGAATGTAGAAGCAGTCATTATCAGCTTTAGAAACGCATGTTAAGAGTTAGAAGTAAGAATGCGTTTAAAACACAGAAAACCCGCTTCTTACAAACTCATCTGCTGTGTGTTGGTTCCTTTTAGGAAGTTGCATCTATGTTTAGATTCAGCGAGGTAGAAACACGTTTCTTCTAAAAGCTGCGTTTGGATATTCCAGAGTGCATTGGAGAACATGCTGTAAAGAGAAATACCTTGCTCTAAAACCAAAACGTAGCTATCTAGCAGAATGTTTGCATGTGTGTATTCAACTTCCAGAGTTAAACTGATGTGTGTTTGCAGCAGTTCAGAAACCCTTTCTTTGAAGAATGTAGAAACAGTCATTTCCAGCCCTAGAAACGCATGTAAGAGTTAGCAGTAAGAATGCGTTTAAAACACAGAAAACCCGCTTCTAACAAACTCATCTGCTGTGTGTTGGTTCCTTTTAGGCAGTTGCATCTATGTTTAGATTCAGCGAGGTAGAAACACGTTTCTTCTAAAAGCTGCGTTTGGACATTCTAGAGTGCATGGGAGAACATGCTGTAAAGAGAAAATCTTGCTCTAAAACCAAAACGGAGCTATCTAGCAGTATGTTTGTCAATGTGTGTATTCAACTTTCAGAGTTAAACTGATGTGTGTTTGCAGCAGTTCAGAAACCCTTTCTTTGGAGAATGTAGAAACAGTCATTTCCAGCCCTAGAAACGCATGTAAGAGTTAGAAGTAAGAATGCGTTTAAAACACAGAAAACCCGCTTCTTACAAACTCATCTGCTGTGTGTTGGTTCCTTTTAGAAAGTTGCATCTATGTTTAGATTCAGAGAGGTAGAAACACGTTTCTACTAAAAGCTTCGTTTGGACATTCCAGAGTGCATGGGAGAACATGCTGTAAAGAGAAATACCTTGCTCTAATTCCAGAACGAAGCTATCTAGCAGAATGATTGTCAATGTGTCTATTCCACTTCCAGAGTTAAACTGATTTGTGTTTGCTGCAGGTCAGAAACCCTTTCTTTGGAGAATGTAGAAACAGTCATTTCCAGCCCTAGAAACGCATGTAAGAGTTAGCAGTAAGAATGCGTTTAAAACACAGAAAACACGCTTCATTCAAACTCTTCTGCTGTCTGTTGGTTCCTTTTAGGAAGTTGCATCTATGTTTTGATTCAGGAGGTAGAAACACGTTTCTTCTAAAAGCTGCGTTTGGACATTCCAGAGTGCATGGGAGAATATGCTGTATAGAGAAAATCTTGCTCTAAAACCAAAACGGAGCTATCTAGCAGTATGTTTGTCAATGTGTGCATTCAACTTTCAGAGGTAAACTGATGTGTGTTTGAAGCAGTTCAGAAATCCTTTCTTTGGAGAATGTAGAAACAGTAATTTCCAGCCCTAGAAACGCATGTAAGAGTTAGCAGTAAGAATGCGTTTTAAACACAGAAAACCCGCTTCTTACAAACTCATCTGCTGTGTGGTGGTTCCTTTTAGGAAGTTGCATCTATGTTTAGATTCAGCGAGGTAGAAACACGTTTCTTCTAAAAGCTGCGTTTGGACATTCCAGAGATGATGGGAGAACATGCTGTAAAGAGAAAATCTTGCTCTAAAACAAAAACGGAGCTATCTAGCAGTATGTTTGTCAATGTGTGTACTCAACTTCCAGAGTTAAACTGATATGTTTTTGAAGCAGTTCAGAAACCCTTTCTTTGGAAAATGTAGAAACAGTCATTTCCAGCACTAGAAACGCATGTAAGAGTTAGCAGTAAGAATGCGTTTAAAACACAGAAAACCCGCTTCTTACAAACTCATCTGCTGTGTGTTGGTTCCTTTTAGGAAGTTGCATCTATTTTTAGATTCAGCGAGGTAGAAACACATTTTTTCTAAAAGCTGCGTTTAGACATTCCAGAGTGCATTGGAGAACAGGCTGTAAAAAGAAAAAACCTTCCTCTAAAACCAAAACGGATCTATCTAGCAGAATGTTTGTCAATGTGTGTATTCAACTTCCAGAGTTAAACTGATGTGTGTTTGAAGCAGTTCAGAAACCCTTTCTTTGGAGAATGTAGAAACAGTCATTTCCAGCCCTAGAAAAGTATGTAAGAGTTAGCAGTAAGAATGCGTTTAAAACACAGAAAACCCGCTTCTTACAAACTCATCTGCTGTGTGTTGGTTCCTTTACGAAGTTGCATCTATGTTTAGATTCAGCGATGTAGAAACACGTTTCTTCTAAAAGCTGCGTTTGGACATTCCAGAGATGATGGGAGAACATGCTGTAAAGAGAAAATCTTGCTCTAAAACGAAAACGGAGCTATCTAGCAGTATGTTTGTCAATGTGTGTACTCAACTTCCAGAGTTAAACTGATGTGTTTTTGAAGCAGTTTAGAAACCCTTTATATGTAGAATGTAGAAAAAGTCATTTCCAGCCCTAGAAACGCATGTAAGAGTTAGCAGTAAGAATGCGTTTAAAACACAGAAAACCCGCTTCTTACAAACTCATCTGCTGTGTGTTGGTTCCTTTTAGGAAGTTGCATCTATGTTTAGATTCAGCGAGGTAGAAACACGTTTCTTCTAAAAGCTGCGTTTGTACATTCCAGAGTGCATTGGAGAACATGCTGTAAAGAGAAATACCTTGCTCTAAAACCAAAACGAAGCTATCTAGCAGAATGTTTGTCAATGTGTGTATTCAACTTCCAGAGTTAAACTGATGTGTGTTTGCAGCAGTTCAGAAACCCTTTCTTTGGAGAATGTAGAAACAGTCATTTCCAGCCCTAGAAACGCATGTAAGAGTTAGCAGTAAGAATGCGTTTAAAACACAGAAAACCCGCTTCTAACAAACTCATCTGCTGTGTGTTGGTTCCTTTTAGGCAGTTTCATCTATGTTTAGATTCAGCGAGGTAGAAACACGTTTCTTCTAAAAGCTGCCATTGGACATTCTAGAGTGCATGGGAGAACATGCTGTAAAGAGAAAATCTTGCTCTAAAACCAAAACGGAGCTATCTAGCAGAATGTTTGTCAATGTGTGTATTCAACTTTCAGAGTTAAACTGATGTGTGTTTGCAGCAGTTCAGAAACCCTTTCTTTGGAGAATGTAGAAGCAGTCATTTTCAGCTTTAGAAACGCATGTTAAGAGTTAGAAGTAAGAATGCGTTTAAAACACAGAAAACCCGCTTCTTACAAACTCATCAGCTGTGTGTTGGTTCCTTTTAGGAAGTTGCATCTATGTTTAGATTCAGGGAGGTAGAAACACGTTTCTTCTAAAAGCTGCATTTTGACATTCCAGAGTGCATGGGAGAACATGCTGTAAAGAGAAAATCATGCTCTAAAACGAAAACGGAGCTATCTAGCAGTATGTTTTTCAATGTGTGTATTCAACTTTCAGAGTTAAACTGATGTGTGTTTGCAGCAGTTCAGAAACCCTTTCTTTGGAGAATGTAGAAACAGTCATTTCCAGCCCTAGAAACGCATGTTAAGAGTTAGAAGTAAGAATGCGTTTAAAACACAGAAAACCCGCTTCTTACAAACTCACCTGCTGTGTGTTGGTTCCTTTTAGGAAGTTGCATCTATGTTTATATTCAGCGAGGTAGAAACACGTTTCTTCTAAAAGCTGCGTTTGGACATTCCAGAGTGCATGGGAGAACATGCTGTAAAGAGAAAATCTTGCTCTAAAACCAAAACGGAGCTATCAAGCAGTATGTTTGTCAATGTGTGTATTCAACGTCCAGAGTTATACTGATGTGTGTTTGAAGCAGTTCAGAAACCCTTTCTTTGGAGAATGTAGAAACAGTCATTTCCAGCCCTAGAAACGCATGTAAGAGTTAGCAGTAAGAATGCGTTTAAAACACAGAAAACCCGCTTCTTACAAACTCATCTGCTGTGTGTTGGTTCCTTTTAGGAAGTTGCATCTATGTTTAGATTAAGCGAGGTAGAAACACGTTTCTTCTAAATGCTGCGTTTGGACATTCCAGAGTGCATTGGAGAACATGCAGTAAAGAGAAATACCTTGCTCTAAAACCAAAACGAAGCTATCTAGCAGAATGTTTGTCAATGTGTGTATTCAACTTCCAGAGTTAAACTGATGTGTGTTTGCAGCAGTTCAGAAACCCTTTCTTTGGAGAATGTAGAAACAGTCATTTCCAGCCCTAGAAACGCATGTAAGAGTTAGCAGTAAGAATGCGTTTAAAACACAGAAAACCCGCTTCTTTCAAACTCATCTGCTGTGTGTTGGTTCCTTTTAGGAAGTTGCATCTATGTTTTGATTCAGCGAGGTAGAAACACGTTTCTTCTAAAAGCTGCGTTTGGACATTCCAGAGTGCATGGGAGAACATGCTGTATAGAGAAAATCTTGCTCTAAAACCAAAACGGAGCTATCTAGCAGTATGTTTGTCAATGTGTGTATTCAACTTTCAGAGGGAAATTGATGTGTGTTTGCAGCAGTTCAGAAACCCTTTCTTTGGAGAATGTAGAAACAGTAATTTCCAGCCCTAGAAACGCATGTAAGAGTTAGAAGTAAGAATGCGTTTAAAACACAGAAAACCCGCTTCTTACAAACTCATCTGCTGTGTGGTGGTTACTTTTAGGAAGTTGCATCTATGTTTAGATTCAGCGAGGTAGAAACACGTTTCTTCTAAAAGCTGCGTTTGGACATTCCAGAGATGATGGGAGAACATGCTGTAAAGAGAAAATCTTGCTCTAAAACCAAAACGGAGATATCTAGCAGTATGTTTGTCAATGTGTGTACTCAACTTGCAGAGTTAAACTGATATGTTTTTGAAGCAGTTCAGAAACCCTTTCTTTGGATAATGTAGAAACAGTCATTTCCAGCCCTAGAAACGCATGTAAGAGTTAGCAGTAAGAATGCGTTTAAAACACAGAAAACCCGTTTCTTACAAACTCATCTGCTGTGTGTTGGTTCCTTTTAGGAAGTTGCATCTATGTTTAGATTCAGCGAGGTAGAAACACGTTTCTTCTAAAAGCTGCGTTTGGACATTCCAGAGTGGATTGGAGAACAGGCTGTAAAGAGAAATACCTTGCTCTAAAACCAAAACGGAGCTATCTAGCAGAATGGTTGTCAATGTGTGTATTCAACTTCCAGAGTTGAACTGATGTATGTTTGCAGCAGTTCAGAAACCCTTTCTTTGGAGAATGCAGAAAAAGTCATTTCCAGCCCTAGAAACGCATGTAAGAGTTAGATGTAAGAATGCGTTTAAAACACAGAAAACCCGCTTCTTACAAACTCATCTGCTGTGTGTTGGTTCCTCTTAGGAAGTTGCATCTATGTTTAGATTAAGCGAGGTAGAAATACGTTTCTTCTAAAAGCTGCAGTTGGACATTCCAGAGTGCATGGGAGAACATGCTGTAAAGAGAAAATCTTGCTCTAAAACCAAAACGGAGCTATCTAGCAGTATGTTTGTCAATGTGTGTATTCAACTTTCAGAGTTAAACTGATGTGTGTTTGCAGCAGTTCAGAAACCCTTTCTTTGGAGAATGTAGAAACAGTCATTTCCAGCCCTAGAAACGCATGTTTAGAGTTAGAAGTAAGAATGCGTTTAAAACACAGAAAACCCGCTTCTTACAAACTCACCTGCTGTGTGTTGGTTCCTTTTAGGAAGTTGCATCTATGTTTATATTCAGCGAGGTAGAAACACGTTTCTTCTAAAAGCTGCGTTTGGACATTCCAGAGTGCATGGGAGAACATGCTGTAAAGAGAAAATCTTGCTCTAAAACCAAAACGGAGCTATCTAGCAGTATGTTAGTCAATGTGTGTATTCAACGTCCAGAGTTAAACTGATGTGTGTTTGAAGCAGTTCAGAAACCCTTTCTTTGGAGAATGTAGAAACAGTCATTTTCAGCCCTAGAAACGCATGTAAGAGTTAGAAGTAAGAATGCGTTTATAACACTGAAAACCCGCATCTTACAAACTCATCTGCTGTGTGTTGGTTCCTTTTAGGAAGTTGCATCTATGTTTAGATTCAGCGAGGTAGAAAGACGTTTCTTCTAAAAGCTGCGTTTGGACATTCCAGAGAGCATTGGAGAACAGGCTGTAAAGAGAAAAACCTTGCTCCAAAACCAAAACGGAGCTATCTAGCAGAATGTTTGTCAAAGTGTGTATTCAACTTCCAGAGTTAAACTGATGTTTGTTTGCAGCAGTTCAGAAACCCTTTGTTTGGAGAATGTAGAAACAGTCATTTCCAGCCCTAGAAACGCATGTAAAAGTTAGCAGTAAGAATGCGTTTAAAACACAGAAAACCCACTTCTTAAAAACTCATGTGCTGTGTGTTGGTTCCTTTTAGGAAGTTGCATCTATGTTTAGATTAAGCGAGGTAGAAACACGTTTCTTCTAAAAGCTGCATTTGGACATTCCAGAGTGCATGGGAGAACAAGCTGTAAAGAGAAAATCTTGCTCTAAAATCAAAACGGAGCTATCTAGCAGTATGTTTGTCAATGTGTGTATTCAACTTTCAGAGTTAAACTGATGTGTGTTTACAGCAGTTCAGAAACCCTTTCTTTGGAGAATGTAGAAACAGTCATTTCCAGCCCTAGAAACGCATGTTAAGAGTTAGAAGTAAGAATGCGTTTAAAACACAGAAAACCCGCTTCTTACAAACTCATCTGCTGTGTGTTGGTTCCTTTACGAAGTTGCATCTATGTTTAGATTCAGCGAGGTAGAAACACGTTTCTTCTAAAAGCTGCGTTTGGACATTCCAGAGTGCATGGGAGAACATGCTGTAAAGAGAAAATCTTGCTCTAAAACCAAAACGGAGCTATCTAGCAGTATGTTTGTCAATGGGTGTATTCCACTTCCAGAGTTAAACTGATGTGTGTTTGCAGCAGTTCAGAAACCCTTTCTTTGGAGAATGTAGAAACAGTCATTTCCAGCCCTAGAAACGCATGTAAGAGTTAGAAGTAAGAATGCGTTTAAAACACAGAAAACCCGCTTCTTACAAACTCATCTGCTGTGTGTTGGTTCCTTTTAGGAAGTTGCATCTATATTTAGATTCAGCCAGGTAGAAACACGTTTCTTCTAAAAGCTGCGTTTGGACATTCCAGAGTGCATGGGAGAACATGCTGTAAAGAGAAAATCTTGCTCTAAAACCAAAACGGAGCTATCTAGCAGTATGTTTGTCAATGTGTGTACTCAACTTCCAGAGTTAAACTGATGTGTTTTTGAAGCAGTTTAGAAACCCTTTCTTTGTAGAATGTAGAAACAGTCATTTCCAGCCCTAGAAACGCATGTAAGAGTTAGAAGTAAGAATGCGTTTAAAACACAGAAAACCCGCTTCTTACAAACTCATCTTCTGTGTGGTGGTTCCTTTTAGTAAGTTGCATCTATGTTTAGATTCAGCGAGGTAGAAACACGTTTCTTCTAAAAGCTGCGTTTGGACATTCCAGAGATGATGGGAGAACATGCTGTAAAGAGAAAATCTTGCTCTAAAACCAAAACGGAGCTATCTAGCAGTATGTTTGTCAATGTGTGTACTCAACTACCAGAGTTGAACTGATGTGTTTTTGAAGCAGTTTAGAAACCCTTTCTTTGTAGAATGTAGAAACAGTCATTTCCAGCCCTAGAAACGCATGTAAGAGTTAGCAGTAAGAATGCGTTTAAAACACAGAAAACCCGCTTCTTACAAACTCATCTGCTGTGTGTTGGTTCCTTTTAGGAAGTTGCATCTATGTTTAGATTCAGCGAGGTAGAAACACGTTTCTTCTAAAAGCTGCGTTTGGACATTCCAGAGTGGATTGGAGAACAGGCTGTAAAGAGAAATACCTTGCTCTAAAACCAAAACGGAGCTATCTAGCAGAATGGTTGTCAATGTGTGTATTCAACTTCCAGAGTTGAACTGATGTATGTTTGCAGCAGTTCAGAAACCCTTTCTTTGGAGAATGCAGAAAAAGTCATTTCCAGCCCTAGAAACGCATGTAAGAGTTAGATGTAAGAATGCGTTTAAAACACAGAAAACCCGCTTCTTACAAACTCATCTGCTGTGTGTTGGTTCCTCTTAGGAAGTTGCATCTATGTTTAGATTAAGCGAGGTAGAAATACGTTTCTTCTAAAAGCTGCAGTTGGACATTCCAGAGTGCATGGGAGAACATGCTGTAAAGAGAAAATCTTGCTCTAAAACCAAAACGGAGCTATCTAGCAGTATGTTTGTCAATGTGTGTATTCAACTTTCAGAGTTAAACTGATGTGTGTTTGCAGCAGTTCAGAAACCCTTTCTTTGGAGAATGTAGAAACAGTCATTTCCAGCCCTAGAAACGCATGTTTAGAGTTAGAAGTAAGAATGCGTTTAAAACACAGAAAACCCGCTTCTTACAAACTCACCTGCTGTGTGTTGGTTCCTTTTAGGAAGTTGCATCTATGTTTATATTCAGCGAGGTAGAAACACGTTTCTTCTAAAAGCTGCGTTTGGACATTCCAGAGTGCATGGGAGAACATGCTGTAAAGAGAAAATCTTGCTCTAAAACCAAAACGGAGCTATCTAGCAGTATGTTAGTCAATGTGTGTATTCAACGTCCAGAGTTAAACTGATGTGTGTTTGAAGCAGTTCAGAAACCCTTTCTTTGGAGAATGTAGAAACAGTCATTTTCAGCCCTAGAAACGCATGTAAGAGTTAGAAGTAAGAATGCGTTTATAACACTGAAAACCCGCATCTTACAAACTCATCTGCTGTGTGTTGGTTCCTTTTAGGAAGTTGCATCTATGTTTAGATTCAGCGAGGTAGAAAGACGTTTCTTCTAAAAGCTGCGTTTGGACATTCCAGAGAGCATTGGAGAACAGGCTGTAAAGAGAAAAACCTTGCTCCAAAACCAAAACGGAGCTATCTAGCAGAATGTTTGTCAAAGTGTGTATTCAACTTCCAGAGTTAAACTGATGTTTGTTTGCAGCAGTTCAGAAACCCTTTGTTTGGAGAATGTAGAAACAGTCATTTCCAGCCCTAGAAACGCATGTAAAAGTTAGCAGTAAGAATGCGTTTAAAACACAGAAAACCCACTTCTTAAAAACTCATGTGCTGTGTGTTGGTTCCTTTTAGGAAGTTGCATGTATGTTTAGATTAAGCGAGGTAGAAACACGTTTCTTCTAAAAGCTGCATTTGGACATTCCAGAGTGCATGGGAGAACAAGCTGTAAAGAGAAAATCTTGCTCTAAAATCAAAACGGAGCTATCTAGCAGTATGTTTGTCAATGTGTGTATTCAACTTTCAGAGTTAAACTGATGTGTGTTTACAGCAGTTCAGAAACCCTTTCTTTGGAGAATGTAGAAACAGTCATTTCCAGCCCTAGAAACGCATGTTAAGAGTTAGAAGTAAGAATGCGTTTAAAACACAGAAAACCCGCTTCTTACAAACTCATCTGCTGTGTGTTGGTTCCTTTACGAAGTTGCATCTATGTTTAGATTCAGCGAGGTAGAAACACGTTTCTTCTAAAAGCTGCGTTTGGACATTCCAGAGTGCATGGGAGAACATGCTGTAAAGAGAAAATCTTGCTCTAAAACCAAAACGGAGCTATCTAGCAGTATGTTTGTCAATGGGTGTATTCCACTTCCAGAGTTAAACTGATGTGTGTTTGCAGCAGTTCAGAAACCCTTTCTTTGGAGAATGTAGAAACAGTCATTTCCAGCCCTAGAAACGCATGTAAGAGTTAGAAGTAAGAATGCGTTTAAAACACAGAAAACCCGCTTCTTACAAACTCATCTGCTGTGTGTTGGTTCCTTTTAGGAAGTTGCATCTATATTTAGATTCAGCCAGGTAGAAACACGTTTCTTCTAAAAGCTGCGTTTGGACATTCCAGAGTGCATGGGAGAACATGCTGTAAAGAGAAAATCTTGCTCTAAAACCAAAACGGAGCTATCTAGCAGTATGTTTGTCAATGTGTGTACTCAACTTCCCGAGTTAAACTGATGTGTTTTTGAAGCAGTTTAGAAACCCTTTCTTTGTAGTATGTAGAAACAGTCATTTCCAGCCCTAGAAACGCATGTAAGAGTTAGAAGTAAGAATGCGTTTAAAACACAGAAAACCCGCTTCTTACAAACTCATCTTCTGTGTGGTGGTTCCTTTTAGTAAGTTGCATCTATGTTTAGATTCAGCGAGGTAGAAACACGTTTCTTCTAAAAGCTGCGTTTGGACATTCCAGAGATGATGGGAGAACATGCTGTAAAGAGAAAATCTTGCTCTAAAACCAAAACGGAGCTATCTAGCAGTATGTTTGTCAATGTGTGTACTCAACTACCAGAGTTGAACTGATGTGTTTTTGAAGCAGTTTAGAAACCCTTTCTTTGTAGAATGTAGAAACAGTCATTTCCAGCCCTAGAAACGCATGTAAGAGTTAGCAGTAAGAATGCGTTTAAAACACAGAAAACCCGCTTCTTACAAACTCATCTGCTGTGTGTTGGTTCCTTTTAGGAAGTTGCATCTATGTTTAGATTCAGCGAGGTAGAAACACGTTTCTTCTAAAAGCTGCGTTTGGACATTCCAGAGTGGATTGGAGAACAGGCTGTAAAGAGAAATACCTTGCTCTAAAACCAAAACGGAGCTATCTAGCAGAATGGTTGTCAATGTGTGTATTCAACTTCCAGAGTTGAACTGATGTATGTTTGCAGCAGTTCAGAAACCCTTTCTTTGGAGAATGCAGAAAAAGTCATTTCCAGCCCTAGAAACGCATGTAAGAGTTAGATGTAAGAATGCGTTTAAAACACAGAAAACCCGCTTCTTACAAACTCATCTGCTGTGTGTTGGTTCCTCTTAGGAAGTTGCATCTATGTTTAGATTAAGCGAGGTAGAAATACGTTTCTTCTAAAAGCTGCAGTTGGACATTCCAGAGTGCATGGGAGAACATGCTGTAAAGAGAAAATCTTGCTCTAAAACCAAAACGGAGCTATCTAGCAGTATGTTTGTCAATGTGTGTATTCAACTTTCAGAGTTAAACTGATGTGTGTTTGCAGCAGTTCAGAAACCCTTTCTTTGGAGAATGTAGAAACAGTCATTTCCAGCCCTAGAAACGCATG
Source organism: Saimiri boliviensis (assembly GCF_048565385.1). Lineage (NCBI taxonomy): Eukaryota > Metazoa > Chordata > Mammalia > Primates > Cebidae > Saimiri > Saimiri boliviensis. The sequence goes on along the minus strand of NC_133454.1, from coordinate 29,037,854 downwards.
TTAAGAGTTAGAAGTAAGAATGCGTTTAAAACACAGAAAACCCGCTTCTTACAAACTCACCTGCTGTGTGTTGGTTCCTTTTAGGAAGTTGCATCTATGTTTATATTCAGCGAGGTAGAAACACGTTTCTTCTAAAAGCTGCGTTTGGACATTCCAGAGTGCATGGGAGAACATGCTGTAAAGAGAAAATCTTGCTCTAAAACCAAAACGGAGCTATCTAGCAGTATGTTAGTCAATGTGTGTATTCAACGTCCAGAGTTAAACTGATGTGTGTTTGAAGTAGTTCAGAAACCCTTTCTTTGGAGAATGTAGAAACAGTCATTTTCAGCCCTAGAAACGCATGTAAGAGTTAGAAGTAAGAATGCGTTTATAACACTGAAAACCCGCATCTTACAAACTCATCTGCTGTGTGTTGGTTCCTTTTAGGAAGTTGCATCTATGTTTAGATTCAGCGAGGTAGAAACACGTTTCTTCTAAAAGCTGCGTTTGGACATTCCAGAGAGCATTGGAGAACAGGCTGTAAAGAGAAAAACCTTGCTCCAAAACCAAAACGGAGCTATCTAGCAGAATGTTTGTCAAAGTGTGTATTCAACTTCCAGAGTTAAACTGATGTTTGTTTGCAGCAGTTCAGAAACCCTTTGTTTGGAGAATGTAGAAACAGTCATTTCCAGCCCTAGAAACGCATGTAAAAGTTAGCAGTAAGAATGAGTTTAAAACACAGAAAACCCACTTCTTAAAAACTCATGTGCTGTGTGTTGGTTCCTTTTAGGAAGTTGCATCTATGTTTAGATTAAGCGAGGTAGAAACACGTTTCTTCTAAAAGCTGCATTTGGACATTCCAGAGTGCATGGGAGAACAAGCTGTAAAGAGAAAATCTTGCTGTAAAATCAAAACGGAGCTATCTAGCAGTATGTTTGTCAATGTGTGTATTCAACTTTCAGAGTTAAACTGATGTGTGTTTACAGCAGTTCAGAAACCCTTTCTTTGGAGAATGTAGAAACAGTCATTTCCAGCCCTAGAAACGCATGTAAGAGTTAGAAGTAAGAATGCGTTTAAAACACAGAAAACCCGCTTCTTACAAACTCATCTGCTGTGTGTTGGTTCCTTTTAGGAAGTTGCATCTATGTTTAGATTCAGCGAGGTAGAAACACGTTTCTTCTAAAAGCTGCGTTTGGACATTCCAGAGTGCATGGGAGAACATGCTGTAAAGAGAAAAACCTTGCTCTAAAACCAAAATGAAACTATCTAGCAGAATGTTTGTCAATGTGTGTATTCCACTTCTAGAGTTAAACTGATGTGTGTTTGCAGCAGTTCAGAAACCCTTTCTTTGGAGAATGCAGAAAAAGTCATTTCCAGCCCTAGAAACGTATGTTAAGAGTTAGAAGTAAGAATGCGTTTAAAACACAGAAAACCCGCATCTCAAAAACTCATCTGCTGTGTGTTGGTTCTTTTTAGGAAGTTGCGTCTATGTTTAGATTCAGTGAGGTAGAAACACGTCTCTTCTAAAAGCTGCGTTTGGACATTACAAAGTGCATGGGAGAACATGCTGTAAAGAGAAAATCTTGCTCTAAAACCAAAACGGAGCTATCTAGCAGTACGTTTGTCAATGTGTGTATTCAACTTTATGAGGTAAACTGATGTGTGTTTGAAGCAGTTCAGAAACCCTTTCTTTGGAGAATGTAGAAACAGTAATTTCCAGCCCTAGAAACGCATGTAAAAGTTAGAAGTAAGAATGCGTTTAAAACACAGAAAACTCACTTCTTACAAACTCATCTAATGTGTGTTGGTTCCTTTTAGGAAGTTGCATCTATGTTTAGATTCAGCGAGGTAGAAACACGTTTCTTCTAAAAGCTGCGTTTGGACATTCCAGAGTGCATGGGAGAACATGCTGTAAAGAGAAAATCTTGCTCTAAAACCAAAACGGAGCTATCTAGCAGTATGTTTGTCAATGTGTGTACTCAACTTCCAGAGTTAAACTGATGTGTTTTTGAAGCAGTTTAGAAACCCTTTCTTTGTAGAATGTAGAAACAGTCATTTCCAGCCCTAGAAACGCATGTAAGAGTTGGAAGTAAGAATGCGTTTAAAACACAGAAAACCCGCTTCTTACAAACTCATCTGCTGTGTGGTGGTTCCTTTTAGGAAGTTGCATCTATGTTTAGATTCAGCGAGGTAGAAACACGTTTCTTCTAAAAGCTGCGTTTGGACATTCCAGAGATGATGGGAGAACATGCTGTAAAGAGAAAATCTTGCTCTAAAACCAAAACGGAGCTATCTGGCAGTACGTTTGTCAATGTGTGTATTCAACTTTATGAGGTAAACTGATGTGTGTTTGAAGCAGTTCAGAAAACCTTTCTTTGTAGAATGTAGAAACAGTAATTTCCAGCCCTAGAAACGCATGTAAGAGTTAGCAGTAAGAATGCGTTTAAAACACAGAAAACCCGCTTCTTACAAACTCATCTGCTGTGTGGTGGTTCCTTTTAGGAAGTTGCATCTATGTTTAGATTCAGCGAGGTAGAAACATGTTTCTTCTAAAAGCTGCGTTTGGACATTCCAGAGTGCATGGGAGAACATGCTGTCTAGAGAAAATCTTGCTCTAAAACCAAAACGGAGCTATCTAGCAGTATGTTTGTCAATGTGTGTATTCAACTTTCAGAGTTAAACTGATGTGTGTTTGCAGCAGTTCAGAAACCCTTTCTTTGGAGAATGTAGAAACAGTCATTTCCAGCCCTAGAAACGCATGTAAGAGTTAGAAGTAAGAATGCGTTTAAAACACAGAAAACCCGCTTCTTACAAACTCTTCTGCTGTGTGTTGGTTCCTTTTAGGAAGTTGCATCTATGTTTAGATTCAGCGAGGTAGAAACACGTTTCTTCTAAAAGCTGCGTTTGGACATTCCAGAGATGACGGGAGAACATGCTGTAAAGAGAAAATCTTGCTCTAAAACCAAAATGGAGCTATCTAGCAGTATGTTTGTCAATGTGTGTACTCAACTTCCAGAGTTAAACTGATGTGTTTTTGAAGCGGTTTAGAAACCCTTTCTTTGTAGAATGTAGAAACAGTCATTTCCAGCACTAGAAACGCATGTAAGAGTTAGCAGTAAGAAATCGTTTAAAACACAGAAAACCCGCTTCTTACAAACTCATCTGCTGTGTGTTGGTTCCTTTTAGGAAGCTGCATTTATGTTTAGATTCAGCGAGGTAGAAACACGTTTCTTCTAAAAGCTGCGTTTGGACATTCCAGAGTGCATTGGAGAACATGCTGTAAAGAGAAATACCTTGCTCTAAAACCAAAACGAAGCTATCTAGCGGAATGTTTGTCAATGTGTGTATTCAACTTCCAGAGTTAAACTGATGTGTGTTTGCAGCAGTTCAGAAACCCTTTCTTTGGAGAATGTAGAAACAGTCATTTCCAGCCCTAGAAACGCATGTAAGAGTTAGCAGTAAGAATGCGTTTAAAACACAGAAAACCCGCTTGTAACAAACTCATCTGCTGTGTGTTGGTTCCTTTTAGGCAGTTGCATCTATGTTTAGATTCAGCGAGGTAGAAACACGTTTCTTCTAAAAGCTGCGTTTGGACATTCTAGAGTGCCTGGGAGAACATGCTGTAAAGAGAAAATCTTGCTCTAAAACCAAAACGGAGCTATCTAGCAGTATGTTTGTCAATGTGTGTATTCAACTTTCAGAGTTAAACTGATGTGTGTTTGCAGCAGTTCAGAAACCCTTTCTTTCGAGAATGTAGAAGCAGTCATTATCAGCTTTAGAAACGCATGTTAAGAGTTAGAAGTAAGAATGCGTTTAAAACACAGAAAACCCGCTTCTTACAAACTCATCTGCTGTGTGTTGGTTCCTTTTAGGAAGTTGCATCTATGTTTAGATTCAGCGAGGTAGAAACACGTTTCTTCTAAAAGCTGCGTTTGGATATTCCAGAGTGCATTGGAGAACATGCTGTAAAGAGAAATACCTTGCTCTAAAACCAAAACGTAGCTATCTAGCAGAATGTTTGCATGTGTGTATTCAACTTCCAGAGTTAAACTGATGTGTGTTTGCAGCAGTTCAGAAACCCTTTCTTTGAAGAATGTAGAAACAGTCATTTCCAGCCCTAGAAACGCATGTAAGAGTTAGCAGTAAGAATGCGTTTAAAACACAGAAAACCCGCTTCTAACAAACTCATCTGCTGTGTGTTGGTTCCTTTTAGGCAGTTGCATCTATGTTTAGATTCAGCGAGGTAGAAACACGTTTCTTCTAAAAGCTGCGTTTGGACATTCTAGAGTGCATGGGAGAACATGCTGTAAAGAGAAAATCTTGCTCTAAAACCAAAACGGAGCTATCTAGCAGTATGTTTGTCAATGTGTGTATTCAACTTTCAGAGTTAAACTGATGTGTGTTTGCAGCAGTTCAGAAACCCTTTCTTTGGAGAATGTAGAAACAGTCATTTCCAGCCCTAGAAACGCATGTAAGAGTTAGAAGTAAGAATGCGTTTAAAACACAGAAAACCCGCTTCTTACAAACTCATCTGCTGTGTGTTGGTTCCTTTTAGAAAGTTGCATCTATGTTTAGATTCAGAGAGGTAGAAACACGTTTCTACTAAAAGCTTCGTTTGGACATTCCAGAGTGCATGGGAGAACATGCTGTAAAGAGAAATACCTTGCTCTAATTCCAGAACGAAGCTATCTAGCAGAATGATTGTCAATGTGTCTATTCCACTTCCAGAGTTAAACTGATTTGTGTTTGCTGCAGGTCAGAAACCCTTTCTTTGGAGAATGTAGAAACAGTCATTTCCAGCCCTAGAAACGCATGTAAGAGTTAGCAGTAAGAATGCGTTTAAAACACAGAAAACACGCTTCATTCAAACTCTTCTGCTGTCTGTTGGTTCCTTTTAGGAAGTTGCATCTATGTTTTGATTCAGGAGGTAGAAACACGTTTCTTCTAAAAGCTGCGTTTGGACATTCCAGAGTGCATGGGAGAATATGCTGTATAGAGAAAATCTTGCTCTAAAACCAAAACGGAGCTATCTAGCAGTATGTTTGTCAATGTGTGCATTCAACTTTCAGAGGTAAACTGATGTGTGTTTGAAGCAGTTCAGAAATCCTTTCTTTGGAGAATGTAGAAACAGTAATTTCCAGCCCTAGAAACGCATGTAAGAGTTAGCAGTAAGAATGCGTTTTAAACACAGAAAACCCGCTTCTTACAAACTCATCTGCTGTGTGGTGGTTCCTTTTAGGAAGTTGCATCTATGTTTAGATTCAGCGAGGTAGAAACACGTTTCTTCTAAAAGCTGCGTTTGGACATTCCAGAGATGATGGGAGAACATGCTGTAAAGAGAAAATCTTGCTCTAAAACAAAAACGGAGCTATCTAGCAGTATGTTTGTCAATGTGTGTACTCAACTTCCAGAGTTAAACTGATATGTTTTTGAAGCAGTTCAGAAACCCTTTCTTTGGAAAATGTAGAAACAGTCATTTCCAGCACTAGAAACGCATGTAAGAGTTAGCAGTAAGAATGCGTTTAAAACACAGAAAACCCGCTTCTTACAAACTCATCTGCTGTGTGTTGGTTCCTTTTAGGAAGTTGCATCTATTTTTAGATTCAGCGAGGTAGAAACACATTTTTTCTAAAAGCTGCGTTTAGACATTCCAGAGTGCATTGGAGAACAGGCTGTAAAAAGAAAAAACCTTCCTCTAAAACCAAAACGGATCTATCTAGCAGAATGTTTGTCAATGTGTGTATTCAACTTCCAGAGTTAAACTGATGTGTGTTTGAAGCAGTTCAGAAACCCTTTCTTTGGAGAATGTAGAAACAGTCATTTCCAGCCCTAGAAAAGTATGTAAGAGTTAGCAGTAAGAATGCGTTTAAAACACAGAAAACCCGCTTCTTACAAACTCATCTGCTGTGTGTTGGTTCCTTTACGAAGTTGCATCTATGTTTAGATTCAGCGATGTAGAAACACGTTTCTTCTAAAAGCTGCGTTTGGACATTCCAGAGATGATGGGAGAACATGCTGTAAAGAGAAAATCTTGCTCTAAAACGAAAACGGAGCTATCTAGCAGTATGTTTGTCAATGTGTGTACTCAACTTCCAGAGTTAAACTGATGTGTTTTTGAAGCAGTTTAGAAACCCTTTATATGTAGAATGTAGAAAAAGTCATTTCCAGCCCTAGAAACGCATGTAAGAGTTAGCAGTAAGAATGCGTTTAAAACACAGAAAACCCGCTTCTTACAAACTCATCTGCTGTGTGTTGGTTCCTTTTAGGAAGTTGCATCTATGTTTAGATTCAGCGAGGTAGAAACACGTTTCTTCTAAAAGCTGCGTTTGTACATTCCAGAGTGCATTGGAGAACATGCTGTAAAGAGAAATACCTTGCTCTAAAACCAAAACGAAGCTATCTAGCAGAATGTTTGTCAATGTGTGTATTCAACTTCCAGAGTTAAACTGATGTGTGTTTGCAGCAGTTCAGAAACCCTTTCTTTGGAGAATGTAGAAACAGTCATTTCCAGCCCTAGAAACGCATGTAAGAGTTAGCAGTAAGAATGCGTTTAAAACACAGAAAACCCGCTTCTAACAAACTCATCTGCTGTGTGTTGGTTCCTTTTAGGCAGTTTCATCTATGTTTAGATTCAGCGAGGTAGAAACACGTTTCTTCTAAAAGCTGCCATTGGACATTCTAGAGTGCATGGGAGAACATGCTGTAAAGAGAAAATCTTGCTCTAAAACCAAAACGGAGCTATCTAGCAGAATGTTTGTCAATGTGTGTATTCAACTTTCAGAGTTAAACTGATGTGTGTTTGCAGCAGTTCAGAAACCCTTTCTTTGGAGAATGTAGAAGCAGTCATTTTCAGCTTTAGAAACGCATGTTAAGAGTTAGAAGTAAGAATGCGTTTAAAACACAGAAAACCCGCTTCTTACAAACTCATCAGCTGTGTGTTGGTTCCTTTTAGGAAGTTGCATCTATGTTTAGATTCAGGGAGGTAGAAACACGTTTCTTCTAAAAGCTGCATTTTGACATTCCAGAGTGCATGGGAGAACATGCTGTAAAGAGAAAATCATGCTCTAAAACGAAAACGGAGCTATCTAGCAGTATGTTTTTCAATGTGTGTATTCAACTTTCAGAGTTAAACTGATGTGTGTTTGCAGCAGTTCAGAAACCCTTTCTTTGGAGAATGTAGAAACAGTCATTTCCAGCCCTAGAAACGCATGTTAAGAGTTAGAAGTAAGAATGCGTTTAAAACACAGAAAACCCGCTTCTTACAAACTCACCTGCTGTGTGTTGGTTCCTTTTAGGAAGTTGCATCTATGTTTATATTCAGCGAGGTAGAAACACGTTTCTTCTAAAAGCTGCGTTTGGACATTCCAGAGTGCATGGGAGAACATGCTGTAAAGAGAAAATCTTGCTCTAAAACCAAAACGGAGCTATCAAGCAGTATGTTTGTCAATGTGTGTATTCAACGTCCAGAGTTATACTGATGTGTGTTTGAAGCAGTTCAGAAACCCTTTCTTTGGAGAATGTAGAAACAGTCATTTCCAGCCCTAGAAACGCATGTAAGAGTTAGCAGTAAGAATGCGTTTAAAACACAGAAAACCCGCTTCTTACAAACTCATCTGCTGTGTGTTGGTTCCTTTTAGGAAGTTGCATCTATGTTTAGATTAAGCGAGGTAGAAACACGTTTCTTCTAAATGCTGCGTTTGGACATTCCAGAGTGCATTGGAGAACATGCAGTAAAGAGAAATACCTTGCTCTAAAACCAAAACGAAGCTATCTAGCAGAATGTTTGTCAATGTGTGTATTCAACTTCCAGAGTTAAACTGATGTGTGTTTGCAGCAGTTCAGAAACCCTTTCTTTGGAGAATGTAGAAACAGTCATTTCCAGCCCTAGAAACGCATGTAAGAGTTAGCAGTAAGAATGCGTTTAAAACACAGAAAACCCGCTTCTTTCAAACTCATCTGCTGTGTGTTGGTTCCTTTTAGGAAGTTGCATCTATGTTTTGATTCAGCGAGGTAGAAACACGTTTCTTCTAAAAGCTGCGTTTGGACATTCCAGAGTGCATGGGAGAACATGCTGTATAGAGAAAATCTTGCTCTAAAACCAAAACGGAGCTATCTAGCAGTATGTTTGTCAATGTGTGTATTCAACTTTCAGAGGGAAATTGATGTGTGTTTGCAGCAGTTCAGAAACCCTTTCTTTGGAGAATGTAGAAACAGTAATTTCCAGCCCTAGAAACGCATGTAAGAGTTAGAAGTAAGAATGCGTTTAAAACACAGAAAACCCGCTTCTTACAAACTCATCTGCTGTGTGGTGGTTACTTTTAGGAAGTTGCATCTATGTTTAGATTCAGCGAGGTAGAAACACGTTTCTTCTAAAAGCTGCGTTTGGACATTCCAGAGATGATGGGAGAACATGCTGTAAAGAGAAAATCTTGCTCTAAAACCAAAACGGAGATATCTAGCAGTATGTTTGTCAATGTGTGTACTCAACTTGCAGAGTTAAACTGATATGTTTTTGAAGCAGTTCAGAAACCCTTTCTTTGGATAATGTAGAAACAGTCATTTCCAGCCCTAGAAACGCATGTAAGAGTTAGCAGTAAGAATGCGTTTAAAACACAGAAAACCCGTTTCTTACAAACTCATCTGCTGTGTGTTGGTTCCTTTTAGGAAGTTGCATCTATGTTTAGATTCAGCGAGGTAGAAACACGTTTCTTCTAAAAGCTGCGTTTGGACATTCCAGAGTGGATTGGAGAACAGGCTGTAAAGAGAAATACCTTGCTCTAAAACCAAAACGGAGCTATCTAGCAGAATGGTTGTCAATGTGTGTATTCAACTTCCAGAGTTGAACTGATGTATGTTTGCAGCAGTTCAGAAACCCTTTCTTTGGAGAATGCAGAAAAAGTCATTTCCAGCCCTAGAAACGCATGTAAGAGTTAGATGTAAGAATGCGTTTAAAACACAGAAAACCCGCTTCTTACAAACTCATCTGCTGTGTGTTGGTTCCTCTTAGGAAGTTGCATCTATGTTTAGATTAAGCGAGGTAGAAATACGTTTCTTCTAAAAGCTGCAGTTGGACATTCCAGAGTGCATGGGAGAACATGCTGTAAAGAGAAAATCTTGCTCTAAAACCAAAACGGAGCTATCTAGCAGTATGTTTGTCAATGTGTGTATTCAACTTTCAGAGTTAAACTGATGTGTGTTTGCAGCAGTTCAGAAACCCTTTCTTTGGAGAATGTAGAAACAGTCATTTCCAGCCCTAGAAACGCATGTTTAGAGTTAGAAGTAAGAATGCGTTTAAAACACAGAAAACCCGCTTCTTACAAACTCACCTGCTGTGTGTTGGTTCCTTTTAGGAAGTTGCATCTATGTTTATATTCAGCGAGGTAGAAACACGTTTCTTCTAAAAGCTGCGTTTGGACATTCCAGAGTGCATGGGAGAACATGCTGTAAAGAGAAAATCTTGCTCTAAAACCAAAACGGAGCTATCTAGCAGTATGTTAGTCAATGTGTGTATTCAACGTCCAGAGTTAAACTGATGTGTGTTTGAAGCAGTTCAGAAACCCTTTCTTTGGAGAATGTAGAAACAGTCATTTTCAGCCCTAGAAACGCATGTAAGAGTTAGAAGTAAGAATGCGTTTATAACACTGAAAACCCGCATCTTACAAACTCATCTGCTGTGTGTTGGTTCCTTTTAGGAAGTTGCATCTATGTTTAGATTCAGCGAGGTAGAAAGACGTTTCTTCTAAAAGCTGCGTTTGGACATTCCAGAGAGCATTGGAGAACAGGCTGTAAAGAGAAAAACCTTGCTCCAAAACCAAAACGGAGCTATCTAGCAGAATGTTTGTCAAAGTGTGTATTCAACTTCCAGAGTTAAACTGATGTTTGTTTGCAGCAGTTCAGAAACCCTTTGTTTGGAGAATGTAGAAACAGTCATTTCCAGCCCTAGAAACGCATGTAAAAGTTAGCAGTAAGAATGCGTTTAAAACACAGAAAACCCACTTCTTAAAAACTCATGTGCTGTGTGTTGGTTCCTTTTAGGAAGTTGCATCTATGTTTAGATTAAGCGAGGTAGAAACACGTTTCTTCTAAAAGCTGCATTTGGACATTCCAGAGTGCATGGGAGAACAAGCTGTAAAGAGAAAATCTTGCTCTAAAATCAAAACGGAGCTATCTAGCAGTATGTTTGTCAATGTGTGTATTCAACTTTCAGAGTTAAACTGATGTGTGTTTACAGCAGTTCAGAAACCCTTTCTTTGGAGAATGTAGAAACAGTCATTTCCAGCCCTAGAAACGCATGTTAAGAGTTAGAAGTAAGAATGCGTTTAAAACACAGAAAACCCGCTTCTTACAAACTCATCTGCTGTGTGTTGGTTCCTTTACGAAGTTGCATCTATGTTTAGATTCAGCGAGGTAGAAACACGTTTCTTCTAAAAGCTGCGTTTGGACATTCCAGAGTGCATGGGAGAACATGCTGTAAAGAGAAAATCTTGCTCTAAAACCAAAACGGAGCTATCTAGCAGTATGTTTGTCAATGGGTGTATTCCACTTCCAGAGTTAAACTGATGTGTGTTTGCAGCAGTTCAGAAACCCTTTCTTTGGAGAATGTAGAAACAGTCATTTCCAGCCCTAGAAACGCATGTAAGAGTTAGAAGTAAGAATGCGTTTAAAACACAGAAAACCCGCTTCTTACAAACTCATCTGCTGTGTGTTGGTTCCTTTTAGGAAGTTGCATCTATATTTAGATTCAGCCAGGTAGAAACACGTTTCTTCTAAAAGCTGCGTTTGGACATTCCAGAGTGCATGGGAGAACATGCTGTAAAGAGAAAATCTTGCTCTAAAACCAAAACGGAGCTATCTAGCAGTATGTTTGTCAATGTGTGTACTCAACTTCCAGAGTTAAACTGATGTGTTTTTGAAGCAGTTTAGAAACCCTTTCTTTGTAGAATGTAGAAACAGTCATTTCCAGCCCTAGAAACGCATGTAAGAGTTAGAAGTAAGAATGCGTTTAAAACACAGAAAACCCGCTTCTTACAAACTCATCTTCTGTGTGGTGGTTCCTTTTAGTAAGTTGCATCTATGTTTAGATTCAGCGAGGTAGAAACACGTTTCTTCTAAAAGCTGCGTTTGGACATTCCAGAGATGATGGGAGAACATGCTGTAAAGAGAAAATCTTGCTCTAAAACCAAAACGGAGCTATCTAGCAGTATGTTTGTCAATGTGTGTACTCAACTACCAGAGTTGAACTGATGTGTTTTTGAAGCAGTTTAGAAACCCTTTCTTTGTAGAATGTAGAAACAGTCATTTCCAGCCCTAGAAACGCATGTAAGAGTTAGCAGTAAGAATGCGTTTAAAACACAGAAAACCCGCTTCTTACAAACTCATCTGCTGTGTGTTGGTTCCTTTTAGGAAGTTGCATCTATGTTTAGATTCAGCGAGGTAGAAACACGTTTCTTCTAAAAGCTGCGTTTGGACATTCCAGAGTGGATTGGAGAACAGGCTGTAAAGAGAAATACCTTGCTCTAAAACCAAAACGGAGCTATCTAGCAGAATGGTTGTCAATGTGTGTATTCAACTTCCAGAGTTGAACTGATGTATGTTTGCAGCAGTTCAGAAACCCTTTCTTTGGAGAATGCAGAAAAAGTCATTTCCAGCCCTAGAAACGCATGTAAGAGTTAGATGTAAGAATGCGTTTAAAACACAGAAAACCCGCTTCTTACAAACTCATCTGCTGTGTGTTGGTTCCTCTTAGGAAGTTGCATCTATGTTTAGATTAAGCGAGGTAGAAATACGTTTCTTCTAAAAGCTGCAGTTGGACATTCCAGAGTGCATGGGAGAACATGCTGTAAAGAGAAAATCTTGCTCTAAAACCAAAACGGAGCTATCTAGCAGTATGTTTGTCAATGTGTGTATTCAACTTTCAGAGTTAAACTGATGTGTGTTTGCAGCAGTTCAGAAACCCTTTCTTTGGAGAATGTAGAAACAGTCATTTCCAGCCCTAGAAACGCATGTTTAGAGTTAGAAGTAAGAATGCGTTTAAAACACAGAAAACCCGCTTCTTACAAACTCACCTGCTGTGTGTTGGTTCCTTTTAGGAAGTTGCATCTATGTTTATATTCAGCGAGGTAGAAACACGTTTCTTCTAAAAGCTGCGTTTGGACATTCCAGAGTGCATGGGAGAACATGCTGTAAAGAGAAAATCTTGCTCTAAAACCAAAACGGAGCTATCTAGCAGTATGTTAGTCAATGTGTGTATTCAACGTCCAGAGTTAAACTGATGTGTGTTTGAAGCAGTTCAGAAACCCTTTCTTTGGAGAATGTAGAAACAGTCATTTTCAGCCCTAGAAACGCATGTAAGAGTTAGAAGTAAGAATGCGTTTATAACACTGAAAACCCGCATCTTACAAACTCATCTGCTGTGTGTTGGTTCCTTTTAGGAAGTTGCATCTATGTTTAGATTCAGCGAGGTAGAAAGACGTTTCTTCTAAAAGCTGCGTTTGGACATTCCAGAGAGCATTGGAGAACAGGCTGTAAAGAGAAAAACCTTGCTCCAAAACCAAAACGGAGCTATCTAGCAGAATGTTTGTCAAAGTGTGTATTCAACTTCCAGAGTTAAACTGATGTTTGTTTGCAGCAGTTCAGAAACCCTTTGTTTGGAGAATGTAGAAACAGTCATTTCCAGCCCTAGAAACGCATGTAAAAGTTAGCAGTAAGAATGCGTTTAAAACACAGAAAACCCACTTCTTAAAAACTCATGTGCTGTGTGTTGGTTCCTTTTAGGAAGTTGCATGTATGTTTAGATTAAGCGAGGTAGAAACACGTTTCTTCTAAAAGCTGCATTTGGACATTCCAGAGTGCATGGGAGAACAAGCTGTAAAGAGAAAATCTTGCTCTAAAATCAAAACGGAGCTATCTAGCAGTATGTTTGTCAATGTGTGTATTCAACTTTCAGAGTTAAACTGATGTGTGTTTACAGCAGTTCAGAAACCCTTTCTTTGGAGAATGTAGAAACAGTCATTTCCAGCCCTAGAAACGCATGTTAAGAGTTAGAAGTAAGAATGCGTTTAAAACACAGAAAACCCGCTTCTTACAAACTCATCTGCTGTGTGTTGGTTCCTTTACGAAGTTGCATCTATGTTTAGATTCAGCGAGGTAGAAACACGTTTCTTCTAAAAGCTGCGTTTGGACATTCCAGAGTGCATGGGAGAACATGCTGTAAAGAGAAAATCTTGCTCTAAAACCAAAACGGAGCTATCTAGCAGTATGTTTGTCAATGGGTGTATTCCACTTCCAGAGTTAAACTGATGTGTGTTTGCAGCAGTTCAGAAACCCTTTCTTTGGAGAATGTAGAAACAGTCATTTCCAGCCCTAGAAACGCATGTAAGAGTTAGAAGTAAGAATGCGTTTAAAACACAGAAAACCCGCTTCTTACAAACTCATCTGCTGTGTGTTGGTTCCTTTTAGGAAGTTGCATCTATATTTAGATTCAGCCAGGTAGAAACACGTTTCTTCTAAAAGCTGCGTTTGGACATTCCAGAGTGCATGGGAGAACATGCTGTAAAGAGAAAATCTTGCTCTAAAACCAAAACGGAGCTATCTAGCAGTATGTTTGTCAATGTGTGTACTCAACTTCCCGAGTTAAACTGATGTGTTTTTGAAGCAGTTTAGAAACCCTTTCTTTGTAGTATGTAGAAACAGTCATTTCCAGCCCTAGAAACGCATGTAAGAGTTAGAAGTAAGAATGCGTTTAAAACACAGAAAACCCGCTTCTTACAAACTCATCTTCTGTGTGGTGGTTCCTTTTAGTAAGTTGCATCTATGTTTAGATTCAGCGAGGTAGAAACACGTTTCTTCTAAAAGCTGCGTTTGGACATTCCAGAGATGATGGGAGAACATGCTGTAAAGAGAAAATCTTGCTCTAAAACCAAAACGGAGCTATCTAGCAGTATGTTTGTCAATGTGTGTACTCAACTACCAGAGTTGAACTGATGTGTTTTTGAAGCAGTTTAGAAACCCTTTCTTTGTAGAATGTAGAAACAGTCATTTCCAGCCCTAGAAACGCATGTAAGAGTTAGCAGTAAGAATGCGTTTAAAACACAGAAAACCCGCTTCTTACAAACTCATCTGCTGTGTGTTGGTTCCTTTTAGGAAGTTGCATCTATGTTTAGATTCAGCGAGGTAGAAACACGTTTCTTCTAAAAGCTGCGTTTGGACATTCCAGAGTGGATTGGAGAACAGGCTGTAAAGAGAAATACCTTGCTCTAAAACCAAAACGGAGCTATCTAGCAGAATGGTTGTCAATGTGTGTATTCAACTTCCAGAGTTGAACTGATGTATGTTTGCAGCAGTTCAGAAACCCTTTCTTTGGAGAATGCAGAAAAAGTCATTTCCAGCCCTAGAAACGCATGTAAGAGTTAGATGTAAGAATGCGTTTAAAACACAGAAAACCCGCTTCTTACAAACTCATCTGCTGTGTGTTGGTTCCTCTTAGGAAGTTGCATCTATGTTTAGATTAAGCGAGGTAGAAATACGTTTCTTCTAAAAGCTGCAGTTGGACATTCCAGAGTGCATGGGAGAACATGCTGTAAAGAGAAAATCTTGCTCTAAAACCAAAACGGAGCTATCTAGCAGTATGTTTGTCAATGTGTGTATTCAACTTTCAGAGTTAAACTGATGTGTGTTTGCAGCAGTTCAGAAACCCTTTCTTTGGAGAATGTAGAAACAGTCATTTCCAGCCCTAGAAACGCATGTTAAGAGTTAGAAGTAAGAATGCGTTTAAAACACAGAAAACCCGCTTCTTACAAACTCACCTGCTGTGTGTTGGTTCCTTTTAGGAAGTTGCATCTATGTTTATATTCAGCGAGGTAGAAACACGTTTCTTCTAAAAGCTGCGTTTGGACATTCCAGAGTGCATGGGAGAACATGCTGTAAAGAGAAAATCTTGCTCTAAAACCAAAACGGAGCTATCTAGCAGTATGTTAGTCAATGTGTGTATTCAACGTCCAGAGTTAAACTGATGTGTGTTTGAAGTAGTTCAGAAACCCTTTCTTTGGAGAATGTAGAAACAGTCATTTTCAGCCCTAGAAACGCATGTAAGAGTTAGAAGTAAGAATGCGTTTATAACACTGAAAACCCGCATCTTACAAACTCATCTGCTGTGTGTTGGTTCCTTTTAGGAAGTTGCATCTATGTTTAGATTCAGCGAGGTAGAAACACGTTTCTTCTAAAAGCTGCGTTTGGACATTCCAGAGAGCATTGGAGAACAGGCTGTAAAGAGAAAAACCTTGCTCCAAAACCAAAACGGAGCTATCTAGCAGAATGTTTGTCAAAGTGTGTATTCAACTTCCAGAGTTAAACTGATGTTTGTTTGCAGCAGTTCAGAAACCCTTTGTTTGGAGAATGTAGAAACAGTCATTTCCAGCCCTAGAAACGCATGTAAAAGTTAGCAGTAAGAATGAGTTTAAAACACAGAAAACCCACTTCTTAAAAACTCATGTGCTGTGTGTTGGTTCCTTTTAGGAAGTTGCATCTATGTTTAGATTAAGCGAGGTAGAAACACGTTTCTTCTAAAAGCTGCATTTGGACATTCCAGAGTGCATGGGAGAACAAGCTGTAAAGAGAAAATCTTGCTGTAAAATCAAAACGGAGCTATCTAGCAGTATGTTTGTCAATGTGTGTATTCAACTTTCAGAGTTAAACTGATGTGTGTTTACAGCAGTTCAGAAACCCTTTCTTTGGAGAATGTAGAAACAGTCATTTCCAGCCCTAGAAACGCATGTAAGAGTTAGAAGTAAGAATGCGTTTAAAACACAGAAAACCCGCTTCTTACAAACTCATCTGCTGTGTGTTGGTTCCTTTTAGGAAGTTGCATCTATATTTAGATTCAGCCAGGTAGAAACACGGTTCTTCTAAAAGCTGCGTTTGGACATTCCAGAGTGCATAGGAGAACATGCTGTAAAGAGAAATACCTTGCTCTAAAACCAAAAGGAAGCTATCGAGCAGAATGTTTGTCAATGTGTGTATTCCACTTCTAGAGTTAAACTGATGTGTGTTTGCAGCAGTTCAGAAACCCTTTCTTTGAAGAATGCAGAAAAAGTCATTTCCAGCCCTAGAAACGCATGTAAGAGTTAGATGTAAGAATGCGTTTAAAACACAGAAAACCCGCTTCTTACAAACTCATCTGCTGTGTGTTGGTTCCTCTTAGGAAGTTGCATCTATGTTTAGATTAAGCGAGGTAGAAATACGTTTCTTCTAAAAGCTGCAGTTGGACATTCCAGAGTGCATGGGAGAACATGCTGTAAAGAGAAAATCTTGCTCTAAAACCAAAACGGAGCTATCTAGCAGTATGTTTGTCAATGTGTGTATTCAACTTTCAGAGTTAAACTGATGTGTGTTTGCAGCAGTTCAGAAACCCTTTCTTTGGAGAATGTAGAAACAGTCATTTCCAGCCCTAGAAACGCATGTAAGAGTTAGAAGTAAGAATGCGTTTAAAACACAGAAAACCCGCTTCTTACAAACTCATCTGCTGTGTGTTGGTTCCTTTTAGAAAGTTGCATCTCTGTTTAGATTCAGAGAGGTAGAAACACGTTTCTACTAAAAGCTGCGTTTGGACATTCCAGAGTGCATGGGAGAACATGCTGTAAAGAGAAATTCCTTGCTCTAAAACCAGAACGAAGCTATCTAGCAGAATGTTTGTGAATGTGTGTATTCCACTTCCAGAGTTAAACTGATGTGTGTTTGCAGCAGTTCAGACACCCTTTCTTTGGAGAATGTAGAAACAGTCATTTCCAGCCCTAGAAACGCATGTTAAGAGTTAGAAGTAAGAATGCGTTTAAAACACAGAAAACCCGCTTCTTACAAACTCATCTGCTGTGTGTTGGTTCCTTTTAGGAAGTTACATCTATGTTTAGATTCAGCGAGTTAGAAACACGTTTCTTCTAAAAGCTGCGTTTGGACATTCCAGAGTGCATGGGAGAACATGCTGTAAAGAGAAATTCCTTGCTCTAAAACCAGAACGAAGCTATCTAGCAGAATGTTTGTGAATGTGTGTATTCCACTTCCAGAGTTAAACTGATGTGTGTTTGCAGCAGTTCAGACACCCTTTCTTTGGAGAATGTAGAAACAGTCATTTCCAGCCCTAGAAACGCATATAAGAGTTAGCAGTAAGAATGCGTTTAAAACACAGAAAACCCGCTTCTTACAAACTCATCTGCTGTGTGTTGGTTCCTTTTAGGAAGTTGCATCTATGTTTAGATTCAGCGAGGTAGAAACACATTTCTTCTAAAAGCTGCGTTTGGACATTCCAGAGTGCATTGGAGAACAGGCTGTAAAGAGAAAAACCTTCCTCTAAAACCAAAACGGAGCTATCTAGCAGAATGTTTGTCAATGTGTGTATTCAACTTCCAGAGTTAAACTGATGTGTGTTTGCAGCAGTTCAGAAACCCTTTCTTTGGAGAATGTAGAAACAGTCATTTCCAGCCCTAGAAAGGCATGTAAGAGTTAGCAGTAAGAATGCGTTTAAAACACAGAAAACCCGCTTCTTACAAACTCATCTGCTTTGTGTTGGTTCCTTTACGAAGTTGCATCTATGTTTAGATTCATCGAGGTAGAAACACGCTTCTTCTAAAAGCTGCGTTTGGACATTCCAGAATGCATGGGAGAACATGCTGTAAAGAGAAAATCTTGCTCTAAAACCAAAACGGAGCTATCTAGCAGTATGTTTGTCAATGGGTGTATTCTACTTCCAGAGTTAAACTGATGTGTGTTTGAAGCAGTTCAGAAACCCTTTGTTTGGAGAATGTAGAAACAGTCATTTCCAGCCCTAGAAACGCATGTAAGAGTAAGCGTAAAAATGCGTTCAAAACACAGAAAACCCAATTCTTACAAACTCATCTGCTGTGCATTGGTTCCTTTTAGGAAGTTGCATCTATGTTTAGATTCGGCGAGGTAGAAACACGTTTCTTATAAAAGCTGCGTTTGGACATTCCAGAGTGGATTGGAGAACAGGCTGTAAAGAGAAATACCTTGCTCTAAAACCAAAACGGAGCTATCTAGCAGAATGGTTGTCAATGTGTGTATTCAACTTCCAGAGTTTAACTGATGTGTGTTTACAGCAGTTCAGAAACCCTTTCTTTGGAGAATGTAGAAACAGTCATTTCCAGCCCTAGAAACGCATGTTAAGAGTTAGAAGTAAGAATGCGTTTAAAACACAGAAAACCCGCTTCTTACAAACTCACCTGCTGTGTGTTGGTTTCTTTTAGGAAGTTGCATCTATGTTTATATTCAGCGACGTAGAAACACGTTTCTTCTAAAAGTTGCGTTTGGACATTCCAGAGTGCATGGGAGAACATGCTGTAAAGAGAAAATCTTGCTTTAAAACCAAAACGGAGCTATCTAGCAGTATGTTTGTCAATGTGTGTATTCAACGTCCAGAGTTAAACTGATGTGTGTTTGAAGCAGTTCAGAAACCCTTTCTTTGGAGAATGTAGAAACATTCATTTACAGCCCTAGAAACGCATGTAAGAGTTAGAAGTAAGAATGCGTTTAAAACACAGAAAACCCGCTTCTTACAAACTCATCTGCTGTGTGTTGGTTCCTTTTAGGAAGTTGCATCTATGTTTAGATTCAGCGAGGTAGAAACACGTTTCTTCTAAAAGCTGCGTTTGGACATTCCAGAGAGCATTGGAGAACAGGCTGTAAAGAGAAAAACCTTGCTCTAAAACCAAAACGGAGCTATCTAGCAGAATGTTTGTCAAAGTGTGTATTCAACTTCCAGAGTTAAACTGATGTTTGTTTGCAGCAGTTCAGAAACGCTTTGTTTGGAGAATGTAGAAACAGTCATTTCCAGCCCTAGAAACGCATGTAAAATTAGCAGTAAGAATGCGTTTAAAACACAGAAAACCCACTTCTTACAAACTCATGTGCTTTGTGTTGGTTCCTTTTAGGAAGTTGCATCTATGTTTAGATTCAGCGAGGTAGAAACACGTTTCTTCTAAAAGCTGCATTTGGACATTCCAGAGTGGATGGGAGAACATGCTGTAAAGAGAAATACCTTGCTCTAAAACCAGAACGAAGCTATCTAGCAGAATGTTTGTTAATGTGTGTATTCCACTTCCAGAGTTAAACTGATGTGTGTTTGCAGCAGTTCAGAAACCCTTTCTTTGGAGAATGCAGAAAAAGTCATTTCCAGCCCTAGAGACGCATATAAGAGTTAGCAGTATTAATGCGTTTAAAACACAGAAGACCCGCTTCTTACAAACTCATCTGCTGTGTGTTGGTTTCTTTTAGGAAGTTGCATCTATGTTTAGATTCAGCGAGGTAGAAACACGTTTCTTCTAAAAGCTGCGTTTGGACATTCCAGAGTGCATGGGAGAACATGCTGTAAAGAGAAAATCTTGCTCTAAAACCAAAACGGAGCTATCTAGCAGTATGTTTGTCAATGTTTGTATTCAACTTTCAGAGTTAAACTGATGTGTGTTTGCAGCAGTTCAGAAACCCTTTCTTTGGAGAATGTAGAAACAGTCATTTCCAGCCCTAGAAACGCATGTTAAGAGTTAGAAGTAAGAATGCGTTTAAAACACAGAAAACCCGCTTCTTACAAACTCATCTGCTGTGTGTTGGTTCCTTTTAGGAAGTTACATCTATGTTTAGATTCAGCGAGTTAGAAACACGTTTCTTCTAAAAGCTGCGTTTGGACATTCCAGAGTGCATGGGAGAACATGCTGTAAAGAGAAAATCTTGCTCTAAAACCAAAACGGAGCTATCTAGCAGTATGTTTGTCAATGTGTGTATTCAACTTCCAGAGTTAAACTGATGTGTGTTTCAAGCAGTTCAGAAACCCTTTCTTTGGAGAATGTAGAAACAGTCATTTCCAGCCCTAGAAACGCATGTAAGAGTTAGAAGTAAGAATGCGTTTAAAACACAGAAAACCCGCTTCTTACAAACTCATCTGCTGTGTGTTGGTTCCTTTTAGGAAGTTGCATCTATGTTTAGATTCAGCGAGGTAGAAACACGTTTCTTCTAAAAGCTGCGTTTGGACATTCCAGAGTGCATGGGAGAACATGCTGTAAAGAGAAAATCTTGCTCTAAAACCAAAACGGAGCTATCTAGCAGTATGTTTGTCAATGTGTATTCAACTTTCAGAGTTAAACTGATGTGTGTTTGCAGCAGTTCAGAAACCCTTTCTTTGGAGAATGTAGAAACAGTCATTTCCAGCCCTAGAAAAGCATGTAACAGCAGTAAGAATGCGTTTAAAACACAGAAAACCCGCTTCTTACAAACTCATCTGCTGTGTGTTGGTTCCTTTTTGGAAGTTGCATCTATGTTTAGATTCAGCGAGGTAGGAACACGTTTCTTCTAAAAGCTGCGTTTGGACATTCCAGAGTGCATTGGAGAACAGGCTGTAAAGAGAAAAACCTTGCTCTAAAACCAAAACGGAGCTATCTAGCAGAATGTTTGTCAAAGTGTGTATTCAACTTCCAGAGTTAAACTGATGTTTGTTTGCAGCAGTTCAGAAACCCTTTGTTTGGAGAATGTAGAAACAGTCATTTCCAGCCCTAGAAACGCATGTAAAAGTTAGCAGTAAGAATTCGTTTAAAACACAGAAAACCCGCTTCTTACAAACTCATCTGCTGTGTGTTGGTTCCTTTTAGGAAGTTGCATCTATGTTTAGATTCAGCGAGGTAGAAACACGGTTCTTCTAAAAGCTGCGTTTGGACATTCCAGAGTGCATGGGAGAACATGCTGTAAAGAGAAAATCTTGCTCTAATACCAAAACGGAGCTATCTAGCAGTATGTTTGTCAATGTGTGTATTCCACTTCCAGAGTTAAACTGATGTGTGTTTGCAGCAGTTCAGAAACCCTTTGTTTGGAGAATGTAGAAACAGTCATTTGCAGCCCTAGAAACGCATGTAAGAGTTAGCGTAAAAATGCGTTCAAAACACAGAAAACCGGCTTCTTACAAACTCATCTGCTGTGCATTGGTTCCTTTTAGGAAGTTGCATCTATGTTTAGATTCGTCGAGGTAGAAACACGTTTCTTCTAAAAGCTGCGTTTGGACATTCCAGAGTGGATTGGAGAACAGGCTGTAAAGAGAAATACCTTGCTCTAAAACCAAAACGGAGCTATCTAGCAGAATGGTTGTCAATGTGTGTATTCAACTTCCAGGGTTGAACTGATGTGTGTTTGTAGCAGTTCAGAAACCCTTTCTTTGGAGAATGCAGAAAAAGTCATTTCCAGCCCTAGAAACGCATGTAAGAGTTAGATGTAAGAATGCGTTTAAAACACAGAAAACCCGCTTCTTACAAACTCATCTGCTGTGCGTTGGTTCCTTTTAGGAAGTTGCATCTATGTTTAGATTAAGCGAGGTAGAAACACGTTTCTTCTAAAAGCTGCATTTGTACATTCCAGAGTGCATGGGAGAACATGCTGTAAAGAGAAAATCATGCTCTAAAACGAAAACGGAACTATCTAGCAGTATGTTTGTCAATGTATGTATTCAACTTTCAGAGTTAAACTGATGTGTGTTTGAAGCAGTTTAGAAACCCTTTCTTTGGAGAATGTAGAAACAGTCATTTCCAGCCCTAGAAAAGCATGTAAGAGTTAGCAGTAAGAGTGCGTTTAAAACACAGAAAACCCGCTTCTTACAAACTCATCTGCTGTGTGTTTTTTCCTTTATGAAGTTGCATCTATGTTTAGATTCAGCGAGGTATAAACACGTTTCTTCTAAAAGCTGCGTTTGGACATTCCAGAGTGCATGGGAGAACATGCTGTGAAGAGAAAATCTTGCTCTAAAACCAAAACGGAGCTATCTAGCAGTATGTTTGTCAATGGGTGTATTCAACTTCCAGAGTTAAACTGATGTGTGTTTGCAGCAGTTCAGAAACCCTTTGTTTGGAGAATGTAGAAACAGTCATTTCCAGCCCTAGAAACGCATGTAAGAGTTAGCGTAAAAATGCGTTCAAAACACAGAAAACCCGCTTCTTACAAACTCATCTGCTGTGCATTGGTTCCTTTTAGGAAGTTGTATCTATGTTTAGATTCAGCGAGGTAGAAACACGTTTCTTCTAAAAGCTGCGTTTGGACATTCCAGAGTCGATTGGAGAACTGGCTGTAAAGAGAAATACCTTGCTCTAAAACCAAAACGAAGCTATCTAGCAGAATGTTTGTCAATGTGTGTATTCAACTTCCAGAGTTAAACTGATGTGTGTTTGCAGCAGTTCAGAAACCCTTTCTTTGGAGAATGTAGAAACAGTCATTTCCAGCCCTAGAAACGCATGTAAGAGCAGTAAGAATGCGTTTAAAACACAGAAAACCCGCTTCTAACAAAATCATCTGCTGTGTGTTGGTTCCTTTTAGGCAGTTGCATCTATGTTTAGATTCAGCGAGGTAGAAACACGTTTCCTCTAAAAGCTGCGTTTGGACATTCTAGAGTGCATGGGAGAACATGCTGTAAAGAGAAAATCTTGCTCTAAAACCAAAACGGAGCTATCTAGCAGTATGTTTGTCAAGGTCGGTATTCAACTTTCAGAGTTAAACTGATGTGTGTTTGCAGCAGTTCAGAAACCCTTTCTTTGGAGAATGTAGAAACAGTCATTTCCAGCCCTAGAAACGCATGTAAGAGTTAGAAGTAAGAATGCTTTTAAAACACAGAAAACCCGCTTCTTACAAAGTCATCTGCTGTGTGTTGGTTCCTTTTAGAAAGTTGCATCTATGTTTAGATTCAGAGAGGTAGAAACACGTTTCTACTAAAAGCTGCGTTTGGACATTCCAGAGTGGATGGGAGAACATGCTGTAAAGAGAAATACCTTGCTCTAATACCAGAACGAAGCTATCTAGCAGAATGTTTGTCAATGTGTTTATTCCACTTCTAGAGTTAAACTGATGTGTGTTTGCAGCAGTTCAGAAACCCTTTCTTTGGAGAATGCAGAAAAAGTCATTTCCAGCCCTAGAAACTCATGTTAAAAGTTAGAAGTAAGAATGCGTTTAAAACACAGAAAACCCGCTTCTTACAAACTCATCTGCTGTGTGTTGGTTCCTTTTAGGAAGTTGCATCTATGTTTAGATTCAGCGAGGTAGAAACACGTTTCTTCTAAAAGCTGCGTTTGGACATTCCAGAGTGGATGGGAGAACATGCTGTAAAGAGAAAATCTTGCTCTAAAACCAAAACGGAGCTATCTAGCAGTATGTTTGTCAATGTGTGTATTCAACTTTCAGAGTTAAACTGATGTGTGTTTCCAGCAGTTCAGAAACCCTTTCTTTGGAGAATGTAGAAACAGTAATTTCCAGCCCTAGAAACGCATGTAAGAGTTAGAAGTAAGAATGCGTTTAAAACACAGAAAACCCGCTTCTTACAAACTCATCTGCTGTGTGTTGGTTCCTTTACGAAGTTGCATCTATGTTTAGATTCAGCGAGGTAGAAACACGTTTCTTCTAAAAGCTGCGTTTGGACATTCCAGAGTGCATGGGAGAACATGCTGTAAAGAGAAAATCTTGCTCTAAAACCAAAACGGAGCTATCTAGCAGTATGTTTGTCAATGGGTGTATTCCACTTCCAGAGTTAAACTGATGTGTGTTTGCAGCAGTTCAGAAACCCTTTCTTTGGAGAATGTAGAAACAGTCATTTCCAGCCCTTGAAACGCATGTAAGAGTTAGCGTAAAAATGCGTACAAAACACAGAACACCCTCTTCTTACAAACTCATCTGCTGTGCATTGGTTCCTTTTAGGAAGTTGCATCTATGTTTAGATTCGGCGAGGTAGAAACACGTTTCTTCTAAAAGCTGCGTTTGGACATTCCAGAGTGGATTGGAGAACAGGCTGTAAAGAGAAATACCTTGCTCTAAAACCAAAACGGAGCTATCTAGCAGAATGGTTGTCAATGTGTGTATTCAACTTCCAGAGTTGAAATGATGTGTGTTTGCAGCAGTTCAGAAACCCTTTCTTTGGAGAATGCAGAAAAAGTCATTTCCAGCCCTAGAAACGCATGTAAGAGTTAGATGTATGAATGCGTTTAAAACACAGAAAACCCGCTTCTTACAAACTCATCTGCTGTGTGTTGGTTCCTTTTAGGAAGTTGCATCTATGTTTAGATTAAGCGAGGTAGAAACAAGTTTCTTCTAAAATCTGCATTTGGACATTCCAGAGTGCATGGGAGAACATGCTGTAAAGAGAATATCATGCTCTAAAACGAAAACGGAGCTATCTAGCAGTATGTTTGTCAATGTGTGTATTCAACTTTCAGAGTTAAACTGATGTGTGTTTGCAGCAGTTCAGAAACCCTTTCTTTGGAGAATGTAGAAACAGTCATTTCCAGCCCTAGAAACGCATGTTAAGAGTTAGAAGTAAGAATGCGTTTAAAACACAGAAAACCCGCTTCTTACACACTCACCTGCTGTGTGTTGGTTCCTTTTAGGAAGTTGCATCTATATTTATATTCAGCGAGGTACAAACACGTTTCTTCTAAAAGCTGCGTTTGGACATTCCAGAGTGCATGGGAGAACATGCTGTAAAGAGAAAATCTTGCTCTAATACCATAACGGAGCTATCTAGCAGTATGTTTGTCAATGTGTGTATTCAACGTCCAGAGTTAAACTGATGTGTGTTTGAAGCAGTTCAGAAACCCTTTCTTTGGAGAATGTAGAAACAGTCATTTCCAGCCCTAGAAACGCATGTAAGAGTTAGAAGTAAGAATGCGTTTAAATCACAGAAAACCCGCTTCTTTCAAACTCATCTGCTGTGTGTTGGTTCCTTTTAGAAAGTTGCATCTATGTTTAGATTCAGCGAGGTAGAAACACGTTTCTTCTAAAAGCTGCGTTTGGACATTCCAGAGTGAATTGGAGAACATGCTGTAAAGAGAAAAACCTTCCTCTAAAACCAAAACGAAGCTATCTAGCAGAATGTTTGTCAATGTGTATGTTCAACTTCCAGAGTTAAACTGATGTGTGTTTGCAGCAGTTCAGAAACCCTTTCTTTGGAGAATGTAGAAACAGTCATTTCCAGCCCTAGAAAAGCATGTAAGAGTTAGCAGTAAGAATGCGTTTAAAACACAGAAAACCCGCTTCTTACAAACTCATCTGCTGTGTGTTGGTTCCTTTTAGGAAGTTGCATCTATGTTTAGATTCAGCGAGGTAGAAACACGTTTCTTCTAAAAGCTGCGTTTGGACATTCCAGAGTTCATTGGAGAACAGGATGTAAAGAGAATAACCTTGCTCTAAAACCAAAACGGAGCTATCTAGCAGAATGTTTGTCAAAGTGTGTATTCAACTTCCAGAGTTAAACTGATGTGTGTTTGTAGCAGTTCAGAAACCCTTTCTTTGGAGAATGTAGAAACAGTCATTTCCAGCCCTAGAAACGCATGTAACAGCAGTAAGAATGCGTTTAAAACACAGAAAACCCGCTTCTTACAAACTCATCTGCTGTGTGTTGGTTCCTTTTAGGAAGTTGCATCTATGTTTATATTCAGCGAGGTAGAAAAACGTTTCTTCTAAAAGCTGCGTTTGGACATTCCAGAGTGCATGGGAGAACATGCTGTAAAGAGAAAATCTTGCTCTAAAACCAAAACGGAGCTATCTAGCAGTATGTTTGTCAATGTGTGTACTCAACGTATAGAGTTAAACTGATGTGTGTTTGAAGCAGTTCAGAAACCCTTTCTTTGGAGAATGTAGAAACAGTCATTTCCAGCCCTAGAAAAGCATGTAACAGCAGTAAGAATGCGTTTAAAACACAGAAAACCCGCTTCTTACAAACTCATCTGCTGTGTGTTGGTTCCTTTTTGGAAGTTGCATCTATGTTTAGATTCAGCGAGGTAGGAACACGTTTCTTCTAAAAGCTGCGTTTGGACATTCCAGAGTGCATTGGAGAACAGGCTGTAAAGAGAAAAACCTTGCTCTAAAACCAAAACGGAGCTATCTAGCAGAATGTTTGTCAAAGTGTGTATTCAACTTCCAGAGTTAAACTGATGTTTGTTTGCAGCAGTTCAGAAACCCTTTGTTTGGAGAATGTAGAAACAGTCATTTCCAGCCCTAGAAACGCATGTAAAAGTTAGCAGTAAGAATTCGTTTAAAACACAGAAAACCCGCTTCTTAAAAACTCATGTGCTGTGTGTTGGTTCCTTTTAGGAAGTTGCATCTATGTTTAGATTCAGCGAGGTAGGAACACGTTTCTTCTAAAAGCTGCGTTTGGACATTCCAGAGTGTATTGGAGAACAGGCTGTAAAGAGAAAAACCTTGCTCTAAAACCAAAACGGAGCTATCTAGCAGAATGTTTGTCAAAGTGTGTATTCAACTTCCAGAGTTAAACTGATGTGTGTTTGTAGCAGTTCAGAAACCCTTTCTTTGGAGAATGTAGAAACAGTCATTTCCAGCCCTAGAAAAGCATGTAACAGCAGTAAGAATGCGTTTAAAACACAGAAAACCCGCTTCTTACAAACTCATCTGCTGTGTGTTGGTTCCTTTTAGGAAGTTGCATCTACGTTTAGATTCAGCGAGGTAGAAACACGTTTCTTCTGAAAGCTGCGTTTGGACATTCCAGAGTGCATGGGAGAACATGCTGTAAAGAGAAATACCTTGCTCTAAAACCAAAACGGAGCTATCTAGCAGAATGTTTGTCAATGTGTGTATTCCACTTCCAGAGTTAAACTGATGTGTGTTTGCAGCAGTTCAGAAACCCTTTCTTTGGAGAATGCAGAAAAAGTCATTTCCAGACTTAGAAACGCATGTAAGAGTTAGCAGTAAGAATGGGTTTAAAACACAGAAAACCCGCTTCTTACAAACTCATCTGCTGTGTGTTGGTTCCTTTTAGGAAGTTGCATCTATGTTTAGATTCAGCGACGTAGAAACACGTTTCTTCTAAAAGCTGCGTTTGGACATTCCAGAGTGCATGGGAGAACATGCTGTAAAGAGAAATACCTTGCTCTAAAACCAAAACGGAGCTATCTAGCAGTATATTTGTCAATTTGTGTATTCAACTTTCAGAGTTAAACTGATGTGTGTTTGCAGCAGTTCAGAAACCCTTTCTTTGGAGAATGTAGAAACAGTTATTTCCAGCCCTAGAAACGCATGTAAGAGTTAGAAGTAAGAATGCGTTTAAAACACAGAAAAACCGCTTCTTACAAACTCATCTGCTGTGTGTTGGTTCCTTTTAGGAAGTTGCATCTATGTTTAGATTCAGCGAGGTAGAAACACGTTTCTTCTAAAAGCTGCGTTTGGACATTCCAGAGTGCATTGGAGAACATGCTGTAAAGAGAAAATCTTGCTCTAAAACCAAAACGGAGCTATCTAGCAGTATGTTTGTCAATGTGTATTCAACTTTCAGAGTTAAACTGATGTGTGTTTGCAGCAGTTCAGAAACCCTTTCTTTGGAGAATGTAGAAACAGTCATTTCCAGCCCTAGAAACGCATGTAAGAGTTAGAAGTAAGAATGCGTTTAAAACACAGAAAACCCGCTTCTTACAAACTCATCTGCTCTGTGTTGGTTCCTTTTAGGAAGTTGCATCTATGTTTAGATTCAGCGAGGTAGAAACACGTTTCTTCTAAAAGCTGCGTTTGGACATTCCAGAGTGCATTGGAGAACAGGCTGTAAAGAGAAAAACCTTGCTCTAAAACCAACACGGAGCTATCTAGCAGAATGTTTGTCAAAGTGTGTATTCAACTTCCAGAGTTAAACTGATGTGTGTTTGCAGCAGTTCAGAAACCCCTTCTTTGGAGAATGTAGAAACAGTCATTTCCAGCCCTAGAAACGCATGTAAGAGTTAGAAGTAAGAATGCGTTTAAAACACAGAAAACCCGCTTCTTACAAACTCATCTGCTGTGTGTTTTTTCCTTTATGAAGTTGCATCTATGTTTAGATTCAGCGAGGTATAAACACGTTTCTTCTAAAAGCTGCGTTTGGACATTCCAGAGTGCATGGGAGAACATGCTGTGAAGAGAAAATCTTGCTCTAAAACCAAAACGGAGCTATCTAGCAGTATGTTTGTCAATGGGTGTATTCCACTTCCAGAGTTAAACTGATGTGTGTTTGCCGCAGTTCAGAAACCCTTTGTTTGGAGAATGTAGAAACAGTCATTTCCAGCCCTAGAAACGCATGTAAGTGTTAGCGTAAAAATGCGTTCAAAACACAGAAAACCCGCTTCTTACAAACTCATCTGCTGTGCATTGGTTCCTTTTAGGAAGTTGTATCTATGTTTAGATTCAGCGAGGTAGAAACACGTTTCTTCTAAAAGCTGCGTTTGGACATTCCAGAGTCGATTGGAGAACTGGCTGTAAAGAGAAATACCTTGCTCTAAAACCAAAACGAAGCTATCTAGCAGAATGTTTGTCAATGTGTGTATTCAACTTC
This sequence comes from Saimiri boliviensis, assembly GCF_048565385.1. Lineage (NCBI taxonomy): Eukaryota > Metazoa > Chordata > Mammalia > Primates > Cebidae > Saimiri > Saimiri boliviensis. Next base: position 29,009,548 of record NC_133454.1, on the reverse strand, counting down.
CAGAGTTAAACTGATGTGTGTTTGCAGCAGTTCAGAAACCCTTTCTTTGGAGAATGTAGAAACAGTCATTTCCAGCCCTAGAAACGCATGTAAGAGCAGTAAGAATGCGTTTAAAACACAGAAAACCCGCTTCTAACAAAATCATCTGCTGTGTGTTGGTTCCTTTTAGGCAGTTGCATCTATGTTTAGATTCAGCGAGGTAGAAACACGTTTCCTCTAAAAGCTGCGTTTGGACATTCTAGAGTGCATGGGAGAACATGCTGTAAAGAGAAAATCTTGCTCTAAAACCAAAACGGAGCTATCTAGCAGTATGTTTGTCAATGTCGGTATTCAACTTTCAGAGTTAAACTGATGTGTGTTTGCAGCAGTTCAGAAACCCTTTCTTTGGAGAATGTAGAAACAGTCATTTCCAGCCCTAGAAACGCATGTAAGAGTTAGAAGTAAGAATGCGTTTAAAACACAGAAAACCCGCTTCTTACAAAGTCATCTGCTGTGTGTTGGTTCCTTTTAGAAAGTTGCATCTATGTTTAGATTCAGAGAGGTAGAAACACGTTTCTACTAAAAGCTGCGTTTGGACATTCCAGAGTGGATGGGAGAACATGCTGTAAAGAGAAATACCTTGCTCTAATACCAGAACGAAGCTATCTAGCAGAATGTTTGTCAATGTGTTTATTCCACTTCTAGAGTTAAACTGATGTGTGTTTGCAGCAGTTCAGAAACCCTTTCTTTGGAGAATGCAGAAAAAGTCATTTCCCGCCCTAGAAACTCATGTTAAAAGTTAGAAGTAAGAATGCGTTTAAAACACAGAAAACCCGCTTCTTACAAACTCATCTGCTGTGTGTTGGTTCCTTTTAGGAAGTTGCATCTATGTTTAGATTCAGCGAGGTAGAAACACGTTTCTTTTAAAAGCTGCGTTTGGACATTCCAGAGTGGATGGGAGAACATGCTGTAAAGAGAAAATCTTGCTCTAAAACCAAAACGGAGCTATCTAGCAGTATGTTTGTCAATGTGTGTATTCAACTTTCAGAGTTAAACTGATGTGTGTTTCCAGCAGTTCAGAAACCCTTTCTTTGGAGAATGTAGAAACAGTAATTTCCAGCCCTAGAAACGCATGTAAGAGTTAGAAGTAAGAATGCGTTTAAAACACAGAAAACCCGCTTCTTACAAACTCATCTGCTGTGTGTTGGTTCCTTTACGAAGTTGCATCTATGTTTAGATTCAGCGAGGTAGAAACACGTTTCTTCTAAAAGCTGCGTTTGGACATTCCAGAGTGCATGGGAGAACATGCTGTAAAGAGAAAATCTTGCTCTAAAACCAAAACGGAGCTATCTAGCAGTATGTTTGTCAATGGGTGTATTCCACTTCCAGAGTTAAACTGATGTGTGTTTGCAGCAGTTCAGAAACCCTTTCTTTGGAGAATGTAGAAACAGTCATTTCCAGCCCTTGAAACGCATGTAAGAGTTAGCGTAAAAATGCGTACAAAACACAGAACACCCTCTTCTTACAAACTCATCTGCTGTGCATTGGTTCCTTTTAGGAAGTTGCATCTATGTTTAGATTCGGCGAGGTAGAAACACGTTTCTTCTAAAAGCTGCGTTTGGACATTCCAGAGTGGATTGGAGAACAGGCTGTAAAGAGAAATACCTTGCTCTAAAACCAAAACGGAGCTATCTAGCAGAATGGTTGTCAATGTGTGTATTCAACTTCCAGAGTTGAAATGATGTGTGTTTGCAGCAGTTCAGAAACCCTTTCTTTGGAGAATGCAGAAAAAGTCATTTCCAGCCCTAGAAACGCATGTAAGAGTTAGATGTATGAATGCGTTTAAAACACAGAAAACCCGCTTCTTACAAACTCATCTGCTGTGTGTTGGTTCCTTTTAGGAAGTTGCATCTATGTTTAGATTAAGCGAGGTAGAAACAAGTTTCTTCTAAAATCTGCATTTGGACATTCCAGAGTGCATGGGAGAACATGCTGTAAAGAGAATATCATGCTCTAAAACGAAAACGGAGCTATCTAGCAGTATGTTTGTCAATGTGTGTATTCAACTTTCAGAGTTAAACTGATGTGTGTTTGCAGCAGTTCAGAAACCCTTTCTTTGGAGAATGTAGAAACAGTCATTTCCAGCCCTAGAAACGCATGTTAAGAGTTAGAAGTAAGAATGCGTTTAAAACACAGAAAACCCGCTTCTTACACACTCACCTGCTGTGTGTTGGTTCCTTTTAGGAAGTTGCATCTATATTTATATTCAGCGAGGTACAAACACGTTTCTTCTAAAAGCTGCGTTTGGACATTCCAGAGTGCATGGGAGAACATGCTGTAAAGAGAAAATCTTGCTCTAATACCATAACGGAGCTATCTAGCAGTATGTTTGTCAATGTGTGTATTCAACGTCCAGAGTTAAACTGATGTGTGTTTGAAGCAGTTCAGAAACCCTTTCTTTGGAGAATGTAGAAACAGTCATTTCCAGCCCTAGAAACGCATGTAAGAGTTAGAAGTAAGAATGCGTTTAAATCACAGAAAACCCGCTTCTTTCAAACTCATCTGCTGTGTGTTGGTTCCTTTTAGAAAGTTGCATCTATGTTTAGATTCAGCGAGGTAGAAACACGTTTCTTCTAAAAGCTGCGTTTGGACATTCCAGAGTGCATGGGAGAACATGCTGTAAAGAGAAAATCTTCCTCTAAAACCAAAACGGAGCTAACTAGCAGTATGTTTGTCAATGTGTGTATTCAACTTTCAGAGTTAAACTGATGTGTGTTTGCAGCAGTTCAGAAACCCTTTCTTTGGAGAATGTAGAAACAGTCATTTCCAGCGCTAGAAACGCATGTAAGAGTTAGAAGTAAGAATGCGTTTAAAACACAGAAAACCCGCTTCTTACAAACTCATCTGCTGTGTGTTGGTTCATTTTAGGAAGTTGCATCTATGTTTAGATTCAGCGAGGTAGAAACACGTTTCTTCTAAAAGCTGCGTTTGGACATTCCAGAGTGAATTGGAGAACATGCTGTAAAGAGAAAAACCTTCCTCTAAAACCAAAACGAAGCTATCTAGCAGAATGTTTGTCAATGTGTATGTTCAACTTCCAGAGTTAAACTGATGTGTGTTTGCAGCAGTTCAGAAACCCTTTCTTTGGACAATGTAGAAACAGTCATTTCCAGCCCTAGAAACGCATGTAAAGAGTTAGAAGTAAGAATGCGTTTAAAACACAGAAAACCCGCTTCTTACAAACTCATCTGCTGTGTGTTGGTTCCTTTACGAAGTTGCATCTATGTTTAGATTCAGCGAGGTAGAAACACGTTTCTTCTAAAAGCTGCGTTTGGACATTCCAGAGTGCATGAGAGAACATGCTGTAAAGAGAAAATCTTGCTCTATAACCAAAACGGAGCTATCTAGCAGTATGTTTGTCAATGGGTGTATTCCACTTCCAGAGTTAAACTGATGTGTGTTTGCAGCAGTTCAGAAACCCTTTGTTTGGAGAATGTAGAAACAGTCATTTCCAGCCCTAAAAACGCATGTAAAAGTCAGCGTAAAAATGCGTTCAAAACACAGAAAACCCGCTTCTTACAAACTCATCTGCTGTGCATTGGTTCCTTTTAAGAAGTTGCATCTATGTTTAGATTCGGCGAGGTAGAAACACGTTTCTTCTAAAAGCTGCGTTTGGACATTCCAGAGTGGATTGGAGAACAGGCTGTAAAGAGAAATACCTTGCTCTAAAACCAAAACGGAGATATCTTGCAGAATGGTTGTCAATGTGTGTATTCAACTTCCAGAGTTGAACTGATGTGTGTTTGCAGCAGTTCAGAAACCCTTTCTTTGGAGAATGCAGAAAAAGTCATTTCCAGATCTAGAAACGCATGTAAGAGTTAGATGTAATAATGCGTTTAAAACACAGAAAACCCGCTTCTTTCAAACTCAACTGCTGTGTGTTGGTTCCTTTTAGGAAGTTGCATCTATGTTTAGATTAAGCGAGGTAGAAACACGTTACTTATAAAATCTGCATTTGGACATTCCAGAGTGCATGAAAGAACATGCTGTAAAGAGAAAATCATGCTCTAAAACGAAAACGGCGCTATCTAGCAGTATGTTTGTCAATGTGTGTATTCAACTTTCAGAGTTAAACAGATGTGTGTTTGCAGCAGTTCAGAAACCCTTTCTTTGGAGAATGTAGAAACAGTCATTTCCAGCCCTAGAAACGCATGTTAAGAGTTAGAAGTAAGAATGCGTTTAAAACACAGAAAACCCGCTTCTTACAAACTCACCTGCTGTGTGTTGGTTCCTTTTAGGAAGTTGCATCTATGTTTATATTCAGCGAGGTAGCAACCCGTTTCTTCTAAGAGATGCATTTGGGCATTCCAGAGTGCATGGGAGAACATGCTGTAAAGAGAAAATCTTGCTCTAAAACCAAAACGGAGCTATCTAGCAGTATGTTTGTCAATGTTTGTATTCAACGTCCAGAGTTAAACTGATGTGTGTTTGAAGCAGTTCAGAAACCCTTTCTTTGGAGAATGTAGAAACAGTCATTTCCAGCCCTAGAAACGCATGTAAGAGTTAGAAGTAAGAATGCGTTTAAAACACAGAAAACCCGCTTCTTACAAACTCATCTGCTGTGTGTTGGTTCCTTTTAGGAAGTTGCATCTATGTTTAGATTCAGCGAGGTAGAAACACGTTTCTTCTAAAAGCTGCGTTTGGACATTCCAGAGTGCATGGGAGAACATGCTGTAAAGAGAAAATCTTGCTCTATAACCAAAACGGAGCTATCTAGCAGTATGTTTGTCAATGTGTGTATTCAACTTCCAGAGATAAACTGATGTGTGTTTGAAGCAGTTCAGAAACCCTTTCTTTGGAGAATGTAGAAACAGTCATTTCCAGCCCTAGAAACACATGTAAGAGTTAGCAGTAAGAATGCGTTTAAAACACAGAAAACCCGCTTTTAACAAACTCATCTGCTCTGTGTTGGTTCCTTTTAGGAAGTTGCATCTATGTTTAGATTCAGCGAGGTAGAAACACGTTTCTTCTAAAAGCTGCGTTTGGACATTCTAGAGTGCATGGGAGATCATGCTGTAAAGAGAAAATCTTGCTCTAAAACCAAAACGGATCTATCTAGCAGTATGTTTGTCAATGTGTGTATTAAACTTTCAGAGTTAAACTGATGTGTGTTTGCAGCAGTTCAGAAACCCTTTCTTTGGAGAATGTAGAAACAGTCATTTCCAGCCCTAGAAACGCATGTAAGAGTTAGCGGTAAGAATGCGTTTAAAACACAGAAAACCCGCTTCTTACAAACTCATCTGCTGTGTGTTGGTTCCTTTTAGGAAGTTGCATCTATGTTTAGATTCAGCGAGGTAGAAACACGTTTCTTCTAAAAGCTGCGTTTGGACATTCCAGAATGCATTGGAGACCAGGCTGTAAAGAGAAAAACCTTGCTCTAAAACCAAAACGGAGGTATCTAGCAGAATGTTTCTCAATGTGTGTATTCAACTTCCAGAGTTAAATTGATGTGTGTTTGCAGCAGTTCAGAAACCCTTTCTTTGGAGAATGTAGAAACAGTCATTTCCAGCCCTAGAAACGCATGTAAGAGTTAGCAGTAAGAATGCGTTTATAACACAGAAAACCCACTTCTTATAAACTCATCTGCTGTGTGTTGGTTTCTTTTAGGAAGTTGCATCTATATTTACATTCAGCGCGGTAGAAACACGTTTCTTCTAAAAGCTGCGTTTGGACATTCCAGAGATGATGGGAGAACATGCTGTAAAGAGAAAATCTTGCTCTAAAACCAAAACGGAGCTATCTAGCAGTATGTTTGTCAATGTGTGTATTCAACTTTCAGAGATAAACTGATGTGTGTTTGAAGCAGTTCAGAAAACCTTTCTTTGGAGAATGTAGAAACAGTCATTTCCAGCCCTAGAAACGCATGTAAGAGTTAGCAGTAAGAATGCGTTTAAAACACAGAAAACCCGCTTCTTACAAACTCATCTGCTGTGTGTTGGTTTCTTTTTGGAAGTTGCATCTATGTTTAGATTCAGCGAGGTAGAAACACGTTTCTCCTAAAAGCTGCATTGGACATTCCAGAGTGCACTGGAGAACAGGCTGTAAAGATTAAAACCTTGCTCTAAAACCAAAACGGAGCTATCTAGCAGAATGTTTGTCAATGTTTATATTCAACTTCCAGAGTTAAACTGATGTGTGTTTGCAGCAGTTCAGAAACCCTTTCTTTGGAGAATTTAGAAAGAGTCATTACCAGCCCTAGAAACGCATGTTAACAGTTAGAAGTAAAATGCGTTTAAAACACAGAAAACCCGCTTCTTACAAACTCATCTGCTGTGTGTTGGTTCCTTTTAGGAAGTTGCATCTATGTTTAGATTCAGCGAGGTAGAAACACTTTTCTTCTAAAAGCTGCGTTTGGACATTCCAGAGTGCATGGGAGAACAGGCTGTAAAGAGAAATACCTTGCTCTAAAACCAAAACGAAGCTATGTAGCAGAATGTTTGTCAATGTGTGTATTCAACTTCCAGAGTTAAACTGATGTGTGTTTGCAGCAGTTCAGAAACCCTTTCTTTGGAGAATGTAGAAACAGTCATTTCCAGCCCTAGAAACGCATGTAAAGAGTTAGAAGTATGAATGCGTTTAAAACACAGAAAACCCGCTTCTTACAAACTCATCTGCTGTGTGTTGGTTCCTTTTAGGAAGTTGCATCTATGTTTAGATTCAGCGAGGTAGAAACACGTTTCTTCTAAAAGTTGCGTTTGGACATTCCAGAGTGCATGAGAGAACATGCTGTAAAGAGAAAATCTTGCTCTAAAACCAAAATGGATCTATCTAGCAGTATGTTTGTCAATGTGTTTATTCAACTTCCAGAGTTAAACTGATGTGTGTTTGCAGCAGTTCAGAAACCCTTTCTTTGGAGAATTTAGAAACAGTCATTACCAGCCCTAGAAACGCATGTTAACAGTTAGAAGTAAGAATGCGTTTAAAACACAGAAAACCCGCTTCTTACAAACTCATCTGCTGTGTGTTGGTTCCTTTTAGGAAGTTGCATCTATGTTTAGATTCAGCGAGGTAGAAACACGTTTCTTCTAAAAGCTGCGTTTGGACATTCCAGAGTGCATGGGAGAACAGGCTGGAAAGAGAAATACCTTGCTCTAAAACCAAAACGAAGCTATCTAGCAGAATGTTTGTCAATGTCTGTATTCAACTTTCAGAGTTAAACTGATGTGTGTTTGCAGCAGTTCAGAAACCCTTTCTTTGGAGAATGTAGAAAAAGTCATTTCCAGATCTAGAAACGCATGTAAGAGTTAGATGTAATAATGCGTTTAAAACACAGAAAACCCGCTTCTTTCAAACTCAACTGCTGTGTGTTGGTTCCTTTTAGGAAGTTGCATCTATGTTTAGATTAAGCGAGGTAGAAACACGTTACTTATAAAATCTGCATTTGGACATTCCAGAGTGCATGAAAGAACATGCTGTAAAGAGAAAATCATGCTCTAAAACGAAAACGGCGCTATCTAGCAGTATGTTTGTCAATGTGTGTATTCAACTTTCAGAGTTAAACAGATGTGTGTTTGCAGCAGTTCAGAAACCCTTTCTTTGGAGAATGTAGAAACAGTCATTTCCAGCCCTAGAAACGCATGTTAAGAGTTAGAAGTAAGAATGCGTTTAAAACACAGAAAACCCGCTTCTTACAAACTCACCTGCTGTGTGTTGGTTCCTTTTAGGAAGTTGCATCTATGTTTATATTCAGCGAGGTAGCAACCCGTTTCTTCTAAGAGATGCATTTGGGCATTCCAGAGTGCATGGGAGAACATGCTGTAAAGAGAAAATCTTGCTCTAAAACCAAAACGGAGCTATCTAGCAGTATGTTTGTCAATGTTTGTATTCAACGTCCAGAGTTAAACTGATGTGTGTTTGAAGCAGTTCAGAAACCCTTTCTTTGGAGAATGTAGAAACAGTCATTTCCAGCCCTAGAAACGCATGTAAGAGTTAGAAGTAAGAATGCGTTTAAAACACAGAAAACCCGCTTCTTACAAACTCATCTGCTGTGTGTTGGTTCCTTTTAGGAAGTTGCATCTATGTTTAGATTCAGCGAGGTAGAAACACGTTTCTTCTAAAAGCTGCGTTTGGACATTCCAGAGTTCATGGTAGAACATGCTGTAAAGAGAAAATCTTGCTCTATAACCAAAACGGAGCTATCTAGCAGTATGTTTGTCAATGTGTGTATTCAACTTCCAGAGATAAACTGATGTGTGTTTGAAGCAGTTCAGAAACCCTTTCTTTGGAGAATGTAGAAACAGTCATTTCCAGCCCTAGAAACACATGTAAGAGTTAGCAGTAAGAATGCGTTTAAAACACAGAAAACCCGCTTTTAACAAACTCATCTGCTCTGTGTTGGTTCCTTTTAGGAAGTTGCATCTATGTTTAGATTCAGCGAGGTAGAAACACGTTTCTTCTAAAAGCTGCGTTTGGACATTCTAGAGTGCATGGGAGATCATGCTGTAAAGAGAAAATCTTGCTCTAAAACCAAAACGGATCTATCTAGCAGTATGTTTGTCAATGTGTGTATTAAACTTTCAGAGTTAAACTGATGTGTGTTTGCAGCAGTTCAGAAACCCTTTCTTTGGAGAATGTAGAAACAGTCATTTCCAGCCCTAGAAACGCATGTAAGAGTTAGCGGTAAGAATGCGTTTAAAACACAGAAAACCCGCTTCTTACAAACTCATCTGCTGTGTGTTGGTTCCTTTTAGGAAGTTGCATCTATGTTTAGATTCAGCGAGGTAGAAACACGTTTCTTCTAAAAGCTGCGTTTGGACATTCCAGAATGCATTGGAGACCAGGCTGTAAAGAGAAAAACCTTGCTCTAAAACCAAAACGGAGGTATCTAGCAGAATGTTTCTCAATGTGTGTATTCAACTTCCAGAGTTAAATTGATGTGTGTTTGCAGCAGTTCAGAAACCCTTTCTTTGGAGAATGTAGAAACAGTCATTTCCAGCCCTAGAAACGCATGTAAGAGTTAGCAGTAAGAATGCGTTTATAACACAGAAAACCCACTTCTTATAAACTCATCTGCTGTGTGTTGGTTTCTTTTAGGAAGTTGCATCTATATTTACATTCAGCGCGGTAGAAACACGTTTCTTCTAAAAGCTGCGTTTGGACATTCCAGAGATGATGGGAGAACATGCTGTAAAGAGAAAATCTTGCTCTAAAACCAAAACGGAGCTATCTAGCAGTATGTTTGTCAATGTGTGTATTCAACTTTCAGAGATAAACTGATGTGTGTTTGAAGCAGTTCAGAAAACCTTTCTTTGGAGAATGTAGAAACAGTCATTTCCAGCCCTAGAAACGCATGTAAGAGTTAGCAGTAAGAATGCGTTTAAAACACAGAAAACCCGCTTCTTACAAACTCATCTGCTGTGTGTTGGTTTCTTTTTGGAAGTTGCATCTATGTTTAGATTCAGCGAGGTAGAAACACGTTTCTCCTAAAAGCTGCATTGGACATTCCAGAGTGCACTGGAGAACAGGCTGTAAAGATTAAAACCTTGCTCTAAAACCAAAACGGAGCTATCTAGCAGAATGTTTGTCAATGTTTATATTCAACTTCCAGAGTTAAACTGATGTGTGTTTGCAGCAGTTCAGAAACCCTTTCTTTGGAGAATTTAGAAAGAGTCATTACCAGCCCTAGAAACGCATGTTAACAGTTAGAAGTAAAATGCGTTTAAAACACAGAAAACCCGCTTCTTACAAACTCATCTGCTGTGTGTTGGTTCCTTTTAGGAAGTTGCATCTATGTTTAGATTCAGCGAGGTAGAAACACTTTTCTTCTAAAAGCTGCGTTTGGACATTCCAGAGTGCATGGGAGAACAGGCTGTAAAGAGAAATACCTTGCTCTAAAACCAAAACGAAGCTATGTAGCAGAATGTTTGTCAATGTGTGTATTCAACTTCCAGAGTTAAACTGATGTGTGTTTGCAGCAGTTCAGAAACCCTTTCTTTGGAGAATGTAGAAACAGTCATTTCCAGCCCTAGAAACGCATGTAAAGAGTTAGAAGTATGAATGCGTTTAAAACACAGAAAACCCGCTTCTTACAAACTCATCTGCTGTGTGTCGGTTCCTTTTAGGAAGTTGCATCTATGTTTAGATTCAGCGAGGTAGAAACACGTTTCTTCTAAAAGTTGCGTTTGGACATTCCAGAGTGCATGAGAGAACATGCTGTAAAGAGAAAATCTTGCTCTAAAACCAAAATGGATCTATCTAGCAGTATGTTTGTCAATGTGTTTATTCAACTTCCAGAGTTAAACTGATGTGTGTTTGCAGCAGTTCAGAAACCCTTTCTTTGGAGAATTTAGAAACAGTCATTACCAGCCCTAGAAACGCATGTTAACAGTTAGAAGTAAGAATGCGTTTAAAACACAGAAAACCCGCTTCTTACAAACTCATCTGCTGTGTGTTGGTTCCTTTTAGGAAGTTGCATCTATGTTTAGATTCAGCGAGGTAGAAACACGTTTCTTCTAAAAGCTGCGTTTGGACATTCCAGAGTGCATGGGAGAACAGGCTGGAAAGAGAAATACCTTGCTCTAAAACCAAAACGAAGCTATCTAGCAGAATGTTTGTCAATGTCTGTATTCAACTTTCAGAGTTAAACTGATGTGTGTTTGCAGCAGTTCAGAAACCCTTTCTTTGGAGAATGTAGAAACAGTCATTTCCAGCCCTAGAAGCGCATGTTAAGAGTTAGAAGTATGAATGCGTTTAAAACACAGAAAACCCGCTTCTTACAAACTCATCTGCTGTGTGTTGGTTCCTTTTAGGAAGTTGCATCTATGTTTAGATTCAGCGAGGTAGAAACACGTTTCTTCTAAAAGCTGCGTTTGGACATTCCAGAGTGCATGAGAGAACATGCTGTAAAGAGAAAATCTTGCTCTAAAACCAAAATGGAGCTATCTAGCAGTATGTTTGTCAATGTGTGTATTCAACTTCCAGAGTTAAACTGATGTGTGTTTGAAGCTGTTAAGAAACCCTTTCTTTGGAGAATGTAGAAACAGTCATTTCCAGCCCTAGAAACGCATGTAAGAGTTAGCAGTAAGAATGCGTTTAAAACACAGAAAACCCGCTTCTTACAAACTCATCTGCTGTGTGTTGGTTCCTTTTAGGAAGTTGCATCTATGTTTAGATTCAGCGAGGTCGAAACACGTTTCTTCTAAAAGCTGCATTTGGACATTCCAGAGTGCATTGGAGTACAGGCTGTAAAGAGAAAAACCTTGCTCTAAAACCAAAACGGAGCTATCTAGCAGAATGTTTGTCAAAGTGTGTATTCAGCTTTCAGAGTTAAACTGATGTGTGTTTGCAGCAGTTCAGAAACCCTTTCTTTGGAGAATGTAGAAACAGTCATTTCCAGCCCTAGAAACGCATGTAAGAGTTAGAAGTAAGAATGCGTTTAAAACACAGAAAACCCGCTTCTAACAAACTCATCTGCTGTGTGTTGGTTCCTTTTAGGAAGTTGCATCTATGTTTAGATTCAGCGAGGTAGAAACACGTTTCTTCTAAAAGCTGCGTTTGGACATTCCAGAGTGGATGAGAGAACATGCTGTAAAGAGAAATACCTTGCTCTAAAACCAAAACGAAGCTATCAAGCATAATGTTTGTCAATGTGTGTATTCCACTTCCAGAGTTAAACTGATGTGTGTTTGCAGCAGTTCAGAAACCCTTTCTTTGGAGAATGCAGAAAAACTCATTTCCAGCCCTAGAGACGCATATAAGAGTTAGCAGTATTAATGCGTTTAAAACACAGAAGACCCGCTTCTTACAAACTCATCTGCTGTGTGTTGGTTTCTTTTAGGAAGTTGCATCTATGTTTAGATTCAGCGAGGTAGAAACACGTTTCTTCTAAAAGCTGCGTTTGGACATTCCAGAGTGCATGGGAGAACATGCTGTAAAGAGAAAATCTTGCTCTAAAACCAAAACGGAGCTATCTAGCAGTATGTTTGTCAATGTGTGTATTCCACTTCCAGAGTTAAACTGATGTGTTTTTGAAGCAGTTTAGAAACCCTTTCTTTGTAGAATGTAGAAACAGTCATTTCCAGCCCTAGAAACGCATGTAAGAGTTAGCAGTAAGAATGCGTTTAAAACACAGAAAACCCGCTTCTAACAAACTCATCTGCTGTGTGTTGGTTCCTTTTAGGAAGTTGCATCTATGTTTAGATTTAGCGGAGTAGAAACACGTTTCTTCTAAAAGCTGCGTTTGGACATTCCAGAGTGCATGGGAGAACATGCTGTAAAGATAAAATCTTGCTCTAAAACCAAAACAGAGCTATCTAGCAGTATGTATCTCAATGTGTGTATTCAACTTTCAGAGTTAAACTGATGTGTGTTTGCAGGAGTTCAGAAACCCTTTCTTTGGAGAATGTAGAAACAGTCATTTCCAGCCCTAGAAACGCATGTAAGAGTTAGCAGTAAGAATGCGTTTAAAACACAGAAAACCCGCTTCTTACAAACTCATCTGCTGTGTGTTGGTTCCTTTTAGGAAGTTGCATCTATGTTTAGATTCAGCGAGGTAGAAACACGTTTCTTCTAAAAGCTGCGTTTGGACATTCCAGAGTGCATGGGAGAACATGCTGTAAAGAGAAATACGTTGCTCTACAACCAAAACGAAGCTATCTAGCAGAATGTTTGTCAATGTGTGTATTCCACTTCAAGAGTTAAACTGATGTGTGTTTGCAGCAGTTCAGAAACCCTTTGTTTGGGGAATGTAGAAACAGTCATTTCCAGCCCTAGAAACGCTTGTAAGAGTTAGCAGTAAAAATGCGTTCAAAACACAGAAAACCCGCTTCTAACAAACTCATCTGCTGTGTGTTGGTTCCTTTTAGGAAGTTGCATCTATGTTTAGATTCAGCGAGGTAGAAACACGTTTCTTCTAAAAGCTGCATTTGGACTTTCCAGAGTTCATGGGAGAACATGCTGTAAAGAGAAAATCTTGCTCTATAACCAAAACGGAGCTATCTAGCAGAATGTTTGTCAATGTGTGTATTCAACTTCCAGAGTTAAACTGATGTGTGTTTGAAGCAGTTCAGAAACCCTTTCTTTGGAGAATATAGAAACAGTCATTTCCAGCCCTAGAAACGCATGTAAGAGTTAGCAGTAAGAATGCGTTTAAAACACAGAAAACCCGCTTCTTACAAACTCATCTGCTGTGAGTTGGTTCCTTTTAGGAAGTTGCATCTATGTTTAGATTCAGCGACGTAGAAAAACGTTTCTTCTAAAAGCTGCGTTTGGACATTCCAGAGTGCATTGGAGAACAGGCTTTAAAGAGAAAAACCTTGCTCTAAAACCAAAACGGAGCTATCGAGCAGAATGGTTCTCAATGTGTGTATTCAACTTCCAGAGTTAAACTGATGTGTGTTTGCAGCAGTTCAGAAACCCTTTCTTTGGAGAATGCAGAAAAAGTCATTTCCAGCCCTAGAGTCGCATAAAAGAGTTGGCAGTATTAATGCGTTTAAAACACAGAAGACCCGTTTCTTACAAACTCATCTGCTGTGTGTTGGTTCCTTTTAGGAAGTTGCACCTATGTTTAGATTCAGCGAGGTAGTAACACGTTTCTTCTAAAAGCTGCGTTTGGACATTCCAGAGTGCATTGGAGACCAGGCTGTAAAGAGAAAAACCTTGCTCTAAAACCAAAACGGCGCTATCTAGCAGAATGTTTGTCAACGTGTGAATTCAACTTCCAGAGTTAAACTGATGTGTGTTTGCAGCAGTTCAGAAACCCTTTCTTTGGAGAATGTAGAAACTGTCATTTCCAGCCCTAGAAACTCATGTAAGAGGAGTAAGAATGCGTTTAAAACACAGAAAACCCGCTTCTTACAAACTCATCATCTGCGTGTTGCTTCCTTTTAGGAAGTTGAATCTATGTTTAGATTCAGCGAGGTAGAAACACGTTTCTTCTAAAAGCTGCATTTGGACATTCCAGAGTGCATTGGAGAACAGGCGGTAAAGAGAAAAACCTTGCTCTAAAACCAAAACGGAGCTATCTAGCAGAATGTTTGCAAATGTTTATATTCAATTTCCAGAGTTAAACTGATGGGTGTTTGCAGCAGTTCAGAAACCCTTTCTTTGGAGAATGTAGAAACAGTCATTTCCAGCCCTAGAAACGCATGTAAGAGTTAGCAGTAAGAATGCGTTTAAAACACAAAAAACCCGCTTCTTACAAACTCATCTGTTGTGAGTTGGTTCCTTTTAGGAAGTGGCATCTATGTTTAGATTCAGCGACGTAGAAAAACGTTTCTTCTAAAAGCTGCGTTTGGACATTCCAGAGTGCATTGGAGAACAGGCTTTAAAGAGAAAAACCTTGCTCTAAAACCAAAACGGAGCTATCTAGCAGAATGGTTCTCAATGTGTATATTCAACTTCCAGAGTTAAACTGATGTGTGTTTGCAGCAGTTCAGAAACCCTTTCTCTGGAGAATGCAGAAAAAGTCATTTCCAGCCCTAGAGTCGCATAAAAGAGTTGGCAGTATTAATGCGTTTAAAACACAGAAGACCCGTTTCTTACAAACTCATCTGCTGTGTGTTGGTTCCTTTTTGGAAGTTGCACCTATGTTTAGATTCAGCGAGGTTGTAACACATTTCTTCTAAAAGCTGCGTTTGGACATTCCAGAGTGCATTGGAGACCAGGCTGTAAAGAGAAAAACCTTGCTCTAAAACCAAAACGGAGCTATCTAGCAGAATGTTTGTAAACGTGTGAATTCAACTTCCAGAGTTAAACTGATGTGTGTTTGCAGCAGTTCAGAAACCCTTTCTTTGGAGAATGTAGAAACTGTCATTTCCAGCCCTAGAAACGCATGTAAGAGAAGTAAGAATGCGTTTAAAACACAGAAAACCCGCTTCTTACAAACTCATCTGCTGTGTGTTGGATCCTTTTAGGAAGTTGCATCTATGTTTAGATTCAGAGAGGTAGAAACACGTTTCTTCTAAAAGCTGCGTTTGGACATTCCAGAGTGGATAGGAGAACAGGGTGTAAAGAGCAATACCTTGCTCTAAAACCAAAACGGAGCTATCTAGCAGAATGGTTGTCAATGTGTGTATTCAACTTCCAGAGTTAAACTGATGTGTGTTTGCAGCAGTTCAGAAACCCTTTCATTGTAGAATGTAGAAACAGTCATTTCCAGCCCTAGAAACGCATGTAAGAGTTAGCAGTAAGAATGCGTTTAAAACACAGAAAACCCGCTTCTTACAAAGTCATCTTCTGTGTGTTGGTTCCTTTTAGGAAGTTGCATCTATGTTTAGATTCAGAGAGGTAGAAACACGTTTCTTCTAAAAGCTGCGTTTGGACATTCCAGAGTGCATGGGAGAACATGCTGTAAAGAGAAATACCTTGCTCTAAAACCAAAACGAAGCTATCAAGCAGAATATTTGTCAATGTGTGTATTCCACTTCCAGAGATAAACTGAATTGTGTTTGCAGCAGTTCAGAAACCCTTTGTTTGGGGAATGTAGAAACAGTCATTTCCAGCCCTAGAAACGCTTGTAAGAGTTAGCAGTAAAAATGCGTTCAAAACACAGAAAACCCACTTCTAACAAACTCATCTGCTGTGTGTTGGTTCCTTTTAGGAAGTTGCATCTATGTTTAGATTCAGCGAGGTAGAAACACGTTTCTTCTAAAAGCTGCGTTTGGACTTTCCAGAGTGCATGGGAGAACATGCTGTAAAGAGAAAATCTTGCTCTAAAACCAAAACGAAGCTATCTAGCAGTATGTTTGTCAATGTGTGTATTCAACTTTCAGAGTTAAACTGATGTGTGTTTGCAGCAGTTCAGAAACACTTTCTTTGGAGAATGTAGAAACAGTCATTTCCAGCCCTAGAAACACATGTAAGAGTTAGAAGTTAGAATGGGTTTAAAACACAGAAAACCCGCTTCTTACAAACTCATCTGCTGTGTGTTGGTTCCTTTTAGGAAGTTGCATCTATGTTTAGATTCAGCGAGGTCGAAACACGTTTCTTCTAAAAGCTGCGTTTGGACATTCCAGAGTGCGTGGGAGAACATGCTGTAAAGAGAAAATCTTGCTCTAAAACCAAAACGAAGCTATCTAGCAGTATGTTTGTCAATGTGTTTATTCAACTTTCAGAGTTAAACTGATGTGTGTTTGCAGCAGTTCAGAAACCCTTTCTTTGGAGAATATAGAAACAGTCATTTCCAGCCCTAGAAACGCATGTAAGAGTTAGAAGTAAGAATGCGTTTAAAACACAGAAAACCCGCTTCTTACAAACTCATCTGCTGTGTGTTGGTTCCTTTTAGGAAGTTGCATCTATGTTTAGATTCAGCGACGTAGAAACACGTTTCTTCTAAAAGCTGCGTTTGGACATTCCAGAGAGCATTGGAGAACAGGCTTTAAAGTGAAAAACCTTGCTCTAAAACCAAAACGGAGCTATCTAGCAGAATGGTTCTCAATGTGTTTATTCAACTTCCAGAGTTAAACTGATGTGTGTTTGCAGCAGTTCAGAAACCCTTTCTTCGGAGAATGCAGAAAAACTCATTTCCAGCCCTAGAGACGCATATAAGAGTTAGCAGTATTAATGCGTTTAAAACACAGAAGACCCGCTTCTTACAAACTCATCTGCTGTGTGTTGGTTTCTTTTAGGAAGTTGCATCTATGTTTAGATTCAGCGAGGTAGAAACACGTTTCTTCTAAAAGCTGCGTTTGGACATTCCAGAGTGCATGGGAGAACATGCTGTAAAGAGAAAATCTTGCTCTAAAACCAAAACAGAGCTATCTAGCAGTATGTTTGTCAATGTGTGTATTCAACTTTCAGAGTTAAACTGATGTGTGTTTGCAGCAGTTCAGAAACCCTTTCTTTGGAGAATGTAGAAACAGTCATTTCCAGCCCTAGAAACGCATGTAAGAGTTAGCAGTAAGAATGTGTTTAAAACACAGAAAACCCGCTTCTTACAAACTCATCTGCTGTGTGTTGGTTCCTTTTAGGAAGTTGCATCTATGTTTAGATTCAGAGAGGTAGAAACACGTTTCTTCTAAAAGCTGCGTTTGGACATTCCAGAGTCCATGGGAGAACATTCTGTAAAGAGAAATACCTTGCTCTAAAACCAAAACGAAGCTATCTAGCAGAATGTTTGTCAATCTGCGTATTCCACTTCCAGAGTTAAACTGATTTGTGTTTGCAGCAGTTCAGAAACCATTTCATTGGAGAATATAGAAACAGTCATTTCCAGCCCTAGAAACGCATGTAAGAGTTAGCAGTAAGAATGCGTTTAAAACACTGAAATCCCGCTTCTTACAAACTCATCTGCTGTGTGTTGGTTCCTTTTAGGAAGTTGCATCTATGTTTAGATTCAGCGAGGTAGAAACACGTTTCTTCTAAAAGCTACGTTTAGACATTCCAGAGTGGATGGGAGAACATGCTGTAAAGAGAAAATCTTGCTCTAAAACCAAAACGGAGCTATCTAGCAGTATGTTTGTCAATGTGTGTATTCAACTTTCAGAGTTAAACTGATGTGTGTTTGCAGCAGTTCAGAAACCCTTTCTTTGGAGAATGTAGAAACAGTCATTTCCAGCCCTAGAAACGCATGTTAAGAGTTAGAAGTAAGAATGCGTTTAAAACACAGAAAACCCGCTTCTTACAAACTCATCTGCTGTGTGTTGGTTCCTTTTAGGAAGTTGCATCTATGTTTAGATTCAGCGAGGTAGAAACACGTTTCTTCTAAAAGCTGCGTTTGGACATTCCAGAGTGCATGGGAGAACATGCTGTAAAGAGAAATACGTTGCTCTACAACCAAAACGAAGCTATCTAGCAGAATGTTTGTCAATGTGTGTATTCCACTTCAAGAGTTAAACTGATGTGTGTTTGCAGCAGTTCAGAAACCCTTTCTTTGGAGAATGCAGAAAAACTCATTTCCAGCCCTAGAGACGCACATAAGAGTTAGCAGTATTAATGCGTTTAAAACACAGAAGACCCGCTTCTTACAAACTCATCTGCTGTGTGTTGGTTTCTTTTAGGAAGTTGCATCTATGTTTAGATTCAGCGAGGTAGAAACACGTTTCTTCTGAAAGCTGCGTTTGGACATTCCAGAGTGCATGGGAGAACATGCTGTAAAGAGAAAATCTTGCTCTAAAACCAAAACGGAGCTATCTAGCAGTATGTTTGTCAATGTGTGTATTCCACTTCCAGAGTTAAACTGATGTGTATTTGAAGCAGTTTAGAAACCCTTTCTTTGTAGAATGTAGAAAAAGTCATTTCCAGCCCTAGAAACGCATGTAAGAGTTAGCAGTAAGAATGCGTTTAAAACACAGAAAACCCGCTTCTTACAAACTCATCTGCTGTGTGTTGGTTCCTTTTAGGAAGTTGCATCTATGTTTAGATTCAGCGAGGTAGAAACACGTTTCTTCTAAAAGCTGCGTTTGGATATTCCAGAGTGCATAGGAGAACATGCTGTAAAGAGAAAAACTTGCTCTAAAACCAAATCAGAGCTATCTAGCAGTATGTTTGTCAATGTGTGTATTCAACTTTCAGAGTTAAACTGATGTGTGTTTGCAGCAGTTCAGAAACCCTTTCTTTGGAGAATGTAGAAACAGTCATTTGCAGCCCTAGAAACGCATGTAAGAGTTAGCAGTAAGAATGTGTTTAAAACACAGAAAACCCGTTTCTTACAAACTTATCTGCTGTGTGTTGGTTCCTTTTAGGAAGTTGCATCTAAGTTTAGATTCAGAGAGGTAGAAACACGTTTCTTCTAAAAGCTGCGTTTGGACATTCCAGAGTGCATGGGAGAACATGCTGTAAAGAGAAATACCTTGCTCTAAAACCAAAACGAAGCTATCTAGCAGTATGTTTGTCAATCTGTGTATTCCACTTCCAGAGTTAAACTGATTTGTGTTTGCAGCAGTTCAGAAACCATTTCTTTGGAGAATATAGAAACAGTCATTTCCAGCCCTAGAAACGCATGTAAGAGTTAGCAGTAAGAATGCGTTTAAAACACAGAAAACCCGCTTCTTACAAACTCATCTGCTGTGTGTTGGTTCCTTTTAGAAAGTTGCATCTATGTTTAGATTCAGCGAGGTAGAAACACGTTTCTTCTAAAAGCTACGTTTGGACATTCCAGAGTGCATTGGAGAACATGATGTAAAGAAAAAATCTTGCTCTAAAACCAAAACGGAGCTATCTAGCAGTATGTTTGTCAATGTGTGTATTCAACTTTCAGAGTTAAACTGATGTGTGTTTGCAGCAGTTCAGAAACCCTTTCTTTGGAGAATGTAGAAACAGTCATTTCCAGCCCTAGAAACGCATGTAAGAGTTAGAAGTAAGAATGCGTTTAAAACACAGAAAACCCGCTTCTTACAAACTCATCTGCTGTGTGTTGGTTCCTTTTAGGAAGATGCATCTATGTTTAGATTCAGCGAGGAAGAAACACGTCTCTTCTAAAAGCTGCGTTTGGACATTCCAGAGTGCATGGGAGAACATGCTGTAAAGAGAAATACCTTGCTCTAAAACCAAAACGAAGCTATCTAGCAGAAGGTTTTTCAATGTGTGTATTACACTTCCAGAGTTAAACTGATGTGTGTTTGCAGCAGTTCAGAAACCCTTTCTTTGGAGAATGCAAAAAAAGTCATTTCCAGCCCTAGAGACGCATATAAGAGTTAGCAGTATTAATGCGTTTAAAACACAGAAGACCCGCTTCTTACAAACTCATCTGCTGTGCGTTGGTTTCTTTTAGGAAGTTGCATCTATGTTTAGATTCAGCGACGTAGAAACACATTTCTTCTAAAAGCTGCGTTTGGACATTTCAGAGTGCATGAGAGAACATGCTGTAAAGAGAAAATCTTGCTCTAAAACCAAAACGGAGCTATCTAGCAGTATGTTTGTCAATGTGTGTATTCAACTTTCAGAGTTAAACTGATTTGTGTTTGCAGCAGTTCAGAAACCATTTCTTTGGAGAATATAGAAACAGTCATTTCCAGCCCTAGAAACGCAGGTTAAGAGTTAGAAGTAAGAATGCGTTTAAAACACAGAAAACCCCCTTCTTACAAACTCATCTGCTGTGTGTTGCTTCCTTTTAGGAAGTTGCATCTATGTTTAGATTCAGCGAGGTAGAAACACGTTTCTTCTGAAAGCTGCGTTTGGACATTCCAGAGTGCATGGGAGAATATGCTGTAAAGAGAAAATCTTGCTCTAAAACCAAAACGGAGCTATCTAGCAGTATGTTTGTCAATGTGTGTATTCAACTTCCAGAGTTAAACTGATGTGTGTTTGAAGCAGTTCAGAAACCCTTTCCTTGGAGAATGTAGAAACAGTCATTTCCAGCCCTAGAAACTCATGTAAGAGTTAGCAGTAAGAATGCGTTTAAAACACAGAAAACCCGCTTCTTACAAACTCATCTGCTGTGTGTTGGTTCCTTTTAGGAAGTTGCATCTATGTTTAGATTCAGCGAGGTAGAAACACGTTTCTTCTAAAAGCTGCGTTTGGACATTACAGAGTGCATTGGAGACCAGGCTGTAAAGAGAAAAACCTTGCTCTAAAACCAAAACGGAGCTATCTAGCAGAATGTTTGTCAATGTGTGTATTCCACTTCCAGAGTTATACTGATGTGTGTTTGCAGCAGTTCAGAAACCCTTTCTTTGGAGAATGTAGAAACAGTCATTTCCAGCCCTAGAAACGCATGTCAGAGTTAGCAGTAAGAATGCGTTTAAAACACAGAAAACCCGCTTCTTACAAACTCATCTGCTGTGCGTTGGTTCCTTTTAGGAAGTTGCATCTATGTTTAGATTCGGCGAGGTAGAAACACGTTTCTTCTAAAAGCTGTGTTTGGACATTCCAGAGTGGATTGGGGAACAGGGTGTAAAGAGCAATACCTTGCTCTAAAACCAAAACGGAGCTATCTAGCAGAAGGTTTTTCAATGTGTGTATTCCACTTCCAGAGTTAAACTGATTTGTGTTTGCAGCAGTTCAGAAACCATTTCTTTGGAGAATATAGAATCAGTCATTTCCAGCCCTAGAAACGCATTTAAGAGTTAGCAGTAAGAATGCGTTTAAAACACAGAAAACCCGCTTCTTACAAACTCATCTGCTGTGTGTTGGTTCCTTTTAGGAAGTTGCATCTTTGTTTAGATACAGCGAGGTAGAAACACGTTTCTTCTAAAAGCTACGTTTGGACATTCCAGTGTGCATGGGAGAACATGATGTAAAGAGAAAATCTTGCTCTAAAACCAAAACGGAGCTATCTAGCAGTATGTTTGTCAATGTGTATATTCAACTTTCAGAGTTAAACTGATGTGTGTTTGCAGCAGTTCAGAAACCCTTTCTTTGGAGAATGTAGAAACAGTCATTTCCAGCCCTAGAAACGCATGTAAGAGTTAGCAGTAAGAATCCGTTTAAAACACAGAAAACCCGCTTCTTACAAACTAATCTGCTGTGTGTTGGTTCCTTTTAGGAAGTTGCCTCTATGTTTAGATTCAGCGAGGTAGAAACACGTCTCTTCTAAAAGCTGCGTTTGGACATTACAAAGTGCATGGGAGAACATGCTGTAAAGAGAAAATCTTTCTCTAAAACCAAAACGGAGCTATCTAGCAGTATGTTTGTCAATGTGTGTATTCAACGTCCAGAGTTAAACTGATGTATTTTTGAAGCAGTTACGAAACTCTTTCTTTGGAGAATGTAGAAACCGTCATTTCCAGCCCTAGAAACGCATGTAAGAGTTAGAAGTAAGAATGCGTTTAATACACAGAAAACCCGCTTCTTACAAACTCATCTGCTGTGTGTTGGTTCCTTTTAGGAAGTTGCATCTATGTTTAGATTAAGCGAGGTAGAAACACGTTTCTTCTAAAAGCTGCGTTTGGACATTCCAGAGTGCATGGGAGAACATGCTGTAAAGAGAAATACCTTGCTCTAAAACCAAAACGAAGCTATCAAGCAGAATGTTTGTCAATGTGTGTATTCCACTTCCAGAGTTAAACTGATGTGTGTTTGCAGCAGTTCAGAAACCCTTTCTTCGGAGAATGCAGAAAAACTCATTTCCAGCCCTAGAGACGCATATAAGAGTTAGCAGTATTAATGCGTTTAAAACACAGAAGACCCGCTTCTTACAAACTCGTCTGCTGTGTGTTGGTTTCTTTTAGGAAGTTGCATCTATGTTTAGATTCAGCGAGGGAGAAACACGTTTCTTCTAAAAGCTGCGTTTCGACATTCCAGAGTGCATGGGAGAACATGCTGTAAAGAGAAAATCTTGCTCTAAAACCAAAACGGAGCTATCTAGCAGTATGTTTGTCAATGTGTGTATTCCACTTCCAGAGTTAAACTGATGTGTTTTTGAAGCAGTTTAGAAACCCTTTCTTTGTAGAATGTAGAAAAAGTCATTTCCAGCCCTAGAAACGCATGTAAGAGTTAGCAGTAAGAATGCGTTTAAAACACAGAAAACCCGCTTCTAACAAACTCATCTGCTGTGTGTTGGTTCCTTTTAGGAAGTTGCATCTATGTTTAGATTCAGCGAGGTAGAAACACGTTTCTTCTAAAAGCTGCGTTTGGACATTCCAGAGTGCATGGGAGAACATGCTGTAAAGAGAAAATCTTGCTCTAAAACCAAAACAGAGCTATCTAGCAGTATGTTTGTCAATGTGTGTATTCAACTTTCAGAGTTAAACTGATGTGTGTTTGCAGCAGTTCAGACACCCTTTCTTTGGAGAATGTAGAAACAGTCATTTCCAGCCCTGGAAACGCATGTAAGAGTTAGCAGTAAGAATGTGTTTAAAACACAGAAGACCCGCTTCTTACAAACTCATCTGCTGTGCGTTGGTTTCTTTTCGGAGGTTGCATCTATGTTTAGATTCAGCGAGGTAGAAACACATTTCTTCTAAAAGCTGCGTTTGGACATTCTAGAGTGCATGGGAGAACATGCTGTAAAGAGAAAATCTTGCTCTAAAATCAAAACGGAGCTATCTAGCAGTATGTTTCTCAATGTGTGTATTCAACTTTCAGAGTTAAACTGGTGTGTGTTTGCAGCAGTTCAGAAACCCTTTCTTTGGAGAATGTAGAAACAGTCATTTCCAGCCCTAGAAACGCATGTAAGAGTTAGCAGTAAGAATGCGTTTAAAACACAGAAAACACGCTTCTAACAAACTCATCTGCTGTGTGTTGGTTCCTTTTATGAAGTTGCATCTATGTTTAGATTCAGCGAGGTAGAAACACGTTTCCTCTAACAGCTGCGTTTGAACATTCTAGAGTGCATTGGAAAACATGCTGTAAAAAGAAAATCTTGCTCTAAAACCAAAATGGAGCTATCTAGCAGTATGTTTGTCAATGTGTGTATTCAACTTTCAGAGTTAAACTGATGTGTCTTTGCAGCAGTTCAGAAACCGTTTCTTTGGAGAAAGTAGAAACAGTCATTTCCAGCCCTAGAAACGCATGTAAGAGTTAGCAGTAAGAATGCGTTTAAAACACAGAAAACCCGCTTCTTACAAACTCATCTGCTGTGTGTTGGTTCCTTTTAGGAAGTTGCGTCTATGTTTAGATTCAGCGAGGTAGAAACACGTCTCTTCTAAAAGCTGCGTTTGGACATTACAAAGTGCATGGGAGAACATGCTGTAAAGAGAAAATCTTGCTCTAAAACCAAAACAGAGCTATCTAGCAGTATGTTTGTCAATGTGTGTATTCAGCTTTCAGAGTTAAACTGATGTGTGTTTGCAGCAGTTCAGAAACCCTTTCTTTGGAGAATGTAGAAACAGTCATTTCCAGCCCTAGAAACGCATGTAAGAGTTAGCAGTAAGAATGCGTTTAAAACACAGAAAACCCGCTTCTTACAAACTCATCTGCTGTGTGTTGGTTCCTTTTAGGAAGTTGCATCTATGTTTAGATTCAACGAGGTAGAAACACGTTTCTTCTAAAAGCTGCGTTTGGACATTCCAGAGTGCATGGGAGAACATGCTGTAAAGAGAAATACCTTGCTCTAAAACCAAAACGAAGCTATCAAGCAGAATGGTTGTCAATGTGTGTATTCCACTTCCAGAGTTAAATTGATGTGTGTTTGCAGCAGTTCAGAAACCCTTTCTTTGGAGAATGTAGAAAAAGTCATTTCCAGCCCTAGAGACACATATAAGAGTTAGCAGTATTAATGCTTTTAAAACACAGAAGACCCGCTTCTTACGAACTCATCTGCTGTGTGTTGGTTCCTTTTAGGAAGTTGCATCTATGTTTAGATTCAGAGAGGTAGAAACACGTTTCTTCTAAAAGCTGCGTTTGGACATTCTAGAGTGCATGGGAGAACATGCTGTAAAGAGAAAATCTTGCTCTAAAACCAAAACGGAGCTATTTAGCAGTATGTTTGTCAATGTGTGTATTCAACTTTCAGAGTTAAACTGATGTGTGTTTGCAGCAGTTCAGAAACCCTTTCTTTGGAGAATGTAGAAACAGTCATTTCCAGCCCTAGAAACGCATGTAAGAGTTAGCAGTAAGAATGCGTTTAAAACACAGAAAACCCGCTTCTTACAAACTCATCTGCTGTGTGTTGGTTCCTTTTAGGAAGTTGCATCTAAGTTTAGATTCAGAGAGGTAGAAACACGTTTCTTCTAAAAGCTGCGTTTGGACATTCCAGAGTGCATGGGAGAACATGCTGTAAAGAGAAATACCTTGCTCTAAAACCAAAACGAAGCTATCTAGCAGAATGTTTGTCAATCTGTGTATTCCACTTCCAGAGTTAAACTGATTTGTGTTTGCAGCAGTTCAGAAACCATTTCTTTGGAGAATATAGAAACAGTCATTTCCAGCCCTAGAAACGCATGTAAGATTTAGCAGTAAGAATGCGTTTAAAACACAGAAAACCCGCTTCTTACAAACTCATCTGCTGTGTGTTGGTTCCTTTTAGGAAGTTGCATCTATGTTTAGATTCAGCGAGGTAGAAACACGTTTCTTTGAAAAGCTACGTTTGGACATTCCAGAGTGCATGGGAGAACATGATGTAAAGAGAAAATCTTGCTCTAAAACCAAAACGGAGCTATCTAGCAGTATGTTTGTCAATGTGTGTATTCAACTTTCAGAGTTAAACTGACGTGTGTTTGCAGCAGTTCAGAAACCCTTTTATTGGAGAATGTAGAAACAGTCATTTCCAGCCCTAGAAACGCATGTAAGAGTTAGAAGTGAGAATGCGTTTAAAACACAGAAAACCCGCTTCTTACAAACTCATCTGCTGTGTGTTGGTTCCTTTTAGGAAGATGCATCTTTGTTTAGATTCAGCGAGAAAGAAACACGTTTCTTCTAAAAGCTGCGTTTGGACATTCCAGAGTGCATGGGAGAACATGCTGTAAAGAGAAATACCTTGCTCTTAAACCAAAAAGAAGCTATCTAGCAGAAGGTTTTTCAATGTGTGTATTCCACTTCCAGAGTTAAACTGATGTGTGTTTGCAGCAGTTCCGAAACCCTTTCTTTGGAGAATGCAAAAAAAGTCATTTCCAGCCCTAGAGACGCATATAAGAGTTAGCAGTATTAATGCGTTTAAAACACAGAAAACCCGCTTCTTACAAACTCATCTGCTGTGCGTTGGTTCCTTTTAGGAAGTTGCATCTATGTTTAGATTCAGCGAGGTAGAAACACGTTTCTTCTAAAAGCTGCGTTTGGACATTCCAGAGTGCATGGGAGAGCATGCTGTAAAGAGAAAATCTTGCTCTAAAACCAAAACGGAGCTATCTAGCAGTATGTTTGTCAATGTGTGTATTCAACTTCCAGAGATAAACTGATGTGTGTTTGAAGCAGTTCAGAAACCCTTTCTTTGGAGAATGTAGAAACAGTCATTTCCAGCCCTAGAAACGCATGTTAAGAGTTAGAAGTAAGAATGCGTTTAAAACACAGAAAACCCGCTTCTTACAAACTCATCTGCTGTGTGTTGCTTCCTTTTAGGAAGTTGCATCTATGATTAGATTCAGCGAGGTAGAAACACGTTTCTTCTGAAAGCTGCGTTTGGACATTCCAGAGTGCATGGGAGAACATGCTGTAAAGAGAAAATCTTGCTCTAAAACCAAAACGGAGCTATCTAGCAGTATGTTTGTCAATGTGTGTATTCAACTTCCAGAGTTAAACTGATGTGTGTTTGAAGCAGTTCAGAAACCCTTTCTTTGGAGAATGTAGAAACAGTCATTTCCAGCCCTAGAAACGTATGTAAGAGTTAGCAGTAAGAATGCGTTTAAAACACAGAAAACCCGCTTCTTACAAACTCATCTGCTGTGTGTTGGTTCCTTTTAGGAAGTTGCATCTATGTTTAGATTCAGCGAGGTAGAAACACGTTTCTTCTAAAAGCTGCGTTTGGACATTCCAGAGAGCATTGGAGAACAGGCTGTAAAGAGAATAACCTTGCTCTAAAACCAAAACGGAGCTATCTAGCAGAATGTTTGTCAATGTGTGTATTCCACTTCCAGAGTTATACTGATGTGTGTTTGCAGCAGTTCAGAAACCCTTTGTTTGGAGAATGTAGAAACAGTCATTTCCAGCCCTAGAAACGCATTTAAGAGTTAGCATTAAAAATGCGTTTAAATCACAGAAAACCCGCTTCTTACAAACTCATCTGCTGTGCGTTGGTTCCTTTTAGGAAGTTGCATCTATGTTTAGATTCGGCGAGGTAGAAACACGTTTCTTCTAAAAGCTGCGTTTGGACATTACAGAGTGCATTGGAGACCAGGCTGTAAAGAGAAAAACCTTGCTCTAAAACCAAAACGGAGCTATCTAGCAGAATGTTTGTCAATGTGTGTATTCCACTTCCAGAGTTATACTGATGTGTGTTTGCAGCAGTTCAGAAACCCTTTCTTTGGAGAATGTAGAAACAGTCATTTCCAGCCCTAGAAACGCATGTCAGAGTTAGCAGTAAGAATGCGTTTAAAACACAGAAAACCCGCTTCTTACAAACTCATCTGCTGTGCGTTGGTTCCTTTTAGGAAGTTGCATCTATGTTTAGATTCGGCGAGGTAGAAACACGTTTCTTCTAAAAGCTGTGTTTGGACATTCCAGAGTGGATTGGGGAACAGGGTGTAAAGAGCAATACCTTGCTCTAAAACCAAAACGGAGCTATCTAGCAGAAGGTTTTTCAATGTGTGTATTCCACTTCCAGAGTTAAACTGATTTGTGTTTGCAGCAGTTCAGAAACCATTTCTTTGGAGAATATAGAATCAGTCATTTCCAGCCCTAGAAACGCATTTAAGAGTTAGCAGTAAGAATGCGTTTAAAACACAGAAAACCCGCTTCTTACAAACTCATCTGCTGTGTGTTGGTTCCTTTTAGGAAGTTGCATCTTTGTTTAGATACAGCGAGGTAGAAACACGTTTCTTCTAAAAGCTACGTTTGGACATTCCAGTGTGCATGGGAGAACATGATGTAAAGAGAAAATCTTGCTCTAAAACCAAAACGGAGCTATCTAGCAGTATGTTTGTCAATGTGTATATTCAACTTTCAGAGTTAAACTGATGTGTGTTTGCAGCAGTTCAGAAACCCTTTCTTTGGAGAATGTAGAAACAGTCATTTCCAGCCCTAGAAACGCATGTAAGAGTTAGCAGTAAGAATCCGTTTAAAACACAGAAAACCCGCTTCTTACAAACTAATCTGCTGTGTGTTGGTTCCTTTTAGGAAGTTGCCTCTATGTTTAGATTCAGCGAGGTAGAAACACGTCTCTTCTAAAAGCTGCGTTTGGACATTACAAAGTGCATGGGAGAACATGCTGTAAAGAGAAAATCTTTCTCTAAAACCAAAACGGAGCTATCTAGCAGTATGTTTGTCAATGTGTGTATTCAACGTCCAGAGTTAAACTGATGTATTTTTGAAGCAGTTACGAAACTCTTTCTTTGGAGAATGTAGAAACCGTCATTTCCAGCCCTAGAAACGCATGTAAGAGTTAGAAGTAAGAATGCGTTTAATACACAGAAAACCCGCTTCTTACAAACTCATCTGCTGTGTGTTGGTTCCTTTTAGGAAGTTGCATCTATGTTTAGATTAAGCGAGGTAGAAACACGTTTCTTCTAAAAGCTGCGTTTGGACATTCCAGAGTGCATGGGAGAACATGCTGTAAAGAGAAATACCTTGCTCTAAAACCAAAACGAAGCTATCAAGCAGAATGTTTGTCAATGTGTGTATTCCACTTCCAGAGTTAAACTGATGTGTGTTTGCAGCAGTTCAGAAACCCTTTCTTCGGAGAATGCAGAAAAACTCATTTCCAGCCCTAGAGACGCATATAAGAGTTAGCAGTATTAATGCGTTTAAAACACAGAAGACCCGCTTCTTACAAACTCGTCTGCTGTGTGTTGGTTTCTTTTAGGAAGTTGCATCTATGTTTAGATTCAGCGAGGGAGAAACACGTTTCTTCTAAAAGCTGCGTTTCGACATTCCAGAGTGCATGGGAGAACATGCTGTAAAGAGAAAATCTTGCTCTAAAACCAAAACGGAGCTATCTAGCAGTATGTTTGTCAATGTGTGTATTCCACTTCCAGAGTTAAACTGATGTGTTTTTGAAGCAGTTTAGAAACCCTTTCTTTGTAGAATGTAGAAAAAGTCATTTCCAGCCCTAGAAACGCATGTAAGAGTTAGCAGTAAGAATGCGTTTAAAACACAGAAAACCCGCTTCTAACAAACTCATCTGCTGTGTGTTGGTTCCTTTTAGGAAGTTGCATCTATGTTTAGATTCAGCGAGGTAGAAACACGTTTCTTCTAAAAGCTGCGTTTGGACATTCCAGAGTGCATGGGAGAACATGCTGTAAAGAGAAAATCTTGCTCTAAAACCAAAACAGAGCTATCTAGCAGTATGTTTGTCAATGTGTGTATTCAACTTTCAGAGTTAAACTGATGTGTGTTTGCAGCAGTTCAGACACCCTTTCTTTGGAGAATGTAGAAACAGTCATTTCCAGCCCTGGAAACGCATGTAAGAGTTAGCAGTAAGAATGTGTTTAAAACACAGAAGACCCGCTTCTTACAAACTCATCTGCTGTGCGTTGGTTTCTTTTCGGAGGTTGCATCTATGTTTAGATTCAGCGAGGTAGAAACACATTTCTTCTAAAAGCTGCGTTTGGACATTCTAGAGTGCATGGGAGAACATGCTGTAAAGAGAAAATCTTGCTCTAAAATCAAAACGGAGCTATCTAGCAGTATGTTTCTCAATGTGTGTATTCAACTTTCAGAGTTAAACTGGTGTGTGTTTGCAGCAGTTCAGAAACCCTTTCTTTGGAGAATGTAGAAACAGTCATTTCCAGCCCTAGAAACGCATGTAAGAGTTAGCAGTAAGAATGCGTTTAAAACACAGAAAACACGCTTCTAACAAACTCATCTGCTGTGTGTTGGTTCCTTTTATGAAGTTGCATCTATGTTTAGATTCAGCGAGGTAGAAACACGTTTCCTCTAACAGCTGCGTTTGAACATTCTAGAGTGCATTGGAAAACATGCTGTAAAAAGAAAATCTTGCTCTAAAACCAAAATGGAGCTATCTAGCAGTATGTTTGTCAATGTGTGTATTCAACTTTCAGAGTTAAACTGATGTGTCTTTGCAGCAGTTCAGAAACCGTTTCTTTGGAGAAAGTAGAAACAGTCATTTCCAGCCCTAGAAACGCATGTAAGAGTTAGCAGTAAGAATGCGTTTAAAACACAGAAAACCCGCTTCTTACAAACTCATCTGCTGTGTGTTGGTTCCTTTTAGGAAGTTGCGTCTATGTTTAGATTCAGCGAGGTAGAAACACGTCTCTTCTAAAAGCTGCGTTTGGACATTACAAAGTGCATGGGAGAACATGCTGTAAAGAGAAAATCTTGCTCTAAAACCAAAACAGAGCTATCTAGCAGTATGTTTGTCAATGTGTGTATTCAGCTTTCAGAGTTAAACTGATGTGTGTTTGCAGCAGTTCAGAAACCCTTTCTTTGGAGAATGTAGAAACAGTCATTTCCAGCCCTAGAAACGCATGTAAGAGTTAGCAGTAAGAATGCGTTTAAAACACAGAAAACCCGCTTCTTACAAACTCATCTGCTGTGTGTTGGTTCCTTTTAGGAAGTTGCATCTATGTTTAGATTCAACGAGGTAGAAACACGTTTCTTCTAAAAGCTGCGTTTGGACATTCCAGAGTGCATGGGAGAACATGCTGTAAAGAGAAATACCTTGCTCTAAAACCAAAACGAAGCTATCAAGCAGAATGGTTGTCAATGTGTGTATTCCACTTCCAGAGTTAAATTGATGTGTGTTTGCAGCAGTTCAGAAACCCTTTCTTTGGAGAATGTAGAAAAAGTCATTTCCAGCCCTAGAGACACATATAAGAGTTAGCAGTATTAATGCTTTTAAAACACAGAAGACCCGCTTCTTACGAACTCATCTGCTGTGTGTTGGTTCCTTTTAGGAAGTTGCATCTATGTTTAGATTCAGAGAGGTAGAAACACGTTTCTTCTAAAAGCTGCGTTTGGACATTCTAGAGTGCATGGGAGAACATGCTGTAAAGAGAAAATCTTGCTCTAAAACCAAAACGGAGCTATTTAGCAGTATGTTTGTCAATGTGTGTATTCAACTTTCAGAGTTAAACTGATGTGTGTTTGCAGCAGTTCAGAAACCCTTTCTTTGGAGAATGTAGAAACAGTCATTTCCAGCCCTAGAAACGCATGTAAGAGTTAGCAGTAAGAATGCGTTTAAAACACAGAAAACCCGCTTCTTACAAACTCATCTGCTGTGTGTTGGTTCCTTTTAGGAAGTTGCATCTAAGTTTAGATTCAGAGAGGTAGAAACACGTTTCTTCTAAAAGCTGCGTTTGGACATTCCAGAGTGCATGGGAGAACATGCTGTAAAGAGAAATACCTTGCTCTAAAACCAAAACGAAGCTATCTAGCAGAATGTTTGTCAATCTGTGTATTCCACTTCCAGAGTTAAACTGATTTGTGTTTGCAGCAGTTCAGAAACCATTTCTTTGGAGAATATAGAAACAGTCATTTCCAGCCCTAGAAACGCATGTAAGATTTAGCAGTAAGAATGCGTTTAAAACACAGAAAACCCGCTTCTTACAAACTCATCTGCTGTGTGTTGGTTCCTTTTAGGAAGTTGCATCTATGTTTAGATTCAGCGAGGTAGAAACACGTTTCTTTGAAAAGCTACGTTTGGACATTCCAGAGTGCATGGGAGAACATGATGTAAAGAGAAAATCTTGCTCTAAAACCAAAACGGAGCTATCTAGCAGTATGTTTGTCAATGTGTGTATTCAACTTTCAGAGTTAAACTGACGTGTGTTTGCAGCAGTTCAGAAACCCTTTTATTGGAGAATGTAGAAACAGTCATTTCCAGCCCTAGAAACGCATGTAAGAGTTAGAAGTGAGAATGCGTTTAAAACACAGAAAACCCGCTTCTTACAAACTCATCTGCTGTGTGTTGGTTCCTTTTAGGAAGATGCATCTTTGTTTAGATTCAGCGAGAAAGAAACACGTTTCTTCTAAAAGCTGCGTTTGGACATTCCAGAGTGCATGGGAGAACATGCTGTAAAGAGAAATACCTTGCTCTTAAACCAAAAAGAAGCTATCTAGCAGAAGGTTTTTCAATGTGTGTATTCCACTTCCAGAGTTAAACTGATGTGTGTTTGCAGCAGTTCCGAAACCCTTTCTTTGGAGAATGCAAAAAAAGTCATTTCCAGCCCTAGAGACGCATATAAGAGTTAGCAGTATTAATGCGTTTAAAACACAGAAAACCCGCTTCTTACAAACTCATCTGCTGTGCGTTGGTTCCTTTTAGGAAGTTGCATCTATGTTTAGATTCAGCGAGGTAGAAACACGTTTCTTCTAAAAGCTGCGTTTGGACATTCCAGAGTGCATGGGAGAGCATGCTGTAAAGAGAAAATCTTGCTCTAAAACCAAAACGGAGCTATCTAGCAGTATGTTTGTCAATGTGTGTATTCAACTTCCAGAGATAAACTGATGTGTGTTTGAAGCAGTTCAGAAACCCTTTCTTTGGAGAATGTAGAAACAGTCATTTCCAGCCCTAGAAACGCATGTTAAGAGTTAGAAGTAAGAATGCGTTTAAAACACAGAAAACCCGCTTCTTACAAACTCATCTGCTGTGTGTTGCTTCCTTTTAGGAAGTTGCATCTATGATTAGATTCAGCGAGGTAGAAACACGTTTCTTCTGAAAGCTGCGTTTGGACATTCCAGAGTGCATGGGAGAACATGCTGTAAAGAGAAAATCTTGCTCTAAAACCAAAACGGAGCTATCTAGCAGTATGTTTGTCAATGTGTGTATTCAACTTCCAGAGTTAAACTGATGTGTGTTTGAAGCAGTTCAGAAACCCTTTCTTTGGAGAATGTAGAAACAGTCATTTCCAGCCCTAGAAACGTATGTAAGAGTTAGCAGTAAGAATGCGTTTAAAACACAGAAAACCCGCTTCTTACAAACTCATCTGCTGTGTGTTGGTTCCTTTTAGGAAGTTGCATCTATGTTTAGATTCAGCGAGGTAGAAACACGTTTCTTCTAAAAGCTGCGTTTGGACATTCCAGAGAGCATTGGAGAACAGGCTGTAAAGAGAATAACCTTGCTCTAAAACCAAAACGGAGCTATCTAGCAGAATGTTTGTCAATGTGTGTATTCCACTTCCAGAGTTATACTGATGTGTGTTTGCAGCAGTTCAGAAACCCTTTGTTTGGAGAATGTAGAAACAGTCATTTCCAGCCCTAGAAACGCATTTAAGAGTTAGCATTAAAAATGCGTTTAAATCACAGAAAACCCGCTTCTTACAAACTCATCTGCTGTGCGTTGGTTCCTTTTAGGAAGTTGCATCTATGTTTAGATTCGGCGAGGTAGAAACACGTTTCTTCTAAAAGCTGCGTTTGGACATTCCAGAGTGGATTGGAGAACAGGGTGTAAAGAGCAATACCTTGCTCTAAAACCATAACGGAGCTATCTAGCAGAATGGTTGTCAATGTGTGTATTCAACTTCCAGAGTTAAACTGATGTGTGTTTGCAGCAGTTCAGAAACCCTTTCTTTGGAGAATGTAGAAAAAATCATTTCCAGCCCTAGAGACGCATAGAAGAGTTAGCAGTATTAATGCTTTTAAAACACAGAAGACCCGCTTCTTACAAACTCATCTGCTGTGTGTTGGTTCCTTTTAGGAAGTTGCATCTATGTTTAGATTCAGCGAGGTAGAAACACGTTTCTTCTAAAAGCTGCGTTTGGACATTCCAGAGTGCATGGGAGAACAGGCTGTAAAGAGAAAAACCTTGCTCTAAAACCAAAACGGAGCTATCTAGCAGAATGTTTTTCAATGTTTATATTCAACTTCCAGAGTTAAACTTATGTGTGTTTGCAGCAGTTCAGAAACCCTTTCTTTGGAGAATGTAGAAACTGTCATTTCCAGCCCTAGAAACGCATGTAAGAGTTAGCAGTAAGAATGCGTTTAAAACACAGAAAACCCGCTTCTAACAAACTCATCTGCTGTGTGTTGGTTCCTTTTAGGAAGTTGCATCTATGTTTAGATTCAGAGAGGTAGAAACACGTTTCTTCTAAAAGCTGCGTTTGGACATTCTAGAGTGCATGGGAGAACATGCTGTAAAGAGAAAATCTTGCTCTAAAACCAAAACGGAGCTATCTAGCAGTATGTTTGTCAATGTGTATATTCAACTTTCAGAGTTAAAGTGATGTGTGTTTGCAGCAGTTCAGAAACCCTTTCTTTGGAGAATGTGGAAACAGTCATTTCCAGCCCTAGAAACGCATGTAAAAGTTAGCAGTAAGAATGCGTTTAAAACACAGAAAACCCGCTTCTTACAAACTCATCTGCTGTGTGATGGTTCTTTTTAGGAAGTTGGGTCTATGTTTAGATTCAGCGAGGTAGAAACACGTCTCTTCTAAAAGCGGCGTTTGGACATTACAAAGTGCATGGGAGAACATGCTGTAAAGAGAAAATCTTGCTCTAAAACCAAAAGGGAGCTATCTAGCAGTATGTTTGTCAATGTGTGCATTCAACGTCCAGAGTTAAACTGATGTGTGTTTGAAGCAGTTCAGAAACCCTTTCTTTGGAGAATGTAGAAACAGTCATTTCCAGCCCTAGAAACGTATGTAAGAGTTAGAAGTAAGAATGCGTTTAATACACAGAAAACCCGCTTCTTACAAACTCATCTGCTGTGTGTTGGTTCCTTTTAAGAAGTTGCATCTATGTTTAGATTAAGCGATGTAGAAACACGTTTCTTCTAAAAGCTGCGTTTGGACATTCCAGAGTGCATTGGAGAACAGGCTGTAAAGAGAATAACCTTGCTCTAAAACCAAAACGGAGCTATCTAGCAGAATGTTTGTCAATGTGTGTATTCCACTTCCAGAGTTATACTGATGTGTGTTTGCAGCAGTTCAGAAACCCTTTGTTTGGAGAATGTAGAAACAGTCATTTCCAGCCCTAGAAACGCATTTAAGAGTTAGCATTAAAAATGCGTTTAAAACACAGAAAACCCGCTTCTTACAAACTCATCTGCTGTGCGTTGGTTCCTTTTAGGAAGTTGCATCTATGTTTAGATTCGGCGAGGTAGAAACACGTTTCTTCTAAAAGCTGCGTTTGGACATTCCAGAGTGGATTGGAGAACAGGGTGTAAAGAGCAATACCTTGCTCTAAAACCATAACGGAGCTATCTAGCAGAATGGTTGTCAATGTGTGTATTCAACTTCCAGAGTTAAACTGATGTGTGTTTGCAGCAGTTCAGAAACCCTTTCTTTGGAGAATGTAGAAAAAGTCATTTCCAGCCCTAGAGACGCATATAAGAGTTAGCAGTATTAATGCTTTTAAAACACAGAAGACCCGCTTCTTACAAACTCATCTGCTGTGTGTTGGTTCCTTTTAGGAAGTTGCATCTATGTTTAGATTCAGCGAGGTAGAAACACGTTTCTTCTAAAAGCTGCGTTTGGACATTCCAGAGTGCATGGGAGAACAGGCTGTAAAGAGAAAAACCTTGCTCTAAAACCAAAACGGAGCTATCTAGCAGAATGTTTTTCAATGTTTATATTCAACTTCCAGAGTTAAACTTATGTGTGTTTGCAGCAGTTCAGAAACCCTTTCTTTGGAGAATGTAGAAACTGTCATTTCCAGCCCTAGAAACGCATGTAAGAGTTAGCAGTAAGAATGCGTTTAAAACACAGAAAACCCGCTTCTAACAAACTCATCTGCTGTGTGTTGGTTCCTTTTAGGAAGTTGCATCTATGTTTAGATTCAGAGAGGTAGAAACACGTTTCTTCTAAAAGCTGCGTTTGGACATTCTAGAGTGCATGGGAGAACATGCTGTAAAGAGAAAATCTTGCTCTAAAACCAAAACGGAGCTATCTAGCAGTATGTTTGTCAATGTGTATATTCAACTTTCAGAGTTAAAGTGATGTGTGTTTGCAGCAGTTCAGAAACCCTTTCTTTGGAGAATGTGGAAACAGTCATTTCCAGCCCTAGAAACGCATGTAAAAGTTAGCAGTAAGAATGCGTTTAAAACACAGAAAACCCGCTTCTTACAAACTCATCTGCTGTGTGATGGTTCTTTTTAGGAAGTTGGGTCTATGTTTAGATTCAGCGAGGTAGAAACACGTCTCTTCTAAAAGCGGCGTTTGGACATTACAAAGTGCATGGGAGAACATGCTGTAAAGAGAAAATCTTGCTCTAAAACCAAAAGGGAGCTATCTAGCAGTATGTTTGTCAATGTGTGCATTCAACGTCCAGAGTTAAACTGATGTGTGTTTGAAGCAGTTCAGAAACCCTTTCTTTGGAGAATGTAGAAACAGTCATTTCCAGCCCTAGAAACGTATGTAAGAGTTAGAAGTAAGAATGCGTTTAATACACAGAAAACCCGCTTCTTACAAACTCATCTGCTGTGTGTTGTTTCCTTTTAAGAAGTTGCATCTATGTTTAGATTAAGCGATGTAGAAACACGTTTCTTCTAAAAGCTGCGTTTGGACATTCCAGAGTGCATTGGAGAACAGGCTGTAAAGAGAATAACCTTGCTCTAAAACCAAAACGGAGCTATCTAGCAGAATGTTTGTCAATGTGTGTATTCCACTTCCAGAGTTATACTGATGTGTGTTTGCAGCAGTTCAGAAACCCTTTGTTTGGAGAATGTAGAAACAGTCATTTCCAGCCCTAGAAACGCATTTAAGAGTTAGCATTAAAAATGCGTTTAAAACACAGAAAACCCGCTTCTTACAAACTCATCTGCTGTGCGTTGGTTCCTTTTAGCAAGTTGCATCTATGTTTAGATTCGGCGAGGTAGAAACACGTTTCTTCTAAAAGCTGCGTTTGGACATTCCAGAGTGGATTGGAGAACAGGGTGTAAAGAGCAATACCTTGCTCTAAAACCATAACGGAGCTATCTAGCAGAATGGTTGTCAATGTGTGTATTCAACTTCCAGAGTTAAACTGATGTGTGTTTGCAGCAGTTCAGAAACCCTTTCTTTGGAGAATGTAGAAAAAGTCATTTCCAGCCCTAGAGACGCATATAAGAGTTAGCAGTATTAATGCTTTTAAAACACAGAAGACCCGCTTCTTACAAACTCATCTGCTGTGTGTTGGTTCCTTTTAGGAAGTTGCATCTATGTTTAGATTCAGCGAGGTAGAAACACGTTTCTTCTAAAAGCTGCGTTTGGACATTCCAGAGTGCATGGGAGAACAGGCTGTAAAGAGAAAAACCTTGCTCTAAAACCAAAACGGAGCTATCTAGCAGAATGTTTGTCAAAGTGTGTATTCAACTACCAGAGTTAAACTGATGTGTGTTTGCAGCAGTTCAGAAACCCTTTCTTTGGAGAATGTGGAAACTGTCATTTCCAGCCCTAGAAACGCATGTAAGAGTTAGCAGTAAGAATGCGTTTAAAACACAGAAAACCCGCTTCTTACAAACTCATCTGCTGTGCGTTGGTTCCTTTTAGGAAGTTGCATCTATGTTTAGATTCAGAGAGGTAGAAACACGTTTCTTCTAAAAGCTGCGTTTGGACATTCCAGAGTGCATGGGAGAACATGCTGTAAAGAGAAAATCTTGCTCTAAAACCAAAACGGAGCTATCTAGCAGTATGTTTGTCAATGTGTGTATTCAACTTTCAGAGTTAAACTGATGTGTGTTTGCAGCAGCTCAGAAACCCTTTCTTTGGAGAATGTAGAAACAGTCATTACCAGCCCTAGAAACGCATGTTAAGAGATAGAAGTAAGAATGCGTTTAAAACACAGAAAACCCGCTTCTTACAAACTCATCTGCTGTGTGTTGGTTCCTTTTAGGAAATTGCATCTATATTTAGATTCAGCGGGGTAGAAACACGTTTCTTCTGAAAGCTGCGTTTGGACATTCCAGAGTGCATGGGAGAACATGCTGTAAAGAGAAAATCTTGCTCTAAAACCAAAACGGAGCTATCTAGCAGTATGTTTGTCAATGTGTGTATTCAACTTCCAGAGTTAAACTGATGTGTGTTTGAAGCAGTTCAGAAACCCTTTCTTTGGAGAATGTAGAAACAGTCATTTCCAGCCCTAGAAACGCATGTAAGAGTTAGCAGTTAGAATGCGTTTAAAACACAGAAAACCCGCTTCTTACAAACTCATCTGCTGTGTGTTGGTTCCTTTTAGGAAGTTGCATCTATTTTAGATTCAGCGAGGTAGAAACACGTTTCTTCTAAAAGCTGCGTTTGGACATTCCAGAGTGCATTGGAGAACAGGCTGTAAAGAGAAAAACCTTGCTCTAAAACCAAAACGGAGCTATCTAGCAGAATGTTTGTCAATGTGTGTATTCCACTTCCAGAGTTATACTGATGTGTGTTTGCAGCAGTTCAGAAACCCTTTCTTTGGAGAATGTAGAAAAAGTCATTTCCAGCCCTAGAGACGCATATAAGAGTTAGCAGTATTAATGCTTTTAAAACACAGAAGACCCGCTTCTTACGAACTCATCTGCTGTGTGTTGGTTCCTTTTAGGAAGTTGCATCTATGTTTAGATTCAGCGAGGTAGAAACACGTTTCTTCTAAAAGCTGCGTTTGGACATTCTAGAGTGCATGGGAGAACATGCTGTAAAGAGAAAATCTTGCTCTAAATTCAAAATGGAGCTATCTAGCAGAATGGTTGTCAATGTGTGTATTCAACTTCAAGAGTTATACTGATGTGTGTTTGCAGCAGTTCAGAAACCCTTTCTTTGGAGAATGTAGAAAAAGTCATTTCCAGCCCTAGAAACGCATGTAAGAGTTAGCAGTAAGAATGCGTTTAAAACACAGAAAACCCGCTTCTAACAAACTCATCTGCTGTGTGTTGGTTCCTTTTAGGTAGTTGCATCTATGTTTAGATTCAGAGAGGTAGAAACACGTTTCTTCTAAAAGCTGCGTTTGGACATTCTAGAGTGCATGGGAGAACATGCTGTAAAGAGAAAATCTTGCTCTAAATTCAAAATGGAGCTATCTAGCAGAATGGTTGTCAATGTGTGTATTCAACTTCAAGAGTTAAACTGATGTGTGTTTCCAGAAGTTCAGAAACCCTTTCTTTGGAGAATGTAGAAAAAGTCATTTCCAGCCCTAGAGACGCATATAAGTTTTAGCAGTATTAATGCATTTAAAACACAGAAGACCCGCTTCTTACTAACTCATCTGCTGTGTGTTGGTTCCTTTTAGGAAGTTGCATCTATTTTTAGATTCACAGAGGTAGAAACACGTTTCTTCTAAAAGCTGCGTTTGGACATTCCAGAGTGCATGGGAGAACATGCTGTAAAGAGAAAATCTTGCTCTAAAACCAAAACGGAGCTATCTAGCAGTATGTTTGTCAATGTGTGTATTCAACTTTCAGAATTAAACTGATGTGTGTTTGCAGCAGTTCAGAAACCCTTTCTTTGGAGAATGTAGAAACAGTCATTTCCAGCCCTAGAAACGCATGTAAGAGTTAGCAGTAAGAATGCGTTTAAAACACAGAAAACCCGCTTCTTACAAACTCATCTGCTTTGTGTTGGTTCCTTTTAGGAAGTTGCATCTATGTTTAGATTCAGCGAGGTAGAAACACGTCTCTTCTAAAAGCTGCATTTGGACATTCCAGAGTGCATGGGAGAACATGCTGTAAAGAGAAAATCTTGCTCTAAAACGAAAACGGAGCTATCTAGCAGTATGTTTGTCAATGTGTGTATTCAACTTTCAGAGGTAAACTGATGTGTGTTTGCAGCAGTTCAGAAACCCTTTCTTTGGAGAATGTAGAAACAGTCATTTCCAGCACTAATAACGCATGTTAAGAGTTAGAAATAAGAATGCGTTTAAAACACAGAAAACCCGCTTCTTACAAACTCATCTGCTGTGTGTTGGTTCCTTTTAGGAAGTTGCATCTATGTTTAGATTCAGCGAGGTAGAAACACATTTCTTCTAAAAGCTGCGTTTGGACATTCCAGAGATGATGGGAGAACATGCTGTAAAGAGAAAATCTTGCTCTAAAACCAAAACGGAGCTATCTAGCAGTATGTTTGTCAATGTGTGTATTCACCTTCCAGAGTTAAACTGATGTGTGTTTGAAGCAGTTCAGAAACGCTTTCTTTGTAGAATGTAGAAACAGTCATTTCCAGCACTAGAAACGCATGTAAGAGTTAGCAGTAAGAATGCGTTTAAAACACAGAAAACCCGCTTCTTACAAACTCATCTGCCGTGTGTTGGTTCCTTTTAGGAAGTTGCATCTATGTTTAGATTCAGCGAGGTAGAAACACGTTTCTCCTAAAAGCTGCGTTTGGACATTCCAGAGTGCATGGGAGAACATGCTGTAAAGAGAAATACGTTGCTCTACAACCAAAACGAAGCTATCTAGCAGAATGTTTGTCACTGTGTGTATTCCACTTCAAGAGTTAAACTGATGTGTGTTTGCAGCAGTTCAGAAACCCTTTCTTTGGAAAATGTAGAAACAGTCATTTCCAGCCCTAGAGACGCATATAAGAGTTAGCAGTATTAATGCGTTTAAAACACAGAAGTCCCGCTTCTTACAAACTCATCTGCTGTGTGTTGGTTTCTTTTAGGAAGTTGCATCTATGTTTAGATTCAGAGAGGTAGAAACACGTTTCTTCTAAAAGCTGCGTTTGGACATTCCAGAGTGCATGGGAGAACATGCTGTAAAGAGAAATACCTTGCTCTAAAACCAAAACGAAGCTATCTAGCAGAATGTTTCTCAATGTGTGTATTCCCCTTCCAGAGTTAAACTGATGTGTTTTTGAAGCAGTTTAGAAACCCTTTCTTTGTAGAATGTAGAAACAGTCATTTCCAGCCCTAGTAACGCATGTAAGTGTTAGCAGTAAAAATGCGTTCAAAACACAGAAAACCCGCTTCTAACAAACTCATCTGCTGTGTGTTGGTTCCTTTTAGTAAGTCGCACCTATGTTTAGATTCAGCGAGATAGAAACACGTTTCTTCTAAAAGCTGCGTTTGGACATTCCAGAGTGGATTGGATAACAGGCTGTAAAGAGAAATACCTTGCTCTTAAACCAAAACGGAGCTATCTAGCAGAATGGTTCTCAATGTGTGCATTCAACTTCCAGAGTTAAACTGATGTGTGTTTGCAGCAGTTCAGAAACCCTTTCTTTGGAGAATGCAGAAAAAGTCATTTCCAGCCCTAGAGACGCATATAAGTGTTAGCAGTATTAATGCGTTTAAAACACAGAAGACCCGTTTCTTACAAACTCATCTGTTGTGTGTTGGTTTCTTTTAGGAAGTTGCATCTATGTTTAGATTCAGCGAGGTAGAAACACGTTTCTTCTAAAAGCTGCGTTTGGACTTTCCAGAGTGCATGGGAGAACATGCTGTAAAGAGATAATCTTGTTCTAAAACCAAAACGAAGCTATCTAGCAGTATGTTTGTCAATGTGTGTATTCAACTTTCAGAGTTAAACTGATGTGTGTTTACAGCAGTTCAGAAACCCTTTCTTTGGAGAATATAGAAACAGTCATTTCCAGCCCTAGAAACGCATGTTAACAGTTAGAAGTAAGAATGCGTTTAAAACACAGAAAACCCGCTTCTTACAAACTCATCTGCTGTGTGTTGGTTCCTTTTAGGAAGTTGCATCTATGTTTAGATTCAGTGAGGTAGAAACACGTTTCTTCTAAAAGCTGCGTTTGGACATTCCAGAATGCATGGGAGAACAGGCTGTAAAGAGAAATACCTTGCTCTAAAACCAAAACGAAGCTATGTAGCAGAATGTTTGTCAATGTGTGTATTCAACTTCCAGAGTTAAACTGATGTGTGTTTGCAGCAGTTCAGAAACCCTTTCTTTGGAGAATGTAGAAACAGTCATATCCAGCCCTAGAAACGCATGTAAGAGTTAGCAGTGAGAATGCGTTTAAAACACAGAAAACCCGCTTCTTACAAACTGATCTGCTGTGTGTTAGTTCCTTTACGAAGTTGCATCTATGTTTAAATTCAGCGAGGTAGAAACACGTTTCTTCTAAAAGCTGCTTTTGGACATTCCAGAGTGCATGGGAGAACATGCTGTAAAGAGAAAATCTTGCTCTAAAACCAAAACGCAGCTATCTAGCAGTATGTTTGTCAATGTGTGTATTCAACTTCCAGAGTTAAACTGATGTGTGTTTGAAGCAGTTCAGAAACCCTTTCTTTGGAGAATGTAGAAACAGTCATTTCCAGCCCTAGAAACGCATGTAAGAGTTAGCAGTAAGAATGCGTTTAAAACACAGAAAACCCGCTTCTTACAAACTCAACTGCTGTGTGTTGGTTCCTTTTAGGACGTTGCATCTATGTTTAGATTCAGAGAGGTAGAAACACGTTTCTTCTAAAAGCTGCGTTTGGACATTCCAGAG
Source organism: Saimiri boliviensis (assembly GCF_048565385.1). Taxonomy (NCBI): domain Eukaryota; kingdom Metazoa; phylum Chordata; class Mammalia; order Primates; family Cebidae; genus Saimiri; species Saimiri boliviensis. The sequence continues at coordinate 28,967,867 of NC_133454.1, read as the reverse complement.
TGCATTGGAGAACAGGCTGTAAAGAGAAAAACCTTGCTCTAAAACCAAAACGGAGCTATCTAGCAGAATGTTTGTCAATGTGTGTATTCAACTTCCAGAGTTAAACTTATGTGTGTTTGCAGCAGTTCAGAAACCCTTTCTTTGGAGAATGTAGAAACAGTCATTTCCAGCCCTAGAAACGCATGTAAGAGTTAGCAGTAAGAATGCGTTCAAAACACAGAAAACCCGCTTCTTACAAACTCATCTGCTGTGCGTTGGTTCCTTTTAGGAAGTTGCATCTATGTTTAGATTCGGCGAGGTAGAAACACGTTTCTTCTAAAAGCTGGGTTTGGACATTCCAGAGTGGATTGGAGAACAATCTGTAAAGAAAAATACCTTGCTCTAAAACCAAAACGGAGGTATCTAGCAGAATGGTTGTCAATGTGTGTATTCAACTTCCAGAGTTAAATTGATGTGTGTTTGCAGTAGTTCAGAAACCCTTTCTTTGGAGAATGTAGAAAAAGTCATTTCCAGCCCTAGAGACGCATATAAGTGTAAGCAGTATTAATGCGTTTAAAACACAGAAGACCCGCTTCTTCCGAACTCATCTGCTGTGTGTTGGTTCCTTTTAGGAAGTTGCATCTATGTTTAGATTCAGCGAGGTAGAAACACGTTTCTTCTAAAAGCTGCGTTTGGACATTCCAGAGTGCATTGGAGAACAGGCTGTAAAGAGAAAAACCTTGCTCTAAAACCAAAACGGAGCTATCTAGCAGAATGTTTGTCAATGTGTGTATTCAACTTCCAGAGTTAAACTTATGTGTGTTTGCAGCAGTTCAGAAACCCTTTCTTTGGAGAATGTAGAAATAGTCATTTCCAGCCCTAGAAACGCATGTAAGAGTTAGCAGTAAGAATGCGTTTAAAACACAGAAAACCCGCTTCTTACAAACTCATCTGCTGTGTGTTGGTTTTTTTTAGGAAATTGCATTTATGTTTAGATTCAGCGAGGTAGAAACACGTTTCTTCTAAAAGCTGCATTTGGACATTCCAGAGTGCATGGGAGAACATGCTGTAAAGAGAAAATCTTGCTCTAAAACGAAAACGGAGCTATCTAGCAGTATGTTTGTCAATGTGTGTATTCAACTTTCAGAGGTAAACTGATGTGTGTTTGCAGCAGTTCAGAAACCCTTTCTTTGGAGAATGTAGAAACAGTCATTTCCAGCACTAATAACGCATGTTAAGAGTTAGAAGTAAGAATGCGTTTAAAACACAGAGAACCCGCTTCTTACAAACTCATCTGCTGTGTGTTGGTTCCTTTTAGGAAGTTGCATCTATGTTTAGATTCAGCGAGGTAGAAACACATTTCTTCTAAAAGCTGCGTTTGGACATTCCAGAGATGATGGGAGAACATGCTGTAAAGAGAAAATCTTGCTCTAAAACCAAAACGGAGCTATCTAGCAGTATGTTTGTCAATGTGTGTATTCACCTTCCAGAGTTAAACTGATGTGTGTTTGAAGCAGTTCAGAAACCCTTTCTTTGTAGAATGTAGAAACAGTCATTTCCAGCACTAGAAACGCATGTAAGAGTTAGCAGTAAGAATGCGTTTAAAACACAGAAAACCTGCTTCTTACAAACTCATCTGCCGTGTGTTGGTTCCTTTTAGGAAGTTGCATCTATGTTTAGATTCAGCGAGGTAGAAACACGTTTCTTCTAAAAGCTACGTTTAGACATTCCAGAGTGCATGGGAGAACATGCTGTAAAGAGAAATACGTTGCTCTACAACCAAAACGAAGCTATCTAGCAGAATGTTTGTCACTGTGTGTATTCCACTTCAAGAGTTAAACTGATGTGTGTTTGCAGCAGTTCAGAAACCCTTTCTTTGGAGAATGTAGAAACAGTCATTTCCAGCCCTAGAGACGCATGTAAGAGATAGCAGTATTAATGCGTTTAAAACACAGAAGACCCGCTTCTTACAAACTCATCTGCTGTGTGTTGGTTTCTTTTAGGAAGTTGCATCTATGTTTAGATTCAGAGAGGTAGAAACACGTTTCTTCTAAAAGCTGCGTTTGGACATTCCAGAGTGCATGGGAGAACATGCTGTAAAGAGAAATACCTTGCTCTAAAACCAAAACGAAGCTATCTAGCAGAATGTTTCTCAATGTGTGTATTCCCCTTCCAGAGTTAAACTGATGTGTTTTTGAAGCAGTTTAGAAACCCTTTCTTTGTAGAATGTAGAAACAGTCATTTCCAGCCCTAGTAACGCATGTAAGTGTTAGCAGTAAAAATGCGTTCAAAACACAGAAAACCCGCTTCTAACAAACTCATCTGCTGTGTGTTGGTTCCTTTTAGTAAGTCGCACCTATGTTTAGATTCAGCGAGGTAGAAACACGTTTCTTCTAAAAGCTGCGTTTGGACATTCCAGAGTGGATTGGATAACAGGCTGTAAAGAGAAATACCTTGTTCTTAAACCAAAACGGAGCTATCTAGCAGAATGGTTCTCAATGTGTGCATTCAACTTCCAGAGTTAAACTGATGTGTGTTTGCAGCAGTTCAGAAACCCTTTCTTTGGAGAATGCAGAAAAAGTCATTTCCAGCCCTAGAGACGCATATAAGTGTTAGCAGTATTAATGCGTTTAAAACACAGAAGACCCGTTTCTTACAAACTCATCTGTTGTGTGTTGGTTTCTTTTAGGAAGTTGCATCTATGTTTAGATTCAGCGAGGTAGAAACACGTTTCTTCTAAAAGCTGCGTTTGGACTTTCCAGAGTGCATGGGAGAACATGCTGTAAAGAGATAATCTTGTTCTAAAACCAAAACGAAGCTATCTAGCAGTATGTTTGTCAATGTGTGTATTCAACTTTCAGAGTTAAACTGATGTGTGTTTGCAGCAGTTCAGAAACCCTTTCTTTGGAGATTGTAGAAACAGTCATTTCCAGCCCTAGAAACGCATGTTAACAGTTAGAAGTAAGAATGCGTTTAAAACACAGAAAACCCGCTTCTTACAAACTCATCTGCTGTGTGTTGGTTCCTTTTAGGAAGTTGCATCTATGTTTAGATTCAGTGAGGTAGAAACACGTTTCTTCTAAAAGCTGCGTTTGGACATTCCAGAGTGCATGGGAGAACAGGCTGTAAAGAGAAATACCTTGCTCTAAAACCAAAACGAAGCTATGTAGCAGAATGTTTGTCAATGTGTGTATTCAACTTCCAGAGTTAAACTGATGTGTGTTTGCAGCAGTTCAGAAACCCTTTCTTTGGAGAATGTAGAAACAGTCATATCCAGCCCTAGAAACGCATGTAAGAGTTAGCAGTGAGAATGCGTTTAAAACACAGAAAACCCGCTTCTTACAAACTGATCTGCTGTGTGTTAGTTCCTTTACGAAGTTGCATCTATGTTTAAATTCAGCGAGGTAGAAACACGTTTCTTCTAAAAGCTGCTTTTGGACATTCCAGAGTGCATGGGAGAACATGCTGTAAAGAGAAAATCTTGCTCTAAAACCAAAACGGAGCTATCTAGCAGTATGATTGTCAATGTGTGTATTCAACTTCCAGAGTTAAACTGATGTGTGTTTGAAGCAGTTCAGAAACCCTTTCTTTGGAGAATGTAGAAACAGTCATTTCCAGCCCTAGAAACGCATGTAAGAGTTAGCAGTAAGAATGCGTTTAAAACACAGAAAACCCGCTTCTTACAAACTCATCTGCTGTGTGTTGGTTCCTTTTAGGAAGTTGCATCTATGTTTAGATTCAGCGAGTTAGAAACACGTTTCTTCTAAAAGCTGCGTTTGGACATTCCAGAGTGCATTGGAGAACAGGCTGTAAAGAGAAAAACCTTGCTCTAAAACCAAAATGGGGCTATCTAGCAGAATGTTTGTCAATGTGTGTATTCAACTTCCAGAGTTAAACTGATGTGTGTTTGCAGCAGTTCAGAAACCCTTTCTTTGGAGAATGTAGAAACAGTCATTTCCAGCCCTAGAAACGCATGTAAGAGTTAGCAGTAAGAATGCGTTCAAAACACAGAAAACCCGCTTCTTACAAACTCATCTGCTGTGCGTTGGTTCCTTTTAGGAAGTTGCATCTATGTTTAGATTCGGCGAGGTAGAAACACGTTTCTTCTAAAAGCTGGGTTTGGACATTCCAGAGTGGATTGGAGAACAATCTGTAAAGAAAAATACCTTGCTCTAAAACCAAAACGGAGGTATCTAGCAGAATGGTTGTCAATGTGTGTATTCAACTTCCAGAGTTAAATTGATGTGTGTTTGCAGTAGTTCAGAAACCCTTTCTTTGGAGAATGTAGAAAAAGTCATTTCCAGCCCTAGAGACGCATATAAGTGTTAGCAGTATTAATGCGTTTAAAACACAGAAGACCCGCTTCTTCCGAACTCATCTGCTGTGTGTTGGTTCCTTTTAGGAAGTTGCATCTATGTTTAGATTCAGCGAGGTAGAAACACGTTTCTTCTATAAGCTGCGTTTGGACATTACAGAGTGCATTGGAGAACAGGCTGTAAAGAGAAAAACCTTGCTCTAAAACCAAAACGGAGCTATCTTGCAGAATGTTTGTCAAAGTGTGTATTCAACTTCCAGAGTTAAACTGATGTGTGTTTGCAGCAGTTCAGAAACCCTTTCTTTGGAGAATGTAGAAACAGTCATTTCCAGCCCTAGAAACGCATGTAAGAGTTAGCAGTAAGAATGCGTTTAAAACACAGAAAACCCGCTTCTTACAAACTCATCTGCTGTGTCTTGGTTCCTTTTAGGAAGTTGCATCTATGTTTAGATTCAGCGAGGTAGAAACACGTTTCTTCTAAAAGCTGCATTTGGACTTTCCAAAGTGCATGGGAGAACATGCTGTAAAGAGAAAATCTTGCTCTAAAATCAAAACGGAGCTATCTAGCAGTATGTTTGTCAATGTGTTTATTCAACTTTCAGAGTTAAACTGATGTGTGTTTGCAGCAGTTCAGAAACCCTTTCTTTGGAGAATGTAGAAACAGTCATTTCCAGCCCTAGAAACGCATGTTAAGAGTTAGAAGTAAGCATGCGTTTGAAACACAGAAAAACCGCTTCTTACAAACTCATCTGCTCTGTGTTGGTTCCTTTAAGGAAGTTGCATCTATGTTTAGATTCAGCGAGGTAGAAACACGTTTCTTCTAAAAGCTGCGTTTGGACATTCCAGAGTGCATTGGAGAACAGGCTGTAAAGAGAAAAACCTTGCTCTAAAACCAAAACGGAGCTATCTTGCAGAATGTTTGTCAAAGTGTGTATTCAACTTCCAGAGTTAAACTGATGTTTGTTTGCAGCAGTTCAGAAACCCTTTCTTTGGAGAATGTAGAAACAGTCATTTCCAGCCATAGAAACGCATGTAAGAGTTAGAAGTAAGAATGCGTTTAAAACACAGAAAACCCGCTTCTTACAAACTCATCTGCTGTGTGTTGGTTCCTTTTAGGAAGTTGCATCTATGTTTAGATTCAGAGAGGTAGAAACACGTTTCTTCTAAAAGCTGCGTTAGGACATTCCAGAGTGCATGGGAGAACATGCTGTAAAGAGAAATACCTTGCTCTAAAACCAAAACGAAGCTATCTAGCAGAATGTTTCTCAATGTGTGTATTCCACTTCCAGAGTTAAACTGATGTGTGTTTGAAGCAGTTCAGAAACCCTTTGTTTGGAGAATGTAGAAACAGTCATTTCCAGCCCTAGTAACGCATGTAAGTGTTAGCAGTAAAAATGCGTTCAAAACACAGAAAACCCGCTTCTAACAAACTCATCTGCTGTGTGTTGGTTCCTTTTAGTAAGTCGCACCTATGTTTAGATTCAGCGAGGTAGAAACACGTTTCTTCTAAAAGCTGCGTTTGGACATTCCAGAGTGGATTGGATAACAGGCTGTAAAGAGAAATACCTTGCTCTTAAACCAAAACGGAGCTAACTAGCAGAATGGTTCTCAATGTGTGCATTCAACTTCCAGAGTTAAACTGATGTGTGTTTGCAGCAGTTCAGAAACCCTTTCTTTGGAGAATGCAGAAAAAGTCATTTCCAGCCCTAGAGACGCATATAAGTGTTAGCAGTATTAATGCATTTAAAACACAGAAGACCCGTTTCTTACAAACTCATCTGTTGTGTGTTGGTTTCTTTTAGGAAGTTGCATCTATGTTTAGATTCAGCGAGGTAGAAACACGTTTCTTCTAAAAGCTGCGTTTGGACTTTCCAGAGTGCCTGGGAGAACATGCTGTAAAGAGATAATCTTGTTCTAAAACCAAAACGAAGCTATCTAGCAGTATGTTTGTCAATGTGTGTATTCAACTTTCAGAGTTAAACTGATGTGTGTTTGCAGCAGTTCAGAAACCCTTTCTTTGGAGAATATAGAAACAGTCATTTCCAGCCCTAGAAACGCATGTTAACAGTTAGAAGTAAGAATGCGTTTAAAACACAGAAAACCCGCTTCTTACAAACTCATCTGCTGTGTGTTGGTTCCTTTTAGGAAGTTGCATCTATGTTTAGATTCAGTGAGGTAGAAACACGTTTCTTCTAAAAGCTGCGTTTGGACATTACAGAGTGCATGGGAGAACAGACTGTAAAGAGAAACACCTTGCTCTAAAACCAAAACGAAGCTATGTAGCAGAATGTTTGTCAATGTGTGTATTCAACTTCCAGAGTTAAACTGATGTGTGTTTGCAGCAGATCAGAAACCCTTTCGTTGGAGAATGTAGAAACAGTCATATCCAGCCCTAGAAACGCATGTAAGAGTTAGCAGTGAGAAAGCGTTTAAAACACAGAAAACCCGCTTCTTACAAACTGATCTGCTGTGTGTTGGTTCCTTTACGAAGTTGCATCTATGTTTAAATTCAGCGAGGTAGAAACACGTTTCTTCTAAAAGCTGCATTTGGACATTCCAGAGTGCATGGGAGAACATGCTGTAAAGAGAAAATCTTGCTCTAAATCCAAAACGCAGCTATCTAGCAGTATGTTTGTCAATGTGTGTATTCAACTTCCAGAGTTAAACTGATGTGTGTTTGAAGCAGTTCAGAAACCCTTTCTTTGGAGAATGTAGAAACAGTCATTTCCAGCCCTAGAAACGCATGTAAGAGTTAGCAGTAAGAATGCGTTTAAAACACAGAAAACCCGCTTCTTACAAACTCATCTGCTGTGTGTTGGTTCCTTTTAGGAAGTTGCATCTATGTTTAGATTCAGCGAGTTAGAAACACGTTTCTTCTAAAAGCTGCGTTTGGACATTCCAGAGTGCATTGGAGAACAGGCTGTAAAGAGAAAAACCTTGCTCTAAAACCAAAATGGGGCTATCTAGCAGAATGTTTGTCAATGTGTGTATTCAACTTCCAGAGTTAAACTGATGTGTGTTTGCAGCAGTTCAGAAACCCTTTCTTTGGAGAATGTAGAAACAGTCATTTCCAGCCCTAGAAACGCATGTAAGAGTTAGCAGTAAGAATGCGTTCAAAACACAGAAAACCCGCTTCTTACAAACTCATCTGCTGTGCGTTGGTTCCTTTTAGGAAGTTGCATCTATGTTTAGATTCGGCGAGGTAGAAACACGTTTCTTCTAAAAGCTGGGTTTGGATATTCCAGAGTGGATTGGAGAACAGGCTGTAAAGAGAAATACCTTGCTCTAAAACCAAAACGGAGGTATCTAGCAGAATGGTTGTCAATGTGTGTATTCAACTTCCAGAGTTAAATTGATGTGTGTTTGCAGTAGTTCAGAAACCCTTTCTTTGGAGAATGTAGAAAAAGTCATTTCCAGCCCTAGAGACGCATATAAGTGTTAGCAGTATTAATGCGTTTTAAACACAGAAGACCCGATTCTTCCGAACTCATCTGCTGTGTGTTGGTTCCTTTTAGGAAGTTGCATCTATGTTTAGATTCAGCGAGGTAGAAACACGTTTCTTCTATAAGCTGCGTTTGGACATTCCAGAGTGCATTGGAGAACAGGCTGTAAAGAGAAAAACCTTGCTCTAAAACCAAAACGGAGCTATCTTGCAGAATGTTTGTCAAAGTGTGTATTCAACTTCCAGAGTTAAACTGATGTGTGTTTGCAGCAGTTCAGAAACCCTTTCTTTGGAGAATGTAGAAACAGTCATTTCCAGCCATAGAAACGCATGTAAGAGTTAGCAGTAAGAATGCGTTTAAAACACAGAAAACCCGCTTCTTACAAACTCATCTGCTGTGTCTTGGTTCCTTTTAGGAAGTTGCATCTATGTTTAGATTCAGCGAGGTAGAAACACGTTTCTTCTAAAAGCTGCATTTGGACTTTCCAAAGTGCATGGGAGAACATGCTGTAAAGAGAAAATCTTGCTCTAAAATCAAAACGGAGCTATCTAGCAGTATGTTTGTCAATGTGTTTATTCAACTTTCAGAGTTAAACTGATGTGTGTTTGCAGCAGTTCAGAAACCCTTTCTTTGGAGAATGTAGAAACAGTCATTTCCAGCCCTAGAAACGCATGTTAAGAATTAGAAGTAAGCATGCGTTTGAAACACAGAAAAACCGCTTCTTACAAACTCATCTGCTCTGTGTTGGTTCCTTTAAGGAAGTTGCATCTATGTTTAGATTCAGCGAGGTAGAAACACGTTTCTTCTAAAAGCTGCGTTTGGACTTTCCAGAGTGCATGGGAGAACATGCTGTAAAGAGATAATCTTGTTCTAAAACCAAAACGAAGCTATCTAGCAGTATGTTTGTCAATGTTTGTATTCAACTTTCAGAGTTAAACTGATGTGTGTTTGCAGCAGTTCAGAAACCCTTTCTTTGGAGAATATAGAAACAGTCATTTCCAGCCCTAGAAACGAATGTTAACAGTTAGAAGTAAGAATGCGTTTAAAACACAGAAAACCCGCTTCTTACAAACTCATCTGCTGTGTGTTGGTTCCTTTTAGGAAGTTGCATCTATGTTTAGATTCAGTGAGGTAGAAACACGTTTCTTCTAAAAGCTGCGTTTGGACATTACAGAGTGCATGGGAGAACATACTGTAAAGAGAAACACCTTGCTCTAAAACCAAAACGAAGCTATGTAGCAGAATGTTTGTCAATGTGTGTATTCAACTTCCAGAGTTAAACTGATGTGTGTTTGAAGCAGTTCAGAAACCCTTTCTTTGGAGAATGTAGAAACAGTCATTTCCAGCCCTAGAAACGCATGTAAGAGTTAGCAGTAAGAATGCGTTTAATACACAGAAAACCCGCTTCTTACAAACTCATCTGCTGTGTGTTGGTTCCTTTTAGGAAGTTGCATCTATGTTTAGATTCAGCGAGTTAGAAACACGTTTCTTCTAAAAGCTGCGTTTGGACATTCCAGAGTGCATTGGAGAACAGGCTGTAAAGAGAAAAACCTTGCTCTAAAACCAAAATGGGGCTATCTAGCAGAATGTTTGTCAATATGTGTATTCAACTTCCAGAGTTAAACTGATGTGTGTTTGCAGCAGTTCAGAAACCCTTTCTTTGGAGAATGTAGAAACAGTCATTTCCAGCCCTAGAAACGCATGTAAGAGTTAGCAGTAAGAATGCGTTCAAAACACAGAAAACCCGCTTCTTACAAACTCATCTGCTGTGCGTTGGTTCCTTTTAGGAAGTTGCATCTATGTTTAGATTCGGCGAGGTAGAAACACGTTTCTTCTAAAAGCTGGGTTTGGACATTCCAGAGTGGATTGGAGAACAGGCTGTAAAGAGAAATACCTTGCTCTAAAACCAAAACGGAGGTATCTAGCAGAATGGTTGTCAATGTGTGTATTCAACTTCCAGAGTTAAATTGATGTGTGTTTGCAGTAGTTCAGAAACCCTTTCTTTGGAGAATGTAGAAAAAGTCATTTCCAGCCCTAGAGACGCATATAAGTGTTAGCAGTATTAATGCGTTTAAAACACAGAAGACCCGCTTCTTCCGAAATCATCTGCTGTGTGTTGGTTCCTTTTAGGAAGTTGCATCTATGTTTAGATTCAGCGAGGTAGAAACACGTTTCTTCTATAAGCTGCGTTTGGACATTCCAGAGTGCATTGGAGAACAGGCTGTAAAGAGAAAAACCTTGCTCTAAAACCAAAACGGAGCTATCTTGCAGAATGTTTGTCAAAGTGTGTATTCAACTTCCAGAGTTAAACTGATGTGTGTTTGCAGCAGTTCAGAAACCCTTTCTTTGGAGAATGTAGAAACAGTCATTTCCAGCCCTAGAAACGCATGTAAGAGTTAGCAGTAAGAATGCGTTTAAAACACAGAAAACCCGCTTCTTACAAACTCATCTGCTGTGTCTTGGTTCCTTTTAGGAAGTTGCATCTATGTTTAGATTCAGCAAGGTAGAAACACGTTTCTTCTAAAAGCTGCATTTGGACTTTCCAAAGTGCATGGGAGAACATGCTGTAAATAGAAAATCTTGCTCTAAAATCAAAACGGAGCTATCTAGCAGTATGTTTGTCAATGTGTTTATTCAACTTTCAGAGTTAAACTGATGTGCGTTTGCAGCAGTTCAGAAACCCTTTCTTTGGAGAATGTAGAAACAGTCATTTCCAGCCCTAGAAACGCATGTTAAGAGTTAGAAGTAAGCATGCGTTTGAAACACAGAAAAACCGCTTCTTACAAACTCATCTGCTCTGTGTTGGTTCCTTTAAGGAAGTTGCATCTATGTTTAGATTCAGCGAGGTAGAAACACGTTTCTTCTAAAAGCTGCGTTTGGACATTCCAGAGTGCATTGGAGAACAGGCTGTAAAGAGAAAAACCTTGCTCTAAAACCAAAACGGAGCTATCTTGCAGAATGTTTGTCAAAGTGTGTATTCAACTTCCAGAGTTAAACTGATGTATGTTTGCAGCAGTTCAGAAACCCTTTCTTTGGAGAATGTAGAAACAGTCATTTCCAGCCATAGAAACGCATGTAAGAGTTAGAAGTAAGAATGCGTTTAAAACACAGAAAACCCGCTTCTTACAAACTCATCTGCTGTGTGTTGGTTCCTTTTAGGAAGTTGCATCTATGTTTAGATTCAGAGAGGTAGAAACACGTTTCTTCTAAAAGCTGCGTTTGGACATTCCAGAGTGCATGGGAGAACATGCTGTAAAGAGAAATACCTTGCTCTAAAACCAAAACGAAGCTATCTAGCAGAATGTTTCTCAATGTGTGTATTCCACTTCCAGAGTTAAACTGATGTGTGTTTGAAGCAGTTCAGAAACCCTTTGTTTGGAGAATGTAGAAACAGTCATTTCCAGCCCTAGTAACGCATGTAAGTGTTAGCAGTAAAAATGCGTTCAAAACACAGAAAACCCGCTTCTAACAAACTCATCTGCTGTGTGTTGGTTCCTTTTAGTAAGTCGCACCTATGTTTAGATTCAGCGAGGTAGAAACACGTTTCTTCTAAAAGCTGCGTTTGGACATTCCAGAGTGGATTGGATAACAGGCTGTAAAGAGAAATACCTTGCTCTTAAACCAAAACGGAGCTATCTAGCAGAATGGTTCTCAATGTGTGCATTCAACTTCCAGAGTTAAACTGATGTGTGTTTGCAGCAGTTCAGAAACCCTTTCTTTGGAGAATGCAGAAAAAGTCATTTCCAGCCCTAGAGACGCATATAAGTGTTAGCAGTATTAATGCATTTAAAACACAGAAGACCCGTTTCTTACAAACTCATCTGTTGTGTGTTGGTTTCTTTTAGGAAGTTGCATCTATGTTTAGATTCAGCGAGGTTGAAACACGTTTCTTCTAAAAGCTGCGTTTGGACATTCCAGAGTGCATTGGAGAACAGGCTGTAAAGAGAAAAACCTTGCTCTAAAACCAAAACGGAGCTATCTAGCAGAATGTTTGTCAATGTGTGTATTCAACTTCCAGAGTTAAACTGATGTGTGTTTGCAGCAGTTCAGAAACCCTTTCTTTGGAGAATGTAGAAACAGTCATTTCCAGCCCTAGAAACGCATGTAAGAGTTAGAAGTAAGAATGCGTTTAAAACACAGAAAACCCGCTTATTACAAACTCATCTGCTGTGTGTTGGTTCCTTTTAGGAAGTTGCATCTATGTTTAGATTCAGCGAGGTAGAAACACGTTTCTTCTAAAAGCTGCGTTTGGACATTCCAGAGTGCATGGGAGAACATGCTGTAAAGAGAAAATCTTGCTCTAAAACCAAAACGGAGCTATCTAACAGTATGTTTGTCAATGTGTGTATTCCACTTCCAGAGTTAAACTGATGTGTGTTTGCAGCAGTTCAGAAACCCTTTCTTTGGAGAATGTAGAAACAGTCATTTCCAGCCCTAGAAACGCATGTAAGAATTAGCAGTAAAAATGCGTTCAAAACACAGAAAACCCGCTTCTTACAAACTCATCTGCTGTGTGTTGGTTCCTTTTAGGAAGTTGCATCTATGTTTAGATTCAGCGAGGTAGAAACACGTTTCTTCTAAAAGCTGCGTTTGGACATTCCAGAGTGCATTGGAGAACAGGCTGTAAAGAGAAATACCTTGCTCTAAAACCAAAAAGGAGCTATCTAGCAGAATGGTTGTCAATGTGTGTATTCAACTTCCAGAGTTAAACTGATGTGTGTTTGCAGCAGTTCAGAAACCCTTTCTTTGGAGAATGTAGAAACAGTCATTTCCAGCCCCAGATACGCATGTAAGAGTTAGCAGTAAGAATGCGTTTAAAACACAGAAAACCCGCTTCTTACAAACTCATCTGCTGTGTCTTGGTTCCTTTTAGGAAGTTGCATCTATGTTTAGATTCAGCGAGGTAGAAACACGTTTCTTCTAAAAGCTGCATTTGGACATTCCAGAGTGCATGGGAGAACATGCTGTAAAGAGAAAATCTTGCTCTAAAATCAAAACGGAGCTATCTAGCAGTATGTTTGTCAATGTGTTTATTCAACTTTCAGAGTTAAACTGATGTGTGTTTGCAGCAGTTCAGAAACCCTTTCTTTGGAGAATGTAGAAACAGTCATTTCCAGCCCTAGAAACGCATGTTAACAGTTAGAAGTAAGAATGCGTTTAAAACACAGAAAACCCGCTTCTTACAAACTCATCTGCTGTGTGTTGGTTCCTTTTAGGAAGTTGCATCTATGTTTAGATTCAGTGAGGTAGAAACACGTTTCTTCTAAAAGCTGCGTTTGGACATTCCAGAGTGCATGGGAGAACAGGCTGTAAAGAGAAATACCTTGCTCTAAAACCAAAACGAAGCTATGTAGCAGAATGTTTGTCAATGTGTGTATTCAACTTCCAGAGTTAAACTGATGTGTGTTTGCAGCAGTTCAGAAACCCTTTCTTTGGAGAATGTAGAAACAGTCATATCCAGCCCAAGAAACGTATGTAAGAGTTAGCAGTACAATGCGTTTAAAACACAGAAAACCCGCTTCTTACAAACTGATCTGCTGTGTGTTAGTTCCTTTACGAAGTTGCATCTATGTTTAAATTCAGCGAGGTAGAAACACGTTTCTTCTAAAAGCTGCTTTTGGACATTCCAGAGTGCATGGGAGAACATGCTGTAAAGAGAAAATCTTGCTATAAAACCAAAACGGAGCTATCTAGCAGTATGTTTGTCAATGTGTGTATTCAACTTCCAGAGTTAAACTGATGTGTGTTTGAAGCAGTTCAGAAACCCTTTCTTTGGAGAATGCAGAAGAAGTCATTTCCAGCCCTAGAGACGCATATAAGTGTTAGCAGTATTAATGCGTTTAAACACAGAAGACCCGTATCTTACAAACTCATCTGTTGTGTGTTGGTTTCTTTTAGGAAGTTGCATCTATGTTTAGATTCAGCGAGGTAGAAACACGTTTCTTCTAAAAGCTGTGTTTGGACTTTCCAGAGTGCATGGGAGAACATGCTGTAAAGAGATAATCTTGTTCTAAAACCAAAACGAAGCTATCTAGCAGTATGTTTGTCAATGCGTGTATTCAACTTTCAGAGTTAAACTTATGTGTGTTTGCAGCAGCTCAGAAACCCTTTCTTTGGAGAATATAGAAACAGTCATTTCCAGCCCTAGAAACGCATGTTAACAGTTAGAAGTAAGAATGCGTTTAAAACACAGAAAACCCGCTTCTTACAAACTCATCTGCTGTGTGTTGGTTCCTTTTAGGAAGTTGCATCTATGTTTAGATTCAGCGAGGTAGAAACACGTTTCTTCTAAAAGCTGCGTTTGGACATTCCAGAGTGCATGGGAGAACATGCTGTAAAGAGAAAATCTTGCTCTAAAATCAAAACGGAGCTATCTAGCAGTATATTTGTCAATGTGTTTATTCAACTTTCAGAGTTAAACTGATTTGTGTTTGCAGCAGTTCAGAAACCCTTTCTTTGGAGAATGTAGAAACAGTCATTTCCAGCCCTAGAAACGCATGTAAGAGTTAGAAGTATGAATGCGTTTAAAACACAGAAAGCCGGCTTCTTACAAAATCATCTGCTGTGTGTTCGTTCCTTTTAGGAAGTTGCATCTATGTTTAGATTCAGCGAGGTAGAAACACGTTTCTTCTAAAAGCTGCCTTTGGACATTCCAGAGTGCATGGGAGAACATGCTGTAAAGAGAAAATCTTGCTCTAAAACCAAAACGGAGCTATCTAGCAGTATGTTTGTCAATGTGTGTATTCAACTTTCAGAGTTAAACTGATGTGTGTTTGAAGCAGTTCAGAAACCCTTTCTTTGGAGAATGTAGAAACAGTCGTTTCCAGCCCTAGAAACGCATGTAAGGGTTAGAAGTAAGAATGCGTTTAAAACACAGAAAACCCGCTGCTTACAAACTCATCTGCTGTGTGTTGGTTCCTTTTAGGAAGTTGCATCTATGTTTAGATTCAGCGAGTTAGAAACACGTTTCTTCTAAAAGCTGCGTTTGGACATTCCAGAGTGCATGGGAGAACAGGCTGTAAAGAGAAAAACCTTGCTCTAAAACCAAAACGGAGCTATCTAGCAGAATGTTTGTCAATGTGTGTATTCAACTTCCAGAGTTAAACTGATGTGTGTTTGCAGCAGTTCAGAAACCCTTTCTTTGGAGAATGTAGAAACAGTCATTTCCAAAACCCTAGAAACGTATGTAAGAGTTAGCAGTAAGAATGCGTTTAAAACACATAAAACCCGCTTCTTACAAACTCACCTGCTGTGTGTTGGTTCCTTTTAGGAAGTTGCATCTATGTTTAGATTCAGAGAGGTAGAAACACGTTTCTTCTAAAAGCTGCGTTTGGACATTCCAGAGTGCATTGTAGAACAGGCTGTAAAGAGAAAAACCTTGCTCTAAAACCAAAACGGAGCTATCTAGCAGAATGTTTGTCAAAGTGTGTATTCAACTTCCAGAGTTAAACTGATGTTTGTTTGCAGCTGTTCAGAAACCCTTTGTTTGGAGAATGTAGAAACAGTTATTTCCAGCCCTAGAAACGCATGTAAGAGTTAGCAGTAAGATTGCGTTTAAAACACAGAAAACCCGCTTCTTACAAACTCATCTGCTGTGTGTTGGTTCCTTTCAGGAAGTTGCATCTATGTTTAGATTCAGCGAGGTAGAAACACGTTTCTTTTAAAAGCTGCATTTGGACATTCCAGAGTGCATGGGAGAACATGCTGTAAAGAGAAAATCTTGCTCTAAAATCAAAACGGAGCTATCTAGCAGTATATTTGTCAATGTGTTTATTCAACTTTCAGAGTTAAACTGATGTGTGTTTGCAGCAGTTCAGAAACCGTTTCTTTGGAGAATGTAGAAACAGTCATTTCCAGCCCTAGAAACGCATGTAAGAGTTAGCAGTAAGAATGCGTTTAAAACACAGAAAACCCGCTTCTTACAAACTCACCTGCTGTGTGTTGGTTCCTTTTAGGAAGTTGCATCTATGTTTAGATTCAGCGAGGTAGAAACACGTTTCTTCTAAAAGCTGCGTTTGGACATTCCAGAGTGGATTGGAGAACAGGCTGTAAAGAGAAATACCTTGCTCTAAAACCAAAAAGGAGCTATCTAGCAGAATGGTTGTCAATGTGTGTATTCAACTTCCAGAGTTAAACTGATGTGTGTTTGCAGCAGTTCAGAAACCCTTTCTTTGGAGAATGTAGAAACTGTCATTTCCAGCCCTAGAAACGCATGTAAGAGTTAGCAGTAAGAATGCGTTTAAAACACAGAAAACCCGCTTCTAACAAACTCATCTGCTGTGTGTTGGTTCCTTTTAGGTAGTTGCATCTATGTTTAGATTCAGAGAGGTAGAAACACGTTTCTTCTAAAAGCTGCGTTTGGACATTCTAGAGTGCATGGGAGAACATGCTGTAAAGAGAAAATCTTGCTCTAAAATCAAAATGGAGCTATCTAGCAGAATGGTTGTCAATGTGTGTATTCAACTTCAAGAGTTAAACTGATGTGTGTTTGCAGAAGTTCAGAAACCCTTTCTTTGGAGAATGTAGAAAAAGTCATTTCCAGCCCTAGAGACGCATATAAGTTTTAGCAGTATTAATGCATTTAAAACACAGAAGACCCGCTTCTTACGAACTCATCTGCTGTGTGTTGGTTCCTTTTAGGAAGTTGCATCTATGTTTAGATTCACAGAGGTAGAAACACGTTTCTTCTAAAAGCTGCGTTTGGACATTCTAGAGTGCATGGGAGAACATGCTGTAAAGAGAAAATCTTGCTCTAAAACCAAAACGGAGCTATCTAGCAGTATGTTTGTCAATGTGTGTATTCAACTTTCAGAGTTAAACTGATGTGTGTTTGCAGCAGTTCAGAAACCCTTTCTTTGGAGAATGTAGAAACAGTCATTTCCAGCCCTAGAAACGCATGTAAGAGTTAGCAGTAAGAATGCGTTTAAAACACAGAAAACCCGCTTCTTACAAACTCATCTGCTGTGTGTTGGTTCCTTTTAGGAAGTTGCATCTATGTTTAGATTCAGCGAGGTAGAAACACGTCTCTTCTAAAAGCTGCATTTGGACATTCCAGAGTGCATGGGAGAACATGCTGTAAAGAGAAAATCTTTCTCTAAAACGAAAACGGAGCTATCTAGCAGTGTGTTTGTCAATGTGTGTATTCAACTTTCAGAGGTAAACTGATGTGTGTTTGCAGCAGTTCAGAAACCCTTTCTTTGGAGAATGTAGAAACAGTCATTTCCAGCACTAATAACGCATGTTAAGAGTTAGAAGTAAGAATGCGTTTAAAACACAGAAAACCCGCTTCTTACAAACTCATCTGCTGTGTGTTGGTTCCTTTTAGGAAGTTGCATCTATGTTTAGATTCAGCGAGGTAGAAACACATTTCTTCTAAAAGCTGCGTTTGGACATTCCAGAGATGATGGGAGAACATGCTGTAAAGAGAAAATCTTGCTCTAAAACCAAAACGGAGCTATCTAGCAGTATGTTTGTCAATGTGTGTATTCACCTTCCAGAGTTAAACTGATGTGTGTTTGAAGCAGTTCAGAATCGCTTTCTTTGTAGAATGTAGAAACAGTCATTTCCAGCACTAGAAACGCATGTAAGAGTTAGCAGTAAGAATGCGTTTAAAACACAGAAAACCCGCTTCTTACAAACTCATCTGCCGTGTGTTGGTTCCTTTTAGGAAGTTGCATCTATGTTTAGATTCAGCGACGTAGAAACACGTTTCTTCTAAAAGCTGCGTTTGGACATTCCAGAGTGCATGGGAGAACATGCTGTAAAGAGAAATACGTTGCTCTACAACCAAAACGAAGCTATCTAGCAGAATGTTTGTCACTGTGTGTATTCCACTTCAAGAGTTAAACTGAGGTGTGTTTGCAGCAGTTCAGAAACCCTTTCTTTGGAAAATGTAGAAACAGTCATTTCCAGCCCTAGAGACGCATATAAGAGTTAGCAGTATTAATGCGTTTAAAACACAGAAGTCCCGCTTCTTACAAACTCATCTGCTGTGTGTTGGTTTCTTTTAGGAAGTTGCATCTATGTTTAGATTCAGAGAGGTAGAAACACGTTTCTTCTAAAAGCTGCGTTTGGACATTCCAGAGTGCATGGGAGAACATGCTGTAAAGAGAAATACCTTGCTCTAAAACCAAAACGAAGCTATCTAGCAGAATGTTTCTCAATGTGTGTATTCCCCTTCCAGAGTTAAACTGATGTGTTTTTGAAGCAGTTTCGAAACCCTTTCTTTGTAGAATGTAGAAACAGTCATTTCCAGCCCTAGTAACGCATGTAAGTGTTAGCAGTAAAAATGCGTTCAAAACACAGAAAACCCGCTTCTAACAAACTCATCTGCTGTGTGTTGGTTCCTTTTAGTAAGTCGCACCTATGTTTAGATTCAGCGAGATAGAAACACGTTTCTTCTAAAAGCTGCGTTTGGACATTCCAGAGTGGATTGGATAACAGGCTGTAAAGAGAAATACCTTGCTCTTAAACCAAAACGGAGCTATCTAGCAGAATGGTTCTCAATGTGTGCATTCAACTTCCAGAGTTAAACTGATGTGTGTTTGCAGCAGTTCAGAAACCCTTTCTTTGGAGAATGCAGAAAAAGTCATTTCCAGCCCTAGAGACGCATATAAGAGTTAGCAGTATTAATGCGTTTAAAACACAGAAGACCCGTTTCTTACAAACTCATCTGTTGTGTGTTGGTTTCTTTTAGGAAGTTGCATCTATGTTTAGATTCAGCGAGGTAGAAACACGTTTCTTCTAAAAGCTGCGTTTGGACATTCCAGAATGCATGGGAGAACAGGCTGTAAAGAGATAATCTTGTTCTAAAACCAAAACGAAGCTATCTAGCAGTATGTTTGTCAATGTGTGTATTCAACTTTCAGAGTTAAACTGATGTGTGTTTGCAGCAGTTCAGAAACCCTTTCTTTGGAGAATATAGAAACAGTCATTTCCAGCCTTAGAAACGCATGTTAACAGTTAGAAGTAAGAATGCGTTTAAAACACAAAAAACCCGCTTCTTACAAACTCATCTGCTGTGTGTTGGTTCCTTTTAGGAAGTTGCATCTATGTTTAGATTCAGCGAGGTAGAAACACGTTTCTTCTAAAAGCTGCGTTTGGACATTCCAGAGTGCATGGGAGAAAATGCTGTAAAGAGAAAATCTTGCTCGAAAACCAAAACGGAGCTATCTAGGACTATGTTTGTCAATGTGTGTATTCAACATTCAGAGTTAAACTGATGTGTGTTTGCAGCAGTTCAGAAACCCTTTATTTGGAGAATGTAGAAACAGTCATTTCCAGGCCTAGAAACGCATGTAAGAGTTAGAAGTATGAATGCGTTTAAAACACAGAAAACCCGCTTCTTACAAACTCATCTGCTGTGTGTTCGTTCCTTTTAGGAAGTTGCATCTATGTTTAGATTCAGCGAGGTAGAAACACGTTTCTTCTAAAAGCTGCGTTTGGACATTCCAGAGTGCATGGGAGAACATGCTGTAAAGAGAAAATCTTGCTCTAAAACCAAACCGAGCTATCTAGCAGTATGTTTGTCAATGTGTGTATTCAACTTCCAGAGTTAAACTGATGTGTGTTTGAAGCAGTTCAGAAACCCTTTCTTTGGAGAATGTAGAAACAGTCGTTTCCAGCCCTAGAAACGCATGTAAGGGTTAGAAGTAAGAATGCGTTTAAAACACAGAAAACCCGCTGCTTACAAACTCATCTGCTGTGTGTTGGTTCCTTTTAGGAAGTTGCATCTATGTTTAGATTCAGCGAGGTAGAAACACGTTTCTTCTAAAACCTGCGTTTGGACATTCCAGAGTGCCTGGGAGAACAGGCTGTAAAGAGAAAAACCTTGCTCTAAAACCAAAACGGAGCTATCTAGCAGAATGTTTGTCAATGTGTGTATTCAACTTCCAGAGTTAAACTGATGTGTGTTTGCAGCAGTTCAGAAACCCTTTCTTTGGAGAATGTAGAAACAGTCATTTCCAGCCCTAGAAACGCATGTAAGAGTTAGCAGTAAGAATGCGTTTAAAACACAGAAAACCCGCTTCTTACAAACTCATCTGCTGTGTGTTGGTTCCTTTACGAAGTTGCATCTATGTTTAGATTCAGCGAGGTAGAAACACGTTTCTTCTAAAAGCTGCGTTTGGACATTCCTGAGTCCATGGGAGAACATGCTGTAAAGAGAAAATCTTGCTCTAAAACCAAAACGGAGTTATCTAGCAGTATGTTTGTCAATGTGTGTATTCCACTTCCAGAGTTAAACTGATGTGTGTTTGCAGTAGTTCAGAAACCCTTTCTTTGGAGAATGTAGAAACAGTCATTTCCAGTCCTAGAAACGCATGAAAGAGTTAGCAGTAAAAATGCGTTCAAAACACAGAAAACCCGCTTCTTACAAACTCATCTGCTGTGCGTTGGTTCCTTTTAGGAAGTTGCATCTATGTTTAGATTCGGCGAGGTAGAAACACGTTTCTTCTAAAAGCTGCGTTTGGACATTCCAGAGTGGATTGGAGAACAGGCTGTAAAGAGAAATACCTTGCTCTAAAACCAAAAAGGAGCTATCTAGCAGAATGGTTGTCAAGGTGTGTATTCAACTTCCAGAGTTAAACTGATATGTGTTTGTAGCAGTTCAGAAACCCTTTCTTTGGAGAATGTAGAAAAAGTCATTTCCAGCCCTAGAGACGCATATAAGTGTTAGCAGTATTAATGCGTTTAAAACACAGAAGACCCGCTTCTTCCGAACTCATCTGCTATGTGTTGGTTCCTTTTAGGAAGTTGCATCTATGTTTAGATTCAGCGAGGTAGAAACACGTTTCTTCTAAAAGCTGCGTTTGGACATTCCAGAGTGCATGGGAGAACATGCTGTAAAGAGAAAATCTAGCTCTAAACCCAAAACGGAGCTATCTAGCAGTATGTTTGTCAATGTGTGTATTCAACTTTCACAGTTAAACTGACGTGTGTTTGCAGCAGTTCAGAAACTCTTTCTTTGGAGAATGTAGAGACAGTCATTTCCAGCCCTAGAAACGCATGTAAGAGTTAGCAGTAAGAATGCGTTTAAAACACAGAAAACCCGCTTCTTACAAACTCATCTGCTGTGTTTTGGTTCCTTTAAGGAAGTTGTATCTATGTTTAGATTCAGCGAGGTAGAAACACGTTTCTTCTAAAAGCTGCATTTGGACATTCCAGAGTGCATGGGAGAACATGCTGTAAAGAGAAAATCTTGCTCTAAAACCAAAACGGAGCTATCTAGCAGTATGTTTGTCAATGTGTGTATTCAACTTTCAGAGTTAAACTGATGTGTGTTTGCAGCAGTTCAGAAACCCTTACTTTGGAGAATGTAGAAACAGTCATTTCCAGCCCTAGAAACGCATGTTAAGAGTTAGAAGTAAGAATGCGTTTAAAACACAGAAAACCCGCTTCTTACAAACTCATCTGCTGTGTGTTGGTTCCTTTAAGGAAGTTGCATCTATGTTTAGATTCAGAGAGGTAGAAACACGTTTCTTCTAAAAGCTGCGTTTGGAAATTCCAGAGTGCATTGGAGAATAGGCTGTAAAGAGAAAAACCTTGCTCTAAAACCAAAACGGAGCTATCTAGCAGAATGTTTGTCAAAGTGTGTATTCAACTTCTAGAGTTAAACTGATGTTTGTTTGCAGCTGTTCAGAAACCCTTTGTTTGGAGAATGTAGAAACAGTCATTTCCAGCCCTAGAAACGCATGTAAGAGTTAGCAGTAAGAATGCGTTTAAAACACAGAAAACCCGCTTCTTACAAACTCATCTGCTGTGTGTTGGTTCCTTTCAGGAAGTTGCATCTATGTTTAGATTCAGCGAGGTAGAAACACGTTTCTTTTAAAAGCTGCATTTGGACATTCCAGAGTGCATGGGAGAACATGCTGTAAAGAGAAAATCTTGCTCTAAAATCAAAACGGAGCTATATAGCTGTATATTTGTCAATGTGTTTATTCAACTTTCAGAGTTAAACTGATGTGTGTTTGCAGCAGTTCAGAAACCATTTCTTTGGAGAATGTAGAAACAGTCATTTCTAGCCCTAGAAACGCATGTTAAGAGTTAGAAGTAAGCATGCGTTTAAAACACAGAAAAACCGCTTCTTACAAACTCATCTGCTGTGTGTTGGTTCCTTTTAGGAAGTAGCATCTATGTTGAGATTCAGCGAGGTAGAAACACGTTTCTTCTAAAAGCTGCGTTTGGACATTCCAGAGTGCATTGGAGAACAGGCTGTAAAGAGAAAAACCTTGCTCGAAAACCAAAACGGAGCTATCTTGCAGAATGTTTGTCAAAGTGTGTATTCAACTTCCAGAGTTAAACTGATGTTTGTTTGCAGCAGTTCAGAAACCCTTTCTTTGGAGAATGTAGAAACAGTCATTTCCAGCCCTAGAAACGCATGTAAGAGTTAGCAGTAAGAATGCGTTTAAAACACAGAAAACCCGCTTCTTACAAACTCATCTGCTGTGTGTTCGTTCCTTTTAGGAAGTTGCATCTATGTTTAGATTCAGCGAGGTAGAAACACGTTTCTTCTAAAAGCTGCGTTTGGACATTCCAGAGTGCATGGGAGAACATGCTGTAAAGAGAAAATCTTGCTCTAAAACCAAAACGGAGCTATCTAGTAGTATGTTTGTCAATGTGTGTATTCAACTTCCAGAGTTAAAATGATGTGTGTTTGAAGCAGTTCAGAAACCCTTTCTTTGGAGAATGTAGAAACAGTCATTTCCAGCCCTAGAAACGCATGTAAGAGTTAGCAGTAAGAATGCGTTTAAAACACAGAAAACCCGCTTCTTACAAACTCATCTGCTGTGTGTTGGTTCCTTTTAGGAAGTTGCATCTATGTTTAGATTCAGCGAGGTAGAAACACGTTTCTTCTAAAAGCTGCGTTTGGACATTCCAGAGTCCATGGGAGAACATGCTGTAAAGAGAAAATCTTGCTCTAAAACCAAAACGGAGTTATCTAGCAGTATGTGTGTCAATGTGTGTATTCCACTTCCAGAGCTAAACTGATGTGTGTTTGCAGCAGTTCAGAAACCCTTTGTTTGGAGAATGTAGAAACAGTCATTTCCAGCCCTAGAAACGCATGTAAGAGTTAGCAGTAAAAATGCGTTCAAAACACAGAAAACCCGCTTCTTACAAACTCATCTGCTGTGCGTTGGTTCCTTTTAGGAAGTTGCATCTATGTTTAGATTCGGCGAGGTAGAAACACGTTTCTTCTAAAAGCTG
Source organism: Saimiri boliviensis (assembly GCF_048565385.1). Taxonomy (NCBI): domain Eukaryota; kingdom Metazoa; phylum Chordata; class Mammalia; order Primates; family Cebidae; genus Saimiri; species Saimiri boliviensis. Next base: position 28,944,926 of record NC_133454.1, on the reverse strand, counting down.
CGTTTGGACATTCCAGAGTGGATTGGAGAACAGGCTGTAAAGAGAAATACCTTGCTCTAAAACCAAAACGGAGCTATCTAGCAGAATGGTTGTCAATGTGTGTATTTAACTTCCAGAGTTAAACTGATGTGTGTTGGCAGCAGTTCAGAAACCCTTTCTTTGGAGAATGTAGAAAAAGTCATTTCCAGCCCTAGAGACGCATATAAGTGTTAGCTGTATTAATGCGTTTAAAACACAGAAGACCCGCTTCTTACGAACTCATCTGCTGTGTGTTGGTTCCTTTTAGGAAGTTGCATCTATGTTTAGATTCAGCGAGGTAGAAACACGTTTCTTCTAAAAGCTGCGTTTGGACATTCCAGAGTGCATGGGAGAACATGCTGTAAAGAGAAAATCTTGCTCTAAACCCAAAACGGAGCTATATAGCAGTACGTTTGTCAATGTGTGTATTCAACTTTCAGAGTTAAACTGACGTGTGTTTGCAGCAGTTCAGAAACCCTTTCTTTGGTGAATGTAGAGACAGTCATTTCCAGCCCTAGAAACGCATGTAAGAGTTAGATGTAAGAATGCAGTTAAAACACAGAAAACCCGCTTCTTACAAACTCATCTGCTGTGTGTTGGTTCCTTTTAGGAAGTTGCATCTATGTTTAGATTAAGCGAGGTAGAAACACGTTTCTTCTAAAAGCTGCGTTTGGACATTCCAGAGTGCATGGGAGAACATGCTGTAAAGAGAAAATCTTGCTCTAAAACGAAAACGTAGTTATCTAGCAGTATGTTTGTCAATGTGTGTATTCAACTTTCAGAGTTAAACTGATGTGTGTTTGCAGCAGTTCAGAAACCCTTTCTTTGGAGAATGTAGAAACAGTCATTTCCAGCCCTAGAAACGCATGTTAAGAGTTAGAAGTAAGAATGCGTTTAAAACACAGAAAACCCGCTTCTTACAAACTCACCTGCTGTGTGTTGGTTCCTTTTAGGAAGTTGCATCTATGTTTAGATTCAAAGAGGTAGAAACACGTTTCTTCTAAAAGCTGCGTTTGGACATTCCAGAGTGCATGGGAGAACATGCTGTAAAGAGAAAATCTTGCTCTAAAACCAAAACGGAGCTATCTAGCAGTATGTTTGTCAATGTGTGTATTCAACGTCCAGAGTTAAACTGATGTGTGTTTGAAGCAGTTCAGAAACCCTTTATTTGGAGAATGTAGAAACAGTCATTTCCAGCCCTAGAAACGCATGTAAGAGTTAGCAGTAAGAATGCGTTTAAAACACAGAAAACCCGCTTCTTACAAACTCATCTGCTGTGTGTGGGTTCCTTTTAGGAAGTTGCATCTATGTTTAGATTCAGCGAGGTAGAAACACGTTTCTTCTAAAAGCTGCGTTTGGACATTCCAGAGTGCATTGGAGAACAGGCTGTAAAGAGAAAAATCTTGCTCTAAAACCAAAATGGAGCTATCTAGCAGAATGTTTGTCAAAGTGTGTATTCAACTTCAGGAGTTAAACTGATGTTTGTTTGCAGCAGTTCAGAAACCCTTTGTTTGGAGAATGTAGAAACAGTCATTTCCAGCCCTAGAAACGCATGTAAGAGTTAGCAGTAAGAATGCGTTTAAAACACAGAAAACCCGCTTCTTACAAACTCATCTGCTGTGTGTTGGTTCCTTTTAGGAAGGTGCATCTATGTTTAGATTCAGCGAGGTAGAAACACGTTTCTTCTAAAAGCTGCATTTGGACATTCCAGAGTGCATGGGAGAACATGCTGTAAAGAGAAAATCTTGCTCTAAAATCAAAACGGAGCTATCTAGCGGTATGTTTGTCAATGTGTTTATTCAACTTTCAGAGTTAAACTGATGTGTGCTTGCAGCAGTTCAGAAACCATTTCTTTGGAGAATGTAGAAACAGTCATTTCCAGCCCTAGAAACGCATGTTAAGAGTTAGAAGTAAGAATGCGTTTAAAACAAAGAAAACCCGCTTCTTACAAACTCATCTGCTGTGTGTTGGTTCCTTTTAGGAAGTTGCATCTATGTTTAGATTCAGCGAGGTAGAAACACGTTTCTTCTAAAAGCTGCGTTTGGACATTCCAGAGTGCATTGGAGAACAGGCTGTAAAGAGAAAAACCTTGCTCTAAAACCAAAACGGAGCTATCTAGCAGAATGTTTGTCAAAGTGTGTATTCAACTTCCAGAGTTAAACTGATGTGTGTTTCCAGCAGTTCAGAAACCCTTTCTTTGGAGAATGTAGAAACAGTCATTTCCAGCCCTAGAAACGCATGTTAAGAGTTAGAAGTAAGAATGCGTTTAAAACACAGAAAACCCGCTTCTTACAAACTCACCTGCTGTGTGTTGGTTCCTTTTAGGAAGTTGCATCTATGTTTAGATTCAGCGACGTTGAAACACGTTTCTTCTAAAAGCTGCATTTGGACATTCCAGAGTGCATGGGAGAACATGCTGTAAAGAGAAAATCTTGCTATAAAACCAAAACGGAGCTATCTAGCACTATGTTTGTCAATGTGTGTATTCAACTTCCAGAGTTAAACTGATGTGTGTTTGCAGCAGTCCAGAAACCCTTTCTTTGGAGAATGTAGAAACAGTCATTTCCAGCCCTAGAAACGCATGTAAGGGTTAGCAGTAAGAATGCGTTTAAAACACAGAAAACCCGCTTCTTACAAACTCATCTGCTTTGTGTTGGTCCTTTTAGGAAGTTGCATCTATGTTTAAATTCAGCGAGGTAGAAACACGTTTCTTCTAAAAGCTGCGTTTGGACATTCCAGAGTGTATGGGAGAACATGCTGTAAAGAGAAAATCTTGCTCTAAAACCAAAACGGAGCTATCTAGCAGAATGTTTGTCAATGTGTGTATTCAACTTCCAGAGTTAAACTGATGTGTGTTTGCAGCAGTTCAGAAACCCTTTCTTTGGATAATGTAGAAACTGTAATTTCCAGCCCTAGAAACGCATGTAAGAGTTAGAAGTAAGAATGCGTTTAAAACACAGAAAACCCGCTTCTTACAAACTCATCTGCTGTGTGTTGGTTCCTTTACGAAGTTGCATCTATGTTTAGATTCAGCGAGGTAAAAACACGTTTCTTCTAAAAGCTGCGTTTGGACTTTCCAGAGTGCATGGGAGAACATGCTGTAAAGAGAAAATCTTGCTCTAAAACCAAAAGGGAGCTATCTAACAGTATGTTTGTCAAAGTGTGTATTCCACTTCCAGAGTTAAACTGATGTGTGTTTCAAGCAGTTCAGAAACCCTTTGTTTGGAGAATGTAGAAACAGTCATTTCCAGCCCTAGATACGCATGTAAGAGTTAGCAGTAAAAATGCGTTCAAAACACAGAAAACCCGCTTCTTACAAACTCATCTGCTGTGCGTTGGTTTTTTTTAGGAAGTTGCATCTATGTTTAGATTCGGCGAGGTAGAAACACGTTTCTTCTAAAAGCTGCGTTTGGACATTCCAGAGTGGATTGGAGAACAGGCTGTAAAGAGAAATACCTTGCTCTAAAACCAAAACGGAGCTATCTAGCAGAATGGTTGTCAATGTGTGTATTCAACTTCCAGAGTTAAACTGATGTGTGTTTGCAGCAGTTCAGAAACCCTTTCTTTGGAGAATGTAGAAAAAGTCATTTCCAGCCCTAGAGACGCATATAAGTGTTAGCAGTATTAATGTGTTTAAAACACAGAAGACCCGCTTCTTACGAACTCATCTGCTGTGTGTTGGTTCCTTTTAGGAAGTTGCATCTATGTTTAGATTCAGCGAGGTAGAAACACGTCTCTTCTAAAAGCTGCGTTTGGACATTCCAGAGTGTATGGGAGAACATGCTGTAAAGAGAAAATCTTGCTCTAAACCCAAAACGGAGCTATCTAGCAGTATGTTTGTCAATGTGTGTATTCAACTTTCAGAGTAAAACTGACGTGTGTTTGCAGCAGTTCAGAAACCCTTTCTTTGGAGAATGTAGAGACAGTCATTTCCAGCCCTAGAAACGCATGTAAGAGTTAGATGTAAGAATGCGTTTAAAACACAGAAAACCCGCTTCTTACAAACTCATCTGCTGTGTGTTGGTTCCTTTTAGGGAGTTGCATCTATGTTTAGATTAAGCGAGGTAGAAACACGTTTCTTCTAAAAGCTGCATTTGGACATTCCAGAGTGCATGGGAGAACATGCTGTAAAGAGAAAATCTTGCTCTAAAACGAAAACGTAGCTATCTAGCAGTATGTTTGTCAATATGTGTATTCAACTTCCAGAGTTAAACTGATATTTGTTTGCAGCAGTTCAGAAACCCTTTGTTTGGAGAATGTAGAAACAGTCATTTCCAGCCCTAGAAACGCATGTAAGAGTTAGCAGTAAGAATGCGTTTAAAACACAGAAAACCCGCTTCTTACAAACTCATCTGCTGTGTGTTGGTTCCTTTTAGGAAGTTGCATCTATGTTTAGATTCAGAGAGGTAGAAACACGTTTCTTCTAAAAGCTGCGTTTGGACATTCCAGAGTGCATTGGAGAACAGGCTGTAAAGAGAAAAACCTTGCTCTAAAACCAAAACGGAGCTATCTAGCAGAATGTTTGTCAAAGTGTGTATTCAACTTCCAGAGTTAAACTGATGTTTGTTTGCAGCAGTTCAGAAACCCTTTGTTTGGAGAATGTAGAAACAGTCATTTCCAGCCCTAGAAACGCATGTAAGAGTTAGCAGTAAGAATGCGTTTAAAACACAGAAAACCCGCTTCTTACAAACTCATCTGCTGTGTGTTGGTTCCTTTTAGGAAGTTGCATCTATGTTTAGATTCAGCGAGGTAGAAACACGTTTCTTTTAAAAGCTGCATTTGGACATTCCAGAGTGCATGGGAGAACATGATGTAAAGAGAAAATCTTGCTCTAAAATCAAAACGGAGCTATCTAGCAGTATGTTTGTCAATGTGTGTATTCAACTTTCAGAGTTAAACTGATGTGTGTTTGCAGCAGTTCAGAAACCCTTTCTTTGGAGAATGTAGAAACAGTCATTTCCAGCCCTAAAAACGCATGTTAAGAGTTAGAGGTAAGCATGCGTTTAAAACACAGAAAAACCGCTTCTTACAAACTCATCTGCTGTGTGTTGGTTCCTTTTAGGAAGTTGCATCTATGTTTAGATTCAGCGAGGTAGAAACACGTTTCTTCTAAAAGCTGCGTTTGGACATTCCAGAGTGCATTGGAGAACAGGCTGTAAGAGAAAAACCTTGCTCTAAAACCAAAACGGAGCTATCTTGCAGAATGTTTGTCAAAGTGTGTATTCAACTTCCAGAGTTAAACTGATGTTTGTTTGCAGCAGTTCAGAAACCCTTTGTTTGGAGAATGTAGAAACAGTCATTTCCAGCCCTAGAAACGCATGTAAGAGTTAGCAGTAAGAATGCGTTTAAAACACAGTAAACTCTCTTCTTACAAACTCATCTGCTGTGTGATGGTTCCTTTTAGGAAGTTGCATCTATGTTTAGATTCAGCGAGGTAGAAACACGTTTCTTCTAAAAGCTGCGTTTGGACATTACAGAATGCATTGGAGAACAGGCTGTAAAGAGAAAAACCTTGCTCTAAAACCAAAACGGAGCTATCTAGCAGAATGTTTGTCAATGTGTGTATTCAACTTCCAGAGTTAAACTGATGTGTGTTTGCAGCAGTTCAGAAACCCTTTCTTTGGAGAATGTAGAAACAGTCATTTCCAGCCCTAGTAACGCATGTAAGAGTTAGCAGTAAGAATGCGTCTAAAACACAGAAGACCCGCTTCTTACAAACTAATCTGCTGTGTGTTGGTTTCTTTTAGGAAGATGCATCTATGTTTAGATTGAGCTAGGTTGAAACAGGTTTCTTCTAAAAGCTGCGTTTGGACATTCCAGTGTGCATGGGAGAACATGCTGTAAAGAGAAAATCTCGCTCTAAAATCAAAACGGAGCTATCTAGCAGTGTGTTTGTCAATGTGTGTATTCAACTTTCAGAGTTAAACTGATGTGTGTTTGCAGCAGTTCAGAAACCCTTTCTTTGGAGAATGTAGAAACAGCCATTTCCAGCCCTAGAAACGCATGTAAGGGTTAGCAGTAAGAATGCGTTTAAAACAAAGAAAACCCGCTTCTTACAAACTCATCTGCTGTGTGTTGGTTCCTTTTAGGAAGTTGCATCTATGTTTTGATTCAGCGAGGTAGAAACACGTTTCTTCTAAAAGCTGCGTTTGGACATTCCAGAATGCATTGGAGACCTGGCTGTAAAGAGAAAAACCTTGCTCTAAAACAAAAACGGATCTATCTAGCAGAATGTTTTCATATGTCTATATTCAACTTACAGAGTTAAATTGATGTGTGTTTGCAGCAGTTCAGAAACCCTTTCTTTGGAGAATGTAGAAACAGTCATTTCCAGCCCTAGAAACGCATGTAAGAGTTAGCAGTAAGAATGGGTTTAAAACACAGAAAACCCGCTTCTTACAAACTCATCTGCTGTGTGTTGGTTCCTTTTAGGAAGTTGCATCTATGTTTAGATTCAGCGAGGTAGAAACACGTTTCTTCTGAAAGCTGCATTTGGACATTCCGGAGTGCATTGGAGAAGAGGCTGTAAAGAGAAAAACCTTGCTCTAAAACAAAAACGGAGCTATCTAGCAGAATGTTTTTCAATGTCTATATTCAACTTCCAGAGTTAAACTGATGTGTGTTTGCAGCAGTTCAGAAACCCTTTCTTTGGAGAATGTAGAAACAGTCATTTCCAGCCCTAGAAACGCATGTAAGAGTTAGCAGTAAGAATGCGTTTAAAACACAGAAAATCCGCTTCTTACAAACTCATCTGCTGTGTGTTGGTTCCTTTTAGGAAGTTGCATCTATGTTTAGATTCAGCGAGGTAGAAACACGTTTCTTCTAAAAGCTGCGTTTGGACATTCTAGAGTGCATGGGAGAACATGCTGTAAAGAGAAAATCTTGCTCTAAAACCAAAACGGAGCTATCTAGCAGTATGTTTGTCAATGTGTATATTCAACTTTCAGAGTTAAACTGATGTGTGTTTGCAGCAGTTCAGAAACCCTTTCTTTGGAGAATGTAGAAACAGTCATTTCCAGCCCTAGAAACGCATGTAAAAGTTAGCAGTAAGAATGAGTTTAAAACACAGTAAACCCGCTTCTTACAAACTCATCTGCTGTGTGTTGGCTCCTTCTAGGAAGTTGCATCTATGTTTAGATTCAGCGAGGTAGAAACACGTCTCTTCTAAAAGCTGCATTTGGACATTACAGAGTGCATGGGAGAACATTCTGTAAAGAGAAAATCTTGCTCTAAAACAAAAACGGAGCTATCTAGCAGTATGTTTGTCAATGTGTGTATTCAACTTCCAGAGTTAAACTGATGTGTGTTTGCAGCAGTTCAGAAACCATTTCTTTGGAGAATGTAGAAACAGTCATTTCCAGCCCTAGAAACGCATGTAAGAGTTAGAAGTAAGAATGCGTTTAAAACACAGAAAACCCACTTCTTACAAACACATCTGCTGTGTGTTGGTTCCTTTTAGGAAGTTGCATCTATGTTTAGATTCAGCGAGGTAGAAAAACGTTTCTTCTAAAAGCTGCGTTTGGACATTCCAGAGATGATGGGAGAACATGCTGTAAAGAGAAAATCTTGCTCTAAAACCAAAACGGAGCTATCTAGCAGTATGTTTTTCAATGTGTGTATTCATCTTCCAGAGGTAAACGGACGTGTGTTTGAAGCAGTTCAGAAACCCTTTCTTTGTAGAATGTAGAAACAGTCATTTCCAGCCCTAGAAACGCATGTAAGAGTTAGCAGTAAGAATGCGTTTAAAACACAGAAAACCCGCTTCTTACAAACTCATCTGCTGTGTGTTGGTTCCTTTTAGGAAGTTGCATCTATGTTTAGATTCAGCGAGGTAGAAACACGTCTCTTCTAAAAGCTGCGTTTGTACATTCCAGAGTGCATTGGAGAACAGGCTGTAAAGAGAAATACCTGGCTCTAAAACCAAAACGGAGCTATCTAGCAGAATGTTTGTCAATGTGTGTATTCAACTTCCAGAGTTATACTGATGTGTGTTTGAAGCAGTTCAGAAACCCTTTCTTTGGAGAATGTAGAAACAGTCATTTCCAGCCCTAGAAACGCATGTAAGAGTTAGCAGTAAGAATGCGTTTAAAACACAGAAAACCCGCTTCTAACAAACTCATCTGCTGTGTGTTGGTTCCTTTTAGGAAGTTGCATCTATGTTTAGATTCAGCGATGTAGAAACACGTTTCTTCTAAAAGCTGCGTTTGGACATTCCAGAATGCATTGGAGACCAGGCTGTAAAGAGAAAAACCTTGCTCTAAAACCAAAACGGAGCTATCTAGCAGAATGTTTGTCAATGTGTGTATTCAACTTCCAGAGTTAAACTGATGTGTGATAGCAGCAGTTCAGAAACCCTTTCTTTGGAGAATGTAGAAACTGTAATTTCCAGTCCTAGAAACGCATGTAAGAGTTAGCAGTAAGAATGCGTTTAAAACACAGAAAACCCGCTTCTTACAAACTCATCTGCTGTGTGTTGGTTCCTTTTAGGAAGTTGCATCTATGTTTAGATTCAGCGAGGTAGAAACACGTTTCCTCTAAAAGCTGCGTTTGGACATTCCAGAGTGCATGGGAGAACATGCTGTAAAGAGAAATACCTTGCTCTAAAACCAAAACGAAGCTATCTAGCAGAATGTTTGTCAATGTGTCTATTCCACTTCCAGAGTTAAACTGATGTGTGTTTGCAGCAGTTCAGAAACCCTTTCTTTGGAGAATGTAGAAAAAATCATTTCCAGCCCTAGAGACGCATATAAGTGTTAGCAGTATTAATGCGTTTAAAACACAGAAGACCCGCTTCTTACAAACTAATCTGCTGTGTGTTGGTTTCTTTTAGGAAGATGCATCTATGTTTAGATTCAGCGAGGTAGAAACAGGTTTCTTCTAAAAGCTGCGTTTGGACATTCCAGAGTGCATGGGAGAACATGCTGTAAAGAGAAAATCTTGCTCTAAAACCAAAACGGAGCTATCTAGCAGTATGTTTGTCAATGTGTGTATTCAACTTTCAGAGTTAAACTGATGTGTGTTTGCAGCAGTTCAGAAACCCTTTCTTTGGAGAATGTAGAAACAGTCATTTCCAGCCCTAGAAACGCATGTAAGATTTATCAGTAAGAATGCGTTTAAAACACAGAAAACCCGCTTCTTACAAACTCATCTGCTGTGTGTTGGTTCCTTTTAGGAAGTTGCATCTATGTTTAGATTCAGCGAGGTAGAAACACGTTTCTTCGAAAAGCTGCGTTTGGACATTCCAGAATGCATTGGAGACCAGGCTGTAAAGAGAAAAACCTTGCTCTAAAACCAAAACGGAGCTATCTAGCAAAATGTTTGTCAATGTGTGTATTCAACTTCCAGAGTTAAACTGATGTGTGTTTTCAGCAGTTCAGAAACCCTTTCTTTGGAGAATGTAGAAACAGTCATTTCCAGCCCTAGAAACGCATGTAAGAGTTAGCAGTAAGAATGGGTTTAAAACACAGAAAACCCGCTTCTTACAAACTCATCTGCTGTGTGTTGGTTCCTTTTAGGAAGTTGCATCTATGTTTAGATTCAGCGAGGTAGAAACACGTTTCTTCTGAAAGCTGCATTTGGACATTCCGGAGTGCATTGGAGAAGAGGCTGTAAAGAGAAAAACCTTGCTCTAAAACAAAAACGGAGCTATCTAGCAGAATGTTTTTCAATGTCTATATTCAACTTCCAGAGTTAAACTGATGTGTGTTTGCAGCAGTTCAGAAACCCTTTCTTTGGAGAATGTAGAAACAGTCATTTCCAGCCCTAGAAACGCATGTAAGAGTTAGCAGTAAGAATGCGTTTAAAACACAGAAAACCCGCTTCTTACAAACTCATCTGCTGTGTGTTGGTTCCTTTTAGGAAGTTGCATCTATGTTTAGATTCAGCGAGGTAGAAACACGTTTCTTCTAAAAGCTGCGTTTGGACATTCTGGAGTGCATGGGAGAACATGCTGTAAAGAGAAAATCTTGCTCTAAAACCAAAACGGAGCTATCTAGCAGTATGTTTGTCAATGTGTATATTCAACTTTCAGAGTTAAACTGATGTGTGTTTGCAGCAGTTCAGAAACCCTTTCTTTGGAGAATGTAGAAACAGTCATTTCCAGCCCTAGAAACGCATGTAAAAGTTAGCAGTAAGAATGACTTTAAAACACAGTAAACCCGCTTCTTACAAACTCATCTGCTGTGTGTTGGCTCCTTCTAGGAAGTTGCATCTATGTTTAGATTCAGCGAGGTAGAAACACGTCTCTTCTAAAAGCTGCATTTGGACATTACAGAGTGCATGGGAGAACATTCTGTAAAGAGAAAATCTTGCTCTAAAACAAAAACGGAGCTATCTAGCAGTATGTTTGTCAATGTGTGTATTCAACTTCCAGAGTTAAACTGATGTGTGTTTGCAGCAGTTCAGAAACCATTTCTTTGGAGAATGTAGAAACAGTCATTTCCAGCCCTAGAAACGCATGTAAGAGTTAGAAGTAAGAATGCGTTTAAAACACAGAAAACCCACTTCTTACAAACACATCTGCTGTGTGTTGGTTCCTTTTAGGAAGTTGCATCTATGTTTAGATTCAGCGAGGTAGAAAAACGTTTCTTCTAAAAGCTGCGTTTGGACATTCCAGAGATGATGGGAGAACATGCTGTAAAGAGAAAATCTTGCTCTAAAACCAAAACGGAGCTATCTAGCAGTATGTTTTTCAATGTGTGTATTCATCTTCCAGAGGTAAACTGACGTGTGTTTGAAGCAGTTCAGAAACCCTTTCTTTGTAGAATGTAGAAACAGTCATTTCCAGCCCTAGAAACGCATGTAAGAGTTAGCAGTAAGAATGCGTTTAAAACACAGAAAACCCGCTTCTTACAAACTCATCTGCTGTGTGTTGGTTCCTTTTAGGAAGTTGCATCTATGTTTAGATTCAGCGAGGTAGAAACACGTCTCTTCTAAAAGCTGCGTTTGTACATTCCAGAGTGCATTGGAGAACAGGCTGTAAAGAGAAATACCTGGCTCTAAAACCAAAACGGAGCTATCTAGCAGAATGTTTGTCAATGTGTGTATTCAACTTCCAGAGTTAAACTGATGTGTGTTTGAAGCAGTTCAGAAACCCTTTCTTTGGAGAATGTAGAAACAGTCATTTCCAGCCCTAGAAACGCATGTAAGAGTTAGCAGTAAGAATGCGTTTAAAACACAGAAAACCCGCTTCTAACAAACTCATCTGCTGTGTGTTGGTTCCTTTTAGGAAGTTGCATCTATGTTTAGATTCAGCGATGTAGAAACACGTTTCTTCTAAAAGCTGCGTTTGGACATTCCAGAATGCATTGGAGACCAGGCTGTAAAGAGAAAAACCTTGCTCTAAAACCAAAACGGAGCTATCTAGCAGAATGTTTGTCAATGTGTGTATTCAACTTCCAGAGTTAAACTGATGTGTGATAGCAGCAGTTCAGAAACCCTTTCTTTGGAGAATGTAGAAACTGTAATTTCCAGTCCTAGAAACGCATGTAAGAGTTAGCAGTAAGAATGCGTTTAAAACACAGAAAACCCGCTTCTTACAAACTCATCTGCTGTGTGTTGGTTCCTTTTAGGAAGTTGCATCTATGTTTAGATTCAGCGAGGTAGAAACACGTTTCCTCTAAAAGCTGCGTTTGGACATTCCAGAGTGCATGGGAGAACATGCTGTAAAGAGAAATACCTTGCTCTAAAACCAAAACGAAGCTATCTAGCAGAATGTTTGTCAATGTGTCTATTCCACTTCCAGAGTTAAACTGATGTGTGTTTGCAGCAGTTCAGAAACCCTTTCTTTGGAGAATGTAGAAAAAATCATTTCCAGCCCTAGAGACGCATATAAGTGTTAGCAGTATTAATGCGTTTAAAACACAGAAGACCCGCTTCTTACAAACTAATCTGCTGTGTGTTGGTTTCTTTTAGGAAGATGCATCTATGTTTAGATTCAGCGAGGTAGAAACAGGTTTCTTCTAAAAGCTGCGTTTGGACATTCCAGAGTGCATGGGAGAACATGCTGTAAAGAGAAAATCTTGCTCTAAAACCAAAACGGAGCTATCTAGCAGTATGTTTGTCAATGTGTGTATTCAACTTTCAGAGTTAAACTGATGTGTGTTTGCAGCAGTTCAGAAACCCTTTCTTTGGAGAATGTAGAAACAGTCATTTCCAGCCCTAGAAACGCATGTAAGATTTATCAGTAAGAATGCGTTTAAAACACAGAAAACCCGCTTCTTACAAACTCATCTGCTGTGTGTTGGTTCCTTTTAGGAAGTTGCATCTATGTTTAGATTCAGCGAGGTAGAAACACGTTTCTTCGAAAAGCTGCGTTTGGACATTCCAGAATGCATTGGAGACCAGGCTGTAAAGAGAAAAACCTTGCTCTAAAACCAAAACGGAGCTATCTAGCAAAATGTTTGTCAATGTGTGTATTCAACTTCCAGAGTTAAACTGATGTGTGTTTTCAGCAGTTCAGAAACCCTTTCTTTGGAGAATGTAGAAACAGTCATTTCCAGCCCTAGAAACGCATGTAAGAGTTAGCAGTAAGAATGCGTTTAAAACACAGAAAACCCGCTTCTTACAAACTCATCTGCTGTGTGTTGGTTTTTTTTAGGAAGTGGCATCTATGTTTAGATTCAGCGAGGTAGAAACACGTTTCTTCTAAAAGCTGCGTTTGGACATTCCAGAATGCATTGGAGACCTGGCTGTAAAGAGAAAAACCTTGCTCTAAAACAAAAACGGATCTATCTAGCAGAATGTTTTCAAATGTCTATATTCAACTTCCAGAGTTAAACTGATGTGTGTTTGCAGCAGTTCATAAACCCTTTCTTTGGAGAATGTAGAAACAGTCATTTCCAGCCCTAGAAACGCATGTAAGAGTTAGCAGTAAGAATGCGTTTAAAACACAGAAAACCCGCTTCTTACAAACTCATCTGCTGTGTGTTGGTTCCTTTTAGGAAGTTGCATCTATGTTTAGATTCAGCGAGGTAGAAACACGTTTCTTCTGAAAGCTGCATTTGGACATTCCGGAGTGCATTGGAGAACAGGCTGTAAAGAGAAAACCCTTGCTCTAAAACAAAAACGGAGCTATCTAGCAGAATGTTTTTCAATGTCTATATTCAACTTCCAGAGTTAAACTGATGTGTGTTTGCAGCAGTTCAGAAACCCTTTCTTTGGAGAATGTAGAAACAGTCATTTCCAGCCCTAGAAACGCTTGTAAGAGTTAGCAGTAAGAATGCGTTTAAAACACAGAAAACCCGCTTCTTACAAACTCATCTGCTGTGTGTTGGTTCCTTTTAGAAAGTTGCATCTATGTTTAGATTCAGCGAGGTAGAAACACGTTACTTCTAAAAGCTGCGTTTGGACATTCTAGAGTGCATGGGAGAACATGCTGTAAAGAGAAAATCTTGCTCTAAAACCAAAACAGAGCTATCTAACAGTATGTTTGTCAATGTGTATATTCAACTTTCAGAGTTAAACTGATGTGTGTTTGCAGCAGTTCAGAAACCCTTTCTCTGGAGAATGTAGAAACAGTCATTTCCAGCCCTAGAAACGCATGTAAGAGTTAGCAGTAAGAATGCGTTTAAAACACAGAAAACCCGCTTCTTACAAACTCATCTGCTGTGTGTTGGTTCCTTTTAGGAAGTTGCATCTATGTTTAGATTAAGCGAGGTAGAAACACGTCTCTTCTAAAAGCTGCGTTTGGACATTACAGAGTGCATGGGAGAACATTCTGTAAAGAGAAAATCTTGCTCTAAAACAAAAACGGAGCTATCTAGCAGTATGTTTGTCAATGTGTGTATTCAACTTCCAGAGTTAAACTGATGTGTGTTTGCAGGAGTTCAGAAACCCTTTCTTTTGAGAATGTAGAAACAGTCATTTCCAGCCCTAGAAACGCATGTAAGAGTTAGAAGTAAGAATGCGTTTAAAACACAGAAAACCCGCTTCTTACAAACACATCTGCTGTGTGTTGGTTCCTTTTAGGAAGTTGCATCTATGTTTAGATTCAGCGAGGTAGAAACACGTTTCTTCTAAAAGCTGCGTTTGGACATTCCAGAGATGATGGGAGAACATGCTGTAAAGAGAAAATCTTGCTCTAAAACCAAAACGGAGCTATCTAGCAGTGTGTTTGTCAATGTGTGTATTCAACTTTCAGAGTTAAACTGATGTGTGTTTGCAGCAGTTCAGAAACCCTTTCTTTGGAGAATGTAGAAACAGTCATTTCCAGCCCTAGAAACGCATGTAAGAGTTAGCAGTAAGAATGCGTTTAAAACACAGAAAACCCGCTTCTTACAAACTCATCTGCTGTGTGTTGGTTCCTTTTAGGAAGTTGCATCTATGTTTAGATTCAGCGAGGTAGAAACACGTTTCTTCTAAAAGCTGCGTTTGGACATTCCAGAATGCATTGGAGACCAGGCTGTAAAGAGAAAAACCTTGCTCTAAAACCAAAACGGAGCTATCTAGCAAAATGTTTGTCAATGTGTGTATTCAACTTCCAGAGTTAAACTGATGTGTGTTTGCAGCAGTTCAGAAACCCTTTCATTGTAGAATGTAGAAACAGTCATTTCCAGCCCTAGAAACGCATGTAAGAGTTAGCAGTAAGAATGCGTTTAAAACACAGAAAACCCGCTTCTTACAAACTCATCTGCTGTGTGTTGGTTTTTTTTAGGAGGTTGCATTTATGTTTAGATTCAGCGAGGTAGAAACACGTTTCTTCTAAAAGCTGCGTTTGGACATTCCAGAATGCATTGGAGACCTGGCTGTAAAGAGAAAAACCTTGCTCTAAAACAAAAACGGATCTATCTAGCAGAATGTTTTCAAATGTCTATATTCAACTTCCAGAGTTAAACTGATGTGTGTTTGCAGTAGTTCAGAAACCCTTTCTTTGGAGAATGTAGAAACAGTCATTTCCAGCCCTAGAAACGCATGTAAGAGTTAGCAGTAAGAATGCGTTTAAAACACAGAAAACCCGCTTCTTACAAACTCATCTGCTGTGTGTTGGTTCCTTTTAGGAAGTTGCATCTATGTTTAGATTCAGCGAGGTAGAAACACGTTTCTTCTGAAAGCTGCATTTGGACATTCCGGAGTGCATTGGAGAACTGGCTGTAAAGAGAAAAACCTTGCTCTAAAACAAAAATGGAGCTATCTAGCAGAATGTTTTTCAATGTCTATATTCAACTTCCAGAGTTAAACTGATGTGTGTTTGCAGCAGTTCAGAAACCCTTTCTTTGGAGAATGTAGAAACAGTCATTTCCAGCCATAGAAACGCATGTAAGAGTTAGCAGTAAGAATGCGTTTAAAACACAGAAAACCCGCTTCTTACAAACTCATCTGCTGTGTATTGGTTCCTTTTAGGAAGTTGCATCTATGTTTAGATTCAGCGAGGTAGAAACACGTTACTTCTAAAAGCTGCGTTTGGACATTCTAGAGTGCATGGGAGAACATGCTGTAAAGAGAAAATCTTGCTCTAAAACCAAAACGGAGCTATTTAGCAGTATGTTTGTCAATGTGTATATTCAACTTTCAGAGTTAAACTGATGTGTGTTTGCAGCAGTTCAGAAACCCTTTCTTTGGAGAATGTAGAAACAGTCATTTCCAGCCCTAGAAACGCATGTAAGAGTTAGCAGTAAGAATGCGTTTAAAACACAGAAAACCCGCTTCTTACAAACTCATCTGCTGTGTGTTGGTTCCTTTTAGGAAGTTGCATCTATGTTTAGATTCAGCGAGGTAGAAACACGTCTCTTCTAAAAGCTGCGTTTGGACATTCCAGAGATGATGGGAGAACATGCTGTAAAGAGAAAATCTTGCTCTAAAACCAAAACGGAGCTATCTAGCAGTATGTTTTTCAATGTGTGTATTCAACTTCCAGAGGTAAACTGATGTGTGTTTGAAGCAGTTCAGAAACCCTTTCTTTGTAGAATGTAGAAACAGTCATTTCCAGCCCTAGAAACGCATGTAAGAGTTAGCAGTAAGAATGCGTTTAAAACACAGAAAACCCGCTTCTTACAAACTCATCTGCTGTGTGTTGGTTCCTTTTAGGAAGTTGCATCTATGTTTAGATTCAGCGAGGTAGAAACACGTTTCTTCTAAAAGCTCCGTTTGGACATTCCAGAATGCATTGGAGACCAGGCTGTAAAGAGAAAAACCTTGCTCTAAAACCAAAACGGAGCTATCTAGCAAAATGTTTGTCAATGTGTGTATTCAACTTCCAGAGTTAAACTGATGTGTGTTTGCTGCAGTTCAGAAACCCTTTCTTTGGAGAATGTAGAAACAGTCATTTCCAGCCCTAGAAACGCATGTAAGAGTTAGCAGTAAGAATGCGTTTAAAACACAGAAAACCCGCTTCTTACAAACTCATCTGCTGTGTGTTGGTTCCTTTTAGGAAGTTGCATCTATGTTTAGATTCAGCGAGGTAGAAACACGTTTCTTCTAAAAGCTGCGTTTGGACATTCCAGAGTGCATTGGAGAACAGGCTGTAAAGAGAAATACCTTGCTCTAAAACCAAAACGGAGCTATCTAGCAGAATGGTTCTCAATGTGTGTATTCAACTTCCAGAGTTAAACTGATCTGTTTTTGCAGCAGTTCAGAAACCCTTTCTTTGGAGAATGCAGAAAAAGTCATTTCCAGCCCTAGAGACGCATATAAGAGTTAGCAGTATTAATGCGTTTAAAACACGAAGACCCGTTTCTTACAAACTCATCTGCTGTGTGTTGGTTTCTTTTAGGAAGTTGCATCTATGTTTAGATTCAGCGAGGTAGAAACACGTTTCTTCTAAAAGCTGCGTTTGGACTTTCCAGAGTGCATGGGAGAACATGCTGTAAAGAGAAAATCTTGCTCTAAAACCAAAACGAAGCTATCTACCAGTATGTTTGTCAATGTGTATATTCAACTTTCAGAGTTAAACTGATGTGTGTTTGCAGCAGTTCAGAAACCCTTTCTTTGGAGAATGTAGAAACAGTCATTTCCAGCCCTAGAAACGCATGTAAGAGTTAGCAGTAAGAATGCGTTTAAAACACAGAAAACCCGCTTCTTACAAACTCATCTGCTGTGTGTTGGTTCCTTTTAGGAAGTTGCATCTATGTTTAGATTCAGCGAGGTAGAAACACGTTTCTTCTAAAAGCTGCGTTTGGACATTCCAGAATGCATTGGAGACCTGGCTGTAAAGAGAAAAACCTTGCTCTAAAACAAAAACGGATGTATCTAGCAGAATGTTTTCAAATGTCTATATTCAACTTCCAGAGTTAAACTGATGTGTGTTTGCAGCAGTTCAGAAACCCTTTCTTTGGAGAATGTAGAAACAGTCATTTCCAGCCCTAGAAACGCATGTAAGAGTTAGCAGTAAGAATGCGTTTCAAACACAGAAAACCCGCTTCTAACAAACTCATCTGCTGTGTGTTGGTTCCTTTTAGGAAGTTGCATCTATGTTTAGATTCAGCGAGGTAGAAACACGTTTCTTCTAAAAGCTGCGTTTGGACATTCTAGAGTGCATGGGAGAACATGCTGTAAAGAGAAAATCTTGCTCTAAAACCAAAACGGAGCTATCTAGCAGTATGTTTGTCAATGTGTATATTCAACTTTAAGAGTTAAACTGATGTGTGTTTGCAGCAGTTCAGAAACCCTTTCTTTGGAGAATGTAGAAACAGTCATTTCCAGCCCTAGAAACGCATGTAGGAGTTAGAAGTAAGAATGCGTTTAAAACACAGAAAACCCGCTTCTTACAAACTCATCTGCTGTGTGTTGGTTCCTTTTAGGAAGTTGCATCTATGTTTAGATTCAGCGAGGTAGAAAAACGTTTCTTTTAAAAGCTGCGTTTGGACATTCCAGAGATGATGGGAGAACATGCTGTAAAGAGAAAATCTTGCTCTAAAACCAAAACGGAGCTATCTAGCAGTATGTTTTTCAATGTGTGTATTCAACTTCCAGAGGTAAACTGACGTGTGTTTGAAGCAGTTCAGAAACCCTTTCTTTGTAGAATGTAGAAACAGTCATTACAGCCCTAGAAACGCATGTAAGAGTTAGCAGTAAGAATGCGTTTAAAACACAGAAAACCCGCTTCTTACAAACTCATCTGCTGTGTGTTGGTTCCTTTTAGGAAGTTGCATCTATGTTTCGATTCAGCGAGGTAGAAACACGTTTCTTCTAACAGCTGCGTTTGGACATTCCAGAGTGCATTGGAGAACAGGCTGTAAAGAGAAATACCTTGCTCTAAAACCAAAACGGAGCTATCTAGCAGAATGTTTGTCAATGTGTGTATTCAACTTCCAGAGTTAAACTGATGTGTGTTTGAAGCAGTTCAGAAACCCTTTCTTTGGAGAATGTAGAAACAGTCATTTCCAGCTCTAGAAACGCATGTAAGAGTTAGCAGTAAGAATGCGTTTAAAACACAGAAAACCCGCTTCTAACAAACTTATCTGCTGTGTGTTGGTTCCTTTTAGGAAGTTGCATCTATGTTTAGATTCAGCGAGGTAGAAACACGTTTCTTCTAAAAGCTGCGTTTGGACATTCCAGAATGCATTGGAGACCAGGCTGTAAAGAGAAAATCTTGCTCTAAAACCAAAACGGAGCTATCTAGCAGTATGTATTTCAATGTGTGTATTCAACTTCCAGAGGTAAACTGATGTGTGTTTGAAGCAGTTCAGAAACCCTTTCTTTGTAGAATGTAGAAACAGTCATTTCCAGCCCTAGAAACGCATGTAAGAGTTAGCAGTAAGAATGCGTTTAAAACACAGAAAACCCGCTTCTTACAAACTCATCTGCTGTGTGTTGGTTCCTTTTAGGAAGTTGCATCTATGTTTAGATTCAGCGAGGTAGAAACACGTTTCTTCTAAAAGCTGCGTTTGGACATTCCAGAGTGCATGGGAGAACATGCTGTAAAGAGAAATACCTTGCTCTAAAACCAAAACGAAGCTATCTAGCAGAATGTTTGTCAATGTGTTTATTCCACTTCCAGAGTTAAACTGATGTGTGTTTGCAGCAGTTCAGAAACCCTTTCTTTGGAGAATGTAGAAAAAGTCATTTCCAGCCCTAGAGACGCATATAAGTGTTAGCAGTATTAATGCGTTTAAAACACAGAAGACCCGCTTCTTACAAACTAATCTGCTGTGTGTTGGTTTCTTTTAGGAAGATGCATCTATGTTTACATTCAGCGAGGTAGAAACAGGTTTCTTCTAAAAGCTGCGTTTGGACATTCCAGAGTGCATGGGAGAACATGCTGTAAAGAGAAAATCTTGCTCTAAAACCAAAACGGAGCTATCTAGCAGTATGTTTGTCAATGTGTGTATTCAACTTTCAGAGTTAAACTGATGTGTGTTTGCAGCAGTTCAGAAACCCTTTCTTTGGAGAATGTAGAAACAGTCATTTCCAGCCCTAGAAACGCATGTAGGAGTTAGAAGTAAGAATGCGTTTAAAACACAGAAAACTCTCTTCTTACAAACTCATCTGCTGTGTGTTGGTTCCTTTTAGGAAGTTGCATCTATGTTTAGATTCAGCGACGTAGAAACACGTTTTTTCTAAAAGCTGCGTTTGGACATTACAGAGTGCATTGGAGAACAGGCTGTAAAGAGAAAAACCTTGCTCTAAAACCAAAACGGAGCTATTTAGCAGTATGTTTGTCAATCTGTATATTCAACTTTCAGAGTTAAACTGATGTGTGTTTGCAGCAGTTCAGAAACCCTTTCTTTGGAGAATGTAGAAACAGTCATTTCCAGCCCTAGAAACGCATGTCAGAGTTAGCAGTAAGAATGCGTTTAAAACACAGAAAACCCGCTTCTTACAAACTCATCTGCTGTGTGTTGGTTCCTTTTAGGAAGTTGCATCTATGTTTAGATTCAGCGAGGTAGAAACACGTCTCTTCTAAAAGCTGCGTTTGGACATTACAGAGTGCATGGGAGAACATTCTGTAAAGAGAAAATCTTGCTTTAAAACAAAAACGGAGCTATCTAGCAGTATGTTTGTCAATGTGTGTATTCAACTTCCAGAGTTAAACTGATGTGTGTTTGCAGCAGTTCAGAAACCCTTTCTTTGGAGAATATAGAAACAGTCATTTCCAGCCCTAGAAAACATGTAAGAGTTAGAAGTAAGAATGCGTTTAAAACACAGAAAACCCGCTTCTTACAAACACATCTGCTGTGTGTTGGTTCCTTTTAGGAAGTTGCATCTATGTTTAGATTCAGCGAGGTAGAAACACGTTTCTTCTAAAAGCTGCGTTTGGACATTCCAGAGATGATGGGAGAACATGCTGTAAAGAGAAAATCTTGCTCTAAAACCAAAACGGAGCTATCTAGCAGTATGTATTTCAATGTGTGTATTCAACTTCCAGAGGTAAACTGATGTGTGTTTGAAGCAGTTCAGAAACCCTTTCTTTGTAGAATGTAGAAACAGTCATTTCCAGCCCTAGAAACGCATGTAAGAGTTAGCAGTAAGAATGCGTTTAAAACACAGAAAACCCGCTTCTTACAAACTCATCTGCTGTGTGTTGGTTCCTTTTAGGAAGTTGCATCTATGTTTAGATTCAGCGAGGTAGAAACACGTTTCTTCTAAAAGCTGCGTTTGTACATTCCAGAATGCATTGGAGACCAGGCTGTAAAGAGAAAAACCTTGCTCTAAAACCAAAACGGAGCTATCTAGCAAAATGTTTGTCAATGTGTGTATTCAACTTCCAGAGTTAAACTGATGTGTGTTTGCAGCAGTTCAGAAACCCTTTCTTTGGAGAATGTAGAAACAGTCATTTCCAGCCCTAGAAACGCATGTAAGAGTTAGCAGTAAGAATGCGTTTAAAACACAGAAAACCCGCTTCTTACAAACTCATCTGCTGTGTGTTGGTTCCTTTTAGGAAGTTGCATCTATGTTTAGATTCAGCGACGTAGAAACACGTTTCTTCTAAAAGCTGCGTTTGGACATTCCAGAGTGCATTGGAGAACAGGCTGTAAAGAGAAATACCTTGCTCTAAAACCAAAACGGAGCTATCTAGCAGAATGGTTCTCAATGTGTGTATTCAACTTCCAGAGTTAAACTGACGTGTGTTTGCAGCAGTTCAGAAACCCTTTCTTTGGAGAATGCAGAAAAAGTCATTTCCAGCCCTAGAGACGCATATAAGAGTTAGCAGTATTAATGCGTTTAAAACACAGAAGACCCGTTTCTTACAAACTCATCTGCTGTGTGTTGGTTTCTTTTAGGAAGTTGCATCTATGTTTAGATTCAGCGAGGTAGAAACACGTTTCTTCTAAAAGCTGCGTTTGGACTTTCCTGAGTGCATGGGAGAACATGCTGTAAAGAGAAAATCTTGCTCTAAAACCAAAACGAACCTATCTACCAGTATGTTTGTCAATGTGTATATTCAACTTTCAGAGTTAAACTGATGTGTGTTTGCAGCAGTTCAGAAACCCTTTCTTTGGAGAATGTAGAAACAGTCATTTCCAGCCCTAGAAACGCATGTAAGAGTTAGCAGTAAGAATGCGTTTAAAACACAGAAAACCCGCTTCTTACAAACTCATCTGCTGTGTGTTGGTTCCTTTTAGGAAGTTGCATCTATGTTTAGATTCAGCGAGGTAGAAACACGTTTCTTCTAAAAGCTGCGTTTGGACATTCCAGAATGCATTGGAGACCTGGCTGTAAAGAGAAAAACCTTGCTCTAAAACAAAAACGGATCTATCTAGCAGAATGTTTTCAAATGTCTATATTCAACTTCCAGAGTTAAACTGATGTGTGTTTGCAGCAGTTCAGAAACCCTTTCTTTGGAGAATGTAGAAACAGTCATTTCCAGCCCTAGAAACGCATGTAAGAGTTAGCAGTAAGAATGCGTTTAAAACACAGAAAACCCGCTTCTTACAAACTCATCTGCTGTGTGTTGGTTCCTTTTAGGAAGTTGCATCTATTTTTAGATTCAGCGAGGTAGAAACACGTTTCTTCTGAAAGCTGCATTTGGACATTCTGGAGTGCATTGGAGAACAGGCTGTAAAGAGAAAAACCTTGCTCTAAAACAAAAACGGAGCTATCTAGCAGAATGTTTTTCAATGTCTATATTCAACTTCCAGAGTTAAACTGATGTGTGTTTGCAGCAGTTCAGAAACCCTTTCTTTGGAGAATGTAGAAACAGTCATTTCCAGCCCTAGAAACGCATGTAAGAGTTAGCAGTAAGAATGCGTTTAAAACACAGAAAACCCGCTTCTTACAAACTCATCTGCTGTGTGTTGGTTCCTTTTAGGAAGTTGCATCTATGTTTAGATTCAGCGAGGTAGAAACACGTTACTTCTAAAAGCTGCATTTGGACATTCTAGAGTGCATGGGAGAACATGCTGTAAAGAGAAAATCTTGCTCTAAAAACAAAACGGAGCTATCTAGCAGTATGTTTGTCAATGTGTATATTCAACTTTCAGAGTTAAACTGATGTGTGTTTGCAGCAGTTCAGAAACCCTTTCTTTGGAGAATGTAGAAACAGTCATTTCCAGCCCTAGAAACGCAAGTCAGAGTTAGCAGTAAGAATGCGTTTAAAACACAGAAAACCCGCTTCTTACAAACTCATCCGCTGTGTGTTGGTTCCTTTTAGGAAGTTGCATCTATGTTTAGATTCAGCGAGGTAGAAACACGTCTCTTCTAAAAGCTGCATTTGGACATTACAGAGTGCATGGGAGAACATTCTGTAAAGAGAAAATCTTGCTCTAAAACAAAAAGGGAGCTATCTAGCAGTATGTTTGTCAATGTGTGTATTCAACTTCCAGAGTTAAACTGATGTGTGTTTGCAGCAGTTCAGAAACCCTTTCTTTGGAGAATGTAGAAACAGTCATTTCCAGCCCTAGAAACGCATGTAAGAGTTAGAAGTAAGAATGCGTTTAAAACACAGAAAACCCGCTTCTTACAAACACATCTGCTGTGTGTTGGTTCCATTTAGGAAGTTGCATCTATGTTTAGATTCAGCGAGGTAGAAACACGTTTCTTCTAAAAGCTGCGTTTGGACATTCCAGAGTGCATGGGAGAACATGCTGTAAAGAGAAAATCTTGCTCTAAAACCAAAACGGAGCTATCTAGCAGTGTGTTTTTCAATGTGTGTATTCAACTTTGAGAGTTAAACTGATGTGTGTTTGCAGCAGTTCAGAAACCCTTTCTTTGGAGAATGTAGAAACAGTCATTTCCAGCCCTAGAAACGCATGTAAGAGTTAGCAGTAAGAATGCGTTTAAAACACAGATAACCCGCTTCTTACAAACTCATCTGCTGTGTGTTGGTTCCTTTTAGGAAGTTGCATCTGTGTTTAGATTCAGCGAGGTAGAAACACGTCTCTTCTAAAAGCTGCGTTTGGACATTGCAGAGTGCATGGGAGAACATTCTGTAAAGAGAAAATCTTGCTCTAAAAGCAAAACGGAGCTATCTAGCAGTATGTTTGTCAATGTGTGTATTCAACTTCCAGAGTTAAACTGATGTGTGTTTGCAGCAGTTCAGAAACCATTTCTTTGGAGAATGTAGAAACAGTCATTTCCAGCCCTAGAAACTCATGTAAGAGTTAGAAGTAAGAATGCGTTTAAAACACAGAAAACCCGCTTCTTAAAAACACATCTGCTGTGTGTTGGTTCCTTTTAGGAAGTTGCATCTATGTTTAGATTCAGCGAGGTAGAAACACGTTTCTTCTAAAAGCTGCGTTTGGACATTCCAGAGATGATGGGAGAACATGCTGTAAAGAGAAAATCTTGCTCTAAAACCAAAACGGAGCTATCTAGCAGTATGTTTTTCAATGTGTGTATTCAACTTCCAGAGGTAAACTGACGTGTGTTTGAAGCAGTTCAGAAACCCTTTCTTTGTAGAATGTAGAAACAGTCATTTCCAGCCCTAGAAACGCAGGTAAGAGTTAGCAGTAAGAATTCGTTTAAAACACAGAAAACCCGCTTCTTACAAACTCATCTGCTGTGTGTTGGTTCCTTTTAGGAAGTTGCATCTATGTTTAGATTCAGCGAGGTAGAAACACGTTTCTTTTAAAAGCTGCGTTTGGACATTCCAGAGTGCATGGGAGAACATGCTGTAAAGAGAAATACCTTGCTCTAAAACCAAAACGAAGCTATCTAGCAGAATGTTTGTCAATGTGTTTATTCCACTTCCAGAGTTAAACTGATGTGTGTTTGCAGCAGTTCAGAAACCCTTTCTTTGGAGAATGTAGAAAAAGTCATTTCCAGCCCTAGAGACGCATATAGGTGTTAGCAGTATTAATGCGTTTAAAACACAGAAGACCCGCTTCTTACAAACTAATCTGCTGTGTGTTGGTTTCTTTTAGGAAGATGTATCTATGTTTAGATTCAGCGAGGTAGAAACAGGTTTCTTCTAAAAGCTGCGTTTGGACATTCCAGAGTGCATGGGAGAACATGCTGTAAAGAGAAAATCTTGCTCTAAAACCAAAACGGAGCTATCTAGCAGTATGTTTGTCAATGTGTGTATTCAACTTTCAGAGTTAAACTGATGTGTGTTTGCAGCAGTTCAGAAACCCTTTCTTTGGAGAATGTAGAAACAGTCATTTCCAGCCCTAGAAACGCATGTAAGAGCAGTAAGAATGCGTTTAAAACACAGAAAACTCTCTTCTTACAAACTCATCTGCTGTGTGTTGGTTCCTTTTAGGAAGTTGCATCTATGTTTAGATTCAGCGACGTAGAAACACGTTTTTTCTAAAAGCTGCGTTTGGACAGTACAGAGTGCATTGGAGAACAGGCTGTAAAGAGAAAAACCTTGCTCTAAAACCAAAACGGAGCTATTTAGCAGTATGTTTGTCAATCTGTATATTCAACTTTCAGAGTTAAACTGAGGTGTGTTTGCAGCAGTTCAGAAACCCTTTCTTTGGAGAATGTAGAAACAGTCATTTCCAGCCCTAGAAACGCATGTCAGAGTTAGCAGTAAGAATGCGTTTAAAACACAGAAAACCCGCTTCTTACAAACTCATCTGCTGTGTGTTGGTTCCTTTTAGGAAGTTGCATCTATGTTTAGCTTCAGCGAGGTAGAAACACGTCTCTTCTAAAAGCTGCGTTTGGACATTACAGTGTGCATGGGAGAACATTCTGTAAAGAGAAAATCTTGCTTTAAAACAAAAACGGAGCTATCTAGCAGTATGTTTGTCAATGTGTGTATTCAACTTCCAGAGTTAAACAGATGTGTGTTTGCAGCAGTTCAGAAACCCTTTCTTTGGAGAATGTAGAAACAGTCATTTCCAGCCCTAGAAAAGCATGTAAGAGTTAGAAGTAAGAATGCGTTTAAAACACAGAAAACCCGCTTCTTACAAACACATCTGCTGTGTGTTGGTTCCTTTTAGGAAGTTGCATCTATGTTTAGATTCAGCGAGGTAGAAACACGTTTCTTCTAAAAGCTGCGTTTGGACATTCCAGAGATGATGGGAGAACATGCTGTAAAGAGAAAATCTTGCTCTAAAACCAAAACGCAGCTATCTAGCAGTATGTTTTTCAATGTGTGTATTCAACTTCCAGAGGTAAACTGATGTGTGTTTGAAGCAGTTCAGGAACGCTTTCTTTGTAGAATGTAGAAACAGTCATTTCCAGCCCTAGAAACGCATGTAAGAGTTAGCAGTAAGAATGCGTTTAAAACACAGAAAACCCGCTTCTTACAAACTCATCTGCTGTGTGTTGGTTCCTTTTATGAAGTTGCATCTATATTTAGATTCAGCGAGGTAGAAACACGTTTCTTCTAAAAGCTGCGTTTGGACATTCCAGAATGCATTGGAGACCAGGCTGTAAAGAGAAAAACCTTGCTCTAAAACCAAAACGGAGCTATCTAGCAAAATGTTTGTCAATGTGTGTATTCAACTTCCAGAGTTAAACTGATGTGTGTTTGCAGCAGTTCAGAAACCCTTTCTTTGGAGAATGTAGAAACAGTCATTTCCAGCCCTAGAAACGCATGTAAGAGTTAGCAGTAAGAATGCGTTTAAAACACAGAAAACCCGCTTCTTACAAACTCATCTGCTGTGTGTTGGTTCCTTTTAGGAAGTTGCATCTATGTTTAGATTCAGCGAGGTAGAAACACGTTTCTTCTAAAAGCTGCGTTTGGACATTCCAGAGATGATGGGAGAACATGCTGTAAAGAGAAAATCTTGCTCTAAAACCAAAACGGAGCTATCTAGCAGTATGTTTTTCAATGTGTGTATTCATCTTCCAGAGGTAAACTGACGTGTGTTTGAAGCAGTTCAGAAACCCTTTCTTTGTAGAATGTAGAAACAGTCATTTCCAGCCCTAGAAACGCATGTAAGAGTTAGCAGTAAGAATGCGTTTAAAACACAGAAAACCCGCTTCTTACAAACTCATCTGCTGTGTGTTGGTTCCTTTTAGGAAGTTGCATCTATGTTTAGATTCAGCGAGGTAGAAACACGTCTCTTCTAAAAGCTGCGTTTGTACATTCCAGAGTGCATTGGAGAACAGGCTGTAAAGAGAAATACCTTGCTCTAAAACCAAAACGGAGCTATCTAGCAGAATGTTTGTCAATGTGTGTATTCAACTTCCAGAGTTAAACTGATGTGTGTTTGAAGCAGTTCAGAAACCCTTTCTTTGGAGAATGTAGAAACAGTCATTTCCAGCCCTAGAAACGCATGTAAGAGTTAGCAGTAAGAATGCGTTTAAAACACAGAAAACCCGCTTCTAACAAACTCATCTGCTGTGTGTTGGTTCCTTTTAGGAAGTTGCATCTATGTTTAGATTCAGCGATGTAGAAACACGTTTCTTCTAAAAGCTGCGTTTGGACATTCCAGAATGCATTGGAGACCAGGCTGTAAAGAGAAAAACCTTGCTCTAAAACCAAAACGGAGCTATCTAGCAGAATGTTTGTCAATGTGTGTATTCAACTTCCAGAGTTAAACTGATGTGTGATAGCAGCAGTTCAGAAACCCTTTCTTTGGAGAATGTAGAAACTGTAATTTCCAGTCCTAGAAACGCATGTAAGAGTTAGCAGTAAGAATGCGTTTAAAACACAGAAAACCCGCTTCTTACAAACTCATCTGCTGTGTGTTGGTTCCTTTTAGGAAGTTGCATCTATGTTTAGATTCAGCGAGGTAGAAACACGTTTCCTCTAAAAGCTGCGTTTGGACATTCCAGAGTGCATGGGAGAACATGCTGTAAAGAGAAATACCTTGCTCTAAAACCAAAACGAAGCTATCTAGCAGAATGTTTGTCAATGTGTCTATTCCACTTCCAGAGTTAAACTGATGTGTGTTTGCAGCAGTTCAGAAACCCTTTCTTTGGAGAATGTAGAAAAAATCATTTCCAGCCCTAGAGACGCATATAAGTGTTAGCAGTATTAATGCGTTTAAAACACAGAAGACCCGCTTCTTACAAACTAATCTGCTGTGTGTTGGTTTCTTTTAGGAAGATGCATCTATGTTTAGATTCAGCGAGGTAGAAACAGGTTTCTTCTAAAAGCTGCGTTTGGACATTCCAGAGTGCATGGGAGAACATGCTGTAAAGAGAAAATCTTGCTCTAAAACCAAAACGGAGCTATCTAGCAGTATGTTTGTCAATGTGTGTATTCAACTTTCAGAGTTAAACTGATGTGTGTTTGCAGCAGTTCAGAAACCCTTTCTTTGGAGAATGTAGAAACAGTCATTTCCAGCCCTAGAAACGCATGTAAGATTTATCAGTAAGAATGCGTTTAAAACACAGAAAACCCGCTTCTTACAAACTCATCTGCTGTGTGTTGGTTCCTTTTAGGAAGTTGCATCTATGTTTAGATTCAGCGAGGTAGAAACACGTTTCTTCGAAAAGCTGCGTTTGGACATTCCAGAATGCATTGGAGACCAGGCTGTAAAGAGAAAAACCTTGCTCTAAAACCAAAACGGAGCTATCTAGCAAAATGTTTGTCAATGTGTGTATTCAACTTCCAGAGTTAAACTGATGTGTGTTTTCAGCAGTTCAGAAACCCTTTCTTTGGAGAATGTAGAAACAGTCATTTCCAGCCCTAGAAACGCATGTAAGAGTTAGCAGTAAGAATGCGTTTAAAACACAGAAAACCCGCTTCTTACAAACTCATCTGCTGTGTGTTGGTTTTTTTTAGGAAGTGGCATCTATGTTTAGATTCAGCGAGGTAGAAACACGTTTCTTCTAAAAGCTGCGTTTGGACATTCCAGAATGCATTGGAGACCTGGCTGTAAAGAGAAAAACCTTGCTCTAAAACAAAAACGGATCTATCTAGCAGAATGTTTTCAAATGTCTATATTCAACTTCCAGAGTTAAACTGATGTGTGTTTGCAGCAGTTCATAAACCCTTTCTTTGGAGAATGTAGAAACAGTCATTTCCAGCCCTAGAAACGCATGTAAGAGTTAGCAGTAAGAATGCGTTTAAAACACAGAAAACCCGCTTCTTACAAACTCATCTGCTGTGTGTTGGTTCCTTTTAGGAAGTTGCATCTATGTTTAGATTCAGCGAGGTAGAAACACGTTTCTTCTGAAAGCTGCATTTGGACATTCCGGAGTGCATTGGAGAACAGGCTGTAAAGAGAAAACCCTTGCTCTAAAACAAAAACGGAGCTATCTAGCAGAATGTTTTTCAATGTCTATATTCAACTTCCAGAGTTAAACTGATGTGTGTTTGCAGCAGTTCAGAAACCCTTTCTTTGGAGAATGTAGAAACAGTCATTTCCAGCCCTAGAAACGCTTGTAAGAGTTAGCAGTAAGAATGCGTTTAAAACACAGAAAACCCGCTTCTTACAAACTCATCTGCTGTGTGTTGGTTCCTTTTAGAAAGTTGCATCTATGTTTAGATTCAGCGAGGTAGAAACACGTTACTTCTAAAAGCTGCGTTTGGACATTCTAGAGTGCATGGGAGAACATGCTGTAAAGAGAAAATCTTGCTCTAAAACCAAAACAGAGCTATCTAACAGTATGTTTGTCAATGTGTATATTCAACTTTCAGAGTTAAACTGATGTGTGTTTGCAGCAGTTCAGAAACCCTTTCTCTGGAGAATGTAGAAACAGTCATTTCCAGCCCTAGAAACGCATGTAAGAGTTAGCAGTAAGAATGCGTTTAAAACACAGAAAACCCGCTTCTTACAAACTCATCTGCTGTGTGTTGGTTCCTTTTAGGAAGTTGCATCTATGTTTAGATTAAGCGAGGTAGAAACACGTCTCTTCTAAAAGCTGCGTTTGGACATTACAGAGTGCATGGGAGAACATTCTGTAAAGAGAAAATCTTGCTCTAAAACAAAAACGGAGCTATCTAGCAGTATGTTTGTCAATGTGTGTATTCAACTTCCAGAGTTAAACTGATGTGTGTTTGCAGGAGTTCAGAAACCCTTTCTTTTGAGAATGTAGAAACAGTCATTTCCAGCCCTAGAAACGCATGTAAGAGTTAGAAGTAAGAATGCGTTTAAAACACAGAAAACCCGCTTCTTACAAACACATCTGCTGTGTGTTGGTTCCTTTTAGGAAGTTGCATCTATGTTTAGATTCAGCGAGGTAGAAACACGTTTCTTCTAAAAGCTGCGTTTGGACATTCCAGAGATGATGGGAGAACATGCTGTAAAGAGAAAATCTTGCTCTAAAACCAAAACGGAGCTATCTAGCAGTGTGTTTGTCAATGTGTGTATTCAACTTTCAGAGTTAAACTGATGTGTGTTTGCAGCAGTTCAGAAACCCTTTCTTTGGAGAATGTAGAAACAGTCATTTCCAGCCCTAGAAACGCATGTAAGAGTTAGCAGTAAGAATGCGTTTAAAACACAGAAAACCCGCTTCTTACAAACTCATCTGCTGTGTGTTGGTTCCTTTTAGGAAGTTGCATCTATGTTTAGATTCAGCGAGGTAGAAACACGTTTCTTCTAAAAGCTGCGTTTGGACATTCCAGAATGCATTGGAGACCAGGCTGTAAAGAGAAAAACCTTGCTCTAAAACCAAAACGGAGCTATCTAGCAAAATGTTTGTCAATGTGTGTATTCAACTTCCAGAGTTAAACTGATGTGTGTTTGCAGCAGTTCAGAAACCCTTTCATTGTAGAATGTAGAAACAGTCATTTCCAGCCCTAGAAACGCATGTAAGAGTTAGCAGTAAGAATGCGTTTAAAACACAGAAAACCCGCTTCTTACAAACTCATCTGCTGTGTGTTGGTTTTTTTTAGGAGGTTGCATTTATGTTTAGATTCAGCGAGGTAGAAACACGTTTCTTCTAAAAGCTGCGTTTGGACATTCCAGAATGCATTGGAGACCTGGCTGTAAAGAGAAAAACCTTGCTCTAAAACAAAAACGGATCTATCTAGCAGAATGTTTTCAAATGTCTATATTCAACTTCCAGAGTTAAACTGATGTGTGTTTGCAGTAGTTCAGAAACCCTTTCTTTGGAGAATGTAGAAACAGTCATTTCCAGCCCTAGAAACGCATGTAAGAGTTAGCAGTAAGAATGCGTTTAAAACACAGAAAACCCGCTTCTTACAAACTCATCTGCTGTGTGTTGGTTCCTTTTAGGAAGTTGCATCTATGTTTAGATTCAGCGAGGTAGAAACACGTTTCTTCTGAAAGCTGCATTTGGACATTCCGGAGTGCATTGGAGAACTGGCTGTAAAGAGAAAAACCTTGCTCTAAAACAAAAACGGAGCTATCTAGCAGAATGTTTTTCAATGTCTATATTCAACTTCCAGAGTTAAACTGATGTGTGTTTGCAGCAGTTCAGAAACCCTTTCTTTGGAGAATGTAGAAACAGTCATTTCCAGCCATAGAAACGCATGTAAGAGTTAGCAGTAAGAATGCGTTTAAAACACAGAAAACCCGCTTCTTACAAACTCATCTGCTGTGTATTGGTTCCTTTTAGGAAGTTGCATCTATGTTTAGATTCAGCGAGGTAGAAACACGTTACTTCTAAAAGCTGCGTTTGGACATTCTAGAG
This sequence comes from Saimiri boliviensis, assembly GCF_048565385.1. Taxonomy (NCBI): domain Eukaryota; kingdom Metazoa; phylum Chordata; class Mammalia; order Primates; family Cebidae; genus Saimiri; species Saimiri boliviensis. Next base: position 28,914,089 of record NC_133454.1, on the reverse strand, counting down.
TGCATGGGAGAACATGCTGTAAAGAGAAAATCTTGCTCTAAAACCAAAACGGAGCTATTTAGCAGTATGTTTGTCAATGTGTATATTCAACTTTCAGAGTTAAACTGATGTGTGTTTGCAGCAGTTCAGAAACCCTTTCTTTGGAGAATGTAGAAACAGTCATTTCCAGCCCTAGAAACGCATGTAAGAGTTAGCAGTAAGAATGCGTTTAAAACACAGAAAACCCGCTTCTTACAAACTCATCTGCTGTGTGTTGGTTCCTTTTAGGAAGTTGCATCTATGTTTAGATTCAGCGAGGTAGAAACACGTCTCTTCTAAAAGCTGCGTTTGGACATTCCAGAGATGATGGGAGAACATGCTGTAAAGAGAAAATCTTGCTCTAAAACCAAAACGGAGCTATCTAGCAGTATGTTTTTCAATGTGTGTATTCAACTTCCAGAGGTAAACTGATGTGTGTTTGAAGCAGTTCAGAAACCCTTTCTTTGTAGAATGTAGAAACAGTCATTTCCAGCCCTAGAAACGCATGTAAGAGTTAGCAGTAAGAATGCGTTTAAAACACAGAAAACCCGCTTCTTACAAACTCATCTGCTGTGTGTTGGTTCCTTTTAGGAAGTTGCATCTATGTTTAGATTCAGCGAGGTAGAAACACGTTTCTTCTAAAAGCTCCGTTTGGACATTCCAGAATGCATTGGAGACCAGGCTGTAAAGAGAAAAACCTTGCTCTAAAACCAAAACGGAGCTATCTAGCAAAATGTTTGTCAATGTGTGTATTCAACTTCCAGAGTTAAACTGATGTGTGTTTGCTGCAGTTCAGAAACCCTTTCTTTGGAGAATGTAGAAACAGTCATTTCCAGCCCTAGAAACGCATGTAAGAGTTAGCAGTAAGAATGCGTTTAAAACACAGAAAACCCGCTTCTTACAAACTCATCTGCTGTGTGTTGGTTCCTTTTAGGAAGTTGCATCTATGTTTAGATTCAGCGAGGTAGAAACACGTTTCTTCTAAAAGCTGCGTTTGGACATTCCAGAGTGCATTGGAGAACAGGCTGTAAAGAGAAATACCTTGCTCTAAAACCAAAACGGAGCTATCTAGCAGAATGGTTCTCAATGTGTGTATTCAACTTCCAGAGTTAAACTGATCTGTTTTTGCAGCAGTTCAGAAACCCTTTCTTTGGAGAATGCAGAAAAAGTCATTTCCAGCCCTAGAGACGCATATAAGAGTTAGCAGTATTAATGCGTTTAAAACACGAAGACCCGTTTCTTACAAACTCATCTGCTGTGTGTTGGTTTCTTTTAGGAAGTTGCATCTATGTTTAGATTCAGCGAGGTAGAAACACGTTTCTTCTAAAAGCTGCGTTTGGACTTTCCAGAGTGCATGGGAGAACATGCTGTAAAGAGAAAATCTTGCTCTAAAACCAAAACGAAGCTATCTACCAGTATGTTTGTCAATGTGTATATTCAACTTTCAGAGTTAAACTGATGTGTGTTTGCAGCAGTTCAGAAACCCTTTCTTTGGAGAATGTAGAAACAGTCATTTCCAGCCCTAGAAACGCATGTAAGAGTTAGCAGTAAGAATGCGTTTAAAACACAGAAAACCCGCTTCTTACAAACTCATCTGCTGTGTGTTGGTTCCTTTTAGGAAGTTGCATCTATGTTTAGATTCAGCGAGGTAGAAACACGTTTCTTCTAAAAGCTGCGTTTGGACATTCCAGAATGCATTGGAGACCTGGCTGTAAAGAGAAAAACCTTGCTCTAAAACAAAAACGGATGTATCTAGCAGAATGTTTTCAAATGTCTATATTCAACTTCCAGAGTTAAACTGATGTGTGTTTGCAGCAGTTCAGAAACCCTTTCTTTGGAGAATGTAGAAACAGTCATTTCCAGCCCTAGAAACGCATGTAAGAGTTAGCAGTAAGAATGCGTTTCAAACACAGAAAACCCGCTTCTAACAAACTCATCTGCTGTGTGTTGGTTCCTTTTAGGAAGTTGCATCTATGTTTAGATTCAGCGAGGTAGAAACACGTTTCTTCTAAAAGCTTCGTTTGGACATTCTAGAGTGCATGGGAGAACATGCTGTAAAGAGAAAATCTTGCTCTAAAACCAAAACGGAGCTATCTAGCAGTATGTTTGTCAATGTGTATATTCAACTTTAAGAGTTAAACTGATGTGTGTTTGCAGCAGTTCAGAAACCCTTTCTTTGGAGAATGTAGAAACAGTCATTTCCAGCCCTAGAAACGCATGTAGGAGTTAGAAGTAAGAATGCGTTTAAAACACAGAAAACCCGCTTCTTACAAACTCATCTGCTGTGTGTTGGTTCCTTTTAGGAAGTTGCATCTATGTTTAGATTCAGCGAGGTAGAAAAACGTTTCTTTTAAAAGCTGCGTTTGGACATTCCAGAGATGATGGGAGAACATGCTGTAAAGAGAAAATCTTGCTCTAAAACCAAAACGGAGCTATCTAGCAGTATGTTTTTCAATGTGTGTATTCAACTTCCAGAGGTAAACTGACGTGTGTTTGAAGCAGTTCAGAAACCCTTTCTTTGTAGAATGTAGAAACAGTCATTACAGCCCTAGAAATGCATGTAAGAGTTAGCAGTAAGAATGCGTTTAAAACACAGAAAACCCGCTTCTTACAAACTCATCTGCTGTGTGTTGGTTCCTTTTAGGAAGTTGCATCTATGTTTCGATTCAGCGAGGTAGAAACACGTTTCTTCTAACAGCTGCGTTTGGACATTCCAGAGTGCATTGGAGAACAGGCTGTAAAGAGAAATACCTTGCTCTAAAACCAAAACGGAGCTATCTAGCAGAATGTTTGTCAATGTGTGTATTCAACTTCCAGAGTTAAACTGATGTGTGTTTGAAGCAGTTCAGAAACCCTTTCTTTGGAGAATGTAGAAACAGTCATTTCCAGCTCTAGAAACGCATGTAAGAGTTAGCAGTAAGAATGCGTTTAAAACACAGAAAACCCGCTTCTAACAAACTTATCTGCTGTGTGTTGGTTCCTTTTAGGAAGTTGCATCTATGTTTAGATTCAGCGAGGTAGAAACACGTTTCTTCTAAAAGCTGCGTTTGGACATTCCAGAATGCATTGGAGACCAGGCTGTAAAGAGAAAATCTTGCTCTAAAACCAAAACGGAGCTATCTAGCAGTATGTATTTCAATGTGTGTATTCAACTTCCAGAGGTAAACTGATGTGTGTTTGAAGCAGTTCAGAAACCCTTTCTTTGTAGAATGTAGAAACAGTCATTTCCAGCCCTAGAAACGCATGTAAGAGTTAGCAGTAAGAATGCGTTTAAAACACAGAAAACCCGCTTCTTACAAACTCATCTGCTGTGTGTTGGTTCCTTTTAGGAAGTTGCATCTATGTTTAGATTCAGCGAGGTAGAAACACGTTTCTTCTAAAAGCTGCGTTTGGACATTCCAGAGTGCATGGGAGAACATGCTGTAAAGAGAAATACCTTGCTCTAAAACCAAAACGAAGCTATCTAGCAGAATGTTTGTCAATGTGTTTATTCCACTTCCAGAGTTAAACTGATGTGTGTTTGCAGCAGTTCAGAAACCCTTTCTTTGGAGAATGTAGAAAAAGTCATTTCCAGCCCTAGAGACGCATATAAGTGTTAGCAGTATTAATGCGTTTAAAACACAGAAGACCCGCTTCTTACAAACTAATCTGCTGTGTGTTGGTTTCTTTTAGGAAGATGCATCTATGTTTACATTCAGCGAGGTAGAAACAGGTTTCTTCTAAAAGCTGCGTTTGGACATTCCAGAGTGCATGGGAGAACATGCTGTAAAGAGAAAATCTTGCTCTAAAACCAAAACGGAGCTATCTAGCAGTATGTTTGTCAATGTGTGTATTCAACTTTCAGAGTTAAACTGATGTGTGTTTGCAGCAGTTCAGAAACCCTTTCTTTGGAGAATGTAGAAACAGTCATTTCCAGCCCTAGAAACGCATGTAGGAGTTAGAAGTAAGAATGCGTTTAAAACACAGAAAACTCTCTTCTTACAAACTCATCTGCTGTGTGTTGGTTCCTTTTAGGAAGTTGCATCTATGTTTAGATTCAGCGACGTAGAAACACGTTTTTTCTAAAAGCTGCGTTTGGACATTACAGAGTGCATTGGAGAACAGGCTGTAAAGAGAAAAACCTTGCTCTAAAACCAAAACGGAGCTATTTAGCAGTATGTTTGTCAATCTGTATATTCAACTTTCAGAGTTAAACTGATGTGTGTTTGCAGCAGTTCAGAAACCCTTTCTTTGGAGAATGTAGAAACAGTCATTTCCAGCCCTAGAAACGCATGTCAGAGTTAGCAGTAAGAATGCGTTTAAAACACAGAAAACCCGCTTCTTACAAACTCATCTGCTGTGTGTTGGTTCCTTTTAGGAAGTTGCATCTATGTTTAGATTCAGCGAGGTAGAAACACGTCTCTTCTAAAAGCTGCGTTTGGACATTACAGAGTGCATGGGAGAACATTCTGTAAAGAGAAAATCTTGCTTTAAAACAAAAACGGAGCTATCTAGCAGTATGTTTGTCAATGTGTGTATTCAACTTCCAGAGTTAAACTGATGTGTGTTTGCAGCAGTTCAGAAACCCTTTCTTTGGAGAATATAGAAACAGTCATTTCCAGCCCTAGAAAACATGTAAGAGTTAGAAGTAAGAATGCGTTTAAAACACAGAAAACCCGCTTCTTACAAACACATCTGCTGTGTGTTGGTTCCTTTTAGGAAGTTGCATCTATGTTTAGATTCAGCGAGGTAGAAACACGTTTCTTCTAAAAGCTGCGTTTGGACATTCCAGAGATGATGGGAGAACATGCTGTAAAGAGAAAATCTTGCTCTAAAACCAAAACGGAGCTATCTAGCAGTATGTATTTCAATGTGTGTATTCAACTTCCAGAGGTAAACTGATGTGTGTTTGAAGCAGTTCAGAAACCCTTTCTTTGTAGAATGTAGAAACAGTCATTTCCAGCCCTAGAAACGCATGTAAGAGTTAGCAGTAAGAATGCGTTTAAAACACAGAAAACCCGCTTCTTACAAACTCATCTGCTGTGTGTTGGTTCCTTTTAGGAAGTTGCATCTATGTTTAGATTCAGCGAGGTAGAAACACGTTTCTTCTAAAAGCTGCGTTTGTACATTCCAGAATGCATTGGAGACCAGGCTGTAAAGAGAAAAACCTTGCTCTAAAACCAAAACGGAGCTATCTAGCAAAATGTTTGTCAATGTGTGTATTCAACTTCCAGAGTTAAACTGATGTGTGTTTGCAGCAGTTCAGAAACCCTTTCTTTGGAGAATGTAGAAACAGTCATTTCCAGCCCTAGAAACGCATGTAAGAGTTAGCAGTAAGAATGCGTTTAAAACACAGAAAACCCGCTTCTTACAAACTCATCTGCTGTGTGTTGGTTCCTTTTAGGAAGTTGCATCTATGTTTAGATTCAGCGACGTAGAAACACGTTTCTTCTAAAAGCTGCGTTTGGACATTCCAGAGTGCATTGGAGAACAGGCTGTAAAGAGAAATACCTTGCTCTAAAACCAAAACGGAGCTATCTAGCAGAATGGTTCTCAATGTGTGTATTCAACTTCCAGAGTTAAACTGACGTGTGTTTGCAGCAGTTCAGAAACCCTTTCTTTGGAGAATGCAGAAAAAGTCATTTCCAGCCCTAGAGACGCATATAAGAGTTAGCAGTATTAATGCGTTTAAAACACAGAAGACCCGTTTCTTACAAACTCATCTGCTGTGTGTTGGTTTCTTTTAGGAAGTTGCATCTATGTTTAGATTCAGCGAGGTAGAAACACGTTTCTTCTAAAAGCTGCGTTTGGACTTTCCTGAGTGCATGGGAGAACATGCTGTAAAGAGAAAATCTTGCTCTAAAACCAAAACGAACCTATCTACCAGTATGTTTGTCAATGTGTATATTCAACTTTCAGAGTTAAACTGATGTGTGTTTGCAGCAGTTCAGAAACCCTTTCTTTGGAGAATGTAGAAACAGTCATTTCCAGCCCTAGAAACGCATGTAAGAGTTAGCAGTAAGAATGCGTTTAAAACACAGAAAACCCGCTTCTTACAAACTCATCTGCTGTGTGTTGGTTCCTTTTAGGAAGTTGCATCTATGTTTAGATTCAGCGAGGTAGAAACACGTTTCTTCTAAAAGCTGCGTTTGGACATTCCAGAATGCATTGGAGACCTGGCTGTAAAGAGAAAAACCTTGCTCTAAAACAAAAACGGATCTATCTAGCAGAATGTTTTCAAATGTCTATATTCAACTTCCAGAGTTAAACTGATGTGTGTTTGCAGCAGTTCAGAAACCCTTTCTTTGGAGAATGTAGAAACAGTCATTTCCAGCCCTAGAAACGCATGTAAGAGTTAGCAGTAAGAATGCGTTTAAAACACAGAAAACCCGCTTCTTACAAACTCATCTGCTGTGTGTTGGTTCCTTTTAGGAAGTTGCATCTATTTTTAGATTCAGCGAGGTAGAAACACGTTTCTTCTGAAAGCTGCATTTGGACATTCTGGAGTGCATTGGAGAACAGGCTGTAAAGAGAAAAACCTTGCTCTAAAACAAAAACGGAGCTATCTAGCAGAATGTTTTTCAATGTCTATATTCAACTTCCAGAGTTAAACTGATGTGTGTTTGCAGCAGTTCAGAAACCCTTTCTTTGGAGAATGTAGAAACAGTCATTTCCAGCCCTAGAAACGCATGTAAGAGTTAGCAGTAAGAATGCGTTTAAAACACAGAAAACCCGCTTCTTACAAACTCATCTGCTGTGTGTTGGTTCCTTTTAGGAAGTTGCATCTATGTTTAGATTCAGCGAGGTAGAAACACGTTACTTCTAAAAGCTGCATTTGGACATTCTAGAGTGCATGGGAGAACATGCTGTAAAGAGAAAATCTTGCTCTAAAAACAAAACGGAGCTATCTAGCAGTATGTTTGTCAATGTGTATATTCAACTTTCAGAGTTAAACTGATGTGTGTTTGCAGCAGTTCAGAAACCCTTTCTTTGGAGAATGTAGAAACAGTCATTTCCAGCCCTAGAAACGCAAGTCAGAGTTAGCAGTAAGAATGCGTTTAAAACACAGAAAACCCGCTTCTTACAAACTCATCCGCTGTGTGTTGGTTCCTTTTAGGAAGTTGCATCTATGTTTAGATTCAGCGAGGTAGAAACACGTCTCTTCTAAAAGCTGCATTTGGACATTACAGAGTGCATGGGAGAACATTCTGTAAAGAGAAAATCTTGCTCTAAAACAAAAAGGGAGCTATCTAGCAGTATGTTTGTCAATGTGTGTATTCAACTTCCAGAGTTAAACTGATGTGTGTTTGCAGCAGTTCAGAAACCCTTTCTTTGGAGAATGTAGAAACAGTCATTTCCAGCCCTAGAAACGCATGTAAGAGTTAGAAGTAAGAATGCGTTTAAAACACAGAAAACCCGCTTCTTACAAACACATCTGCTGTGTGTTGGTTCCATTTAGGAAGTTGCATCTATGTTTAGATTCAGCGAGGTAGAAACACGTTTCTTCTAAAAGCTGCGTTTGGACATTCCAGAGTGCATGGGAGAACATGCTGTAAAGAGAAAATCTTGCTCTAAAACCAAAACGGAGCTATCTAGCAGTGTGTTTTTCAATGTGTGTATTCAACTTTGAGAGTTAAACTGATGTGTGTTTGCAGCAGTTCAGAAACCCTTTCTTTGGAGAATGTAGAAACAGTCATTTCCAGCCCTAGAAACGCATGTAAGAGTTAGCAGTAAGAATGCGTTTAAAACACAGATAACCCGCTTCTTACAAACTCATCTGCTGTGTGTTGGTTCCTTTTAGGAAGTTGCATCTGTGTTTAGATTCAGCGAGGTAGAAACACGTCTCTTCTAAAAGCTGCGTTTGGACATTGCAGAGTGCATGGGAGAACATTCTGTAAAGAGAAAATCTTGCTCTAAAACAAAAACGGAGCTATCTAGCAGTATGTTTGTCAATGTGTGTATTCAACTTCCAGAGTTAAACTGATGTGTGTTTGCAGCAGTTCAGAAACCATTTCTTTGGAGAATGTAGAAACAGTCATTTCCAGCCCTAGAAACTCATGTAAGAGTTAGAAGTAAGAATGCGTTTAAAACACAGAAAACCCGCTTCTTACAAACACATCTGCTGTGTGTTGGTTCCTTTTAGGAAGTTGCATCTATGTTTAGATTCAGCGAGGTAGAAACACGTTTCTTCTAAAAGCTGCGTTTGGACATTCCAGAGATGATGGGAGAACATGCTGTAAAGAGAAAATCTTGCTCTAAAACCAAAACGGAGCTATCTAGCAGTATGTTTTTCAATGTGTGTATTCAACTTCCAGAGGTAAACTGACGTGTGTTTGAAGCAGTTCAGAAACCCTTTCTTTGTAGAATGTAGAAACAGTCATTTCCAGCCCTAGAAACGCAGGTAAGAGTTAGCAGTAAGAATTCGTTTAAAACACAGAAAACCCGCTTCTTACAAACTCATCTGCTGTGTGTTGGTTCCTTTTAGGAAGTTGCATCTATGTTTAGATTCAGCGAGGTAGAAACACGTTTCTTTTAAAAGCTGCGTTTGGACATTCCAGAGTGCATGGGAGAACATGCTGTAAAGAGAAATACCTTGCTCTAAAACCAAAACGAAGCTATCTAGCAGAATGTTTGTCAATGTGTTTATTCCACTTCCAGAGTTAAACTGATGTGTGTTTGCAGCAGTTCAGAAACCCTTTCTTTGGAGAATGTAGAAAAAGTCATTTCCAGCCCTAGAGACGCATATAGGTGTTAGCAGTATTAATGCGTTTAAAACACAGAAGACCCGCTTCTTACAAACTAATCTGCTGTGTGTTGGTTTCTTTTAGGAAGATGTATCTATGTTTAGATTCAGCGAGGTAGAAACAGGTTTCTTCTAAAAGCTGCGTTTGGACATTCCAGAGTGCATGGGAGAACATGCTGTAAAGAGAAAATCTTGCTCTAAAACCAAAACGGAGCTATCTAGCAGTATGTTTGTCAATGTGTGTATTCAACTTTCAGAGTTAAACTGATGTGTGTTTGCAGCAGTTCAGAAACCCTTTCTTTGGAGAATGTAGAAACAGTCATTTCCAGCCCTAGAAACGCATGTAAGAGCAGTAAGAATGCGTTTAAAACACAGAAAACTCTCTTCTTACAAACTCATCTGCTGTGTGTTGGTTCCTTTTAGGAAGTTGCATCTATGTTTAGATTCAGCGACGTAGAAACACGTTTTTTCTAAAAGCTGCGTTTGGACATTACAGAGTGCATTGGAGAACAGGCTGTAAAGAGAAAAACCTTGCTCTAAAACCAAAACGGAGCTATTTAGCAGTATGTTTGTCAATCTGTATATTCAACTTTCAGAGTTAAACTGAGGTGTGTTTGCAGCAGTTCAGAAACCCTTTCTTTGGAGAATGTAGAAACAGTCATTTCCAGCCCTAGAAACGCATGTCAGAGTTAGCAGTAAGAATGCGTTTAAAACACAGAAAACCCGCTTCTTACAAACTCATCTGCTGTGTGTTGGTTCCTTTTAGGAAGTTGCATCTATGTTTAGCTTCAGCGAGGTAGAAACACGTCTCTTCTAAAAGCTGCGTTTGGACATTACAGTGTGCATGGGAGAACATTCTGTAAAGAGAAAATCTTGCTTTAAAACAAAAACGGAGCTATCTAGCAGTATGTTTGTCAATGTGTGTATTCAACTTCCAGAGTTAAACAGATGTGTGTTTGCAGCAGTTCAGAAACCCTTTCTTTGGAGAATGTAGAAACAGTCATTTCCAGCCCTAGAAAAGCATGTAAGAGTTAGAAGTAAGAATGCGTTTAAAACACAGAAAACCCGCTTCTTACAAACACATCTGCTGTGTGTTGGTTCCTTTTAGGAAGTTGCATCTATGTTTAGATTCAGCGAGGTAGAAACACGTTTCTTCTAAAAGCTGCGTTTGGACATTCCAGAGATGATGGGAGAACATGCTGTAAAGAGAAAATCTTGCTCTAAAACCAAAACGCAGCTATCTAGCAGTATGTTTTTCAATGTGTGTATTCAACTTCCAGAGGTAAACTGATGTGTGTTTGAAGCAGTTCAGGAACGCTTTCTTTGTAGAATGTAGAAACAGTCATTTCCAGCCCTAGAAACGCATGTAAGAGTTAGCAGTAAGAATGCGTTTAAAACACAGAAAACCCGCTTCTTACAAACTCATCTGCTGTGTGTTGGTTCCTTTTATGAAGTTGCATCTATATTTAGATTCAGCGAGGTAGAAACACGTTTCTTCTAAAAGCTGCGTTTGGACATTCCAGAATGCATTGGAGACCAGGCTGTAAAGAGAAAAACCTTGCTCTAAAACCAAAACGGAGCTATCTAGCAAAATGTTTGTCAATGTGTGTATTCAACTTCCAGAGTTAAACTGATGTGTGTTTGCAGCAGTTCAGAAACCCTTTCTTTGGAGAATGTAGAAACAGTCATTTCCAGCCCTAGAAACGCATGTAAGAGTTAGCAGTAAGAATGCGTTTAAAACACAGAAAACCCGCTTCTTACAAACTCATCTGCTGTGTGTTGGTTCCTTTTAGGAAGTTGCATCTATGTTTAGATTCAGCGAGGTAGAAACACGTTTCTTCTAAAAGCTGCGTTTGGACATTCCAGAGTGCATTGGAGAACAGGCTGTAAAGAGAAATACCTTGCTCTAAAACCAAAACGGAGCTATCTAGCAGAATGGTTCTCAATGTGTGTATTCAACTTCCAGAGTTAAACTGATGTGTGTTTGCAGCAGTTCAGAAACCCTTTCTTTGGAGAATGTAGAAACAGTCATTTCCAGCCCTAGAAACGCATGTAATAGTTAGAAGTAAGAATGCGTTTAAAACACAGAAAACCAGCTTCTTACAAACACATCTGCTGTGTGTTGGTTCCTTTTAGGAAGTTGCATCTATGTTTAGATTCAGCGAGGTAGAAACACGTTTCTTCTAAAAGCTGCGTTTGGACATTCCAGAGTGCATGGGAGAACATGCTGTAAAGAGAAAATCTTGCTCTAAAACCAAAACGGAGCTATCTAGCAGTGTGTTTTTCAATGTGTGTATTCAACTTTGAGAGTTAAACTGATGTGTGTTTGCAGCAGTTCAGAAACCCTTTCTTTGGAGAATGTAGAAACAGTCATTTCCAGCCCTAGAAACGCATGTAAGAGTTAGCAGTAAGAATGCGTTTAAAACACAGATAACCCGCTTCTTACAAACTCATCTGCTGTGTGTTGGTTCTTTTTAGGAAGTTGCATCTGTGTTTAGATTCAGCGAGGTAGAAACACGTCTCTTCTAAAAGCTGCGTTTGGACATTACAGAGTGCATGGGAGAACATTCTGTAAAGAGAAAATCTTGCTCTAAAACAAAAACGGAGCTATCTAGCAGTATGTTTGTCAATGTGTGTATTCAACTTCCAGAGTTAAACTGATGTGTGTTTGCAGCAGTTCAGAAACCATTTCTTTGGAGAATGTAGAAACAGTCATTTCCAGCCCTAGAAACTTATGTAAGAGTTAGAAGTAATAATGCGTTTAAAACACAGAAAACCCGCTTCTTACAAACACATCTGCTGTGTGTTGGTTCCTTTTAGGAAGTTGCATCTATGTTTAGATTCAGCGAGGTAGAAACACGTTTCTTCTAAAAGCTGCGTTTGGACATTCCAGAGATGATGGGAGAACATGCTGTAAAGAGAAAATCTTGCTCTAAAACCAAAACGGAGCTATCTAGCAGTATGTTTTTCAATGTGTGTATTCAACTTCCAGAGGTAAACTGACGTGTGTTTGAAGCAGTTCAGAAACCCTTTCTTTGTAGAATGTAGAAACAGTCATTTCCAGCCCTAGAAACGCAGGTAAGAGTTAGCAGTAAGAATTCGTTTAAAACACAGAAAACCCGCTTCTTACAAACTCATCTGCTGTGTGTTGGTTCCTTTTAGGAAGTTGCATCTATGTTTAGATTCAGCGAGGTAGAAACACGTTTCTTCTAAAAGCTGCGTTTGGACATTCCAGAGTGCATGGGAGAACATGCTGTAAAGAGAAATACCTTGCTCTAAAACCAAAACGAAGCTATCTAGCAGAATGTTTGTCAATGTGTTTATTCCACTTCCAGAGTTAAACTGATGTGTGTTTGCAGCAGTTCAGAAACCCTTTCTTTGGAGAATGTAGAAAAAGTCATTTCCAGCCCTAGAGACGCATATAAGTGTTAGCAGTATTAATGCGTTTAAAACACAGAAGACCCGCTTCTTACAAACTAATCTGCTGTGTGTTGGTTTCTTTTAGGAAGATGTATCTATGTTTAGATTCAGCGAGGTAGAAACAGGTTTCTTCTAAAAGCTGCGTTTGGACATTCCAGAGTGCATGGGAGAACATGCTGTAAGAGAAAACCTTGCTCTAAAACCAAAACGGAGCTATCTAGCAGTATGTTTGTCAATGTGTGTATTCAACTTTCAGAGTTAAACTGATGTGTGTTTGCAGCAGTTCAGAAACCCTTTCTTTGGAGAATGTAGAAACAGTCATTTCCAGCCCTAGAAACGCATGTAAGAGTTAGCAGTAAGAATGCGTTTAAAACACAGAAAACCCGCTTCTTACAAACTCATCTGCTGTGTGTTGGTTCCTTTTAGGAAGTTGCATCTATGTTTAGATTCAGCGAGGTAGAAACACGTTTCTTCTGAAAGCTGCATTTGGACATTCCGGAGTGCATTGGAGAACAGGCTGTTAAGAGAAAAACCTTGCTCTAAAACAAAAACGGAGCTATCTAGCAGAATGTTTTTCAATGTCTATATTCAACTTCCAGAGTTAAACTGATGTGTGTTTGCAGCAGTTCAGAAACCCTTTCTTTGGAGAATGTAGAAACAGTCATTTCCAGCCCTAGAAACGCATGTCAGAGTTAGCAGTAAGAATGCGTTTAAAACACAGAAAAACCGCTTCTTACAAACTCATCTGCTGTGTGTTGGTTCCTTTTAGGAAGTTGCATCTATGTTTAGATTCAGCGAGGTAGAAACACGTCTCTTCTAAAAGCTGCGTTTGGACATTACAGAGTGCATGGGAGAACATTCTGAAAAGAGAAAATCTTGCTCTAAAATAAAAACGGAGCTATCTAGCAGTATGTTTGTCAATGTGTGTATTCAACTTCCAGAGTTAAACTGATGTGTGTTTGCAGCAGTTCAGAAACCCTTTCTTTGGAGAATGTAGAAACAGTCATTTCCAGCCCTAGAAACGCATGTAAGAGTTAGAAGTAAGAATGCGTTTAAAACACAGAAAACCCGCTTCTTACAAACACATCTGCTGTGTGTTGGTTCCTTTTAGGAAGTTGCATCTATGTTTAGATTCAGCGAGGTAAACACGTTTCTTCTAAAAGCTGCGTTTGGACATTCCAGAGATGATGGGAGAACATGCTGTAAAGAGAAAATCTTGCTCTAAAACCAAAACGGAGCTATCTAGCAGTATGTTTTTCAATGTGTGTATTCAACTTCCAGAGGTAAACTGATGTGTGTTTGAAGCAGTTCAGAAACCCTTTCTTTGTAGAATGTAGAAACAGTCATTTCCAGCCCTAGAAACGCATGTAAGAGTTAGCAGTAAGAATGCGTTTAAAACACAGAAAACCCGCTTCTTACAAACTTATCTGCTGTGTGTTGGTTCCTTTTAGGAAGTTGCATCTATGTTTAGATTCAGCGAGGTAGAAACACGTTTCTTCTAAAAGCTGCGTTTGTACATTCCATAGTGCATTGGAGAACAGGCTGTAAAGAGAAATACCTTGCTCTAAAACCAAAACGGAGCTATCTAGCAGAATGTTTGTCAATGTGTGTATTCAACTTCCAGAGTTAAACTGATGTGTGTTTGAAGCAGTTCAGAAACCCTTTCTTTGGAGAATGTAGAAACAGTCATTTCCAGCCCTAGAAACGCATGTAAGAGTTCGCAGTAAGAATGCGTTTAAAACACAGAAAACCCGCTTCTTACAAACTCATCTGCTGTGTGTTGGTTCCTTTTAGGAAGTTGCATCTATGTTTAGATTCAGCGAGGTAGAAACACGTTTCTTCTAAAAGCTGCGTTTGGACATTCCAGAGTGCATTGGAGAACAGGCTGTAAAGAGAAATACCTTGCTCTAAAACCAAAACGGAGCTATCTAGCAGAATGGTTCTCAATGTGTGTATTCAACTTCCAGAGTTAAACTGATGTGTGTTTGCAGCAGTTCAGAAACCCTTTCTTTGGAGAATGCAGAAAAAGTCATTTCCAGCCCTAGAGACGCATATAAGAGTTAGCAGTATTAATGCGTTTAAAACACAGAAGACCCGTTTCTTACAAACTCATCTGCTGTGTGTTGGTTTCTTTTAGGAAGTTGCATCTATGTTTAGATTCAGCGAGGTAGAAACACGTTTCTTCTAAAAGCTGCGTTTGGACTTTCCAGAGTGCATGGGAGAACATGCTGTAAAGAGAAAATCTTGCTCTAAAACCAAAACGAACCTATCTACCAGTATGTTTGTCAATGTGTATATTCAACTTTCAGAGGTAAACTGATGTGTGTTTGCAGCAGTTCAGAAACCCTTTCTTTGGAGAATGTAGAAACAGTCATTTCCAGCCCTAGAAACGCATGTAAGAGTTAGCAGTAAGAATGCGTTTAAAACACAGAAAACCCGCTTCTTACAAACTCATCTGCTGTGTGTTGGTTCCTTTTAGGAAGTTGCATCTATGTTTAGATTCAGCGAGGTAGAAACACGTTTCTTCTAAAAGCTGCGTTTGGACATTCCAGAATGCATTGGAGACCTGGCTGTAAAGAGAAAAACCTTGCTCTAAAACAAAAACGGAGCTATCTAGCAGAATGTTTTTCAATGTCTATATTCAACTTCCAGAGTTAAACTGATGTGTGTTTGCAGCAGTTCAGAAACCCTTTCTTTGGAGAATGTAGAAACAGTCATTTCCAGCCCTAGAAACGCATGTAAGAGTTAGCAGTAAGAATGCGTTTAAAACACAGAAAACCCGCTTCTTACAAACTCATCTGCTGTGTGTTGGTTCCTTTTAGGAAGTTGCATCTATGTTTAGATTCAGCGAGGTAGAAAAACGTCTCTTCTAAAAGCTGCGTTTGGACATTACAGAGTGCATGGGAGAACATTCTAAAAAGAGAAAATCTTGCTCTAAAACAAAAACGGAGCTATCTAGCAGTACGTTTGTCAATGTGTGTATTCAACTTCCAGAGTTAAACTGATGTGTGTTTGCAGCAGTTCAGAAACCCTTTCTTTGGAGAATGTAGAAACAGTCATTTCCAGCCCTAGAAACGCATGTAAGAGTTAGAAGTAAGAATGCGTTTAAAACACAGAAAACCCGCTTCTTACAAACACATCTGCTGTGTGTTGGTTCCTTTTAGGAAGTTGCATCTATGTTTAGATTCAGCGAGGTAAACACGTTTCTTCTAAAAGCTGCGTTTGGACATTCCAGAGATGATGGGAAAACATGCTGTAAAGAGAAAATCTTGCTCTAAAACCAAAACGGAGCTATCTAGCAGTATGTTTTTCAATGTGTGTATTCAACTTCCAGAGGTAAACTGATGTGTGTTTGAAGCAGTTCAGAAACCCTTTCTTTGTAGAATGTAGAAACAGTCATTTAAAGCCCTAGAAACGCATGTAAGAGTTAGCAGTAAGAATGCGTTTAAAACACAGAAAACCCGCTTCTTACAAACTTATCTGCTGTGTGTTGGTTCCTTTTAGGAAGTTGCATCTATGTTTAGATTCAGCGAGGTAGAAACACGTTTCTTCTAAAAGCTGCGTTTGTACATTCCATAGTGCATTGGAGAACAGGCTGTAAAGAGAAATACCTTGCTCTAAAACCAAAACGGAGCTATCTAGCAGAATGTTTGTCAATGTGTGTATTCAACTTCCAGAGTTAAACTGATGTGTGTTTGAAGCAGTTCAGAAACCCTTTCTTTGGAGAATGTAGAAACAGTCATTTCCAGCCCTAGAAACGCATGTAAGAGTTAGCAGTAAGAATGCGTTTAAAACACAGAAAACCCGCTTCTAAGAAACTCATCTGCTGTGTGTTGGTTCCTTTTAGGAAGTTGCATCTATGTTTAGATTCAGCGAGGTAGAAACACGTTTCTTCTAAAAGCTGCATTTGGACATTCCAGAGTGCATTGGAGAACAGGCTGTAAAGAGAAATACCTTGCTCTAAAAGCAAAACGGAGATATCTAGCAGAATGGTTCTCAATGTGTGTATTCAACTTCCAGAGTTAAACTGATGTGTGTTTGCAGCAGTTCAGAAACCCTTTCTTTGGAGAATGCAGAAAAAGTTATTTCCAGCCCTAGAGATGCGTATAAGAGTTAGCAGTATTAATGCGTTTAAAACACAGAAGACCCGTTTCTTACATACTCATCTGCTGTGTGTTGGTTTCTTTTAGGAAGTTGCATCCATATTTACATTCAGCGAGGTAGAAACACGTTTCTTCTAAAAGCTGCGTTTGGACATTCCAGAGTGCATGGGAGAACATGCTGTAAAGAGAAAATCTTGCTCTAAAACCAAAACGGAGCTATCTAGCAGTATGTTTGTCAATGTGTGTATTCAACTTCCAGAGATAAACTGATGTGTGTTTGAAGCAGTTCAGAAACCCTTTCTTTGGAGAATGTAGAAACAGTCATTTCCAGCCCTAGAAACGCATGTCAGAGTTAGCAGTAAGAATGCGTTTAAAACACAGAAAACCCGCTTCTTACAAACTCATCTGCTGTGTGTTGGTTCCTTTTAGGAAGTTGCATCTATGTTTAGATTCAGCGAGGTAGAAACACGTTTCTTCTAAAAGCTGCGTTTGGACATTCTAGAGTGCATGGGAGAACATGCTGTAAAGAGAAAATCTTTCTCTAAAACCAAAACGGAGCTATCTAGCAGTATGTTTGTCAATGTGTGTATTCAACTTTCAGAGTTAAACTGATGTGTGTTTGCAGCAGTTCAGAAACCCTTTCTTTGGAGAATGTAGAAACAGTCATTTCCAGCCCTAGAAACGCATGTAAGAGTTAGCAGTAAGAATGGGTTTAAAACACAGAAAACCCGCTACTTACAAACTTATCTGTTGTGTGTTGGTTCCTTTTAGGAAGTTGCATTTATGTTTAGATTCAGCGAGGTAGAAACACGTTTCTTCTAAAAGCTGCGTTTGGACATTCCAGAATGCATTGGAGACCAGGCTGTAAAGAGAAAAACCTTGCTCTAAAACCAAAACGGAGCTATCTAGCAGAATGTTTGTCAATGTGTGTATTCAACTTCCAGAGTTAAACTGATGTGTGATTTCAGCAGTTCAGAAACCCTTTCTTTGGAGAATGTAGAAACTGTAATTTCCAGCCCTAGAAACGCATGTAAGGGTTAGCAGTAAGAATGCGTTTAAAACACAGAAAACCCGCTTCTTACAAACTCATCTGCTGTGTGTTGGTTCCTTTTAGGAAGTTGCATCTATGTTTAGATTCAGCGAGGTAGAAACACGTTTCTTCTAAAAGCTGCGTTTGGACATTCCAGAGTGCATGGGAGAACATGCTGTAAAGAGAAAATCTTGCTCTAAAACCAAAACGGAGCTATCTAGCAGTATGTTTGTCAATGTGTGTATTCAACTTTGAGAGTTAAACTGATGTGTGTTTGCAGCAGTTCAGAAACCCTTTCTTTGGAGAATGTAGAAACAGTCATTTCCAGCCCTAGAAACGCATGTAAGAGTTAGCAGTAAGAATGCGTTTAAAACACAGATAACCCGCTTCTTACAAACTCATCTGCTGTGTGTTGGTTCCTTTTAGGAAGTTGCATCTGTGTTTAGATTCAGCGAGGTAGAAACACGTCTCTTCTAAAAGCTGCGTTTGGACATTACAGAGTGCATGGGAGAACATTCTGTAAAGAGAAAATCTTGCTCTAAAACAAAAACGGAGCTATCTAGCAGTATGTTTGTCAATGTGTGTATTCAACTTCCAGAGTTAAACTGATGTGTGTTTGCAGCAGTTCAGAAACCATTTCTTTGGAGAATGTAGAAACAGTCATTTCCAGCCCTAGAAACGCATGTAAGAGTTAGAAGTAAGAATGCGTTTAAAACACAGAAAACCCGCTTCTTACAAACACATCTGCTGTGTGTTGGTTCCTTTTAGGAAGTTGCATCTATGTTTAGATTCAGCGAGGTAGAAACACGTTTCTTCTAAAAGCTGCGTTTGGACATTCCAGAGATGATGGGAGAACATGCTGTAAAGAGAAAATCTTGCTCTAAAACCAAAACGGAGCTATCTAACAGAATGTTTGTCAATGTGTTTATTCCACTTCCAGAGTTAAACTGATGTGTGTTTGCAGCAGTTCAGAAACCCTTTCTTTATAGAATGTAGAAAAAGTCATTTCCAGCCCTAGAGACGCATATAAGTGTTAGCAGTATTAATGCGTTTAAAACACAGAAGACCCGCTTCTTACAAACTAATCTGCTGTGTGTTGGTTTCTTTTAGGAAGATGCATCTATGTTTAGATTCAGCGAGGTAGAAACACGTTTCTTCTAAAAGCTGCGTTTGGACATTCCAGAGTGCATGGGAGAACATGCTGTAAAGAGAAAATCTTGCTCTAAAACCAAAACGGAGCTATCTAGCAGTATGTTTGTCAATGTGTGTATTCAACTTTGAGAGTTAAACTGATGTGTGTTTGCAGCAGTTCAGAAACCCTTTCTTTGGAGAATGTAGAAACAGTCATTTCCAGCCCTAGAAACGCATGTAAGAGTTAGCAGTAAGAATGCGTTTAAAACACAGATAACCCGCTTCTTACAAACTCATCTGCTGTGTGTTGGTTCCTTTTAGGAAGTTGCATCTGTGTTTAGATTCAGCGAGGTAGAAACACGTCTCTTCTAAAAGCTGCGTTTGGACATTACAGAGTGCATGGGAGAACATTCTGTAAAGAGAAAATCTTGCTCTAAAACAAAAACGGAGCTATCTAGCAGTATGTTTGTCAATGTGTGTATTCAACTTCCAGAGTTAAACTGATGTGTGTTTGCAGCAGTTCAGAAACCATTTCTTTGGAGAATGTAGAAACAGTCATTTCCAGCCCTAGAAACGCATGTAAGAGTTAGAAGTAAGAATGCGTTTAAAACACAGAAAACCCGCTTCTTACAAACACATCTGCTGTGTGTTGGTTCCTTTTAGGAAGTTGCATCTATGTTTAGATTCAGCGAGGTAGAAACACGTTTCTTCTAAAAGCTGCGTTTGGACATTCCAGAGATGATGGGAGAACATGCTGTAAAGAGAAAATCTTGCTCTAAAACCAAAACGGAGCTATCTAACAGAATGTTTGTCAATGTGTTTATTCCACTTCCAGAGTTAAACTGATGTGTGTTTGCAGCAGTTCAGAAACCCTTTCTTTATAGAATGTAGAAAAAGTCATTTCCAGCCCTAGAGACGCATATAAGTGTTAGCAGTATTAATGCGTTTAAAACACAGAAGACCCGCTTCTTACAAACTAATCTGCTGTGTGTTGGTTTCTTTTAGGAAGATGCATCTATGTTTAGATTCAGCGAGGTAGAAACACGTTTCTTCTAAAAGCTGCGTTTGGACATTCCAGAGTGCATGGGAGAACATGCTGTAAAGAGAAAATCTTGCTCTAAAACCAAAACGGAGCTATCTAGCAGTATGTTTGTCAATGTGTGTATTCAACTTTCAGAGTTAAACTGATGTGTGTTTGCAGCAGTTCAGAAACCCTTTCTTTGGAGAATGTAGAAACAGTCATTTCCAGCCCTAGAAACGCATGTAAGAGCAGTAAGAATGCGTTTAAAACACAGAAAACTCTCTTCTTACAAACTCATCTGCTGTGTGTTGGTTCCTTTTAGGAAGTTGCATCTATGTTTAGATTCAACGACGTAGAAACACGTTTTTTCTAAAAGCTGCGTTTGGACATTACAGAGTGCATTGGAGAACAGGCTGTAAAGAGAAAAACCTTGCTCTAAAACCAAAACGGAGCTATTTAGCAGTATGTTTGCCAATCTGTATATTCAACTTTCAGAGTTAAACTGATGTGTGTTTGCAACAGTTCAGAAACCCTTTCTTTGGAGAATGTAGAAACAGTCATTTCCAGCCCTAGAAACGCATGTCAGAGTTAGCAGTAAGAATGCGTTTAAAACACAGAAAAGCCGCTTCTTACAAACTCATCTGCTGTGTGTTGGTGCCTTTTAGGAAGTTGCATCTATGTTTAGATTCAGCGAGGTAGAAACACGTCTCTTCTAAAAGCTGCGTTTGGACATTACAGAGTGCATGGGAGAACATTCTGTAAAGAGAAAATCTTGCTTTAAAACAAAAACGGAGCTATCTAGCAGTATGTTTGTCAATGTGTGTATTCCACTTCCAGAGTTAAACTGATGTGTGTTTGCAGCAGTTCAGAAACCCTTTCTTTGGAGAATGTAGAAACAGTCATTTCCAGCCCTAGAAAAGCATGTAAGAGTTAGAAGTAAGAATGCGTTTAAAACACAGAAAACCCGCTTCTTACAAACACATCTGCTGTGTGTTGGTTCCTTTTAGGAAGTTGCATCTATGTTTAGATTCAGCGAGGTAGAAACACGTTTCTTCTAAAAGCTGCGTTTGGATATTCCAGAGATGATGGGAGAACATGCTGTGAAGAGAAAATCTTGCTCTAAAACCAAAACGGAGCTATCTAGCAGTATGTTTTTCAATGTGTGTATTCAACTTCCAGAGGTAAACTGATGTGTGTTTGAAGCAGTTCAGAAACCCTTTCTTTGTAGAATGTAGAAACAGTCGTTTCCAGCCCTAGAAACGCATGTAAGAGTTAGCAGTAAGAATGCGTTTAAAACACAGAAAACCCGCTTCTTACAAACTCATCTGCTGTGTGTTGGTTCCTTTTAGGAAGTTGCATCTATGTTTAGATTCAGCGAGGTAGAAACACGTTTCTTCTAAAAGCTGCGTTTGGACATTCCAGAATGCATTGGAGACCAGGCTGTAAAGAGAAAAACCTTGCTCTAAAACCAAAACGGAGCTATCTAGCAAAATGTTTGTCAATGTGTGTATTCAACTTCCAGAGTTAAACTGATGTGTGTTTGCAGCAGTTCAGAAACCCTTTCTTTGGAGAATGTAGAAACAGTCATTTCCAGCCCTAGAAACGCATGTAAGAGTTAGCAGTAAGAATGCGTTTAAAACACAGAAAACCCGCTTCTTACAAACTCATCTGCTGTGTGTTGGTTCCTTTTAGGAATTTGCATCTATGTTTAGATTCAGCGAGGTAGAAACACGTTTCTTCTAAAAGCTGCGTTTGGACATTCCAGAGTGCATTGGAGAACAGGCTGTAAAGAGAAATACCTTGCTCTAAAACCAAAACGGAGCTATCTAGCAGAATGGTTCTCAATGTGTGTATTCAACTTCCAGAGTTAAACTGATGTGTGTTTGCAGCAGTTCAGAAACCCTTTCTTTGGAGAATGCAGAAAAAGTCATTTCCAGCCCTAGAGACGCATATAAGAGTTAGCAGTATTAATGCGTTTAAAACACAGAAGACCCGTTTCTTACAAACTCATCTGCTGTGTGTTGGTTTCTTTTAGAAGTTGCATCTATGTTTAGATTCAGCGAGGTAGAGACACGTTTCTTCTAAAAGTTGCGTTTGGACATTCCAGAGTGCATTGGAGAACAGGCTGTAAAGAGAAATACCTTGCTCTAAAACCAAAACGGAGCTATCTAGCAGAATGGTTCTCAATGTGTGTATTCAACTTCCAGAGTTAAACTGATGTGTGTTTGCAGCAGTTCAGAAACCCTTTCTTTGGAGAATGCAGAAAAAGTCATTTCCAGCCCTAGAGACGCATATAAGAGTTAGCAGTATTAATGCGTTTAAAACACAGAAGACCCGTTTCTTACAAACTCATCTGCTGTGTGTTGGTTTCTTTTAGGAAGTTGCATCTATGTTTAGATTCAGCGAGGTAGAAACACGTCTCTTCTAAAAGCTGTGCTTGGACATTCCAGAGTGCATGGGAGAACATGCTGTAAAGAGAAAATCTTGCTCTAAAACCAAAACGGATCTATCTAGCAGAATGTTTTCAAATGTCTATATTCTACTTCCAGAGTTAAACTGATGTGTGTTTGCAGCAGTTCAGAAACCCTTTCTTTGGAGAATGTAGAAACAGTCATTTCCAGCCCTAGAAACGCATGTAAGAGTTAGCAGTAAGAATGCGTTTAAAACACAGAAAACCCGCTTCTTACAAACTCATCTGCTGTGTGTTGGTTCCTTTTAGGAAGTTGCATCTATGTTTAGATTCAGCGAGGTAGAAACACGTTTCTTCTGAAAGCTGCATTTGGACATTCCGGGGTGCATTGGAGAAGAGGCTGTAAAGAGAAAAACCTTGCTCTAAAACAAAAACGGAGCTATCTAGCAGAATGTTTTTCAATGTCTTTATTCAACTTCCAGAGTTAAACTGATGTGTGTTTGCAGCAGTTCAGAAACCGTTTCTTTGGAGAATGTAGAAACAGTCATTTCCAGCCCTAGAAACGCATGTAAGAGTTAGCAGTAAGAATGCGTTTAAAACACAGAAAACCCGCTTCTTACAAACTCATCTGCTGTGTGTTGGTTCCTTTTAGGAAGTTGCATCTATGTTTAGATTCAGCGAGGCAGAAACACGTTTCTTCTGAAAGCTGCATTTGGACATTCCGGAGTGCATTGGAGAAGAGGCTGTAAAGAGAAAAACCTTGCTCTAAGACAAAAACGGAGCTATCTAGCAGAATGTTTTTCAATGTCTTTATTCAACTTCCAGAGTTAAACTGATGTGTGTTTGCAGCAGTTCAGAAACCCTTTCTTTGGAGAATGTAGAAACAGTCATTTCCAGCCCTAGAAACGCATGTAAGAGTTAGCAGTAAGAATGCGTTTAAAACACAGAAAACCCGCTTCTTACAAACTCATCTGCTGTGTGTTGGTTCCTTTTAGGAAGTTGCATCTATGTTTAGATTCAGCGAGGTAGAAACACGTTTCTTCTAAAAGCTGCGTTTGGACATTCCAGAGTGCATGGGAGAACATGCTGTAAAGAGAAAATCTTGCTCTAAAACCAAAACGGAGCTATCTAGCAGTATGTTTTTCAATGTGTGTATTCAACTTCCAGAGGTAAACTGATGTGTTTTTGAAGCAGTTCAGAAATCCTTTCTTTGTAGAATGTAGAAACAGTCATTTCCAGCCCTAGAAACGCATGTAAGAGTTAGCAGTAAGAATGCGTTTAAAACACAGAAAACCCGCTTCTTACAAATTCATCTGCTGTGTGTTGGTTCCTTTTAGGAAGTTGCATCTATGTTTAGATTCAGCGAGGTAGAAACACGTTTCTTCTAAAAGCTGCGTTTGGACATTCCAGAGTGCATTGGAGAACAGGCTGTAAAGAGAAATACGTTGCTCTAACACCAAAACGGAGATATCTAGCAGAATGGTTCTCAATATGTGTATTCAACTTCCAGAGTTAAACTGATGTGTGTTTGCAGCAGTTCAGAAACCCTTTCTTTGGAGAATGCAGAAAAAGTCATTTCCAGCCCTAGAGACGCATATAAGAGTTAGCAGTATTAATGCGTTTAAAACACAGAAGACCCGTTTCTTACAAACTCATCTGCTGTGTGTTGGTTTCTTTTAGGAAGTTGCATCTATGTTTAGATTCAGCGAGGTAGAAACACGTTTCTTCTAAAAGTTGCGTTTGGACATTCCAGAGTGCATTGGAGAACAGGCTGTAAAGAGAAATACCTTGCTCTAAAACCAAAACGGAGCTATCTAGCAGAATGTTTGTCAATGTGTGTATTCAACTTCCAGAGTTAAACTGATGTGTGTTTGCAGCAGTTCAGAAACCCTCTTTGTAGAATGTAGAAACAGTCATTTCCAGCCCTAGAAACGCATGTAAGAGTTAGCAATAAGAATGCGTTTAAAACACAGAAAACCCGCTTCTTACAAACTCATCTGCTGTGTGTTGGTTCCTTTTAGGAAGTTGCATCTATGTTTAGATTCAGCGAGGTAGAAACACGTTTCTTCTAAAAGCTGCGTTTGGACATTCCAGAATGCATTGTAGACCAGGCTGTAAAGAGAAAAACCTTGCTCTAAAACCAAAACGGAGCTATCTAGCAGAATGTTTGTTAATTTGTGTATTCAACTTCCAGAGTCAAACTGATGTGTGTTTGCAGCAGTTCAGAAACCCTTTCTTTGGAGAATGTAGAAACTGTCATTTCCAGCCCTAGAAACGCATGTAAGAGTTAGCAGTAAGAATGCGTTTAAAACACAGAAAACCCGCTTCTTACAAACTCATCTGCTGTGTGTTGGTTCCTTTTAGGAAGTTGCATCTATGTTTAGATTCAGCGAGGTAGAAACACGTTTCTTCTAAAAGCTGCGTTTGGACATTCCAGAGTGCATTGGAGAACAGGCTGTAGAGAGAAATACCTTGCTCTAAAACCAAAACGGAGCTATCTAGCAGAATGGTTCTCAATGTGTGTATTCAACTTCCAGAGTTAAACTGATGTGTGTTTGCAGCAGTTCAGAAACCCTTTCTTTGGAGAATGCAGAAAAAGTCATTTCCAGCCCTAGAGACGCATATAAGAGTTAGCAGTATTAATGCGTTTAAAACACAGAAGACCCGCTTCTTACAAACTCATCTGCTGTGTTGGTTCCTTTTAGGAAGTTGCATCTATGTTTAGATTCAGCGAGGTAGAAACACGTTTCTTCTAAAAGCTGCGTTTGGACATTCCAGAATGCATTGGAGAACAGGCTGTAAAGAGAAAAACCTTGCTCTAAAACCAAAACGGAGCTATCTAGCAGAATGTTTTTCAATGTCTATATTCAACTTCCAGATTTAAACTGATGTGTGTTTGCAGCAGTTCAGAAACCCTTTCTTTGGAGAATGTAGAAACAGTCATTTCCAGCCCTAGAAACGCATGTAAGAGTTAGCAGTAAGAATGGGTTTAAAACACAGAAAACCCGCTTCTTACAAACTCATCTGCTGTGTGTTGGTTCCTTTTAGGAAGTTGCATCTATGTTTAGATTCAGCGAGGTAGAAACAGGTTTCTTCAAAAAGCTGCGTTTGGACATTCCAGAGTGCATTGGAGAACAGGCTGTAAAGAGAAATACCTTGCTCTAAAACCAAAACGGAGCTATCTAGCAGAATGTTTGTCAATGTGTGTATTCAACTTCCAGAGTCAAACTGATGTGTGTTTGCAGCAGTTCAGAAACCCTTTCTTTGGAGAATGTAGAAACTGTCATTTCCAGCCCTAGAAACGCATGTAAGAGTTAGCAGTAAGAATGCGTTTAAAACACAGAAAACCCGCTTCTTACAAACTCATCTGCTGTGTGTTGGTTCCTTTTAGGAAGTTGCATCTATGTTTAGATTCAGCGAGGTAGAAACACGTTTCTTCTAAAAGCTGCGTTTGGACTTTCAAGAATGCATGGGAGAACATGCTGTAAAGAGAAAATCTTGCTCTAAAACCAAAACGAAGCTATCTAGCAGTATGTTTGTCAATGTGTTTATTCAACTTTCAGAGTTAAACTGATGTGTGTTTGCCGCAGTTCAGAAACTCTTTCTTTGGAGAATGTAGAAACAGTCATTTCCAGCCCTAGAAACGCATGTAAATGTTAGAAGTAAGAATGCGTTTAAAACACAGAAAACCCGCTTCTTACAAACTCATCTGCTGTGTGTTGGTTCCTCTTAGGAAGTTGCATCTATGTTTAGATTCAGCGAGGTAGAAACAAGTTTCTTCTAAAAGCTGCGTTTGGACATTCTAGAGTGCATGGGAGAACATGTTGTAAAGAGAAAATCTTGCTCTAAAACAAAAACGGAGCTATCTAGCAGTATGTTTGTCAATGTGTATATTCAACTTTCAGAGTTAAACTGATGTGTGTTTGCAGCAGTTCAGAAACCCTTTCTTTGGAGAATGTAGAAACAGTCATTTCCAGCCCTAGAAACGCATGTAAGAGTTAGCAGTAAGAATGCGTTTAAAACACAGAAAACCCGCTTCTTACAAACTCATCTGCTATGTGTTGGTTCCTTTTAGGAAGTTGCATCTATGTTTAGATTCAGCGAGGTAGAAACACGTCTCTTCTAAAAGCTGCATTTGGACATTCCAGAGTGCATGGGAGAACATGCTGTAAAGAGAAAATCTTGCTCTAAAACCAAAACGGAGGTATCTAGCAGTATGTTTGTCAATGTGTGTATTCAACTTCCAGCGTTAAACTGATGTGTGTTTGAAGCAGTTCAGAAACCCTTTCTTTGTAGAATGTAGAAACAGTCATTTCCAGCCCTAGAAACGCATGTAAGAGTTAGCAGTAAGAATGCGTTTAAAACACAGAAAACCCGCTTCTTACAAACTCATCTGCTGTGTGTTGGTTCCTTTTAGGAAGTTGCATCTATGTTTAGATTCAGCGAGGTAGAAACACGTTTCTTCTGAAAGTTGCGTTTGGACATTCCAGAGTGCATTGGAGACCAGGCTGTAAAGAGAAAAACCTTGCTCTAAAACCAAAACGAAGCTATCTAGCAGAATGTTTGTCAATGTGTTTATTCCACTTCCAGAGTTAAACTGATGTGTGTTTGCAGCAGTTCAGAAATCCTTTCTTTGGAGAATGTAGAAAAAGTCTATTCCAGCCCTAGAGACGCATATAAGAGTTAGCAGTATTAATGCGTTTAAAACACAGAAGACCCGCTTCTTACAAACTAATCTGCTGTGTGTCGGTTTCTTTCAGGAAGATGCATCTATGTTTAGATTCAGCGAGGTAGAAACAGGTTTCTTCTAAAAGCTGCGTTTGGACATTCCAGAGTGCATGGGAGAACATTCTGTAAATAGAAAATCTTGCTCTAAAACAAAAACGGAGCTATCTAGCAGTATGTTTGTCAATGTGTGTATTCAACTTCCAGAGTTAAACTGATGTGTGTTTGCAGCAGTTCAGAAACCATTTCTTTGGAGAATTAGAAACAGTCATTTCCAGCCCTAGAAACGCATGTAAGAGTTAGAAGTAAGAATGCGTTTAAAACACAGAAAACCCGCTTCTTACAAACACATCTGCTGTGTGTTGGTTCCTTTTAGGAAGTTGCATCTATGTTTAGATTCAGCGAGGTAGAAACACGTTTCTTCTAAAAGCTGCGTTTGGACATTCCAGAGATGATGGGAGAACATGCTGTAAAGAGAAAATCTTGCTCTAAAACCAAAACGGAGCTATCTAGCAGTATGTTTTTCAATGTGTGTATTCAACTTCCAGAGGTAAACTGACGTGTGTTTGAAGCAGTTCAGAAACCCTTTCTTTGTAGAATGTAGAAACAGTCATTTCCAGCCCTAGAAACGCATGTAAGAGTTAGCAGTAAGAATGCGTTTAAAACACAGAAAACCCGCTTCTTACAAACTCATCTGCTGTGTGTTGGTTCCTTTTAGGAAGTTGCATCTATGTTTAGATTCAGCGAGGTAGAAACACGTTTCTTCCAAAAGCTGCGTTCGGACATTCCAGAGTGCATGGGAGAACATGCTGTAAAGAGAAATACCTTGCTCTAAAACCAAAACGAAGCTATCTAGCAGAATGTTTGTCAATGTGTTTATTCCACTTCCAGAGTTAAACTGATGTGTGTTTGCAGCAGTTCAGAAACCCTTTCTTTGGAGAATGTAGAAAAAGTAATTTCCAGCCCTAGAGACGCATATAAGTGTTAGCAGTATTAATGCGTTTAAAACACAGAAGACCCGCTTCTTACAAACTAATCTGCTGTGTGTTGGTTTCTTTTAGGAAGATGCATCTATGTTTAGATTCAGCGAGGTAGAAACAGGTTTCTTCTAAAACCTGCGTTTGGACATTCCAGAGTGCATGGGAGAACATGCTGTAAAGAGAAAATCTTGCTCTAAAACCAAAACGGAGCTATCTAGCAGTATGTTTGTCAATGTGTGTATTCAACTTTCAGAGTTAAACTGATGTGTGTTTGCAGCAGTTCAGAAACCCTTTCTTTGGACAATGTAGAAACAGTCATTTCCAGCCCTAGAAACGCATGTAAGAGCAGTAAGAATGCGTTTAAAACACAGAAAACTCTCTTCTTACAAACTCATCTGCTGTGTGTTGGTTCCTTTTAGGAAGTTGCATCTATGTTTAGATTCAGCGACGTAGAAACACGTTTTTTCTAAAAGCTGCGTTTGGACATTACAGAGTGCATTGGAGAACAGGCTGTAAAGAGAAAAACCTTGCTCTAAAACCAAAACGGAGCTATCTAGCAGAATGTTTGTCAATGTGTGTATTCAACTTCCAGAGTTAAACTGATGTGTGTTTGCAGCAGTTCAGAAACCCTTTCTTTGGAGAATTTAGAAACAGTCATTTCCAGCCCTAGAAACGCATGTCAGAGTTAGCAGTAAGAATGCGTTTAAAACACAGAAAACCCGCTTCTTACAAACTCATCTGCTGTGTGTTGGTTCCTTTTAGGAAGTTGCATCTATGTTTAGATTCAGCGAGGTAGAAACACGTTTCTTCTAAAAGCTGCGTTTGGACATTCCAGAATGCATTGGAGACCTGGCTGTAAAGAGAAAAACCTTGCTCTAAAACAAAAACGGATCTATCTAGCAGAATGTTTTCATATGTCTATATTCAACTTCCAGAGTTAAACTGATGTGTGTTTGCAGCAGTTCAGAAACCCTTTCTTTGGAGAATGTAGAAACAGTCATTTCCAGCCCTAGAAACGCATGTAAGAGTTAGCAGTAAGAATGCGTTTAAAACACAGAAAACCCGCTTCTTACAAACTCATCTGCTGTGTGTTGGTTCCTTTTAGGAAGTTGCATCTATGTTTAGATTCAGCGAGGTAGAAACACGTTTCTTCTGAAAGCTGCATTTGGACATTCCGGAGTGCATTGGAGAAGAGGCTGTAAAGAGAAAAGCCTTGCTCTAAAACAAAAACGGAGCTATGTAGCAGAATGTTTTTCAATGTCTATATTCAACTTCCAGAGTTAAACTGATGTGTGTTTGCAGCAGTTCAGAAACCCTTTCTTTGGAGAATGTAGAAACAGTCATTTCCAGCCCTAGAAACGCATGTAAGAGTTAGCAGTAAGAATGCGTTTAAAACACAGAAAACCCGCTTCTTACAAACTCATCTGCTGTGTGTTGGTTCCTTTTAGGAAGTTGCATCTATGTTTAGATTCAGCGAGGTAGAAACACGTTTCTTCTAAAAGCTCCGTTTGGACATTCTAGAGTGCATGGGAGAACATGCTGTAAAGAGAAAATCTTGCTCTAAAACCAAAACGGAGCTATCTAGCAGTATGTTTGTCAATGTGTGTATTCAACTTCCAGAGGTAAACTGACGTGTGTTTGAAGCAGTTCAGAAACCCTTTCTTTGTAGAATGTAGAAACAGTCATTTCCAGCCCTAGAAACGCATGTAAGAGTTAGCAGTAAGAATGCGTTTAAAACACAGAAAACCCGCTTCTTACAAACTCATCTGCTGTGTGTTGGTTCCTTTTAGGAAGTTGCATCTATGTTTAGATTCAGCGAAGTAGAAACACGTTTCTTCTAAAAGCTCCGTTTGGACATTCTAGAGTGCATGGGAGAACATGCTGTAAAGAGAAAATCTTGCTCTAAAACCAAAACGGATATATCTAGCAGAATGGTTCTCAATGTGTGTATTCAACTTCCAGAGTTAAACTGATGTGTGTTTGCAGCAGTTCAGAAACCCTTTCTTTGGAGAATGCAGAAAAAGTCATTTCCAGCCCTAGAGACGCGTATAAGTGTTAGCAGTATTAATGCGTTTAAAACACAGAAGACCCGTGTCTTACATACTCATCTGCTGTGTGTTGGTTTCTTTTAGGAAGTTGCATCTATATTTACATTCAGCGAGGTAGAAACACGTTTCTTCTAAAAGCTGCGTTTGGACATTCCAGAGTGCATGGGAGAACATGCTGTAAAGAGAAAATCTTGCTCTAAAACCAAAACGGAGCTATCTAGCAGTATGTTTGTCAATGTCTATATTCAACTTCCAGAGATAAACTGATGTGTGTTTGAAGCAGTTCAGAAACCCTTTCTTTGGAGAATGTAGAAACAGTCATTTCCAGCCCTAGAAACGCATGTCAGAGTTAGCAGTAAGAATGCGTTTAAAACACAGAAAACCCGCTTCTTACAAACTCATCTGCTGTGTGTTGGTTCCTTTTAGGAAGTTGCATCTATGTTTAGATTCAGCGAGGTAGAAACACTTTTCTTCTAAAAGCTGCGTTTGGACATTCTAGAGTGCATGGGAGAACATGCTGTAAAGAGAAAATCTTTCTCTAAAAAAAAAACGGAGCTATCTAGCAGTATGTTTGTCAATGTGTGTATTCAACTTTCAGAGTTAAACTGATGTGTGTTTGCAGCAGTTCAGAAACCCTTTCTTTGGAGAATGTAGAAACAGTCATTTCCAGCCCTAGAAACGCATGTAAGAGTTAGCAGTAAGAATGGGTTTAAAACACAGAAAACCCGCTACTTACAAACTTATCTGTTGTGTGTTGGTTCCTTTTAGGAAGTTGCATTTATGTTTAGATTCAGCGAGGTAGAAACACGTTTCTTCTAAAAGCTGCGTTTGGACATTCCAGAATGCATTGGAGACCAGGCTGTAAAGAGAAAAACCTTGCTCTAAAACCAAAACGGAGCTATCTAGCAGAATGTTTGTCAATGTGTGTATTCAACTTCCAGAGTTAAACTGATGTGTGATTGCAGCAGTTCAGAAACCCTTTCTTTGGAGAATGTAGAAACTGTCATTTCCAGCCCTAGAAACGCATGTAAGAGTTAGCAGTAAGAATGGGTTTAAAACACAGAAAACCCGCTTCTTACAAACTCATCTGCTGTGTGTTGGTTCCTTTTAGGAAGTTGCATCTATGTTTAGATTCAGCGAGGTAGAAACACGTTTCTTCTAAAAGCTGCGTTTGGACATTCCAGAGTGCATGGGAGAACATGCTGTAAAGAGAAATACCTTGCTCTAAAACCAAAACGAAGCTATCTAGCAGAATGTTTGTCAATGTGTTTATTCCACTTCCAGAGTTAAACTGATGTGTGTTTGCAGCCGTTCAGAAATCCTTTCTTTGGAGAATGTAGAAAAAGTCTATTCCAGCCCTAGAGACGCATATAAGAGTTAGCAGTATTAATGCGTTTAAAACACAGAAGTCCCGCTTCTTACAATCTAATCTGCTGTGTGTCGGTTTCTTTCAGGAAGATGCATCTATGTTTAGATTCAGCGAGGTAGAAACAGGTTTCTTCTAAAAGCTGCGTTTGGACATTCCAGAGTGCATGGGAGAACATGCTGTAAAGAGAAAATCTTGCTCTAAAACCAAAACGGAGCTATCTAGCAGTATGTTTGTCAATGTGTGTATTCAACTTTCAGAGTTAAACTGATGTGTGTTTGCAGCAGTTCAGAAACCCTTTCTTTGGAGAATGTAGAAACAGTCATTTCCAGCCCTAGAAACGCATGTCAGAGTTAGCAGTAAGAATGCGTTTAAAACACAGAAAACCCGCTTCTTACAAACTCATCTGCTGTGTGTTGGTTCCTCTTAGGAAGTTGCATCTATGTTTAGATTCAGCGAGGTAGAAACACATTTCTTCTAAAAGCTGCGTTTGGACATTCCAGAATGCATTGGAGACCTGGCTGTAAAGAGAAAAACCTTGCTCTAAAACAAAAACGGATCTATCTAGCAGAATGTTTTCATATGTCTATATTCAACTTCCAGAGTTAAACTGATGTGTGTTTGCAGCAGTTCAGAAACCCTTTCTTTGGAGAATGTAGAAACAGTCATTTCCAGCCCTAGAAACGCATGTAAGAGTTAGCAGTAAGAATGCGTTTAAAACACAGAAAACCCGCTTCTTACAAACTCATCTGCTGTGTGTTGGTTCCTTTTAGGAAGTTGCATCTATGTTTAGATTCAGCGAGGTAGAAACACGTTTCTTCTAAAAGCTGCGTTTGGACATTCCAGAGTGCATGGGAGAACATGCTGTAAAGAGAAAATCTTGCTCTAAAACCAAAACGGAGCTATCTAGCAGTGTGTTTGTCAATGTGTGTATTCAACTTTGAGAGTTAAACTGATGTGTGTTTGCAGCAGTTCAGAAACCCTTTCTTTGGAGAATGTAGAAACAGTCATTTCCAGCCCTAGAAACGCATGTAAGAGTTAGCAGTAAGAATGCGTTTAAAACACAGATAACCCGCTTCTTACAAACTCATCTGCTGTGTGTTGGTTCCTTTTAGGAAGTTGCATCTGTGTTTAGATTCAGCGAGGTAGAAACACGTCTCTTCTAAAAGCTGCGTTTGGACATTACAGAGTGCATGGGAGAACATTCTGTAAAGAGAAAATCTTGCTCTAAAACAAAAACGGAGCTATCTAGCAGTATGTTTGTCAATGTGTGTATTCAACTTCCAGAGTTAAACTGATGTGTGTTTGCAGCAGTTCAGAAACCATTTCTTTGGAGAATTAGAAACAGTCATTTCCAGCACTAGAAACGCATGTAAGAGTTAGCAGTAAGAATGCGTTTAAAACACAGAAAACCCGCTTCTTACAAACACATCTGCTGTGTGTTGGTTCCTTTTAGGAAGTTGCATCTATGTTTAGATTCAGCGAGGTAGAAACACGTTTCTTCTAAAAGCTGCGTTTGGACATTCCAGAGATGATGGGAGAACATGCTGTAAAGAGAAAATCTTGCTCTAAAACCAAAACGGAGCTATCTAGCAGTATGTTTTTCAATGTGTGTATTCAACTTCCAGAGGTAAACTGACGTGTGTTTGAAGCAGTTCAGAAACCCTTTCTTTGTAGAATGTAGAAACAGTCATTTCCAGCCCTAGAAACGCATGTAAGAGTTAGCAGTAAGAATGCGTTTAAAACACAGAAAACCCGCTTCTTACAAACTCATCTGCTGTGTGTTGGTTCCTTTTAGGAAGTTGCATCTATGTTTAGATTCAGCGAGGTAGAAACACGTTTCTTCCAAAAGCTGCGTTTGGACATTCCAGAGTGCATGGGAGAATATGCTGTAAAGAGAAATACCTTGCTCTTAAACCAAAACGAAGCTATCTAGCAGAATGTTTGTCAATGTGTTTATTCCACTTCCAGAGTTAAACTGATGTGTGTTTGCAGCAGTTCAGAAACCCTTTCTTTGGAGAATGTAGAAAAAGTAATTTCCAGCCCTAGAGACGCATATAAGTGTTAGCAGTATTAATGCGTTTAAAACACAGAAGACCCGCTTCTTACAAACTAATCTGCTGTGTGTTGGTTTCTTTTAGGAAGATGCATCTATGTTTAGATTCAGCGAGGTAGAAACAGGTTTCTTCTAAAAGCTGCGTTTGGACATTCCAGAGTGCATGGGAGAACATGCTGTAAAGAGAAAATCTTGCTCTAAAACCAAAACGGAGCTATCTAGCAGTATGTTTGTCAATGTGTGTATTCAACTTTCAGAGTTAAACTGATGTGTGTTTGCAGCAGTTCAGAAACCCTTTCTTTGGACAATGTAGAAACAGTCATTTCCAGCCCTAGAAACGCATGTAAGAGCAGTAAGAATGCGTTTAAAACACAGAAAACTCTCTTCTTACAAACTCATCTGCTGTGTGTTGGTTCCTTTTAGGAAGTTGCATCTATGTTTAGATTCAGCGACGTAGAAACACGTTTTTTCTAAAAGCTGCGTTTGGACATTACAGAGTGCATTGGAGAACAGGCTGTAAAGAGAAAAACCTTGCTCTAAAACCAAAACGGAGCTATCTAGCAGAATGTTTGTCAATGTGTGTATTCAACTTCCAGAGTTAAACTGATGTGTGTTTGCAGCAGTTCAGAAACCCTTTCTTTGGAGAATTTAGAAACAGTCATTTCCAGCCCTAGAAACGCATGTCAGAGTTAGCAGTAAGAATGCGTTTAAAACACAGAAAACCCGCTTCTTACAAACTCATCTGCTGTGTGTTGGTTCCTTTTAGGAAGTTGCATCTATGTTTAGATTCAGCGAGGTAGAAACACGTTTCTTCTAAAAGCTGCGTTTGGACATTCCAGAATGCATTGGAGACCTGGCTGTAAAGAGAAAAACCTTGCTCTAAAACAAAAACGGATCTATCTAGCAGAATGTTTTCATATGTCTATATTCAACTTCCAGAGTTAAACTGATGTGTGTTTGCAGCAGTTCAGAAACCCTTTCTTTGGAGAATGTAGAAACAGTCATTTCCAGCCCTAGAAACGCATGTAAGAGTTAGCAGTAAGAATGCGTTTAAAACACAGAAAACCCGCTTCTTACAAACTCATCTGCTGTGTGTTGGTTCCTTTTAGGAAGTTGCATCTATGTTTAGATTCAGCGAGGTAGAAACACGTTTCTTCTGAAAGCTGCATTTGGACATTCCGGAGTGCATTGGAGAAGAGGCTGTAAAGAGAAAAGCCTTGCTCTAAAACAAAAACGGAGCTATGTAGCAGAATGTTTTTCAATGTCTGTATTCAACTTCCAGAGTTAAACTGATGTGTGTTTGCAGCAGTTCAGAAACCCTTTCTTTGGAGAATGTAGAAACAGTCATTTCCAGCCCTAGAAACGCATGTAAGAGTTAGCAGTAAGAATGCGTTTAAAACACAGAAAACCCGCTTCTTACAAACTCATCTGCTGTGTGTTGGTTCCTTTTAGGAAGTTGCATCTATGTTTAGATTCAGCGAGGTAGAAACACGTTTCTTCTAAAAGCTCCGTTTGGACATTCTAGAGTGCATGGGAGAACATGCTGTAAAGAGAAAATCTTGCTCTAAAACCAAAACGGAGCTATCTAGCAGTATGTTTGTCAATGTGTGTATTCAACTTCCAGAGGTAAACTGACGTGTGTTTGAAGCAGTTCAGTAACCCTTTCTTTGTAGAATGTAGAAACAGTCATTTCCAGCCCTAGAAACGCATGTAAGAGTTAGCAGTAAGAATGCGTTTAAAACACAGAAAACCCGCTTCTTACAAACTCATCTGCTGTGTGTTGGTTCCTTTTAGGAAGTTGCATCTATGTTTAGATTCAGCGAAGTAGAAACACGTTTCTTCTAAAAGCTCCGTTTGGACATTCTAGAGTGCATGGGAGAACATGCTGTAAAGAGAAAATCTTGCTCTAAAACCAAAACGGATATATCTAGCAGAATGGTTCTCAATGTGTGTATTCAACTTCCAGAGTTAAACTGATGTGTGTTTGCAGCAGTTCAGAAACCCTTTCTTTGGAGAATGCAGAAAAAGTCATTTCCAGCCCTAGAGACGCGTATAAGTGTTAGCAGTATTAATGCGTTTAAAACACAGAAGACCCGTGTCTTACATACTCATCTGCTGTGTGTTGGTTTCTTTTAGGAAGTTGCATCTATATTTACATTCAGCAAGGTAGAAACACGTTTCTTCTAAAAGCTGCGTTTGGACATTCCAGAGTGCATGGGAGAACATGCTGTAAAGAGAAAATCTTGCTCTAAAACCAAAACGGAGCTATCTAGCAGTAT
This sequence comes from Saimiri boliviensis, assembly GCF_048565385.1. Taxonomy (NCBI): domain Eukaryota; kingdom Metazoa; phylum Chordata; class Mammalia; order Primates; family Cebidae; genus Saimiri; species Saimiri boliviensis. Next base: position 28,878,780 of record NC_133454.1, on the reverse strand, counting down.
GTTTGTCAATGTGTGTATTCAACTTCCAGAGATAAACTGATGTGTGTTTGAAGCAGTTCAGAAACCCTTTCTTTGGAGAATGTAGAAACAGTCATTTCCAGCCCTAGAAACGCATGTCAGAGTTAGCAGTAAGAATGCGTTTAAAACACAGAAAACCCGCTTCTTACAAACTCATCTGCTGTGTGTTGGTTCCTTTTAGGAAGTTGCATCTATGTTTAGATTCAGCGAGGTAGAAACACGTTTCTTCTAAAAGCTGCGTTTGGACATTCTAGAGTGCATGGGAGAACATGCTGTAAAGAGAAAATCTTTCTCTAAAACCAAAACGGAGCTATCTAGCAGTATGTTTGTCAATGTGTGTATTCAACTTTCAGAGTTAAACTGATGTGTGTTTGCAGCAGTTCAGAAACCCTTTCTTTGGAGAATGTAGAAACAGTCATTTCCAGCCCTAGAAACGCATGTAAGAGTTAGCAGTAAGAATGGGTTTAAAACACAGAAAACCCGCTACTTACAAACTTATCTGTTGTGTGTTGGTTCCTTTTAGGAAGTTGCATTTATGTTTAGATTCAGCGAGGTAGAAACACGTTTCTTCTAAAAGCTGCGTTTGGACATTCCAGAATGCATTGGAGACCAGGCTGTAAAGAGAAAAACCTTGCTCTAAAACCAAAACGGAGCTATCTAGCAGAATGTTTGTCAATGTGTGTATTCAACTTCCAGAGTTAAACTGATGTGTGATTGGAGCAGTTCAGAAACCCTTTCTTTGGAGAATGTAGAAACTGTAATTTCCAGCCCTAGAAACGCATGTAAGAGTTAGCAGTAAGAATGGGTTTAAAACACAGAAAACCCGCTTCTTACAAACTCATCTGCTGTGTGTTGGTTCCTTTTAGGAAGTTGCATCTATGTTTAGATTCAGCGAGGTAGAAACACGTTTCTTCTAAAAGCTGCGTTTGGACATTCCAGAGTGCATGGGAGAACATGCTGTAAAGAGAAATACCTTGCTCTAAAACCAAAACGAAGCTATCTAGCAGAATGTTTGTCAATGTGTTTATTCCACTTCCAGAGTTAAACTGATGTGTGTTTGCAGCAGTTCAGAAATCCTTTCTTTGGAGAATGTAGAAAAAGTCTATTCCAGCCCTAGAGACGCATATAAGAGTTAGCAGTATTAATGCGTCTAAAACACAGAAGACCCGCTTCTTACAAACTAATCTGCTGTGTGTCGGTTTCTTTCAGGAAGATGCATCTATGTTTAGATTCAGCGAGGTAGAAACAGGTTTCTTCTAAAAGCTGCGTTTGGACATTCCAGAGTGCATGGGAGAACATGCTGTAAAGAGAAAATCTTGCTCTAAAACCAAAACGGAGCTATCTAGCAGTATGTTTGTCAATGTGTGTATTCAACTTTCAGAGTTAAACTGATGTGTGTTTGCAGCAGTTCAGAAACCCTTTCTTTGGAGAATGTAGAAACAGTCATTTCCAGCCCTAGAAACGCATGTCAGAGTTAGCAGTAAGAATGCGTTTAAAACACAGAAAACCCGCTTCTTACAAACTCATCTGCTGTGTGTTGGTTCCTTTTAGGAAGTTGCATCTATGTTTAGATTCAGCGAGGTAGAAACACATTTCTTTTAAAAGCTGCGTTTGGACATTCCAGAATGCATTGGAGACCTGGCTGTAAAGAGAAAAACCTTGCTCTAAAACAAAAACGGATCTATCTAGCAGAATGTTTTCATATGTCTATATTCAACTTCCAGAGTTAAACTGATGTGTGTTTGCAGCAGTTCAGAAACCCTTTCTTTGGAGAATGTAGAAACAGTCATTTCCAGCCCTAGAAACGCATGTAAGAGTTAGCAGTAAGAATGCGTTTAAAACACAGAAAACCCGCTTCTTACAAACTCATCTGCTGTGTGTTGGTTCCTTTTAGGAAGTTGCATCTATGTTTAGATTCAGCGAGGTAGAAACACGTTTCTTCTGAAAGCTGCATTTGGACATTCCGGAGTGCATTGGAGAAGAGGCTGTAAAGAGAAAAACCTTGCTCTAAAACAAAAACGGAGCTATGTAGCAGAATGTTTTTCAATGTCTATATTCACCTTCCAGAGTTAAACTGATGTGTGTTTGCAGCAGTTCAGAAACCCTTTCTTTGGAGAATGTAGAAACAGTCATTTCCAGCCCTAGAAACGCATGTAAGAGTTAGCAGTAAGAATGCGTTTAAAACACAGAAAACCCGCTTCTTACAAACTCATCTGCTGTGTGTTGGTTCCTTTTAGGAAGTTGCATCTATGTTTAGATTCAGCGAGGTAGAAACACGTTTCTTCTAAAAGCTGCGTTTGGACATTCCAGAATGCATTGGAGACCAGGCTGTAAAGAGAAATACCTTGCTCTAAAACCAAAACGGAGATATCTAGCAGAATGGTTCTCAATGTGTGTATTCAACTTCCAGAGTTAAACTGATGTGTGTTTGAAGCAGTTCAGAAACCCTTTCTTTGGAGAATGCAGAAAAAGTCATTTCCAGCCCTAGAGACGCGTATAAGTGTTAGCAGTATTAATGCGTTTAAAACACAGAAGACCCGTTTCTTACATACTCATCTGCTGTGTGTTGGTTTCTTTTAGGAAGTTGCATCTATATTTACATTCAGCGAGGTAGAAACACGTTTCTTCTAAAAGCTGCGTTTGGACATTCCAGAGTGCATGGGAGAACATGCTGTAAAGAGAAAATCTTGCTCTAAAACCAAAACGGAGCTATCTAGCAGTATGTTTGTCAATGTGTGTATTCAACTTCCAGAGATAAACTGATGTGTGTTTGAAGCAGTTCAGAAACCCTTTCTTTGGAGAATGTAGAAACAGTCATTTCCAGCCCTAGAAACGCATGTCAGAGTTAGCAGTAAGAATGCGTTGAAAACACAGAAAACCCGCTTCTTACAAACTCATCTGCTGTGTGTTGGTTCCTTTTAGGAAGTTGCATCTATGTTTAGATTCAGCGAGGTAGAAACACGTTTCTTCTAAAAGCTGCGTTTGGACATTCTAGAGTGCATGGGAGAACATGCTGTAAAGAGAAAATCTTTCTCTAAAACCAAAACGGAGCTATCTAGCAGTATGTTTGTCAATGTGTGTATTCAACTTTCAGAGTTAAACTGATGTGTGTTTGCAGCAGTTCAGAAACCCTTTCTTTGGAGAATGTAGAAACAGTCATTTCCAGCCCTAGAAACGCATGTAAGAGTTAGCAGTAAGAATGGGTTTAAAACACAGAAAACCCGCTACTTACAAACTTATCTGTTGTGTGTTGGTTCCTTTTAGGAAGTTGCATTTATGTTTAGATTCAGCGACGTAGAAACACGTTTTTTCTAAAAGCTGCGTTTGGACATTACAGAGTGCATTGGAGAACAGGCTGTAAAGAGAAAAACCTTGCTCTAAAACCAAAACGGAGCTATCTAGCAGAATGTTTGTCAATGTGTGTATTCAACTTCCAGAGTTAAACTGATGTGTGTTTGCAGCAGTTCAGAAACCCTTTCTTTGGAGAATGTAGAAACAGTCATTTCCAGCCCTAGAAACGCATGTCAGAGTTAGCAGTAAGAATGCGTTTAAAACACAGAAAACCCCCTTCTTACAAACTCATCTCCTGTGTGTTGGTTCCTTTTAGGAAGTTGCATCTATGTTTAGATTCAGCGAGGTAGAAACACGTTTCTTCTAAAAGCTGCGTTTGGACATTCCAGAGTGCATGGGAGAACATGCTGTAAAGAGAAAATCTTGCTCTAAAACCAAAACGGAGCTATCTAGCAGTGTGTTTGTCAATGTGTGAATTCAACTTTGAGAGTTAAACTGATGTGTGTTTGCAGCAGTTCAGAAACCCTTTCTTTGGAGAATGTAGAAACACTCATTTCCAGCCCTAGAAACGCATGTAAGAGTTAGCAGTAAGAATGCGTTTAAAACACAGAAAACCCGCTTCTTACAAACTCATCTGCTGTGTGTTGGTTCGTTTTAGGAAGTTTCATCTATGTTTAGATTCAGCGAGGTAGAAACACGTTTCTTCTAAAAGCTGCGTTTGGACATTCCAGAATGCATTGGAGACCTGGCTGTAAAGAGAAAAACCTTGCTCTAAAACAAAAACGGAGCTATGTAGCAGAATGTTTTTCAATGTCTATATTCAACTTCCAGAGTTAAACTGATGTGTGTTTGCAGCAGTTCAGAAACCCTTTCTTTGGAGAATGTAGAAACAGTCATTTCCAGCCCTAGAAACGCATGTAAGAGTTAGCAGTAAGAATGCGTTTAAAACACAGAAAACCCGCTTCTTACAAACTCATCTGCTGTGTGTTGGTTCCTTTTAGGAAGTTGCATCTATGTTTAGATTCAGCGAGGTAGAAACACGTCTCTTCTAAAAGCTGCGTTTGGACATTACAGAGTGCATGGGAGAACATTCTGTAAAGAGAAAATCTTTCTCTAAAACAAAAACGGAGCTATCTAGCAGTATGTTTGTCAATGTGTGTATTCAACTTCCAGAGTTAAACTGATGTGTGTTTGCAGCAGTTCAGAAACCATTTCTTTGGAGAATGTAGAAACAGTCATTTCCAGCCCTAGAAACGCATGTAAGAGTTAGAAGTAAGAATGCGTTTAAAACACAGAAAACCCGCTTCTTACAAACACATCTGCTGTGTGTTGGTTCCTATTAGGAAGTTGCATCTATGTTTAGATTCAGCGAGGTAGAAACACGTTTCTTCTAAAAGCTGCGTTTGGACGTTCCAGAGATGATGGGAGAACATGCTGTAAAGAGAAAATCTTCCTCTAAAACCAAAACGGAGCTATCTAGCAGTATGTTTTTCAATGTGTGTATTCAACTTCCAGAGGTAAACTGACGTGTGTTTGAAGCAGTTCAGAAACCCTTTCTTTGTAGAATGTAGAAACAGTCATTTCCAGCCCTAGAAACGCATGTAAGAGTTAGCAGTAAGAATGCGTTTAAAACACAGAAAACCCGCTTCTTACAAACTCATCTGCTGTGTGTTGGTTCCTTTTAGGAAGTTGCATCTATGTTTAGATTCAGCGAGGTAGAAACACGTTTCTTCTAAAAGCTGCGTTTGGACCTTCCAGAATGCATTGGAGACCAGGCTGTAAAGAGAAAAACCTTGCTCTAAAACCGAAACGGAGCTATCTAGCAAAATGTTTGTCAATGTGTGTATTCAACTTCCAGAGTTAAACTGATGTGTGTTTGCAGCAGTTCAGAAACCCTTTCTTTGGAGAATGTAGAAACAGTCATTTCCAGCCCTAGAAACGCATGTAAGAGTTAGCAGTAAGAATGCGTTTAAAACACAGAAAACCCGCTTCTTACAAACTCATCTGCTGTGTGTTGGTTCCTTTTAGGAAGTTGCATCTATGTTTAGATTCAGCGAGGTAGAAACACGTTTCTTCTAAAAGCTGCGTTTGGACATTCCAGAATGCATTGGAGACCAGGCTGTAAAGAGAAATACCTTGCTCTAAAACCAAAACGGAGATATCTAGCAGAATGGTTCTCAATGTGTGTATTCAACTTCCAGAGTTAAACTGATGTGTGTTTGCAGCAGTTCAGAAACCCTTTCTTTGGAGAATGCAGAAAAAGTCATTTCCAGCCCTAGAGACGCGTATAAGTGTTAGCAGTATTAATGCGTTTAAAACACAGAAGACCCGTTTCTTACATACTCATCTGCTGTGTGTTGGTTTCTTTTAGGAAGTTGCATCTATATTTACATTCAGCGAGGTAGAAACACGTTTCTTCTAAAAGCTGCGTTTGGACATTCCAGAGTGCATGGGAGAACATGCTGTAAAGAGAAAATCTTGCTCTAAAACCAAAACGGAGCTATCTAGCAGTATGTTTGTCAATGTGTGTATTCAACTTCCAGAGATAAACTGATGTGTGTTTGAAGCAGTTCAGAAACCCTTTCTTTGGAGAATGTAGAAACAGTCATTTCCAGCCCTAGAAACGCATGTCAGAGTTAGCAGTAAGAATGCGTTGAAAACACAGAAAACCCGCTTCTTACAAACTCATCTGCTGTGTGTTGGTTCCTTTTAGGAAGTTGCATCTATGTTTAGATTCAGCGAGGTAGAAACACGTTTCTTCTAAAAGCTGCGTTTGGACATTCTAGAGTGCATGGGAGAACATGCTGTAAAGAGAAAATCTTTCTCTAAAACCAAAACGGAGCTATCTAGCAGTATGTTTGTCAATGTGTGTATTCAACTTTCAGAGTTAAACTGATGTGTGTTTGAAGCAGTTCAGAAACCCTTTCTTTGGAGAATGTAGAAACAGTCATTTCCAGCCCTAGAAACGCATGTAAGAGTTAGCAGTAAGAATGGGTTTAAAACACAGAAAACCCGCTACTTACAAACTTATCTGTTGTGTGTTGGTTCCTTTTAGGAAGTTGCATTTATGTTTAGATTCAGCGACGTAGAAACACGTTTTTTCTAAAAGCTGCGTTTGGACATTACAGAGTGCATTGGAGAACAGGCTGTAAAGAGAAAAACCTTGCTCTAAAACCAAAACGGAGCTATCTAGCAGAATGTTTGTCAATGTGTGTATTCAACTTCCAGAGTTAAACTGATGTGTGTTTGCAGCAGTTCAGAAACCCTTTCTTTGGAGAATGTAGAAACAGTCATTTCCAGCCCTAGAAACGCATGTCAGAGTTAGCAGTAAGAATGCGTTTAAAACACAGAAAACCCCCTTCTTACAAACTCATCTCCTGTGTGTTGGTTCCTTTTAGGAAGTTGCATCTATGTTTAGATTCAGCGAGGTAGAAACACGTTTCTTCTAAAAGCTGCGTTTGGACATTCCAGAGTGCATGGGAGAACATGCTGTAAAGAGAAAATCTTGCTCTAAAACCAAAACGGAGCTATCTAGCAGTGTGTTTGTCAATGTGTGAATTCAACTTTGAGAGTTAAACTGATGTGTGTTTGCAGCAGTTCAGAAACCCTTTCTTTGGAGAATGTAGAAACACTCATTTCCAGCCCTAGAAACGCATGTAAGAGTTAGCAGTAAGAATGCGTTTAAAACACAGAAAACCCGCTTCTTACAAACTCATCTGCTGTGTGTTGGTTCGTTTTAGGAAGTTTCATCTATGTTTAGATTCAGCGAGGTAGAAACACGTTTCTTCTAAAAGCTGCGTTTGGACATTCCAGAATGCATTGGAGACCTGGCTGTAAAGAGAAAAACCTTGCTCTAAAACAAAAACGGAGCTATGTAGCAGAATGTTTTTCAATGTCTATATTCAACTTCCAGAGTTAAACTGATGTGTGTTTGCAGCAGTTCAGAAACCCTTTCTTTGGAGAATGTAGAAACAGTCATTTCCAGCCCTAGAAACGCATGTAAGAGTTAGCAGTAAGAATGCGTTTAAAACACAGAAAACCCGCTTCTTACAAACTCATCTGCTGTGTGTTGGTTCCTTTTAGGAAGTTGCATCTATGTTTAGATTCAGCGAGGTAGAAACACGTCTCTTCTAAAAGCTGCGTTTGGACATTACAGAGTGCATGGGAGAACATTCTGTAAAGAGAAAATCTTTCTCTAAAACAAAAACGGAGCTATCTAGCAGTATGTTTGTCAATGTGTGTATTCAACTTCCAGAGTTAAACTGATGTGTGTTTGCAGCAGTTCAGAAACCATTTCTTTGGAGAATGTAGAAACAGTCATTTCCAGCCCTAGAAACGCATGTAAGAGTTAGAAGTAAGAATGCGTTTAAAACACAGAAAACCCGCTTCTTACAAACACATCTGCTGTGTGTTGGTTCCTATTAGGAAGTTGCATCTATGTTTAGATTCAGCGAGGTAGAAACACGTTTCTTCTAAAAGCTGCGTTTGGACGTTCCAGAGATGATGGGAGAACATGCTGTAAAGAGAAAATCTTCCTCTAAAACCAAAACGGAGCTATCTAGCAGTATGTTTTTCAATGTGTGTATTCAACTTCCAGAGGTAAACTGACGTGTGTTTGAAGCAGTTCAGAAACCCTTTCTTTGTAGAATGTAGAAACAGTCATTTCCAGCCCTAGAAACGCATGTAAGAGTTAGCAGTAAGAATGCGTTTAAAACACAGAAAACCCGCTTCTTACAAACTCATCTGCTGTGTGTTGGTTCCTTTTAGGAAGTTGCATCTATGTTTAGATTCAGCGAGGTAGAAACACGTTTCTTCTAAAAGCTGCGTTTGGACCTTCCAGAATGCATTGGAGACCAGGCTGTAAAGAGAAAAACCTTGCTCTAAAACCGAAACGGAGCTATCTAGCAAAATGTTTGTCAATGTGTGTATTCAACTTCCAGAGTTAAACTGATGTGTGTTTGCAGCAGTTCAGAAACCCTTTCTTTGGAGAATGTAGAAACAGTCATTTCCCGCCCTAGAAACGCATGTAAGAGTTAGCAGTAAGAATGCGTTTAAAACACAGAAAACCCGCTTCTTACAAACTCATCTGCTGTGTGTTGGTTCCTTTTAGGAAGTTGCATCTATGTTTAGATTCAGCGAGGTAGAAACACGTTACTTCTAAAAGCTGCGTTTGGACATTCTAGAGTGCATGGGAGAACATGCTGTAAAGAGAAAATCTTGCTCTAAAACCAAAACGGAGCTATCTAGCAGTATGTTTGTTAATGTGTATATTCAACTTTCAGAGTTAAACTGATGTGTGTTTGCAACAGTTCAGAAACCCTTTCTTTGGAGAATGTAGAAACAGTCATTTCCAGCCCTAGAAACGCATGTAAGAGTTAGCAGTAAGAATGCGTTTAAAACACAGAAAACCCGCTTCTTACAAACTCATCTGCTGTGTGTTGGTTCCTTTGTAGGAAGTTGCATCTATGTTTAGATTCAGCGAGGTAGAAACACGTTTCTTCTAAAAGCTGCGTTTGGACATTCCAGAGATGATGGGAGAACATGCTGTAAAGAGAAAATCTTGCTCTAAAACCAAAACGGAGCTATCTAGCAGTATGTTTTTCAATGTGTGTATTCGACTTCCAGAGGTAAACTGATGTGTGTTTGAAGCAGTTCAGAAACCCTTTCTTTGTAGAATGTAGAAACAGTCATTTCCAGCCCTAGAAACGCATGTAAGACTTAGCAGTAAGAATGCGTTTAAAACACAGAAAACCCGCTTCTTACAAACTCATCTGCTGTGTGTTGGTTCCTTTTAGGAAGTTGCATCTATGTTTAGATTCAGCGAGGTAGAAACACGTTTCTTCTAAAAGCTGCGTTTGTACATTCCAGAGTGCATTGGAGAACAGGCTGTAAAGAGAAATACCTTGCTCTAAAACCAAAACGGAGCTATTTGGCAGAATGTTTGTCAATGTGTGTATTCAACTTCCAGAGTTAAACTGATGTGTGTTTGCAGCAGTTCAGAAACCCTTTCTTTGGAGAATGTAGAAACAGTCATTTCCAGCCCTAGAAACGCATGTAAGAGTTAGCAGTAAGAATGCGTTTAAAACACAGAAAACCCGCTTCTAACAAACTCATCTGCTGTGTGTTGGTTCCTTTTAGGAAGTTGCATCTATGTTTAGATTCAGCGAGGTAGAAACACGTTTCTTCTAAAAGCTGCGTTTGTACATTCCAGAGTGCATTGGAGAACAGGCTGTAAAGAGAAATACCTTGCTCTAAAACCAAAACGGAGCTATCTAGCAGAATGGTTCTCAATGTGTGTATTCAACTTCCAGAGTTAAACTGATGTGTGTTTGCAGCAGTTCAGAAACCCTTTCTTTGGAGAATGCAGAAAAAGTCATTTCCAGCCCTAGAAACGCATGTCAGAGTTAGCAGTAAGAATGCGTTTAAAACACAGAAAACCCGCTTCTTACAAACTCATCTGCTGTGTGTTGGTTCCTTTTAGGAAGTTGCATCTATGTTTAGATTCAGCGAGGTAGAAACACGTCTCTTCTACAAGCTGCGTTTGGACATTACAGAGTGCATGGGAGAACATTCTGTAAAGAGAAAATCTTGCTCTAAAACAAAAACGGAGCTATCTAGCAGTATGTTTGCCAATGTGTGTATTCAACTTCCAGAGTTAAACTGATGTGTGTTTGCAGCAGTTCAGAAACCCTTTCTTTGGAGAATGTAGAAACAGTCATTTCCAGCCCTAGAAACGCATGTTAGAGTTAGAAGTAAGAATGCGTTTAAAACACAGAAAACCCGCTTCTTACAAACACATCTGCTGTGTGTTGGTTTCTTTTAGGAAGTTGCATCTATGTTTAGATTCAGCGAGATAGAAACACGTTTCTTCTAAAAGCTGCGTTTGGACATTCCAGAGATGATGGGAGAACATGCTGTAAAGAGAAAATCTTGCTCTAAAACCAAAACGGAGCTATCTAGCAGTATGTTTTTCAATGTGTGTATTCAACTTCCAGAGGTAAACTGATGTGTTTTTGAAGCAGTTCAGAAACCCTTTCTTTGTAGAATGTAGAAACAGTCATTTCCAGCCCTAGAAACGCATGTAAGAGTTAGCAGTAAGAATGCGTTTAAAACACAGAAAACCCGCTTCTTACAAACTCATCTGCTGTGTGTTGGTTCCTTTTATGAAGTTGCATCTATGTTTAGATTCAGCGAGGTAGAAACACGTTTCTTCTAAAAGCTGCATTTGGACATTCCAGAGTGCATTGGAGAACAGGTTGTAAAGAGAAATACCTTGCTCTAAAACCAAAACAAAGCTATCTAGCAGAATGTTTGTCAATGTGTGTATTCAACTTCCAGAGTTAAACTGATGTGTGTTTGCAGCAGTTCAGAAACCCTTTCTTTGGAGAATGCAGAAAAAGTCATTTCCAGCCCTAGAGACGCGTATAAGAGTTAGCAGTATTAATGCGTTTAAAACACAGAAGACCCGTTTCTTACAAACTCATCTGCTGTGTGTTGGTTTCTTTTAGGAAGTTGCATCTATATTTACATTCAGCGAGGTAGAAACACGTTTCTTCTAAAAGCTGCGTTTGGACATTCCAGAGTGCATGGGAGAACATGCTGTAAAGAGAAAATCTTGCTCTAAAACCAAAACGGAGCTATCTAGCAGTATGTTTGTCAATGTGTCTATTCAACTTCCAGAGATAAACTGATGTGTGTTTGAAGCAGTTCAGAAACCCTTTCTTTGGAGAATGTAGAAACAGTCATTTCCAGCCCTAGAAACGCATGTAAGAGTTAGCAGTAAGAATGCGTTTAAAACACAGAAAACCCGCTTCTTACAAACTCATCTGCTGTGTGTTGGTTCCTTTTAGGAAGTTGCATCTATGTTTAGATTCAGGGAGGTAGAAACACGTTTCTTCTAAAAGCTGCGTTTGGACATTCCAGAATGCATTGGAGACCAGGCTGTAAAGATAAAAACCTTGCTCTAAAACCAAAACGGAGCTATCTAGCAGAATGTTTGTCAATGAGTGTATTCAACTTCCAGAGTTAAACTGATGTGTGTTTGCAGCAGTTCAGAAACCCTTTCTTTGGAGAATGTAGAAACTGTAATTTCCAGCCCTAGAAACGCATGTAAGAGTTAGCAGTAAGAATGCGTTTAAAACACAGAAAACCCGCTTCTTACAAACTTATCTGCTGTGTGTTGGTTCCTTTTAGGAAGTTGCATCTATGTTTAGATTCAGCGAGGTAGAAACACGTTTCTTCTAAAAGCTGCGTTTGGACATTCCAGAGTGCATGGGAGAACATGCTGTAAAGAGAAATACCTTGCTCTAAAACCAAAACGAAGCTATCTAGCAGAATGTTTGTCAATGTGTTTATTCCACTTCCAGAGTTAAACTGATGTGTGTTTGCAGCAGTTCAGAAACCCTTTCTTTGGAGAATGTAGAAAAGTCATTTCCAGCCCTAGAAACGCATGTCAGAGTTAGCAGTAAGAATGCGTTTAAAACACAGAAAACCCGCTTCTTACAAACTCATCTGCTGTGTGTTGGTTCCTTTTAGGAAGTTGCATCTATGTTTAGATTCAGCGAGGTAGAAACACGTCTCTTCTAAAAGCTGCGTTTGGACATTACAGAGTGCATGGGAGAACATTCTGTAAAGAGAAAATCTTGCTCTAAAACAAAAACGGAGCTATCTAGCAGTATGTTTTTCAATGTGTGTATTCAACTTCCAGAGGTAAACTGATGTGTTTTTGAAGCAGTTCAGAAACCCTTTCTTTGTAGAATGTAGAAACAGTCATTTCCAGCCCTAGAAACGCATGTAAGAGTTAGCAGTAAGAATGCGTTTAAAACACAGAAAACCCGCTTCTTACAAACTCATCTGCTGTGTGTTGGTTCCTTTTAGGAAGTTGCATCTATGTTTAGATTCAGCGAGGTAGAAACACGTTTCTTCTAAAAGCTGCATTTGGACATTCCAGAGTGCATTGGAGAACAGGCTGTAAAGAGAAATACCTTGCTCTAAAACCAAAACGGAGCTATCTAGCAGAATGTTTGTCAATGTGTGTATTCAACTTCCAGAGTTAAACTGATGTGTGTTTGCAGCAGTTCAGAAACCCTTTCTTTGGAGAATGCAGAAAAAGTCATTTCCAGCCCTAGAGACGCGTATAAGAGTTAGCAGTATTAATGCGTTTAAAACACAGAAGACCCGTTTCTTACAAACTCATCTGCTGTGTGTTGGTTTCTTTTAGGAAGTTGCATCTATATTTACATTCAGCGAGGTAGAAACACGTTTCTTCTAAAAGCTGCGTTTGGACATTCCAGAGTGCATGGGAGAACATGCTGTAAAGAGAAAATCTTGCTCTAAAACCAAAACGGAGCTATCTAGCAGTATGTTTGTCAATGTGTGTATTCAACTTCCAGAGATAAACTGATGTGTGTTTGAAGCAGTTCAGAAACCCTTTCTTTGTAGAATGTAGAAACAGTCATTTCCAGCCCTAGAAACGCATGTAAGAGTTAGCAGTAAGAATGCGTTTAAAACACAGAAAACCCGCTTCTTACAAACTCATCTGCTGTGTGTTGGTTCCTTTTAGGAAGTTGCATCTATGTTTAGATTCAGGGAGGTAGAAACACGTTTCTTCTAAAAGCTGCGTTTGGACATTCCAGAATGCATTGGAGACCAGGCTGTAAAGAGAAAAACCTTGCTCTAAAACCAAAACGGAGCTATCTAGCAGAATGTTTGTCAATGAGTGTATTCAACTTCCAGAGTTAAACTGATGTGTGATTGCAGCAGTTCAGAAACCCTTTCTTTGGAGAATGTAGAAACTGTAATTTCCAGCCCTAGAAACGCATGTAAGAGTTAGCAGTAAGAATGCGTTTAAAACACAGAAAACCCGCTTCTTACAAACTTATCTGCTGTGTGTTGGTTCCTTTTAGGAAGTTGCATCTATGTTTAGATTCAGCGAGGTAGAAACACGTTTCTTCTAAAAGCTGCGTTTGGACATTCCAGAGTGCATGGGAGAACATGCTGTAAAGAGAAATACCTTGCTCTAAAACCAAAACGAAGCTATCTAGCAGAATGTTTGTCAATGTGTTTATTCCACTTCCAGAGTTAAACTGATGTGTGTTTGCAGCAGTTCAGAAACCCTTTCTTTGGAGAATGTAGAAAAGTCATTTCCAGCCCTAGAAACGCATGTCAGAGTTAGCAGTAAGAATGCGTTTAAAACACAGAAAACCCGCTTCTTACAAACTCATCTGCTGTGTGTTGGTTCCTTTTAGGAAGTTGCATCTATGTTTAGATTCAGCGAGGTAGAAACACGTCTCTTCTAAAAGCTGCGTTTGGACATTACACGGTGCATGGGAGAACATTCTGTAAAGAGAAAATCTTGCTCTAAAACAAAAACGGAGCTATCTAGCAGTATGTTTGTCAATGTGTGTATTCAACTTCCAGAGTTAAACTGATGTGTGTTTGCAGCAGTTCAGAAACCCTTTCTTTGGAGAATGTAGAAACAGTCATTTCCAGCCCTAGAAACGCATGTAAGAGTTAGAAGTAAGAATGCGTTTAAAAGACAGAAAACCCGCTTCTTACAAACACATTTGCTGTGTGTTGGTTCCTTTTAGGAAGTTGCATCTATGTTTAGATTCAGCGAGGTAGAAACACGTTTCTTATAAAAGCTGCGTTTGGACATTCCAGAGTGCATTGGAGAACAGGCTGTAAAGAGAAATACCTTGCTCTAAAACCAAAACGGAGCTATCTAGCAGAATGGTTCTCAATGTGTGTATTCAACTTCCAGAGTTAAACTGATGTGTGTTTGCAGCAGTTCAGAAACCCTTTCTTTGGAGAATGCAGAAAAAGTCATTTCCAGCCCTAGAGACGCATATAAGAGTTAGCAGTATTAATGCGTTTAAAACCCAGAAGACCCGTTTCTTACAAACTCATCTGCTGTGTGTTGGTTTCTTTTAGGAAGTTGCATCTATGTTTAGATTCAGCGAGGTAGAAACACGTTTCTTCTAAAAGCTGCGTTTGGACTTTCCAGAGTGCATGGGAGAACATGCTGTAAAGAGAAAATCTTGCTCTAAAACCAAAACGAAGCTATCTACCAGTATGTTTGTCAATGTGTATATTCAACTTTCAGAGTTAAACTGATGTGTGTTTGCAGCAGTTCAGAAACCCTTTCTTTGGAGAATTTAGAAACAGTCATTTCCAGCCCTAGAAACGCATGTCAGAGTTAGCAGTAAGAATGCGTTTAAAACACAGAAAACCCGCTTCTTACAAACTCATCTCCTGTGTGTTGGTTCCTTTTAGGAAGTTGCATCTATGTTTAGATTCAGCGAGGTAGAAACACGTTTCTTCTAAAAGCTGCGTTTGGACATTCCAGAGTGCATGGGAGAACATGCTGTAAAGAGAAAATCTTGCTCTAAAACCAAAACGGAGCTATCTAGCAGTGTGTTTGTCAATGTGTGAATTCAACTTTGAGAGTTAAACTGATGTGTGTTTGCAGCAGTTCAGAAACCCTTTCTTTGGAGAATGTAGAAACTGTCATTTCCAGCCCTAGAAACGCATGTAAGAGTTAGCAGTAAGAATGCGTTTAAAACACAGAAAACCCGCTTCTTACAAACTCATCTGCTGTGTGTTGGTTCCTTTTAGGAAGTTGCATCTATGTTTAGATTCAGCGAGGTAGAAACACGTTTCTTCTAAAAGCTGCGTTTGGACATTCCAGAATGCATTGGAGACCTGGCTGTAAAGAGAAAAACCTTGCTCTAAAACAAAAACGGAGCTATGTAGCAGAATGTTTTTCAATGTCTATATTCAACTTCCAGAGTTAAACTGATGTGTGTTTGCAGCAGTTAAGAAACCCTTTCTTTGGATAATGTAGAAACAGTCATTTCCAGCCCTAGAAAAGAATGTAAGAGTTAGCAGTAAGAATGCGTTTAAAACACAGAAAACCTGCTTCTTACAAACTCATCTGCTGTGTGTTGGTTCCTTTTAGGAAGTTTCATCTATGTTTAGATTCAGCGAGGTAGAAACACGTCTCTTCTAAAAGCTGCGTTTGGACATTACAGAGTGCATGGGAGAACATTCTGTAAAGAGAAAATCTTTCTCTAAAACAAAAACGGAGCTATCTAGCAGTATGTTTGTCAATGTGTGTATTCAACTTCCAGAGTTAAACTGATGTGTGTTTGCAGCAGTTCAGAAACCCTTTCTTTGGAGAATGTAGAAACAGTCATTTCCAGCCCTAGAAACGCATGTTAGAGTTAGAAGTAAGAATGCGTTTAAAACACAGAAAACCCGCTTCTTACAAACACATCTGCTGTGTGTTGGTTCCTTTTAGGAAGTTGCATCTATGTTTAGATTCAGCGAGATAGAAACACGTTTCTTCTAAAAGCTGCGTTTGGACATTCCAGAGTGCATGGGAGAACATGCTGTAAAGAGAAAATCTTGCTCTAAAACCAAAACGGAGCTATCTAGCAGTATGTTTTTCAATGTGTGTATTCAACTTCCAGAGGTAAACTGATGTGTTTTTGAAGCAGTTAAGAAACCCTTTCTTTGTAGAATGTAGAAACAGTCATTTCCAGCCCTAGAAACGCATGTAAGAGTTAGCAGTAAGAATGCGTTTAAAACACAGAAAACCCGCTTCTTACAAACTCATCTGCTGTGTGTTGGTTCCTTTTAGGAAGTTGCATCTATGTTTAGATTCAGCGAGGTAGAAACACGTTTCTTCTAAAAGCTGCATTTGGACATTCCAGAGTGCATTGGAGAACAGGCTGTAAAGAGAAATACCTTGCTCTAAAACCAAAACGGAGCTATCTAGCAGAATGTTTGTCAATGTGTGTATTCAACTTCCAGAGTTAAACTGATGTGTGTTTGCAGCAGTTCAGAAACCCTTTCTTTGGAGAATGCAGAAAAAGTCATTTCCAGCCCTAGAGACGCGTATAAGAGTTAGCAGTATTAATGCGTTTAAAACACAGAAGACCCGTTTCTTACAAACTCATCTGCTGTGTGTTGGTTTCTTTTAGAAAGTTGCATCTATATTTACATTCAGCGAGGTAGAAACACGTTTCTTCTAAAAGCTGCGTTTGGACATTCCAGAGTGCATGGGAGATCATGCTGTAAAGAGAAAATCTTGCTCTAAAACCAAAACGGAGCTATCTAGCAGTATGTTTGTCAATGTGTGTATTCAACTTCCAGAGATAAACTGATGTGTGTTTGAAGCAGTTCAGAAACCCTTTCTTTGGAGAATGTAGAAACAGTCATTTCCAGCCCTAGAAACGCATGTAAGAGTTAGCAGTAAGAATGCGTTTAAAACACAGATAACCCGCTTCTTACAAACTCATCTGCTGTGTGTTGGTTCCTTTTAGGATGTTGCATCTATGTTTAGATTCAGCGAGGTAGAAACACGTTTCTTCTAAAAGCTGCGTTTGGACATTCCAGAATGCATTGGAGACCAGGCTGTAAAGAGAAAAACCTTGCTCTAAAACCAAAACGGAGCTATCTAGCAGAATGTTTGTCAATGAGTGTATTCAACTTCCAGAGTTAAACTGATGTGTGATTGCAGCAGTTCAGAAACCCTTTCTTTGGAGAATGTAGAAACTGTAATTTCCAGCCCTAGAAACGCATGTAAGTGTTAGCAGTAAGAATGCGTTTAAAACACAGAAAACCCGCTTCTTACAAACTTATCTGCTGTGTGTTGGTTCCTTTTAGGAAGTTGCATCTATGTTTAGATTCAGCGAGGTAGAAACACGTTTCTTCTAAAAGCTGCGTTTGGACATTCCAGAGTGCATGGGAGAACATGCTGTAAAGAGAAATACCTTGCTCTAAAACCAAAACGAAGCTATCTAGCAGAATGTTTGTCAATGTGTTTATTCCACTTCCAGAGTTAAACTGATGTGTGTTTGCAGCAGTTCAGAAACCCTTTCTTTGGAGAATGTAGAAAAGTCATTTCCAGCCCTAGAAACGCATGTCAGAGTTAGCAGTAAGAATGCGTTTAAAACACAGAAAACCCGCTTCTTACAAACTCATCTGCTGTGTGTTGGTTCCTTTTAGGAAGTTGCATCTATGTTTAGATTTAGAGAGGTAGAAACACGTCTCTTCTAAAAGCTGCGTTTGGACATTACAGAGTGCATGGGAGAACATTCTGTAAAGAGAAAATCTTGCTCTAAAACAAAAACGGAGCTATCTAGCAGTATGTTTGTCAATGTGTGTATTCAACTTCCAGAGTTAAACTGATGTGTGTTTGCAGCAGTTCAGAAACCCTTTCTTTGGAGAATGTAGAAACAGTCATTTCCAGCCCTAGAAACGCATGTAAGAGTTAGAAGTAAGAATGCGTTTAAAACACAGAAAACCCGCTTCTTACAAACACATTTGCTGTGTGTTGGTTCCTTTTAGGAAGTTGCATCTATGTTTAGATTCAGCGAGGTAGAAACACGTTTCTTATAAAAGCTGCGTTTGGACATTCCAGAGTGCATTGGAGAACAGGCTGTAAAGAGAAATACCTTGCTCTAAAACCAAAACGGAGCTATCTAGCAGAATGGTTCTCAATGTGTGTATTCAACTTCCAGAGTTAAACTGATGTGTGTTTGCAGCAGTTCAGAAACCCTTTCTTTGGAGAATGCAGAAAAAGTCATTTCCAGCCCTAGAGACGCATATAAGAGTTAGCAGTATTAATGCGTTTAATACCCAGAAGACCCGTTTCTTACAAACTCATCTGCTGTGTGTTGGTTCCTTTTAGGAAGTTGCATCTATGTTTAGATTCAGCGAGGTAGAAACACGTTACTTCTAAAAGCTGCGTTTGGACATTCTAGAGTGCATGGGAGAACATGCTGTAAAGGGAAAATCTTGCTCTAAAACCAAAACGGAGCTATCTAGCAGTATGTTTGTTAATGTGTATATTCAACTTTCAGAGTTAAACTGATGTGTGTTTGCAACAGTTCAGAAACCCTTTCTTTGGAGAATGTAGAAACAGTCATTTCCAGCCCTAGAAACGCATGTAAGAGTTAGCAGTAAGAATGCGTTTAAAACACAGAAAACCCGCTTCTTACAAACTCATCTGCTGTGTGTTGGTTCCTTTGTAGGAAGTTGCATCTATGTTTAGATTCAGCGAGGTAGAAACACGTCTCTTCTAAAAGCTGCGTTTGGACATTACAGAGTGCATGGGAGAACATTCTCTAAAGAGAAAATCTTGCTCTAAAACAAAAACGGAGCTATCTAGCAGTATGTTTGTCAATGTGTGTATTCAACTTCCAGAGTTAAACTGATGTGTGTTTGCAGCAGTTCAGAAACCCTTTCTTTGGAGAATGTAGAAACAGTCATTTCCAGCCCTAGAAACGCATGTAAGAGTTAGAAGTAAGAATGCGTTTAAAACACAGAAAACCCGCTTCTTACAAACACATCTGCTGTGTGTTGGTTCCTTTTAGGAAGTTGCATCTATGTTTAGATTCAGCGAGGTTGAAACACGTTTCTTCTAAAAGCTGCGTTTGGACATTCCAGAGATGATGGGAGAACATGCTGTAAAGAGAAAATCTTGCTCTAAAACCAAAACGGAGCTATCTAGCAGTATGTTTTTCAATGTGTGTATTCAACTTCCAGAGGTAAACTGATGTGTGTTTGAAGCAGTTCAGAAACCCTTTCTTTGTAGAATGTAGAAACAGTCATTTCCAGCCCTAGAAACGCATGTAAGAGTTAGCAGTAAGAATTCGTTTAAAACACAGAAAACCCGCTTCTTACAAACTCATCTGCTGTGTGTTGGTTCCTTTTAGGAAGTTGCATCTATGTTTAGATTCAGCGAGGTAGAAACACGTTTCTTCTAAAAGCTGCGTTTGTACATTCCAGAGTGCATTGGAGAACAGGCTGTAAAGAGAAATACCTTGCTCTAAAACCAAAACGGAGCTATCTAGCAGAATGGTTCTCAATGTGTGTATTCAACTTCCAGAGTTAAACTGATGTGTGTTTGCAGCAGTTCAGAAACCCTTTCTTTGGAGAATGCAGAAAAAGTCATTTCCAGCCCTAGAAACGCATGTCAGAGTAAGCCGTAAGAATGCGTTTAAAACACAGAAAACCCGCTTCTTACAAACTCATCTGCTGTGTGTTGGTTCCTTTTAGGAAGTTGCATCTATGTTTAGATTCAGCGAGGTAGAAACACGTCTCTTCTACAAGCTGCGTTTGGACATTACAGAGTGCATGGGAGAACATTCTGTAAAGAGAAAATCTTGCTCTAAAACAAAAACGGAGCTATCTAGCAGTATGTTTGCCAATGTGTGTATTCAACTTCCAGAGTTAAACTGATGTGTGTTTGCAGCAGTTCAGAAACCCTTTCTTTGGAGAATGTAGAAACAGTCATTTCCAGCCCTAGAAACGCATGTTAGAGTTAGAAGTAAGAATGCGTTTAAAACACAGAAAACCCGCTTCTTACAAACACATCTGCTGTGTGTTGGTTCCTTTTAGGAAGTTGCATCTATGTTTAGATTCAGCGAGATAGAAACACGTTTCTTCTAAAAGCTGCGTTTGGACATTCCAGAGATGATGGGAGAACATGCTGTAAAGAGAAAATCTTGCTCTAAAACCAAAACGGAGCTATCTAGCAGTATGTTTTTCAATGTGTGTATTCAACTTCCAGAGGTAAACTGATGTGTTTTTGAAGCAGTTCAGAAACCCTTTCTTTGTAGAATGTAGAAACAGTCATTTCCAGCCCTAGAAACGCATGTAAGAGTTAGCAGTAAGAATGCGTTTAAAACACAGAAAACCCGCTTCTTACAAACTCATCTGCTGTGTGTTGGTTCCTTTTAGGAAGTTGCATCTATGTTTAGATTCAGCGAGGTAGAAACACGTTTCTTCTAAAAGCTGCATTTGGACATTCCAGAGTGCATTGGAGAACAGGCTGTAAAGAGAAATACCTTGCTCTAAAACCAAAACGGAGCTATCTAGCAGAATGTTTTTCAATGTGTGTATTCAACTTCCAGAGTTAAACTGATGTGTGTTTGCAGCAGTTCAGAAACCCTTTTTTTGGAGAATGCAGAAAAAGTCATTTCCAGCCCTAGAGACGCGTATAAGAGTTAGCAGTATTAATGCGTTTAAAACACAGAAGACCCGTTTCTTACAAACTCATCTGCTGTGTGTTGGTTTCTTTTAGGAAGTTGCATCTATATTTACATTCAGCGAGGTAGAAACACGTTTCTTCTAAAAGCTGCGTTTGGACATTCCAGAGTGCATGGGAGATCATGCTGTAAAGAGAAAATCTTGCTCTAAAACCAAAACGGAGCTATCTAGCAGTATGTTTGTCAATGTGTGTATTCAACTTCCAGAGATAAACTGATGTGTGTTTGAAGCAGTTCAGAAACCCTTTCTTTGGAGAATGTAGAAACAGTCATTTCCAGCCCTAGAAACGCATGTAAGAGTTAGCAGTAAGAATGCGTTTAAAACACAGAAAACCCGCTTCTTACAAACTCATCTGCTGTGTGTTGGTTCCTTTTAGGAAGTTGCATCTATGTTTAGATTCAGGGAGGTAGAAACACGTTTCTTCTAAAAGCTGCGTTTGGACATTCCAGAATGCATTGGAGACCAGGCTGTAAAGAGAAAAACATTGCTCTAAAACCAAAACGGAGCTATCTAGCAGAATGTTTGTCAATGAGTGTATTCAACTTCCAGAGTTAAACTGATGTGTGATTGCAGCAGTTCAGAAACCCTTTCTTTGGAGAATGTAGAAACTGTAATTTCCAGCCCTAGAAACGCATGTAAGAGTTAGCAGTAAGAATGCGTTTAAAACACAGAAAACCCGCTTCTTACAAACTTATCTGCTGTGTGTTGGTTCCTTTTAGGAAGTTGCATCTATGTTTAGATTCAGCGAGGTAGAAACACGTTTCTTCTAAAAGCTGCGTTTGGACATTCCAGAGTGCATGTGAGAACATGCTGTAAAGAGAAATACCTTGCTCTAAAACCAAAACGAAGCTATCTAGCAGAATGTTTGTCAATGTGTTTATTCCACTTCCAGAGTTAACCTGATGTGTGTTTGCAGCAGTTCAGAAACCCTTTCTTTGGAGAATGCAGAAAAAGTCATTTCCAGCCCTAGAGACGCATATAAGAGTTAGCAGTATTAATGCGTTTAAAACCCAGAAGACCCGTTTCTTACAAACTCATCTGCTGTGTGTTGGTTTCTTTTAGGAAGTTGCATCTATGTTTAGATTCAGCGAGGTAGAAACACGTTTCTTCTAAAAGCTGCGTTTGGACTTTCCAGAGTGCATGGGAGAACATGCTGTAAAGAGAAAATCTTGCTCTAAAACCAAAACGAAGCTATCTACCAGTATGTTTGTCAATGTGTATATTCAACTTTCAGAGTTAAACTGATGTGTGTTTGCAGCAGTTCAGAAACCCTTTCTTTGGAGAATGTAGAAACAGTCATTTCCAGCCCTAGAAACGCATGTCAGAGTTAACAGTAAGAATGCGTTTAAAACACAGAAAACCCGCTTCTTACAAACTCATCTCCTGTGTGTTGGTTCCTTTTAGGAAGTTGCATCTATGTTTAGATTCAGCGAGGTAGAAACACGTTTCTTCTAAAAGCTGCATTTGGACATTCCAGAGTGCATGGGAGAACATGCTGTAAAGAGAAAATCTTGCTCTAAAACCAAAACGGAGCTATCTAGCAGTGTGTTTGTCAATGTGTGAATTCAACTTTGAGAGTTAAACTGATGTGTGTTTGCAGCAGTTCAGAAACCCTTTCTTTGGAGAATGTAGAAACAGTCATTTCCAGCCCTAGAAACGCATGTAAGAGTTAGCAGTAAGAATGCGTTTAAAACACAGAAAACCCGCTTCTTACAAACTCATCTGCTGTGTGTTGGTTCCTTTTAGGAAGTTGCATCTATGTTTAGATTCAGCGAGGTAGAAACACGTTTCTTCTAAAAGCTGCGTTTGGACATTCCAGAATGCATTGGAGACCTGGCTGTAAAGAGAAAAACCTTGCTCTAAAACAAAAACGGAGCTATGTAGCAGAATGTTTTTCAATGTATATATTCAACTTCCAGAGTTAAACTGATGTGTGTTTGCAGCAGTTCAGAAACCCTTTCTTTGGAGAATGTAGAAACAGTCATTTCCAGCCCTAGAAACGCATGTAAGAGCAGTAAGAATGCGTTTAAAACACAGAAAACTCTCTTCTTACAAACTCATCTGCTGTGTGTTGGTTCCGTTTAGGAAGTTGCATCTATGTTTAGATTCAGCGACGTAGAAACACGTTTTTTCTAAAAGCTGCGTTTGGACATTACAGAGTGCATTGGAGAACAGGCTGTAAAGAGAAAAACCTTGCTCTAAAACCAAAACGGAGCTATCTAGCAGAATGTTTGTCAATGTGTGTATTCAACTTCCAGAGTTAAACTGATGTGTGTTTGCAGCAGTTCAGAAACCCTTTCTTTGGAGAATGTAGAAACAGTCATTTCCAGCCCTAGAAACGCATGTCAGAGTTAGAAGTAAGAATGCGTTTAAAACACAGAAAACCCGCTTCTTACAAACACATCTGCTGTGTGTTGGTTCCTATTAGGAAGTTGCATCTATGTTTAGATTCAGCGAGGTAGAAACACGTTTCTTCTAAAAGCTGCGTTTGGACGTTCCAGAGATGATGGGAGAACATGCTGTAAAGAGAAAATCTTCCTCTAAAACCAAAACGGAGCTATCTAGCAGTATGTTTTTCAATGTGTGTATTCAACTTCCAGAGGTAAACTGACGTGTGTTTGAAGCAGTTCAGAAACCCTTTCTTTGTAGAATGTAGAAACAGTCATTTCCAGCCCTAGAAACGCATGTAAGAGTTAGCAGTAAGAATGCGTTTAAAACACAGAAAACCCGCTTCTTACAAACTCATCTGCTGTGTGTTGGTTCCTTTTAGGAAGTTGCATCTATGTTTAGATTCAGCGAGGTAGAAACACGTTTCTTCTAAAAGCTGCGTTTGGACCTTCCAGAATGCATTGGAGACCAGGCTGTAAAGAGAAAAACCTTGCTCTAAAACCGAAACGGAGCTATCTAGCAAAATGTTTGTCAATGTGTGTATTCAACTTCCAGAGTTAAACTGATGTGTGTTTGCAGCAGTTCAGAAACCCTTTCTTTGGAGAATGTAGAAACAGTCATTTCCAGCCCTAGAAACGCATGTAAGAGTTAGCAGTAAGAATGCGTTTAAAACACAGAAAACCCGCTTCTTACAAACTCATCTGCTGTGTGTTGGTTCCTTTTAGGAAGTTGCATCTATGTTTAGATTCAGCGAGGTAGAAACACGTTTCTTCTAAAAGCTGCGTTTGGACATTCTAGAGTGCATGGGAGAACACGCTGTAAAGAGAAAATCTTGCTCTAAAACCAAAACGGAGCTATCTAGCAGTATGTTTGTTAATGTGTATATTCAACTTTCAGAGTTAAACTGATGTGTGTTTGCAACAGTTCAGAAACCCTTTCTTTGGAGAATGTAGAAACAGTCATTTCCAGCCCTAGAAACGCATGTAAGAGTTAGCAGTAAGAATGCGTTTAAAACACAGAAAACCCGCTTCTTACAAACTCATCTGCTGTGTGTTGGTTCCTTTGTAGGAAGTTGCATCTATGTTTAGATTCAGCGAGGTAGAAACACGTCTCTTCTAAAAGCTGCGTTTGGACATTACAGAGTGCATGGGAGAACATTCTCTAAAGAGAAAATCTTGCTCTAAAACAAAAACGGAGCTATCTAGCAGTATGTTTGTCAATGTGTGTATTCAACTTCCAGAGTTAAACTGATGTGTGTTTGCAGCAGTTCAGAAACCCTTTCTTTGGAGAATGTAGAAACAGTCATTTCCAGCCCTAGAAACGCATGTAAGAGTTAGCAGTAAGAATGCGTTTAAAACACAGAAAACCCGCTTCTTACAAACTCATCTGCTGTGTGTTGGTTCCTTTTAGGAAGTTGCATCTATGTTTAGATTCAGCGAGGTAGAAACACGTTTCTTCTAAAAGCTGCGTTTGGACATTCTAGAGTGCATGGGAGAACACGCTGTAAAGAGAAAATCTTGCTCTAAAACCAAAACGGAGCTATCTAGCAGTATGTTTGTTAATGTGTATATTCAACTTTCAGAGTTAAACTGATGTGTGTTTGCAACAGTTCAGAAACCCTTTCTTTGGAGAATGTAGAAACAGTCATTTCCAGCCCTAGAAACGCATGTAAGAGTTAGCAGTAAGAATGCGTTTAAAACACAGAAAACCCGCTTCTTACAAACTCATCTGCTGTGTGTTGGTTCCTTAGTAGGAAGTTGCATCTATGTTTAGATTCAGCGAGGTAGAAACACGTCTCTTCTAAAAGCTGCGTTTGGACATTACAGAGTGCATGGGAGAACATTCTCTAAAGAGAAAATCTTGCTCTAAAACAAAAACGGAGCTATCTAGCAGTATGTTTGTCAATGTGTGTATTCAACTTCCAGAGTTAAACTGATGTGTGTTTGCAGCAGTTCAGAAACCCTTTCTTTGGAGAATGTAGAAACAGTCATTTCCAGCCCTAGAAACGCATGTAAGAGTTAGAAGTAAGAATGCGTTTAAAACACAGAAAACCCGCTTCTTACAAACACATCTGCTGTGTGTTGGTTCCTTTTAGGAAGTTGCATCTATGTTTAGATTCAGCGAGGTTGAAACACGTTTCTTCTAAAAGCTGCGTTTGGACATTCCAGAGATGATGGGAGAACATGCTGTAAAGAGAAAATCTTGCTCTAAAACCAAAACGGAGCTATCTAGCAGTATGTTTCTCAATGTGTGTATTCAACTTCCAGAGGTAAACTGATGTGTGTTTGAAGCAGTTCAGAAACCCTTTCTTTGTAGAATGTAGAAACAGTCATTTCCAGCCCTAGAAACGCATGTAAGAGTTAGCAGTAAGAATTCGTTTAAAACACAGAAAACCCGCTTCTTACAAACTCATCTGCTGTGTGTTGGTTCCTTTTAGGAAGTTGCATCTATGTTTAGATTCAGCGAGGTAGAAACACGTTTCTTCTAAAAGCTGCGTTTGTACATTCCAGAGTGCATTGGAGAACAGGCTGTAAAGAGAAATACCTTGCTCTAAAACCAAAACGGAGCTATCTAGCAGAATGTTTGTCAATGTGTGTATTCAACTTCCAGAGTTAAACTGATGTGTATTTGAAGCAGTTCAGAAACCCTTTCTTTGGAGAATGTAGAAACAGTCATTTCCAGCCCTAGAAACGCATGTAAGAGTTAGCAGTAAGAATGCGTTTAAAACACAGAAAACCCGCTTCTAACAAACTCATCTGCTGTGTGTTGGTTCCTTTTAGGAAGTTGCATCTATGTTTAGATTCAGCGAGGTAGAAACACGTTTCTTCTAAAAGCTGCGTTTGTACATTCCAGAGTGCATTGGAGAACAGGCTGTAAAGAGAAATACCTTGCTCTAAAACCAAAACGGAGCTATCTAGCAGAATGGTTCTCAATGTGTGTATTCAACTTCCAGAGTTAAACTGATGTGTGTTTGCAGCAGTTCAGAAACCCTTTCTTTGGAGAATGCAGAAAAAGTCATTTCCAGCCCTAGAAACGCATGTCAGAGTTAGCAGTAAGAATGCGTTTAAAACACAGAAAACCCGCTTCTTACAAACTCATCTGCTGTGTGTTGGTTCCTTTTAGGAAGTTGCATCTATGTTTAGATTCAGCGAGGTAGAAACACGTCTCTTCTACAAGCTGCGTTTGGACATTACAGAGTGCATGGGAGAACATTCTGTAAAGAGAAAATCTTGCTCTAAAACAAAAACGGAGCTATCTAGCAGTATGTTTGCCAATGTGTGTATTCAACTTCCAGAGTTAAACTGATGTGTGTTTGCAGCAGTTCAGAAACCCTTTCTTTGTAGAATGTAGAAACAGTCATTTCCAGCCCTAGAAACGCATGTTAGAGTTAGAAGTAAGAATGCGTTTAAAACACAGAAAACCCGCTTCTTACAAACACATCTGCTGTGTGTTGGTTCCTTTTAGGAAGTTGCATCTATGTTTAGATTCAGCGAGATAGAAACACGTTTCTTCTAAAAGCTGCGTTTGGACATTCCAGAGATGATGGGAGAACATGCTGTAAAGAGAAAATCTTGCTCTAAAACCAAAACGGAGCTATCTAGCAGTATGTTTTTCAATGTGTGTATTCACCTTCCAGAGGTAAACTGATGTGTTTTTGAAGCAGTTCAGAAACCCTTTCTTTGTAGAATGTAGAAACAGTCATTTCCAGCCCTAGAAACGCATGTAAGAGTTAGCAGTAAGAATGCGTTTAAAACACAGAAAACCCGCTTCTTACAAACTCATCTGCTGTGTGTTGGTTCCTTTTAGGAAGTTGCATCTATGTTTAGATTCAGCGAGGTAGAAACACGTTTCTTCTAAAAGCTGCATTTGGACATTCCAGAGTGCATTGGAGAACAGGCTGTAAAGAGAAATACCTTGCTCTAAAACCAAAACGGAGCTATCTAGCAGAATGTTTGTCAATGTGTGTATTCAACTTCCAGAGTTAAACTGATGTGTGTTTGCAGCAGTTCAGAAACCCTTTCTTTGGAGAATGCAGAAAAAGTCATTTCCAGCCCTAGAGACGCGTATAAGGGTTAGCAGTATTAATGCGTTTAAAACACAGAAGACCCGTTTCTTACAAACTCATCTGCTGTGTGTTGGTTTCTTTTAGGAAGTTGCATCTATATTTACATTCAGCGAGGTAGAAACACGTTTCTTCTAAAAGCTGCGTTTGGACATTCCAGAGTGCATGGGAAAACATGCTGTAAAGAGAAAATCTTGCTCTAAAACCAAAACGGAGCTATCTAGCAGTATGTTTTTCAATGTGTGTATTCAACTTCCAGAGGTAAACTGACGTGTGTTTGAAGCAGTTCAGAAACCCTTTCTTTGTAGAATGTAGAAACAGTCATTTCCAGCCCTAGAAACGCATGTAAGAGTTAGCAGTAAGAATGCGTTTAAAACACAGAAAACCCGCTTCTTACAAACTCATCTGCTGTGTGTTGGTTCCTTTTAGGAAGTTGCATCTATGTTTAGATTCAGCGAGGTAGAAACACGTTTCTTCTAAAAGCTGCGTTTGTACATTCCAGAGTGCATTGGAGAACAGGCTGTAAAGAGAAATACCTTGCTCTAAAACCAAAACGGAGCTATCTAGCAGAATGTTTGTCAATGTGTGCATTCAACTTCCAGAGTTAAACTGATGTGTGTTTCAAGCAGTTCAGAAACCCTTTCTTTGGAGAATGTAGAAACAGTCATTTCCAGCCCTAGAAACGCATGTAAGAGTTAGCAGTAAGAATGCGTTTAAAACACAGAAAACCCGCTTCTAACAAACTCATCTGCTGTGTGTTGGTTCCTTTTAGGAAGTTGCATCTATGTTTAGATTCAGCGAGGTAGAAACACGTTTCTTCTAAAAGCTGCGTTTGGACATTCCAGAATGCATTGGAGACCAGGCTGTAAAGAGAAAAACCTTGCTCTAAAACCAAAACGTCGCTATCTAGCAGAATGTTTGTCAATGTGTGTATTCAACTTCCAGAGTTAAACTGATGTGTGATTGCAGCAGTTCAGAAACCCTTTCTTTGGAGAATGTAGAAACTGTAATTTCCAGCCCTAGAAACGCATGTAAGAGTTAGCAGTAAGAATGCGTTTAAAACACAGAAAACCCGCTTCTTACAAACTCATCTGCTGTGTGTTGGTTCCTTTTAGGAAGTTGCATCTATGTTTAGATTCAGCGAGGTAGAAACACGTTTCTTCTAAAAGCTGCGTTTGGACATTCCAGAGTGCATGGGAGAACATGCTGTAAAGAGAAATACCTTGCTCTAAAACCAAAACGAAGCTATCTAGCAGAATGTTTGTCAATGTGTTTATTCCACTTCCAGAGTTAAACTGATGTGTGTTTGCAGCAGTTCAGAAACCCTTTCTTTGGAGAATGTAGAAAAAGTCATTTCCAGCCCTAGAGACGCATATAAGTGTTAGCAGTATTAATGCGTTTAAAACACAGAAGACCCGCTTCTTACAAACTAATCTGCTGTGTGTTGGTTTCTTTTAGGAAGATGCATCTATGTTTACATTCAGCGAGGTAGAAACAGGTTTCTTCTAAAAGCTGCGTTTGGACATTCCAGAGTGCATGGGAGAACATGCTGTAAAGAGAAAATCTTGCTCTAAAACCAAAACGGAGCTATCTAGCAGTATGTTTGTCAATGTGTGTATTCAACTTTCAGAGTTAAACTGATGTGTGTTTGCAGCAGTTCAGAAACCCTTTCTTTGGAGAATGTAGAAACAGTCATTTCCAGCCCTAGAAACGCATTTAAGAGCAGTAAGAATGCGTTTAAAACACAGAAAACTCTCTTCTTACAAACTCATCTGCTGTGTGTTGGTTCCGTTTAGGAAGTTGCATCTATGTTTAGATTCAGCGACGTAGAAACACGTTTTTACTAAAAGCTGCGTTTGGACATTACAGAGTGCATTGGAGAACAGGCTGTAAAGAGAAAAACCTTGCTCTAAAACCAAAACGGAGCTATCTAGCAGAATGTTTGTCAATGTGTGTATTCAACTTCCAGAGTTAAACTGATGTGTGTTTGCAGCAGTTCAGAAACCCTTTCTTTGGAGAATGTAGAAACAGTCATTTCCAGCCCTAGAAACGCATGTCAGAGTTAGAGGTAAGAATGCGTTTAAAACACAGAAAACCCGCTTCTTACAAACACATCTGCTGTGTGTTGGTTCCTATTAGGAAGTTGCATCTATGTTTAGATTCAGCGAGGTAGAAACACGTTTCTTCTAAAAGCTGCGTTTGGACGTTCCAGAGATGATGGGAGAACATGCTGTAAAGAGAAAATCTTCCTCTAAAACCAAAACGGAGCTATCTAGCAGTATGTTTTTCAATGTGTGTATTCAAATTCCAGAGGTAAACTGACGTGTGTTTGAAGCAGTTCAGAAACCCTTTCTTTGTAGAATGTAGAAACAGTCATTTCCAGCCCTAGAAACGCATGTAAGAGTTAGCAGTAAGAATGCGTTTAAAACACAGAAAACCCGCTTCTTACAAACTCATCTGCTGTGTGTTGGTTCCTTTTAGGAAGTTGCATCTATGTTTAGATTCAGCGAGGTAGAAACACGTTTCTTCTAAAAGCTGCGTTTGGACCTTCCAGAATGCATTGGAGACCAGGCTGTAAAGAGAAAAACCTTGCTCTAAAACCGAAACGGAGCTATCTAGCAAAATGTTTGTCAATGTGTGTATTCAACTTCCAGAGTTAAACTGATGTGTGTTTGCAGCAGTTCAGAAACCCTTTCTTTGGAGAATGTAGAAACAGTCATTTCCAGCCCTAGAAACGCATGTAAGAGTTAGCAGTAAGAATGCGTTTAAAACACAGAAAACCCGCTTCTTACAAACTCATCTGCTGTGTGTTGGTTCCTTTTAGGAAGTTGCATCTATGTTTAGATTCAGCGAGGTAGAAACACGTTACTTCTAAAAGCTGCGTTTGGACATTCTAGAGTGCATGGGAGAACATGCTGTAAAGAGAAAATCTTGCTCTAAAACCAAAACGGAGCTATCTAGCAGTATGTTTGTTAATGTGTATATTCAACTTTCAGAGTTAAACTGATGTGTGTTTGCAACAGTTCAGAAACCCTTTCTTTGGAGAATGTAGAAACAGTCATTTCCAGCCCTAGAAACGCATGTAAGAGTTAGCAGTAAGAATGCGTTTAAAACACAGAAAACCCGCTTCTTACAAACTCATCTGCTGTGTGTTGGTTCCTTTGTAGGAAGTTGCATCTATGTTTAGATTCAGCGAGGTAGAAACACGTCTCTTCTAAAAGCTGCGTTTGGACATTACAGAGTGCATGGGAGAACATTCTCTAAAGAGAAAATCTTGCTCTAAAACAAAAACGGAGCTATCTAGCAGTATGTTTGTCAATGTGTGTATTCAACTTCCAGAGTTAAACTGATGTGTGTTTGCAGCAGTTCAGAAACCCTTTCTTTGGAGAATGTAGAAACAGTCATTTCCAGCCCTAGAAACGCATGTAAGAGTTAGAAGTAAGAATGCGTTTAAAACACAGAAAACCCG
Organism: Saimiri boliviensis; assembly: GCF_048565385.1. Lineage (NCBI taxonomy): Eukaryota > Metazoa > Chordata > Mammalia > Primates > Cebidae > Saimiri > Saimiri boliviensis. The sequence goes on along the minus strand of NC_133454.1, from coordinate 28,848,490 downwards.
CTTCTTACAAACACATCTGCTGTGTGTTGGTTCCTTTTAGGAAGTTGCATCTATGTTTAGATTCAGCGAGGTTGAAACACGTTTCTTCTAAAAGCTGCGTTTGGACATTCCAGAGATGATGGGAGAACATGCTGTAAAGAGAAAATCTTGCTCTAAAACCAAAACGGAGCTATCTAGCAGTATGTTTTTCAATGTGTGTATTCAACTTCCAGAGGTAAACTGATGTGTGTTTGAAGCAGTTCAGAAACCCTTTCTTTGTAGAATGTAGAAACAGTCATTTCCAGCCCTAGAAACGCATGTAAGAGTTAGCAGTAAGAATTCGTTTAAAACACAGAAAACCCGCTTCTTACAAACTCATCTGCTGTGTGTTGGTTCCTTTTAGGAAGTTGCATCTATGTTTAGATTCAGCGAGGTAGAAACACGTTTCTTCTAAAAGCTGCGTTTGTACATTCCAGAGTGCATTGGAGAACAGGCTGTAAAGAGAAATACCTTGCTCTAAAACCAAAACGGAGCTATCTAGCAGAATGTTTGTCAATGTGTGTATTCAACTTCCAGAGTTAAACTGATGTGTATTTGAAGCAGTTCAGAAACCCTTTCTTTGGAGAATGTAGAAACAGTCATTTCCAGCCCTAGAAACGCATGTAAGAGTTAGCAGTAAGAATGCGTTTAAAACACAGAAAACCCGCTTCTAACAAACTCATCTGCTGTGTGTTGGTTCCTTTTAGGAAGTTGCATCTATGTTTAGATTCAGCGAGGTAGAAACACGTTTCTTCTAAAAGCTGCGTTTGTACATTCCAGAGTGCATTGGAGAACAGGCTGTAAAGAGAAATACCTTGCTCTAAAACCAAAACGGAGCTATCTAGCAGAATGGTTCTCAATTTGTGTATTCAACTTCCAGAGTTAAACTGATGTGTGTTTGCAGCAGTTCAGAAACCCTTTCTTTGGAGAATGCAGAAAAAGTCATTTCCAGCCCTAGAAACGCATGTCAGAGTTAGCAGTAAGAATGCGTTTAAAACACAGAAAACCCGCTTCTTACAAACTCATCTGCTGTGTGTTGGTTCCTTTTAGGAAGTTGCATCTATGTTTAGATTCAGCGAGGTAGAAACACGTCTCTTCTACAAGCTGCGTTTGGACATTACCGAGTGTATGGGAGAACATTCTGTAAAGAGAAAATCTTGCTCTAAAACAAAAACGGAGCTATCTAGCAGTATGTTTGCCAATGTGTGTATTCAACTTCCAGAGTTAAACTGATGTGTGTTTGCAGCAGTTCAGAAACCCTTTCTTTGGAGAATGTAGAAACAGTCATTTCCAGCCCTAGAAACGCATGTTAGAGTTAGAAGTAAGAATGCGTTTAAAACACAGAAAACCCGCTTCTTACAAACACATCTGCTGTGTGTTGGTTCCTTTTAGGAAGTTGCATCTATGTTTAGATTCAGCGAGATAGAAACACGTTTCTTCTAAAAGCTGCGTTTGGACATTCCAGAGATGATGGGAGAACATGCTGTAAAGAGAAAATCTTGCTCTAAAACCAAAACGGAGCTATCTAGCAGTATGTTTTTCAATGTGTGTATTCAACTTCCAGAGGTAAACTGATGTGTTTTTGAAGCAGTTCAGAAACCCTTTCTTTGTAGAAAGTAGAAACAGTCATTTCCAGCCCTAGAAACGCATGTAAGAGTTAGCAGTAAGAATGCGTTTAAAAAACAGAAAACCCGCTTCTTACAAACTCATCTGCTGTGTGTTGGTTCCTTTTAGGAAGTTGCATCTATGTTTAGATTCAGCGAGGTAGAAACACGTTTCTTCTAAAAGCTGCATTTGGACATTCCAGAGTGCATTGGAGAACAGGCTGTAAAGAGAAATACCTTGCTCTAAAACCAAAACGGAGCTATCTAGCAGAATGTTTGTCAATGTGTGTATTCAACTTCCAGAGTTAAACTGATGTGTGTTTGCAGCAGTTCAGAAACCCTTTCTTTGGAGAATGCAGAAAAAGTCATTTCCAGCCCTAGAGACGCGTATAAGAGTTAGCAGTATTAATGCGTTTAAAACACAGAAGACCCGTTTCTTACAAACTCATCTGCTGTGTGTTGGTTTCTTTTAGGAAGTTGCATCTATATTTACATTCAGCGAGGTAGAAACACGTTTCTTCTAAAAGCTGCGTTTGGACATTCCAGAGTGCATGGGAGAACATGCTGTAAAGAGAAAATCTTGCTCTAAAACCAAAACGGAGCTATCTAGCAGTATGTTTGTCAATGTGTGTATTCAACTTCCAGAGATAAACTGATGTGTGTTTGAAGCAGTTCAGAAACCCTTTCTTTGGAGAATGTAGAAACAGTCATTTCCAGCCCTAGAAACGCATGTAAGAGTTAGCAGTAAGAATGCGTTTAAAACACAGAAAACCCGCTTCTTACAAACTCATCTGCTGTGTGTTGGTTCCTTTTAGGAAGTTGCATCTATGTTTAGATTCAGGGAGGTAGAAACACGTTTCTTCTAAAAGCTGCGTTTGGACATTCCAGAATGCATTGGAGACCAGGCTGTAAAGAGAAAAACCTTGCTCTAAAACCAAAACGGAGCTATCTAGCAGAATGTTTGTCAATGAGTGTATTCAACTTCCAGAGTTAAACTGATGTGTGATTGCAGCAGTTCAGAAACCCTTTCTTTGGAGAATGTAGAAACTGTAATTTCCAGCCCTAGAAACGCATGTAAGAGTTAGCAGTAAGAATGCGTTTAAAACACAGAAAACCCGCTTCTTACAAACTCATCTGCTGTGTGTTGGTTCCTTTTAGGAAGTTGCATCTATGTTTAGATTCAGCGAGGTAGAAACACGTCTCTTCTAAAAGCTGCGTTTGGACATTACAGAGTGCATGGGAGAACATTCTGTAAAGAGAAAATCTTGCTCTAAAACAAAAACGGAGCTATCTAGCAGTATGTTTGTCAATGTGTGTATTCAACTTCCAGAGTTAAACTGATGTGTGTTTGCAGCAGTTCAGAAACCCTTTCTTTGGAGAATGTAGAAACAGTCATTTCCAGCCCTAGAAACGCATGTAAGAGTTAGAAGTAAGAATGCGTTTAAAAGACAGAAAACCCGCTTCTTACAAACACATTTGCTGTGTGTTGGTTCCTTTTAGGAAGTTGCATCTATGTTTAGATTCAGCGAGGTAGAAACACGTTTCTTATAAAAGCTGCGTTTGGACATTCCAGAGTGCATTGGAGAACAGGCTGTAAAGAGAAATACCTTGCTCTAAAACCAAAACGGAGCTATCTAGCAGAATGGTTCTCAATGTGTGTATTCAACTTCCAGAGTTAAACTGATGTGTGTTTGCAGCAGTTCAGAAACCCTTTCTTTGGAGAATGCAGAAAAAGTCATTTCCAGCCCTAGAGACGCATATAAGAGTTAGCAGTATTAATGCGTTTAAAACCCAGAAGACCCGTTTCTTACAAACTCATCTGCTGTGTGTTGGTTTCTTTTAGGAAGTTGCATCTATGTTTAGATTCAGCGAGGTGGAAACACGTTTCTTCTAAAAGCTGCGTTTGGACTTTCCAGAGTGCATGGGAGAACATGCTGTAAAGAGAAAATCTTGCTCTAAAACCAAAACGAAGCTATCTACCAGTATGTTTGTCAATGTGTATATTCAACTTTCAGAGTTAAACTGATGTGTGTTTGCAGCAGTTCAGAAACCCTTTCTTTGGAGAATGTAGAAACAGTCATTTCCAGCCCTAGAAACGCATGTAAGAGTTAGCAGTAAGAATGCGTTTAAAACACAGAAAACCCGCTTCTTACAAACTCATCTGCTGTGTGTTGGTTCCTTTTAGGAAGTTGCATCTATGTTTAGATTCAGCGAGGTAGAAACACGTCTCTTCTAAAAGCTGCGTTTGGACATTCCAGAGTGCATTGGAGAACAGGCTGTAAAGAGAAATACCTTGCTCTAAAACCAAAACGGAGCTATCTAGCAGAATGTTTGTCAATGTGTGTATTCAACTTCCAGAGTAAAACTGATGTGTGTTTGCAGCAGTTCAGAAACCCTTTCTTTGTAGAATGTAGAAACAGTCATTTCCAGCCCTAGAAACGCATGTCAGAGTTAGCAGTAAGAATGCGTTTAAAACACAGAAAACCCGCTTCTTACAAACTCATCTGCTGTGTGTTGGTTCCTTTTAGGAAGTTGCATCTATGTTTAGATTCAGCGAGGTAGAAACACGTCTCTTCTAAAAGCTGCGTTTAAACATTACAGAGTGCATGGGAGAACATTCTGTAAAGAAAAAATCTTGCTCTAAAACAAAAACGGAGCTATCTAGCAGTATGTTTGCCAATGTGTGTATTCAACTTCCAGAGTTAAACTGATGTGTGTTTGCAGCAGTTCAGAAACCCTTTCTTTGGAGAATGTAGAAACAGTCATTTCCAGCCCTAGAAACGCATGTTAGAGTTAGAAGTAAGAATGCGTTTAAAACACAGAAAACCCGCTTCTTACAAACACATCTGCTGTGTGTTGGTTCCTTTTAGGAAGTTGCATCTATGTTTAGATTCAGCGATATAGAAACACGTTTCTTCTAAAAGCTGCGTTTGGACATTCCAGAGATGATGGGAGAACATGCTGTAAAGAGAAAATCTTGCTCTAAAACCAAAACGGAGCTATCTAGCAGTATGTTTTTCAATGTGTGTATTCAACTTACAGAGTTAAACTGATGTGTGTTTGCAGCAGTTCAGAAACCCTTTCTTTGGAGAATGCAGAAACAGTCATTTCTAGTCCTATAGAAGCATATAAGAGTTAGCAGTAAGAATGCGTTTAAAACACAGAAGACCCGCTTCTTACAAAATGATCTTCTGTGTGTTGGTTCCTTTTAGGAAGTTGCATCTAGGTTTAGATTCAGCGAGGTAGACACACGTTTCTTCTAAAAGCTGCATTTGGACATTCCAGAGTGCATTGGAGAACAGGCTGTAAAGAGAAATACCTTGCTCTAAAACCAAAACGGAGATATCTAGCAGAATGGTTCTCAATGTGTGTATTCAACTTCCAGAGTTAAACTGATGTGTGTTTGCAGCAGTTCAGAAACCCTTTCTTTGGAGAATGCAGAAAAAGTCATTTCCAGCCCTAGAGACGCGTATAAGAGTTAGCAGTATTAATGCGTTTAAAACACAGAGGACCCGTTTCTTACAAACTCATCTGCTGTGTGTTGGTTTCTTTTAGGAAGTTGCATCTATATTTACATTCAGCGAGGTAGAAACACGTTTCTTCTAAAAGCTGCGTTTGGACATTCCAGAGTGCATGGGAGAACATGCTGTAAAGAGAAAATCTTGCTCTAAAACCAAAACGGAGCTATCTAGCAGTATGTTTGTCAATGTGTGTATTCAACTTCCAGAGATAAACTGATGTGTGTTTGCAGCAGTTCAGAAACCCTTTCTTTGGAGAATGTAGAAACAGTCATTTTCAGCCCTAGAAACGCATGTAAGAGTTAGCAGTAAGAATGCGTTGAAAACACAGAAAACCCGCTTCTTACAAACTCATCTGCTGTGTGTTGGTTCCTTTTAGGAAGTTGCATCTATGTTTAGATTCAGCGAGGTAGAAACACGTTTCTTCTAAAAGCTGCGTTTGGACATTCCAGAGTGCATGGGAGAACATGCTGTAAAGAGAAAATCTTTCTCTAAAACCAAAACGGAGCTATCTAGCAGTATGTTTGTCAATGTGTGTATTCAACTTTCAGAGGTAAACTGATGTGTGTTTGAAGCAGTTCAGAAACCCTTTCTTTGTAGAATGTAGAAACAGTCATTTCCAGCCCTAGAAACGCATGTCAGAGTTAGCAGTAAGAATGCGTTTAAAACACAGAAAAACCGCCTCTTACAAACTCATCTGCTGTGTGTTGGTTTCTTTTAGGAAGTTGCATCTATGTTTAGATTCAGCGAGGTAGAAACACGTTTCTTCTAAAAGCTGCGTTTGTACATTCCAGAGTGCATTGGAGAACAGGCTGTAAAGAGAAATACCTTGCTCTAAAACCAAAACGGAGCTATCTAGCAGAATGTTTGTCAATGTGTGTATTCAACTTCCAGAGTTAAACTGATGTGTGTTTGAAGCAGTTCAGAAACCCTTTCTTTGGAGAATGTAGAAACAGTCATTTCCAGCCCTAGAAACGCATGTAAGAGTTAGCAGTAAGAATGCGTTTAAAACACAGAAAACCCGCTTCTAACAAACTCATCTGCTGTGTGTTGGTTCCTTTTAGGAAGTTGCATCTATGTTTAGATTCAGCGAGGTAGAAACACGTTTCTTCTAAAAGCTGCGTTTGGACATTCCAGAATGCATTGGAGAACAGGCTGTAAAGAGAAATACCTTGCTCTAAAACCAAAACGGAGCTATCTAGCAGAATGGTTCTCAATGTGTGTATTCAACTTCCAGAGTTAAACTGATGTGTGTTTGCAGCAGTTCAGAAACCCTTTATTTGGAGAATGCAGAAAAAGTAATTTCCAGCCCTAGAGACGCATATAAGAGTTAGCAGTATTAATGCGTTTAAAACACAGAAGACCCGTTTCTTACAAACTCATCTGCTGTGTGTTGGTTTCTTTTAGGAAGTTGCATCTATGTTTAGATTCAGCGAGGTAGAAACACGTTTCTTCTAAAAGTTGCGTTTGGACATTCCGGAGTGCATTGGAGAACAGGCTGTAAAGAGAAATACCTTGCTCTAAAACCAAAACAAAGCTATCTAGCAGAATGGTTCTCAATGTGTGTATTCAACTTCCAGAGTTAAACTGATGTGTTTTTGCAGCAGTTTAGAAACCCTTTCTTTGTAGAATGTAGAAACAGTCATTTCCAGCCCTAGAAACGCATGTAAGAGTTAGCAGTAAGAATGCGTTTAAAACACAGAAAACACGCTTCTTACAAACTCATCTGCTGTGTGTTGGTTCCTTTTAGGAAGTTGTATCTATGTTTAGATTCAGCGAGGTAGAAACACGTTTCTTCTAAAAGTTGCGTTTGGACATTCCGGAGTGCATTGGAGAACAGGCTGTAAAGAGAAATACCTTGCTCTAAAACCAAAACGGAGCTATCTAGCAGAATGTTTGTCAATGTGTGTATTCAACTTCCAGAGTTAAACTGATGTGTGTTTGCAGCAGTTCAGAAACCCTTTCTTTGTAGAATGTAGAAACAGTCATTTCCAGCCCTAGAAACGCATGTAAGAGTTAGCAGTAAGAATGCGTTTAAAACACAGAAAACCCGCTTCTTACAAACTCATCTGCTGTGTGTTGGTTCCTTTTAGGAAGTTGCACCTATGTTTAGATTCAGCGAGGTAGAAACACGTTTCTTCTAAAAGCTGCGTTTGGACATTCCAGAATGCATTGGAGACCAGGCTGTAAAGAGAAAAACCTTGCTCTAAAACCAAAACGGAGCTATCTAGCAGAATGTTTGTCAATGTGTGTATTCAACTTCCAGTGTCAAACTGATGTGTGTTTGCAGCAGTTCAGAAACCCTTTCTTTGGAGAATGTAGAAACAGTCATTTCCAGCCCTAGAAACGCATGTAAGAGTTAGCAGTAAGAATGCGTTTAAAACACAGAAAACCCGCTTCTTACAAACTCATCTGCTGTGTGTTGGTTCCTTTTAGGAAGTTGCATCTATGTTTAGATTCAGCGAGGTAGAAACACGTTTCTTCTAAAAGCTGCGTTTGGACATTCCAGAGTGAATGGGAGAACATGCTGTAAAGAGAAATACCTTGCTCTAAAACCAAAACGAAGCTATCTAGCAGAATGTTTGTCAATGTGTGTATTCCACTTCCAGAGTTAAACTGATGTGTGTTTGCAGCAGTTCAGAAACCCTTTCTTTGGAGAATGTAGAAACAGTCATTTCCAGCCCTAGAAACGCATGTAAGAGTTAGCAGTAAGAATGCGTTTAAAACACAGAAAACCCGCTTCTTACAAACTCATCTGTTGTGTGTTGGTTCCTTTTAGGAAGTTGCATCTATGTTTAGATTCAGCGAGGTAGAAACACGTTTCTTCTAAAAGCTGCGTTTGGACATTCTAGAGTGCATGGGAGAACATGCTGTAAAAAGAAAATCTTGCTCTAAAACAAAAACGGAGCTATCTAGCAGTATGTTTTTCAATACGTATATTCAACTTTCAGAGTTAAACTGATGTGTGTTTGCAGCAGTTCAGAAACCCTTTCTTTGGAGAATGTAGAAACAGTCATTTCCAGCCCTAGAAACGCATGTAAGAGTTAGCAGTAAGAATGCGTTTAAAACACAGAAAACCCGCTTCTTACAAACTCATCTGCTGTGTGTTGGTTCCTTTTAGGAAGTTGCATCTATGTTTAGATTCAGCGAGGTAGAAACACGTCTCTTCTAAAAGCTGCGTTTGGACATTACAGAGTACAAGGGAGAACATTCTGTAAATAGAAAATCTTGCTCTAAAACCAAAACGGAGCTATCTAGCAGTATGTTTGCCAATGTGTTTATTCAACTTCCAGAGTTAAACTGATGTGTGTTTGCAGCAGTTCAGAAAACCTTTCTTTGGAGAATGTAGAAACAGTCATTTCCAGCCGTAGAAACGCATGTTAGAGTTAGAAGTAAGAATGCGTTTAAAACACAGAAAACCGGCTTCTTACAAACACATCTGCTGTGTGTTGGTTCCTTTTAGGAAGTTGCATCTATGTTTAGATTCAGCGAGATAGAAACACGTTTCTTCTAAAAGCTGCGTTTGGACATTCCAGAGATGATGGGAGAACATGCTGTAAAGAGAAAATCTTGCTCTAAAACCAAAACGGAGCTATCTAGCAGTATGTTTTTCAATGTGTGTATTCAACTTCCAGAGGTAAACTGATGTGTTTTTGAAGCAGTTCAGAAACCCTTTCTTTGTAGAATGTAGAAACAGTCATTTCCAGCCCGAGAAACGCATGTAAGAGTTAGCAGTAAGAATGCGTTTAAAACACAGAAAACCCGCTTCTTACAAACTCATCTGCTGTGTGTTGGTTCCTTTTAGGAAGTTGCATCTATGTTTAGATTCAGCGAGGTAGAAACACGTTTCTTCTAAAAGCTGCATTTGGACATTCCAGAGTGCATTGGAGAACAGGCTGTAAAGAGAAAAACCTTGCTCTAAAACCAAAACGGAGCTATCTAGCAGAATGTTTGTCAATGTGTGTATTCAACTTCCAGAGTTAAACTGATGTGTGTTTGCAGCAGTTCAGAAACCCTTTCTTTGGAGAATGTAGAAACAGTCATTTCCAGCCCTAGAAACGCATGTAAGAGTTAGAAGTAAGAATGCGTTTAAAACACAGAAAACCCGCTTCTTACAAACTCATCTGCTGTGTGTTGGTTCCTTTTAGGAAGTTGCATCTATGTTTAGATTCAGCGAGGTAGAAACACGTCTCTTCTAAAAGCTGCGTTTGGACATTCCAGAGTGCATGGGAGAACATGCTGTAAAGAGAAAATCTTGCTCTAAAACCAAAACGGAGCTATCTAGCAGTATGTTTGTCAATGTGTGTATTCAACTTCCAGCGTTAAACTGATGTGTGTTTGAAGCAGTTCAGAAACCCTTTCTTTGTAGAATGTAGAAACAGTCATTTCCAGCCCTAGAAACGCATGTAAGAGTTAGCAGTAAGAATGCGTTTAAAACACAGAAAACCCGCTTCTTACAAACTCATCTGCTGTGTGTTGGTTCCTTTTAGGAAGTTGCATCTATGTTTAGATTCAGCGACGTAGAAACACGTTTCTTCTAAAAGCTGCGTTTGGACATTCCAGAGTGCATTGGAGAACAGGCTGTAAAGAGAAATACGTTGCTCTAACACCAAAACGGAGATATCTAGCAGAATGGTTCTCAATGTGTGTATTCAACTTCCAGAGTTAAACTGATGTGTGTTTGCAGCAGTTCAGAAACCCTTTCTTTGGAGAATGCAGAAAAAGTCATTTCCAGCCCTAGAGACGCATATAAGAGTTAGCAGTATTAATGCGTTTAAAACACAGAAGACCCGTTTCTTACAAACTCATCTGCTGTGTGTTGGTTTCTTTTAGGAAGTTGCATCTATGTTTAGATTCAGCGAGGTAGAAACACGTTTCTTCTAAAAGCTGCGTTTGGACTTTCCAGAGTGCATGGGAGAACATGCTGTAAAGAGAAAATCTTGCTCTAAAACCAAAATGAAGCTATGTACCAGTATGTTTGTCAATGTGTTTATTCAACTTTCAGAGTTAAACTGATGTGTGTTTGCAGCAGTTCAGAAACCCTTTCTTTGGAGAATGTAGAAACAGTCATTTCCAGCCTTAGAAACGCATGTAAGAGTTAGCAGTAAGAATGCGTTTAAAACACAGAAAACCCGCTTCTTACAAACTCATCTGCTGTGTGTTGGTTCCTTTTAGGAAGTTGCATCTATGTTTAGATTCAGCGAGGTAGAAACACGTTTCTTCTAAAAGCTGCATTTGGACATTCCAGAGTGCATTGGAGAACAGGCTGTAAAGAGAAAAACCTTGCTCTAAAACCAAAACGGAGCTATCTAGCAGAATGTTTGTCAATGTGTGTATTCAACTTCCAGAGTTAAACTGATGTGTGTTTGCAGCAGTTCAGAAACCCTTTCTTTGGAGAATGTAGAAACAGTCATTTCCAGCCCTAGAAACGCATGTAAGAGTTAGAAGTAAGAATGCGTTTAAAACACAGAAAACCCGCTTCTTACAAACTCATCTGCTGTGTGTTGGTTCCTTTTAGGAAGTTGCATCTATGTTTAGATTCAGCGAGGTAGAAACACGTCTCTTCTAAAAGCTGCGTTTGGACATTCCAGAGTGCATGGGAGAACATGCTGTAAAGAGAAAATCTTGCTCTAAAACCAAAACGGAGCTATCTAGCAGTATGTTTGTCAATGTGTGTATTCAACTTCCAGCGTTAAACTGATGTGTGTTTGAAGCAGTTCAGAAACCCTTTCTTTGTAGAATGTAGAAACAGTCATTTCCAGCCCTAGAAACGCATGTAAGAGTTAGCAGTAAGAATGCGTTTAAAACACAGAAAACCCGCTTCTTACAAACTCATCTGCTGTGTGTTGGTTTCTTTTAGGAAGTTGCATCTATGTTTAGATTCAGCGACGTAGAAACACGTTTCTTCTAAAAGCTGCGTTTGGACATTCCAGAGTGCATTGGAGAACAGGCTGTAAAGAGAAATACGTTGCTCTAACACCAAAACGGAGATATCTAGCAGAATGGTTCTCAATGTGTGTATTCAACTTCCAGAGTTAAACTGATGTGTGTTTGCAGCAGTTCAGAAACCCTTTCTTTGGAGAATGCAGAAAAAGTCATTTCCAGCCCTAGAGACGCATATAAGAGTTAGCAGTATTAATGCGTTTAAAACACAGAAGACCCGTTTCTTACAAACTCATCTGCTGTGTGTTGGTTTCTTTTAGGAAGTTGCATCTATGTTTAGATTCAGCGAGGTAGAAACACGTTTCTTCTAAAAGCTGCGTTTGGACTTTCCAGAGTGCATGGGAGAACATGCTGTAAAGAGAAAATCTTGCTCTAAAACCAAAATGAAGCTATGTACCAGTATGTTTGTCAATGTGTTTATTCAACTTTCAGAGTTAAACTGATGTGTGTTTGCAGCAGTTCAGAAACCCTTTCTTTGGAGAATGTAGAAACAGTCATTTCCAGCCCTAGAAACGCATGTAAGAGTTAGCAGTAAGAATGCATTTAAAACACAGAAAACCCGCTTCTTACAAACTCATCTGCTGTGTGTTGGTTCCTTTTAGGAAGTTGCATCTATGTTTAGATTCAGCGAGGTAGAAACACGTTTCTTCTAAAAGTTGCGTTTGGACATTCCAGAGTGCATTGGAGAACAGGCTGTAAAGAGAAATACCTTGCTCTAAAACCAAAACGGAGCTATATAGCAGAATGTTTGTCAATGTGTGTATTCAACTTCCAGAGTTAAACTGATGTGTGTTTGCAGCAGTTCAGAAACCCTCTTTGTAGAATGTAGAAACAGTCATTTCCAGCCCTAGAAACGCATGTAAGAGTTAGCAATAAGAATGCGTTTAAAACACAGAAAACCCGCTTCTTACAAACTCATCTGCTGTGTGTTGGTTCCTTTTAGGAAGTTGCATCTATGTTTAGATTCAGCGAGGTAGAAACACGTTTCTTCTAAAAGCTGCGTTTGGACATTCCAGAATGCATTGGAGACCAGGCTGTAAAGAGAAAAACCTTGCTCTAAAACCAAAACGGAGCTATCTAGCAGTATGTTTGTCAATGTGTGTATTCAACTTCCAGAGTCAAACTGATGTGTGTTTGCAGCAGTTCAGAAACCCTTTCTTTGGAGAATGTAGAAACTGTCATTTCCAGCCCTAGAAACGCATGTAAGAGTTAGCAGTAAGAATGCGTTTAAAACACAGAAAACCCGCTTCTTACAAACTCATCTGCTGTGTGTTGGTTCCTTTTAGGAAGTTGCATCTATGTTTAGATTCAGCGAGGTAGAAACACGTTTCTTCTAAAAGTTGCGTTTGGACATTCCAGAGTGCATTGGAGAACAGGCTGTAAAGAGAAATACCTTGCTCTAAAACCAAAACGGAGCTATCTAGCAGAATGTTTGTCAATGTGTGTATTCAACTTCCAGAGTTAAACTGATGTGTGTTTGCAGCAGTTCAGAAACCCTTTCTTTGGAGAATGCAGAAAAAGTCATTTCCAGCCCTAGAGACGCATATAAGAGTTAGCAGTATTAATGCGTTTAAAACACAGAAGACCCGTTTCTTACAAACTCATCTGCTGTGTGTTGGTTTCTTTTAGGAAGTTGCATCTATGTTTAGATTCAGCGAGGTAGAAACACGTTTCTTCTAAAAGCTGCGTTTGGACTTTCCAGAGTGCATGGGAGAACATGCTGTAAAGAGAAAATCTTGCTCTAAAACCAAAACGAAGCTATGTACCAGTATGTTTGTCAATGTGTTTATTCAACTTTCAGAGTTAAACTGATGTGTGTTTGCAGCAGTTCAGAAACCCTTTCTTTGGAGAATGTAGAAACAGTCATTTCCAGCCCTAGAAACGCATGTAAGAGTTAGCAGTAAGAATGCATTTAAAACACAGAAAACCCGCTTCTTACAAACTCATTTGCTGTGTGTTGGTTCCTTTTAGGAAGTTGCATCTATGTTTAGATTCAGCGAGGTAGAAACACGTTTCTTCTAAAAGTTGCGTTTGGACATTCCAGAGTGCATTGGAGAACAGGCTGTAAAGAGAAGTACCTTGCTCTAAAACCAAAACGGAGCTATATAGCAGAATGTTTGTCAATGTGTGTATTCAACTTCCAGAGTTAAACTGATGTGTGTTTGCAGCAGTTCAGAAACCCTCTTTGTAGAATGTAGAAACAGTCATTTCCAGCCCTAGAAACGCATGTAAGAGTTAGCAATAAGAATGCGTTTAAAACACAGAAAACCCGCTTCTTACAAACTCATCTGCTGTGTGTTGGTTCCTTTTAGGAAGTTGCATCTATGTTTAGATTCAGCGAGGTAGAAACACGTTTCTTCTAAAAGCTGCGTTTGGACATTCCAGAATGCATTGGAGACCAGGCTGTAAAGAGAAAAACCTTGCTCTAAAACCAAAACGGAGCTATCTAGCAGTATGTTTGTCAATGTGTGTATTCAACTTCCAGAGTCAAACTGATGTGTGTTTGCAGCAGTTCAGAAACCCTTTCTTTGGAGAATGTAGAAACTGTCATTTCCAGCCCTAGAAACGCATGTAAGAGTTAGCAGTAAGAATGCGTTTAAAACACAGAAAAACCGCTTCTTACAAACTCATCTGCTGTGTGTTGGTTCCTTTTAGGAAGTTGCATCTATGTTTAGATTCAGCGAGGTAGAAACACGTTTCTTCTAAAAGCTGCGTTTGGACATTCCAGAGTGCATTGGAGAACAGGCTGTAAAGAGAAATACCTTGCTCTAAAACCAAAACGGAGCTATCTAGCATAATGGTTCTCAATGTGTGTATTCTACTTTCAGAGTTAAACTGATGTGTGTTTGCAGCAGTTCAGAAACCCTTTCTTTGGAGAATGCAGAAAAAGTCATTTCCAGCCCTAGAGACGCATATAAGAGTTAGCAGTATTAATGCGTTTAAAACACAGAAGACCCGCTTCTTACAAACTCATCTGCTGTGTTGGTTCCTTTTAGGAAGTTGCATCTATGTTTAGATTCAGCGAGGTAGAAACACGTTTCTTCTAAAAGCTGCGTTTGGACATTCCAGAATGCATTGGAGACCAGGCTGTAAAGAGAAAAACCTTGCTCTAAAACCAAAACGGAGCTATCTAGCAGAATGTTTTTCAATGTCTATATTCAACTTCCAGAGTTAAACTGATGTGTGTTTGCAGCAGTTCAGAAACCCTTTCTTTGGAGAATGTAGAAACAGTCATTTCCAGCCCTAGAAACGCATGTAAGAGTTAGAAGTAAGAATGCGTTTAAAACACAGAAAACCCGCTTCTTACAAACTCATCTGATGTGTGTTGGTTCCTTTTAGGAAGTTGCATCTATGTTTAGATTCAGCGAGGTAGAAACACGTTTCTTCTAAAAGTTGCGTTTGGACATTCCAGAGTGCATTGGAGAACAGGCTGTAAAGAGAAATACCTTGCTCTAAAACCAAAACGGAGCTATCTAGCAGAATGTTTGTCAATGTGTGTATTCAACTTCCAGAGTTAAACTGATGTGTGTTTGCAGCAGTTCAGAAACCCTTTCTTTGGAGAATGCAGAAAAAGTCATTTCCAGCCCTAGAGACGCATATAAGAGTTAGCTGTATTAATGCGTTTAAAACACAGAAGACCCGTTTCTTACAAACTCATCTGCTGTGTGTTGGTTTCTTTTAGGAAGTTGCATCTATGTTTAGATTCAGCGAGGTAGAAACACGTCTCTTCTAAAAGCTGCGCTTGGACATTCCAGAGTGCATGGGAGAACAGGCTGTAAAGAGAAAATCTTGCTCTAAAACCAAAACGGATCTATCTAGCAGAATGTTTTCAAATGTCTATATTCTACTTCCAGAGTTAAACTGATGTGTGTTTGCAGCAGTTCAGAAACCCTTTCTTTGGAGAATGTAGAAACAGTCATTTCCAGCCCTAGAAACGCATGTAAGAGTTAGCAGTAAGAATGCGTTTAAAACACAGAAAACCCGCTTCTTACAAACTCATCTGCTGTGTGTTGGTTCCTTTTAGGAAGTTGCATCTATGTTTAGATTCAGCGAGGTAGAAACACGTTTCTTCTGAAAGCTGCATTTGGACATTCCGGAGTGCATTGGAGAAGAGGCTGTAAAGAGAAAAACCTTGCTCTAAAACAAAAACGGATCTATCTAGCAGAATGTTTTTCAATGTCTTTATACAACTTCCAGAGTTAAACTGATGTGTGTTTGCAGCAGTTCAGAAACCGTTTCTTTGGAGAATGTAGAAACAGTCATTTCCAGCCCTAGAAACGCATGTAAGAGTTAGCAGTAAGAATGCGTTTAAAACACAGAAAACCCGCTTCTTACAAACTCATCTGCTGTGTGTTGGTTCCTTTTAGGAAGTTGCATCTATGTTTAGATTCAGCGAGGCAGAAACACGTTTCTTCTGAAAGCTGCATTTGGACATTCCGGAGTGCATTGGAGAAGAGGCTGTAAAGAGAAAAACCTTGCTCTAAAACAAAAACGGAGCTATCTAGCAGAATGTTTTTCAATGTCTTTATTCAACTTCCAGAGTTAAACTGATGTGTGTTTGCAGCAGTTCAGAAACCCTTTCTTTGGAGAATGCAGAAAAAGTCATTTCCAGCCCCAGAGACGCATATAAGAGTTAGCAGTATTAATGCGTTTAAAACACAGAAGACCCGTTTCTTACAAACTCATCTGCTGTGTGTTGGTTTCTTTTAGGAAGTTGCATCTATGTTTAGATTCAGCGAGGTAGAAACACGTTTCTTCTAAAAGCTGCGTTTGGACTTTCCAGAGTGCATGGGAGAACATGCTGTAAAGAGAAAATCTTGCTCTAAAACCAAAACGAAGCTATCTACCAGTATGTTTGTCAATGTGTATATTCAACTTTCAGAGTTAAACTGATGTGTGTTTGCAGCAGTTCAGAAACCGTTTCTTTTTAGAATGTAGAAACAGTCATTTCCAGCCCTAGAAACGCATGTAAGAGTTAGCAGTAAGAATGCGTTTAAAACACAGAAAACCCGCTTCTTACAAACTCATCTGCTGTGTGTTGGTTCCTTTTAGGAAGTTGCATCTATGTTTAGATTCAGCGAGGTAGAAACACGTTTCTTCTAAAAGTTGCGTTTGGACATTCCAGAGTGCATTGGAGAACAGGCTGTAAAGAGAAATACCTTGCTCTAAAACCAAAACGGAGCTATCTATCAGAATGTTTGTCAATGTGTGTATTCAACTTCCAGAGTTAAACTGATGTGTGTTTGCAGCAGTTCAGAAACCCTCTTTGTAGAATGTAGAAACAGTCATTTCCAGCCCTAGAAACGCATGTAAGAGTTAGCAATAAGAATGCGTTTAAAACACAGAAAACCCGCTTCTTACAAACTCATCTGCTGTGTGTTGGTTCCTTTTAGGAAGTTGCATCTATGTTTAGATTCAGAGAGGTAGAAACACGTTTCTTCTAAAAGCTGCGTTTGGACATTCCAGAATGCATTGGAGAACAGGCTGTAAAGAGAAAAACCTTGCTCTAAAACCAAAACGGAGCTATCTAGCAGAATGTTTGTTAATGTGTGTATTCAACTTCCAGAGTCAAACTGATGTGTTTTTGCAGCAGTTCAGAAACCCTTTCTTTGGAGAATGTAGAAACTGTCATTTCCAGCCCTAGAAACGCATGTAAGAGTTAGCAGTAAGAATGCGTTTAAAACACAGAAAACCCGCTTCTTACAAACTCATCTGCTGTGTGTTGGTTCCTTTTAGGAAGTTGCATCTATGTTTAGATTCAGCGAGGTAGAAACACGTTTCTTCTAAAAGCTGCGTTTGGACATTCCAGAGCGCATTGGAGAACAGGCTGTAGAGAGAAATACCTTGCTCTAAAACCAAAACGGAGCTATCTAGCAGAATGGTTCTCAATGTGTGTATTCAACTTCCAGAGTTAAACTGATGTGTGTTTGCAGCAGTTCAGAAACCCTTTCTTTGGAGAATGCAGAAAAAGTCATTTCCAGCCCTAGAGACGCATATAAGAGTTAGCAGTATTAATGCGTTTAAAACACAGAAGACCCGCTTCTTACAAACTCATCTGCTGTGTTGGTTCCTTTTAGGAAGTTGCATCTATGTTTAGATTCAGCGAGGTAGAAACACGTTTCTTCTAAAAGCTGCGTTTGGACATTCCAGAATGCATTGGAGAACAGGCTGTAAAGAGAAAAACCTTGCTCTAAATCCAAAACGGAGCTATCTAGCAGAATGTTTTTCAATGTCTATATTCAACTTCCAGAGTTAAACTGATGTGTGTTTGCAGCAGTTCAGAAACCGTTTCTTTGGAGAATGTAGAAACAGTCATTTCCAGCCCTAGAAACGCATGTAAGAGTTAGCAGTAAGAATGCGTTTAAAACACAGAAAAACCGCTTCTTACAAACTCATCTGCTGTGTGTTGGTTCCTTTTAGGAAGTTGCATCTATGTTTAGATTCAGCGAGGTAGAAACACGTTTCTTCTAAAAGCTGCGTTTGGACATTCTAGAGTGCATGGGAGAACATGCTGTAAAGAGAAAATCTTGCTCTAAAACCAAAACGGAGCTATCTAACAGTATGTTTGTCAATGTGTATATTCAACTTTCAGAGTTAAACTGATGTGTGTTTGCAGCAGTTCAGAAACCCTTTCTTTGGAGAATGTAGAAACAGTCATTTCCAGCCCTAGAAACGCATGTAAGAGTTAGCAGTAAGAATGCGTTTAAACACAGAAAACCCGCTTCTTACAAACTCATCTGCTGTGTGTTGGTTCCTTTTAGGAAGTTGCATCTATGTTTACATTCAGCGAGGTAGAAACACGTCTCTTCTAAGAGCTGCGTTTGGACATTACAGGGTGCATGGGAGAACATTCTGTAAAGAGAAAATCTTGCTCTAAAACAAAAACGGAGCTGTCTAGCAGTATGTTTGCCAATGTGTGTATTCAACTTCCAGAGTTAAACTGATGTGTGTTTGCAGCAGTTCAGAAACCCTTTCTTTGGAGAATGTAGAAACAGTCATTTCCAGCCCTAGAAACGCATGTAAGACTTAGAAGTAAGAATGCGTTTAAAACACAGAAAACCCGCTTCTTACAAACACATATGCTGTGTGTTGGTTCCTTTTAGGAAGTTGCATCTATGTTTAGATTCAGCGAGGTAGAAACACGTTTCTTCTAAAAGCTGCGTTTGGACATTCCAGAGATGATGGGAGAACATGCTGTAAAGAGAAAATCTTGCTCTAAAACCAAAACGGAGCTATCTAGCAGTATGTTTTTCAATGTGTGTATTCAACTTCCAGAGGTAAACAGATGTGTGTTTGAAGCAGTTCAGAAACCCTTTCTTTGTAGAATGTAGAAACAGTCATTTCCAGCCCTAGAAACGCATGTAAGAGTTAGCAGTAAGAATGCGTTTAAAACACAGAAAACCCGCTTCTTACAAACTCATCTGCTGTGTGTTGGTTCCTTTTAGGAAGTTGCATCTATGTTTAGATTCAGCGAGGTAGAAACACGTTTCTTCTAAAAGCTGCGTTTGGACATTCCAGAGTGCATTGGAGAACAGGCTGTAAAGAGAAATACCTTGCTCTAAAACCAAAACGGAGCTATCTAGCAGAATGGTTCTCAATGTGTGTATTCAACTTCCAGAGTTAAACTGATGTGTGTTTGCAGCAGTTCAGAAACCCTTTCTTTGGAGAATGCAGAAAAAGTCATTTCCAGCCCTAGAGACGCATATAAGAGTTAGCAGTATTAATGCGTTTAAAACACAGAAGACCCGTTTCTTACAAACTCATCTGCTGTGTGTTGGTTTCTTTTAGGAAGTTGCATCTATGTTTAGGTTCAGCGAGGTAGAAACACGTTTCTTCTAAAAGCTGCGTTTGGACTTTCCAGAGTGCATGGGAGAACATGCTGTAAAGAGAAAATCTTGCTCTAAAACCAAAACGAAGCTATCTAGCAGTATGTTTGTCAATGTGTGTATTCAACTTTCGGAGTTAAACTGATGTGTGTTTGCAGCAGTTCAGAAACTCTTTCTTTGGAGAATGTAGAAACAGTCATTTCGAGCCCTAGAAACGCATGTAAAAGTTAGAAGTAAGAATGCGTTTAAAACACACAAAACCCGATTCTTACAACTCATCTGCTGTGTGTTGGTTCCTTTTAGGAAGTTGCATCTATGTTTAGATTCAGCGAGGTAGAAACACGTTTCTTCTAAAAGCTGCGTTTGGACATTCTAGAGTGCATGGGAGAACATGCTGTAAAGAGAAAATATTGCTGTAAAACCAAAACGGAGCTATCTAGCAGTATGTTTGTCAATGTGTATATTCAACTTTCAGAGTTAAACTGATGTGTGTTTGCAGCAGTTCAGAAACCCTTTCTTTGGAGAATGTAGAAACAGTCATTTCCAGCCCTAGAAACGCATGTAAGAGTTAGCAGTAAGAATGCGTTTAAAACACAGAAAACCCGCTTCTTACAAACTCATCTGCTGTGTGTTGGTTCCTTTTAGGAAGTTGCATCTATGTTTAGATTCAGCGAGGTAGAAACACGTCTCTTCTAAAAGCTGCGTTTGGACATTACAGAGTGCATGGGAGAACATTCTGTAAAGAGAAAATCTTGCTCTAAAACAAAAACGGAGCTATCTAGCAGTGTGTTTGCCAATGTGTGTATTCAACTTCCAGAGTTAAACTGATGTGTGTTTGCAGCAGTTCAGAAACCCTTTCTTTGGAGAATGTAGAAACAGTCATTTCCAGCCCTAGAAACGCATGTAAGAGTTAGAAGTAAGAATGCGTTTAAAACACGGAAAACCCGCTTCTTACAAACACATCTGCTGTGTGTTGGTTCCTTTTAGGAAGTTGCATCTATGTTTAGATTCAGCGAGGTAGAAACACGTTTCTTCTAAAAGCTGCGTTTGGACATTCCAGAGATGATGGGAGAACATGCTGTAAAGAGAAAATCTTGCTCTAAAACAAAAACGGAGCTATCTAGCAGTATGTTTGTCAATGTGTATATTCAACTTTCAGAGTTAAACTGATGTGTGTTTGCAGCAGTTCAGAAACCCTTTCTTTGGAGAATGTAGAAACAGTCATTTCCAGCCCTAGAAACGCATGTAAGAGTTAGCAGTAAGAATGCGTTTAAAACACAGAAAACCCGCTTCTTACAAACTCATCTGCTGTGTGTTGGTTCCTTTTAGGAAGTTGCATCTATGTTTAGATTCAGCGAGGTAGAAACACGTCTCTTCTAAAAGCTGCGTTTGGACATTCCAGAGTGCATTGGAGAACAGGCTGTAAAGAGAAATACCTTGCTCTAAAACCAAAACGGAGCTATCTAGCAGAATGTTTGTCAAAGTGTGTATTCAACTTCCAGCGTTAAACTGATGTGTGTTTGCAGCAGTTCAGAAACCCTTTCTTTGGAGAATGCAGAAAAAGTCATTTCCAGCCCTATAGACGCATATAAGAGTTAGCAGTATTAATGCGTTTAAAACACAGAAGACCCGTTTCTTACAAACTCATCTGCTGTGTGTTGGTTTCTTTTAGGAAGTTGCATCTATGTTTAGATTCAGCGAGGTAGAAACACGTTTCTTCTAAAAGCTGCGTTTGGACTTTCCAGAGTGCATGGGAGAACATGCTGTAAAGAGAAAATCTTGCTCTAAAACCAAAACGAAGCTATCTAGCAGTATGTTTGTCAATGTGTGTATTCAACTTTCGGAGTTAAACTGATGTGTGTTTGCAGCAGTTCAGAAACTCTTTCTTTGGAGAATGTAGAAACAGTCATTTCCAGCCCTAGAAACGCATGTAAAAGTTAGAAGTAAGAATGCGTTTAAAACACAGAAAACCCGCTTCTTACAAACTCATCTGCTGTGTGTTGGTTCCTTTTAGGAAGTTGCATCTATGTTTAGATTCAGCGAGGTAGAAACACGTTTCTTCTAAAAGCTGCATTTGGACATTCTAGAGTGCATGGGAGAACATGCTGTAAAGAGAAAATATTGCTGTAAAACCAAAACGGAGCTATCTAGCAGTATGTTTGTCAATGTGTATATTCAACTTTCAGAGTTAAACTGATGTGTGTTTGCAGCAGTTCAGAAACCCTTTCTTTGGAGAATGTAGAAACAGTCATTTCCAGCCCTAGAAACGCATGTAAGAGTTAGCAGTAAGAATGCGTTTAAAACACAGAAAACCCGCTTCTTACAAACTCATCTGCTGTGTGTTGGTTCCTTTTAGGAAGTTGCATCTATGTTTAGATTCAGCGAGGTAGAAACACGTCTCTTCTAAAAGCTGCGTTTGGACATTACAGAGTGCATGGGAGAACATTCTGTAAAGAGAAAATCTTGCTCTAAAACAAAAACGGAGCTATCTAGCAGTGTGTTTGCCAATGTGTGTATTCAACTTCCAGAGTTAAACTGATGTGTGTTTGCAGCAGTTCAGAAACCCTTTCTTTGGAGAATGTAGAAACAGTCATTTCCAGCCCTAGAAACGCATGTAAGAGTTAGAAGTAAGAATGCGTTTAAAACACGGAAAACCCGCTTCTTACAAACACATCTGCTGTGTGTTGGTTCCTTTTAGGAAGTTGCATCTATGTTTAGATTCAGCGAGGTAGAAACACGTTTCTTCTAAAAGCTGCGTTTGGACATTCCAGAGATGATGGGAGAACATGCTGTAAAGAGAAAATCTTGCTCTAAAACAAAAACGGAGCTATCTAGCAGTATGTTTGTCAATGTGTATATTCAACTTTCAGAGTTAAACTGATGTGTGTTTGCAGCAGTTCAGAAACCCTTTCTTTGGAGAATGTAGAAACAGTCATTTCCAGCCCTAGAAACGCATGTAAGAGTTAGCAGTAAGAATGCGTTTAAAACACAGAAAACCCGCTTCTTACAAACTCATCTGCTGTGTGTTGGTTCCTTTTAGGAAGTTGCATCTATGTTTAGATTCAGCGAGGTAGAAACACGTCTCTTCTAAAAGCTGCGTTTGGACATTCCAGAGTGCATTGGAGAACAGGCTGTAAAGAGAAATACCTTGCTCTAAAACCAAAACGGAGCTATCTAGCAGAATGTTTGTCAAAGTGTGTATTCAACTTCCAGCGTTAAACTGATGTGTGTTTGCAGCAGTTCAGAAACCCTTTCTTTGGAGAATGCAGAAAAAGTCATTTCCAGCCCTATAGACGCATATAAGAGTTAGCAGTATTAATGCGTTTAAAACACAGAAGACCCGTTTCTTACAAACTCATCTGCTGTGTGTTGGTTTCTTTTAGGAAGTTGCATCTATGTTTAGATTCAGCGAGGTAGAAACACGTTTCTTCTAAAAGCTGCGTTTGGACTTTCCAGAGTGCATGGGAGAACATGCTGTAAAGAGAAAATCTTGCTCTAAAACCAAAACGAAGCTATCTAGCAGTATGTTTGTCAATGTGTGTATTCAACTTTCGGAGTTAAACTGATGTGTGTTTGCAGCAGTTCAGAAACTCTTTCTTTGGAGAATGTAGAAACAGTCATTTCGAGCCCTAGAAACGCATGTAAAAGTTAGAAGTAAGAATGCGTTTAAAACACACAAAACCCGATTCTTACAACTCATCTGCTGTGTGTTGGTTCCTTTTAGGAAGTTGCATCTATGTTTAGATTCAGCGAGGTAGAAACACGTTTCTTCTAAAAGCTGCGTTTGGACATTCTAGAGTGCATGGGAGAACATGCTGTAAAGAGAAAATATTGCTGTAAAACCAAAACGGAGCTATCTAGCAGTATGTTTGTCAATGTGTATATTCAACTTTCAGAGTTAAACTGATGTGTGTTTGCAGCAGTTCAGAAACCCTTTCTTTGGAGAATGTAGAAACAGTCATTTCCAGCCCTAGAAACGCATGTAAGAGTTAGCAGTAAGAATGCGTTTAAAACACAGAAAACCCGCTTCTTACAAACTCATCTGCTGTGTGTTGGTTCCTTTTAGGAAGTTGCATCTATGTTTAGATTCAGCGAGGTAGAAACACGTCTCTTCTAAAAGCTGCGTTTGGACATTACAGAGTGCATGGGAGAACATTCTGTAAAGAGAAAATCTTGCTCTAAAACAAAAACGGAGCTATCTAGCAGTGTGTTTGCCAATGTGTGTATTCAACTTCCAGAGTTAAACTGATGTGTGTTTGCAGCAGTTCAGAAACCCTTTCTTTGGAGAATGTAGAAACAGTCATTTCCAGCCCTAGAAACGCATGTAAGAGTTAGAAGTAAGAATGCGTTTAAAACACGGAAAACCCGCTTCTTACAAACACATCTGCTGTGTGTTGGTTCCTTTTAGGAAGTTGCATCTATGTTTAGATTCAGCGAGGTAGAAACACGTTTCTTCTAAAAGCTGCGTTTGGACATTCCAGAGATGATGGGAGAACATGCTGTAAAGAGAAAATCTTGCTCTAAAACAAAAACGGAGCTATCTAGCAGTATGTTTGTCAATGTGTATATTCAACTTTCAGAGTTAAACTGATGTGTGTTTGCAGCAGTTCAGAAACCCTTTCTTTGGAGAATGTAGAAACAGTCATTTCCAGCCCTAGAAACGCATGTAAGAGTTAGCAGTAAGAATGCGTTTAAAACACAGAAAACCCGCTTCTTACAAACTCATCTGCTGTGTGTTGGTTCCTTTTAGGAAGTTGCATCTATGTTTAGATTCAGCGAGGTAGAAACACGTCTCTTCTAAAAGCTGCGTTTGGACATTCCAGAGTGCATTGGAGAACAGGCTGTAAAGAGAAATACCTTGCTCTAAAACCAAAACGGAGCTATCTAGCAGAATGTTTGTCAAAGTGTGTATTCAACTTCCAGCGTTAAACTGATGTGTGTTTGCAGCAGTTCAGAAACCCTTTCTTTGGAGAATGCAGAAAAAGTCATTTCCAGCCCTATAGACGCATATAAGAGTTAGCAGTATTAATGCGTTTAAAACACAGAAGACCCGTTTCTTACAAACTCATCTGCTGTGTGTTGGTTTCTTTTAGGAAGTTGCATCTATGTTTAGATTCAGCGAGGTAGAAACACGTTTCTTCTAAAAGCTGCGTTTGGACTTTCCAGAGTGCATGGGAGAACATGCTGTAAAGAGAAAATCTTGCTCTAAAACCAAAACGAAGCTATCTAGCAGTATGTTTGTCAATGTGTGTATTCAACTTTCGGAGTTAAACTGATGTGTGTTTGCAGCAGTTCAGAAACTCTTTCTTTGGAGAATGTAGAAACAGTCATTTCCAGCCCTAGAAACGCATGTAAAAGTTAGAAGTAAGAATGCGTTTAAAACACAGAAAACCCGCTTCTTACAAACTCATCTGCTGTGTGTTGGTTCCTTTTAGGAAGTTGCATCTATGTTTAGATTCAGCGAGGTAGAAACACGTTTCTTCTAAAAGCTGCATTTGGACATTCTAGAGTGCATGGGAGAACATGCTGTAAAGAGAAAATATTGCTGTAAAACCAAAACGGAGCTATCTAGCAGTATGTTTGTCAATGTGTATATTCAACTTTCAGAGTTAAACTGATGTGTGTTTGCAGCAGTTCAGAAACCCTTTCTTTGGAGAATGTAGAAACAGTCATTTCCAGCCCTAGAAACGCATGTAAGAGTTAGCAGTAAGAATGCGTTTAAAACACAGAAAACCCGCTTCTTACAAACTCATCTGCTGTGTGTTGGTTCCTTTTAGGAAGTTGCATCTATGTTTAGATTCAGCGAGGTAGAAACACGTCTCTTCTAAAAGCTGCGTTTGGACATTACAGAGTGCATGGGAGAACATTCTGTAAAGAGAAAATCTTGCTCTAAAACAAAAACGGAGCTATCTAGCAGTGTGTTTGCCAATGTGTGTATTCAACTTCCAGAGTTAAACTGATGTGTGTTTGCAGCAGTTCAGAAACCCTTTCTTTGGAGAATGTAGAAACAGTCATTTCCAGCCCTAGAAACGCATGTAAGAGTTAGAAGTAAGAATGCGTTTAAAACACGGAAAACCCGCTTCTTACAAACACATCTGCTGTGTGTTGGTTCCTTTTAGGAAGTTGCATCTATGTTTAGATTCAGCGAGGTAGAAACACGTTTCTTCTAAAAGCTGCGTTTGGACATTCCAGAGATGATGGGAGAACATGCTGTAAAGAGAAAATCTTGCTCTAAAACAAAAACGGAGCTATCTAGCAGTATGTTTGTCAATGTGTATATTCAACTTTCAGAGTTAAACTGATGTGTGTTTGCAGCAGTTCAGAAACCCTTTCTTTGGAGAATGTAGAAACAGTCATTTCCAGCCCTAGAAACGCATGTAAGAGTTAGCAGTAAGAATGCGTTTAAAACACAGAAAACCCGCTTCTTACAAACTCATCTGCTGTGTGTTGGTTCCTTTTAGGAAGTTGCATCTATGTTTAGATTCAGCGAGGTAGAAACACGTCTCTTCTAAAAGCTGCGTTTGGACATTCCAGAGTGCATTGGAGAACAGGCTGTAAAGAGAAATACCTTGCTCTAAAACCAAAACGGAGCTATCTAGCAGAATGTTTGTCAAAGTGTGTATTCAACTTCCAGCGTTAAACTGATGTGTGTTTTCAGCAGTTCAGAAACCCTTTCTTTGGAGAATGCAGAAAAAGTCATTTCCAGCCCTATAGACGCATATAAGAGTTAGCAGTATTAATGCGTTTAAAACACAGAAGACCCGTTTCTTACAAACTCATCTGCTGTGTGTTGGTTTCTTTTAGGAAGTTGCATCTATGTTTAGATTCAGCGAGGTAGAAACACGTTTCTT
This sequence comes from Saimiri boliviensis, assembly GCF_048565385.1. NCBI lineage: Eukaryota > Metazoa > Chordata > Mammalia > Primates > Cebidae > Saimiri > Saimiri boliviensis. The sequence continues at coordinate 28,822,730 of NC_133454.1, read as the reverse complement.
CTAAAAGCTGCGTTTGGACTTTCCAGAGTGCATGGGAGAACATGCTGTAAAGAGAAAATCTTGCTCTAAAACCAAAACGAAGCTATCTAGCAGTATGTTTGTCAATGTGTGTATTCAACTTTCGGAGTTAAACTGATGTGTGTTTGCAGCAGTTCAGAAACTCTTTCTTTGGAGAATGTAGAAACAGTCATTTCCAGCCCTAGAAACGCATGTAAAAGTTAGAAGTAAGAATGCGTTTAAAACACAGAAAACCCGCTTCTTACAAACTCATCTGCTGTGTGTTGGTTCCTTTTAGGAAGTTGCATCTATGTTTAGATTCAGCGAGGTAGAAACACGTTTCTTCTAAAAGCTGCATTTGGACATTCTAGAGTGCATGGGAGAACATGCTGTAAAGAGAAAATATTGCTGTAAAACCAAAACGGAGCTATCTAGCAGTATGTTTGTCAATGTGTATATTCAACTTTCAGAGTTAAACTGATGTGTGTTTGCAGCAGTTCAGAAACCCTTTCTTTGGAGAATGTAGAAACAGTCATTTCCAGCCCTAGAAACGCATGTAAGAGTTAGCAGTAAGAATGCGTTTAAAACACAGAAAACCCGCTTCTTACAAACTCATCTGCTGTGTGTTGGTTCCTTTTAGGAAGTTGCATCTATGTTTAGATTCAGCGAGGTAGAAACACGTCTCTTCTAAAAGCTGCGTTTGGACATTACAGAGTGCATGGGAGAACATTCTGTAAAGAGAAAATCTTGCTCTAAAACAAAAACGGAGCTATCTAGCAATGTGTTTGCCAATGTGTGTATTCAACTTCCAGAGTTAAACTGATGTGTGTTTGCAGCAGTTCAGAAACCCTTTCTTTTTAGAATGTAGAAACAGTCATTTCCAGCCCTAGAAACGAATGTAAGAGTTAGAAGTAAGAATGCGTTTAAAACACAGAAAACCCGCTTCTTACAAACACATCTGCTGTGTGTTGGTTCCTTTTAGGAAGTTGCATCTATGTTTAGATTCAGCGAGGTAGAAACACGGTTCTTCTAAAAGCGGCGTTTGGACATTCCAGAGATGATGGTAGAACATGCTGTAAAGAGAAAATCTTGCTCTAAAACCAAAACGGAGCTATCTAGCAGTATGTTTTTCAATGTGTGTATTCAACTTCCAGAGGTAAACAGATGTGTGTTTGAAGCAGTTCAGAAACCCTTTCTTTGTAGAATGTAGAAACACTCATTTCCAGCCCTAGAAACGCATGTAAGAGTTAGCAGTAAGAATGCGTTTAAAACACAGAAAACCCGCTTCTTACAAACTCATCTGCTGTTTGTTGGTTCCTTTTAGGAAGTTGCATCTATGTTTAGATTCAGTGAGGTAGAAACACGTTTCTTCTAAAAGCTGCGTTTGTACATTCCAGAGTGCATTGGAGAACAGGCTGTAAAGAGAAATACCTTGCTCTAAAACCAAAACGGAGCTATCTAGCAGAATGTTTGTCAATGTGTGTATTCAACTTCCAGAGTTAAACTGATGTGTGTTTGCAGCAGTTCTGAAACCCTTTCTTTGGAGAATGCAGAAAAAGTCATTTCCAGCCCTAGAGACGCATATAAGAGTTAGCAGTATTAATGCGTTTAAAACACAGAAGACCCGTTTCTTACAAACTCATCTGCTGTGTGTTGGTTTCTTTTAGGAAGTTGCATCTATGTTTAGATTCAGCGAGGTAGAAACACGTTTCTTCTAAAAGCTGCGTTTGGACTTTCCAGAGTGCATGGGAGAACATGCTGTAAAGAGAAAATCTTGCTCTAAAACCAAAACGAAGCTATCTACCAGTATGTTTGTCAATGTGTATATTCAACTTTCAGAGTTAAACTGATGTGTGTTTGCAGCAGTTCAGAAACCCTTTCTTTGGAGAATGTAGAAACAGTCATTTCCAGCCCTAGAAACGCATGTTAGAGTTAGCAGTAAGAATGCGTTTAAAACACAGAAAACCCGCTTCTTACAAACTCATCTGCTGTGTGTTGGTTCCTTTTAGGAAGTTGCATCTATGTTTAGATTCAGCGAGGTAGAAACACGTCTCTTCTAAAAGCTGCGCTTGGACATTCCAGAGTGCATGGGAGAACATGCTGTAAAGAGAAAATCTTGCTCTAAAACCAAAACGGAGCTATGTAGCAGTATGTTTGTCAATGTGTGTATTCAACTTCCAGAGATAAACTGATGTGTGTTTGCAGCAGTTCAGAAACCCTTTCTTTGTAGAATGTAGAAACAGTCATTTCCAGCCCTAGAAATGCATGTAAGACTTAGCAGTAAGAATGCGTTTAAAACACAGAAAACCCGCTTCTTACAAACTCATCTGCTGTGTGTTGGTTCCTTTTAGGAAGTTGCATCTATGTTTAGATTCAGCGAGGTAGAAACACGTTTCTTCTAAAAGCTGCGTTTGGACATTCTAGAGTGCATGGGAGAACATGCTGTAAAGAGAAAATCTTGCTCTAAAACCAAAACGGAGCTATCTAGCAGTATGTTCGTCAATGTGTATATTCAACTTTCAGAGTTAAACTGATGTGTGTTTGCAGCAGTTCAGAAACCCTTTCTTTGGAGAATGTAGAAACAGTCATTTCCAGCCCTAGAAACGCATGTAAGAGTTAGCAGTAAGAATGCGTTTAAAACACAGAAAACCCGCTTCTTACAAACTCATCTGCTGTGTGTTGGTTCCTTTTAGGAAGTTGCATCTATGTTTAGATTCAGCGAGGTAGAAACACGTCTCTTCTAAAAGCTGCGTTTGGACATTCCAGAGTGCATGGGAGAATATGCTGTAAAGAGAAAATCTTGCTCTAAAACCAAAACGGAGCTATCTAGCAGTATGTTTGTCAATGTGTGTATTCAACTTCCAGAGTTAAACTGATGTGTGTTTGAAGCAGTTCAGAAACCCTTTCTTTGTAGAATGTAGAAACAGTCATTTCCAGCCCTAGAAACGCATGTAAGAGTTAGCAGTAAGAATGCGTTTAAAACACAGAAAACCCGCTTCTTACAAACTCATCTGCTGTGTGTTGGTTCCTTTTAGGAAGTTGCATCTATGTTTAGGTTCAGCGAGGTAGAAACACGTTTCTTCTAAAAGTTGCGTTTGGACATTCCAGAGTGCATTGGAGAATAGGCTGTAAAGAGAAATACCTTGCTCTAAAACCAAAACGGAGCTATCTAGCAGAATGTTTGTCAATGTGTGTATTCAACTTCCAGAGTTAAACTGATGTGTGTTTGCAGCAGTTCAGAAACCCTTTCTTTGGAGAATGTAGAAACCGTCATTTCCAGCCCTAGAAACGCATGTAAGAGTTAGCAGTAAGAATGCGTTTAAAACACAGAAAACCCGCTTCTAACAAACTCATCTGCTGTGTGTTGGTTCCTTTTAGGAAGTTGCATCTATGTTTAGATTCAGCGAGGTAGAAACACGTTTCTTCTAAAAGCTGCGTTTGGACATTCTAGAGTGCATGGGAGAACATGCTGTAAAGAGAAAATCATGCTCTAAAACCAAAACGGAGCTATCTAGCAGTATGTTTGTCAATGTGTATATTCAACTTTCAGAGTTAAACTGATGTGTGTTTGCAGCAGTTCAGAAACCCTTTCTTTGGAGAATGTAGAAACAGTCATTTCCAGCCCTAGAAACGCATGTAAGAGTTAGAAGTAAGAATGCGTTTAAAACACAGAAAACCCGCTTCTTACAAACTCATCTGCTGTGTGTTGGTTCCTTTTAGGAAGTTGCATCTATGTTTAGATTCAGCGAGGTAGAAACACGTTTCTTCTAAAAGCTGCGTTTGGACATTCCAGAGATGATGGGAGAACATGCTGTAAAGAGAAAATCTTGCTCTAAAACCAAAACGAAGCTATCTAGCAGTATGTTTTTCAATGTGTGTATTCAACTTCCTGAGGTAAACTGATGTGTGTTTGAAGCAGTTCAGAAACCCTTTCTTTGTAGAATGTAGAAACTGTTATTTCCAGCCCTAGAAACGCATGTAAGAGTTAGCACTAAGAATGCGTTTAAAACACAGAAAACCCGCTTCTTACAAACTCATCTGCTGTGTGTTGGTTCCTTTTAGGAAGTTGCATCTATTTTTAGATTCAGCGAGGTAGAAACACGTTTCTTCTAAAAACTGCGTTTGTACATTCCAGAGTGCATTGGAGAACAGGCTGTAAAGAGAAATACCTTGCTCTAAAACCAAAACGGAGCTATCTAGCAGAATGTTTGTCAATGCGTGTATTCAACTTCCAGAGTTAAACTGATGTGTGTTTGCAGCAGTTCAGAAACCCTTTCTTTGGAGAATGTAGAAACAGTCATTTCCAGCCCTAGAAACGCATGTAAGAGTTAGCAGTAAGAATGCGTTTAAAACACAGAAAACCCGCTTCTAACAAACTCACCTGCTGTGTGTTGGTTCATTTTAGGAAGTTGCATCTATGTTTAGATTCAGCGAGGTAGAAACACGTTTCTTCTAAAAGCTGCGTTTGGACATTCCAGAGTGCATTGGAGAACAGGCTGTAAAGAGAAATACCTTGCTCTAAAACCAAAACGGAGCTATCTAGCAGAATGGTTCTCAATGTGTGTATTCAACTTCCAGAGTTAAACTGATGTGTGTTTGCAGCAGTTCAGAAACCCTTTCTTTGGAGATTGCAGAAAAAGTCATTCCCAGCCCTAGAGACGCATATAAGAGTTAGCAGTATTAATGCGTTTAAAACACAGAAGACCCGTTTCTTACAAACTCATCTGCTGTGTGTTGGTTTCTTTTAGGAAGTTGCATCTATGTTTAGATTCAGCGAGGTAGAAACACGTTTCTTCTAAAAGCTGCGTTTGGACTTTCCAGAGTGCATGGGAGAACATGCTGTAAAGAGAAAATCTTGCTCTAAAACCAAAACGAAGCTATCTACCAGTATGTTTGTCAATGTGTATATTCAACTTTCAGAGTTAAACTGATGTGTGTTTGCAGCAGTACAGAAACCCTTTCTTTGGAGAATGTAGAAACAGTCATTTCCAGCCCTAGAAACGCATGTAAGAGTTAGCAGTAAGAATGCGTTTAAAACACAGAAAACCCGCTTCTTACAAACACATCTGCTGTGTGTTGGTTCCTTTTAGGAAGTTGCATCTATGTTTAGATTCAGCGAGGTAGAAACACGTCTCTTCTAAAAGCTGTGCTTGGACATTCCAGAGTGCATGGGAGAACATGCTGTAAAGAGAAAATCTTGCTCTAAAACCAAAACGGAGCTATCTAGCAGTATGTTTGTCAATGTGTGTATTCAACTTCCAGAGTTGAACTGATGTGTGTTTGAAGCAGTTCAGAAACCCTTTCTTTGTAGAATGTAGAAACAGTCATTTCCAGCCCTAGAAACGCATGTAAGAGTTAGCAGAAAGAATGCGTTTAAAACACAGAAAACCCGCTTCTTACAAACTCATCTGCTGTGTGTTGGTTCCTTTTAGGAAGTTGCATCTATGTTTAGATTCAGCGAGGTAGAAACACGTTTCTTCTAAAAGCTGCGTTTGGACATTCCAGAATGCATTGGAGACCAGGCTGTAAAGAGAAAAACCTTGCTCTAAAACCAAAACGGAGCTATGTAGCAGAATGTTTGTCAATGTGTGTATTCAACTTCCGGAGTCAAACTGATGTGTGTTTGCAGCAGTTCAGAAACCCTTTCTTTGGAGAATGTAGAAACTGTCATTTCTAGCCCTAGAAACGCATGTAAGAATTAGCAGTAAGAATGCGTTTAAAACACAGAACACCCGCTTCTTACAAACTCATCTGCTGTGTGTTGGTTCCTTTTAGGAAGTTGCATCTAAGTTTAGATTCAGCGAGGTAGAAACACGTTTCTTCTAAAAGCTGCGTTTGGACATTCCAGAGTGCATAGGAGAACATGCTGTAAAGAGAAAATCTTGCTCTAAAACCAAAACGGAGCTATCTAGCAGTGTGTTTGTCAATGTGTGTATTCAACTTTCAGAGTTAAACTGATGTGTGTTTGCAGCAGTTCAGAAACCCTTTCTTTGGAGAATGTAGAAACAGTCATTTCCAGCCCTAGAAACGCATGTAAGAGTTAGCAGTAAGAATGCGTTTAAAACACAGAAAACCCGCTTCTTACAAACTCATCTGCTGTGTGTTGGTTCCTTTTAGGAAGTTGCATCTATGTTTAGATTCAGCGAGGTAGAAACACGTTTCTTCTAAAAGCTGCGTTTGGACATTCCAGAATGCATGGGAGACCAGGCTGTAAAGAGAAAAACCTTGCTCTAAAACAAAAACGGAGCTATCTAGCAGAATGTTTGTCAATGTGTATATTCAACTTCCAGAGTTAAACTGATGTGTTTTTGCAGCAGTTCAGAAACCCTTTCTTTGGAGAATGTAGAAACAGTCATTTCCAGCCCTAGAAATGCATGTAAGACTTAGCAGTAAGAATGCGTTTAAAACACAGAAAACCCGCTTCTTACAAACTCATCTGCTGTGTGTTGGTTCCTTTTAGGAAGTTGCATCTATGTTTAGATTCAGCGAGGTAGAAACACGTTTCTTCTAAAAGCTGCGTTTGGACATTCTAGAGTGCATGGGAGAACATGCTGTAAAGAGAAAATCTTGCTCTAAAACCAAAACGGAGCTATCTAGCAGTATGTTTGTCAATGTGTATATTCAACTTTCAGAGTTAAACTGATGTGTGTTTGCAGCAGTTCAGAAACCCTTTCTTTGGAGAATGTAGAAACCGTCATTTCCAGCCCTAGAAACGCATGTAAGAGTTAGCAGTAAGAATGCGTTTAAAACACAGAAAACCCGCTTCTTACAAACTCATCTGCTGTGTGTTGGTTCCTTTTAGGAAGTTGCATCTATGTTTAGATTCAGCGAGGTAGAAACACGTCTCTTCTAAAAGCTGCGTTTGGACATTCCAGAGTGCATGGGAGAATATGCTGTAAAGAGAAAATCTTGCTCTAAAACCAAAACGGAGCTATCTAGCAGTATGTTTGTCAATGTGTGTATTCAACTTCGAGAGTTAAACTGATGTGTGTTTGAAGCAGTTCAGAAACCCTTTCTTTGTAGAATGTAGAAACAGTCATTTCCAGCCCTAGAAACGCATGTCAGAGTTAGCAGTAAGAATGCGTTTAAAACACAGAAAACCCGCTTCTTACAAACTCATCTGCTGTGTGTTGGTTCCTTTTAGGAAGTTGCATCTATGTTTAGATTCAGCGAGGTAGAAACACGTTTCTTCTAAAAGTTGCGTTTGGACATTCCAGAGTGCATTGGAGAATAGGCTGTAAAGAGAAATACCTTGCTCTAAAACCAAAACGGAGCTATCTAGCAGAATGTTTGTCAATGTGTGTATTCAACTTCCAGAGTTAAACTGATGTGTGTTTGCAGCAGTTCAGAAACCCTTTCTTTGGAGAATGTAGAAACAGTCATTTCCAGCCCTAGAAACGCATGTAAGAGTTAGCAGTAAGAATGCGTTTAAAACACAGAAAACCCGCTTCTTACAAACTCATCTGCTGTGTTGGTTCCTTTTAGGAAGTTGCATCTATGTTTAGATTCAGCGAGGTAGAAACACGTTTCTTCTAAAAGCTGCGTTTGGACATTCCAGAATGCATTGGAGACCAGGCTGTAAAGAGAAAAACCTTGCTCTAAAACCAAAACGGAGCTATCTAGCAGAATGTTTTTCAATGTCTATATTCAACTTCCAGAGTTAAACTGATGTGTGTTTGCAGCAGTTCACAAACCCTTTCTTTGGAGAATGTAGAAACAGTCATTTCCAGACCTAGAAACGCATGTAAGAGTTAGCGGTAAGAATGCGTTTAAAACACAGATAACCCGCTTCTTACAAACTCATCTGCTGTGTGTTGGTTCCTTTTAGGAAGTTGCATCTATGTTTAGATTCAGCGAGGTAGAAACACGTTTCTTCTAAAAGCTGCGTTTGGACATTCCAGAGTGCATAGGTGAACATGCTGTTAAGAGAAAATCTTGCTCTAAAACCAAAACGGAGCTATCTAGCATTGTGTTTGTCAATGTGTGTATTCAACTTTCAGAGTTAAACTGATGTGTGTTTGCAGCAGTTCAGAAACCCTTTCTTTGGAGAATGTAGAAACAGTCATTTCCAGCCCTAGAAACGCATGTAAGAGTTAGCAGTAAGAATGCGTTTAAAACACAGAAAACCCGCTTCTTACAAACTCATCTGCTGTGTGTTGGTTCCTTTTAGGAAGTTGCATCTATGTTTAGATTCAGCGAGGTAGAAACACGTTTCTTCTAAAAGCTGCGTTTGGACATTCCAGAATGCATTGGAGACCAGGCTGTAAAGAGAAAAACCTTGCTCTAAAACCAAAACGGAGCTATCTAGTAGTATGTTTGTCAATGTGTGTATTCAACTTCCAGAGGTAAACTGATGTGTGTTTGAAGCAGTTCAGAAACCCTTTCTTTGTAGAATGTAGAAACAGTCATTTCCAGCCCTAGAAACGCATGTAAGAGTTAGCAGTAAGAATGCGTTTAAAACACAGAAAACCCGCTTCTTACAAACTCATCTGCTGTGTGTTAGTTCCTTTTAGGAAGTTGCATCTATGTTTAGATTCAGCGAGGTAGAAACACGTTTCTTCTAAAAGCTGCGTTGGGACATTCCAGAATGCATTGGAGACCAGGCTCTAAAGAGAAAAACCTTGCTCTAAAACCAAAACGGAGCTATCTAGCAGAATGTTTGTCAATGTGTGTATTCAACTTCCAGAGTCAAACTGATGTGTGTTTGCAGCAGTTCAGAAACCCTTTCTTTGGAGAATGTAGAAACTGTCATTTCCAGCCCTAGAAACGCATGTAAGAGTTAGCAGTAAGAATGCGTTTAAAACACAGAAAACCCGCTTCTTACAAACTCATCTGCTGTGTGTTGGTTTCTTTTAGGAAGTTGCATCTATGTTTAGATTCAGCGAGGTAGAAACACGTTTCTTCTAAAAGCTGCGTTTGGACTTTCCAGAGTGCATGGGAGAACATGCTGTAAAGAGAAAATCTTGCTCTAAAACCAAAACGAAGCTATCTAGCAGTATGTTTGTCAATGTGTGTATTCAACTTTCAGAGTTAAACTGATGTGTGTTTGCAGCAGTTCAGAAACACTTTCTTTGGAGAATGTAGAAACAGTCATTTCCAGCCCTAGAAACGCATGTAAGAGTTAGAAGTAAGAATGCGTTTAAAACACAGAAAACCCGCTTATTACAAACTCATCTGCTGTGTTTTGGTTCCTTTTAGGAAGTTGCATCTATGTTTAGATTCAGCGAGGTAGAAACACGTTTCTTCTAAAAGCTGCGTTTGGACATTCCAGAGTGCATGGGAGAACATGCTGTAAAGAGAAAATCTTGCTCTAAAACCAAAACGGAGCTATCTAGCAGTATGTTTGTCAATGTGTGTATTCAACTTTCAGAGATAAACTGATGTGTGTTTGCAGCAGTTCAGAAACCCTTTCTTTGGAGAATGTAGAAACAGTCATTTCCAGCCCTAGAAACGCAAGTCAACAGTGAGAAGTAAGAATGCGTTTAAAACACAGAAAACCCCCTTCTTACAAACTCATCTGCTGTGTTGGTTCCTTTTATGAAGTTGCATCTATGCTTAGATTCAGCGAGGTAGAAACACGTTTCTTCTAAAAGCTGCGTTTGGACATTCCAGAATGCATTGGAGACCAGGCTGTAAAGAGAAAAACCTTGCTCTAAAACCAAAACGGAGCTATCTAGCAGAATGTTTTTCAATGTCTATATTCAACTTCCAGAGTTAAACTGAAGTGTGTTTGCAGCAGTTCAGAAACCCTTTCTTTGGAGAATGTAGAAACTGTCATTTCCAGCCCTAGAAACGCATGTAAGAGTTAGCAGTAAGAATGCGTTTAAAACACAGAAAACCCGCTTCTTACAAACTCATCTGCTGTGTGTTGGTTCCTTTTAGGAAGTTGCATCTATGTTTAGATTCAGCGAGGTAGAAACACGTTTCTTCTAAAAGCTGCGTTTGGACATTCCAGAGTGCATTGGAGAACAGGCTGTAAAGAGAAATACCTTGCTCTAAAACCAAAACGGAGCTATCTAGCAGAATGTTTGTCAATGTGTGTATTCAACTTCCAGAGTTAAACTGATGTGTGTTTGCAGCAGTTCAGAAACCCTTTCTTTGGAGAATGTAGAAACAGTCATTTCCAGCCCTAGAAACGCATGTAAGAGTTAGCAGTAAGAATGCGTTTAAAACACAGAAAACCCGCTTCTAACAAACTCATCTGCTGTGTGTTGGTTCCTTTTAGGAAGTTGCATCTATGTTTAGATTCAGCGAGGTAGAAAAACGTTTCTTCTAAAAGCTGCGTTTGGACATTCTAGAGTGCATGGGAGAACATGCTGTAAAGAGAAAATCTTGCTCTAAAACCAAAACGGAGCTATCTAGCAGTATGTTTGTCAATGTGTGTATTCAACTTTCAGAGTTAAACTGATGTGTGTTTGCAGCAGTTCAGAAACCCTTTGTTTGGAGAATGTAGAAACAGTCATTTCCAGCCCTATAAACGCATGTAAGAGTTAGCAGTAAAAATGCGTTCAAAACACGGAAAACCCTCTTCTAACAAACTCATCTGCTGTGTGTTGGTTCCTTTTTGGAAGTTGCATCTATGTTTAGATTCAGCGAGGTAGAAACACGTTTCTTCTAAAAGCTGCGTTTGGACATTCCAGAATGCATTGGAGACCAGGCTGTAAAGAGAAAAACCTTGCTCTAAAACCAAAACGGAGCTATCTAGCAGAATGTTTGTCAATGTGTGTATTCAACTTCCAGAGTTAAACAGATGTGTGTTTGCGGCAGTTCAGAAACCCTTTCTTTGTAGAATGTAGAAACAGTCATTTCCAGCCCTAGAAACGCATGTAAGAGTTAGCAGTAAGAATGCGTTTAAAACACAGAAAACCCGCTTCTTAAAACTCATCTGCTGTGTGTTGGTTCCTTTTAGGAAGTTGCATCTATGTTTAGATTCAGCGAGGTAGAAACACGTTTCTTCTAAAAGCTGCATTTGGACATTCCAGAGTGCATTGGAGAACAGGCTGTAAAGAGAAAAACCTTGCTCTAAAGCAAAAACGGAGCTATCTAGCAGAATGTTTTTCAATGTCCATATTCAACTTCCAGAGTTAAACTGATGTGTGTTTGCAGCAGTTCCGAAACCCTTTCTTTGGAGAATGTAGAAACAGTCATTTCCAGCCCTAGAAACGCATGTAAGAGTTAGCAGTAAGAATCCGTTTAAAACACAGAAAACCCGCTTCTAACAAACTCATCTGCTGTGTGTTGGTTCCTTTTAGGAAGTTGCATCTATGTTTAGATTCAGCGAGGTAGAAACACGTTTCTTTAAAAGCTGCGTTTGGACATTCTAGAGTGCATGGGAGAACATGCTGTAAAGAGAAAACCTTGCTCTAAAACCAAAACGGAGCTATCTAGCAGTATGTTTGTCAATGTGTGTATTCAACTTTCAGAGTTAAACTGATGTGTGTTTGCAGCAGTTCAGAAACACTTTCTTTGGAGAATGTAGAAACAGTCATTTCCAGCCCTAGAAACGCATGTAAGAGTTAGAAGTAAGAATGCGTTTAAAACACAGAAAACCCGCTTCTTACAAACTCATCTGCTGTGTGTTGGTTCCTTTTAGGAAGTTGCATCTATGTTTAGATTCAGCGAGGTAGAAACACGTTTCTTCTAAAAGCTGCGTTTGGACATTCCAGAGTGCATGGGAGAACATGCTGTAAAGAGAAAATCTTGCTCTAAAACCAAAACGGAGCTATCTAGCAGTATGTTTGTCAATGTGTGTATTCAACTTTCAGAGATAAACTGATGTGTGTTTGCAGCAGTTCAGAAACCCTTTCTTTGGAGAATGTAGAAACAGTCATTTCCAGCCCTAGAAACGCAAGTCAACAGTTAGAAGTAAGAATGCGTTTAAAACACAGAAAACCCCCTTCTTACAAACTCATCTGCTGTGTTGGTTCCTTTTATGAAGTTGCATCTATGCTTAGATTCAGCGAGGTAGAAACACGTTTCTTCTAAAAGCTGCGTTTGGACATTCCAGAATGCATTGGAGACCAGGCTGTAAAGAGAAAAACCTTGCTCTAAAACCAAAACGGAGCTATCTAGCAGAATGTTTTTCAATGTCTATATTCAACTTCCAGAGTTAAACTGATGTGTGTTTGCAGCAGTTCAGAAACCCTTTCTTTGGAGAATGTAGAAACAGTCATTTCCAGCCCTAGAAACGCATGTAAGAGTTAGCAGTAAGAATGCGTTTAAAACACAGAAAACCCGCTTCTTACAAACTGATCTGCTGTGTTGGTTCCTTTTAGGAAGTTGCATCTATGTTTAGATTCAGCGAGGTAGAAACACGTTTCTTCTAAAAGCTGCGTTTGGACATTCCAGAATGCATTGGAGACCAGGCTGTAAAGAGAAAAACCTTGCTCTAAAACCAAAACGGAGCTATCTAGCAGAATGTTTTTCAATGTCTATATTCAACTTCCAGAGTTAAACTGATTTGTGTTTGCAGCAGTTCACAAACCCTTTCTTTGGAGAATGTAGAAACAGTCATTTCCAGACCTAGAAACACATGTAAGAGTTAGCAGTAAGAATGCGTTTAAAACACAGATAACCCGCTTCTTACAAACTCATCTGCTGTGTGTTGGTTCCTTTTAGGAAGTTGCATCTATGTTTAGATTCAGCGAGGTAGAAACACGTTTCTTCTAAAAGCTGCGTTTGGACATTCCAGAATGCATAGGAGAACATGCTGTTAAGAGAAAATCTTGCTCTAAAACCAAAACGGAGCTATCTAGCATTGTGTTTGTCAATGTGTGTATTCAACTTTCAGAGTTAAACTGATGTGTGTTTGCAGCAGTTCAGAAACCCTTTCTTTGGAGAATGTAGAAACAGTCATTTCCAGCCCTAGAAACGCATGTAAGAGTTAGCAGTAAGAATGCGTTTAAAACACAGAAAACCCGCTTCTTACAAACTCATCTGCTGTGTGTTGGTTCCTTTTAGGAAGTTGCATCTATGTTTAGATTCAGCGAGGTAGAAACACGTTTCTTCTAAAAGCTGCGTTTGGACATTCCAGAATGCATTGGAGACCAGGCTGTAAAGAGAAAAACCTTGCTCTAAAACCAAAACGGAGCTATCTAGTAGTATGTTTGTCAATGTGTGTATTCAACTTCCAGAGGTAAACTGATGTGTGTTTGAAGCAGTTCAGAAACCCTTTCTTTGTAGAATGTAGAAACAGTCATTTCCAGCCCTAGAAACGCATGTAAGAGTTAGCAGTAAGAATGCGTTTAAAACACAGAAAACCCGCTTCTTACAAATTCATCTGCTGTGTGTTGGTTCCTTTTAGGAAGTTGCATCTATGTTTAGATTCAGCGAGGTAGAAACACGTTTCTTCTAAAAGCTGCGTTGGGACATTCCAGAATGCATTGGAGACCAGGCTGTAAAGAGAAAAACCTTGCTCTAAAACTAAAACGGAGCTTTCTAGCAGAATGTTTGTCAATGTGTGTATTCAACTTCCAGAGTCAAACTGATGTGTGTTTGCAGCAGTTCAGAAACCCTTTCTTTGGAGAATGTAGAAACTGTCATTTCCAGCCCTAGAAACGCATGTAAGGGTTAGCAGTAAGAATGCGTTTAAAACACAGAAAACCCGCTTCTTACAAACTCATCTGCTGTGTGTTGGTTCATTTTAGGAAGTTGCATCTATGTTTAGATTCAGCGAGGTAGAAACACGTTTCTTCTAAAAGCTGCGTTTGGACATTCCAGAGTGCATTGGAGAACAGGCTGTAAAGAGAAATACCTTGCTCTAAAACCAAAACGGAGCTATCTAGCAGAATGGTTCTCAATGTGTGTATTCAAATTCCAGAGTTAAACTGATGTGTGTTTGCCGCAGTTCAGAAACCCTTTCTTTGGAGAATGCAGAAAAAGTCATTTCCAGCCCTAGAGACCCATATAAGAGTTAGCAGTATTAATGCGTTTAAAACACAGAAGACCCGTTTCTTACAAACTCATCTGCTGTGTGTTGGTTTCTTTTAGGAAGTTGCATCTATGTTTAGATTCAGCGAGGTAGAAACACGTTTCTTCTAAAAGCTGCGTTTGGACTTTCCAGAGTGCATGGGAGAACATGCTGTAAAGAGAAAATCTTGCTCTAAAACCAAAACGAAGCTATCTAGCAGTATGTTTGTCAATGTGTGTTCAACTTCCAGAGTTAAACTGATGTGTGTTTGCAGCAGTTCAGAAACACTTTCTTTGGAGAATGTAGAAACAGTCATTTCCAGCCCTAGAAACGCATGTAAGAGTTAGAAGTAAGAATGCGTTTAAAACACAGAAAACCCGCTTCTTACAAACTCATCTGCTGTGTGTTGGTTCCTTTTAGGAAGTTGCATCTATGTTTAGATTCAGCGAGGTAGAAACACGTTTCTTCTAAAAGCTGCGTTTGGACATTCCAGAGTGCCTGGGAGAACATGCTGTAAAGAGAAAATCTTGCTCTAAAACCAAAACGGAGCTATCTAGCAGTATGTTTGTCAATGTGTGTATTCAACTTTCAGAGATAAACTGATGTGTGTTTGCAGCAGTTCAGAAACCCTTTCTTTGGAGAATGTAGAAACAGTCATTTCCAGCCCTAGAAACGCAAGTCAACAGTTAGAAGTAAGAATGCGTTTAAAACACAGAAAACCCCCTTCTTTCAAACTCATCTGCTGTGTTGGTTCCTTTTATGAAGTTGCATCTATGCTTAGATTCAGCGAGGTAGAAACACGTTTCTTCTAAAAGCTGCGTTTGGACATTCCAGAATGCATTGGAGACCAGGCTGTAAAGAGAAAAACCTTGCTCTAAAACCAAAACGGAGCTATCTAGCAGAATGTTTTTCAATGTCTATATTCAACTTCCAGAGTTAAACTGATGTGTGTTTGCAGCAGTTCAGAAACCCTTTCTTTGGAGAATGTAGAAACTGTCATTTCCAGCCCTAGAAACGCATGTAAGAGTTAGCAGTAAGAATGCGTTTAAAACACAGAAAACCCGCTTCTTACAAACTCATCTGCTGTGTGTTGGTTCCTTTTAGGAAGTTGCATCTATGTTTAGATTCAGCGAGGTAGAAACACGTTTCTTCTAAAAGCTGCGTTTGGACATTCCAGAGTGCATTGGAGAACAGGCTGTAAAGAGAAATACCTTGCTCTAAAACCAAAACGGAGCTATCTAGCAGAATGTTTGTCAATGTGTGTATTCAACTTCCAGAGATAAACTGATGTGTGTTTGCAGCGGTTCAGAAACCATTTCTTTGGAGAATGTAGAAACAGTCATTTCCAGCCCTAGAAACGCATGTCAACAGTTAGAAGTAAGAATGCGTTTAAAACACAGAAAACCCGCTTCTTACAAACTCATCTGCTGTGTTGGTTCCTTTTAGGAAGTTGCATCTATGTTTAGATTCAGCGAGGTAGAAACACGTTTCTTCTAAAAGCTGCGTTTGGACATTCCAGAATGCATTGGAGACCAGGCTGTAAAGAGAAAAACCTTGCTCTAAAACCAAAACGGAGCTATGTAGCAGAATGTTTTTCAATGTCTATATTCAACTTCCAGAGTTAAACTGATGTGTGTTTGCAGCAGTTCAGAAACCCTTTCTTTGGAGAATGTAGAAACAGTCATTTCCAGACCTAGAAACACATGTAAGAGTTAGCAGTAAGAATGCGTTTAAAACACAGAAAACCCGCTTCTTACAAACTCATCTGCTGTGTGTTGGTTCCTTTTAGGAAGTTGCATCTATGTTTAGATTCAGCGAGGTAGAAACACGTTTCTTCTAAAAGCTGCGTTTGGACATTCCAGAGTGCATAGGAGAACATGCTGTAAAGAGAAAATCTTGCTCTAAAACCAAAACGGAGCTATCTAGCAGTGTGTTTGTCAATGTGTGTATTCAACTTTCAGAGTTAAACTGATGTGTGTTTGCAGCAGTTCAGAAACCCTTTCTTTGGAGAATGCAGAAAAAGTCATTTCCAGGCCTAGAGACGCATATAAGAGTTAGCAGTATTAATGCGTTTAAAAAACAGAAGACCCATTTCTTACAAACTCATCTGCTGTGTGTTGGTTTCTTTTAGGAAGTTGCATCTATGTTTGGATTCAGCGAGGTAGAAACACGTTTCTTCTAAAAGCTGCATTTGTACTTTCCAGAGTGCATGGGAGAACATGCTGTAAAGAGAAAATCTTGCTCTAAAACCAAAACGAAGCTATCTAGCAGTATGTTTGTCAATGTGTGTATTCAACTTTCAGAGTTAAACTGATGTGTGTTTGCAGCAGTTCAGAAACCCTTTCTTTGGAGAATGTAGAAACAGTCATTTCCAGCCCTAGAAACGCATGTAAGAGCTAGAAGTAAGAATGCGTTTAAAACACAGAAAACCCGCTTCTTACAAACTCATCTGCTGTGTGTTGGTTTTTTTTAGGAAGTTGCATCTATATTTAGATTCAGCGAGGTAGAAACACGTTTCTTCTAAAAGCTACGTTTGGACATTCCAGAGTGCATGGGAAAACATGCTGTAAAGAGAAAATCTTGCTCTAAAACCAAAATGGAGCTATCTAGCAGAATGTTTTTCAATGTCTATATTCAACTTTCAGAGTTAAACTGATGTGTGTTTGCAGCAGTTCAGAAACCCTTTCTTTGGAGAATGTAGAAACAGTCATTTCCAGCCCTAGAAACGCATGTTAACAGTTAGAAGTAAGAATGCGTTTAAAACACAGAAAACCCGCTTCTTACAAACTCATCTGCTGTGTGTTGGTTCCTTTTAGGAAGTTGCATCTATGTTTAGATTCAGCGAGGTAGAAACACGTTTCTTCTAAAAGCTACGTTTGGACATTCCAGAATGCATTGGAGACCAGGCTGTAAAGAGAAAAACCTTGTTCTAAAACCAAAACGGAGCTATCTAGCAGAATGTTTGTCAATGTGTGTATTCAACTTCCAGAGTTAAACTGATGTGTGTTTGCAGCAGTTCAGAAACCCTTTCTTTGGAGAATGTAGAAACAGTCATTTCCAGCCCTAGAAACGCATGTTAACAGTTAGAAGTAAGAATGCGTTTAAAACACAGAAAACCCGCTTCTTACAAACTCATCTGCTGTGTTGGTTCCTTTTAGGAAGTTACATCTATGTTTAGATTCAGCGACGTAGAAACACGTTTCTTCTAAAAGCTGCGTTTGGACATTCCAGAGTGCATGGGAGAACATGCTGTAAAGAGAAAATCTTGCTCTAAAACCAAAACGGAGCTATCTAGCAGTATGTTTGTAAATGTGTGTATTCAACTTTCAGAGTTAAACTGATGTGTGTTTGCAGCAGTTCAGAAACCCTTTCTTTGGAGAATGTAGAAACAGTCATTTCCAGCCCTAGAAACGCATGTAAGAGTTAGCAGTAAGAATGCGTTTAAAACACAGAAAACCCGCTTCTTACAAACTCATCTGCTGTGTGTTGGTTCCTTTTAGGAAGTTGCATCTATGTTTAGATTCAGCGAGGTAGAAACACGTTTCTTCTAAAAGCTGCCTTTGGACATTCCAGAGTGCATGGGAGAACATGCTGTAAAGAGAAATACCTTGCTCTAAAACCAAAACGAAGCTATCTAGCAGAATGTTTGTCAATGTGTGTATTCCAGTTCCAGAGTTAAACTGATGGGTGTTTGCAGCAGTTCAGAAACCCTTTCTTTGGAGAATGAGGAAAAAGTCATTTTCAGCCCTAGAGACGCATATAAGAGTTAGCAGTATTAATGCATTTAAAACACAGAAAACCCGCTTCTTACAAACTCATCTGCTGTGTGTTGGTTTCTTTTAAGAGATGCATCTATGTTTAGATTCAGCGAGGTAGAAACACGTTTCTTCTAAAAGCTGCGTTTGGACATTCCAGAGTGCATGGGAGAACATGCTGTAAAGAGAAAATCTTGCTCTAAAACCAAAACGGAGCTATCTAGCAGTATGTTTGTCAATGTGTGTATTGAACTTTCAGAGTTAAACTGATGTGTGTTTTCTGCAGTTCAGAAACACTTTCTTTGGAGAATGTAGAAACAGTCATTTCCAGCCCTAGAAACGCATGTTAAGAGTTAGAAGTAAGAATGCGTTTAAAACACAGAAAACCCGCTTCTTACAAACTCATCTGCTGTGTGTTGGTTCCTTTTAGGAAGTTGCATCTATATTTAGATACAGCGAGGTAGAAACACGTTTCTTCTAAAAGCTGCGTTTGGACATTCCAGAGTTCATGGGGAACATGCTGTAAAGAGAAAATCTTGCTCTAAAACCAAAACGGAGCTATCTAGCAGTATGTTTGTCAATGTGTTTATTCAACTTTCAGAGTTAAACTGATGTGTGTTTGCAGCAGTTCAGAAACCCTTTCTTTGTAGAATGTAGAAACAGTCATTTCCAGCCCTAGAAACGCATGTAAGAGTTAGCAGTAAGAATGCGTTTAAAACACAGAAAACCCGCTTCTTACAAACTCATCTGCTGTGTGTTGGTTCCTTTTAGGAAGTTGCATCTATGTTTAGATTCAGCTTGGTAGAAACACGTTTCTTCTAAAAGCTGCGTTTGGACATTCCAGAGTGCATTGGAGAACAGGCTGTAAAGAGAAATACCTTGCTCTAAAACCAAAACGGAGCTATGTAGCAGAATGGTTCTCAATGTGTGTATTCAACTTCCAGAGTTAAACTGATGTGTGTTTGCAGCAGTTCAGAAACCCTTTCTTTGGAGAATGCAGAAATAGTCATTTCCAGCCCTAGAGACGCATATAAGAGTTAGCAGTATTAATGCGTTTAAAACACAGAAGACCCGTTTCTTACAAACTCATCTGCTGTGTGTTGGTTTCTTTTAGGAAGTTGCATCTATGTTTAGATTCAGCGAGGTAGAAACACGTTTCTTCTAAAAGCTGCGTTTGGACTTTCCAGAGTGCATGGGAGAACATGCTGTAAAGAGAAAATCTTGCTCTAAAACCAAAACGAAGCTATCTAGCAGTATGTTTGTCAATGTGTGTATTCAACTTTCAGAGTTAAACTGATGTGTGTTTGCAGCAGTTCAGAAACCTTTTCTTTGGAGAATGTAGAAACAGTCATTTCCAGCCCTAGAAACGCATGTAAGAGTTAGAAGTAAGAATGCGTTTAAAACACAGAAAACCCGCTTCTTACAAACTCATCTGCTGTGTGTTGGTTCCTTTTAGGAAGTTGCATCTATGTTTAGATTCAGCGAGGTAGAAACACGTTTCTTCTAAAAGCTGCGTTTGTACATTCCAGAATGCATGGGAGAACATGCTGTAAAGAGAAAATCTTGCTCTAAAACCAAAACGGAGCTATCTAGCAGTATGTTTGTCAATGTGTGTATTCAACTTTAAGAGTTAAACTGATGTGTGTTTGCAGCAGTTCAGAAACCCTTTCTTTGGAGAATGTAGAAACAGTCATTTCCAGCCCTAGAAACGCATGTCAACAGTTAGAAGTAAGAATGCGTTTAAAACACAGAAAACCCGCTTCTTACAAACTCATCTGCTGTGTTGGTTCCTTTTAGGAAGTTGCATCTATGTTTAGATTCAGCGAGGTAGAAACACGTTTCTTCTAAAAGCTGCGTTTGGACATTCCAGAATGCATTGGAGACCAGGATGTAAAGAGAAAAACCTTGCTCTAAAACCAAAACGGAGCTATGTAGCAGAATGTTTTTCAATGTCTATATTCAACTTCCAGAGTTAAACTGATGTGTGTTTGCAGCAGTTCAGAAACCCTTTCTTTGGAGAATGTAGAAACAGTCATTTCCAGACCTAGAATCACATGTAAGAGTTAGCAGTAAGAATGCGTTTAAAACACAGAAAACCCGCTTCTTACAAACTCATCTGCTGTGTGTTGGTTCCTTTTAGGAAGTTGCATCTATGTTTAGATTCAGCGAGGTAGAAACACGTTTCTTCTAAAAGCTGCGTTTGGACATTCCAGAGTGCATAGGAGAACATGCTGTAAAGAGAAAATCTTGCTCTATTACCAAAACGGAGCTATCTAGCAGTGTGTTTGTCAATGTGTGTATTCAACTTTCAGAGTTAAACTGATGTGTGTTTGCAGCAGTTCAGAAACCCTTTCTTTGGAGAATGCAGAAAAAGTCATTTCCAGGCCTAGAGACGCATATAAGAGTTAGCAGTATTAATGCGTTTAAAACACAGAAAACCCATTTCTTACAAACTCATCTGCTGTGTGTTGGTTTCTTTTAGGAAGTTGCATCTATATTTAGATTCAGAGAGGTAGAAACACGTTTCTTCTAAAAGCTGCATTTGTACTTTCCAGAGTGCATGGGAGAACATGCTGTAAGAGAAAATCTTGCTCTAAAACCAAAACGAAGCTATCTAGCAGTATGTTTGTCAATGTGTGTATTCAACTTTCAGAGTTAAACTGATGTGTGTTTGCAGCAGTTCAGAAACCCTTTCTTTGGAGAATGCAGAAACAGTCATTTCCAGCCCTAGAAACGCATGTAAGAGTTAGAAGTAAGAATGCGTTTAAAACACAGAAAACCCGCTTCTTACAAACTCATCTGCTGTGTGTTGGTTTTTTTTAGGAAGTTGCATCTATATTTAGATTCAGCGAGGTAGAAACACGTTTCTTCTAAAAGCTACGTTTGGACATTCCAGAGTGCATGGGAGAACATGCTGTAAAGAGAAAATCTTGCTCTAAAACCAAAATGGAGCTATCTAGCAGAATGTTTTTCAATGTCTATATTCAACTTTCAGAGTTAAACTGATGTGTGTTTGCAGCAGTTCAGAAACCCTTTCTTTGGAGAATGTAGAAACAGTCATTTCCAGCCCTAGAAACGCATGTTAACAGTTAGAAGTAAGAATGCGTTTAAAACACAGAAAACCCGCTTCTTACAAACCCATCTGCTGTGTTGGTACCTTTTAGGAAGTTACATCTATGTTTAGATTCAGCGACGTAGAAACACGTTTCTTCTAAAAGCTGCGTTTGGACATCCCAGAGTGTATGGGGAACATGCTGTAAAGAGAAAATCTTGCTCTAAAACCAAAACGGAGCTATCTAGCAGTATGTTTGTAAATGTGTGTATTCAACTTTCAGAGTTAAACTGATGTGTGTTTGCAGCAGTTCAGAAACCCTTTCTTTGGAGAATGTAGAAACAGTCATTTCCAGCCCTAGAAACGCATGTAAGAGTTAGCAGTAAGAATGCGTTTAAAACACAGAAAAACCGCTTCTTACAAACTCATCTGCTGTGTGTTGGTTCCTTTTAGGAAGTTGCATCTATGTTTAGATTCAGCGAGGTAGAAACACGTTTCTTCTAAAAGCTACGTTTGGACATTCCAGAATGCATTGGAGACCAGGCTGTAAAGAGAAAAACCTTGCTCTAAAACCAAAACGGAGCTATCTAGCAGAATGTTTGTCAATGTGTGTATTCAACTTCCAGAGTTAAACTGATGTGTGTTTACAGCAGTTCAGAAACCCTTTCTTTGGAGAATGTAGAAACAGTCATTTCCAGCCCTAGAAACGCATGTTAACAGTTAGAAGTAAGAATGCGTTTAAAACACAGAAAACCCGCTTCTTACAAACTCATCTGCTGTGTTGGTTCCTTTTAGGAAGTTACATCTATGTTTAGATTCAGCGACGTAGAAACACGTCTCTTCTAAAAGCTGCGTTTGGACATTCCAGAGTGCATGGGAGAACATGCTGTAGAGAGAAAATCTTGCTCTAAAACCAAAACGGAGCTATCTAGCAGTATGTTTGTAAATGTGTGTATTCAACTTTCAGAGTTAAACTGATGTGTGTTTGCAGCAGTTCAGAAACCCTTTCTTTGGAGAATGTAGAAACAGTCATTTCCAGCCCTAGAAACGCATGTAAGAGTTAGCAGTAAGAATGCGTTTAAAACACAGAAAACCCGCTTCTTACAAACTCATCTGCTGTGTGTTGGTTCCTTTTAGGAAGTTGGATCTATGTTTAGATTCAGCAAGGTAGAAACACGTTTCTTCTAAAAGCTGCGTTTGGACATTCCAGAGTGCATGGGAGAACATGCTGTAAAGAGAAATACCTTGCTCTAAAACCAAAACGAAGCTATCTAGCAGAATGTTTGTCAATGTGTGTATTCCAGTTCCAGAGTTAAACTGATGGGTGTTTGCAGCAGTTCAGAAACCCTTTCTTTGTAGAATGAGGAAAAAGTCATTTTCAGCCCTAGAGACGCATATAAGAGTTAGCAGTATTAATGCATTTAAAACACAGAAAACCCGCTTCTTACAAACTCATCTGCTGTGTGTTGGTTTCTTTTAAAAGATGCATCTATGTTTAGATTCAGCGAGGTAGAAACACGTTTCTTCTAAAAGCTGCGTTTGGACATTCCAGAGTGCATGGGAGAACATGCTGTAAAGAGAAAATCTTGCTCTAAAACCAAAACGGAGCTATCTAGCAGTATGTTTGTCAATGTGTGTATTGAACTTTCAGAGTTAAACTGATGTGTGTTTTCTGCAGTTCAGGAACACTTTCTTTGGAGAATGTAGAAACAGTCATTTCCAGCCCTAGAAACGCATGTTAAGAGTTAGAAGTAAGAATGCGTTTAAAACACAGCAAACCCGCTTCTTACAAACTCATCTGCTGTGTGTTGGTTCCTTTTAGGAAGTTGCATCTATGTTTAGATACAGCGAGGTGGAAACACGTTTCTTCTAAAAGCTGCGTTTGGACATTCCAGAGTGCATGGGGAACATGCTGTAAAGAGAAAATCTTGCTCTAAAACCAAAACGGAGCTATCTAGCAGTATGTTTGTCAATGTGTTTATTCAACTTTCAGAGTTAAACTGATGTGTGTTTGCAGCAGTTCAGAAACCCTTTCTTTGTAGAATGTAGAAACAGTCATTTCCAGCCCTAGAAACGCATGTAAGAGTTAGCAGTAAGAATGCGTTTAAAACACAGAAAACCCGCTTCTTAAAATCTCATCTGCTGTGTGTTGGTTCCTTTTAGGAAGATGCATCTATGTTTAGATTCAGCGAGGTAGAAACACGTTTCTTCTAAAAGCTGCGTTTGTACATTCCAGAATGCATGGGAGAACATGCTGTAAAGAGAAAATCTTGCTCTAAAACCAAAACGGAGCTATCTAGCAGTATGTTTGTCAATGTGTGTATTCAACTTTCAGAGTTAAACTGATGGGTGTTTGCAGCAGTTCAGAAACCCTTTCTTTGGAGAATGTAGAAACAGTCATTTCCAGCCCTAGAAACGCATGTTAAGGGTTAGAAGTAAGAATGCGTTTAAAACACAGAAAACTCGCTTCTTACAAACTCATCTGCTGTGTGTTGGTTCCTTTTAGGAAGTTGCATCTATGTTTAGATACAGCGAGGTAGAAACACGTTTCTTCTAAAACCTGCGTTTGGACATTCCAGAGTGCATGGGGAACATGCTGTAAAGAGAAAATCTTGCTCTAAAACCAAAACGGAGCTATCTAGCAGTATGTTTGTCAATGTGTTTATTCAACTTCCAGAGGTAAACTGATGTGTGTTTGAAGCGGTTCAGAAACCATTTCTTTGTAGAATGTAGAAACAGTCATTTCCAGCCTTAGAAACGCATGTAAGAGTTAGCAGTAAGAATGCGTTTAAAACACAGAAAACCAGCTTCTTACAAACTCATCTGCTGTGTGTTGGTTCCTTTTAGGAAGTTGCATCTATGTTTAGATTCAGCGAGGTAGAAACACGTTTCTTCTAAAAGCTGCGTTTGGACATTCCAGAATGCATTGGAGACCAGGCTGTAAAGAGAAAAACCTTGCTCTAAAACCAAAACGGAGCTATGTAGCAGAATGTTTGTCAATGTGTGTATTCAACTTCCAGAGTCAAACTGATGTGTGTTTGCAGCAGTTCAGAAACCCTTTCTTTGGAGAATGTAGAAACTGTCATTTCCAGCCCTAGAAACGTATGTAAGAGTTAGCAGTAAGAATGCGTTTAAAACACAGAAAACCCGCTTCTTACAAACTCATCTGCTGTGTGTTGGTTCCTTTTAGGAAGTTGCATCTATGTTTAGATTCAGCTTTTTAGAAACACGTTTCTTCTAAAAGCTGCGTTTGGACATTCCAGAGTGCATTGGAGAACAGGCTGTAAAGAGAAATACCTTGCTCTAAAACCAAAACGGAGCTATGTAGCAGAATGGTTCTCAATGTGTGTATTCAACTTCCAGAGTTAAACTGATGTGTGTTTGCAGGAGTTCAGAAACCCTTTCTTTGGAGAATGCAGAAATAGTCATTTCCAGCCCTAGAGCCGCATATAAGAGTTAGCAGTATTAATGCGTTTAAAACACAGAAGAACCGTTTCTTACAAACTCATCTGCTGTGTGTTGGTTTCTTTTAGGAAGTTGCATCTATGTTTAGATTCAGCGAGGTAGAAACACGTTTCTTCTAAAAGCTGCGTTTGGACTTTCCAGAGTGCATGGGAGAACATGCTGTAAAGAGAAAATCTTGCTCTAAAACCAAAACGAAGCTATCTAGCAGTATGTTTGTCAATGTGTGTATTCAACTTTCAGAGTTAAACTGATGTGTGTTTGCAGCAGTTCAGAAACCTTTTCTTTGGAGAATGTAGAAACAGTCATTTCCAGCCCTAGAAACGCATGTAAGAGTTAGAAGTAAGAATGCGTTTAAAACACAGAAAACCCGCTTCTTACAAACTCATCTGCTGTGTGTTGGTTCCTTTTAGGAAGTTGCATCTATGTTTAGATTCAGCGAGGTAGAAACACGTTTCTTCTAAAAGCTGCGTTTGGACATTCCAGAGTGCATGGGAGAACATGCTGTAAAGAGAAAATCTTGCTCTAAAACCAAAACGGAGCTATCTAGCAGTATGTTTGTCAATGTGTGTATTCAACTTTCAGAGATAAACTGATGTGTGTTTGCAGCAGTTCAGAAACCCTTTCTTTGGAGAATGTAGAAACAGTCATTTCCAGCCCTAGAAACGCATGTCAACTGTTAGAAGTAAGAATGCGTTTAAAACACAGAAAACCCGCTTCTTACAAACTCATCTGCTGTGTTGGTTCCTTTTAGGAAGTTGCATCTATGTTTAGATTCAGCGAGGTAGAAACACGTTTCTTCTAAAAGCTGCGTTTGGACATTCCAGAATGCAATGGAGACCAGGCTGTTAAGAGAAAAACCTTGCTCTAAAACCAAAACGGAGCTATCTAGCAGAATGTTTTTCAATGTGTGTATTCAACCTCCAGAGTTAAACTGATGTGTGTTTGCAGCAGTTCAGAAACCCTTTCTTTGGAGAATGTAGAAACAGTCATTTCCAGCCCTAGAAACGCATGTAAGAGTTAGCAGTAAGAATGCGTTTAAAACACAGAAAACCCGCTTCAAACAAACTCATCTGCTGTGTGTTGGTTCCTTTTAGGAAGTTGCATCTATGTTTAGATTCAGCGAGGTAGAAACACGTTTCTTCTAAAAGCTGCGTTTGGACATTCTAGAGTGCATGGGAGAACATGCTGTAAAGAGAAAATCTTGCTCTAAAACCAAAACGGAGCTATCTAGCAGTATGTTTGTCAATGTGTGTATTCAACTTTCAGAGTTAAACTGATGGGTGTTTGCAGCAGTTCAGAAACCCTTTCTTTGGAGAATGTAGAAACAGTCATTTCCAGCCCTAGAAACGCATGTTAAGGGTTAGAAGTAAGAATGCGTTTAAAACACAGAAAACTCGCTTCTTACAAACTCATCTGCTGTGTGTTGGTTCCTTTTAGGAAGTTGCATCTATGTTTAGATACAGCGAGGTAGAAACACGTTTCTTCTAAAACCTGCGTTTGGACATTCCAGAGTGCATGGGGAACATGCTGTAAAGAGAAAATCTTGCTCTAAAACCAAAACGGAGCTATCTAGCAGTATGTTTGTCAATGTGTTTATTCAACTTCCAGAGGTAAACTGATGTGTGTTTGAAGCGGTTCAGAAACCATTTCTTTGTAGAATGTAGAAACAGTCATTTCCAGCCTTAGAAACGCATGTAAGAGTTAGCAGTAAGAATGCGTTTAAAACACAGAAAACCAGCTTCTTACAAACTCATCTGCTGTGTGTTGGTTCCTTTTAGGAAGTTGCATCTATGTTTAGATTCAGCGAGGTAGAAACACGTTTCTTCTAAAAGCTGCGTTTGGACATTCCAGAATGCATTGGAGACCAGGCTGTAAAGAGAAAAACCTTGCTCTAAAACCAAAACGGAGCTATGTAGCAGAATGTTTGTCAATGTGTGTATTCAACTTCCAGAGTCAAACTGATGTGTGTTTGCAGCAGTTCAGAAACCCTTTCTTTGGAGAATGTAGAAACTGTCATTTCCAGCCCTAGAAACGTATGTAAGAGTTAGCAGTAAGAATGCGTTTAAAACACAGAAAACCCGCTTCTTACAAACTCATCTGCTGTGTGTTGGTTCCTTTTAGGAAGTTGCATCTATGTTTAGATTCAGCTTGGTAGAAACACGTTTCTTCTAAAAGCTGCGTTTGGACATTCCAGAGTGCATTGGAGAACAGGCTGTAAAGAGAAATACCTTGCTCTAAAACCAAAACGGAGCTATGTAGCAGAATGGTTCTCAATGTGTGTATTCAACTTCCAGAGTTAAACTGATGTGTGTTTGCAGGAGTTCAGAAACCCTTTCTTTGGAGAATGCAGAAATAGTCATTTCCAGCCCTAGAGACGCATATAAGAGTTAGCAGTATTAATGCGTTTAAAACACAGAAGACCCGTTTCTTACAAACTCATCTGCTGTGTGTTGGTTTCTTTTAGGAAGTTGCATCTATGTTTAGATTCAGCGAGGTAGAAACACGTTTCTTCTAAAAGCTGCGTTTGGACTTTCCAGAGTGCATGGGAGAACATGCTGTAAAGAGAAAATCTTGCTCTAAAACCAAAACGAAGCTATGTAGCAGTATGTTTGTCAATTTGTGTATTCAACTTTCAGAGTTAAACTGATGTGTGTTTGCAGCAGTTCAGAAACCTTTTCTTTGGAGAATGTAGAAACAGTCATTTCCAGCCCTAGAAACGCATGTAAGAGTTAGAAGTAAGAATGCGTTTAAAACACAGAAAACCCGCTTCTTACAAACTCATCTGCTGTGTGTTGGTTCCTTTTAGGAAGTTGCATCTATGTTTAGATTCAGCGAGGTAGAAACACGTTTCTTCTAAAAGCTGCGTTTGGACATTCCAGAGTGCATGGGAGAACATGCTGTAAAGAGAAAATCTTGCTCTAAAACCAAAACGGAGCTATCTAGCAGTATGTTTGTCAATGTGTGTATTCAACTTTCAGAGATAAACTGATGTGTGTTTGCAGCAGTTCAGAAACCCTTTCTTTGGAGAATGTAGAAACAGTCATTTCCAGCCCTAGAAACGCATGTCAACTGTTAGAAGTAAGAATGCGTTTAAAACACAGAAAACCCGCTTCTTACAAACTCATCTGCTGTGTTGGTTCCTTTTAGGAAGTTGCATCTATGTTTACATTCAGCGAGGTAGAAACACGTTTCTTCTAAAAGTTGCGTTTGGACATTCCAGAGTGCATTGGAGAACAGGCTGTAAAGAGAAATACCTTGCTCTAAAACCAAAACGGAGCTATCTAGAAGAATGTTTGTCAATGTGTGTATTCAACTTCCAGAGTTAAACTGATGTGTGTTTGCAGCAGTTCAGAAACCCTTTCTTTGGAGAATGTAGAAACAGTCATTTCCAGCCCTAGAAACGCATGTAAGAGTTAGCAGTAAGAATGCGTTTAAAACACAGAAAACCCGCTTCTAACAAACTCATCTGCTGTGTGTTGGTTCCTTTTAGGAAGTTGCATCTATGTTTAGATTCAGCGAGGTAGAAACACGTTTCTTCTAAAAGCTGCCTTTGGACATTCTAGAGTGCATGGGAGAACATGCTGTAAAGAGAAAATCTTGCTCTAAAACCAAAACGGAGCTATCTAGCAGTATGTTTGTCAATGTGTGTATTCAACTTTCAGAGTTAAACTGATGGGTGTTTGCAGCAGTTCAGAAACCCTTTCTTTGGAGAATGTAGAAACAGTTATTTCCAGCCCTAGAAACGCATGTAAGAGTTAGCAGTAAGAATGCGTTTAAAACACAGAAAACCCGCTTCTTACAAACTCATCTGCTGTGTGTTGGTTCCTTTTAGGAAGTTGCATCTATGTTTAGATTCAGCGAGGTAGAAACACGTTTCTTCTAAAAGTGGCGTTTCGACATTCCAGAGTGCATTGGAGAACAGGCTGTAAAGAGAAATACCTTGCTCTAAAACCAAAACGGAGCTATCTAGCAGAATGTTTGTCAATGTGTGTATTCAACTTCCAGAGTTAAACTGATGTGTGTTTGCAGCAGTTCAGAAACCCTTTCTTTGGAGAATGTAGAAACAGTCATTTCCAGCCCTAGAAACGCATGTAAGAGTTAGCAGTAAGAATGCGTTTAAAACACAGAAAACCCGCTTCTTACAAACTCATCTGCTGTGTGTTGGTTCCTTTTAGGAAGTTGCATCTATGTTTAGATTCAGCGAGGTAGAAACACGTTTCTTCTAAAAGCTGCCTTTGGACATTCCAGAGTGCATGGGAGAACATGCTGTAAAGAGAAATACCTTGCTCTAAAACCAAAACGAAGCTATCTAGCAGAATGTTTGTCAATGTGTGTATTCCAGTTCCAGAGTTAAACTGATGGGTGTTTGCAGCAGTTCAGAAACCCTTTCTTTGCAGAATGAGGAAAAAGTCATTTTCAGCCCTAGAGACGCATATAAGAGTTAGCAGTATTAATGCATTTAAAACACAGAAAACCCGCTTCTTACAAACTCATCTGCTGTGTGTTGGTTTCTTTTAGGAGATGCATCTATGTTTAGATTCAGCGAGGTAGAAACACGTTTCTTCTAAAAGCTGCGTTTGGACATTCCAGAGTGCATGGGAGAACATGCTGTAAAGAGAGAATCTTGCTCTAAAACCAAAACGGAGCTATCTAGCAGTATGTTTGTCAATGTGTGTATTGAACTTTCAGAGTTAAACTGATGTGTGTTTTCTGCAGTTCAGAAACACTTTCTTTGGAGAATGTAGAAACAGTCATTTCCAGCCCTAGAAACGCATGTTAAGAGTTAGAAGTAAGAATGCGTTTAAAACACAGAAAACCCGCTTCTTACAAACTCATCTGCTGTGTGTTGGTTCCTTTTAGGAAGTTGCATCTATGTTTAGATACAGCGAGGTAGAAACACGTTTCTTCTAAAAGCTGCGTTTGGACATTCCAGAGTGCATGGGGAACATGCTGTAAAGAGAAAATCTTGCTCTAAAACCAAAACGGAGCTATCTAGCAGTATGTTTGTCAATGTGTTTATTCAACTTTCAGAGTTAAACTGATGTGTGTTTGCAGCAGTTCAGAAACCCTTTCTTTGCAGAATGTAGAAACAGTCATTTCCAGCCCTAGAAACGCATGTAAGAGTTAGCAGTAAGAATGCGTTTAAAACACAGAAAACCCGCTTCTTACAAACTCATCTGCTGTGTGTTGGTTCCTTTTAGGAAGTTGCATCTATGTTTTGATTCAGCTTGGTAGAAATACGTTTCTTCTAAAAGCTGCGTTTGGACATTCCAGAGTGCATTGGAGAACAGGCTGTAAAGAGAAATACCTTGCTCTAAAACCAAAACGGAGCTATGTAGCAGAATGGTTCTCAATGTGTGTATTCAACTTCCAGAGTTAAACTGATGTGTGTTTGCAGCAGTTCAGAAACCCTTTCTTTGGAGAATGCAGAAATAGTCATTTCCAGCCCTAGAGACGCATATAAGAGTTAGCAGTATTAATGCGTTTAAAACACAGAAGACCCGTTTCTTACAAACTCATCTGCTGTGTGTTGGTTTCTTTTAGGAAGTTGCATCTATGTTTAGATTCAGCGAGGTAGAAACACGTTTCTTCTAAAAGCTGCGTTTGGACTTTCCAGAGTGCATGGGAGAACATGCTGTAAAGAGAAAATCTTGCTCTAAAACCAAAACGAAGCTATCTAGCAGTATGTTTGTCAATGTGTGTATTCAAATTTCAGAGTTAAACTGATGTGTGTTTGCAGCAGTTCAGAAACCTTTTCTTTGGAGAATGTAGAAACAGTCATTTCCAGCCCTAGAAACGCATGTAAGAGTTAGAAGTAAGAATGCGTTTAAAACACAGAAAACCCGCTTCTTACAAACTCATCTGCTGTGTGTTGGTTCCTTTTAGGAAGTTGCATCTATGTTTAGATTCAGCGAGGTAGAAACACGTTTCTTCTAAAAGCTGCGTTTGGACATTCCAGAGTGCATGGGAGAACATGCTGTAAAGAGAAAATCTTGCTCTAAAACCAAAACGGAGCTATCTAGCAGTATGTTTGTCAATGTGTGTATTCAACTTTAAGAGTTAAACTGATGTGTGTTTGCAGCAGTTCAGAAACCCTTTCTTTGGAGAATGTAGAAACAGTCATTTCCAGCCCTAGAAACGCATGTCAACAGTTAGAAGTAAGAATGCGTTTAAAACACAGAAAACCCGCTTCTTACAAACTCATCTGCTGTGTTGGTTCCTTTTAGGAAGTTGCATCTATGTTTAGATTCAGCGAGGTCGAAACACGTTTCTTCTAAAAGCTGCGTTTGGACATTCCAGAATGCATTGGAGACCAGGCTGTAAAGAGAAAAACCTTGCTCTAAAACCAAAACGGAGCTATGTAGCAGAATGTTTTTCAATGTCTA
The DNA here is from genome assembly GCF_048565385.1 of Saimiri boliviensis. Taxonomy (NCBI): domain Eukaryota; kingdom Metazoa; phylum Chordata; class Mammalia; order Primates; family Cebidae; genus Saimiri; species Saimiri boliviensis. Next base: position 28,792,166 of record NC_133454.1, on the reverse strand, counting down.
TATTCAACTTCCAGAGTTAAACTGATGTGTGTTTGCAGCAGTTCAGAAACCCTTTCTTTGGAGAATGTAGAAACAGTCATTTCCAGACCTAGAAACACATGTAAGAGTTAGCAGTAAGAATGCGTTTAAAACACAGAAAACCCGCTTCTTACAAACTCATCTGCTGTGTGTTGGTTCCTTTTAGGAAGTTGCATCTATGTTTAGATTCAGCGAGGTAGAAACACGTTTCTTCTAAAAGCTGCGTTTGGACATTCCAGAGTGCATAGGAGAACATGCTGTCAAGAGAAAATCTTGCTCTAAAACCAAAACGGAGCTATCTAGCAGTGTGTTTGTCAATGTGTGTATTCAACTTTCAGAGTTAAACTGATGTGTATTTGCAGCAGTTCAGAAACCCTTTCTTTGGAGAATGCAGAAAAAGTCATTTCCAGGCCTAGAGACGCATATAAGAGTTAGCAGTATTAATGCGTTTAAAAAACAGAAGACCCATTTCTTACAAACTCATCTGCTGTGCGTTGGTTTCTTTTAGGAAGTTGCATCTATGTTTAGATTCAGAGAGGTAGAAACACGTTTCTTCTAAAAGCTGCATTTGTACTTTCCAGAGTGCATGGGAGAACATGCTGTAAAGAGAAAATCTTGCTCTAAAACCAAAACGAAGCTATCTAGCAGTATGTTTGTCAATGTGTGTATTCAACTTTCAGAGTTAAACTGATGTGTGTTTGCAGCAGTTCAGAAACCCTTTCTTTGGAGAATGTAGAAACAGTCATTTCCAGCCCTAGAAACGCATGTAAGAGTTAGAAGTAAGAATGCGTTTAAAACACAGAAAACCCGCTTCTTACAAACTCATCTGCTGTGTGTTGGTTTTTTTTAGGAAGTTGCATCTATATTTAGATTCAGCGAGGTAGAAACACGTTTCTTCTAAAAGCTACGTTTGGACATTCCAGAGTGCATGGGAGAACATGCTGTAAAGAGAAAATCTTGCTCTAAAACCAAAATGGAGCTATCTAGCAGAATGTTTTTCAATGTCTATATTCAACTTTCAGAGTTAAACTGATGTGTGTTTGCAGCAGTTCAGAAACCCTTTCTTTGGAGAATGTAGAAACAGTCATTTCCAGCCCTAGAATCGCATGTTAACAGTTAGAAGTAAGAATGCGTTTAAAACACAGAAAACCCGCTTCTTACAAACTCATCTGCTGTGTTGGTACCTTTTAGGACGTTACATCTATGTTTAGATTCAGCGACGTAGAAACACGTTTCTTCTAAAAGCTGCGTTTGGACATTCCAGAGTGCATGGGGAACATGCTGTAAAGAGAAAATCTTGCTCTGAAACCAAAACGGAGCTATCTAGCAGTATGTTTGTAAATGTGTGTATTCAACTTTCAGAGTTAAGCTGATGTGTGTTTGCAGCAGTTCAGAAACCCTTTCTTTGGAGAATGTAGAAACAGTCATTTCCAGCCCTAGAAACGCATGTAAGAGTTAGCAGTAAGAATGCGTTTAAAACACAGAAAAACCGCTTCTTACAAACTCATCTGCTGTGTGTTGGTTCCTTTTAGGAAGTTGCATCTATGTTTAGATTCAGCGAGGTAGAAACACGTTTCTTCTAAAAGCTACGTTTGGACATTCCAGAATGCATTGGAGACCAGGCTGTAAAGAGAAAAACCTTGCTCTAAAACCAAAACGGAGCTATCTAGCAGAATGTTTGTCAATGTGTGTATTCAACTTCCAGAGTTAAACTGATGTGTGTTTGCAGCAGTTCAGAAACCCTTTCTTTGGAGAATGTAGAAACAGTCATTTCCAGCCCTAGAAACGCATGTTAACAGTTAGAAGTAAGAATGCGTTTAAAACACAGAAAACCCGCTTCTTACAAACTCATCTGCTGTGTTGGTTCCTTTTAGGAAGTTACATCTATGTTTAGATTCAGCGACGTAGAAACACGTTTCTTCTAAAAGCTGCGTTTGGACATTCCAGAGTGCATGGGAGAACATGCTGTAAAGAGAAAATCTTGCTCTAAAACCAAAACGGAGCTATCTAGCAGTATGTTTGTCAATGTGTGTATTCAACTTTGAGAGTTAAACTGATGTGTGTTTGCAGCAGTTCAGAAACCCTTTCTTTGGAGAATGTAGAAACAGTCATTTCCAGCCCTAGAAACGCATGTAAGAGTTAGCAGTAAGAATGCGTTTAAAACACAGAAAACCCGCTTCTTACAAACTCATCTGCTGTGTGTTGGTTCCTTTTAGGAAGTTGCATCTATGTTTAGATTCAGCGAGGTAGAAACACGTTTCTTCTAAAAGCTGCCTTTGGACATTCCAGAGTGCATGGGAGAACATGCTGTAAAGAGAAATACCTTGCTCTAAAACCAAAACGAAGCTATCTAGCAGAATGTTTGTCAATGTGTGTATTCCAGTTCCAGAGTTAAACTGATGGGTGTTTGCAGCAGTTCAGAAACCCTTTCTTTGGAGAATGAGGAAAAAGTCATTTTCAGCCCTAGAGACGCATATAAGAGTTAGCAGTATTAATGCATTTAAAACACAGAAAACCCGCTTCTTACAAACTCATCTGCTGTGTGTTGGTTCCTTTTAGGAAGTTGCATCTATGTTTAGATACAGCGAGGTGGAAACACGTTTCTTCTAAAAGCTGCGTTTGGACATTCCAGAGTGCATGGGGAACATGCTGTAAAGAGAAAATCTTGCTCTAAAACCAAAACGGAGCTATCTAGCAGTATGTTTGTCAATGTGTTTATTCAACTTTCAGAGTTAAACTGATGTGTGTTTGCAGCAGTTCAGAAACCCTTTCTTTGTAGAATGTAGAAACAGTCATTTCCAGCCCTAGAAACGCATGTAAGAGTTAGCAGTAAGAATGCGTTTAAAACACAGAAAACCCGCTTCTTAAAATCTCATCTGCTGTGTGTTGGTTCCTTTTAGGAAGATGCATCTATGTTTAGATTCAGCGACGTAGAAACACGTTTCTTCTAAAAGCTGCGTTTGTACATTCCAGAATGCATGGGAGAACATGCTGTAAAGAGAAAATCTTGCTCTAAAACCAAAACGGAGCTATCTAGCAGTATGTTTGTCAATGTGTGTATTCAACTTTCAGAGTTAAACTGATGTGTGTTTTCAGCAGTTCAGAAACCCTTTCTTTGGAGAATGTAGAAACAGTAATTTCCAGCCCTAGAAACGCATGTTAAGGGTTAGAAGTAAGAATGCGTTTAAAACACAGAAAACTCGCTTCTTACAAACTCATCTGCTGTGTGTTGGTTCCTTTTAGGAAGTTGCATCTATGTTTAGATACAGCGAGGTAGAAACACGTTTCTTCTAAAACCTGCGTTTGGACATTCCAGAGTGCATGGGGAACATGCTGTAAAGAGAAAATCTTGCTCTAAAACCAAAACGGAGCTATCTAGCAGTATGTTTGTCAATGTGTTTATTCAACTTCCAGAGGTAAACTGATGTGTGTTTGAAGCGGTTCAGAAACCATTTCTTTGTAGAATGTAGAAACAGTCATTTCCAGCCTTAGAAACGCATGTAAGAGTTAGCAGTAAGAATGCGTTTAAAACACAGAAAACCAGCTTCTTACAAACTCATCTGCTGTGTGTTGGTTCCTTTTAGGAAGTTGCATCTATGTTTAGATTCAGCGAGGTAGAAACACGTTTCTTCTAAAAGCTGCGTTTGGACATTCCAGAATGCATTGGAGACCAGGCTGTAAAGAGAAAAACCTTGCTCTAAAACCAAAACGGAGCTATGTAGCAGAATGTATGTCAATGTGTGTATTCAACTTCCAGAGTCAAACTGATGTGTGTTTGCAGCAGTTCAGAAACCCTTTCTTTGGAGAATGTAGAAACTGTCATTTCCAGCCCTAGAAACGTATGTAAGAGTTAGCAGTTAGAATGCGTTTAAAACACAGAAAACCCGCTTCTTACAAACTCATCTGCTGTGTGTTGGTTCCTTTTAGGAAGTTGCATCTATGTTTAGATTCAGCTTGGTAGAAACACGTTTCTTCTAAAAGCTGCGTTTGGACATTCCAGAGTGCATTGGAGAACAGGCTGTAAAGAGAAGTACCTTGCTCTAAAACCAAAACGGAGCTATGTAGCAGAATGGTTCTCAATGTGTGTATTCAACTTCCAGAGTTAAACTGATGTGTGTTTGCAGGAGTTCAGAAACCCTTTCTTTGGAGAATGCAGAAATAGTCATTTCCAGCCCTAGAGACGCATATAAGAGTTAGCAGTATTAATGCGTTTAAAACACAGAAGACCCGTTTCTTACAAACTCATCTGCTGTGTGTTGGTTTCTTTTAGGAAGTTGCATCTATGTTTAGATTCAGCGAGGTAGAAACACGTTTCTTCTAAAAGCTGCGTTTGGACTTTCCAGAGTGCATGGGAGAACATGCTGTAAAGAGAAAATCTTGCTCTAAAACCAAAACGAAGCTATCTAGCAGTATGTTTGTCAATGTGTGTATTCAACTTTCAGAGTTAAACTGATGTGTGTTTGCAGCAGTTCAGAAACCTTTTCTTTGGAGAATGTAGAAACAGTCATTTCCAGCCCTAGAAACGCATGTAAGAGTTAGCAGTAAGAATGCGTTTAAAACACAGAAAACCCGCTTCAAACAAACTCATCTGCTGTGTGTTGGTTCCTTTTAGGAAGTTGCATCTATGTTTAGATTCAGCGAGGTAGAAACACGTTTCTTCTAAAAGCTGCGTTTGGACATTCTAGAGTGCATGGGAGAACATGCTGTAAAGAGAAAATCTTGCTCTAAAACCAAAACGGAGCTATCTAGCAGTATGTTTGTCAATGTGTTTATTCAACTTTCAGAGTTAAACTGATGGGTGTTTGCAGCAGTTCAGAAACCCTTTCTTTGGAGAATGTAGAAACAGTTATTTCCAGCCCTAGAAACGCATGTAAGAGTTAGCAGTAAGAATGCGTTTAAAACACAGAAAACCCGCTTCTTACAAACTCATCTGCTGTGTGTTGGTTCCTTTTAGGAAGTTGCATCTATGTTTATATTCAGCGAGGTAGAAACACGTTTCTTCTAAAAGTTGCGTTTGGACATTCCAGAGTGCATTGGAGAACAGGCTGTAAAGAGAAATACCTTGCTCTAAAACCAAAACGGAGCTATCTAGAAGAATGTTTGTCAATGTGTGTATTCAACTTCCAGAGTTAAACTGATGTGTGTTTGCAGCAGTTCAGAAACCCTTTCTTTGGAGAATGTAGAAACAGTCATTTCCAGCCCTAGAAACGCATGTTAACAGTTAGAAGTAAGAATGCGTTTAAAACACAGAAAACCCGCTTCTTACAAACTCATCTGCTGTGTTGGTTCCTTTTAGGAAGATACATCTATGTTTAGATTCAGCGACGTAGAAACACGTTTCTTCTAAAAGCTGCGTTTGGACATTCCAGAGTGCATGGGAGAACATGCTGTAAAGAGAAAATCTTGCTCTAAAACCAAAACGGAGCTATCTAGCAGTATGTTTGTAAATGTGTGTATTCAACTTTCAGAGTTAAACTGATGTGTGTTTGCAGCAGTTCAGAAACCCTTTCTTTGGAGAATGTAGAAACAGTCATTTCCAGCCCTAGAAACGCATGTAAGAGTTAGCAGTAAGAATGCGTTTAAAACACAGAAAACCCGCTTCTTACAAACTCATCTGCTGTGTGTTGGTTCCTTTTAGGAAGTTGCATCTATGTTTAGATTCAGCGAGGTAGAAACACGTTTCTTCTAAAAGCTGCCTTTGGACATTCCAGAGTGCATGGGAGAACATGCTGTAAAGAGAAATACCTTGCTCTAAAACCAAAACGAAGCTATCTAGCAGAATGTTTGTCAATGTGTGTATTCCAGTTCCAGAGTTAAACTGATGGGTGTTTGCAGCAGTTCAGAAACCCTTTCTTTGGAGAATGAGGAAAAAGTCATTTTCAGCCCTAGAGACGCATATAAGAGTTAGCAGTATTAATGCATTTAAAACACAGAAAACCCGCTTCTTACAAACTCATCTGCTGTGTGTTGGTTTCTTTTAGGAGATGCATCTATGTTTAGATTCAGCGAGGTAGAAACACGTTTCTTCTAAAAGCTGCGTTTGGACATTCCAGAGTGCATGGGAGAACATGCTGTAAAGAGAAAATCTTGCTCTAAAACCAAAACGGAGCTATCTAGCAGTATGTTTGTCAATGTGTGTATTGAACTTTCAGAGTTAAACTGATGTGTGTTTTCTGCAGTTCAGAAACACTTTCTTTGGAGAATGTAGAAACAGTCATTTCCAGCCCTAGAAATGCATGTTAAGAGTTAGAAGTAAGAATGCGTTTAAAACACAGAAAACCCGCTTCTTACAAACTCATCTGCTGTGTGTTGGTTCCTTTTAGGAAGTTGCATCTATGTTTAGATTCAGCGAGGTGGAAACACGTTTCTTCTAAAAGCTGCGTTTGGACATTCCAGAGTGCATGGGGAACATGCTGTAAAGAGAAAATCTTGCTCTAAAACCAAAACGGAGCTATCTAGCAGTATGTTTGTCAATGTGTTTATTCAACTTTCAGAGTTAAACTGATGTGTGTTTGCAGCAGTTCAGAAACCCTTTCTTTGTAGAATGTAGAAACAGTCATTTCCAGCCCTAGAAACGCATGTAAGAGTTAGCAGTAAGAATGCGTTTAAAACACAGAAAACCCGCTTCTTAAAAACTCATCTGCTGTGTGTTGGTTCCTTTTAGGAAGATGCATCTATGTTTAGATTCAGCGAGGTAGAAACACGTTTCTTCTAAAAGCTGCGTTTGTACATTCCAGAATGCATGGGAGAACATGCTGTAAAGAGAAAATCTTGCTCTAAAACCAAAACGGAGCTATCTAGCAGTATGTTTGTCAATGTGTGTATTCAACTTTCAGAGTTAAACTGATGTGTGTTTTCAGCAGTTCAGAAACCCTTTCTTTGGAGAATGTAGAAACAGTCATTTCCAGCCCTAGAAACGCATGTTAAGGGTTAGAAGTAAGAATGCGTTTAAAACACAGAAAACTCGCTTCTTACAAACTCATCTGCTGTGTGTTGGTTCCTTTTAGGAAGTTGCATCTATGTTTAGATACAGCGAGGTAGAAACACGTTTCTTCTAAAACCTGCGTTTGGACATTCCAGAGTGCATGGGGAACATGCTGTAAAGAGAAAATCTTGCTCTAAAACCAAAACGGAGCTGTCTAGCAGTATGTTTGTCAATGTGTTTATTCAACTTCCAGAGGTAAACTGATGTGTGTTTGAAGCAGTTCAGAAACCCTTTCTTTGTAGAATGTAGAAACAGTCATTTCCAGCCTTAGAAACGCATGTAAGAGTTAGCAGTAAGAATGCGTTTAAAACACAGAAAACCAGCTTCTTACAAACTCATCTGCTGTGTGTTGGTTCCTTTTAGGAAGTTGCATCTATGTTTAGATTCAGCGAGGTAGAAACACGTTTCTTCTAAAAGCTGCGTTTGGACATTCCAGAATGCATTGGAGACCAGGCTGTAAAGAGAAAAACCTTGCTCTAAAACCAAAACGGAGCTATGTAGCAGAATGTTTGTCAATGTGTGTATTCAACTTCCAGAGTCAAACTGATGTGTGTTTGCAGCAGTTCAGAAACCCTTTCTTTGGAGAATGTAGAAACTGTCATTTCCAGCCCTAGAAACGCATGTAAGAGTTAGCAGTAAGAATGCGTTTAAAACACAGAAAACCCGCTTCTTACAAACTCATCTGCTGTGTGTTGGTTCCTTTTAGGAAGTTGCATCTATGTTTAGATTCAGCTTGGTAGAAACACGTTTCTTCTAAAAGCTGCGTTTGGACATTCCAGAGTGCATTGGAGAACAGGCTGTAAAGAGAAATACCTTGCTCTAAAACCAAAACGGAGCTATGTAGCAGAATGGTTCTCAATGTGTGTATTCAACTTCCAGAGTTAAACTGATGTGTGTTTGCAGCAGTTCAGAAACCCTTTCTTTGGAGAATGCAGAAATAGTCATTTCCAGCCCTAGAGACGCATATAAGAGTTAGCAGTATTAATGCGTTTAAAACACAGAAGACCCGTTTCTTACAAACTCATCTGCTGTGTGTTGGTTTCCTTTAGGAAGTTGCATCTATGTTTAGATTCAGCGAGGTAGAAACACGTTTCTTCTAAAAGCTGCGTTTGGACTTTCCAGAGTGCATGGGAGAACATGCTGTAAAGAGAAAATCTTGCTCTAAAACCAAAACGAAGCTATCTAGCAGTATGTTGGTCAATGTGTGTATTCAACTTTCAGAGTTAAACTGATGTGTGTTTGCAGCAGTTCAGAAACCTTTTCTTTGGAGAATGTAGAAACAGTCATTTCCAGCCCTAGAAACGCATGTAAGAGTTAGAAGTAAGAATGCGTTTAAAACACAGAAAACCCGCTTCTTACAAACTCATCTGCTGTGTGTTGGTTCCTTTTAGGAAGTTGCATCTATGTTTAGATTCAGCGAGGTAGAAACACGTTTCTTCTAAAAGCTGCGTTTGGACATTCCAGAGTGCATGGGAGAACATGCTGTAAAGAGAAAATCTTGCTCTAAAACCAAAACGGAGCTATCTAGCAGTATGTTTGTCAATGTGTGTATTCAACTTTCAGAGATAAACTGATGTGTGTTTGCAGCAGTTCAGAAATCCTTTCTTTGGAGAATGTAGAAACAGTCATTTCCAGCCCTAGAAACGCATGTCAACTGTTAGAAGTAAGAATGCGTTTAAAACACAGAAAACCCGCTTCTTACAAACTCATCTGCTGTGTTGGTTCCTTTTAGGAAGTTGCATCTATGTTTAGATTCAGCGAGGTAGAAACACGTTTCTTCTAAAAGCTGCGTTTGAACATTCCAGAATGCAATGGAGACCAGGCTGTTAAGAGAAAAACCTTGCTCTAAAACCAAAACGGAGCTATCTAGCAGAATGTTTTTCAATGTGTGTATTCAACTTCCAGAGTTAAACTGATGTGTGTTTGCAGCAGTTCAGAAACCCTTTCTTTGGAGAATGTAGAAACAGTCATTTCCAGCCCTAGAAACGCATGTAAGATTTAGCAGTAAGAATGCGTTTAAAACACAGAAAACCCGCTTCTAACAAACTCATCTGCTGTGTGTTGGTTCCTTTTAGGAAGTTGCATCTATGTTTAGATTCAGCGAGGTAGAAACACGTTTCTTCTAAAAGCTGCGTTTGGACATTCTAGAGTGCATGGGAGAACATGCTGTAAAGAGAAAATCTTGCTCTAAAACCAAAACGGAGCTATCTAGCAGTATGTTTGTCAATGTGTGTATTCAACTTTCAGAGTTAAACTGATGGGTGTTTGCAGCAGTTCAGAAACCCTTTCTTTGGAGAATGTAGAAACAGTTATTTCCAGCCCTAGAAACGCATGTAGGAGTTAGCAGTAAGAATGCGTTTAAAACACAGAAAACCCGCTTCTTACAAACTCATCTGCTGTGTGTTGGTTCCTTTTAGGAAGTTGCATCTATGTTTAGATTCAGCGAGGTAGAAACACGTTTCTTCTAAAAGTTGCGTTTGGACATTCCAGAGTGCATTGGAGAACAAGCTGTAAAGAGAAATACCTTGCTCTAAAACCAAAACGGAGCTATCTAGAAGAATGTTTGTCAATGTGTGTATTCAACTTCCAGAGTTAAACTGATGTGTGTTTGCAGCAGTTCAGAAACCCTTTCTTTGGAGAATGTAGAAACAGTCATTTCCAGCCCTAGAAACGCATGTAAGAGTTAGCAGTAAGAATGCGTTTAAAACACAGAAAACCCGCTTCTTACAAACTCATCTGCTGTGTGTTGGTTCCTTTTAGGAAGTTGCATCTATGTTTAGATTCAGCGAGGTAGAAACACGTTTCTTCTAAAAGCTGCCTTTGGACATTCCAGAGTGCATGGGAGAACATGCTGTAAAGAGAAATACCTTGCTCTAAAACCAAAACGAAGCTATCTAGCAGAATGTTTGTCAATGTGTGTATTCCAGTTCCAGAGTTAAACTGATGGGTGTTTGCAGCAGTTCAGAAACCCTTTCTTTGCAGAATGAGGAAAAAGTCATTTTCAGCCCTAGAGACGCATATAAGAGTTAGCAGTATTAATGCATTTAAAACACAGAAAACCCGCTTCTTACAAACTCACCTGCTGTGTGTTGGTTTCTTTTAGGAGATGCATCTATGTTTAGATTCAGCGAGGTAGAAACACGTTTCTTCTAAAAGCTGCGTTTGGGCATTCCAGAGTGCATGGGAGAACATGCTGTAAAGAGAAAATCTTGCTCTAAAACCAAAACGGAGCTATCTAGCAGTATGTTTGTCAATGTGTGTATTGAACTTTCAGAGTTAAACTGATGTGTGTTTTCTGCAGTTCAGAAACACTTTCTTTGGAGAATGTAGAAACAGTCATTTCCAGCCCTAGAAACGCATGTTAAGAGTTAGAAGTAAGAATGCGTTTAAAACACAGAAAACCCGCTTCTTACAAACTCATCTGCTGTGTGTTGGTTCCTTTTAGGAAGATGCATCTATGTTTAGATTCAGCGAGGTAGAAACACGTTTCTTCTAAAAGCTGCATTTGTACATTCCAGAATGCATGGGAGAACATGTTTTAAAGAGAAAATCTTGCTCTAAAACCAAAACGGAGCTATCTAGCAGTATGTTTGTCAATGTGTGTATTCAACTTTCAGAGTTAAACTGATGTGTGTTTTCAGCAGTTCAGAAACCCTTTCTTTGGAGAATGTAGAAACAGTCATTTCCAGCCCTAGAAACGCATGTTAAGGGTTAGAAGTAAGAATGCGTTTAAAACACAGAAAACTCGCTTCTTACAAACTCATCTGCTGTGTGTTGGTTCCTTTTAGGAAGTTGCATCTATGTTTAGATACAGCGAGGTAGAAACACGTTTCTTCTAAAACCTGCGTTTGGACATTCCAGAGTGCATGGGGAACATGCTGTAAAGAGAAAATCTTGCTCTAAAACCAAAACGGAGCTATCTAGCAGTATGTTTGTCAATGTGTTTATTCAACCTCCAGAGGTAAAGTGATGTGTGTTTGAAGCAGTTCAGAAACCCTTTCTTTGTAGAATGTAGAAACAGTCATTTCCAGCCTTAGAAACGCATGTAAGAGTTAGCAGTAAGAATGCGTTTAAAACACAGAAAACCCGCTTCTTACAAACTCATCTGCTGTGTGTTGGTTCCTTTTAGGAAGTTGCATCTATGTTTAGATTCAGCGAGGTAGAAACACGTTTCTTCTAAAAGCTGCGTTTGGACATTCCAGAATGCATTGGAGACCAGGCTGTAAAGAGAAAAACCTTGCTCTAAAACCAAAACGGAGCTATGTAGCAGAATGTTTGTCAATGTGTGTATTCAACTTCCAGAGTCAAACTGATGTGTGTTTGCAGCAGTTCAGAAACCCTTTCTTTGGAGAATGTAGAAACAGTCATTTCCAGCCCTAGAAACGCATGTAAGAGTTAGCAGTAAGAATGCGTTTAAAACACAGAAAACCCGCTTCTTACAAACTCATCTGCTGTGTGTTGGTTCCTTTTAGGAAGTTGCATCTATGTTTAGATTCAGCGAGGTAGAAACACGTTTCTTCTAAAAGCTGCGTTTGGACATTCTAGAGTGCATGGGAGAACATGCTGTAAAGAGAAAATCTTGCTCTAAAACCAAAACGGAGCTATCTAGCAGTATGTTTGTCAATGTGTGTATTCAACTTTCAGAGATAAACTGATGTGTGTTTGCAGCAGTTCAGAAACCCTTTCTTTGGAGAATGTAGAAACAGTCATTTCCAGCCCTAGAAACGCATGTCAACTGTTAGAAGTAAGAATGCGTTTAAAACATAGAAAACCCGCTTCTTACAAACTCATCTGCTGTGTTGGTTCCTTTTAGGAAGTTGCATCTATGTTTAGATTCAGCGAGGTAGAAACACGTTTCTTCTAAAAGCTGCGTTTGGACATTCCAGAATGCAATGGAGACCAGGCTGTTAAGAGAAAAACCTTGCTCTAAAACCAAAACGGAGCTATCTAGAAGAATGTTTGTCAATGTGTGTATTCAACTTCCAGAGTTAAACTGATGTGTGTTTGCAGCAGTTCAGAAACCCTTTCTTTGGAGAATGTAGAAACAGTCATTTCCAGCCCTAGAAACGCATGTTAACAGTTAGAAGTAAGAATGCGTTTAAAACACAGAAAACCCGCTTCTTACAAACTCATCTGCTGTGTTGGTTCCTTTTAGGAAGATACATCTATGTTTAGATTCAGCGACGTAGAAACACGTTTCTTCTAAAAGCTGCGTTTGGACATTCCAGAGTGCATGGGAGAACATGCTGTAAAGAGAAAATCTTGCTCTAAAACCAAAACGGAGCTATCTAGCAGTATGTTTGTAAATGTGTGTATTCAACTTTCAGAGTTAAACTGATGTGTGTTTGCAGCAGTTCAGAAACCCTTTCTTTGGAGAATGTAGAAACAGTCATTTCCAGCCCTAGAAACGCATGTAAGAGTTAGCAGTAAGAATGCGTTTAAAACACAGAAAACCCGCTTCTTACAAACTCATCTGCTGTGTGTTGGTTCCTTTTAGGAAGTTGCATCTATGTTTAGATTCAGCGAGGTAGAAACACATTTCTTCTAAAAGCTGCCTTTGGACATTCCAGAGTGCATGGGAGAACATGCTGTAAAGAGAAATACCTTGCTCTAAAACCAAAACGAAGCTATCTAGCAGAATGTTTGTCAATGTGTGTATTCCAGTTCCAGAGTTAAACTGATGGGTGTTTGCAGCAGTTCAGAAACCCTTTCTTTGGAGAATGAGGAAAAAGTCATTTTCAGCCCTAGAGACGCATATAAGAGTTAGCAGTATTAATGCATTTAAAACACAGAAAACCCGCTTCTTACAAACTCATCTGCTGTGTGTTGGTTTCTTTTAGGAGATGCATCTATGTTTAGATTCAGCGAGGTAGAAACACGTTTCTTCTAAAAGCTGCGTTTGGACATTCCAGAGTGCATGGGAGAACATGCTGTAAAGAGAAAATCTTGCTCTAAAACCAAAACGGAGCTATCTAGCAGTATGTTTGTCAATGTGTGTATTGAACTTTCAGAGTTAAACTGATGTGTGTTTTCTGCAGTTCAGAAACACTTTCTTTGGAGAATGTAGAAACAGTCATTTCCAGCCCTAGAAATGCATGTTAAGAGTTAGAAGTAAGAATGCGTTTAAAACACAGAAAACCCGCTTCTTACAAACTCATCTGCTGTGTGTTGGTTCCTTTTAGGAAGTTGCATCTATGTTTAGATTCAGCGAGGTGGAAACACGTTTCTTCTAAAAGCTGCGTTTGGACATTCCAGAGTGCATGGGGAACATGCTGTAAAGAGAAAATCTTGCTCTAAAACCAAAACGGAGCTATCTAGCAGTATGTTTGTCAATGTGTTTATTCAACTTTCAGAGTTAAACTGATGTGTGTTTGCAGCAGTTCAGAAACCCTTTCTTTGTAGAATGTAGAAACAGTCATTTCCAGCCCTAGAAACGCATGTAAGAGTTAGCAGTAAGAATGCGTTTAAAACACAGAAAACCCGCTTCTTAAAAACTCATCTGCTGTGTGTTGGTTCCTTTTAGGAAGATGCATCTATGTTTAGATTCAGCGAGGTAGAAACACGTTTCTTCTAAAAGCTGCGTTTGTACATTCCAGAATGCATGGGAGAACATGCTGTAAAGAGAAAATCTTGCTCTAAAACCAAAACGGAGCTATCTAGCAGTATGTTTGTCAATGTGTGTATTCAACTTTCAGAGTTAAACTGATGTGTGTTTTCAGCAGTTCAGAAACCCTTTCTTTGGAGAATGTAGAAACAGTCATTTCCAGCCCTAGAAACGCATGTTAAGGGTTAGAAGTAAGAATGCGTTTAAAACACAGAAAACTCGCTTCTTACAAACTCATCTGCTGTGTGTTGGTTCCTTTTAGGAAGTTGCATCTATGTTTAGATACAGCGAGGTAGAAACACGTTTCTTCTAAAACCTGCGTTTGGACATTCCAGAGTGCATGGGGAACATGCTGTAAAGAGAAAATCTTGCTCTAAAACCAAAACGGAGCTGTCTAGCAGTATGTTTGTCAATGTGTTTATTCAACTTCCAGAGGTAAACTGATGTGTGTTTGAAGCAGTTCAGAAACCCTTTCTTTGTAGAATGTAGAAACAGTCATTTCCAGCCTTAGAAACGCATGTAAGAGTTAGCAGTAAGAATGCGTTTAAAACACAGAAAACCAGCTTCTTACAAACTCATCTGCTGTGTGTTGGTTCCTTTTAGGAAGTTGCATCTATGTTTAGATTCAGCGAGGTAGAAACACGTTTCTTCTAAAAGCTGCGTTTGGACATTCCAGAATGCATTGGAGACCAGGCTGTAAAGAGAAAAACCTTGCTCTAAAACCAAAACGGAGCTATGTAGCAGAATGTTTGTCAATGTGTGTATTCAACTTCCAGAGTCAAACTGATGTGTGTTTGCAGCAGTTCAGAAACCCTTTCTTTGGAGAATGTAGAAACTGTCATTTCCAGCCCTAGAAACGCATGTAAGAGTTAGCAGTAAGAATGCGTTTAAAACACAGAAAACCCGCTTCTTACAAACTCATCTGCTGTGTGTTGGTTCCTTTTAGGAAGTTGCATCTATGTTTAGATTCAGCTTGGTAGAAACACGTTTCTTCTAAAAGCTGCGTTTGGACATTCCAGAGTGCATTGGAGAACAGGCTGTAAAGAGAAATACCTTGCTCTAAAACCAAAACGGAGCTATGTAGCAGAATGGTTCTCAATGTGTGTATTCAACTTCCAGAGTTAAACTGATGTGTGTTTGCAGCAGTTCAGAAACCCTTTCTTTGGAGAATGCAGAAATAGTCATTTCCAGCCCTAGAGACGCATATAAGAGTTAGCAGTATTAATGCGTTTAAAACACAGAAGACCCGTTTCTTACAAACTCATCTGCTGTGTGTTGGTTTCCTTTAGGAAGTTGCATCTATGTTTAGATTCAGCGAGGTAGAAACACGTTTCTTCTAAAAGCTGCGTTTGGACTTTCCAGAGTGCATGGGAGAACATGCTGTAAAGAGAAAATCTTGCTCTAAAACCAAAACGAAGCTATCTAGCAGTATGTTGGTCAATGTGTGTATTCAACTTTCAGAGTTAAACTGATGTGTGTTTGCAGCAGTTCAGAAACCTTTTCTTTGGAGAATGTAGAAACAGTCATTTCCAGCCCTAGAAACGCATGTAAGAGTTAGAAGTAAGAATGCGTTTAAAACACAGAAAACCCGCTTCTTACAAACTCATCTGCTGTGTGTTGGTTCCTTTTAGGAAGTTGCATCTATGTTTAGATTCAGCGAGGTAGAAACACGTTTCTTCTAAAAGCTGCGTTTGGACATTCCAGAGTGCATGGGAGAACATGCTGTAAAGAGAAAATCTTGCTCTAAAACCAAAACGGAGCTATCTAGCAGTATGTTTGTCAATGTGTGTATTCAACTTTCAGAGATAAACTGATGTGTGTTTGCAGCAGTTCAGAAATCCTTTCTTTGGAGAATGTAGAAACAGTCATTTCCAGCCCTAGAAACGCATGTCAACTGTTAGAAGTAAGAATGCGTTTAAAACACAGAAAACCCGCTTCTTACAAACTCATCTGCTGTGTTGGTTCCTTTTAGGAAGTTGCATCTATGTTTAGATTCAGCGAGGTAGAAACACGTTTCTTCTAAAAGCTGCGTTTGGACATTCCAGAATGCAATGGAGACCAGGCTGTTAAGAGAAAAACCTTGCTCTAAAACCAAAACGGAGCTATCTAGCAGAATGTTTTTCAATGTGTGTATTCAACTTCCAGAGTTAAACTGATGTGTGTTTGCAGCAGTTCAGAAACCCTTTCTTTGGAGAATGTAGAAACAGTCATTTCCAGCCCTAGAAACGCATGTAAGATTTAGCAGTAAGAATGCGTTTAAAACACAGAAAACCCGCTTCTAACAAACTCATCTGCTGTGTGTTGGTTCCTTTTAGGAAGTTGCATCTATGTTTAGATTCAGCGAGGTAGAAACACGTTTCTTCTAAAAGCTGCGTTTGGACATTCTAGAGTGCATGGGAGAACATGCTGTAAAGAGAAAATCTTGCTCTAAAACCAAAACGGAGCTATCTAGCAGTATGTTTGTCAATGTGTGTATTCAACTTTCAGAGTTAAACTGATGGGTGTTTGCAGCAGTTCAGAAACCCTTTCTTTGGAGAATGTAGAAACAGTTATTTCCAGCCCTAGAAACGCATGTAGGAGTTAGCAGTAAGAATGCGTTTAAAACACAGAAAACCCGCTTCTTACAAACTCATCTGCTGTGTGTTGGTTCCTTTTAGGAAGTTGCATCTATGTTTAGATTCAGCGAGGTAGAAACACGTTTCTTCTAAAAGTTGCGTTTGGACATTCCAGAGTGCATTGGAGAACAAGCTGTAAAGAGAAATACCTTGCTCTAAAACCAAAACGGAGCTATCTAGAAGAATGTTTGTCAATGTGTGTATTCAACTTCCAGAGTTAAACTGATGTGTGTTTGCAGCAGTTCAGAAACCCTTTCTTTGGAGAATGTAGAAACAGTCATTTCCAGCCCTAGAAACGCATGTAAGAGTTAGCAGTAAGAATGCGTTTAAAACACAGAAAACCCGCTTCTTACAAACTCATCTGCTGTGTGTTGGTTCCTTTTAGGAAGTTGCATCTATGTTTAGATTCAGCGAGGTAGAAACACGTTTCTTCTAAAAGCTGCCTTTGGACATTCCAGAGTGCATGGGAGAACATGCTGTAAAGAGAAATACCTTGCTCTAAAACCAAAACGAAGCTATCTAGCAGAATGTTTGTCAATGTGTGTATTCCAGTTCCAGAGTTAAACTGATGGGTGTTTGCAGCAGTTGAGAAACCCTTTCTTTGCAGAATGAGGAAAAAGTCATTTTCAGCCCTAGAGACGCATATAAGAGTTAGCAGTATTAATGCATTTAAAACACAGAAAACCCGCTTCTTACAAACTCACCTGCTGTGTGTTGGTTTCTTTTAGGAGATGCATCTATGTTTAGATTCAGCGAGGTAGAAACACGTTTCTTCTAAAAGCTGCGTTTGGGCATTCCAGAGTGCATGGGAGAACATGCTGTAAAGAGAAAATCTTGCTCTAAAACCAAAACGGAGCTATCTAGCAGTATGTTTGTCAATGTGTGTATTGAACTTTCAGAGTTAAACTGATGTGTGTTTTCTGCAGTTCAGAAACACTTTCTTTGGAGAATGTAGAAACAGTCATTTCCAGCCCTAGAAACGCATGTTAAGAGTTAGAAGTAAGAATGCGTTTAA
The DNA here is from genome assembly GCF_048565385.1 of Saimiri boliviensis. NCBI lineage: Eukaryota > Metazoa > Chordata > Mammalia > Primates > Cebidae > Saimiri > Saimiri boliviensis. The sequence continues at coordinate 28,774,929 of NC_133454.1, read as the reverse complement.
AACACAGAAAACCCGCTTCTTACAAACTCATCTGCTGTGTGTTGGTTCCTTTTAGGAAGATGCATCTATGTTTAGATTCAGCGAGGTAGAAACACGTTTCTTCTAAAAGCTGCATTTGTACATTCCAGAATGCATGGGAGAACATGTTTTAAAGAGAAAATCTTGCTCTAAAACCAAAACGGAGCTATCTAGCAGTATGTTTGTCAATGTGTGTATTCAACTTTCAGAGTTAAACTGATGTGTGTTTTCAGCAGTTCAGAAACCCTTTCTTTGGAGAATGTAGAAACAGTCATTTCCAGCCCTAGAAACGCATGTTAAGGGTTAGAAGTAAGAATGCGTTTAAAACACAGAAAACTCGCTTCTTACAAACTCATCTGCTGTGTGTTGGTTCCTTTTAGGAAGTTGCATCTATGTTTAGATACAGCGAGGTAGAAACACGTTTCTTCTAAAACCTGCGTTTGGACATTCCAGAGTGCATGGGGAACATGCTGTAAAGAGAAAATCTTGCTCTAAAACCAAAACGGAGCTATCTAGCAGTATGTTTGTCAATGTGTTTATTCAACCTCCAGAGGTAAAGTGATGTGTGTTTGAAGCAGTTCAGAAACCCTTTCTTTGTAGAATGTAGAAACAGTCATTTCCAGCCTTAGAAACGCATGTAAGAGTTAGCAGTAAGAATGCGTTTAAAACACAGAAAACCCGCTTCTTACAAACTCATCTGCTGTGTGTTGGTTCCTTTTAGGAAGTTGCATCTATGTTTAGATTCAGCGAGGTAGAAACACGTTTCTTCTAAAAGCTGCGTTTGGACATTCCAGAATGCATTGGAGACCAGGCTGTAAAGAGAAAAACCTTGCTCTAAAACCAAAACGGAGCTATGTAGCAGAATGTTTGTCAATGTGTGTATTCAACTTCCAGAGTCAAACTGATGTGTGTTTGCAGCAGTTCAGAAACCCTTTCTTTGGAGAATGTAGAAACAGTCATTTCCAGCCCTAGAAACGCATGTAAGAGTTAGCAGTAAGAATGCGTTTAAAACACAGAAAACCCGCTTCTTACAAACTCATCTGCTGTGTGTTGGTTCCTTTTAGGAAGTTGCATCTATGTTTAGATTCAGCGAGGTAGAAACACGTTTCTTCTAAAAGCTGCGTTTGGACATTCTAGAGTGCATGGGAGAACATGCTGTAAAGAGAAAATCTTGCTCTAAAACCAAAACGGAGCTATCTAGCAGTATGTTTGTCAATGTGTGTATTCAACTTTCAGAGATAAACTGATGTGTGTTTGCAGCAGTTCAGAAACCCTTTCTTTGGAGAATGTAGAAACAGTCATTTCCAGCCCTAGAAACGCATGTCAACTGTTAGAAGTAAGAATGCGTTTAAAACATAGAAAACCCGCTTCTTACAAACTCATCTGCTGTGTTGGTTCCTTTTAGGAAGTTGCATCTATGTTTAGATTCAGCGAGGTAGAAACACGTTTCTTCTAAAAGCTGCGTTTGGACATTCCAGAATGCAATGGAGACCAGGCTGTTAAGAGAAAAACCTTGCTCTAAAACCAAAACGGAGCTATCTAGCAGAATGTTTTTCAATGTGTGTATTCAACTTCCAGAGTTAAACTGATGTGTGTTTGCAGCAGTTCAGAAACCCTTTCTTTGGAGAATGTAGAAACAGTCATTTCCAGCCCTAGAAACGCATGTAAGAGTTAGCAGTAAGAATGCGTTTAAAACACAGAAAACCCGCTTCTTACAAACTCATCTGCTGTGTGTTGGTTCCTTTTTGGAAGTTGCATCTATGTTTAGATTCAGCGAGGTAGAAACACGTTTCTTCTAAAAGCTGCGTTTGGACATTCCAGAGTGCATTGGAGAACAGGCTGTAAAGAGAAATACCTTGCTCTAAAACCAAAACGGAGCTATCTAGCAGAATGTTTGTCAATGTGTGTATTCAACTTCCAGAGTTAAACTGATGTGTGTTTGAAGCAGTTCAGAAACCCTTTCTTTGGAGAATGTAGAAACAGTCATTTCCAGCCCTAGAAACCCATGTAAGAGTTAGCAGTAAGAATGCGTTTAAAACACAGAAAACCCGCTTCTAACAAACTCATCTGCTGTGTGTTGGTTCCTTTTAGGAAGTTGCATCTATGTTTAGATTCAGCGAGGTAGAAACAGGTCTCTTCTAAAAGCTGCGTTTGGACATTCCAGAGTGCATGGGAGAACATGCTGTAAAGAGAAAATCTTGCTCTAAAACCAAAACGGAGCTATCTAGCAGTATGTTTGTCAATGTGTGTATTCAACTTCCAGAGTTAAACTGATGTGTGTTTGAAGCAGTTCAGAAACCCTTTCTTTGTAGAATGTAGAAACAGTCATTTCCAGCCCTAGAAACGCATGTAAGAGTTAGCAGTAAGAATGCGTTTAAAACACAGAAAACTCGCTTCTTACAAACTCATCTGCTGTGTGTTGGTTCCTTTTAGGAAGTTGCATCTATGTTTAGATTCAGAGAGGTAGAAACACGTTTCTTCTAAAAGTTGCGTTTGGACATTCCAGAGTGGATTGGAGAACAGGCTGTAAAGAGAAATACCTTGCTCTAAAACCAAAACGGAGCTATCTAGCAGAATGTTTGTCAATGTGTGTATTCAACTTCCAGAGTTAAACTGATGTGTGTTTGCAGCAGTTCAGAAACGCTTTCTTTGTAGAGTGTAGAAACAGTCATTTCCAGCCCTAGAAACACATGTAAGAGTTAGCAGTAAGAATGCGTTTGAAACACAGAAAACCCGCTTCTTACAAACTCATCAGCTGTGTGTTGGTTCCTTTTAGGAAGTTGCATCTATGTTTAGATTCAGCGAGGTAGAAACACGTTTCTTCTAAAAGCTGCGTTTGGACATTCCAGAGTGCATGGGAGAACATGCTGTAAAGAGAAAATCTTGCTCTAAAACCACAACGGAGCTATCTGGCAGTATGTTTGTCAATGTGTGTATTCAACTTTCAGAGTTAAACTGATGTGTGTTTGCAGCAGTTCAGAAACCCTTTCTTTGGAGAATGTAGAAACAGTCATTTCCAGCCCTAGAAACGCATGTAAGAGTTAGCAGTAGGAATGCGTTTAAAACACAGAAAACCCGCTTCTTACAAACTCATCTGCTGTGTGTTGGTTCCTTTTAGGAAGTTGCATCTATGTTTAGCTTCAGCAACGTAGAAAAACGTTTCTTCTAAAAGCTGCATTTGGACATTCCAGAGTGCATTGGAGAACAGGCTGTAAAGAGAAAAACCTTGCTCTAAAACAAAAACGGAGCTATCTAGCAGAATGCTTTTCAATGTCTATATTCAACTTCCAGAGTTAAACTGATGTGTGTTTGCAGCAGTTCAGAAACCCTTTCTTTGGAGAATGTAGAAACAGTCGTTTCCAGCCCTAGAAACGCATGTAAGAGTTAGCAGTAAGAATGCGTTTAAAACACAGAAAACCCGCTTCTAACAAACTCATCTGCTGTGTGTTGGTTCCTTTTAGGAAGTTGCATCTATGTTTAGATTCAGCGAGGTAGAAACACGTTTCTTCTAAAAGCTGCGTTTGGACATTCTAGAGTGCATGAAAGAACATGCTGTAAAGAGAAAATCTTGCTCTAAAACCAAAACGGAGCTATCTAGCAGTATGTTTGTCAATGTGTGTATTCATCTTCCAGAGTTAAACTATTGTGTGTTTGCAGCAGTTCAGAAACCCTTTCTTTGGAGAATGTAGAAACAGTCATTTCCAGCCCTAGAAACGCATGTAAGAGTTAGCAGTAAGAATGGGTTTAAAACACAGAAAACCCGCTTCTTACAAACTTATCTGCTGTGTGTTGGTTCCTTTTAGGAAGTTGCATCTATGTTTAGATTCAGCGAGGTAGAAACACGTTTCTTCTAAAAGCTGCGTTTGGACATTCCATAATGCATTGGAGACCAGGCTGTAAAGAGAAAAACCTTGCTCTAAAACCAAAACGGAGCTATCTAGCAGAATGTTTGTCAATGTGTGTATTCAACTTCCAGAGTTAAACTGATGTGTGTTTGCAGCAGTTCAGAAACCCTTTCTTTGGAGAATGTAGAAACTGTCATTTCCAGCCCTAGAAACGCATGTAAGAGTTAGCAGTAAGAATGCGTTTAAAACACAGAAAACCCGCTTCTTACAAACTCATCTGCTGTGTGTTGGTTTCTTTTAGGAAGTTGCATCTATGTTTAGATTCAGCGAGGTAGAAACACGTTTCTTCTAAAAGCTGCGTTTGGACATTCCAGAATGCGTTGGGGACCAGGCTGTAAAGAGAAAAACCTTGCTCTAAAACCAAAACGGAGCTATCTAGCAGAATGTTTGTCAATGTGTGTATTCAACTTCCAGAGTTAAACTGATGTGTGTTTGCAGCAGTTCAGAAACCCTATCTTTGTAGAATGTAGAAACTGTCATTTCCAGCCCTAGAAACGCATGTAAGAGTTAGCAGTAAGAATGCGTTTAAAACACAGAAAACCCGCTTCTTATAAACTCATCTGCTGTGTGTTGGTTTCTTTTCGGAAGTTGCATCTATATTTACATTCAGCGAGGTAGAAACACGTTTCTTCTAAAAGCTGCGTTTGGACATTCCAGAGTGCATGGGAGAACATGCTGTAAAGAGAAAATCTTGCTCTAAAACCAAAACGGAGCTATCTAGCAGTATGTTTGTCAATGTGTGTATTCAACTTCCAGAGATAAACTGATGTGTGTTTGAAGCAGTTCAGAAACCCTTTCTTTGGAGAATGTAGAAACAGTCATTTCCAGCCCTAGAAACGCATGTAAGAGTTAGCAGTAAGAATGCGTTTAAAACACAGAAAACCCGCTTCTTACAAACTCATCTGCTGTGTGTTGGTTCCTTTTAGGAAGTTGCATCTATGTTTAGATTCAGCGAGGTCGAAACACGTTTCTTCTAAAAGCTGCGTTTGGACATTCCAGAGTGCATGGGAGAACATGCTGTAAAGAGAAATACCTTGCTCTAAAACCAAAACGGAGCTATCTAGCAGAATGTTTGTCAATGTGTGTATTCAACTTCCAGAGTTAAACTGATGTGTGTTTGCAGCAGTTCAGAAACCCTTTCTTTGGAGAATGTAGAAACTGTCATTTCCAGCCCTAGAAACGCATGTAAGAGTTAGCAGTAAGAATGCGTTTAAAACACAGAAAACCCGCTTCTTACAAACTCATCTGCTGTGTGTTGGTTCCTTTTATGAAGTTGCATCTATGTTTAGATTCAGCGAGGTAGAAACACGTTTCTTCTAAAAGCTGCGTTTGGGCATTCCAGAGTGCATGGGAGAACATGCTGTAAAGAGAAATACCTTGCTCTAAAACCAAAACGAAGCTATCTAGCAGAATGTTTGTCAGTGTGTGTATTCCACTTCCAGAGTTAAACTGATGTGTGTTTGCAGCAGTTCAGAAACCCTTTCTTTGGAGAATGTAGAAAAAGTCATTTCCAGCCCTAGAGACGCATATAAGAGTTAGCAGTATTAATGCGTTTAAAACACAGAAGACCCGCTTCTTACAAACTAATCTGGTGTGTGTTTGTTTCTTTGAGGAAGATGCATCTATGTTTAGATTCAGCGAGGTAGAAACACGTTTCTTCTAAAAGCTGCGTTTGGACATTCCAGAGTGCATGGGAGAACATGCTGTAAAGAGAAAATCTTGCACTAAAACCAAAACGGAGCTATCTAGCAGTATGTTTGTCAATGTGTGTATTCAACTTTCAGAGTTAAACTGATGTGTGTTTGCAGCAGTTCAGAAACCCTTTCTTTGGAGAATGTAGAAATAGTCATTTCCAGCCCTAGAAACGCATGTAAGAGTTAGCAGTAAGAATGCGTTTAAAACACAGAAAACTCGCTTCTTACAAACTCATCTGCTGTGTGTTGGTTCCTTTTATGAAGTTGCATCTATGTTTAGATTCAGCGAGGTCGAAACACGTTTCTTCTAAAAGCTGCGTTTGGAAATTACAGAGTGCATTGGAGAACAGGCTGTAAAGAGAAAAACCTTGCTCTAAAACCAAAACGGAGCTATCTAGCAGAATGTTTGTCAATGTCTATATTCAACTTCCAGAGTTAAACTGATGTGTGTTTGCAGCAGTTCAGAAACCCTTTCTTTGGAGAATGTAGAAACAGTCATTTCCAGCCCTAGAAACGCATGTAAGAGTTAGCAGTAAGAATGCGTTTAAAACACAGAAAACCCGCTTCTTACAAACTCATCTGCTGTGTGTTTGTTCCTTTTAGGAAGTTGCATCTATGTTTAGATTCAGCGAAGTAGAAACACGTTTCTTCTAAAAGCTGCATTTGGACATTCCAGAGTGCATTGGAGAACAGGCTGTAAAGAGAAATACCTTGCTCTAAAACAAAAACGGAGCTATCTAGCAGAATGTTTTTCAATATCTATATTCAACTTCCAGAGTTAAACTGATGTGTGTTTGCAGCAGTTCAGAAACCCTTTCTTTGGAGAATGTAGAAACAGTCATTTCCAGCCCTAGAAACGCATGTAAGAGTTAGCAGTAAGAATGCGTTTAAAACACAGAAAACCCGCTTCTAACAAACTCATCTGCTGTGTGTTGGTTCCTTTTAGGAAGTTGCATCTATGTTTAGATTCAGCGAGGTAGAAACACGTTTCTTCTAAAAGCTGCGTTTGGACATTCTAGAGTGCATGGGAGAACATGCTGTAAAGAGAAAATCTTGCTCTAAAACCAAAACGGAGCTATCTAGCAGTATGTTTGTCAATGTGTGTATTCAACTTCCAGAGTTAAACTTATGTGTGTTTGCAGCAGTTCAGAAACCCTTTCTTTGGAGAATGTAGAAACAGTCATTTCCAGCCCTAGAAACGCATGTAAGAGTTAGCAGTAAGAATGCGTTTAAAACACAGAAAACCCGCTTCTTACAAACTCATCTGCTGTGTGTTGGTTCCTTTTATGAAGTTGCATCTATGTTTAGATTCAGCGAGGTAGAAACACGTTTCTTCTAAAAGCTGCGTTTGGGCATTCCAGAGTGCATGGGAGAACATGCTGTAAAGAGAAAATCTTGCTCTAAAACCAAAACGGAGCTATCTAGCAGTATGTTTGTCAATGTGTGTATTCAACTTTCAGAGATAAACTGATGTATGTTTGCAGCAGTTCAGAAACCCTTTCTTTGGAGAATGTAGAAACAGTCATTTCCAGCCCTAGAAACGCATGTCAACTGTTAGAAGTAAGAATGCGTTTAAAACATAGAAAACCCGCTTCTTACAAACTCATCTGCTGTGTTGGTTCCTTTTAGGAAGTTGCATCTATGTTTAGATTCAGCGAGGTAGAAACACGTTTCTTCTAAAAGCTGCGTTTGGACATTCCAGAATGCAATGGAGACCAGGCTGTTAAGAGAAAAACCTTGCTCTAAAACCAAAACGGAGCTATCTAGCAGAATGTTTTTCAATGTGTGTATTCAACTTCCAGAGTTAAACTGATGTGTGTTTGCAGCAGTTCAGAAACCCTTTCTTTGGAGAATGTAGAAACAGTCATTTCCAGCCCTAGAAACGCATGTAAGTGTTAGCAGTAAGAATGCGTTTAAAACACAGAAAACCCGCTTCTTACAAACTCTTCTGCTGTGTGTTGGTTCCTTTTTGGAAGTTGCATCTATGTTTAGATTCAGCGAGGTAGAAACACGTTTCTTCTAAAAGCTGCGTTTGGACATTCCAGAGTGCATTGGAGAACAGGCTGTAAAGAGAAATACCTTGCTCTAAAACCAAAACGGAGCTATCTAGCAGAATGTTTGTCAATGTTTGTATTCAACTTCCAGAGTTAAACTGATGTGTGTTTGAAGCAGTTCAGAAACCCTTTCTTTGGAGAATGTAGAAACAGTCATTTCCAGCCCTAGAAACCCATGTAAGAGTTAGCAGTAAGAATGCGTTTAAAACACAGAAAACCCGCTTCTAACAAACTCATCTGCTGTGTGTTGGTTCCTTTTAGGAAGTTGCATCTATGTTTAGATTCAGCGAGGTAGAAACAGGTCTCTTCTAAAAGCTGCGTTTGGACATTCCAGAGTGCATGGGAGAACATGCTGTAAAGAGAAAATCTTGCTCTAAAACCAAAACGGAGCTATCTAGCAGTATGTTTGTCAATGTGTGTATTCAACTTCCAGAGTTAAACTTATGTGTGTTTGCAGCAGTTCAGAAACCCTTTCTTTGTAGAATGTAGAAACAGTCATTTCCAGCCCTAGAAACGCATGTAAGAGTTAGCAGTAAGAATGCGTTTAAAACACAGAAAACTCGCTTCTTACAAACTCATCTGCTGTGTGTTGGTTCCTTTTAGGAAGTTGCATCTATGTTTAGATTCAGAGAGGTAGAAACACGTTTCTTCTAAAAGTTGCGTTTGGACATTCCAGAGTGGATTGGAGAACAGGCTGTAAAGAGAAATACCTTGCTCTAAAACCAAAACGGAGCTATCTAGCAGAATGTTTGTCAATGTGTGTATTCAACTTCCAGAGTTAAACTGATGTGTGTTTGCAGCAGTTCAGAAACGCTTTCTTTGTAGAGTGTAGAAACAGTCATTTCCAGCCCTAGAAACACATGTAAGAGTTAGCAGTAAGAATGCGTTTGAAACACAGAAAACCCGCTTCTTACAAACTCATCAGCTGTGTGTTGGTTCCTTTTAGGAAGTTGCATCTATGTTTAGATTCAGCGAGGTAGAAACACGTTTCTTCTAAAAGCTGCGTTTGGACATTCCAGAGTGCATGGGAGAACATGCTGTAAAGAGAAAATCTTGCTCTAAAACCACAACGGAGCTATCTAGCAGTATGTTTGTCAATGTGTGTATTGAACTTTCAGAGTTAAACTGATGTGTGTTTGCAGCAGTTCAGAAACCCTATCTTTGGAGAATGTAGAAACAGTCATTTCCAGCCCTAGAAACGCATGTAAGAGTTAGCAGTAGGAATGCGTTTAAAACACAGAAAACCCGCTTCTTACAAACTCATCTGCTGTGTGTTGGTTCCTTTTAGGAAGTTGCATCTATGTTTAGCTTCAGCAACGTAGAAACACGTTTCTTCTAAAAGCTGCATTTGGACATTCCAGAGTGCATTGGAGAACAGGCTGTAAAGAGAAAAACCTTGCTCTAAAACAAAAACGGAGCTATCTAGCAGAATGCTTTTCAATGTCTATATTCAACTTCCAGAGTTAAACTGATGTGTGTTTGCAGCAGTTCAGAAACCCTTTCTTTGGAGAATGTAGAAACAGTCATTTCCAGCCCTAGAAACGCATGTAAGAGTTAGCAGTAAGAATGCGTTTAAAACACAGAAAACCCGCTTCTAACAAACTCATCTGCTGTGTGTTGGTTCCTTTTAGGAAGTTGCATCTATGTTTAGATTCAGCGAGGTAGAAACACGTTTCTTCTAAAAGCTGCGTTTGGACATTCTAGAGTGCATGAAAGAACATGCTGTAAAGAGAAAATCTTGCTCTAAAACCAAAACGGAGCTATCTAGCAGTATGTTTGTCAATGTGTGTATTCATCTTCCAGAGTTAAACTATTGTGTGTTTGCAGCAGTTCAGAAACCCTTTCTTTGGAGAATGTAGAAACAGTCATTTCCAGCCCTAGAAACGCATGTAAGAGTTAGCAGTAAGAATGGGTTTAAAACACAGAAAACCCGCTTCTTACAAACTTATCTGCTGTGTGTTGGTTCCTTTTAGGAAGTTGCATCTATGTTTAGATTCAGCGAGGTAGAAACACGTTTCTTCTAAAAGCTGCGTTTGGACATTCCATAATGCATTGGAGACCAGGCTGTAAAGAGAAAAACCTTGCTCTAAAACCAAAACGGAGCTATCTAGCAGAATGTTTGTCAATGTGTGTATTCAACTTCCAGAGTTAAACTGATGTGTGTTTGCAGCAGTTCAGAAACCCTTTCTTTGGAGAATGTAGAAACTGTCATTTCCAGCCCTAGAAACGCATGTAAGAGTTAGCAGTAAGAATGCGTTTAAAACACAGAAAACCCGCTTCTTACAAACTCATCTGCTGTGTGTTGGTTTCTTTTAGGAAGTTGCATCTATGTTTAGATTCAGCGAGGTAGAAACACGTTTCTTCTAAAAGCTGCGTTTGGACATTCCAGAATGCGTTGGAGACCAGGCTGTAAAGAGAAAAACCTTGCTCTAAAACCAAAACGGAGCTATCTAGCAGAATGTTTGTCAATGTGTGTATTCAACTTCCAGAGTTAAACTGATGTGTGTTTGCAGCAGTTCAGAAACCCTATCTTTGTAGAATGTAGAAACTGTCATTTCCAGCCCTAGAAACGCATGTAAGAGTTAGCAGTAAGAATGCGTTTAAAACACAGAAAACCCGCTTCTTATAAACTCATCTGCTGTGTGTTGGTTTCTTTTCGGAAGTTGCATCTATATTTACATTCAGCGAGGTAGAAACACGTTTCTTCTAAAAGCTGCGTTTGGACATTCCAGAGTGCATGGGAGAACATGCTGTAAAGAGAAAATCTTGCTCTAAAACCAAAACGGAGCTATCTAGCAGTATGTTTGTCAATGTGTGTATTCAACTTCCAGAGATAAACTGATGTGTGTTTGAAGCAGTTCAGAAACCCTTTCTTTGGAGAATGTAGAAACAGTCATTTCCAGCCCTAGAAACGCATGTAAGAGTTAGCAGTAAGAATGCGTTTAAAACACAGAAAACCCGCTTCTTACAAACTCATCTGCTGTGTGTTGGTTCCTTTTAGGAAGTTGCATCTATGTTTAGATTCAGCGAGGTCGAAACACGTTTCTTCTAAAAGCTGCGTTTGGACATTCCAGAGTGCATGGGAGAACATGCTGTAAAGAGAAATACCTTGCTCTAAAACCAAAACGGAGCTATCTAGCAGAATGTTTGTCAATGTGTGTATTCAACTTCCAGAGTTAAACTGATGTGTGTTTGCAGCAGTTCAGAAACCCTTTCTTTGGAGAATGTAGAAACTGTCATTTCCAGCCCCAGAAACGCATGTAAGAGTTAGCAGTAAGAATGCGTTTAAAACACAGAAAACCCGCTTCTTACAAACTCATCTGCTGTGTGTTGGTTCCTTTTATGAAGTTGCATCTATGTTTAGATTTAGCGAGGTAGAAACACGTTTCTTCTAAAAGCTGCGTTTGGGCATTCCAGAGTGCATGGGAGAACATGCTGTAAAGAGAAATACCTTGCTCTAAAACCAAAACGAAGCTATCTAGCAGAATGTTTGTCAATGTGTGTATTCAACTTTCAGAGTTAAACTGATGTGTGTTTGCAGCAGTTCAGAAACCCTTTCTTTGGAGAATGTAGAAACAGTCATTTCCAGCCCTAGAAACGCATGTAAGAGTTAGCAGTAAGAATGCGTTTAAAACACAGAAAACTCGCTTCTTACAAACTCATCTGTTGTGTGTTGGTTCCTTTTAGGAAGTTGCATCTATGTTTAGATTCAGCGACGTAGAAACACGTTTCTTCTAAAAGCTGCGTTTGGAAATTACAGAGTGCATTGGAGAACAGGCTGTAAAGAGAAAAACCTTGCTCTAAAACCAAAACGGAGCTATCTAGCAGAATGTTTGTCAATGTCTATATTCAACTTCCAGAGTTAAACTGATGTGTGTTTGCAGCAGTTCAGAAACCCTTTCTTTGGAGAATGTAGAAACAGTCATTTCCAGCCCTAGAAACGCATGTAAGAGTTAGCAGTAAGAATGCGTTTAAAACACAGAAAACCCGCTTCTTACAAACTCATCTGCTGTGTGTTTGTTCCTTTTAGGAAGTTGCATCTATGTTTAGATTCAGCGAGGTAGAAACACGTTTCTTCTAAAAGCTGCATTTGGACATTCCAGAGTGCATTGGAGAACAGGCTGTAAAGAGAAATACCTTGCTCTAAAACAAAAACGGAGCTATCTAGCAGAATGTTTTTCAATATCTATATTCAACTTCCAGAGTTAAACTGATGTGTGTTTGCAGCAGTTCAGAAACCCTTTCTTTGGAGAATGTAGAAACAGTCATTTCCAGCCCTAGAAACGCATGTAAGAGTTAGCAGTAAGAATGCGTTTAAAACACAGAAAACCCGCTTCTAACAAACTCATCTGCTGTGTGTTGGTTCCTTTTAGGAAGTTGCATCTATGTTTAGATTCAGCGAGGTAGAAACACGTTTCTTCTAAAAGCTGCGTTTGGACATTCTAGAGTGCATGGGAGAACATGCTGTAAAGAGAAAATCTTGCTCTAAAACCAAAACGGAGCTATCTAGCAGTATGTTTGTCAATGTGTGTATTCAACTTCCAGAGATAAACTGATGTGTGTTTGAAGCAGTTCAGAAACCCTTTCTTTGGAGAATGTAGAAACAGTCATTTCCAGCCCTAGAAACGCATGTAAGAGTTAGCAGTAAGAATGCGTTTAAAACACAGAAAACCCGCTTCTTACAAACTCATCTGCTGTGTGTTGGTTCCTTATAGGAAGTTGCATCTATGTTTAGATTCAGCGAGGTCGAAACACGTTTCTTCTAAAAGCTGCGTTTGGACATTCCAGAGTGCATGGGAGAATATGCTGTAAAGAGAAAATCTTGCTCTAAAACCAAAACGGAGCTATCTAGCAGTATGTTTGTCAGTGTGTGTATTCAACTTTCAGAGTTTAACTGATGTGTGTTTGCAGCAGTTCAGAAACCCTTTCTTTGGAGAATGTAGAAACAGTCATTTCCAGCCCTAGAAACGCATGTCAACAGTTAGAAGTAAGAATGCGTTTAAAACACAGAAAACCCGCTTCTTACAAACTCATCTGCTGTGTTGGTTCCTTTTAGGAAGTTGCATCTATGTTTAGATTCAGCGAGGTAGAAACACGTTTCTTCTAAAAGCTGCGTTTGGACATTCCAGAATGCATTGGAGACCAGGCTGTAAAGAGAAAAACCTTGCTCTAAAACCAAAACGGAGCTATCTAGCAGAATGTTTTTCAATGTCTATATTCAACTTCCAGAGTTAAACTGATGTGTGTTTGCAGCAGTTCAGAAACCCTTTCTTTGGAGAATGTAGAAACAGTCATTTCCAGCCCTAGAAACGCATGTAAGAGTTAGCAGTAAGAATGCGTTTAAAACACAGAAAACCCGCTTCTTACAAACTCATCTGCTGTGTGTTGGTTCCTTTTAGGAAGTTGCATCTATGTTTAGATTCAGCGAGGTAGAAACACGTTTCTTCTAAAAGCTGCGTTTGGACATTCCAGAATGCATTGGAGACCAGGCTGTAAAGAGAAAAACCTTGCTCTAAAACCAAAACGGAGCTATCTAGCAGAATGTTTGTCAATGTGTGTATTCAACTTCCAGAGATAAACTGATGTGTGTTTGCAGCAGTTCAGAAACCCTTTCTTTGGAGAATGTAGAAACTGTCATTTCCAGCCCTAGAAACGCATGTAAGAGTTAGCAGTAAGAATGCGTTTAAAACACAGAAAACCCGCTTCTTATAAACTCATCTGCTGTGTGTTGGTTTCTTTTCGGAAGTTGCATCTATATTTACATTCAGCGAGGTAGAAACACGTTTCTTCTAAAAGCTGCGTTTGGACATTCCAGAGTGCATGGGAGAACATGCTGTAAAGAGACAATCTTGCTCTAAAACCAAAACGGAGCTATCTAGCAGAATGTTTTTCAATGTGTGTATTCAACTTTCAGAGTTAAACTGATGTGTGTTTGCAGCAGTTCAGAAACACTTTGTCTGGACAATGCAGAAACAGTAATTTCCAGCCCTAGAGACGCATATGGGTTAGCAGTAATAATGCATTTAAAACACAGAAGGCCCGCTTCTTAAAAATAATCTTCTCTGTGTTGGTTCCTTTTAGGAAGTTCCATCTATGTTTAGATTCAGCGAGGTAGAAACACGTTTCTTCTAAAAGCGGCGATTGGACATTCCAGAGTGGATGGGAGAACATGCTGTAAAGAGAAATACCTTGCTCTAAAACCAAAACGGAGATATCTAGCAGAATGTTGGTCAATGTGTGTATTCACCTTACAGAGTTAAACTGATGAGTGTTTGCAGCAGTTCAGAAACCCTTTCTTTGGAGAATGCAGAAAGAGTCATTTCCAGCCCTACAGACGTATATAAGAGTTAGCAGTAAGAATGCGTTTAAAACACAGAAGACCCGCTTCTTACAAAATGATCTTCTGTGTCTTCGTTCCTTTTAGGAAGTTACATCTATGTTTAGATTCAGCGAGGGAGAAACACGTTTTTTCTAAAAGTTGCGATTGGACATTCCAGAGTGGATGGGAGAACATGCTGTAAAGAGAATTACCTTGCTCTAAAACCAAAACGGAGCTATCTAGCAGAATTGTTGTCGATGTGTCTATTCAAATTAGAGAATTAAATTGATGTGTGTTTGCAGCAGTTCAGAAACACTTTCTCTGGATAATGCAGAAACAGTAATTTCCAGCCCTAGAGACTCATATAAGAGTTAGCAGTAAGAATGCGTTTAAAACACAGAAGACCCCACTTCTTACAAACTGATCTTCTGTATGTTGGTTCCTTTTAGGAAGTTGCATCTATGTTTAGATTCAGCGAGGTAGAAACATGTTTCTTCTAAAAGCTGCGATTGGACATTCCAGAGTGGATGGGAGAACATGCTTTAAAGAGAAATACCTTGCTCTAAAACCAAAACGGAGCTATCTAGCAGAATGGTTGTCAATGTGTGTATTCAACTTACAGAGTTAAACTGATGTGTGTTTGCAGCAGTTAAGAAACACTTTCTTTGTAGAATGCAGAAACAGTCATTTCCAGCAATAGGGACGCATATAAGAGTTAGCAGTAAGAATGCGTTTAAAACACAGAAGACCCCCTTCTTACAAAATGATTTTCTGTGTGTTGGTTCCTTTTAGGAAGTTGCATCTATGTTTAGATTCAGCGAGGTAGAAACAAGTTTCTTCTAAAAGCTGCAATTGGACATTCCAGAGTGGAAGGGAGAACATGCTGTAAAGAGAAATACCTTGCTCTAAAACCAAAACGGAGCTATCTAGCAGCATGGTTGTCAATGAGTCTATTCAACTTGCAGAGTTAAACTGATGTGTGTTTGCAGCAGTTCAGAAACCCTTTCTTTGGAGAATGCAGAAAAAGTCACTTCCAGCCCTAGAGACGCATATAAGAGTTAGCAGTAAGAATGCGTTTAAAACACAGTAGACCCGCTTCTTACAAAATGATCTTCTGTGTGTTGGTTCCTTTTAGGAAGTTGCATCTATGTTTAGATTCAGCGAGGTAGAAACACGTTTCTTCTAATAGCTGCGATTGGACTTTCCAGAGTGGATGGGTAACCATGCTGTAAAGAGAAATACCTTGCTCTAAAACCAAAACGGGGCTATCTAGCAGAATGGTTGTCAATGTGTGTATTCAACCTCCAGAGGTAAACTGATATGTGTTTGCAGCAGTTCAGAAACCCTTTCTTTGAAGAATGCAGAGACAGTCATTTCCAGCCCTAGAGACGCATATAAGTTAGCAGTAAGAATGCGTTTAAAACACAGAAAACTCTCTTCTTACAAACTGATCTTCTGTGTGTTTGTTCCCTTTAGGAAGTTGCATCTATGTTTAGATTCAGCGAGGTAGAAACACGTTTCTTCTAAAAGCTGCGATTGTACTTTCCGGTGTGGAAGGGAAAACATGCTGTAAAGAGATATAACTTGCTCTAAAACGAAAACGGAGCTATCTAGCAGAATGGTTGTCAATGTGTGTATTCAACTTCCAGACGTAAACTGATGTGTGTTTGCAGCAGTTCAGAAACCCTTTCTTTGGAGAATGCAGAAACAGTCATTTCCAGCCCTAGAGACGCATATAAGAGTTAGCAGTAAGAATGCGTTTAAAAGACAGAAGACCCGCTTTTTACAAAATGATCTTCTGTGTGTTGGTTCCTTTTAGGAAGTTGCATCTATGTTTAGATTCAGAGAGGTAGAAACAAGTTTCTTCTAAAACTGCGATTGGACATTCCAGAGTGGATGGGATAACATGCTGTACAGAGAAATAAGTTGCTCTAAAACCAAAACGGAGCTATCTAGCAGAATGGTTGTCAATGAGTCTATTCAACTTACAGAGTTAAACTGATGTGTGTTTGCAGCAGTTCAGAAACCCTTTCTTTGGAGAATGCAGAAACAGTCATTTCCAGCCCAAGAGACGCATATAAGAGTTAGCAGTAAGAATGCGTTTAAAACACAGAAGACCCGTTTCTTACAAACTGATCTTTTGTGTGTTGGTTCCTTTTAGGAAGTTGCATCTATGTTTAGATTCAGCGAGGTAGAAACACGTTTCTTCTAAAAGCTGCGATTGGACATTCCAGAGTGGATGGGAGAACATGCTGTAAAGAGAAATACCTTGCTCTAAAACCAAAACGGAGATATCTAGCAGAATGTTGGTCAATGTGTGTATTCACCTTACAGAGTTAAACTGATGAGTGTTTGCAGCAGTTCAGAAACCCTTTTTTTGAGAATGCAGAAAGAGTTATTTCCAGCCCTAGAGACGCATATAAGAGTTAGCAGTAAGAATGCGTTTAAAACACAGAAGACTCGCTTCTTACAAAATGATCTTCTGTGTCTTCGTTCATTTTAGGAAGTTACATCTATGTTTAGATTCAGGGAGGTAGAAACACGTTTTTTCTAAAAGTTGCGATTGGACATTCCAGAGTGGATGGGAGAACATGCTGTAAAGAAAAACACCTTGCTCTAAAACCAAAACGCAGCTATCTAGCAGAATTGTTGTCAAAGCGTCTATTCATCTTAGAGAGTTAAAGTGATGTGTGTTTGCAGCAGTTCAGAAACCCTTTCTTTGGAGAATGCAGAAACAGTAATTTCCAGCCCTAGAGACGCATATGTGTTAGCAGTAATAATGCGTTTAAAACACAGAAGACCCACTTCTTACAAACTGATCTTCTGTGTGTTGGTTCCTTTTAGGAAGTTGCATCTATGTTTAGATTCAGCGAGGTAGAAACACGTTTCTACTAAAAGCTGCGATTGGACATTCTAGAGTGGATGGGAGAACATGCTGTAAAGAGAAATACCTTGCTCTAAAACCAAAATGGAGCTATCTAGCAGAATGGTTGTCAATGTGAGTATTCAACTTACAGAGTTAAACTGATGTGTGTTTGCAGCAGTTCAGAAACCCTTTCTTTGGAGAATGCAGAAACAGTCATTTCCAGCCCTAGAGACGCATATAAGAGT
This sequence comes from Saimiri boliviensis, assembly GCF_048565385.1. NCBI lineage: Eukaryota > Metazoa > Chordata > Mammalia > Primates > Cebidae > Saimiri > Saimiri boliviensis. The sequence continues at coordinate 28,757,828 of NC_133454.1, read as the reverse complement.
TAGCAGTAAGAATGCGTTTAAAAGACAGAAGACCCGCTTCTTACAAAATGATCTTCCGTGTGTTGGTTCCTTTTAGGAAGTTGCATCTATGTTTAGATTCAGCGAGGTAGAAACAAGTTTCTTCTAAAACCTGTGATTGGACATTCCCGAGTGGATAAGAGAACATGCTGTAAAGAGAAATAAGTTGCTCTAAAACCAAAACGGAGCTATCTAGCAGGTTGTTAATGTGTGTATTCAACTTCCAGAGTTAAACTGATGTGTGTTTGCAGCAGTTCAGAAACCCTTTCTTTGGAGAATGTAGAAACAGTCATTTCCAGCCCTAGAAACGCATGTAAGAGTTAGCAGTAAGAATGCGTTTAAAACACAGAAAACTCGCTTCTAACAAACTCATCTGCTGTGTGTTGGTTCCTTTTAGGAAGTTGCATCTATGTTTAGATTCAGCGACGTAGAAACACGTTTCTTCTAAAAGCTGCGTTTGGACATTCTAGAGTGCATGAAAGAACATGCTGTAAAGAGAAAATCTTGCTCTAAAACCAAAACGGAGCTATCTAGCAGTATGTTTGTCAATGTGTGTATTCATCTTCCAGAGTTAAACTATTGTGTGTTTGCAGCAGTTCAGAAACCCTTTCTTTGGAGAATGTAGAAACAGTCATTTCCAGCCCTAGAAACGCATGTAAGAGTTAGCAGTAAGAATGGGTTTAAAACACAGAAAACCCGCTTCTTACAAACTTATCTGCTGTGTGTTGGTTCCTTTTAGGAAGTTGCATCTATGTTTAGATTCAGCGAGGTAGAAACACGTTTCTTCTAAAAGCTGCGTTTGGACATTCCATAATGCATTGGAGACCAGGCTGTAAAGAGAAAAACCTTGCTCTAAAACCAAAACGGAGCTATCTAGCAGAATGTTTGTCAATGTGTGTATTCAACTTCCAGAGTTAAACTGATGTGTGTTTGCAGCAGTTCAGAAACCCTTTCTTTGGAGAATGTAGAAACTGTCATTTCCAGCCCTAGAAACGCATGTAAGAGTTAGCAGTAAGAATGCGTTTAAAACACAGAAAACCCGCTTCTTACAAACTCATCTGCTGTGTGTTGGTTTCTTTTAGGAAGTTGCATCTATGTTTAGATTCAGCGAGGTAGAAACACGTTTCTTCTAAAAGCTGCGTTTGGACATTCCAGAATGCGTTGGAGACCAGGCTGTAAAGAGAAAAACCTTGCTCTAAAACCAAAACGGAGCTATCTAGCAGAATGTTTGTCAATGTGTGTATTCAACTTCCAGAGTTAAACTGATGTGTGTTTGCAGCAGTTCAGAAACCCTATCTTTGTAGAATGTAGAAACTGTCATTTCCAGCCCTAGAAACGCATGTAAGAGTTAGCAGTAAGAATGCGTTTAAAACACAGAAAACCCGCTTCTTATAAACTCATCTGCTGTGTGTTGGTTTCTTTTCGGAAGTTGCATCTATATTTACATTCAGCGAGGTAGAAACACGTTTCTTCTAAAAGCTGCGTTTGGACATTCCAGAGTGCATGGGAGAACATGCTGTAAAGAGAAAATCTTGCTCTAAAACCAAAACGGAGCTATCTAGCAGTATGTTTGTCAATGTGTGTATTCAACTTCCAGAGATAAACTGATGTGTGTTTGCAGCAGTTCAGAAAACCTTTCTTTGGAGAATGTAGAAACAGTCATTTCCAGCCCTAGAAACGCATGTAAGAGTTAGCAGTAAGAATGGGTTTAAAACACAGAAAACCCGCTTCTTACAAACTTATCTGCTGTGTGTTGGTTCCTTTTAGGAAGTTGCATCTATGTTTAGATTCAGCGAGGTAGAAACACGTTTCTTCTAAAAGCTGCGTTTGGACATTCCATAATGCATTGGAGACCAGGCTGTAAAGAGAAAAACCTTGCTCTAAAACCAAAACGGAGCTATCTAGCAGAATGTTTGTCAATGTGTGTATTCAACTTCCAGAGTTAAACTGATGTGTGTTTGCAGCAGTTCAGAAACCCTTTCTTTGGAGAATGTAGAAACTGTCATTTCCAGCCCTAGAAACGCATGTAAGAGTTAGCAGTAAGAATGCGTTTAAAACACAGAAAACCCGCTTCTTACAAACTCATCTGCTGTGTGTTGGTTTCTTTTAGGAAGTTGCATCTATGTTTAGATTCAGCGAGGTAGAAACACGTTTCTTCTAAAAGCTGCGTTTGGACATTCCAGAATGCGTTGGAGACCAGGCTGTAAAGAGAAAAACCTTGCTCTAAAACCAAAACGGAGCTATCTAGCAGAATGTTTGTCAATGTGTGTATTCAACTTCCAGAGTTAAACTGATGTGTGTTTGCAGCAGTTCAGAAACCCTATCTTTGTAGAATGTAGAAACTGTCATTTCCAGCCCTAGAAACGCATGTAAGAGTTAGCAGTAAGAATGCGTTTAAAACACAGAAAACCCGCTTCTTATAAACTCATCTGCTGTGTGTTGGTTTCTTTTCGGAAGTTGCATCTATATATACATTCAGCGAGGTAGAAACACGTTTCTTCTAAAAGCTGCGTTTGGACATTCCAGAGTGCATGGGAGAACATGCTGTAAAGAGAAAATCTTGCTCTAAAACCAAAACGGAGCTATCTAGCAGTATGTTTGTCAATGTGTGTATTCAACTTCCAGAGATAAACTGATGTGTGTTTGAAGCAGTTCAGAAACCCTTTCTTTGGAGAATGTAGAAACAGTCATTTCCAGCCCTAGAAACGCATGTAAGAGTTAGCAGTAAGAATGCGTTTAAAACACAGAAAACCCGCTTCTTACAAACTCATCTGCTGTGTGTTGGTTCCTTTTAGGAAGTTGCATCTATGTTTAGATTCAGCGAGGTCGAAACACGTTTCTTCTAAAAGCTGCGTTTGGACATTCCAGAGTGCATGGGAGAACATGCTGTAAAGAGAAATACCTTGCTCTAAAACCAAAACGGAGCTATCTAGCAGAATGTTTGTCAATGTGTGTATTCAACTTCCAGAGTTAAACTGATGTGTGTTTGCAGCAGTTCAGAAACCCTTTCTTTGGAGAATGTAGAAACTGTCATTTCCAGCCCTAGAAACGCATGTAAGAGTTAGCAGTAAGAATGCGTTTAAAACACAGAAAACCCGCTTCTTATAAACTCATCTGCTGTGTGTTGGTTTCTTTTCGGAAGTTGCATCTATATTTACATTCAGCGAGGTAGAAACACGTTTCTTCTAAAAGCTGCGTTTGGACATTCCAGAGTGCATGGGAGAACATGCTGTAAAGAGACAATCTTGCTCTAAAACCAAAACGGAGCTATCTAGCAGAATGTTTTTCAATGTGTGTATTCAACTTTCAGAGTTAAACTGATGTGTGTTTGCAGCAGTTCAGAAACACTTTGTCTGGACAATGCAGAAACAGTAATTTCCAGCCCTAGAGACGCATATGGGTTAGCAGTAATAATGCATTTAAAACACAGAAGGCCCGCTTCTTAAAAATAATCTTCTCTGTGTTGGTTCCTTTTAGGAAGTTCCATCTATGTTTAGATTCAGCGAGGTAGAAACACGTTTCTTCTAAAAGCGGCGATTGGACATTCCAGAGTGGATGGGAGAACATGCTGTTAAGAGAAATACCTTGCTCTAAAACCAAAACGGAGATATCTAGCAGAATGTTGGTCAATGTGTGTATTCACCTTACAGAGTTAAACTGATGAGTGTTTGCAGCAGTTCAGAAACCCTTTCTTTGGAGAATGCAGAAAGAGTCATTTCCAGCCCTAGAGACGTATATAAGAGTTAGCAGTAAGAATGCGTTTAAAACACAGAAGACCCGCTTCTTACAAAATGATCTTCTGTGTCTTCGTTCCTTTTAGGAAGTTACATCTATGTTTAGATTCAGCGAGGGAGAAACACGTTTTTTCTAAAAGTTGCGATTGGACATTCCAGAGTGGATGGGAGAACATGCTGTAAAGAGAATTACCTTGCTCTAAAACCAAAACGGAGCTATCTAGCAGAATTGTTGTCGATGTGTCTATTCAAATTAGAGAATTAAATTGATGTGTGTTTGCAGCAGTTCAGAAACACTTTCTCTGGATAATGCAGAAACAGTAATTTCCAGCCCTAGAGACTCATATAAGAGTTAGCAGTAAGAATGCGTTTAAAACACAGAAGACCCCACTTCTTACAAACTGATCTTCTGTATGTTGGTTCCTTTTAGGAAGTTGCATCTATGTTTAGATTCAGCGAGGTAGAAACATGTTTCTTCTAAAAGCTGCGATTGGACATTCCAGAGTGGATGGGAGAACATGCTTTAAAGAGAAATACCTTGCTCTAAAACCAAAACGGAGCTATCTAGCAGAATGGTTGTCAATGTGTGTATTCAACTTACAGAGTTAAACTGATGTGTGTTTGCAGCAGTTAAGAAACACTTTCTTTGTAGAATGCAGAAACAGTCATTTCCAGCAATAGGGACGCATATAAGTGTTAGCAGTAAGAATGCGTTTAAAACACAGAAGACCCCCTTCTTACAAAATGATTTTCTGTGTGTTGGTTCCTTTTAGGAAGTTGCATCTATGTTTAGATTCAGCGAGGTAGAAACAAGTTTCTTCTAAAAGCTGCAATTGGACATTCCAGAGTGGATGGGAGAACATGCTGTAAAGAGAAATACCTTGCTCTAAAACCAAAACGGAGCTATCTAGCAGCATGGTTGTCAATGAGTCTATTCAACTTGCAGAGTTAAACTGATGTGTGTTTGCAGCAGTTCAGAAACCCTTTCTTTGGAGAATGCAGAAAAAGTCACTTCCAGCCCTAGAGACGCATATAAGAGTTAGCAGTAAGAATGCGTTTAAAACACAGTAGACCCGCTTCTTACAAAATGATCTTCTGTGTGTTGGTTCCTTTTAGGAAGTTGCATCTATGTTTAGATTCAGCGAGGTAGAAACACGTTTCTTCTAATAGCTGCGATTGGACTTTCCAGAGTGGATGGGTAACCATGCTGTAAAGAGAAATACCTTGCTCTAAAACCAAAACGGGGCTATCTAGCAGAATGGTTGTCAATGTGTGTATTCAACTTCCAGAGGTAAACTGATATGTGTTTGCAGCAGTTCAGAAACCCTTTCTTTGAAGAATGCAGAGACAGTCATTTCCAGCCCTAGAGACGCATATAAGTTAGCAGTAAGAATGCGTTTAAAACACAGAAAACTCTCTTCTTACAAACTGATCTTCTGTGTGTTTGTTCCCTTTAGGAAGTTGCATCTATGTTTAGATTCAGCGAGGTAGAAACACGTTTCTTCTAAAAGCTGCGATTGTACTTTCCGGTGTGGAAGGGAAAACATGCTGTAAAGAGAAATAACTTGCTCTAAAACCAAAACGGAGCTATCTAGCAGAATGGTTGTCAATGTGTGTATTCAACTTCCAGACGTAAACTGATGTGTGTTTGCAGCAGTTCAGAAACCCATTCTTTGGAGAATGCAGAAACAGTCATTTCCAGCCCTAGAGACGCATATAAGAGTTAGCAGTAAGAATGCGTTTAAAAGACAGAAGACCCGCTTTTTATAAAATGATCTTCTGTGTGTTGGTTCCTTTTAGGAAGTTGCATCTATGTTTAGATTCAGAGAGGTAGAAACAAGTTTCTTCTAAAACTGCGATTGGACATTCCAGAGTGGATGGGATAACATGCTGTACAGAGAAATAAGTTGCTCTAAAACCAAAACGGAGCTATCTAGCAGAATGGTTGTCAATGAGTCTATTCAACTTACAGAGTTAAACTGATGTGTGTTTGCAGCAGTTCAGAAACCCTTTCTTTGGAGAATGCAGAAACAGTCATTTCCAGCCCAAGAGACGCATATAAGAGTTAGCAGTAAGAATGCGTTTAAAACACAGAAGACCCGTTTCTTACAAACTGATCTTTTGTGTGTTGGTTCCTTTTAGGAAGTTGCATCTATGTTTAGATTCAGCGAGGTAGAAACACGTTTCTTCTAAAAGCTGCGATTGGACATTCCAGAGTGGATGGGAGAACATGCTGTAAAGAGAAATACCTTGCTCTAAAACCAAAACGGAGATATCTAGCAGAATGTTGGTCAATGTGTGTATTCACCTTACAGAGTTAAACTGATGAGTGTTTGCAGCAGTTCAGAAACCCTTTTTTTGAGAATGCAGAAAGAGTTATTTCCAGCCCTAGAGACGCATATAAGAGTTAGCAGTAAGAATGCGTTTAAAACACAGAAGACTCGCTTCTTACAAAATGATCTTCTGTGTCTTCGTTCATTTTAGGAAGTTACATCTATGTTTAGATTCAGGGAGGTAGAAACACGTTTTTTCTAAAAGTTGCGATTGGACATTCCAGAGTGGATGGGAGAACATGCTGTAAAGAAAAACACCTTGCTCTAAAACCAAAACGCAGCTATCTAGCAGAATTGTTGTCAAAGCGTCTATTCATCTTAGAGAGTTAAACTGATGTGTGTTTGCAGCAGTTCAGAAACCCTTTCTTTGGAGAATGCAGAAACAGTAATTTCCAGCCCTAGAGACGCATATGTGTTAGCAGTAATAATGCGTTTAAAACACAGAAGACCCACTTCTTACAAACTGATCTTCTGTGTGTTGGTTCCTTTTAGGAAGTTGCATCTATGTTTAGATTCAGCGAGGTAGAAACACGTTTCTACTAAAAGCTGCGATTGGACATTCTAGAGTGGATGGGAGAACATGCTGTAAAGAGAAATACCTTGCTCTAAAACCAAAATGGAACTATCTAGCAGAATGGTTGTCAATGTGAGTATTCAACTTACAGAGTTAAACTGATGTGTGTTTGCAGCAGTTCAGAAACCCTTTCTTTGGAGAATGCAGAAACAGTCATTTCCAGCCCTAGAGACGCATATAAGAGTTAGCAGTAAGAATGCGTTTAAAACACAGAAGACCCGCTTCTTACAAAATGATCTTCCGTGTGTTGGTTCCTTTTAGGAAGTTGCATCTATGTTTAGATTCAGCGAGGTAGAAACAAGTTTCTTCTAAAAGCTGCGATTGGACATTCCCGAGTGGATAAGAGAACATGCTGTAAAGAGAAATAAGTTGCTCTAAAACCAAAACGGAGCTATCTAGCAGGTTGTTAATGTGTGTATTCAACTTCCAGAGTTAAACTGATGTGTGTTTGCAGCAGTTCAGAAACCCTTTCTTTGGAGAATGCAGAAACAGTCATTTCCTGCCCTAGAGACGCATGTAAGAGTTAGCAGTAAGAATGCGTTTAAAACACAGAAGACCCTCTTCTTACAAACTGATCTTCTGTATGTTGGTTCCTTTTAGGAAGTTGCATCTATGTTTAGATTCAGCGAGGTAGAAACATGTTTCTTCTAAAAGCTGCGATTGGACATTCCAGAGTGGATGGGAGAACAAGCTGTAAATAGAAATACCTTGCTCTAAAACCAAAACGGAGCTATCTAGCAGAATGGTTGTCAATGTGTGTATTCAACTTACAGCGTTAAACTGATGTGTGTTTGCAGCAATTCAGAAACCCTTTCTTTAGAGAATGCAGAAACAGTCATTTCCAGCAATAGAGACGCATATAAGAGTTAGCAGTAAGAATGCGTTTAAAACACAGAAGACCAGCTTCTTACAAAATGATCTTCTGTGTGTTGGTTCCTTTTAGGAAGTTGCATCTATGTTTAGATTCAGCGAGGTAGAAACACGTTTCTTCTAAAAGCTGCGATTGGACATTCCAGAGTGGATGGGAGAACATGCTGTAAAGAGAAATACCTTGCTCTAAAACCAAAACGGAGCTATCTAGCAGAATGGTTGTCAATGAGTCTATTCAACTTACAGAGTTAAACTGATGTGTGTTTGCAGCAGTTCAGAAACCCTTTCTTTGGAGAATACAGAAACAGTCATTTCCAGCCCTAAAGACGCATATAAGAGTTAGCAGTAAGAATGCGTTTAAAACACAGAAGACCCGCTTCTTACAAAATGATCTTCTGTCTGTTGGTTCCTTTTAGGAAGTTGCATCTATGTTTAGATTCAGCGAGGTAGAAACACGTTTCTTCTAAAAGCTGCGATTGGACTTTCCAGAGTGGATGGGTAACCATGCAGTAAAGAGAAATACCTTGCTCTAAAACCAAAACGGGGCTATCTAGCAGAATGGTTGTCAATGTGTGTATTCAACTTCCAGAGGTAAACTAATGTGTGTTTGCAGCAGTTCAGAAACCCTTTCTTTGAAGAATGCAGAAACAGTCATTTCCAGCCCTAGAGACGCATATAAGTTAGCAGTAAGAATGCGTTTGAAACACAGAAAACTCGCTTCTTACAAACTGATCTTCTGTTCGTTGGTTCCTTTTAGGAAGTTGCATCTATGTTTAGATTCAGCGAGGTAGAAACACGTTTCTTCTAAAAGCTGCGATTGGACATTCCAGAGTGGATGGGAGAACATGTTGTAAAGAGAAATACCTTGTTCTAAAACCAAAACGGAGCTATCTAGCAGAATGGTTGTCAATGAGTCTATTCAACTTACAGAGGGTAAACTGATGTGTGCTTGCAGCAGTTCAGAAACCCTTTCTTTGGAGAATGCAGAAACAGTCATTTCCAGCCCTAGAGACGCATATAAGAGTTAGCAGTAAGAATGCGTTTAAAAGACAGAAGACCCGCTTCTTACAAAATGATCTTCCGTGTGTTGGTTCCTTTTAGGAAGTTGCATCTATGTTTAGATTCAGCGAGGTAGAAACAAGTTTCTTCTAAAAGCTGCGATTGGACATTCCCGAGTGGATGGGAGAACATGCTGTAAAGAGAAATAAGTTGCTCTAAAACCAAAACGGAGCTATCTAGCAGGTTGTCAATGTGTGTATTCAAATTCCAGAGTTAAACTGATGTGTGTTTGCAGCAGTTCAGAAACCCTTTCTTTGGAGAATGCAGAAACAGTCATTTCCAGCCCTAGAGACGCATGTAAGAGTTAGCAGTAAGAATGCGTTTAAAACACAGAAGACCCGCTTCTTACAAAATGATCTTCTGTGTGTTGGTTCCTTTTAGGAAGTTGCATCTATGTTTAGATTCAGCGAGGTAGAAACACGTTTCCTCTAAAAGCGGCGATTGGACATTCCAGAGTGGATGGGAGAACATGCTGTAAAGAGAATTACCTTGCTCTAAAACCAAAACGAAGCTATCTAGCAGAATTGTTGTCGATGTGTCTATTCAAATTAGAGAATTAAATTGATGTGTGTTTGCAGCAGTTCAGAAACACTTTCTCTGGAGAATGCAGAAACAGTAATTTCCAGCCCTAGAGACTCATATAAGAGTTAGCAGTAAGAATGCGTTTAAAACACAGAAGACCCACTTCTTACAAACTGATCTTCTGTATGTTGGTTCCTTTTAAAAAGTTGCATCTATGTTTAGATTCAGCGAGGTAGAAACATGTTTCTTCTAAAAGCTGCAATTGGACATTCCAGAGTGGATGGGAGAACATGCTGTAAAGAGAAATACCTTGCTCTAAAACCAAAACGGAGCTATCTAGCAGAATGGTTGTCAATGAGTCTATTCAACTTACAGAGTTAAACTGATGTGTGTTTGCAGCAGTTCAGAAAACCTTTCTTTGGAGAATGCAGAAAAAGTCATTACCAGCCCTAGAGACGCATAAAAGAGTTAGCAGTAAGAATGCGTTTAAAACACAGAAGACCCGCTTCTTACAAAATGATCTTCTGTGTGTTGGTTCCTTTTAGGAAGTTGCATCTATGTTTAGATTCAGCGAGGTAGAAACATGTTTTTTCTAAAAGCTGCGATTGGACTTTCCAGAGTGGATGTGTAACGATGCTGTAAAGAGAAATACCTTGCTCTAAAACCAAAACGGGGCTATCTAGCAGAATGGTTGTCAATGTGTGTATTCAACTTCCAGAGGTAAACTGATGTGTGTTTGCAGCAGTTCAGAAACCCTTTCTTTGAAGAATGCAGAAACAGTCATTTCCAGCCCTAGAGACGCATATAAGTTAGCAGTAAGAATGCGTTTAAAACACAGAAAACTCGCTTCTTACAAACTGATCTTCTGTGTGTTGGTTCCTTTTAGGAAGTTGCATCTATGTTTAGATTCAGCGAGGTAGAAACAGGTTTCTTCTAAAAGCTGCGATTGGACTTTACAGAGTGGATAGGAAAACATGCTGTAAAGAGAAATAACTTGCTCTAAAACCAAAACGGAGCTATCTAGCAGAATGGTTGTCAATGTGTGTATTCAACTTCCAGACGTAAACTGATGTGTGTTTGCAGCAGTTCAGAAACCCTTTCTTTGGAGAATGCAGAAACAGTCATTTCCAGCCTTAGAGACGCATATAAGAGTTAGCAGTAAGAATGCGTTTAAAAGACAGAAGACCCGCTTCTTACAAACTGAACTTCTGTGTGTTGGTTCCTTTTAGGAAGTTGCATCTATGTTTAGATTCAGCGAGGTAGAAACAAGTTTCTTCTAAAAGCTGCGATTGGACATTCCAGAGTGGATGGGATAACATGCTGTACAGAGAAATAAGTTGCTCTAAAACCAAAACGGAGCTATCTAGCGGGTTGTCAATGTGTGTATTCAACTTCCAGAGTTAAACTGATGTGTGTTTGCCGCAGTTCAGACACCCTTTCTTTGAAGAATGCAGAAACAGTCATTTCCAGCCCTAGAGATGCATATAAGAGTTAGCAGTAAGAATGCGTTTAAAACACAGAAGACCCGCTTCTTACAAACTGATCTTCTGTGTGTTGGTTCCTTTTAGGAAGTTGCATCTATGTTTAGATTCAGCGAGGTAGAACACGTTTCTTCTAAAAGCTGCGATTGGACATTCCAGAGTGGATGGGGGAAAATGGTGTAAAGAGAAATACTTTTCTCTAAAGCCAAAACGGAGCTATCTAGCAGAATGGTTGTCAATGTAAGTATTCAACTTACAGAGTTAAACTGATGTATGTTTGCAGCAGTTCAAAAGCCCTTTCTTTGGAGAATGCAGAAACAGTCATTTGCAGCCCTAGAGACGCATATTAGTGTTAGCAGTAAGAACGGGTTTAAAACACAGACGACCCGGTTCTTACAAACTGATCTTCTGTGTTGGTTCCTTTTAGGAAGTTGCATCTATGTTTAGATTCAGCGAGGTAGAAACACGTTTCTTCTAAAAGCTGCGATTGGACATTCGAGAATGGATGGGAGAACATGCTGTAAAGAGAAATACCTTTATCTAAAACCAAAATCTAGCTATCTAGCAGAATGGTGGTCAATGTGTGTATTCAACTTCCAGAGTTAAACTGATGTGTGTTTGCAGCAGTTCAGAAACCCTTTCTTTGGAGAATGCAGAAACAGTCATTTCCAGCCCTAGAGACGCATATAAGAGTTAGAAGTAAGAATGCGTTTAAAACACAAAAGACCCGCTCCGTACAAACTGAACTTCTGTGTGTTGGTTCCTTTTAGGAAGTTGCATCTATGTTTAGATTCAGCGAGGTAGAAACACGTTTCTTCTAAAAGCTGCGATTGGACATTCCAGAGTGGATGGCAGAACATGCTGTAAAGAGAAATACCTTGCTCTAAAACCAAAACGGAGATATCTAGCAGAATGGTGGTCAATGTGTGAATTCAGCTTACAGAGTTAAACTGATGTGTGTTTCCACCAGTTCAGAAACCCTTTCTTTGGAGAATGCAGGAACAGTCATTTCCAGCCCTAGAGACGCATATAAGTGTTAGCAGTAAGAATGCGTTTAAAACACAGACGACCCGGTTCTTACAAACTGATCTTCTGTGTGTTGGTTCCTTTTAGGAAGTTGCATCTATGTTTAGATTCAGCGAGGTAGAAACACGTTTCTTCTAAAAGCTGCGATTGGACATTCGAGAGTGGATGGGAGAACATGCTATAAAGAGAAATACCTTTACCTAAAACCAAAATCTAGCTATCTAGCAGAATGGTGGTCAATGTGTGTATTCAACTTCCAGAGTTAAACTGATGTGTGTTTGCAGCAGTTCAGAAACCCTTTCTTTGGAGAATGCAGAAACAGTCATTTCCAGCCCTAGAGACGCATATAAGAGTTAGCAGTAAGAATGCGTTTAAAACACAGAAGACCCGCTTCTTACAAACTGATCTTCTGTGTGTCGGTTCCTTTTAGGAAGTTGCATCTATGTTTAGATTCAGCGAGGTAGAACACGTTTCTTCTAAAAGCTGCGATTGGACATTCCAGAGTGGATGGGAGAAAATGGTTTAAAGAGAAATACTTTTCTCTAAAGCCAAAACGGAGCTATCTAGCAGAATGGTTGTCAATGTAAGTATTCAACTTACAGAGTTAAACTGATGTATGTTTGCAGCAGTTCAAAAGCCCTTTCTTTGGAGAATGCAGAAACAGTCATTTGCAGCCCTAGAGACGCATGTAAGAGTTAGCAGTAAGAATGCGTTTAAAACACAGAAGACCCGCTTCTTACAAACTGATCTTCTGTGCGTTGGTTCCTTTTAGGAAGTTGCATCTATATTTAGATTCAGCGAGGTAGAAACACGTTTCTTCTAAAAGCTGCTATTGGACATTCCAGAGTGGATGGGAGAACATGCTGTAAAGAGAAATACCTTGCTATAAAACCAAAACGGAGCTATCTAGCAGAATGGTTGTCAATGAGTCTATTCAACTTACAGAGTTAAACTGATGTGTGCTTGCAGCAGTTCAGAAACCCTTTCTTTGGAGAATGCAGAAACAGTCATTTCCAGCCCTAGAGACGCATATAAGAGTTAGCAGTAAGAATGCGTTTAAAAGACAGAAGACCCGCTTCTTACAAAATGATCTTCCGTGTGTTGGTTCCTTTTAGGAAGTTGCATCTATGTTTAGATTCAGCGAGGTAGAAACAAGTTTCTTCTAAAAGCTGCGATTGGACATTCCCGAGTGGATGGGAGAACATGCTGTAAAGAGAAATAAGTTGCTCTAAAACCAAAACGGAGCTATCTAGCAGGTTGTCAATGTGTGTATTCAAATTCCAGAGTTAAACTGATGTGTGTTTGCAGCAGTTCAGAAACCCTTTCTTTGGAGAATGCAGAAACAGTCATTTCCAGCCCTAGAGACGCATGTAAGAGTTAGCAGTAAGAATGCGTTTAAAACACAGAAGACCCGCTTCTTACAAAATGATCTTCTGTGTGTTGGTTCCTTTTAGGAAGTTGCATCTATGTTTAGATTCAGCGAGGTAGAAACACGTTTCCTCTAAAAGCGGCGATTGGACATTCCAGAGTGGATGGGAGAACATGCTGTAAAGAGAATTACCTTGCTCTAAAACCAAAACGAAGCTATCTAGCAGAATTGTTGTCGATGTGTCTATTCAAATTAGAGAATTAAATTGATGTGTGTTTGCAGCAGTTCAGAAACACTTTCTCTGGAGAATGCAGAAACAGTAATTTCCAGCCCTAGAGACTCATATAAGAGTTAGCAGTAAGAATGCGTTTAAAACACAGAAGACCCACTTCTTACAAACTGATCTTCTGTATGTTGGTTCCTTTTAAAAAGTTGCATCTATGTTTAGATTCAGCGAGGTAGAAACATGTTTCTTCTAAAAGCTGCAATTGGACATTCCAGAGTGGATGGGAGAACATGCTGTAAAGAGAAATACCTTGCTCTAAAACCAAAACGGAGCTATCTAGCAGAATGGTTGTCAATGAGTCTATTCAACTTACAGAGTTAAACTGATGTGTGTTTGCAGCAGTTCAGAAACCCTTTCTTTGGAGAATGCAGAAAAAGTCATTACCAGCCCTAGAGACGCATAAAAGAGTTAGCAGTAAGAATGCGTTTAAAACACAGAAGACCCGCTTCTTACAAAATGATCTTCTGTGTGTTGGTTCCTTTTAGGAAGTTGCATCTATGTTTAGATTCAGCGAGGTAGAAACATGTTTTTTCTAAAAGCTGCGATTGGACTTTCCAGAGTGGATGTGTAACGATGCTGTAAAGAGAAATACCTTGCTCTAAAACCAAAACGGGGCTATCTAGCAGAATGGTTGTCAATGTGTGTATTCAACTTCCAGAGGTAAACTGATGTGTGTTTGCAGCAGTTCAGAAACCCTTTCTTTGAAGAATGCAGAAACAGTCATTTCCAGCCCTAGAGACGAATATAAGTTAGCAGTAAGAATGCGTTTAAAACACAGAAAACTCGCTTCTTACAAACTGATCTTCTGTGTGTTGGTTCCTTTTAGGAAGTTGCATCTATGTTTAGATTCAGCGAGGTAGAAACAGGTTTCTTCTAAAAGCTGCGATTGGACTTTACAGAGTGGATGGGAAAACATGCTGTAAAGAGAAATAACTTGCTCTAAAACCAAAACGGAGCTATCTAGCAGAATGGTTGTCAATGTGTGTATTCAACTTCCAGACGTAAACTGATGTGTGTTTGCAGCAGTTCAGAAACCCTTTCTTTGGAGAATGCAGAAACAGTCATTTCCAGCCTTAGAGACGCATATAAGAGTTAGCAGTAAGAATGCGTTTAAAAGACAGAAGACCCGCTTCTTACAAACTGAACTTCTGTGTGTTGGTTCCTTTTAGGAAGTTGCATCTATGTTTAGATTCAGCGAGGTAGAAACAAGTTTCTTCTAAAAGCTGCGATTGGACATTCCAGAGTGGATGGGATAACATGCTGTACAGAGAAATAAGTTGCTCTAAAACCAAAACGGAGCTATCTAGCGGGTTGTCAATGTGTGTATTCAACTTCCAGAGTTAAACTGATGTGTGTTTGCCGCAGTTCAGACACCCTTTCTTTGAAGAATGCAGAAACAGTCATTTCCAGCCCTAGAGATGCATATAAGAGTTAGCAGTAAGAATGCGTTTAAAACACAGAAGACCCGCTTCTTACAAACTGATCTTCTGTGTGTTGGTTCCTTTTAGGAAGTTGCATCTATGTTTAGATTCAGCGAGGTAGAACACGTTTCTTCTAAAAGCTGCGATTGGACATTCCAGAGTGGATGGGAGAAAATGGTGTAAAGAGAAATACTTTTCTCTAAAGCCAAAACGGAGCTATCTAGCAGAATGGTTGTCAATGTAAGTATTCAACTTACAGAGTTAAACTGATGTATGTTTGCAGCAGTTCAAAAGCCCTTTCTTTGGAGAATGCAGAAACAGTCATTTGCAGCCCTAGAGACGCATATTAGTGTTAGCAGTAAGAACGCGTTTAAAACACAGACGACCCGGTTCTTACAAACTGATCTTCTGTTTTGGTTCCTTTTAGGAAGTTGCATCTATGTTTAGATTCAGCGAGGTAGAAACACGTTTCTTCTAAAAGCTGCGATTGGACATTCGAGAATGGATGGGAGAACATGCTGTAAAGAGAAATACCTTTATCTAAAACCAAAATCTAGCTATCTAGCAGAATGGTGGTCAATGTGTGTATTCAACTTCCAGAGTTAAACTGATGTGTGTTTGCAGCAGTTCAGAAACCCTTTCTTTGGAGAATGCAGAAACAGTCATTTCCAGCCCTAGAGACGCATATAAGAGTTAGAAGTAAGAATGCGTTTAAAACACAAAAGACCCGCTCCGTACAAACTGAACTTCTGTGTGTTGGTTCCTTTTAGGAAGTTGCATCTATGTTTAGATTCAGCGAGGTAGAAACACGTTTCTTCTAAAAGCTGCGATTGGACATTCCAGAGTGGATGGCAGAACATGCTGTAAAGAGAAATACCTTGCTCTAAAACCAAAACGGAGATATCTAGCAGAATGGTGGTCAATGTGTGAATTCAGCTTACAGAGTTAAACTGATGTGTGTTTCCACCAGTTCAGAAACCCTTTCTTTGGAGAATGCAGGAACAGTCATTTCCAGCCCTAGAGACGCATATAAGTGTTAGCAGTAAGAATGCGTTTAAAACACAGACGACCCGGTTCTTACAAACTGATCTTCTGTGTGTTGGTTCCTTTTAGGAAGTTGCATCTATGTTTAGATTCAGCGAGGTAGAAACACGTTTCTTCTAAAAGCTGCGATTGGACATTCGAGAGTGGATGGGAGAACATGCTATAAAGAGAAATACCTTTACCTAAAACCAAAATCTAGCTATCTAGCAGAATGGTGGTCAATGTGTGTATTCAACTTCCAGAGTTAAACTGATGTGTGTTTGCAGCAGTTCAGAAACCCTTTCTTTGGAGAATGCAGAAACAGTCATTTCCAGCCCTAGAGACGCATATAAGAGTTAGCAGTAAGAATGCGTTTAAAACACAGAAGACCCGCTTCTTACAAACTGATCTTCTGTGTGTCGGTTCCTTTTAGGAAGTTGCATCTATGTTTAGATTCAGCGAGGTAGAACACGTTTCTTCTAAAAGCTGCGATTGGACATTCCAGAGTGGATGGGAGAAAATGGTGTAAAGAGAAATACTTTTCTCTAAAGCCAAAACGGAGCTATCTAGCAGAATGGTTGTCAATGTAAGTATTCAACTTACAGAGTTAAACTGATGTATGTTTGCAGCAGTTCAAAAGCCCTTTCTTTGGAGAATGCAGAAACAGTCATTTGCAGCCCTAGAGACGCATGTAAGAGTTAGCAGTAAGAATGCGTTTAAAACACAGAAGACCCGCTTCTTACAAACTGATCTTCTGTGCGTTGGTTCCTTTTAGGAAGTTGCATCTATATTTAGATTCAGCGAGGTAGAAACACGTTTCTTCTAAAAGCTGCTATTGGACATTCCAGAGTGGATGGGAGAACATGCTGTAAAGAGAAATACCTTTATCTAAAACCAAAATCTAGCTATCTAGCAGAATGGTTGTCAAAGAGTCTATTCAACTTACAGAGTTAAACTGATGTGTGTTTGCAGCAGTTCAGAAACCCTTTCTTTGGAGAATGCAGAAACAGTCATTTCTAGTCCTATAG
Organism: Saimiri boliviensis; assembly: GCF_048565385.1. Taxonomy (NCBI): domain Eukaryota; kingdom Metazoa; phylum Chordata; class Mammalia; order Primates; family Cebidae; genus Saimiri; species Saimiri boliviensis. Next base: position 28,741,084 of record NC_133454.1, on the reverse strand, counting down.
AAGCATGTAAGAGTTAGCAGTAAGAATGCGTTTAAAACACAGAAGACCCGTTTCTTACAAAATGATCTTCTGTGTGTTGGTTCCTTTTAGGAAGTTGCATCTATGTTTAGATTCAGCGAGGTAGAAACACGTTTCTTCTTAAAGCTGCGATTGGACTTTCCAGAGTGGATGGGAGAACATGCTGTAAAGAGAAATACCTTGTTCTAAAACCAAAACGGAGCTATCTAGCAGAATGGTTGTCAATGTGTGTATTCAACTTACAGAGTTAAACTGATGTCTGTTTGCAGCAGTTCAGAAACCCTTTCTTCTGAGAATGCAGAAACAGTCATATCCAGCAATAGAGACGCATATAAGAGTTGGCAGTAAGAATGCGTTTAAAACACAGAAGACCCGTTTCTTACACACTGATCTTCAGTGTGTTGGTTCCTTTTAGGAAGTTGCATCTATGTTTAGATTCAGCGAGGTAGAAACAGGTTTCTTCTAAAAGCTACGATTGGACATTCCAGAGTTTATGTGAGAACATGGTGTATAGAGAAATACCTTGCTCTAAAACCGAAACGGAGCTATCTAGCAGAATGGTTGTCAATGTGTATATTTACCTTACAGAGTTAAACAGACGTCTGTTTGCAGCAGTTCAGAAACCCTTTCTTTGGAGAATGCTGAAACAGTCATTTCCAGCCCTAGAGACGCATATAAGAGTTAGCAGTAAGAATGCGTTTAAAACACAGAAGACCTGCTTCTTACAAACTGATCTTCTGTGTGTTGGTTCCTTTTAGGAAGTTGCATCTATGTTTAGATTCAGCGAGGTAGAAACATGTTTCTTCTAAAAGCTGCGATTGGACATTCCAGAGTGGATGGGAGAACATGCTTTAAAGAGGAATACCTTGCTCTAAAACAAAACGGAGATATCAAGCAGAATGGTGGTCAATGTGTGAATTCAACTTACAGAGTTAAACTGATGTGTGTTTGCAGCAGTTCAGAAACCCTTTCTTTGGAGAATGCAGGAACAGTCATTTCCAGCCCTAGAGACGCATATTAGTGTTAGCAGTAAGAACGCGTTTAAAACACAGACGACCCGGTTCTTACAAACTGATCTTCTGTGTGTTGGTTCCTTTTAGGAAGTTGCATCTATGTTTAGATTCAGCGAGGTAGAAACACGTTTCTTCTAAAAGCTGCGATTGGACATTCCAGAGTGGATGGGAGAACATGCTGTAAAGAGAAATACCTTGCTCTAAAACCAAAACGGAGATATCTAGCAGAATGGTGGTCAATGTGTGAATTCAACTTACAGAGTTAAACTGATGTGTGTTTCCAGCAGTTCAGAAACCCTTTCTTTGGAGAATGCAAGAACAGTCATTTCCAGCCCTAGAGACGCATATAAGTGTTAGCAGTAAGAATGCGTTTAAAACACAGAAGACCCGGTTCTTACAAACTGATCTTCTGTGTGTTGGTTCCTTTTAGGAAGTTTCATCTATGTTTAGATTCAGCGAGGTAGAAACACGTTTCTTCTACAAGCTGCGATTGGACATTCCAGAGTGGATGGGAGAACATGTTGTAAAGAGAAATAACTTTATGTAAAACCAAAACCTAGCTATCTAGCAGAATGGTTGTCAATGTGTATATTCAACTTACAGAGTTAAACTGATGTGTGTTTGCAGCAGTTCAGAAACCCTTTCTTTGGAGAATGCAGAAACAGTCATTTCCAGCCCTAGGGAAGCATGTAAGAGTTAGCAGTAAGAATGCGTTTAAAACACAGAAGACCCGTTTCTTACAAACTGATCTTCTGTGTGTTGGTTCCTTTTAGGAATTTGCATCTATGTTTAGATTCAGCGAGGTAGAAACACGTTTCTTCTAAAAGCTGCGATTGGACATTCCAGAGTGGATGGGAGAACATGCTGTAAAGAGAAATACCTTGCTCTAAAACCAAAACGGGGATATCTAGCAGAATGTTGGTCAAAGTATGTATTCAACTTACAGAGTTAAACTGATGAGTGTTTGCAGCAGTTCAGAAACCCTTACTTTGGAGAATGCAGAAAGAGTCATTTCCAGCCCTAGAGACGCATATAAGAGTTAGCAGTAAGAATGCGTTTAAAACACAGAAGACCTGCTTCTTACAAAATGATCTTCTGTGTGTTGGTTCCTTTTAGGAAGTTGCATCTATGTTTAGATTCAGCGAGGTAGAAACACGTTTCCTCTAAAAGCTGCGATTGGACATTCCAGAGTGGATGGGAGAACATGCGGTAAAGAGAATTACCTTGCTCTAAAACCAAAACGGAGCTATCTAGCAGAATTGCTGTCGATGTGTGTATTCAAATTAGAGAATTAAATTGATGTGTGTTTGCAGCAGTTCAGAAACACTTTCTCTGGAGAATGCAGAAACAGTAATTTCCAGCCCTAGAGACGCATATAAGAGTTAGCAGTAAGAATGCGTTTAAAACACAGAAGACCCGTTTCTTACAAACTGATCTTCTGTGTGTCGGTTCCTTTTAGGAAGTTGCATCTATGTTTAGATTCAGCGAGGTAGAAACACGTTTCTTCTATAAGCTGCGATTGGACATTCCAGAGTTAATGGGAGAACATGCTGTAAAGAGAAATACCTTGCACTAAAACCAAAACGGGGATATCTAGCAGAATGTTGGTCAAAGTATGTATTCAACTTACAGAGTTAAACTGATGAATGTTTGCAGCAGTTCAGAAACCCTTACTTTGGAGAATGCAGAAAGAGTCATTTCCAGCCCTAGAGACGCATATAAGAGTTAGCAGTAAGAATGCGTTTAAAACACAGAAGACCTGCTTCTTACAAAATGATCTTCTGTGTGTTGGTTCCTTTTAGGAAGTTGCATCTATGTTTAGATTCAGCGAGGTAGAAACACGTTTCCTCTAAAAGCTGCGATTGGACATTCCAGAGTGGATGGGAGAACATGCGGTAAAGAGAATTACCTTGCTCTAAAACCAAAACGGAGCTATCTAGCAGAATTGCTGTCGATGTGTGTATTCAAATTAGAGAATTAAATTGATGTGTGTTTGCAGCAGTTCAGAAACACTTTCTCTGGAGAATGCAGAAACAGTAATTTCCAGCCCTAGAGACGCATATAAGAGTTAGCAGTAATAATGCGTTTAAAACACAGAAGACCCGCTTCTTACAAAATGATCTTCTGTGTGTTGGTTCCTTTTAGGAAGTTGCATCTATGTTTAGATTCAGCGAGGTAGAAACACGTTTCTTCTTAAAGCTGCGATTGGACTTTCCAGAGTGGATGGGAGAACATGCTGTAAAGAGAAATACCTTGTTCTAAAACCAAAACGGAGCTATCTAGCAGAATGGTTGTCAATGTGTGTATTCAACTTACAGGGTTAAACTGATGTCTGTTTGCAGCAGTTCAGAAACCCTTTCTTTGGAGAATGCAGAAAAAGTCATTACCAGCCCTAGAGACGCATAAAAGAGTTAGCAGTAAGAATGCGTTTAAAACACAGAAGACCCGCTTCTTACAAACTGATCTTCTGTGTGTTGGTTCCTTTTAGGAAGTTGCATCTATGTTTAGATTCAGCGAGGTAGAAACATGTTTTTTCTAAAAGCTGCGATTGGACTTTCCAGAGTGGATGTGTAACGATGCTGTAAAGAGAAATACCTTGCTCTAAAACCAAAACGGGGCTATCTAGCAGAATGGTTGTCAATGTGTGTATTCAACTTCCAGAGGTAAACTGATGTGTGTTTGCAGCAGTTCAGAAACCCTTTCTTTGAAGAATGCAGAAACAGTCATTTCCAGCCCTAGAGACGAATATAAGTTAGCAGTAAGAATGCGTTTAAAACACAGAAAACTCGCTTCTTACAAACTGATCTTCTGTGTGTTGGTTCCTTTTAGGAAGTTGCATCTATGTTTAGATTCAGCGAGGTAGAAACAGGTTTCTTCTAAAAGCTGCGATTGGACTTTACAGAGTGGATGGGAAAACATGCTGTAAAGAGAAATAACTTGCTCTAAAACCAAAACGGAGCTATCTAGCAGAATGGTTGTCAATGTGTGTATTCAACTTCCAGACGTAAACTGATGTGTGTTTGCAGCAGTTCAGAAACCCTTTCTTTGGAGAATGCAGAAACAGTCATTTCCAGCCTTAGAGACGCATATAAGAGTTAGCAGTAAGAATGCGTTTAAAAGACAGAAGACCCGCTTCTTACAAACTGAACTTCTGTGTGTTGGTTCCTTTTAGGAAGTTGCATCTATGTTTAGATTCAGCGAGGTAGAAACAAGTTTCTTCTAAAAGCTGCGATTGGACATTCCAGAGTGGATGGGATAACATGCTGTACAGAGAAATAAGTTGCTCTAAAACCAAAACGGAGCTATCTAGCGGGTTGTCAATGTGTGTATTCAACTTCCAGAGTTAAACTGATGTGTGTTTGCCGCAGTTCAGACACCCTTTCTTTGAAGAATGCAGAAACAGTCATTTCCAGCCCTAGAGATGCATATAAGAGTTAGCAGTAAGAATGCGTTTAAAACACAGAAGACCCGCTTCTTACAAACTGATCTTCTGTGTGTTGGTTCCTTTTAGGAAGTTGCATCTATGTTTAGATTCAGCGAGGTAGAACACGTTTCTTCTAAAAGCTGCGATTGGACATTCCAGAGTGGATGGGAGAAAATGGTGTAAAGAGAAATACTTTTCTCTAAAGCCAAAACGGAGCTATCTAGCAGAATGGTTGTCAATGTAAGTATTCAACTTACAGAGTTAAACTGATGTATGTTTGCAGCAGTTCAAAAGCCCTTTCTTTGGAGAATGCAGAAACAGTCATTTGCAGCCCTAGAGACGCATATTAGTGTTAGCAGTAAGAACGCGTTTAAAACACAGACGACCCGGTTCTTACAAACTGATCTTCTGTTTTGGTTCCTTTTAGGAAGTTGCATCTATGTTTAGATTCAGCGAGGTAGAAACACGTTTCTTCTAAAAGCTGCGATTGGACATTCGAGAATGGATGGGAGAACATGCTGTAAAGAGAAATACCTTTATCTAAAACCAAAATCTAGCTATCTAGCAGAATGGTGGTCAATGTGTGTATTCAACTTCCAGAGTTAAACTGATGTGTGTTTGCAGCAGTTCAGAAACCCTTTCTTTGGAGAATGCAGAAACAGTCATTTCCAGCCCTAGAGACGCATATAAGAGTTAGAAGTAAGAATGCGTTTAAAACACAAAAGACCCGCTCCGTACAAACTGAACTTCTGTGTGTTGGTTCCTTTTAGGAAGTTGCATCTATGTTTAGATTCAGCGAGGTAGAAACACGTTTCTTCTAAAAGCTGCGATTGGACATTCCAGAGTGGATGGCAGAACATGCTGTAAAGAGAAATACCTTGCTCTAAAACCAAAACGGAGATATCTAGCAGAATGGTGGTCAATGTGTGAATTCAGCTTACAGAGTTAAACTGATGTGTGTTTCCACCAGTTCAGAAACCCTTTCTTTGGAGAATGCAGGAACAGTCATTTCCAGCCCTAGAGACGCATATAAGTGTTAGCAGTAAGAATGCGTTTAAAACACAGACGACCCGGTTCTTACAAACTGATCTTCTGTGTGTTGGTTCCTTTTAGGAAGTTGCATCTATGTTTAGATTCAGCGAGGTAGAAACACGTTTCTTCTAAAAGCTGCGATTGGACATTCGAGAGTGGATGGGAGAACATGCTATAAAGAGAAATACCTTTACCTAAAACCAAAATCTAGCTATCTAGCAGAATGGTGGTCAATGTGTGTATTCAACTTCCAGAGTTAAACTGATGTGTGTTTGCAGCAGTTCAGAAACCCTTTCTTTGGAGAATGCAGAAACAGTCATTTCCAGCCCTAGAGACGCATATAAGAGTTAGCAGTAAGAATGCGTTTAAAACACAGAAGACCCGCTTCTTACAAACTGATCTTCTGTGTGTCGGTTCCTTTTAGGAAGTTGCATCTATGTTTAGATTCAGCGAGGTAGAACACGTTTCTTCTAAAAGCTGCGATTGGACATTCCAGAGTGGATGGGAGAAAATGGTGTAAAGAGAAATACTTTTCTCTAAAGCCAAAACGGAGCTATCTAGCAGAATGGTTGTCAATGTAAGTATTCAACTTACAGAGTTAAACTGATGTATGTTTGCAGCAGTTCAAAAGCCCTTTCTTTGGAGAATGCAGAAACAGTCATTTGCAGCCCTAGAGACGCATGTAAGAGTTAGCAGTAAGAATGCGTTTAAAACACAGAAGACCCGCTTCTTACAAACTGATCTTCTGTGCGTTGGTTCCTTTTAGGAAGTTGCATCTATATTTAGATTCAGCGAGGTAGAAACACGTTTCTTCTAAAAGCTGCTATTGGACATTCCAGAGTGGATGGGAGAACATGCTGTAAAGAGAAATACCTTTATCTAAAACCAAAATCTAGCTATCTAGCAGAATGGTTGTCAAAGAGTCTATTCAACTTACAGAGTTAAACTGATGTGTGTTTGCAGCAGTTCAGAAACCCTTTCTTTGGAGAATGCAGAAACAGTCATTTCTAGTCCTATAGAAGCATGTAAGAGTTAGCAGTAAGAATGCGTTTAAAACACAGAAGACCCGCTTCTTACAAAATGATCTTCTGTGTGTTGGTTCCTTTTAGGAAGTTGCATCTATGTTTAGATTCAGCGAGGTAGAAACACGTTTCTTCTTAAAGCTGCGATTGGACTTTCCAGAGTGGATGGGAGAACATGCTGTAAAGAGAAATACCTTGTTCTAAAACCAAAACGGAGCTATCTAGCAGAATGGTTGTCAATGTGTGTATTCAACTTACAGAGTTAAACTGATGTCTGTTTGCAGCAGTTCAGAAACCCTTTCTTCTGAGAATGCAGAAACAGTCATATCCAGCAATAGAGACGCATATAAGAGTTGGCAGTAAGAATGCGTTTAAAACACAGAAGACCCGTTTCTTACACACTGATCTTCAGTGTGTTGGTTCCTTTTAGGAAGTTGCATCTATGTTTAGATTCAGCGAGGTAGAAACAGGTTTCTTCTAAAAGCTACGATTGGACATTCCAGAGTTTATGTGAGAACATGGTGTATAGAGAAATACCTTGCTCTAAAACCGAAACGGAGCTATCTAGCAGAATGGTTGTCAATGTGTATATTTACCTTACAGAGTTAAACAGACGTCTGTTTGCAGCAGTTCAGAAACCCTTTCTTTGGAGAATGCTGAAACAGTCATTTCCAGCCCTAGAGACGCATATAAGAGTTAGCAGTAAGAATGCGTTTAAAACACAGAAGACCTGCTTCTTACAAACTGATCTTCTGTGTGTTGGTTCCTTTTAGGAAGTTGCATCTATGTTTAGATTCAGCGAGGTAGAAACATGTTTCTTCTAAAAGCTGCGATTGGACATTCCAGAGTGGATGGGAGAACATGCTTTAAAGAGGAATACCTTGCTCTAAAACAAAACGGAGATATCAAGCAGAATGGTGGTCAATGTGTGAATTCAACTTACAGAGTTAAACTGATGTGTGTTTGCAGCAGTTCAGAAACCCTTTCTTTGGAGAATGCAGGAACAGTCATTTCCAGCCCTAGAGACGCATATTAGTGTTAGCAGTAAGAACGCGTTTAAAACACAGACGACCCGGTTCTTACAAACTGATCTTCTGTGTGTTGGTTCCTTTTAGGAAGTTGCATCTATGTTTAGATTCAGCGAGGTAGAAACACGTTTCTTCTAAAAGCTGCGATTGGACATTCCAGAGTGGATGGGAGAACATGCTGTAAAGAGAAATACCTTGCTCTAAAACCAAAACGGAGATATCTAGCAGAATGGTGGTCAATGTGTGAATTCAACTTACAGAGTTAAACTGATGTGTGTTTCCAGCAGTTCAGAAACCCTTTCTTTGGAGAATGCAAGAACAGTCATTTCCAGCCCTAGAGACGCATATAAGTGTTAGCAGTAAGAATGCGTTTAAAACACAGAAGACCCGGTTCTTACAAACTGATCTTCTGTGTGTTGGTTCCTTTTAGGAAGTTTCATCTATGTTTAGATTCAGCGAGGTAGAAACACGTTTCTTCTACAAGCTGCGATTGGACATTCCAGAGTGGATGGGAGAACATGTTGTAAAGAGAAATAACTTTATGTAAAACCAAAACCTAGCTATCTAGCAGAATGGTTGTCAATGTGTATATTCAACTTACAGAGTTAAACTGATGTGTGTTTGCAGCAGTTCAGAAACCCTTTCTTTGGAGAATGCAGAAACAGTCATTTCCAGCCCTAGGGAAGCATGTAAGAGTTAGCAGTAAGAATGCGTTTAAAACACAGAAGACCCGTTTCTTACAAACTGATCTTCTGTGTGTTGGTTCCTTTTAGGAATTTGCATCTATGTTTAGATTCAGCGAGGTAGAAACACGTTTCTTCTAAAAGCTGCGATTGGACATTCCAGAGTGGATGGGAGAACATGCTGTAAAGAGAAATACCTTGCTCTAAAACCAAAACGGGGATATCTAGCAGAATGTTGGTCAAAGTATGTATTCAACTTACAGAGTTAAACTGATGAGTGTTTGCAGCAGTTCAGAAACCCTTACTTTGGAGAATGCAGAAAGAGTCATTTCCAGCCCTAGAGACGCATATAAGAGTTAGCAGTAAGAATGCGTTTAAAACACAGAAGACCTGCTTCTTACAAAATGATCTTCTGTGTGTTGGTTCCTTTTAGGAAGTTGCATCTATGTTTAGATTCAGCGAGGTAGAAACACGTTTCCTCTAAAAGCTGCGATTGGACATTCCAGAGTGGATGGGAGAACATGCGGTAAAGAGAATTACCTTGCTCTAAAACCAAAATGGAGCTATCTAGCAGAATTGCTGTCGATGTGTGTATTCAAATTAGAGAATTAAATTGATGTGTGTTTGCAGCAGTTCAGAAACACTTTCTCTGGAGAATGCAGAAACAGTAATTTCCAGCCCTAGAGACGCATATAAGAGTTAGCAGTAAGAATGCGTTTAAAACACAGAAGACCCGTTTCTTACAAACTGATCTTCTGTGTGTCGGTTCCTTTTAGGAAGTTGCATCTATGTTTAGATTCAGCGAGGTAGAAACACGTTTCTTCTATAAGCTGCGATTGGACATTCCAGAGTTAATGGGAGAACATGCTGTAAAGAGAAATACCTTGCACTAAAACCAAAACGGGGATATCTAGCAGAATGTTGGTCAAAGTATGTATTCAACTTACAGAGTTAAACTGATGAATGTTTGCAGCAGTTCAGAAACCCTTACTTTGGAGAATGCAGAAAGAGTCATTTCCAGCCCTAGAGACGCATATAAGAGTTAGCAGTAAGAATGCGTTTAAAACACAGAAGACCTGCTTCTTACAAAATGATCTTCTGTGTGTTGGTTCCTTTTAGGAAGTTGCATCTATGTTTAGATTCAGCGAGGTAGAAACACGTTTCCTCTAAAAGCTGCGATTGGACATTCCAGAGTGGATGGGAGAACATGCGGTAAAGAGAATTACCTTGCTCTAAAACCAAAACGGAGCTATCTAGCAGAATTGCTGTCGATGTGTGTATTCAAATTAGAGAATTAAATTGATGTGTGTTTGCAGCAGTTCAGAAACACTTTCTCTGGAGAATGCAGAAACAGTAATTTCCAGCCCTAGAGACGCATATAAGAGTTAGCAGTAATAATGCGTTTAAAACACAGAAGACCCGCTTCTTACAAAATGATCTTCTGTGTGTTGGTTCCTTTTAGGAAGTTGCATCTATGTTTAGATTCAGCGAGGTAGAAACACGTTTCTTCTTAAAGCTGCGATTGGACTTTCCAGAGTGGATGGGAGAACATGCTGTAAAGAGAAATACCTTGTTCTAAAACCAAAACGGAGCTATCTAGCAGAATGGTTGTCAATGTGTGTATTCAACTTACAGGGTTAAACTGATGTCTGTTTGCAGCAGTTCAGAAACCCTTTCTTCTGAGAATGCAGAAACAGTCATATCCAGCAATAGAGACGCATATAAGAGTTGGCAGTAAGAATGCGTTTAAAACACAGAAGACCCGTTTCTTACACACTGATCTTCAGTGTGTTGGTTCCTTTTAGGAAGTTGCATCTATGTTTAGATTCAGCGAGGTAGAAACAGGTTTCTTCTAAAAGCTACGATTGGACATTCCAGAGTTTATGTGAGAACATGGTGTATAGAGAAATACCTTGCTCTAAAACCGAAACGGAGCTATCTAGCAGAATGGTTGTCAATGTGTATATTTACCTTACAGAGTTAAACAGACGTCTGTTTGCAGCAGTTCAGAAACCCTTTCTTTGGAGAATGCTGAAACAGTCATTTCCAGCCCTAGAGACGCATATAAGAGTTAGCAGTAAGAATGCGTTTAAAACACAGAAGACCTGCTTCTTACAAACTGATCTTCTGTGTGTTGGTTCCTTTTAGGAAGTTGCATCTATGTTTAGATTCAGCGAGGTAGAAACATGTTTCTTCTAAAAGCTGCGATTGGACATTCCAGAGTGGATGGGAGAACATGCTTTAAAGAGGAATACCTTGCTCTAAAACAAAACGGAGATATCAAGCAGAATGGTGGTCAATGTGTGAATTCAACTTACAGAGTTAAACTGATGTGTGTTTGCAGCAGTTCAGAAACCCTTTCTTTGGAGAATGCAGGAACAGTCATTTCCAGCCCTAGAGACGCATATTAGTGTTAGCAGTAAGAACGCGTTTAAAACACAGACGACCCGGTTCTTACAAACTGATCTTCTGTGTGTTGGTTCCTTTTAGGAAGTTGCATCTATGTTTAGATTCAGCGAGGTAGAAACACGTTTCTTCTAAAAGCTGCGATTGGACATTCCAGAGTGGATGGGAGAACATGCTGTAAAGAGAAATACCTTGCTCTAAAACCAAAACGGAGATATCTAGCAGAATGGTGGTCAATGTGTGAATTCAACTTACAGAGTTAAACTGATGTGTGTTTCCAGCAGTTCAGAAACCCTTTCTTTGGAGAATGCAGGAACAGTCATTTCCAGCCCTAGAGACGCATATAAGTGTTAGCAGTAAGAATGCGTTTAAAACACAGAAGACCCGGTTCTTACAAACTGATCTTCTGTGTGTTGGTTCCTTTTAGGAAGTTTCATCTATGTTTAGATTCAGCGAGGTAGAAACACGTTTCTTCTACAAGCTGCGATTGGACATTCCAGAGTGGATGGGAGAACATGTTGTAAAGAGAAATAACTTTATGTAAAACCAAAACCTAGCTATCTAGCAGAATGGTTGTCAATGTGTATATTCAACTTACAGAGTTAAACTGATGTGTGTTTGCAGCAGTTCAGAAACCCTTTCTTTGGAGAATGCAGAAACAGTCATTTCCCGCCCTAGGGAAGCATGTAAGAGTTAGCAGTAAGAATGCGTTTAAAACACAGAAGACCCGTTTCTTACAAACTGATCTTCTGTGTGTTGGTTCCTTTTAGGAATTTGCATCTATGTTTAGATTCAGCGAGGTAGAAACACGTTTCTTCTAAAAGCTGCGATTGGACATTCCAGAGTGGATGGGAGAACATGCTGTAAAGAGAAATACCTTGCTCTAAAACCAAAACGGGGATATCTAGCAGAATGTTGGTCAAAGTATGTATTCAACTTACAGAGTTAAACTGATGAGTGTTTGCAGCAGTTCAGAAACCCTTACTTTGGAGAATGCAGAAAGAGTCATTTCCAGCCCTAGAGACGCATATAAGAGTTAGCAGTAAGAATGCGTTTAAAACACAGAAGACCTGCTTCTTACAAAATGATCTTCTGTGTGTTGGTTCCTTTTAGGAAGTTGCATCTATGTTTAGATTCAGCGAGGTAGAAACACGTTTCCTCTAAAAGCTGCGATTGGACATTCCAGAGTGGATGGGAGAACATGCGGTAAAGAGAATTACCTTGCTCTAAAACCAAAACGGAGCTATCTAGCAGAATTGCTGTCGATGTGTGTATTCAAATTAGAGAATTAAATTGATGTGTGTTTGCAGCAGTTCAGAAACACTTTCTCTGGAGAATGCAGAAACAGTAATTTCCAGCCCTAGAGACGCATATAAGAGTTAGCAGTAAGAATGCGTTTAAAACACAGAAGACCCGTTTCTTACAAACTGATCTTCTGTGTGTTGGTTCCTTTTAGGAAGTTGCATCTATGTTTAGATTCAGCGAGGTAGAAACACGTTTCTTCTATAAGCTGCGATTGGACATTCCAGAGTTAATGGGAGAACATGCTGTAAAGAGAAATACCTTGCTCTAAAACCAAAACGGGGATATCTAGCAGAATGTTGGTCAAAGTATGTATTCAACTTACAGAGTTAAACTGATGAATGTTTGCAGCAGTTCAGAAACCCTTACTTTGGAGAATGCAGAAAGAGTCATTTCCAGCCCTAGAGACGCATATAAGAGTTAGCAGTAAGAATGCGTTTAAAACACAGAAGACCTGCTTCTTACAAAATGATCTTCTGTGTGTTGGTTCCTTTTAGGAAGTTGCATCTATGTTTAGATTCAGCGAGGTAGAAACACGTTTCCTCTAAAAGCTGCGATTGGACATTCCAGAGTGGATGGGAGAACATGCGGTAAAGAGAATTACCTTGCTCTAAAACCAAAACGGAGCTATCTAGCAGAATTGCTGTCGATGTGTGTATTCAAATTAGAGAATTAAATTGATGTGTGTTTGCAGCAGTTCAGAAACACTTTCTCTGGAGAATGCAGAAACAGTAATTTCCAGCCCTAGAGACGCATATAAGAGTTAGCAGTAATAATGCGTTTAAAACACAGAAGACCCACTTCTTACAAACTGATCTTCTCTGTGTTGGTTCCTTTTAGGAACTTGCATCTATGTTTAGATTCAGCGAAGTAGAAACACGTTTCTTCTAAAAGCTGCGATTGGATATTCCAGAGTGGATGGGAGAACATGCTGTAAAGAGAAATACCTTGCACTAAAACCAAAACGGAGCTATCTAGCTGAATGGTTGTCAATGTGAGTATTCAACCTACAGACTTAAACTGATGTGTATTTGCAGCAGTTCAGAAACACTTTCTCTGGAGAATGAAGAAACAGTGGTTTACTGCCCTAGAGACGCATATAAGAATTAGCAGTAATAATGCGTTTAAAACACACAAAGACCCACTTCTAACAAACTGATCTTCTGTGTGTTGGTTCCTTTTAGGAAGTTGCATCTATGTTTAGGTTCAGCGAGGAAGAAACACGTTTCTTCTAAAAGCTGCGATTGGACATTCCAGAGTGGATGGGAGAAAATGCTTTAAAGAGAAATACCTTGCTCTAAAACCAAAACAGAGCTATCTAGCAGAATGGTTGTCAATGTGTGTATTCAACTTACAGCGTTAAACTGATGTGTGTTTGCAGCAGTTCAGAAACCCTTTCTTTAGAGAATGCATAAACAGTCATTTCCAGCAATAGAGACGCATATAAGAGTTAGCAGTAAGAATGCGTTTAAAACACAGAAGACCCGCTTCTTACAAAATGATCTTCCGTGTGTTGGTTCCTTTTAGGAAGTTGCATCTATGTTTAGATTCAGCGAGGTAGAAACACGTTTCTTCTAAAAGCTGCGATTGGACATTCCAGAGTGGATGGGAGAACATGGTGTAAAGAGAAATACCTTTCTCTAAAGCCAAAACGGAGCTATCTAGCAGAATGTTTGTCAATGTAAGCATTCAATTTACAGAGTTAAATGATGTGTGTTTGCAGCAATTCAGAAACCCTTTCTTTGGAGAATGCAGAAACAGTCATTTCCAGCCCTAGAGACGCATATAAGTTAGCAGTAAGAATGCGTTTAAAACACAGAAGACCCGCTTCTTACAAAATGATCTTCTGTGTGTTGGTTCCTTTTAGGAAGTTGCATCAATGTTTAGATTCAGCGAGGTAGAAACACGTTTCTTCTAAAAGCTGCGATTGGACTTTCCAGAGTGGATGGGAAAACATCCTGTAAAGAGAAATACCTTGCTCTAAAACCAAAACGGAGCTATCTAGCAGAATGGTTGTCAATGTGTGTATTCGACTTCCAGAGTTCAACTGATGTGTGTTTGCAGCAGTTCAGAAACACTTTCTTTGGAGAATGCAGAAACAGTCATTTCCAGCCCTAGGAACGCATATAAGAGTTAGCAGTAAGAATGCGTTTAAAACACAGAAGACCCGCTTCTTACAAAATGATCTTCTGTGTGTTGGTTCCTTTTAGGAAGTTGCATCTATGTTTAGATTCAGCGAGGTAGAAACAAGTTTCTTCTAAAAGCTGCGATTGGACATTCCAGAGTGGATGGGATAACATGCTGTACAGAGAAATAAGTTGCTCTAAAACCAAAACGGAGCTATCTAGCAGGTTGTCAATGTGTGTATTCAACTTCCAGAGTTAAACTGATGTGTGTTTGCAGCAGTTCAGACACCCTTTCTTTGAAGAATGCAGAAACAGTCATTTCCAGCCCTAGAGACGCATATAAGAGTTAGCAGTAAGAATGCCTTTAAAACACAGAAGACCCGCTTCTTACAAACTGATCTTCTGTGTGTTGGTTCCTTTTAGGAAGTTGCATCTATGTTTAGATTCAGCGAGGTAGAACACGTTTCTTCTAAAAGCTGCGATTGGACATTCCAGAGTGGATGGGAGAACATGGTGTAAAGAGAAATACCTTTCTCTAAATCCAAAACGGAGCTATCTAGCAGAATGTTTGTCAATGTAAGTATTCACCTTACAGAGTTAAATGATGTGTGTTGGCAGCAGTTCAGAAACCCTTTGTTTGGAGAATGCAGAAACAGTCATTTCCAGCCCTAGAGACGCATATAAGAGTTAGCAGTAAGAATGCGTTTAAAACACAGAAAACCCGCTTCTTACAAACTGATCTTCTGTGTGTTGGTTCCTTTTAAGAAGTTGCATATATGTTTAGATTCAGCGAGGTAGAAACACGTTTCCTTTAAAAGCTGCGATTGGACATTCCAGAGTGGATGGGAGAACATGCTGTAAAGAGAAATACCTTGCTCTAAAACCAAAACGGAGCTATCTAGCAGAATTGTTGTCAATGTGTCTATTCAACTTAGAGAGTTAAACTGATGTGTGTTTGCAGCAGTTCAGAAACCTTTTCTCTGGACAATGCAGAAAGAGTAATTTCCAGCCCTAGAGACGCATATGAGTTAGCAGTAATAATGCTTTTAAAACACAGAAGACCCACTTCTTACAAACTGATCTTCTGTGTGTTGGTTCCTTTTAGGAAGTTGCATCTATGTTTAGATTCAGCGAGGTAGAAACACGTTTCTTCTAAAAGCTGCGATTGGACATTCCAGAGTGGATGGGAGAACATGCTGTAAAGAGAAATACCTTGCTCTGAAACCAAAACGGAGCTATCTAGCAGAATGGTTGTCAATGTGTGTATTCAACTTACAGAGTTAAACTGATGTGTGTTTGCAGCCGTTGAGAAACCCTTTCTTTGGAGAATGCAGAAAAAGTCATTTCCAGCCCTAGAGACGCATATAAGAGTTAGCAGTAAGAATGCGTTTAAAACAAAGAAGACCCGCTTCTTACAAAATGATCTTCTCTGTGTTGGTTCCTTTTAGGAAGTTGCATCTATGTTTAGATTCAGCGAGGTAAAAACACGTTTCTTCTAAAAGCTGCGATTGGACATTCCAGAGTGGATGGGAGAACATGCTGTAAAGAGAAATACCTTGCTCTAAAACCAAAACGGAGCTATCTAGCTGAATGGTTGTCAATGTGAGTATTCAACCTACAGAGATAAACTGATGTGTGTTTGCAGCAGTTCAGAAACCCTTTCTTTGGAGAATGCAGAAACAGTCATTTCCAGCCCTAGAGACGCATATAAGAGTTAGCAGTAAGAATACGTTTAAAACACAGAAGACCCTCTTCTTACAAACTGATCTTCTGGATGTTGGTTCCTTTTAGGAAGTTGCATCTATGTTTAGATTCAGCGAGGTAGAAACATGTTTCTTCTAAAAGCTTCGATTGGACATTCCAGAGTGGATGGGAGAACAAGCTGTAAAGAGAAATACCTTGCTCTAAAACCAAAACGGAGCTATCTAGCAGAATGGTTGTCAATGTGTGTATTCAACTTACAGCGTTAAACTGATGTGTGTTTGCAGCAATTCAGAACCCCTTTCTTTAGAGAATGCAGAAACAGTCATTTCCAGCAATAGAGACGCATATAAGAGTTAGCAGTAAGAATGCGTTTAAAACAGAGAAGACCCGCTTCTTACAAAATGATCTTCTGTCTGTTGGTTCCTTTTAGGAAGTTGCATCTATGTTTAGATTCAGCGAGGTAGAAACACGTTTCTTCTAAAAGCTGCGATTGGACTTTCCAGAGTGGATGGGTAACCATGCAGTAAAGAGAAATACCTTGCTCTAAAACCAAAACGGGGCTATCTAGCAGAATGGTTGTCAATGTGTGTATTCAACTTCCAGAGGTAAACTAATGTGTGTTTGCAGCAGTTCAGAAACCCTTTCTTTGAAGAATGCAGAAACAGTCATTTCCAGCCCTAGAGACGCATATAAGTTAGCAGTAAGAATGCGTTTGAAACACAGAAAACTCGCTTCTTACAAACTGATCTTCTGTGTGTTGGTTCCTTTTAGGAAGTTGCTTCTATGTTTAGATTCAGCGAGGTAGAAACACGTTTCTTCTAAAAGCAGCGATTGGACATTCCAGAGTGGATGGGAGAACATGTTGTAAAGAGAAATAACTTGCTCTAAAACCAAAACGGAGCTATCTAGCAGAATGGTTATCAATGAGTCTATTCAACTTACAGAGTTAAACTGATGTGTGTTTGCAGCAGTTCAGAAACCCTTTCTTTGGAGAATGCAGAAAAAGTCATTACCAGCCCTAGAGACGCATATAAGAGTTAGCAGTAAGAATGCGTTTAAAACACAGAAGACCCGCTTCTTACAAAATGATCTTCTGTGTGTTGGTTCCTTTTAGGAAGTTGCATCTATGTTTAGATTCAGCGAGGTAGAAACACGTTTCTTCTAAAAGCTGCGATTGGACTTTCCAGAGTGGATGGGTAACCATGCTGTAAAGAGAAATAACTTGCTCTAAAACCAAAACGGAGCTATCTAGCAGAATGGTTGTCAATGTGTGTATTCAACTTCCAGACGTAAACTGATGTGTGTTTGCAGCAGTTCAGAAACCCTTTCTTTGGAGAATGCAGAAACAGTCATTTCCAGCCCTAGAGACGCATATAAGAGTTAGCAGTAAGAATGTGTTTAAAAGACAGAAGACCCGCTTCTTACAAAGTGATCTTCTGTGTGTTGGTTCCTTTTAGGAAGTTGCATCTATGTTTAGATTCAGCGAGGTAGAAACAAGTTTCTTCTAAAAGCTGCGATTGGACATTCCAGAGTGGATGGGATAACATGCTGTACAGAGAAATAAGTTGCTCTAAAACCAAAACGGAGCTATCTAGCAGGTTGTCAATGTGTGTATTCAACTACCAGAGTTAAACTGATGTGTGTTTGCAGCAGTTCAGACACCCTTTCTTTGAACAATGGAGAAACAGTCATCTCCAGCCCTAGATACGCATATAAGAGTTAGCAGTAAGAATGCGTTTAAAACACAGAAGACCCGCTTCTTACAAAGTGATCTTCTGTGTGTTGGTTCCTTTTAGGAAGTTGCATCTATGTTTAGATTCAGCGAGGTAGAACACGTTTCTTCTAAAAGATGCGATTGGACATTCCAGAGTGGATGGGAGAAAATGGTGTAAAGAGAAATACTTTTCTCTAAAGCCAAAACGGAGCTATCTAGCAGAATGGTTGTCAATGTAAGTATTCAACTTACAGAGTTAAACTGATGTATGTTTGCAACAGTTCAAAAGCCCTTTCTTTGGAGAACGCAGAAACAGTCATTTACAGCCCTAGAGACGCATATTAGTGTTAGCAGTAAGAACGCGTTTAAAACACAGACGACCCGGTTCTTACAAACTGATCTTCTGTGTGTTGGTTCCTTTTAGGAAGTTGCATCTATGTTTAGATTCAGCGAGGTAGAAACACGTTTCTTCTAAAAGCTGCGATTGGACATTCGAGAATGGATGGGAGAACATGCCGTAAAGAGAAATACCTTTATCTAAAACCAAAACCTAGCTATCTAGCAGAATGGTGGTCAATGTGTGTATTCAACTTCCAGAGTTAAACTGATGTGTGTTTGCAGCAGTTCAGAAACCCTTTCTTTGGAGAATGCAGAAACAGTCATTTCCAGCCCTAGAGACGCATATAAGAGTTAGAAGTAATAATGTGTTTAAAACACAAAAGACCCGCTCCGTACAAACTGAACTTCTGTGTGTTGGTTCCTTTTAGGAAGTTGCATCTATGTTTAGATTCAGCGAGGTAGAAACACGTTTCTTCTAAAAGCTGCGATTGGACATTCCAGAGTGGATGGGAGAACATGCTGTAAAGAGAAATACCTTGCTCTAAAACCAAAACGGAGATATCTAGCAGAATGGTGGTCAATGTGTGAATTCAGCTTACAGAGTTAAACTGATGTGTGTTTCCAGCAGTTCAGAAACCCTTTCTTTGGAGAATGCAGGAACAGTCATTTCCAGCCCTAGAGACGCATATAAGTGTTAGCAGTAAGAATGCGTTTAAAACACAGACGACCCGGTTCTTACAAACTGATCTTCTGTGTGTTGGTTCCTTTTAGAAAGTTGCATCTATGTTTAGATTCAGCGAGGTAGAACACGTTTCTTCTAAAAGCTGCGATTGGACATTCCAGAGTGGATGGGAGAAAATGGTGTAAAGAGAAATACTTTTCTCTAAAGCCAAAACGGAGCTATCTAGCAGAATGGTGGTCAATGTAAGTATTCAACTTACAGAGTTAAACTGATGTATGTTTGCAGCAGTTCAAAAGCCCTTTCTTTGGAGAATGCAGAAACTGTCATTTGCAGCCCTAGAGACGCATGTAAGAGTTAGCAGTAAGAATGCGTTTAAAACACAGAAGACCCGCTTCTTACAAACTGATTTTCTGTGCGTTGGTTCCTTTTAGAAAGTTGCATCTATATTTAGATTCAGCGAGGTAGAAACACGTTTCTTCTAAAAGCTGCGATTGGACATTCCAGAGTGGATGGGAGAACATGCTGTAAAGAGAAATACCTTGCAATAAAACCAAAACGGAGCTATCTAGCAGAATGGTTGTCAAAGAGCCTATTCAACTTACAGAGTTAAACTGATGTGTGTTTGCAGCAGTTCAGAAACCCTTTCTTTGGAGAATGCAGAAACAGTCATTTCTAGTCCTATAGAAGCATATAAGAGTTAGCAGTAAGAATGCGTTTAAAACACAGAAGACCCGCTTCTTACAAAATGATCTTCTGTGTGTTGGTTCCTTTTAGGAAGTTGCATCTATGTTTACATTCAGCGAGGTAGAAACACGTTTCTTCTAAAAGCTGCGATTGGACTTTCCAGAGTGGATGGGAAAACATGCTGTAAAGAGAAATACCTTGCTCTAAAACCAAAACGGGACTATCTAGCAGAATGGTTGTCAATGTGTGTATTCAACTTCCAGACGTAAACTGATGTGTGTTTGCAGCAGTTCAGAAACCCTTTCTTTGGAGAATGCAGAAACAGTCATTTCCAGCCCTAGAGACGCATATAAGAGTTAGCAGTAAGAATGCGTTTAAAAGACAGAAGACCCGCTTCTTACAAAATGATCTTCTGTGTGTTGGTTCCTTTTAGGAAGTTGCATCAATGTTTAGATTCAGCGAGGTAGAAACACGTTTCTTCTAAAAGCTGCGATTGGACATTCCAGAGTGGATAGGAGAACATGCTGTAAAGAGAAATACCTTGTTCTAAAACCAAAACCTAGCTATCTAGCAGAATGGTTGTCAATGTGTATATTCAACTTACAGAGTTAAACTGATGTGTGTTTGCAGCAGTTCAGAAACCCTTTCTTTGGAGAATGCAGAAACAGTCATTTCCAGCCCTAGGGAAGCATGTAAGAGTTAGGAGTAAGAATGCGTTTAAAACACAAAAGACCCGCTTCTTACAAACTGATCTTCTGTGTGTTGGTTCCTTTTAGGAAGTTGCATCTATGTTTAGATTCGGCGAGGTAGAAACACGTTTCTTCTAAAAGCTGCGATTGGACATTCCAGAGTGGACGGGAGAACATGCTGTAAAGAGAAATACCTTGTTCTAAAACCAAAACGGAGCTATCTAGCAGAATGGTTGTCAATGTGTGTATTCAACTTACAGAGTTAAACTGATGTCTGTTTGCAGCAGTTCAGAAACCCTTTCTTATGAGAATGCAGAAACAGTCATTTCCAGCAATAGAGACGCATATAAGAGTTGGCAGTAAGAATGCGTTTAAAACACAGAAGACCCGTTTCTTACAAACTGATCTTCTGTGTGTTGGTTCCTTTTAGGAAGTTGCATCTATGTTTAGATTCAGCGAGGTAGAAACACGTTTCTTCTAAAAGCTGCGATTGGACATTCCAGAGTGGATGGGAGAAAATGGTGTAAAGAGAAATACTTTTCTCTAAAGCCAAAACGGAGCTATCTAGCAGAATGGTTGTCAATGTAAGTATTCAACTTACAGAGTTAAACTGATGTATGTTTGCAGCAGTTCAAAAGCCCTTTCTTTGGAGAATGCAGAAACAGTCATTTGCAGCCCTAGAGACGCATGTAAGAGTTAGCAGTAAGAATGCGTTTAAAACACAGAAGACCCGCTTCTTACAAACTGATCTTCTGTGCGTTGGTTCCTTTTAGGAAGTTGCATCTATATTTAGATTCAGCGAGGTAGAAACACGTTTCTTCTAAAAGCTGCGATTGGACATTCCAGAGTGGATGGGAGAACATGCTGTAAAGAGAAATACCTTGCTCTAAAACCAAAACGGAGCTATCTAGCAGAATGGTTGTCAATGTGTGTATTCAACTTCAAGACTTAAACTGATGTGTGTTTGCAGCAGTTCAGAAACCCTTTCATTGTAGAATGCAGAAACAGTCATTTCCAGCCCTAGAGACGCATATAAGAGTTAGCAGTAAGGATGCGTTTAAAACACAGAAGACCCGCTTCTTACAAACTGATCTTCTGTGTGTTGGTTCCTTTTAGGAAGTTGCATCTATGTTTAGATTCAGCGAGTTAGAAACACGTTTCTTCTAAAAGTTGCTATTGGACATTCCAGAGTGGATGGGAGAACATGCTGTAAAGAGAAATACCTTGCTCTAAAACCAAAACGGAGTTATCTAGCAGAATTATTGTCAATGTGTCTATTCAACTTAGAGAGTTAAACTGATGTGTGTTTGCAGAAGTTCAGAAACACTTTCTCTGGACAATGCAGAAACAGTAATTTCCAGCCCTAGAGACGCATATGAGTTAGCAGTAATAATGCGTTTAAAACACAGAAGACCCGCTTCTTACAAAATGATCTTCTCAGTGTTGGTTCCTTTTAGGAAGTTGCATCTATATTTAGATTCAGCGAGGTAGAAACACGTTTCTTCTAAAAGCTGCGATTGGACATTCCAGAGTGGATGGGAGAACATGCTGTAAAGAGAAATACCTTGCTCTAAAACCAAAACGGAGCTATCTAGCTGAATGGTTGTCAATGTGAGTATTCAACCTACAGAGTTAAACTGATATGTGTTTGCAGCAGTTCAGAAACCTTTTCTTTGGAGAATGCAGAAAAAGTCATTTCCAGCCCTAGAGACGCATATACGAGTTAGCAGTAAGAATGCGTTTAAAACACAGAAGACCCACTTCTTACAAACTGATCTTCTGTATGTTGGTTCCTTTTAGGAAGTTGCATCTATGTTTAGATTCAGCGAGGTAGAAACACGTTTCTTCTAAAAGCTGCGATTGGACTTTCCAGAGTGGATGGGTAACCATGCTGTAAAGAGAAATACCTTGCTCTAAAACCAAAACGGGGCTATCTAGCAGAATGGTTGTCAATGTAAGTATTCAACTTACAGAGTTAAACTGATGTGTGTTTGCAGCAGTTCAAAAGCCCTTTCTTTGGAGAATGAAGAAACAGTCATTTCCAGTCCTAGAGACGCATATAAGAGTTAGCAGTAAGAATGCGTTTAAAACACAGAAGACCCGCTTCTTACAAACTGATCTTCTGTGCGTTGGTTCCTTTTAGGAAGTTGCATCTGTATTTAGGTTCAGCGAGGTAGAAACACGTTTCTTCTAAAAGCTGCGATTGGACATTCCAGAGTGGATGGGAGAACATGGTGTAAAGAGAAATACCTTGCTCTAAAACCAAAACGGAGCTATCTAGCAGAATGGTTGTCAATGTGTGTATTCAACTTACAGAATTAAACTGATGTGTTTTTGCAGCAGCTCAGAAACCCTCTCTTTGGAGAATGCAGAAACAGTCATTTCCAGCCGTAGAGACGCATATAAGAGTTAACAATAAGAATGCGTTTAAAACACAGAAGACCCGCTTCTTACAAAATGATCTTCTGTGTGTTGGTTCCTTTTAGGAAGTTGCATCAATGTTTAGATTCAGCGAGGTAGAAACACGTTTCTTCTAAAAGCTGCGACTGGACTTTCCAGAGTGGATGGGAAAACATGCTGTAAAGAGAAATACCTTGCTCTAAAACCAAAACGGAGCTATCTAGCAGAATGGTTGTCAACGTGTGTATTCAACTTCCAGAGTTAAACTGATGTGTGTTTGCAGCAGTTCAGAAACACTTTCTCTGGACAATGCAGCAACAGCAATTTCCAGCCCTAGAGACGCATATGAGTTAGCAGTAATAATGCATTTAAAACACAGAAGACCCGCTTCTTACAAAATGATCTTCTCTGTGTTGGTTCTATTTAGGAAGTTGCATCTATGTTTAGATTCAGCGAGGTAGAAACACGTTTCTTCTAAAAGCTGCGATTGGACATTCCAGAGTGGATGGGAGAACATGCTGTAAAGAGAAATACCTTGCTCTAAAACCAAAACGGAGCTATCTAGCTGAATGGTTATCAACGTGAGTATTCAACCTACAGAGTTAAACTGATGTGTGTTTGCAGCAGTTCAGAAACCCTTTCTTTGGAGAATGCAGAAACAGTCATTTCCAGCCCTAGAGACGCATATAAGAGTTAGCAGTAAGAATGCGTTTAAAACACAGAAGACCCACTTCTTACAAACTGATCTTCTGTATGTTGGTTCCTTTTAGGAAGTTGCATCTATGTTTAGATTCAGCGAGGAAGAAACATGTTTCTTCTAAAAGCTGCGATTGGACATTCCAGAGTGGATGGGAGAACATGCTTTAAAGAGAAATACCTTGCTCTAAAACCAAAACGGAGCTATCTAGCAGAATGGTTGTCAATGTGTGTATTCAACTTACAGCGATAAACTGATGTGTGTTTGCAGCAGTTCAGAAACCCTTTCTTTAGAGAATGCAGAAACAGTCATTTCCAGCAATAGAGACGCATATAAGATTTAGCAGTAAGAATGCGTTTAAAACACAGAAGACCCGCTTCTTACAAACTGATCTTCTGTGTGTTGGTTCCTTTTAGGAAGTTGCATCTATGTTTAGATTCAGTGAGGTAGAAACACGTTTCTTCTAAAAGCTGCGATTGGACATTCCAGAGTGGATGGGAGAATATGCTGTAAAGAGAAATACCTTGCTCTAAAACCAAAACGGAGCTATCTAGCGGAATGGCTGTCAACGTGTGTATTCAACTTACAGAGTTAAACTGATGTGTGTTTGCAGCAGTTCAGAAACCCTTTATTAGGAGAATGCAGAAATAGTCATTTCCAGCCCTGGGGACGCATATAAGAGTTAGCAGTAAGAATGCGTTTAAAACAAAGAAGACCCGCTTCTTACAAACTGATCTTCTGTGTGTTGGTTCCTTTTAGGAAGTTGCATCTATGTTTAGATTCAGCGAGGTAGAAACACGTTTCTTCTAAAAGTTGCAATCGGACATTCCAAAGTGGATGGGAGAACATGCTGTGAAGAGAAATACCTTGTTCTAAAACCAAAACGGAGCTATATAGCAGAATTGTTGTCAATGTGTCTATTCAACTTAGAGAGTTAAACTGATGTGTGTTTGCAGCAGTTCAGAAACCCTTTCTCTGGACAATGCAGAAACAGTTATTTCCAGCCCTCGAGACGCATATGAGTTAGCAGTAAAAATGCGTTTAAAACAGAGAAGACCCACTTCTTACAAACTGATCTTCTCTGTGATGGTTCCTTTTAGGAACTTGCATCTATGTTTAGATTCAGCGAGGTAGAAACACGTTTCTTCTAAAAGCTGCGATTGGATATTCCAGAGTGGATGGGAGAACATGCTGTAAAGAGAAATACCTTGCTCTAAAACCAAAACGGAGCTATCTAGCTGAATGGTTGTCAATGTGAGTATTCAACCTACAGAGTTAAACTGATGTGTGTTTGCAGCAGTTAAGAAACACTTTCTCTGGAGAATGAAGAAAAAGTGGTTTCCTGCCCTAGAGACGCATATAAGAATTAGCAGTAATAATGCGTTTAAAACCCACAAAGACCCACTTCTAACAAACTGATCTTCTGTGTGTTGGTTCCTTTTAGGAAGTTGCATCTATGTTTAGATTCAGCGAGGTAGAAACACGTTTCTTCTAAAAGGTGCGATTGGACATTCCAGAGTGGATGGGAGAACATGCTTTAAAGAGAAATACCTTGCTCTAAAACCAAAACGGAGCTATCTAGCAGAATGGTTGTCAATGTGTGTATTCAACTTACAGAGTTAAACTGATGTGTGTTTGCAGTAGTTCAGAAACCCTTTCTTTAGAGAATGCAGAAACAGTCATTTCCAGCAATAGAGACGCATATAAGAGTTAGCAGTAAGAATGCGTTTAAAACACAGAAGACCAGCTTCTTACAAAATGATCTTCTGTGTGTTGGTTCCGTTTAGGAAGTTGCATCTATGTTTAGATTCAGCGAGGTAGAAACACGTTTCTTCGAAAAGCTGCGATTGGACATTCCAGAGTGGATGGGAGAACATGCTGTAAAGAGAAATACCTTGCTTTAAAACCAAAACGGAGCTATCTAGCAGAATGGTTGTCAATGAGTCTATTCAACTTACAGAGTTAAACTGATGTGTGTTTGCAGCAGTTCAGAAACCCTTTCTTTTGAGAATGCAGAAACAGTCATTTCCAGCCCTAGAGACGCATATAAGAGTTAGCAATAAGAATGCGTTTAAAACACAGAAGACCCGCTTCTTACAAAATGATCTTCAGTGTGTTGGTTCCTTTTAGGATGTTGCATCTATGTTTAGATTCGGCGAGGTAGAAACACGTTTCTTCTAAAAGCTGCGATTGGACTTTCCAGAGTGGATGGGTAACCATGCTGTAAAGAGAAATACCTTGCTCTAAAACCAAAACGGGGCTATCTAGCAGAATGGTTGTCAATGTGTGTATTCAATTTCCAGAGGGAAACTGATGTGTGTTTGCAGCAGTTCAGAAACCCTTTCTTTGAAGAATGCAGAAACAGTCATTTCCAGTCGTAGAGACGCATATAAGTTAGCAGTAAGAATGCGTTTAATACACAGAAAACTTGCTTCTTAAAAACTGATCTTCTGTGCGTTGGTTCCTTTTAGGAAGTTGCATCTATGTTTAGATTCAGTGAGGTAGAAACACGTTTCTTCTAAAAGCTGCTATTGGACATTCCAGAGTGGATGGGAGAACATGTTGTAAAGAGAAATACCTTGCTCTAAAACCAAAACGGAGCTATCTAGCAGAATGGTTGTCAATGAGTCTATTCAACTTACAGAGTTAAACTGATGTGTGTTTGCAGCAGTTCAGAAACTTTTTCTTTGAAGAATGCAGGAACAGTCATTTCCAGCTCTAGAGACGCATGTAAGTGTTAGCAATAAGAAAGCGTTTAAAACACAGAAGACCCGGTTCTTACAAACTCATCTTCTGTGTGTTGGTTCCTTTTAGGAAGTTGCATCTATGTTTAGATTCAGCGAGGTAGAAACACGTTTCTTCTAAAAGCTGCGATTGGACATTCCAGAGTGGATGGGAGAACATGTTGTACAGAAAAATATGTTGCTCTAAAACCAAAACGGAGCTATCTTGCAGGTTGTCAATGTGTGTATTCAACTTCCAGAGTTAAAATGATTTGTATTTGCAGCAGTTCAGAAACCCTTTCTTTGAAGAATGCAGAAACAGTAATTTCCAGCCCTAGAGACGTATATAAGAGTTAGCATTAAGAATGCGTTTAAAACACAGAAGACACGCTACTTACAAACTGATCTTCTGTGTGTTGGTTCCTTTTAGGAAGTTGCATCTATGTTTAGATTCAGCGAGGTAGAAACACGTTTCTTCTAAAAGCTGCGATTGGACATTCCAGAGTGGATGGGAGAACATGATGTAAAGAGAAATACCTTTCTCTAAAGCCAAAACTGAGCTATCTAGCAGAATAGTTGTCAATGTAAGTATTCAACTTACAGAGTTAAACTGATGTGTGTTTGCAGCAGTTCAAAAGCCCTTTCTTTGGAGAATGCAGAAACAGTCATTTCCAGCCCTAGAGACGCATATAAGAGTTAGCAGTAAGAATGCCTTTAAAACACAGAAGACCCGCTTCTTACAAAATGATCTTCTGTGTGTTGGTTCCTTTTAGGAAGTTGCATCAATGTTTAGATTCAGCGAGGTAGAAACACGTTTCTTCTAAAAGCTGCGATTGGACATTCCAGAGTGGATGGGAGAACATGTTGTAAAGAGAAATACCTTGCTCTAAAACCAAAACCTAGCTATCTAGCAGAATGGTTGTCAATGTGTATATTCAACTTACAGAGTTAAACTGATGTGTGTTTGCAGCAGTTCAGAAACCCTTTCTTTGGAGAATGCAGAAACAGTCATTTCCAGCCCTAGGTACGCATATAAGAGTTAGCAGTAAGAATGCGTTTAAAACACAGAAGACCCGCTTCTTACAAACTGATCTTCTGTGTGTTGGTTCCTTTTAGGAAGTTGCATCTATGTTTAGATTCAGCGAGGTAGAAACACGTTTCTTCTAAAAGTTGTGATTGGACATTCCAGAGTGGATGGGAGAACATGCTGTAAAGAGAAATACCTTGCTCTAAAACCAAAACGGAGCTATCTAGTAGAATTGTTGTCAATGTGTCTATTCAACTTAGAGAGTTAAACTGATGTTTGTTTGCAGCAGTTCAGAAACACTTTCTCTGGACAATGCAGAAACAGTAATTTCCAGCCCTAGAGACGCATATGAGTTAGCAGTAATAATGCGTTTAAAACACAGAAGACCCGCTTCTTACAAAATGATCTTCTCTGTGTTGGTTCCTTTTAGGAAGTTGCATCTATGTTTAGATTCAGCGAGGTAGAAACACGTTTCTTCTAAAAGCTGCGATTGGACATTCCAGAGTGGATGGGAGAACATGCTGTAAAGAGAAATACCTTGCTCTAAAACCAAAACGGAGCTATCTAGCTGAATGGTTGTCAATGTGAGTATTCAACCTACAGAGTTAAACTGATGTGTGTTTGCAGCAGTTCAGAAACCCTTTCTTTGGAGAATGCAG
The DNA here is from genome assembly GCF_048565385.1 of Saimiri boliviensis. Classification (NCBI taxonomy): domain Eukaryota; kingdom Metazoa; phylum Chordata; class Mammalia; order Primates; family Cebidae; genus Saimiri; species Saimiri boliviensis. The sequence goes on along the minus strand of NC_133454.1, from coordinate 28,713,712 downwards.
AAACAGTCATTTCCAGCCCTAGAGACGCATATAAGAGTTAGCAGTAAGAATGCGTTTAAAACACAGAAGACCCACTTCTTACAAACTGATCTTCAGTATGTTGGTTCCTTTTAGGAAGTTGCATCTATGTTTAGATTCAGCGAGGTAGAAACATGTTTCTTCTAAAAGCTGCGATTGGACATTCCAGAGTGGATGGGAGAACATGCTTTAAAGAGAAATACCTTTCTCTAAAACCAAAACGGAGCTATCTAGCAGAATGGTTGTCAATGTGTGTATTCAACTTACAGCGTTAAACTGATGTGTGTTTGCAGCAGTTCAGAAACCCTTTCTTTAGAGAATGCAGAAACAGTCATTTCCAGCAATAGAGACGCATATAAGAGTTAGCAGTAAGAATGCATTTAAAACACAGAAGACCCGCTTCTTACAAACTGATCTCCTGTGTGTTGGTTCCTTTTAGGAAGTTGCATCTATGTTTAGATTCAGGGAGGTAGAAACACGTTTCTTCTAAAAGTTGCGATTGGACATTCCAGAGTGGATGGGAGAACATGCTGCAAAGAGAAATACCTTGCTCTGAAACCAAAACGGAGCTATCTAGCAGAATTGTTGTCAATGTGTCTATTCAACTTAGAGAGTTAAACTGATGTGTGTTTGCAGCAGTTCAGAAACCCTTTCTCTGGACAATGCAGAAACAGTAATTTCCAGCCCTAGAGACGCATATGAGTTAGCAGTAATAATGCGTTTAAAACACAGAAGACCCACTTCATACAAACTGATCTTCTCTGTGTTGGTTCCTTTTAGGAACTTGCATCTATGTTTAGATTCAGCGAGGTAGAAACACGTTTCTTCTAAAAGCTGCGATTGGATATTCCAGAGTGGATGGGAGAACATGCTGTAAAGAGAAATACCTTGCACTAAAACCAAAATGGAGCTATCTAGCTGAATGGTTGTCAATGTGAGTATTCAACCTACAGAGTTAAACTGATGTGTGTTTGCAGCAGTTCAGAAACACTTTCTCTGGAGAATGAAGAAACAGTGGTTTCCTGCCCTAGAGACGCATATAAGAATTAGCAGTAATAATTCGTTTAAAACACACAAAGACCCACTTCTAACATACTGATCTTCTGTGTGTTGGTTCCTTTTAGGAAGTTGCATCTATGTTTAGATTCAGCGAGGTAGAAACACGTTTCTTCTAAAAGCTGCGATTGGACATTCCAGAGTGGATGGGAGAACATGCTGTAAAGAGAAATACCTTGCTCTAAAACCATAACGGAGCTATCTAGCAGGTTGTCAATGTGTGTATTCAAATTCCATAGTTAAACTGATGTGTGTTTGCATCAGTTCAGAAACCCTTTCTTTGAAGAATGCAGAAACAGTCATTTTCAGCCCTAGAGACGCATATAAGAGTTAGTAGTAAGAATGCGTTTAAAAGACAGAAGACCCGCTTCTTACAAAATGATCTTCTGTGTGTTGGTTCCTTTTCGGAAGTTGCATCTATGTTTAGATTCAGCGAGGTAGAATCAAATTTATTCTAAAAGCTGCGATTGGACATTCCAGAGTGGATGGGAGAACATGCTGTACAGAGAAATACGTTGCTCTAAAACCAAAACGGATCTATCTAGCATGTTGTCAATGTGTGTATTCAACTTCCAGAGGTAAACTGATGTGTGTTTGCAGCAGTTCAGAAACCCTTTCTTTGAAGAATGCAGAAACAGTCATTTTCAGCCCTAGAGACGCATAAAAGAGTTAGCAGTAAGAATGCATTTAAAACACAGAAGACCCGCTTCTTACAAACTGATCTTCTGTGTGTTGGTTCCTTTTAGGAAGTTGAATCTATGTTTAGATTCAGCGAGGTAGAAACACGTTTCTTCTAAAAGCTGCGATTGGACATTCCAGAGTGGATGGGAGAACATGCGGTAAAGAGAAATACCTTTCTCTAAAGCCAAAACGGAGCTATCTAGCAGAATGTTTGTCAATGTAAGTATTCAACTTACAGAGTTAAACTGATGTGTGTTTGCAGCAGTTCAAAAGCCCTTTCTTTGGAGAATGCAGAAACAGTCATTTCCAGCCCTAGAGACGCATATAAGAGTTAGCAGTAAGGATGCTTTTAAAACACAGAAGACCCGCTTCTTACAAACTGATCTTCTGTGTGTTGGTTCCTTTTAGGAAGTTGCATCTATGTTTAGATTCAGCGAGGTAGAAACACGTTTCTTCTAAAAGCTGCGATTGTACTTTCCAGAGTGGATGGGAAAACATGCTGTAAAGAGAAATACCTTGCTCTAAAACCAAAACGGAGCTATCTATCAAAATGGTTGTCAATGTGTGTATTCAACTTCCAGAGTTAAACTGATGTGTGTTTGCAGCAGTTCAGAAACACTTTCTTTGGAGAATGCAGAAACAGTCATTTCCAGCCCTAGGGACGCATATAAGAGTTAGCAGTAAGAATGCGTTTAAAACACAGAAGACCCGCTTCTTACAAACTGATCTTCTGTGTGTTGGGTCCTTTTAGGAAGTTGCATCTATGTTTAGATTCAGCGAGGTAGAAACACGTTTCTTCTAAAAGCTGCGATTATACATTCCAGAGTGGATGGGAGAATATGCTGTAAAGAGAAATACCTTGTTCTAAAACCAAAACGGAGCTATCTAGCGGAATGGCTGTCAATGTGTGTATTCAACTTACAGAGTTAAACTGATGTGTGTTTGCAGCAGTTCAGAAACCCTTTCTTTGTAGAATGCAGAAACAGTCATTTCCAGCCCTAGTGACGCATATAAGAGTTAGCAGTAAGAATGCGTTTAAAACACAGAAGACCTGCTTCTTACCTACTGCTCTTCTGTGTGTTGGTTCCTTTTAGGAAGTTGCATCTATGTTTAGATTCAGCGAGGTAGAAACACGTTTCTTCTAAAAGTTGCGATTGGACATTCCAGAGTGGATTGGAGAACATGCAGTAAAGAGAAATACCTTGCTCTAAGACCAAAACGGAGCTATCTAGCAGAATTGTTGTCAATGTGTCTATTCAACTTAGAGAGTTAAACTGAAGTGTGTTTGCAGCAGTTCAGAAACCCTTTCTCTGGACAATGCAGAAACAGTAATTTCCAGCCCTAGAGACGCATATGAGTTAGCAGTAATAATGTGTTTAAAACACAGAAGACCCACTTCTTACAAACTGATCTTCTCTGTGTTGGTTCCTTTTAGGAAGTTGCATCTATGTTTAGATTCAGCGAGTTGGAAACACGTTTCTTCTAAAAGCTGCGATTGGACATTCTAGAGTTTATGGGAGAACATGCTGTAAGGAGAAATACCTTGCTCTAAAACCAAAACGGAGCTATCTAGCGGAATGGTTGTCAATGTGTGTATTCAACTTCCAGACTTAAACCTATGTGTGTTTGCAGCAGTTCAGAAACCCTTTCTTTGGAGAATGCAGAAACAGTCATTTCAAGCCCTAGTGACGCATATAAGAGTTAGCAGTAAGAATGCGTTTAAAACACAGAATACCCGCTTCTTACAAAATGAATTTCTGGGTGTTGGTTCCTTTTAGGAAGTAGCATCTATGTTTAGATTCAGCGAGGTAGAAACACGTTTCCTCTAAAAGCTGAGATTGGACATTCCAGAGTTTATGGGAGAACATGCTGTAAAGAGAAATACCTTGCTCTAAAACCAAAACGGAGCTATCTAGCAGAATTGTGGTCGATGTGTGTATTCAACTTAGAGAATTAAATTGATGTGTGTTTGCAGCAGTTCAGAAACACTTTCTCTGCAGAATGCAGAAAGTCATTTTTAGCAATAGAGACGCATATAAGAGTTAGCAGTAAGAATGCGTTTAAAACACAGAAGACCCGCTTCTTACAAAATGATCTTCTGTGTGTTGGTTCCTTTTAGGAAGTTTCATCTATGTTTAGATTCAGCGAGGTAGAAACACGTTTCTTCTAAAAGCTGCGATTGGACATTCCAGAGTTTATGGGAGAACATGCTGTAAAGAGAAATACCTTGCTCTAAAACCAAAACAGAGATATCTAGCAGAATGGTGGTCAATGTGTGAATTCATCTTACAGAGTTAAACTGATGTGTGTTTGCAGCAGTTCAGAAACCCTTTCTTTGGAGAATGCAGGAACAGTCATTTCCAGCCCTAGAGACGCATATAAGTGTTAGCAGTAAGAATGCGTTTAAAACACAGACGACCCGGTTCTTACAAACTGATCTTCTCTGTGTTGATTCCTTTTAGGAAGTTGCATCTATGTTTCGATTCAGCGAGTTAGAAACACGTTTCTTCTAAAAGCTGCTATTGGACATTCGAGAGTGGATGGGATAACATGCTGTATAGAGAAATACCTTCATCTAAAACCAAAATCTAGCTATCTAGCAGAATGGTGGTCAATGTGTGTATTCAACTTCCAGAGTTAAACTGATCTGTGTTTGCAGCAGTTCAGAAACCCTTTCTTTGGAGAATGCAGAAACAGTCATTTCCAGCCCTAGAGACGCATGTAAGAGTTAGCAGTAAGAATGCGTTTAAAACACAGAAGACCCACTTCTTACAAACTGATCTTCTGTGTGTCGGTTCCTTTAAGGAAGTTCCATCTATGTTTAGATTGAGCGAGGTAGAAACACGTTTCTTCTATAAGCTGCGATTGGACATTCCAGAGTGGATGGGAGAACATGCTGTAAAGAGAAATACCTTTATCTAAAACCAAAACGGAGCTATCTAGCAGAATGGTGGTCAATGTGTGTATTCAACTTCCAGAGGGAAATAGATGTGTGTTTGCAGCTGTTCAGAAACCCTTTCTTTGAAGAATGCAGAAACAGTCATTTCAAGCCGTAGAGACGCATATAATTTAGCAGTAAGAATGCGTTTAAAACACAGAAAACTCGCTTCTTACAAACTGATCTTCTGTGCGTTGGTTCCTTTTAGGAAGTTGCATCTATGTTTAGAATCAGCGAGGCAGAAACACGTTTCTTCTAAAAGCTGTTATTGGACATTCCAGAGTGGATGGGAAAACATGCTGTAAAGAGAAATACCTTGCTCTAAAACCAAAACGGGGCTGTCTAGCAGAATGGTTGTCAATGTGTGTATTCAACTTCCAGACGTAAACTGAGGTGTGTTTGCAGCAGTTCAGAAACCCTTTCTTTGGAGAATGCAGAAACAGTCATTTCCAGTCCTAGAGACGCATATAAGTGTTAGCAGTAATAATGCGTTTAAAACACAGAAGACCCGCTTCTTACAAAATGATCTTCTGTGTGTTGGTTCCTTTTAGGAAGTTGCCTATATGTTTAGATTCATCGAGGTAGAAACACGTTTCTTCTAAAAGCTGCGATTGGACATTCCAGAGTGGTTGGGAGAACATGCTGTAAAGAGAAATACCTTGCTCTAAAACAAAAACAGAGATATCAGGTAGAATGGTTGTCAATGTGTATATTAAACTTACAGAGTTAAACTGATGTGTGTTTGCAGCAGTTCAGAAACCCTTTATTTCGAGAATGTAGAAACAGTCATTTCCAGCCCTAGGGACACATATAAGAGTTAGCAGTAAGAATGCGTTTAAAACACAGAAGACCCGCTTCTTAAAAACTGATCTTCTGTGTGTTGGTTCCTTTTAGGAAGTTGCATCTATGTTTAGATTCAGCGAGGTAGAAACCCGTTTCTTCTAAAAGCTGCGATTGGACATTCCAGAGTGGATGGGAGAACATGCTGTAAAGAGAATTACCTTGCTCTAAAACCAAAACGGAGCTATGTAGCAGAATTGTTGTCAATGTGTGTATTCAACTAGAGAATTATATTGATGTGTGTTTGCAGCAGTTCAGAAACACTTTCTCTGGAGAATGCGGAAAGAGTAATTTCCAGCCCTAGAGACGCATATAAGAGTTAGCAGTAAGAATGCGTTTAAAACACAGAAGACCCACTTCTTACAAACTGATCTTCTGTGTGTTGGTTCCTTTTAGGAAGTTGCATCTATGTTTAGATTCAGCGAGGTAGAAACACGATTCTTCTAAAACCTGCGATTGGACATTCCAGAGTGGATGGGAGAACATGCTGTAAAGAGAAATACCTTGCTCTAAAACCAAAACGGAGCTATCTAGCGGAATGGTTGTCAATGTAATTATTCAACTTACAGAGATAAAGTGATGTGTGTTTGCAGCAGTTCAGAAACCCTTTCTTTGGAGAATGCAGAAACAGTCATTTCCAGCCCTAGAGACGCATATAAGAGTTAGTAAGAATGCATTTAAAACACAGAAGACCCGCTTCTTACAAACTGATCTTCTGTGTGTTGGTTCCTTTTAGGAAGTTGCATCTATGTTTAGATTCAGCGAGGTAGAAACACGTTTCTTCTAAAAGCTGCGATTGGACATTCCCGAGTGGATGGGAGAACATGCTGTAAAGAGAAATAAGTTGCTCTAAAACCAAAACGGAGCTATCTAGCAGGTTGTCAATGTGTGTATTCAACTTCCAGAGTTAAACTGATGTGTGTTTGCAGCAGTTCAGAAACCCTTTCTTTGGAGAATGCAGAAACAGTCATTTCCAGCCCTAGGGTCGCATATAAGAGTTAGCAGTAAGAATGCGTTTATAACACAGAAGACCCGTTTCTTACAAACTGATCTTCTGTGTGATGGTTCCATTTAAAAAGTTGCATCTATGTTTAGATTCAGCGAGGTAGAAACACGTTTCTTCTAAAAGCTGCGATTGGACATTCCAGATTGGATGGGAGAACATGCTGTAAAGAGAAATACATTGCTCTAAAACCAAAACGGAGCTATCTAGCAGAATGGTTGTCAATGTTTCTATTCAACTTACACTGTTAAACTGATGTGTGTTTGCAGCAGTTCAGAAACCCTTTCTTTGGAGAATGCAGAAACAGTCATTTCCAGCCCTAGAGACACATATAAGAGTAAGCCGTAAGAATGCGTTTAAACCGGGCGCGGTGGCTCAAGCCTGTAATCCCAGCACTTTGGGAGGCCGAGGCGGGTGGATCACGAGGTCAAGAGATCGAGAGCATCCTGGTCAACATGGTGAAACCCCGTCTCTACTAAAAATACAAAAAAAATTAGCTGGGCATGGTGGCGCGTGCCTGTAATCCCAGCTACTCAGGAGGCTGAGGAAGGAGAATTGCCTGAACCCAAGAGGCGGAGGTTTCGGTGAGCCGAGATCGCGCCATTGCACTCCAGCCTGGGTAACAAGAGTGAAACTCTGTCTCAAAAAAAAAAAAAAAAAATTGCGTTTAAAATACAGAATACCCGCTTCTTACAAAATGATCTTCTGTGTGTTGGTTCCTTTTATGAAGTTGCATCAATGTTTAGATTCAGCGAGGTAAAAACAAGTTTCTTCTAAAAGCTGCGATTGGACATTCCAGAGTGGATGGGAGAACATGCTGTAAAGAGAAATACCTTGCTCTAAAACCAAAACGGAGCTATCTAGCAGAATGGTTGTCAATGTGAGTATTCAACTTACAGAGTTCAACTGATGTGTGTTTGCAGCAGTTCAGAAACCCTTTCTTTGGAGAATGCAGAAACAGTCATTTCCAGCCCTAGAGACGCATATAAGAGTTAGCAGTCAGGACGCGTTTAAAACTCAGAAGACCCGCTTCTTACAAAATGATCTTCTGTGTGTTGGTTCCTTTTAGGAAGTTGCATCTATGTTTAGATTCAGCGAGGTAGAAACACGTTTCTTCTAAAAGCTACGATTGGACATTCCAGAGTGGATGGGAGAACATGCTGTAAAGAGAATTACCTTGCTCTAAAACCAAAACGGAGCTATCAAGCAGAATTGTTGTCAATGTGTTTATTCAACTTAGATAATTAAATTGATGTGTGATTGCAGCAGTTCAGAAACACTTTCTCTGGAGAATGCAGAAACAGTAATTTCCAGCCCTAGAGACGCATATAAGAGTTAGCAGTAAGAATGCGTTTAAAACATAGAAGACCCACTTCTTACAAACTGAACTTCTGTGTGTTGGTTCCTTTTAGGAAGTTGCATCTATGTTTAGATTCAGCGAGGTAGAAACACATTTCTTCTAAAAGCTGCGATTGGACATTCCAGAGTGGATGGGAGTACATGCTGTAAAGGGAAATACCTTGCTCTAAAACCAAAACGGAGCTTTCTAGCAGAATGGTTGTCAATGTAAGTATTCAACTTACAGAGTTAAACTGATGTGTGTTTGCAGCAGTTCAGAAACCCTTTCTTTGGAGAATGCAGAGACAGTAGTTTCCAGCCCTACAGACGCATATAAGAGTTAGTAGTAAGAAAGCGTTTAAAACACAGAAGACCCTATTCTTACAAAATGATCTTCTGTGTGTTGGTTCCTTTTAGGAAGTTGCATCTATGTTTAGATTCAGCAGGGTAGAAACAAGTTTTTTCTAAAAGCTGCGATTGGACATTCCAGAGTGGACGGGAGAACATGCTGTAAAGAGAAATACCTTTCTCTAAAACCAAAACGGAGCTATCTAGCAGAATGGTTGTCAATGTGGGTATTCAACTTCCAGAGTTAAACTGATGTGTGTTTGCAGCAGTTCAGAAACACTTTCTTTGAAGAATGCAGAAACAGTCATTTCCAGCCCTAGAGACGCATATAAGAGTTAGCAGTAAGAATGCGTTTAAAACACAGAAGAGCCGCTTCTTACAAAATGACCTTCTGTGTGTTGGTTCCTTTTAGGAAGTTGCATCTATGTTTAGATTCAGCGAGGTAGAAACACGTTTCTTCTAAAAGCTGCGATTGGACATTCCAGAGTGGATGGGAGAACATGCTGTAAAGAGAAATACCTTGCTCTAAAACCAAAACGGAGCTATCTAGCAGAATGGTTGTCAATGTGTCTATTCAAGTTACAGAGTTAAACTGATGTGTGTTTGCAGCAGTTCCGAAACCCTTTCTTTGGAGAATGCAGAAACAGTCATTTCCAATCCTAGAGACGCATATAAGAGATAGCAGTAATAATGCGTTTAAAACACAGAAGACCCGCTTCTTACAAAATGATCTTCTGTGTGTTGGTTCCTTTTAGGAAGTTGCCTATATGTTTAGATTCATCGAGGTAGAAACACGTTTCTTCTAAAAGCTGCGATTGGACATTCCAGACTGGATGGGAGAACATGCTGTAAAGAGAAATACCTTGCTCTAAAACAAAAACAGAGCCATCAGGTAGAATGGTTGTCAATGTGTATATTAAACTTAAAGAGTTAAACTGATGTGTGTTTGCAGCAGTTCAGAAACACTTTCTCTGGAGAATGCAGAAAGAGTAATTTCCAGCCCTAGAGACGCATATAAGAGTTAGCAGTAAGAATGCGATTAAAACACAGAAGACCCACTTCTTACAAACTGATCTTCTGTGTGTTGGTTCCTTTTAGGAAGTTGCATCTATGTTTAGATTCAGCGAGGTAGAAACACGTTTCTTCTAAAACCTGCGATTGGACATTCCAGAGTGGATGGGAGAACATGCTGTAAAGAGAAATACCTTGCTCTAAAACCAAAACGGAGCTATCTAGCAGAATGGTTGTCAATGTAAGTATTCAACTTACAGAGATAAACTGATGTGTGTTTACAGCAGTTCAGAAACCCTTTCTTTGGAGAATGAAGAAAGAGTCATTTCCAGCCCTAGATACATATATAAGAGTTAGCAGTAAGAATGCGTTTAAAACACAGAAGACCCGCTTCTTACAAACTGATCTTCTGTGCGTTGGTTCCTTTTAGGAAGTTGCATCTATGTTTAGATTCAGCGAGGTAGAAACACGTATATTCTAAAAGCTGCGATTGGACATTCCAGAGTGGATGGGAGAACATGCTGTACAGAGAAATACCTTGCTCTAAAACCAAAACGGAGCTATCTAGCAGAATGGTTGTCAATGTAAGTATTCAACTTACAGAGTTAAACTGATGTGTGTTTGCAGCAGTTCCGAAACCCTTTCTTTGGAGAATGCAGAAACAGTCATTTCCAGTCCTAGAGACACATATAAGAGTTAGCACTAATAATGCGTTTAAAACACAGAAGACCCGCTTCTTACAACATGATCTTCTGTGTCTTCGTTCCTTTTAGGAAGTTGCCTATATGTTTATATTCATTGAGGTAGAAACACGTTTCTTCTAAAAGCTGCGTTTGGACATTCCAGAGTGAATGGGAGAACATGCTGTAAAGAGAAATACCTTGCTCTAAAACAAAAACAGAGCCATCAGGTAGAATGGTTGTCAATGTGTATATTAAACTTACAGAGTTAAACTGATGTGTGTTTGCCGCAGTTCAGAAACCCTTTATTTCGAGAATGTAGAAACAGTCATTTCCAGCCCTAGGGACAGATATAAGAGTTAGCAGTAAGAATGTGTTTAAAACACAGAAGACCCGCTTCTTACAAACTGATCTTCTGTGTGTTGGTTCCTTTTAGGAAGTTGCATCTATGTTTAGATTCAGCGAGGTAGAAACACGTTTCTTCTAAAAGCTGCGATTGGACATTCCAGAGTGGATGGGAGAACATGCTGTAAAGAGAATTACCTTGCTCTAAAACTAAAACGGAGCTATGTAGCAGAATTGTTGTCAATGTGTGTATTCAACTTAGAGAATTAAATTGATGTGTGTTTGCAGCAGTTCAGAAACACTTTCTCTGGAGAATGCAGAAAGAGTAATTTCCAGCCCTAGAGACGCATATAAGAGTTAGCAGTAAGAATACATTTAAAACACAGAAGACCCGCTTCTTACAAACTGATCTTCTGTGTGTTGGTTCCTTTTAGGAAGTTGCATCTATGTTTAGATTCAGCGAGGTAGAAACACGTTTCTTCTAAAACCTGTGATTGGACATTCCAGAGTGGATGGGAGAACATGCTGTAAAGAGAATTACCTTGCTCTAAAACCAAAACGGAGCTATCTAGCAGAATTGTTGTCAATGTGTTTATTCAACTTAGATAATTAAATTGATGTGTGATTGCAGCAGTTCAGAAACACTTTCTCTGGAGAATGCAGAAACAGTCATTTCCAGCCCTAGAGACGCATATAAGAGTTAGTAAGAATGTGTTTAAAACACAGAAGACCCGCTTCTTACAAACTGATCTTCTGTGTGTTGGTTCCTTATAGGAAGTTTCATCTATGTCTAGATTCAGCGAGGTAGAAACACGTTTCTTCTAAAAGTTGCGATTAGACATTCTGGAATGGATGGGAGAACATGCTGTAAAGAGAAATACCTTGCTCTAAAACCAAAACGGAGCTATCTAGCACAATGGTTGTCAATGTGTATATTCAAATTCCAGAGTTAAACTGATGTGTGTTTGCAGCAGTTCAGAAACCCTTTCTTTGGAGAATGCAGAAACAGTCATTTCCAGCCCTAGAGACGCATATAAGAGTTAGCAGTAAGAATGCGTTTAAAACACAGAAGACCCGCTTCTTACAAACTGATCTTCTGTGCGTTGGTTCCTTTTAGGAAGTTACATCTATGTTTATATTCCGCGAGGTAGAAACACGCTTCTTCTAAAACCTGTGATTGGACATTCCAGAGTGGATGGGAGAACATGCTGTAAAGAGAAATACCTTGCTCTAAAACCAAAACGGAGCTATCTAGCAGAATGGTTGTCAATGTCAGTATTCAACTTACAGAGATAAACTGATGTGTGTTTGCAGCAGTTCAGAAACCCTTTCTTTGGAGAATGCAGAAACAGTCATTTCCAGCCCTAGAGACGCATATAAGAGTTAGTAAGAATGCGTTTAAAACACAGAAGACCCGCTTCTTACAAACTGATCTTCTGTGTGTTGGTTCCTTTTAGGAAGTTGCATCTATGTTTAGATTCAGCGAGGTAGAAACACGTTTCTTCTAAAAGCTGCGATTGGACATTCCCGAGTGGATGGGAGAACATGCTGTAAAGAGAAATAAGTTGCTCTAAAACCAAAACGGAGCTATCTAGCAGGTTGTCAATGTGTGTATTCAACTTCCAGAGTTAAACTGATGTGTGTTTGCAGCAGTTCAGAAACCCTTTCTTTGGAGAATGCAGAAACAGTCATTTCCAGCCCTAGGGTCGCATATAAGAGTTAGCAGTAAGAATGCGTTTATAACACAGAAGACCCGTTTCTTACAAACTGATCTTCTGTGTGATGGTTCCATTTAAAAAGTTGCATCTATGTTTAGATTCAGCGAGGTAGAAACACGTTTCTTCTAAAAGCTGCGATTGGACATTCCAGATTGGATGGGAGAACATGCTGTAAAGAGAAATACATTGCTCTAAAACCAAAACGGAGCTATCTAGCAGAATGGTTGTCAATGTTTCTATTCAACTTACACTGTTAAACTGATGTGTGTTTGCAGCAGTTCAGAAACCCTTTCTTTGGAGAATGCAGAAACAGTCATTTCCAGCCCTAGAGACACATATAAGAGTAAGCCGTAAGAATGCGTTTAAACCGGGCGCGGTGGCTCAAGCCTGTAATCCCAGCACTTTGGGAGGCCGAGGCGGGTGGATCACGAGGTCAAGAGATCGAGAGCATCCTGGTCAACATGGTGAAACCCCGTCTCTACTAAAAATACAAAAAAAATTAGCTGGGCATGGTGGCGCATGCCTGTAATCCCAGCTACTCAGGAGGCTGAGGAAGGAGAATTGCCTGAACCCAGGAGGCGGAGGTTTCGGTGAGCCGAGATCGCGCCATTGCACTCCAGCCTGGGTAACAAGAGTGAAACTCTGTCTCAAAAAAAAAAAAAAAAAATGCGTTTAAAATACAGAATACCCGCTTCTTACAAAATGATCTTCTGTGTGTTGGTTCCTTTTATGAAGTTGCATCAATGTTTAGATTCAGCGAGGTAAAAACAAGTTTCTTCTAAAAGCTGCGATTGGACATTCCAGAGTGGATGGGAGAACATGCTGTAAAGAGAAATACCTTGCTCTAAAACCAAAACGGAGCTATCTAGCAGAATGGTTGTCAATGTGAGTATTCAACTTACAGAGTTCAACTGATGTGTGTTTGCAGCAGTTCAGAAACCCTTTCTTTGGAGAATGCAGAAACAGTCATTTCCAGCCCTAGAGACGCATATAAGAGTTAGCAGTCAGGACGCGTTTAAAACTCAGAAGACCCGCTTCTTACAAAATGATCTTCTGTGTGTTGGTTCCTTTTAGGAAGTTGCATCTATGTTTAGATTCAGCGAGGTAGAAACACGTTTCTTCTAAAAGCTACGATTGGACATTCCAGAGTGGATGGGAGAACATGCTGTAAAGAGAATTACCTTGCTCTAAAACCAAAACGGAGCTATCAAGCAGAATTGTTGTCAATGTGTTTATTCAACTTAGATAATTAAATTGATGTGTGATTGCAGCAGTTCAGAAACACTTTCTCTGGAGAATGCAGAAACAGTAATTTCCAGCCCTAGAGACGCATATAAGAGTTAGCAGTAAGAATGCGTTTAAAACATAGAAGACCCACTTCTTACAAACTGAACTTCTGTGTGTTGGTTCCTTTTAGGAAGTTGCATCTATGTTTAGATTCAGCGAGGTAGAAACACATTTCTTCTAAAAGCTGCGATTGGACATTCCAGAGTGGATGGGAGTACATGCTGTAAAGGGAAATACCTTGCTCTAAAACCAAAACGGAGCTTTCTAGCAGAATGGTTGTCAATGTAAGTATTCAACTTACAGAGTTAAACTGATGTGTGTTTGCAGCAGTTCAGAAACCCTTTCTTTGGAGAATGCAGAGACAGTAGTTTCCAGCCCTACAGACGCATATAAGAGTTAGTAGTAAGAAAGCGTTTAAAACACAGAAGACACTATTCTTACAAAATGATCTTCTGTGTGTTGGTTCCTTTTAGGAAGTTGCATCTATGTTTAGATTCAGCAGGGTAGAAACAAGTTTTTTCTAAAAGCTGCGATTGGACATTCCAGAGTGGACGGGAGAACATGCTGTAAAGAGAAATACCTTTCTCTAAAACCAAAACGGAGCTATCTAGCAGAATGGTTGTCAATGTAAGTATTCAACTTCCAGAGTTAAACTGATGTGTGTTTGCAGCAGTTCAGAAACACTTTCTTTGAAGAATGCAGAAACAGTCATTTCCAGCCCTAGAGACGCATATAAGAGTTAGCAGTAAGAATGCGTTTAAAACACAGAAGAGCCGCTTCTTACAAAATGACCTTCTGTGTGTTGGTTCCTTTTAGGAAGTTGCATCTATGTTTAGATTCAGCGAGGTAGAAACACGTTTCTTCTAAAAGCTGCGATTGGAAATTCCAGAGTGGATGGGAGAACATGCTGTAAAGAGAAATACCTTGCTGTAAAACCAAAACGGAGCTATCTAGCAGAATGGTTGTCAATGTGTCTATTCAAGTTACAGAGTTAAACTGATGTGTGTTTGCAGCAGTTCCGAAACCCTTTCTTTGGAGAATGCAGAAACAGTCATTTCCAATCCTAGAGACGCATATAAGAGATAGCAGTAATAATGCGTTTAAAACACAGAAGACCCGCTTCTTACAAAATGATCTTCTGTGTGTTGGTTCCTTTTAGGAAGTTGCCTATATGTTTAGATTCATCGAGGTAGAAACACGTTTCTTCTAAAAGCTGCGATTGGACATTCCAGACTGGATGGGAGAACATGCTGTAAAGAGAAATACCTTGCTCTAAAACAAAAACAGAGCCATCAGGTAGAATGGTTGTCAATGTGTATATTAAACTTAAAGAGTTAAACTGATGTGTGTTTGCAGCAGTTCAGAAACACTTTCTCTGGAGAATGCAGAAAGAGTAATTTCCAGCCCTAGAGACGCATATAAGAGTTAGCAGTAAGAATGCGATTAAAACACAGAAGACCCACTTCTTACAAACTGATCTTCTGTGTGTTGGTTCCTTTTAGGAAGTTGCATCTATGTTTAGATTCAGCGAGGTAGAAACACGTTTCTTCTAAAACCTGCGATTGGACATTCCAGAGTGGATGGGAGAACATGCTGTAAAGAGAAATACCTTGCTCTAAAACCAAAACGGAGCTATCTAGCAGAATGGTTGTCAATGTAAGTATTCAACTTACAGAGATAAACTGATGTGTGTTTACAGCAGTTCAGAAACCCTTTCTTTGGAGAATGAAGAAAGAGTCATTTCCAGCCCTAGATACATATATAAGAGTTAGCAGTAAGAATGCGTTTAAAACACAGAAGACCCGCTTCTTACAAACTGATCTTCTGTGCGTTGGTTCCTTTTAGGAAGTTGCATCTATGTTTAGATTCAGCGAGGTAGAAACACGTATATTCTAAAAGCTGCGATTGGACATTCCAGAGTGGATGGGAGAACATGCTGTACAGAGAAATACCTTGCTCTAAAACCAAAACGGAGCTATCTAGCAGAATGGTTGTCAATGTAAGTATTCAACTTACAGAGTTAAACTGATGTGTGTTTGCAGCAGTTCCGAAACCCTTTCTTTGGAGAATGCAGAAACAGTCATTTCCAGTCCTAGAGACACATATAAGAGTTAGCAGTAATAATGCGTTTAAAACACAGAAGACCCGCTTCTTACAACATGATCTTCTGTGTCTTCGTTCCTTTTAGGAAGTTGCCTATATGTTTATATTCATTGAGGTAGAAACACGTTTCTTCTAAAAGCTGCGTTTGGACATTCCAGAGTGAATGGGAGAACATGCTGTAAAGAGAAATACCTTGCTCTAAAACAAAAACAGAGCCATCAGGTAGAATGGTTGTCAATGTGTATATTAAACTTACAGAGTTAAACTGATGTGTGTTTGCCGCAGTTCAGAAACCCTTTATTTCGAGAATGTAGAAACAGTCATTTCCAGCCCTAGGGACAGATATAAGAGTTAGCAGTAAGAATGTGTTTAAAACACAGAAGACCCGCTTCTTACAAACTGATCTTCTGTGTGTTGGTTCCTTTTAGGAAGTTGCATCTATGTTTAGATTCAGCGAGGTAGAAACCCGTTTCTTCTAAAAGCTGCGATTGGACATTCCAGAGTGGATGGGAGAACATGCTGTAAAGAGAATTACCTTGCTCTAAAACTAAAACGGAGCTATGTAGCAGAATTGTTGTCAATGTGTGTATTCAACTTAGAGAATTAAATTGATGTGTGTTTGCAGCAGTTCAGAAACACTTTCTCTGGAGAATGCAGAAAGAGTAATTTCCAGCCCTAGAGACGCATATAAGAGTTAGCAGTAAGAATACGTTTAAAACACAGAAGACCCGCTTCTTACAAACTGATCTTCTGTGTGTTGGTTCCTTTTAGGAAGTTGCATCTATGTTTAGATTCAGCGAGGTAGAAACACGTTTCTTCTAAAACCTGTGATTGGACATTCCAGAGTGGATGGGAGAACATGCTGTAAAGAGAATTACCTTGCTCTAAAACCAAAACGGAGCTATCTAGCAGAATTGTTGTCAATGTGTTTATTCAACTTAGATAATTAAATTGATGTGTGATTGCAGCAGTTCAGAAACACTTTCTCTGGAGAATGCAGAAACAGTCATTTCCAGCCCTAGAGACGCATATAAGAGTTAGTAAGAATGTGTTTAAAACACAGAAGACCCGCTTCTTACAAACTGATCTTCTGTGTGTTGGTTCCTTATAGGAAGTTTCATCTATGTCTAGATTCAGCGAGGTAGAAACACGTTTCTTCTAAAAGCTGCGATTAGACATTCTGGAGTGGATGGGAGAACATGCTGTAAAGAGAAATACCTTGCTCTAAAACCAAAACGGAGCTATCTAGCACAATGGTTGTCAATGTGTATATTCAAATTCCAGAGTTAAACTGATGTGTGTTTGCAGCAGTTCAGAAACCCTTTCTTTGGAGAATGCAGAAACAGTCATTTCCAGCCCTAGAGACGCATATAAGAGTTAGCAGTAAGAATGCGTTTAAAACACAGAAGACCCGCTTCTTACAAACTGATCTTCTGTGCGTTGGTTCCTTTTAGGAAGTTACATCTAGGTTTATATTCCGCGAGGTAGAAACACGCTTCTTCTAAAACCTGTGATTGGACATTCCAGAGTGGATGGGAGAACATGCTGTAAAGAGAAATACCTTGCTCTAAAACCAAAACGGAGCTATCTAGCAGAATGGTTGTCAATGTCAGTATTCAACTTACAGAGATAAACTGATGTGTGTTTGCAGCAGTTCAGAAACCCTTTCTTTGGAGAATGCAGAAACAGTCATTTCCAGCCCTAGAGACGCATATAAGAGTTAGTAAGAATGCGTTTAAAACACAGAAGACCCGCTTCTTACAAACTGATCTTCTGTGTGTTGGTTCCTTTTAGGAAGTTGCATCTATGTTTAGATTCAGCGAGGTAGAAACACGTTTCTTCTAAAAGCTGCGATTGGACATTCCCGAGTGGATGGGAGAACATGCTGTAAAGAGAAATAAGTTGCTCTAAAACCAAAACGGAGCTATCTAGCAGGTTGTCAATGTGTGTATTCAACTTCCAGAGTTAAACTGATGTGTGTTTGCAACAGTTCAGAAACCCTTTCTTTGGAGAATGCAGAAACAGTCATTTCCAGCCCTAGGGTCGCATATAAGAGTTAGCAGTAAGAATGCGTTTATAACACAGAAGACCCGTTTCTTACAAACTGATCTTCTGTGTGATGGTTCCATTTAAAAAGTTGCATCTATGTTTAGATTCAGCGAGGTAGAAACACGTTTCTTCTAAAAGCTGCGATTGGACATTCCAGATTGGATGGGAGAACATGCTGTAAAGAGAAATACATTGCTCTAAAACCAAAACGGAGCTATCTAGCAGAATGGTTGTCAATGTTTCTATTCAACTTACACTGTTAAACTGATGTGTGTTTGCAGCAGTTCAGAAACCCTTTCTTTGGAGAATGCAGAAACAGTCATTTCCAGCCCTAGAGACACATATAAGAGTAAGCCGTAAGAATGCGTTTAAACCGGGCGCGGTGGCTCAAGCCTGTAATCCCAGCACTTTGGGAGGCCGAGGCGGGTGGATCACGAGGTCAAGAGATCGAGAGCATCCTGGTCAACATGGTGAAACCCCGTCTCTACTAAAAATACAAAAAAAATTAGCTGGGCATGGTGGCGCGTGCCTGTAATCCCAGCTACTCAGGAGGCTGAGGAAGGAGAATTGCCTGAACCCAGGAGGCGGAGGTTTCGGTGAGCCGAGATCGCGCCATTGCACTCCAGCCTGGGTAACAAGAGTGAAACTCTGTCTCAAAAAAAAAAAAAAAAAAAATGCGTTTAAAATACAGAATACCCGCTTCTTACAAAATGATCTTCTGTGTGTTGGTTCCTTTTATGAAGTTGCATCAATGTTTAGATTCAGCGAGGTAAAAACAAGTTTCTTCTAAAAGCTGCGATTGGACATTCCAGAGTGGATGGGAGAACATGCTGTAAAGAGAAATACCTTGCTCTAAAACCAAAACGGAGCTATCTAGCAGAATGGTTGTCAATGTGAGTATTCAACTTACAGAGTTCAACTGATGTGTGTTTGCAGCAGTTCAGAAACCCTTTCTTTGGAGAATGCAGAAACAGTCATTTCCAGCCCTAGAGACGCATATAAGAGTTAGCAGTCAGGACGCGTTTAAAACTCAGAAGACCCGCTTCTTACAAAATGATCTTCTGTGTGTTGGTTCCTTTTAGGAAGTTGCATCTATGTTTAGATTCAGCGAGGTAGAAACACGTTTCTTCTAAAAGCTACGATTGGACATTCCAGAGTGGATGGGAGAACATGCTGTAAAGAGAATTACCTTGCTCTAAAACCAAAACGGAGCTATCAAGCAGAATTGTTGTCAATGTGTTTATTCAACTTAGATAATTAAATTGATGTGTGATTGCAGCAGTTCAGAAACACTTTCTCTGGAGAATGCAGAAACAGTAATTTCCAGCCCTAGAGACGCATATAAGAGTTAGCAGTAAGAATGCGTTTAAAACATAGAAGACCCACTTCTTACAAACTGAACTTCTGTGTGTTGGTTCCTTTTAGGAAGTTGCATCTATGTTTAGATTCAGCGAGGTAGAAACACATTTCTTCTAAAAGCTGCGATTGGACATTCCAGAGTGGATGGGAGTACATGCTGTAAAGGGAAATACCTTGCTCTAAAACCAAAACGGAGCTTTCTAGCAGAATGGTTGTCAATGTAAGTATTCAACTTACAGAGTTAAACTGATGTGTGTTTGCAGCAGTTCAGAAACCCTTTCTTTGGAGAATGCAGAGACAGTAGTTTCCAGCCCTACAGACGCATATAAGAGTTAGTAGTAAGAAAGCGTTTAAAACACAGAAGACCCTATTCTTACAAAATGATCTTCTGTGTGTTGGTTCCTTTTAGGAAGTTGCATCTATGTTTAGATTCAGCAGGGTAGAAACAAGTTTTTTCTAAAAGCTGCGATTGGACATTCCAGAGTGGACGGGAGAACATGCTGTAAAGAGAAATACCTTTCTCTAAAACCAAAACGGAGCTATCTAGCAGAATGGTTGTCAATGTGGATATTCAACTTCCAGAGTTAAACTGATGTGTGTTTGCAGCAGTTCAGAAACACTTTCTTTGAAGAATGCAGAAACAGTCATTTCCAGCCCTAGAGACGCATATAAGAGTTAGCAGTAAGAATGCGTTTAAAACACAGAAGAGCCGCTTCTTACAAAATGACCTTCTGTGTGTTGGTTCCTTTTAGGAAGTTGCATCTATGTTTAGATTCAGCGAGGTAGAAACACGTTTCTTCTAAAAGCTGCGATTGGACATTCCAGAGTGGATGGGTGAACATGCTGTAAAGAGAAATACCTTGCTGTAAAACCAAAACGGAGCTATCTAGCAGAATGGTTGTCAATGTGTCTATTCAAGTTACAGAGTTAAACTGATGTGTGTTTGCAGCAGTTCCGAAACCCTTTCTTTGGAGAATGCAGAAACAGTCATTTCCAATCCTAGAGACGCATATAAGAGATAGCAGTAATAATGCGTTTAAAACACAGAAGACCCGCTTCTTACAAAATGATCTTCTGTGTGTTGGTTCCTTTTAGGAAGTTGCCTATATGTTTAGATTCATCGAGGTAGAAACACGTTTCTTCTAAAAGCTGCGATTGGACATTCCAGACTGGATGGGAGAACATGCTGTAAAGAGAAATACCTTGCTCTAAAACAAAAACAGAGCCATCAGGTAGAATGGTTGTCAATGTGTATATTAAACTTAAAGAGTTAAACTGATGTGTGTTTGCAGCAGTTCAGAAACACTTTCTCTGGAGAATGCAGAAAGAGTAATTTCCAGCCCTAGAGACGCATATAAGAGTTAGCAGTAAGAATGCGATTAAAACACAGAAGACCCACTTCTTACAAACTGATCTTCTGTGTGTTGGTTCCTTTTAGGAAGTTGCATCTATGTTTAGATTCAGCGAGGTAGAAACACGTTTCTTCTAAAACCTGCGATTGGACATTCCAGAGTGGATGGGAGAACATGCTGTAAAGAGAAATACCTTGCTCTAAAACCAAAACGGAGCTATCTAGCAGAATGGTTTCAATGTAAGTATTCAACTTACAGAGATAAACTGATGTGTGTTTACAGCAGTTCAGAAACCCTTTCTTTGGAGAATGAAGAAAGAGTCATTTCCAGCCCTAGATACATATATAAGAGTTAGCAGTAAGAATGCGTTTAAAACACAGAAGACCCGCTTCTTACAAACTGATCTTCTGTGCGTTGGTTCCTTTTAGGAAGTTGCATCTATGTTTAGATTCAGCGAGGTAGAAACACGTATATTCTAAAAGCTGCGATTGGACATTCCAGAGTGGATGGGAGAACATGCTGTACAGAGAAATACCTTGCTCTAAAACCAAAACGGAGCTATCTAGCAGAATGGTTGTCAATGTAAGTATTCAACTTACAGAGTTAAACTGATGTGTGTTTGCAGCAGTTCCGAAACCCTTTCTTTGGAGAATGCAGAAACAGTCATTTCCAGTCCTAGAGACACATATAAGAGTTAGCAGTAATAATGCGTTTAAAACACAGAAGACCCGCTTCTTACAACATGATCTTCTGTGTCTTCGTTCCTTTTAGGAAGTTGCCTATATGTTTATATTCATTGAGGTAGAAACACGTTTCTTCTAAAAGCTGCGTTTGGACATTCCAGAGTGAATGGGAGAACATGCTGTAAAGAGAAATACCTTGCTCTAAAACAAAAACAGAGCCATCAGGTAGAATGGTTGTCAATGTGTATATTAAACTTACAGAGTTAAACTGATGTGTGTTTGCAGCAGTTCCGAAACCCTTTCTTTGGAGAATGCAGAAACAGTCATTTCCAGCCCTAGAGACGCATAGAAGAGTTAGCAGTAAGAATGCGTTTTAACCGGGTGCGGTGGCTCAAGCCTGTAATCCCAGCACTTTGGGAGGCCGAGGCTGATGGATCACGAGGTCAAGAGATCGAGAGCATCCTGGTCAACATGGTGAAACCCCGTCTCTACTAAAAATACAAAAAAAATTAGCTGGGCATGGTGTCGCGTGCCTGTAATCCCAGCTACTCAGGAGGTTGAGGCAGGAGAATTGCCTGAACCCAGGAGGCGTAGGTTTCGGTGAGCCGAGATCGCGCCATTGCACTCCAGCCTGGGTAACAAGAGTGAAACTCTGTCTCAAAAAAAAAAAAAAATGCGTTTAAAACATAGAAGACCCGCTTCTTACAAAATGATCTTCTGTGTGTTGGTTCCTTTTATAAAGTTGCATCAATGTTTAGATTCAGCGAGGCAGAAACAAGTTTCTTCTAAAAGCTGCGATTGGACATTCCAGAGTGGATGGGAGAACATGCTGTAAAGAGAAATACCTTGCTCTAAAACCAAAACGGAGCTATCTAGCAGAATGGTTGTCAATGTGAGTATTCAACTTACAGAGTTAAACTGATGTGTGTTTGCAGCAGTTCAGAAACCCTTTCTTTGGAGAATGCAGAAACAGTCATATCCAGCCCTAGAGACGCATATAAGAGTTAGTAGTAAGAATGCGTTTAAAACACAGAAGACCCGCTTCTTACAAACTGATCTTCTGTGTGTTGGTTCCTTTTAGGAAATTGCATCTATGTTTAGATTCAGCGAGGTAGAAACACGTTTCTTCTAAAAGCTGCGATTGGACATTCCAGAATGGATGGGAGAACATGCTGTAAAGAGAAATACCTTGCTCTACAACCAAAACGGAGTTATCTAGCAAAATGGTTGTCAATGTGAGTACTCAACTTACAGAGTTAAACTGATGTGTGTTTGCAGCAGTTCAGAAACCCTTTCTTTGGAGAATGCAGAAACAGTCATTTCCAGCCCTAGAGACGCATAGAAGAGTTAGCAGTAAGAATGCGTTTTAACCGGGTGCGGTGGCTCAAGCCTGTAATCCCAGCACTTTGGGAGGCCGAGGCGGATGGATCACGAGGTCAAGAGATCGAGAGCATCCTGGTCAACATGGTGAAACCCCGTCTCTACTAAAAATACAAAAAAAATTAGCTGGGCATGGTGTCGCGTGCCTGTAATCCCAGCTACTCAGGAGGTTGAGGCAGGAGAATTGCCTGAACCCAGGAGGCGTAGGTTTCGGTGAGCCGAGATCGCGCCATTGCACTCCAGCCTGGGTAACAAGAGTGAAACTCTGTCTCAAAAAAAAAAAAAAATGCGTTTAAAACATAGAAGACCCGCTTCTTACAAAATGATCTTCTGTGTGTTGGTTCCTTTTATAAAGTTGCATCAATGTTTAGATTCAGCGAGGCAGAAACAAGTTTCTTCTAAAAGCTGCGATTGGACATTCCAGAGTGGATGGGAGAACATGCTGTAAAGAGAAATACCTTGCTCTAAAACCAAAACGGAGCTATCTAGCAGAATGGTTGTCAATGTGAGTATTCAACTTACAGAGTTAAACTGATGTGTGTTTGCAGCAGTTCAGAAACCCTTTCTTTGGAGAATGCAGAAACAGTCATTTCCAGCCCTAGAGACGCATATAAGAGTTAGCAGTAAGGACGCGTTTAAAACACAGAAGACCCGCTTCTTACAAACTGATCTTCTGTGTGTTGGTTCCTTTTAGGAAGTTGCATCTATGTTTAGATTCAGCGAGGTAGAAACACATTTCTTCTAAAAGCTGCGATTGGACATTCCAGAGTGGATGGGAGTACATGCGGTAAAGGGAAATACCTTGCTCTAAAACCAAAACGGAGCTTTCTAGCAGAATGGTTGTCAATGTGAGTATTCAACTTACAGAGTTAAACTGATGTGTGTTTGCAGCAGTTCAGAAACCCTTTCTTTGGAGAATGCAGAGACAGTCATTACCAGCCCTAGAGACGCATATAAGAGTTAGTAGTAAGAAAGCGTTTAAAACACAGAAGACCCGATTCTTACAAAATGATCTTCTGTGTGTTGGTTCCTTTTAGGAAGTTGCATGTATGTTTAGATTCAGCAGTGTAGAAACAAGTTTCTTCTAAAGGCTGCGATTGGACATTCCAGAGTGGAGGGAGAACATGCTGTAAAGAGAAATACCTTGCTCTAAAACGAAAACGGAGCTATCTGGCGGAATGGTTGTCAATGTGTATATTCAACTTACAGAGTTAAACTGATGTGTGTTTGCAACAGTTCAGAAACTCTTTATTTGGAGAATACAGAAACAGTCATTTCCAGCTCTAGGGACGCATATAAGAGTTAGCAGTAAGAATGCGTTTAAAACACAGAAGACCCGCTTCTTACAAACTGATCTTCTGTGCTTTGGTTCCTTTTAGGAAGTTGCATCTATGTTTAGATTCAGCGAGGTAGAAACACGTTTCTTCTAAAAGCTGCGATTGGAGATTCCAGAGTGGATGGGAGAACATGCTGTAAAGAGAAATACCTTGCTCTAAAACCAAAACGGAGCTATCTAGCAGAATGGTTGTCAATGTGAGTATTCAACTTACAGAGTTAAACTGATGTGTGTTTGCAGCAGTTCAGAAACCCTTTCTTTGGAGAATGCAGAAACAGTCATTTCCAGCCCTAGAGACGCATATAAGAGTTAGCAGTAAGGACGCGTTTAAAACACAGAAGACCCGCTTCTTACAAAATGATCTTCTGTGTGTTGGTTCCTTTTAGGAAGCTGCATCTATGTTTAGATTCAGCGAGGTAGAAACACGTTTCTTCTAAAAGCTGCGATTGAACATTCCTGAGTGGATGGGAGAACATGCTGTACAGAGAAATACCTTGCTCTAAAACCAAAACGGAGCTATCTAGCAGAATGGTTGTCAATGTAAGTATTCAACTTACAGAGTTAAATTGATGTGTGTTTGCAGCAGTTCCGAAACCCTTTCTTTGGAGAATGCAGAAACAGTCATTTCCAGTCCTAGAGACACATATAAGAGTTAGCAGTAATAATGCGTTTAAAACACAGAAGACCCGGTTCTTACAAAATGATCTTCTGTGTCTTGGTTCCTCTTAGGAAGTTGCCTATATGTTTAGATTCATCGAGGTAGAAACACGTTTCTTCTAAAAGCTGCGATTGGACATTCCAGAGTGGATGGGAGAACATGCTGTAAAGGGAAATACCTTGCTCTAAAACAAAAACAGAGCCATCCGGTAGAATGGTTGTCAATGTGTATATTAAACGTACAGAGTTAAACTGATGTGTGTTTGCAGCAGTTCAGAAACCCTTTATTTCGAGAATGTAGAAACAGTCATTTCCAGCCCTAGAGACGCATATAAGAGTTAGTAAGAATGCGTTTAAAAAACAGAAGACCCGCTTCTTACAAACTGATCTTCTGTGTGTTGGTTCCTTTTAGGAAGTTGCATCTATGTTTAGATTCAGCGAGGTAGAAACACGTTTCTTCTAAAAGCTGCGATTGGACATTCCAGAGTGGATGGGAGAACATGCTGTAAAGAGAAATACCTTGCTCTAAAACCAAAATGGAGCTGTCTAACAGAATTGTTGTCAATGTGTTTATTCAACTTATATAATTAAATTGATGTGTGATTGCAGCAGTTCAGAAACACTTTCTCTGGAGAATGCAGAAACAGTAATTTCCAGCCCTAGAGACGCATATAAGAGTTAGCAGTAAGAATGCGTTTAAAACACAGAAGACCCACTTCTTACAAACTGATCTTCTGTGTGTTGGTTCCTTTTAGGAAGTTGCATCTATGTTTAGATTCAGCGAGGTAGAAACACATTTCTTCTAAAAGCTGCGATTGGACATTCCAGAGTGGATGGGTGTACATGCTGTAAAGGGAAATACCTTGCTCTAAAACCAAAACGGAGCTTTCTGGCAGAATGGTTGTCAATGTAAGTATTCAACTTACAGAGTTAAACTGATGTGTGTTTGCAGCAGTTCAGAAACCCATTCTTTGGAGAATGCAGAGACAGTCATTTCCAGCCCTAGAGACGCATATAAGAGTTAGTAGTAAGAAAGCGTTTAAAACACGGAAGACCCGATTCTTATAAAATGATCTTCTGTGTGTTGGTTCCTTTTAGGAAGTTGCATCTATGTTTAGATTCAGCAGGGTGGAAACAAGTTTCTTCTAAAAGCTGCGATTGGACATTCCAGAGTGGATGGGAGAACATGCTGTAAAGAGAAATACCTTGCTCTAAAACCAAAACGGAGCTATCTAGCAGAATGGTTGTCAATGTGGGTATTCAACTTCCAGAGTTAAACAGATGTGTGTTTGCAGCAGTTCAGAAACCCTTTCTTTGAGGAATGCAGAAACAGTCATTTCCAGCCCTAGAGACGAATATAAGAGTTAGCAGTAAAAATGCGTTTAAAACACAGAAGACTCGCTTCTTACAAACTTATCTTCTGTGTGATGGTTCCTTTTAGGAAGTTGCATCTATGTTTAGATTCAGCGAGGTAGAAACACGTTTCTTCTAAAAGCTGCGATTCGACATTCCAGAGTGGATGGGAGAAAATGCGGTAAAGAGAAATACCTTGCTCTAAAACGAAAACGGAGCTATCTGGCGGAATGGTTGTCAATGTGTATATTCAACTTACAGAGTTAAACTGATGTGTGTTTGCAACAGTTCAGAAACTCTTTATTTGGAAAATACAGAAACAGTCATTTCCAGCTCTAGGGACGCATATAAGAGTTAGCAGTAAGAATGCGTTTAAAACACAGAAGACCCGCTTCTTACAAACTGAACTTCTGTGCTTTGGTTCCTTTTAGGAAGTTACATCTATGTTTAGATTCAGCGAGGTAGAAACACGTTTCTTCTAACAGCTGCGATTGGACATTCCAGAGTGGATGGGAGAACATGCTGTAAAGAGAAATACCTTGCTCTAAAACCAAAACGGAGCTATCTAGCAGAATGGTTGTCAATGTGAGTATTCAACTTACAGAGTTAAACTGATTTGTGTTTGCAGCAGTTCAGAAACCCTTTCTTTGGAGAATGCAGAAACAGTCATTTCCAGCCCTAGAGACGCATATAAGAGTTAGCAGTAAGGACGCGTTTAAAACACAGAAGACCCGCTTCTTACAAAATGATCTTCTGTGTGTTGGTTCCTTTTAGGAAGTTGCATCTATGTTTAGATTCAGCGAGGTAGCAACACGTTTCTTCTAAAAGCTGCGATTGGACATTCCAGAGTGGATGGGAGAACATGCTGTAAAGAGAAATACCTTGCTCTAAAACCAAAACGGAGCTGTCTAGCAGAATTGTTGTCAATGTGTTTACTCAACTTAGATAATTAAATTGATGTGTGATTGCAGCAGTTCAGAAATACTTTCTCTGGAGAATGCAGAAACAGTAATTTCCAGCCCTAGAGACGCATATAAGAGTTAGCAGTAAGAATACGTTTAAAACACAGAAGACCCACTTCTTACAAACTGATCTTCTGTGTGTTGGATCCTGTTAGGAAGTTGCATCTATGTTTAGATTCAGCGAGGTAGAAACACATTTCTTCTAAAAGCTGCGATTGGACATTCCAGAGTGGATGGGAGTACATGCTGTAAAGGGAAATACCTCGCTCTAAAACCAAAACGGAGCTTTCTACCAGAAATGTTGTCAATGTAAGTATTCAACTTACAGAGTTAAACTGATGTGTGTTTGCAGCAGTTCAGAAACCCTTTCTTTGGAGAATGCAGAGACAGTCATTTCCAGCCCTAGAGACGCACATAAGAGTTAGCAGTAAGAAAGCGTTTAAAACACAGAAGACCCGATTCTTACAAAATGATCTTCTGTGTGTTGGTTCCTTTTAGGAAGTTGCATCTATGTTTAGATTCAGCAGGGTAGAAACAAGTTTCTTCTAAAAGCTGCGATTGGACATTCCAGAGTGGATGGGAGAACATGCTGTAAAGAGAAATACCTTGCTCTAAAACCAAAACGGAGCTATCTAGCAGAATGGTTGTCAATGTGGGTATTCAACTTCCAGAGTTAAACTTATGTGTGTTTGCAGCAGTTCAGAAACCCTTTCTTTGAAAAATGCAGAAACAGTCATTTCCAGCCCTAGAGACGAATATAAGAGTTAGCAGTAAGAATGCGTTTAAAACACAGAAGACCCGCTTCTTACAAACTGATCTTCTGTGTGTTGGTTCCTTTTAGGAAGTTGCATCTATGTTTAGATTCAGCGAGGTAGAAACATGTTTCTTTTAAAAGCTGCGATTGGACATTCCAGAGTGGATGGGAGAACATGCGGTAAAGGAAATACCTTGCTCTAAAACGAAAACGGAGCTATCTGGCGGAATGGTTGTCAATGTGTATATTCAACTTACAGAGTTAAACTGATGTGTGTTTGCAACAGTTCAGAAACTCTTTATTTGGAGAATACAGAAACAGTCATTTCCAGCTCTAGGGACGCATATAAGAGTTAGCAGTAAGAATGCGTTTAAAACACAGAAGACCCGCTTCTTACAAACTGATCTTCTGTGCTTTGGTTCCTTTTAGGAAGTTGCATCTATGTTTAGATTCAGCCAGGTAGAAACACGTTTCTTCTAAAAGCTGCGATTGGACATTCCAGAGTGGATGGGAGAACATGCTGTAAAGAGAAATACCTTGCTCTAAAACCAAAACGGAGCTATCTAGCAGAATGGTTGTCAATGTGTCTATTCAACTTACAGAGTTAAACTGATGTGTGTTTGCAGCAGTTCTGAAACCCTTTCTTTGGAGAATGCAGAAACAGTCATTTCCAGTCCTAGAGATGCATATTAGAGTTAGCAGTAATAATGCGTTTAAAACACAGAAGACCCGCTTCTTACAAAATGATCTTCTGTGTGTTGGTTCCTTTTAGGAAGTTGCCTATATGTTTAGATTCATCGAGGTAGAAACACGTTTCTTCTAAAAGCTGCGATTGGACATTCCAGAGTGGATGGGAGAACATGCTGTAAGAGAAATACCTTGCTCTAAAACAAAAACAGAGCCATCAGGTAGAATGGTTGTCAATGTGTATATTAAACTTACAGAGTTAAACTGATGTGTGTTTGCAGCAGTACAGAAACCCTTTCTTTGGAAAATGCAGAAACAGTCAATCACTTCCAGCCCTAGAGACGCATATAAGAGTTAGCTTTAAGAATGCCTTTAAAACACAGAAGACCCGCTTCTTACAAACTGATCTTCTGTGCGTTGGTTCCTTTTAGGATGTTGCATCTATGTTTAGATTGAGCGAGGTAGAAACACGCTTCTTCTAAAAGCTGCGATTGGACATTCCAGAGTGGATGGGAGAACATGCTGTAAAGAGAAATACCTTGCTCTAAAACCAAAACGGAGCTATCTAGCAGAATGGTTGTCAATGTGTGTATTCAACTTCTAGACTTAAACTGATGTGTGTTTGCAGCAGTTCAGAAACCCTTTCTTTGGAGAATGCAGAAACAGTCATATCCAGCCCTAGAGACGCATATAAGAGTTAGCAGTAAGAATGCGTTTAAAACACAGAAGACACGCTTCTTACAAACTGATCTTCTGTGCGTTGGTTCCTTTTAGGAAGTTGCATCTATGTTTAGATACAGCGAGGTAGAAACACGCTTCTTCTAAAAGCTGCGATTGGACATTCCAGAGTGGATAGGAGAACATGCTGTAAAGAGAAATACCTTCCTCTAAAACCAAATCGGAGCTATCTAGCAGAATGGTTGTCAATGTGTGTATTCAACTTCTAGACTTAAACTGATGTGTGTTTGCAGCAGTTCAGAAACCCTTTCTTTGGAGAATGCAGAAACAGTCATATCCAGCCCTAGAGACGCATATAAGAGTTAGCAGTAAGAATGCGTTTAAAACACAGAAGACCCGCTTCTTACAAACTGATCTTCTCTGTGTTGGTTCCTTTTAGGAAATTGCATCTATGTTTAGATTCAGCGAGGTAGAAACACGTTTCTTCTAAAAGCTGCGATTGGACATTCCAGAATGGATGGGGGAACATGCTGTAAAGAGAAATACCTTGCTCTACAACCAAAACGGAGTTATCTAGCAGAATGGTTGTCAATGTGAGTATTCAACTTACAGAGTTAAACTGATGTGTGTCTGCAGCAGTTCAGAAACCCTTTCTTTGGAGAATGCAGAAACAGTCATTTAGAGCCCTAGAGACGCATATAAGAATTAGCCGTAAAAATGCATTTAAACCAGGCGCGGTGGCTCAAGTCTGTAATCCCAGCACTTTGGGAGACCGAGGCGGGTCGATCACGAGGTCAAGAGATCGAGAGCATCCTGGTCAACATGGTGAAACCCCGTCTCTACTAAAAATACAAAAAAAATTAGCTGGGCATGGTGGCGCGTGCCTGTAATCCCAGCTACTCAGGAGGCTGAGGCAGGAGAATTGCCTGAACCCAGGAGGCGGAGGTTTTGGTGAGCCGAGATCGCGCCATTGCACTCCAGCCTGGGTAACAAGAGTGAAACTCCGTCTCAAAAAAAAAAAAAAAAAAAAAAAAGAATGCGTTTAAAACACAGAAGACCCGCTTCTTACAAAATGATCTTCTGTGTGTTAGTTCCTTTTAGGAAGTTGCATCAATGTTTAGATTCAGCGAGGCAGAAACAAGTTTCTTCTAAAACCTGCGATTGGACATTCCAGAGTGTATGGGAGAACATGCTGTAAAGAGAAATACCTTGCTCTAAAACCAAAACGGAGGTATATAGCAGAATGGTTGTCAATGTGTATATTCAACTTACGGAGTTAAACTGATGTGTGTTTGCAGCAGTTCAGAAACCCTTTCTTTGGAGAATGCAGAAACAGTCATTTCCAGCCCTAGGGACGCATATAAGAGTTAGCAGTAAGAATGCGTTTAAAACACAGAAGACCCGCTTCTTACAAACTGATATTCTGTTTGTTAGTTCCTTTTAGGAAGTTGCATCTATGTTTAGATTCAGCGAGGTAGAAACAGGTTTCTTCTAAAAGCTGCGATTGGACATTCCAGAGTGGATGGGAGAACATGCTGTAAAGAGAAATACCTTACTCTAAAACCAAAACGGAGCTATCTAGCAGAATTGTTGTCAATGTGTGTATTCAACTTAGAGAGTTAAATTGATGTGTGTTTGCAGCAGTTCAGAAACACTTTCTCTGGAGAATGCAGAAACAGTAATTTCCAGCCCTAGAGACGCATATAAGAGTTAGCAGTAATAATGCGTTTAAAACACAGAAGACCCGCTTTTTACAAAATGATCTTCTGTGTGTTGGTTCCTTTTAGGAAGTTGCATCTATATTTAGATTCAGCGAGGAAGAAACACGTTTCTTCTAAAAGCTACGATGGGACATTCCAGAGTTTATGTGAGAACATGGTGTAAAGAGAAATACCTTTCTCTAAAACCAAAACGGAGCTATCTAGCAGAATGGTTGTCAATGTGTGTATTTAACTTACAGAGTTAAACAGATGTGTGTTTGCAGCATTTCAGAAACCCTTTCTTTGGAGAATGCAGAAACAGTAATTTCCAGCCCTAGAGACGCATATAAGAGTTAGCAGTAAGGACGCGTTTAAAACACAGAAGACCCGCTTCTTACAAAATGATCTTCTGTGTGTTGGTTCCTTTTAGGAAGTTGCATCTATGTTTAGATTCAGCGAGGTAGAAACAAGTTTCTTCTAAAAGCTGCGATTGGACATTCCAGAGTGGATGGGAGAACATGCTGTAAAGAGAAATACCTTGCTCTAAAACCAAAACGGAGCTATCTAGCAGAATGGTTGTCAATGTGTATATTCAAATTCCAGAGATAAACTGATGTGTGTTTGCAGCAGTTCAGAAACCCTTTCTTTGGAGAATGCAGAAACAGTCATTTCCAGCCCTAGAGACGCATATTAGAGTTAGCAGTAAGAATGCGTTTAAAACACAGAAGACCCGCTTCTTACACAATGATCTTCTGTGTGTTGGTTCCTTTTAGGAAGTTGCCTATATGTTTAGATTCATCGAGGTAGAAACACGTTTCTTCTAAAAGCTGCGATTGGACATTCCAGACTGGATGGGAGAACATGCTGTAAAGAGAAATACCTTGCTCTAAAACAAAAACAGAGCCATCAGGTAGAATGGTTGTCAATGTGTATATTAAACTTAAAGAGTTAAACTGATGTGTGTTTGCAGCAGTTCAGTAACACTTTCTCTGGAGAATGCAGAAAGAGTAATTTCCAGCCCTAGAGACGCATATAAGAGTTAGCAGTAAGAATGCGATTAAAACACAGAAGACCCACTTCTTACAAACTGATCTTCTGTGTGTTGGTTCCTTTTAGGAAGTTGCATCTATGTTTAGATTCAGCGAGGTAGAAACACGTTTCTTCTAAAACCTGCGATTGGACATTCCAGAGTGGATGGGAGAACATGCTGTAAAGAGAAATACCTTGCTCTAAAACCAAAACGGAGCTATCTAGCAGAATGGTTGTCAATGTAAGTATTCAACTTACAGAGATAAACTGATGTGTGTTTACAGCAGTTCAGAAACCCTTTCTTTGGAGAATGAAGAAAGAGTCATTTCCAGCCCTAGATACATATATAAGAGTTAGCAGTAAGAATGCGTTTAAAACACAGAAGACCCGCTTCTTACAAACTGATCTTCTGTGCGTTGGTTCCTTTTAGGAAGTTGCATCTATGTTTAGATTCAGCGAGGTAGAAACACGTATCTTCTAAAAGCTGCGATTGGACATTCCAGAGTGGATGGGAGAACATGCTGTACAGAGAAATACCTTGCTCTAAAACCAAAACGGAGCTATCTAGCAGAATGGTTGTCAATGTAAGTATTCAACTTACAGAGTTAAACTGATGTGTTTTTGCAGCAGTTCCGAAACCCTTTCTTTGGAGAATGCAGAAACAGTCATTTCCAGTCCTAGAGACACATATAAGAGTTAGCAGTAATAATGCGTTTAAAACACAGAAGACCCGCTTCTTACAACATGATATTCTGTGTCTTCGTTCCTTTTAGGAAGTTGCCTATATGTTTATATTCATTGAGGTAGAAACACGTTTCTTCTAAAAGCTGCGATTGGACATTCCAGAGTGAATGGGAGAACATGCTGTAAAGAGAAATACCTTGCTCTAAAACAAAAACAGAGCCATCAGGTAGAATGGTTGTCAATGTGTATATTAAACTTACAGAGTTAAACTGATGTGTGTTTGCCGCAGTTCAGAAACCCTTTATTTCGAGAATGTAGAAACAGTCATTTCCAGCCCTAGGGACAGATATAAGAGTTAGCAGTAAGAATGCGTTTAAAACACAGAAGACCCGCTTCTTACAAACTGATCTTCTGTGTGTTGGTTCCTTTTAGGAAGTTGCATCTATGTTTAGATTCAGCGAGGTAGAAACCCGTTTCTTCTAAAAGCTGCGATTGGACATTCCAGAGTGGATGGGAGAACATGCTGTAAAGAGAATTACCTTGCTCTAAAACTAAAACGGAGCTATGTAGCAGAATTGTTTTCAATGTGTGTATTCAACTTAGAGAATTAAATTGATGTGTGTTTGCAGCAGTTCAGAAACACTTTCTCTGGAGAATGCAGAAAGAGTAATTTCCAGCCCTAGAGACGCATATAAGAGTTAGCAGTAAGAATACGTTTAAAACACAGAAGACCCGCTTCTTACAAACTGATCTTCTGTGTGTTGGTTCCTTTTAGGAAGTTGCATCTATGTTTAGATTCAGCGAGGTAGAAACACGTTTCTTCTAAAACCTGTGATTGGACATTCCAGAGTGGATGGGAGAACATGCTGTAAAGAGAATTACCTTGCTCTAAAACCAAAACGGAGCTATCTAGCAGAATTGTTGTCAATGTGTTTATTCAACTTAGATAATTAAATTGATGTGTGATTGCAGCAGTTCAGAAACACTTTCTCTGGAGAATGCAGAAACAGTCATTTCCAGCCCTAGAGACGCATATAAGAGTTAGTAAGAATGTGTTTAAAACACAGAAGACCCGCTTCTTACAAACTGATCTTCTGTGTGTTGGTTCCTTATAGGAAGTTTCATCTATGTTTAGATTCAGCGAGGTAGAAACACGTTTCTTCTAAAAGCTGCGATTAGACATTCTGGAGTGGATGGGAGAACATGCTGTAAAGAGAAATACTTGCTCAAAAACCAAAACGGAGCTATCTAGCACAATGGTTGTCAATGTGTATATTCAAATTCCAGAGTTAAACTGATGTGTGTTTGCAGCAGTTCAGAAACCCTTTCTTTGGAGAATGCAGAAACAGTCATTTCCAGCCCTAGAGACGCATATAAGAGTTAGCAGTAAGAATGCGTTTAAAACACAGAAGACCCGCTTCTTACAAACTGATCTTCTGTGCGTTGGTTCCTTTTAGGAAGTTACATCTATGTTTATATTCCGCGAGGTAGAAACACGCTTCTTCTAAAACCTGTGATTGGACATTCCAGAGTGGATGGGAGAACATGCTGTAAAGAGAAATACCTTGCTCTAAAACCAAAACGGAGCTATCTAGCAGAATGGTTGTCAATGTCAGTATTCAACTTACAGAGATAAACTGATGTGTGTTTGCAGCAGTTCAGAAACCCTTTCTTTGGAGAATGCAGAAACAGTCATTTCCAGCCCTAGAGACGCATATAAGAGTTAGCAGTAAGAATGCGTTTAAAACACAGAAGACCTGCTTCTTACAAACTGATCTTCTGTGTGTTGGTTCCTTTTAGGAAATTGCATCTATGTTTAGATTAAGCGAGGTAGAAACACGTTTCTTCTAAAAGCTGCGATTGGACATTCCAGAATGGATGGGAGAACATGCTGTAAAGAGAAATACCTTGCTCTACAACCAAAACGGAGTTATCTAGCAGAATGGTTGTCAATGTGAGTACTCAACTTACAGAGTTACACTGATGTGTGTTTGCAGCAATTCAGAAACCCTTTCTTTGGAGAATGCAGAAAAAGTCATTTCCAGCCCTAGAGACGCATATAAGAGTTAGCCGTAAGAATGTGTTTAAACCGGGCGCGGTGGCTCAAGCCTGTAATCCCAGCACTTTGGGAGGCCGAGGCCGGTGGATCACGAGGTCAAGAGATCGAGAGCATCCTGGTCAACATGGTGAAACCCCGTCTCTACTAAAAACACAAGAAAAATTAGCTGGGCATGGTGGCGCGTGCCTGTAATCCCAGCTACTCAGGAGGCTGAGGCAGGAGAATTGCCTGAACCCAGGAGGCGTAGGTTTCGGTGAGCCGAGATCGCGCCATTGCACTCCAGCCTGGGTAACAAGAGTGAAACTCTGTCTCAAAAAATAAAAAAAAAAAATGCGTTTAAAACACAGAAGACCCGCTTCTTACAAAACGATCTTCTGTGTGTTGGTTCCTTTTATAAAGTTGCATCAATGTTTAGATTCAGCGAGGTAGAAACAAGTTTCTTCTAAAAGCTGCGATTGGACATTCCAGAGTGGATGGGAGAACATGCTGTAAAGAGAAATACCTTGCTCTAAAACCAAAACGGAGCTATCTAGCAGAATGGTTGTCAATGTGAGTATTCAACTTACAGAGTTAAACTGATGTGTGTTTGTAGCAGTTCAGAAACCCTTTCTTTGGAGAAAGCACAAACAGTCATATCCAGCCCTAGAGACGCATATAAGAGTTAGCAGTAAGAATGCGTTTAAAACACAGAAGACCCGCTTCTTACAAACTGATCTTCTGTGTGTTGGTTCCTTTTAGGAAATTGCATCTATGTTTAGATTCAGCGAGGTAGAAACACGTTTCTTCTAAAAGCTGCGATTGGACATTCCAGAATGGATGGGAGAACATGCTGTAAAGAGAAATACCTTGCTCTACAACCAAAACGGAGTTATCTAGCAAAATGGTTGTCAATGTGAGTACTCAACTTACAGAGTTAAACTGATGTGTGTTTGCAGCAGTTCAGAAACCCTTTCTTTGGAGAATGCAGAAACAGTCATTTCCAGCCCTAGAGACGCATAGAAGAGTTAGCAGTAAGAATGCGTTTTAACAGGGTGCGGTGGCTCAAGCCTGTAATCCCAGCACTTTGGGAGGCCGAGGCGGATGGATCACGAGGTCAAGAGATCGAGAGCATTCTGGTCAACATGGTGAAACCCCGTCTCTACTAAAAATACAAAAAAAATTAGCTGGGCATGGTGGCGCGTGCCTGTAATCCCAGCTACTCAGGAGGTTGAGGCAGGAGAATTGCCTGAACCCAGGAGGCGTAGGTTTCGGTGAGCCGAGATCGCGCCATTGCACTCCAGCCTGGGTAACAAGAGTGAAACTCTGTCTCAAAAAAAAAAAAAAATGCGTTTAAAACATAGAAGACCCGCTTCTTACAAAATGATCTTCTGTGTGTTGGTTCCTTTTATAAAGTTGCATCAATGTTTAGATTCAGCGAGGCAGAAACAAGTTTCTTCTAAAAGCTGCGATTGGACATTCCAGAGTGGATGGGAGAACATGCTGTAAAGAGAAATACCTTGCTCTAAAACCAAAACGGAGCTATCTAGCAGAATGGTTGTCAATGTGAGTATTCAACTTACAGAGTTAAACTGATGTGTGTTTGCAGCAGTTCAGAAACCCTTTCTTTGGAGAATGCAGAAACAGTCATTTCCAGCCCTAGAGACGCATATAAGAGTTAGCAGTAAGGACGCGTTTAAAACACAGAAGACCCGCTTCTTACAAACTGATCTTCTGTGTGTTGGTTCCTTTTAGGAAGTTGCATCTATGTTTAGATTCAGAGAGGTAGAAACACGTTTCTTCTAAAAGCTGCGATTGGACATTCCAGAGTGGATGGGAGAACATGCGGTAAAGAGAAATGCCTTGCTCTAAAACGAAAACGGAGCTATCTGGCGGAATGGTTGTCAATTGTATATTCAACTTACAGAGTTAAACTGATGTGTGTTTGCAACAGTTCAGAAACTCTTTATTTGGAGAATACAGAAACAGTAATTTCCAGCCCTAGAGACGCATATAAGAGTTAGCAGTAAGAATGCGTTGAAAACACAGAAGACCCACTTCTTACAAACGGATCTTCTGTGTGTTGGTTCCTTTTAGGAAGTTGCATCTATGTTTAGATTCAGCGAGGTAGAAACACATTTCTTCTAAAAGCTGCGATTGGACATTCCAGAGTGGATGGGAGTACATGCGGTAAAGGGAAATACCTTGCTCTAAAACCAAAACGGAGCTTCTAGCAGAATGGTTGTCAATGTAAGTATTCAACTTACAGAGTTAAACTGATGTGTGTTTGCAGCAGTTCAGAAACCCTTTCTTTGGAGAATGCAGAGACAGTCATTTCCAGCCCTAGAGACGCATATAAGAGTTAGTAGTAAGAAAGCGTTTAAAACACAGAAGACCCGATTCTTACAAAATGATCTTCTGTGTGTTGGTTCCTTTTAGGAAGTTGCATGTATGTTTAGATTCAGCAGTGTAGAAACAAGTTTCTTCTAAAGGCTGCGATTGGACATTCCAGAGTGGATGGGAGAACATGCTGTAAAGAGAAATACCTTGCTCTAAAACGAAAACGGAGCTATCTGGCGGAATGGTTGTCAATGTGTATATTCAACTTACAGAGTTAAACTGATGTGTGTTTGCAACAGTTCAGAAACTCTTTATTTGGAGAATACAGAAACAGTCATTTCCAGCTCTAGGGACGCATATAAGAGTTAGCAGTAAGAATGCGTTTAAAACACAGAAGACCCGCTTCTTACAAACTGATCTTCTGTGCTTTGGTTCCTTTTAGGAAGTTGCATCTATGTTTAGATTCAGCGAGGTAGAAACACGTTTCTTCTAAAAGCTGCGATTGGAGATTCCAGAGTGGATGGGAGAACATGCTGTAAAGAGAAATACCTTGCTCTAAAACCAAAACGGAGCTATCTAGCAGAATGGTTGTCAATGTGAGTATTCAACTTACAGAGTTAAACTGATGTGTGTTTGCAGCAGTTCAGAAACCCTTTCTTTGGAGAATGCAGAAACAGTCATTTCCAGCCCTAGAGACGCATATAAGAGTTAGCAGTAAGGACGCGTTTAAAACACAGAAGACCCGCTTCTTACAAAATGATCTTCTGTGTGTTGGTTCCTTTTAGGAAGCTGCATCTATGTTTAGATTCAGCGAGGTAGAAACACGTTTCTTCTAAAAGCTGCGATTGGACATTCCAGAGTGGATGGGAGAACATGCTGTACAGAGAAATACCTTGCTCTAAAACCAAAACGGAGCTATCTAGCAGAATGGTTGTCAATGTAAGTATTCAACTTACAGAGTTAAATTGATGTGTGTTTGCAGCAGTTCAGAAACCCTTTCTTTGGAGAATGCAGAAACAGTCATTTCCAGTCCTAGAGACACATATAAGAGTTAGCAGTAATAATGCGTTTAAAACACAGAAGACCCGCTTCTTACAAAATGATCTTCTGTGTCTTGGTTCCTCTTAGGAAGTTGCCTATATGTTTAGATTCATCGAGGTAGAAACACGTTTCTTCTAAAAGCTGCGATTGGACATTCCAGAGTGGATGGGAGAACATGCTGTAAAGGGAAATACCTTGCTCTAAAACAAAAACAGAGCCATCCGGTAGAATGGTTGTCAATGTGTATATTAAACTTACAGAGTTAAACTGATGTGTGTTTGCAGCAGTTCAGAAACCCTTTATTTCGAGAATGTAGAAACCGTCATTTCCAGCCCTAGAGACGCATATAAGAGTTAGTAAGAATGCGTTTAAAAAACAGAAGACCCGCTTCTTACAAACTGATCTTCTGTGTGTTGGTTCCTTTTAGGAAGTTGCATCTATGTTTAGATTCAGCGAGGTAGAAACACGTTTCTTCTAAAACCTGTGATTGGACATTCCAGAGTGGATGGGAGAACATGCTGTAAAGAGAAATACCTTGCTCTAAAACCAAAACGGAGCTATCTAGCAGAATGGTTGTCAATGTAAGTATTCAGCTTACAGAGATAAACTGATGTGTGTTTGCAGCAGTTCAGAAACCCTTTCTTTGGAGAATGCAGAAACAGTCATTTCCAGCCCTAGAGACGCATATAAGAGTTAGTAAGAATGCGTTTAAAACACAGAAGACCCGCTTCTTACAAACTGATCTTCTGTGTGTTGGTTACTTTTAGGAAGTTTCATCTATGTTTAGATTCAGCGAGGTAGAAACACGTTTCTTCTAAAAGCTGCGATTCGACATTCTGGAGTGGATTGGAGAACATGCTGTAAAGAGAAATACCTTGCTCTAAAACCAAAACGGAGCTATCTAGCAGAATGGTTGTCAATGTGTATATTCAACTTCCAGAGTTAAACTGATGTGTGTTTGCAGCAGTTCAGAAACCCTTTCTTTGGAGAATGCAGAAACAGTCATTTCCAGCCCTAGAGACGCATATAAGAGTTAGCAGTAAGAATGCGTTTAAAACACAGAAGACCCGCTTCTTACAAACTGATCTTCTGTGCGTTGGTTCCTTTTAGGAAGTTACATCTATGTTTATATTCCGCGAGGTAGAAACACGCTTCTTCTAAAACCTGTGATTGGACATTCCAGAGTGGATGGGAGAACATGCTGTAAAGAGAAATACCTTGCTCTAAAACCAAAACGGAGCTATCTAGCAGAATGGTTGTCAATGTCAGTATTCAACTTACAGAGATAAACTGATGTGTGTTTGCAGCAGTTCAGAAACCCTTTCTTTGGAGAATGCAGAAACAGTCATTTCCAGCCCTAGAGACGCATATAAGAGTTAGCAGTAAGAATGCGTTTAAAACACAGAAGACCTGCTTCTTACAAACTGATCTTCTGTGTGTTGGTTCCTTTTAGGAAATTGCATCTATGTTTAGATTAAGCGAGGTAGAAACACGTTTCTTCTAAAAGCTGCGATTGGACATTCCAGAATGGATGGGAGAACATGCTGTAAAGAGAAATACCTTGCTCTACAACCAAAACGGAGTTATCTAGCAGAATGGTTGTCAATGTGAGTACTCAACTTACAGAGTTACACTGATGTGTGTTTGCAGCAATTCAGAAACCCTTTCTTTGGAGAATGCAGAAAAAGTCATTTCCAGCCCTAGAGACGCATATAAGAGTTAGCCGTAAGAATGTGTTTAAACCGGGCGCGGTGGCTCAAGCCTGTAATCCCAGCACTTTGGGAGGCCGAGGCCGGTGGATCACGAGGTCAAGAGATCGAGAGCATCCTGGTCAACATGGTGAAACCCCGTCTCTACTAAAAATACAAAAAAAATTAGCTGGGCATGGTGGCGCGTGCCTGTAATCCCAGCTACTCAGGAGGCTGAGGCAGGAGAATTGCCTGAACCCAGGAGGCGTAGGTTTCGGTGAGCCGAGATCGCGCCATTGCACTCCAGCCTGGGTAACAAGAGTGAAACTCTGTCTCAAAAAATAAAAAAAAAAAAATGCGTTTAAAACACAGAAGACCCGCTTCTTACAAAACGATCTTCTGTGTGTTGGTTCCTTTTATAAAGTTGCATCAATGTTTAGATTCAGCGAGGTAGAAACAAGTTTCTTCTAAAAGCTGCGATTGGACATTCCAGAGTGGATGGGAGAACATGCTGTAAAGAGAAATACCTTGCTCTAAAACCAAAACGGAGCTATCTAGCAGAATGGTTGTCAATGTGAGTATTCAACTTACAGACTTAAACTGATGTGTGTTTGTAGCAGTTCAGAAACCCTTTCTTTGGAGAAAGCACAAACAGTCATATCCAGCCCTAGAGACGCATATAAGAGTTAGCAGTAAGAATGCGTTTAAAACACAGAAGACCCGCTTCTTACAAACTGATCTTCTGTGTGTTGGTTCCTTTTAGGAAATTGCATCTATGTTTAGATTCAGCGAGGTAGAAACACGTTTCTTCTAAAAGCTGCGATTGGACATTCTAGAGTGGATGGGAGAACATGCTGTAAAGAGAAATACCTTGCTCTAAAACCAAAACGGAGCTATCTAGCAGAACGCTTGTTAATGAGTCTATTCAACTTACAGAGTTAAAGTGATGTGTGTTTGCAACAGTTCAGAAAACCTTTCTTTGGAGAATGCAGAAACAGTCATTTCCAGCCCTAGAGACGCATATTAGAGTTAGCAGTAAGAATGCCTTTAAAACACAGAAGACCCGCTTCTTACAAATTGATCTTCTGTGCGTTGGTTCCTTTTAGGAAGTTGCATCTATGTTTATATTCAGCAAGGTAGAAACACGCTTCTTCTAAAAGATGCGATTGGACATTCCAGAGTGGATGGGAGAACATGCTGTAAAGAGAAATACCTTGCTCTAAAACCAAAACGGAGCTATCTAGCAGAATGGTTGTCAATGTGTGTATTCAACTTCCAGACTTAAACTGATGTGTGTTTGTAGCAGTTCAGAAACCCTTTCTTTGGAGAAAGCACAAACAGTCATATCCAGCCCTAGAGACGCATATAAGAGTTAGCAGTAAGAATGCGTTTAAAACACAGAAGACCCGCTTCTTACAAACTGATCTTCTGTGTGTTGGTTCCTTTTAGGAAATTGCATCTATGTTTAGATTCAGCGAGGTAGAAACACGTTTCTTCTAAAAGCTGCGATTGGACGTTCCAGAATGGATGGGAGAACAAGCTGTAAAGAGAAATACCTTGCTCTACAACCAAAACGGAGTTATCTAGGAAAATGGTTGTCAATGTGAGTACTCAACTTACAGAGTTAAACTGATGTGTGTTTGCAGCAGTTCAGAAACCCTTTCTTTGGAGAATGCAGAAACAGTCATTTCCAGCCCTAGAGACGCATAGAAGAGTTAGCAGTAAGAATGCGTTTTAACCGGGTGCGGTGGCTCAAGCCTGTAATCCCAGCACTTTGGGAGGCCGAGGCGGATGGATCACGAGGTCAAGAGATCGAGAGCATTCTGGTCAACATGGTGAAACCCCGTCTCTACTAAAAATACAAAAAAAATTAGCTGGGCATGGTGGCGCGTGCCTGTAATCCCAGCTACTCAGGAGGTTGAGGCAGGAGAATTGCCTGAACCCAGGAGGCGTAGGTTTCGGTGAGCCGAGATCGCGCCATTGCACTCCAGCCTGGGTAACAAGAGTGAAACTCTGTCTCAAAAAAAAAAAAAAAAATGCGTTTAAAACATAGAAGACCCGCTTCTTACAAAATGATCTTCTGTGTGTTGGTTCCTTTTATAAAGTTGCATCAATGTTTAGATTCAGCGAGGCAGAAACAAGTTTCTTCTAAAAGCTGCGATTGGACATTCCAGAGTGGATGGGAGAACATGCTGTAAAGAGAAATACCTTGCTCTAAAACCAAAACGGAGCTATCTAGCAGAATGGTTGTCAATGTGAGTATTCAACTTACAGAGTTAAACTGATGTGTGTTTGCAGCAGTTCAGAAACCCTTTCTTTGGAGAATGCAGAAACAGTCATTTCCAGCCCTAGAGACGCATATAAGAGTTAGCAGTAAAGACGCGTTTAAAACACAGAAGACCCGCTTCTTACAAAATGATCTTCTGTGTGTTGGTTCCTTTTAGGAAGTTGCATCTATGTTTAGATTCAGCGAGGTAGAAACACGTTTCTTCTAAAAGCTGCGATTGGACATTCCAGAGTGGATGGGAGAACATGCTGTAAAGAGAATTACCTTGCTCTAAAACCAAAACGGAGCTATCTAGCAGAATTGTTGTCAATGTGTTTATTCAACTTAGATAATTAAATTGATGTGTGATTGCAGCAGTTCAGAAACACTTTCTCTGGAGAATGCAGAAACAGTAATTTCCAGCCCTAGAGACGCATATAAGAGTTAGCAGTAAGAATGCGTTTAAAACACAGAAGACCCACTTCTTACAAACTGATCTTCTGTGTGTTGGTTCCTTTTAGGAAGTTGCATCTATGTTTAGATTCAGCGAGGTAGAAACACATTTCTTCTAAAAGCTGCGATTGGACATTCCAGAGTGGATGGGAGTACATGCGGTAAAGGGAAATACCTTGCTCTAAAACCAAAACGGAGTTTTCTAGCAGAATGGTTGTCAATGTAAGTATTCAACTTACAGAGTTAAACTGATGTGTGTTTGCAGCAGTTCAGAAACCCTTTCTTTGGAGAATGCAGAGACAGTCATTTCCAGCCCTAGAGACGCATATAAG
Organism: Saimiri boliviensis; assembly: GCF_048565385.1. Classification (NCBI taxonomy): domain Eukaryota; kingdom Metazoa; phylum Chordata; class Mammalia; order Primates; family Cebidae; genus Saimiri; species Saimiri boliviensis. Next base: position 28,671,528 of record NC_133454.1, on the reverse strand, counting down.
AGTTAGTAGTAAGAAAGCGTTTAAAACACAGAAGACCCGATTCTTACAAAATGATCTTCTGTGTGTTGGTTCCTTTTAGGAAGTTGCATGTATGTTTAGATTCAGCAGTGTAGAAACAAGTTTCTTCTAAAGGCTGCGATTGGACATTCCAGAGTGGATGGGAGAACATGCTGTAAAGAGAAATACCTTGCTCTAAAACCAAAACGGAGCTATCTAGCAGAATGGTTGTCAATGTGGGTATTCAACTTCCAGAGTTAAACTGATGTGTGTTTGCAGCAGTTCAGAAACCCTTTCTTTGAAGAATACAGAAACAGTCATTTCCAGCCCTAGAGACGAATATAAGAGTTAGCAGTAAGAATGCGTTTAAAACACAGAAGACCCTCTTCTTACAAACTGATCTTCTGTGTGTTGGTTCCTTTTAGGAAGTTGCATCTATGTTTAGATTCAGAGAGGTAGAAACACGTTTCTTCTAAAAGCTGCGATTGGACATTCCAGAGTGGATGGGTGTACATGCTGTAAAGGGAAATACCTTGCTCTAAAACCAAAACGGAGCTTTCTGGCAGAATGGTTGTCAATGTAAGTATTCAACTTACAGAGTTAAACTGATGTGTGTTTGCAGCAGTTCAGAAACCCATTCTTTGGAGAATGCAGAGACAGTCATTTCCAGCCCTAGAGACGCATATAAGAGTTAGTAGTAAGAAAGCGTTTAAAACACGGAAGACCCGATTCTTATAAAATGATCTTCTGTGTGTTGGTTCCTTTTAGGAAGTTGCATCTATGTTTAGATTCAGCAGGGTGGAAACAAGTTTCTTCTAAAAGCTGCGATTGGACATTCCAGAGTGGATGGGAGAACATGCTGTAAAGAGAAATACCTTGCTCTAAAACCAAAACGGAGCTATCTAGCAGAATGGTTGTCAATGTGGGTATTCAACTTCCAGAGTTAAACAGATGTGTGTTTGCAGCAGTTCAGAAACCCTTTCTTTGAGGAATGCAGAAACAGTCATTTCCAGCCCTAGAGACGAATATAAGAGTTAGCAGTAAAAATGCGTTTAAAACACAGAAGACTCGCTTCTTACAAACTTATCTTCTGTGTGATGGTTCCTTTTAGGAAGTTGCATCTATGTTTAGATTCAGCGAGGTAGAAACACGTTTCTTCTAAAAGCTGCGATTCGACATTCCAGAGTGGATGGGAGAAAATGCGGTAAAGAGAAATACCTTGCTCTAAAACGAAAACGGAGCTATCTGGCGGAATGGTTGTCAATGTGTATATTCAACTTACAGAGTTAAACTGATGTGTGTTTGCAACAGTTCAGAAACTCTTTATTTGGAAAATACAGAAACAGTCATTTCCAGCTCTAGGGACGCATATAAGAGTTAGCAGTAAGAATGCGTTTAAAACACAGAAGACCCGCTTCTTACAAACTGAACTTCTGTGCTTTGGTTCCTTTTAGGAAGTTACATCTATGTTTAGATTCAGCGAGGTAGAAACACGTTTCTTCTAACAGCTGCGATTGGACATTCCAGAGTGGATGGGAGAACATGCTGTAAAGAGAAATACCTTGCTCTAAAACCAAAACGGAGCTATCTAGCAGAATGGTTGTCAATGTGAGTATTCAACTTACAGAGTTAAACTGATGTGTGTTTGCAGCAGTTCAGAAACCCTTTCTTTGGAGAATGCAGAAACAGTCATTTCCAGCCCTAGAGACGCATATAAGAGTTAGCAGTAAGGACGCGTTTAAAACACAGAAGACCCGCTTCTTACAAAATGATCTTCTGTGTGTTGGTTCCTTTTAGGAAGTTGCATCTATGTTTAGATTCAGCGAGGTAGAAACACGTTTCTTCTAAAAGCTGCGATTGGACATTCCAGAGTGGATGGGAGAACATGCTGTAAAGAGAAATACCTTGCTCTAAAACCAAAACGGAGCTGTCTAGCAGAATTGTTGTCAATGTGTTTACTCAACTTAGATAATTAAATTGATGTGTGATTGCAGCAGTTCAGAAATACTTTCTCTGGAGAATGCAGAAACAGTAATTTCCAGCCCTAGAGACGCATATAAGAGTTAGCAGTAAGAATACGTTTAAAACACAGAAGACCCACTTCTTACAAACTGATCTTCTGTGTGTTGGTTCCTTTTAGGAAGTTGCATCTATGTTTAGATTCAGCGAGGTAGAAACACATTTCTTCTAAAAGCTGCGATTGGACATTCCAGAGTGGATGGGAGTACATGCTGTAAAGGGAAATACCTCGCTCTAAAACCAAAACGGAGCTTTCTACCAGAAATGTTGTCAATGTAAGTATTCAACTTACAGAGTTAAACTGATGTGTGTTTGCAGCAGTTCAGAAACCCTTTCTTTGGAGAATGCAGAGACAGTCATTTCCAGCCCTAGAGACGCACATAAGAGTTAGCAGTAAGAAAGCGTTTAAAACACAGAAGACCCGATTCTTACAAAATGATCTTCTGTGTGTTGGTTCCTTTTAGGAAGTTGCATCTATGTTTAGATTCAGCAGGGTAGAAACAAGTTTCTTCTAAAAGCTGCGATTGGACATTCCAGAGTGGATGGGAGAACATGCTGTAAAGAGAAATACCTTGTTCTAAAACCAAAACGGAGCTATCTAGCAGAATGGTTGTCAATGTGGGTATTCAACTTCCAGAGTTAAACTTATGTGTGTTTGCAGCAGTTCAGAAACCCTTTCTTTGAAAAATGCAGAAACAGTCATTTCCAACCCTAGAGACGAATATAAGAGTTAGCAGTAAGAATGCGTTTAAAACACAGAAGACCCGCTTCTTACAAACTGATCTTCTGTGTGTTGGTTCCTTTTAGGAAGTTGCATCTATGTTTAGATTCAGCGAGGTAGAAACACGTTTCTTTTAAAAGCTGCGATTGGACATTCCAGAGTGGATGGGAGAACATGCGGTAAAGGAAATACCTTGCTCTAAAACGAAAACGGAGCTATCTGGCGGAATGGTTGTCAATGTGTATATTCAACTTACAGAGTTAAACTGATGTGTGTTTGCAACAGTTCAGAAACTCTTTATTTGGAGAATACAGAAACAGTCATTTCCAGCTCTAGGGACGCATATAAGAGTTAGCAGTAAGAATGCGTTTAAAACACAGAAGACCCGCTTCTTACAAACTGATCTTCTGTGCTTTGGTTCCTTTTAGGAAGTTGCATCTATGTTTAGATTCAGCCAGGTAGAAACACGTTTCTTCTAAAAGCTGCGATTGGACATTCCAGAGTGGATGGGAGAACATGCTGTAAAGAGAAATACCTTGCTCTAAAACCAAAACGGAGCTATCTAGCAGAATGGTTGTCAATGTGTCTATTCAACTTACAGAGTTAAACTGATGTGTGTTTGCAGCAGTTCTGAAACCCTTTCTTTGGAGAATGCAGAAACAGTCATTTCCAGTCCTAGAGATGCATATTAGAGTTAGCAGTAATAATGCGTTTAAAACACAGAAGACCCGCTTCTTACAAAATGATCTTCTGTGTGTTGGTTCCTTTTAGGAAGTTGCCTATATGTTTAGATTCATCGAGGTAGAAACACGTTTCTTCTAAAAGCTGCGATTGGACATTCCAGAGTGGATGGGAGAACATGCTGTAAGAGAAATACCTTGCTCTAAAACAAAAACAGAGCCATCAGGTAGAATGGTTGTCAATGTGTATATTAAACTTACAGAGTTAAACTGATGTGTGTTTGCAGCAGTACAGAAACCCTTTCTTTGGAAAATGCAGAAACAGTCAATCACTTCCAGCCATAGAGACGCATATAAGAGTTAGCAGTAAGAATGCCTTTAAAACACAGAAGACCCGCTTCTTACAAACTGATCTTCTGTGCGTTGGTTCCTTTTAGGATGTTGCATCTATGTTTAGATTCAGCGAGGTAGAAACACGCTTCTTCTAAAAGCTGCGATTGGACATTCCAGAGTGGATGGGAGAACATGCTGTAAAGAGAAATACCTTGCTCTAAAACCAAAACGGAGCTATCTAGCAGAATGGTTGTCAATGTGTGTATTCAACTTCCAGACTTAAACTGATGTGTGTTTGCAGCAGTTCAGAAACCCTTTCTTTGGAGAATGCAGAAACAGTCATATCCAGCCCTAGAGACGCATATAAGAGTTAGCAGTAAGAATGCGTTTAAAACACAGAAGACACGCTTCTTACAAACTGATCTTCTGTGCGTTGGTTCCTTTTAGGAAGTTGCATCTATGTTTAGATACAGCGAGGTAGAAACACGCTTCTTCTAAAAGCTGCGATTGGACATTCCAGAGTGGATAGGAGAACATGCTGTAAAGAGAAATACCTTCCTCTAAAACCAAATCGGAGCTATCTAGCAGAATGGTTGTCAATGTGTGTATTCAACTTCTAGACTTAAACTGATGTGTGTTTGCAGCAGTTCAGAAACCCTTTCTTTGGAGAATGCAGAAACAGTCATATCCAGCCCTAGAGACGCATATAAGAGTTAGCAGTAAGAATGCGTTTAAAACACAGAAGACCCGCTTCTTACAAACTGATCTTCTCTGTGTTGGTTCCTTTTAGGAAATTGCATCTATGTTTAGATTCAGCGAGGTAGAAACACGTTTCTTCTAAAAGCTGCGATTGGACATTCCAGAATGGATGGGGGAACATGCTGTAAAGAGAAATACCTTGCTCTACAACCAAAACGGAGTTATCTAGCAGAATGGTTGTCAATGTGAGTATTCAACTTACAGAGTTAAACTGATGTGTGTCTGCAGCAGTTCAGAAACCCTTTCTTTGGAGAATGCAGAAACAGTCATTTAGAGCCCTAGAGACGCATATAAGAATTAGCCGTAAAAATGCATTTAAACCAGGCGCGGTGGCTCAAGTCTGTAATCCCAGCACTTTGGGAGACCGAGGCGGGTCGATCACGAGGTCAAGAGATCGAGAGCATCCTGGTCAACATGGTGAAACCCCGTCTCTACTAAAAATACAAAAAAAATTAGCTGGGCATGGTGGCGCGTGCCTGTAATCCCAGCTTCTCAGGAGGCTGAGGCAGGAGAATTGCCTGAACCCAGGAGGCGGAGGTTTTGGTGAGCCGAGATCGCGCCATTGCACTCCAGCCTGGGTAACAAGAGTGAAACTCCGTCTCAAAAAAAAAAAAAAAAAAAAAAAAGAATGCGTTTAAAACACAGAAGACCCGCTTCTTACAAAATGATCTTCTGTGTGTTAGTTCCTTTTAGGAAGTTGCATCAATGTTTAGATTCAGCGAGGCAGAAGCAAGTTTCTTCTAAAACCTGCGATTGGACATTCCAGAGTGTATGGGAGAACATGCTGTAAAGAGAAATACCTTGCTCTAAAACCAAAACGGAGGTATATAGCAGAATGGTTGTCAATGTGTATATTCAACTTACGGAGTTAAACTGATGTGTGTTTGCAGCAGTTCAGAAACCCTTTCTTTGGAGAATGCAGAAACAGTCATTTCCAGCCCTAGGGACGCATATAAGAGTTAGCAGTAAGAAAGCGTTTAAAACACAGAAGACCCGCTTCTTACAAACTGATATTCTGTGTGTTAGTTCCTTTTAGGAAGTTGCATCTATGTTTAGTTTCAGCGAGGTAGAAACAGGTTTCTTCTAAAAGCTGCGATTGGACATTCCAGAGTGGATGGGAGAACATGCTGTAAAGAGAAATACCTTACTCTAAAACCAAAACGGAGCTATCTAGCAGAATTGTTGTCAATGTGTGTATTCAACTTAGAGAGTTAAATTGATGTGTGTTTGCAGCAGTTCAGAAACACTTTCTCTGGAGAATGCAGAAACAGTAATTTCCAGCCCTAGAGACGCATATAAGAGGTAGCAGTAATAATGCGTTTAAAACACAGAAGACCCGCTTTTTACAAAATGATCTTCTGTGTGTTGGTTCCTTTTAGGAAGTTGCATCTATATTTAGATTCAGCGAGGAAGAAACACGTTTCTTCTAAAAGCTACGATGGGACATTCCAGAGTTTATGTGAGAACATGGTGTAAAGAGAAATACCTTGCTCTAAAACCAAAAGGGAGCTATCTAGCAGAATGGTTGTCAATGTGTGTATTTAACTTACAGAGTTAAACAGATGTGTGTTTGCAGCATTTCAGAAACCCTTTCTTTGGAGAATGCAGAAACAGTAATTTCCAGCCCTAGAGACGCATATAAGAGTTAGCAGTAAGGACGCGTTTAAAACACAGAAGACCCGCTTCTTACAAAATGATCTTCTGTGTGTTGGTTCCTTTTAGGAAGTTGCATCTATGTTTAGATTCAGCGAGGTAGAAACAAGTTTCTTCTAAAAGCTGCGATTGGACATTCCAGAGTGGATGGGAGAACATGCTGTACAGAGAAATACCTTGCTCTAAAACCAAAACGGAGCTATCTAGCAGAATGGTTGTCAATGTGTATATTCAAATTCCAGAGATAAACTGATGTGTGTTTGCAGCAGTTCAGAAACCCTTTCTTTGGAGAATGCAGAAACAGTCATTTCCAGCCCTAGAGACGCATACTAGAGTTAGCAGTAAGAATGCGTTTAAAACACAGAAGACCCGCTTCTTACACAATGATCTTCTGTGTCTTGGTTCCTTTTAGGAAGTTGCCTATATGTTTAGATTCATCGAGGTAGAAACACGTTTCTTCTAAAAGCTGCGATTGGACATTCCAGAGTGGATGGGAGAAAATGCTGTAAAGAGAAATACCTTGCTCTAAAACAAAAACAGAACCATCCGGTAGAATGGTTGTCAATGTGTATATTAAACTTACAGAGTTAAACTGATGTGTGTTTGCAGCAGTTCAGAAACCCTTTATTTCGAGAATGTAGAAACAGTCATTTCCAGCCCTAGGGACACATATAAGAGTTAGCAGTAAGAAAGCGTTTAAAACACAGAAGACCCGCTTCTTACAAACTGATCTTCTGTGTGTTGGTTCCTTTTAGGAAGTTGCATCTATGTTTAGATTCAGCTAGGTAGAAACCCGTTTCTTCTAAAAGCTGCGATTGGACATTCCAGAGTGGATGGGAGAACATGCTGTAAAGAGAATTACCTTGCTCTAAAACTAAAACGGAGCTATGTAGCAGAATTGTTGTCAATGTGTGTATTCAACTTAGAGAATTAAATTGATGTGTGTTTGCAGCAGTTCAGAAACACTTTCTCTGGAGAATGCAGAAAGAGTAATTTCCAGCCCTAGAGACGCATATAAGAGTTAGCAGTAAGAATGCGTTTAAAACACAGAAGACCCACTTCTTACAAACTGATCTTCTGTGTGTTGGTTCCTTTTAGGAAGTTGCATCTATGTTTAGATTCAGCGAGGTAGAAACACGTTTCTTCTAAAACCTGTGATTGGACATTCCAGAGTGGATGGGAGAACATGCTGTAAAGAGAAATACCTTGCTCTAAAACCAAAACGGAGCTATCTAGCAGAATGGTTCTCAATGTGTATATTCAAATTCCAGAGATAAACTGATGTGTGTTTGCAGCAGTTCAGAAACCCTTTCTTTGGAGAATGCAGAAACAGTCATTTCCAGCCCTAGGGACGCATATAAGAGTTAGCAGTAAGAATGCGTTTATAACACAGAAGACCCGTTTCTTACAAACTGATCTTCTGTGTGTTGGTTCCATTTAGGAAGTTGCATCTATGTTTAGATTCAGCGAGGTAGAAACACGTTTCTTCTAAAAGCTGCGATTGGACATTCTAGAGTGGATGGGAGAACATGCTGTAAAGAGAAATACCTTGCTCTAAAACCAAAACGGAGCTATCTAGCAGAATGCTTGTTAATGAGTCTATTCAACTTACAGAGTTAAAGTGATGTGTGTTTGCAGCAGGTCAGAAAACCTTTCTTTGGAGAATGCAGAAACAGTCATTTCCAGCCCTAGAGACGCATATTAGAGTTAGCAGTAAGAATGCGTTTAAAACACAGAAGACCCGCTTCTTACAAACTGATCTTCTGTGCGTTGGTTCCTTTTAGGAAGTTGCATCTATGTTTATATTCAGCGAGGTAGAAACACGCTTCTTCTAAAAGCTGCGATTGGACATTCCAGAGTGGATGTAGAACATGCTGTAAAGAGAAATACCTTGCTCTAAAACCAAAATGGAGTTATCTAGCAGAATGGTTGTCAATGTGTTTATTCAACTTCCAGACTTAAACTGATGTGTGATTGCAGCAGTTCAGAAACCCTTTCTTTGGAGAATGCAGAAACAGTCATATCCAGCCCTAGAGACGCATATAAGAGTTAGCAGTAAGAATGCGTTTAAAACACAGAAGACCCGCTTCTTACAAACTGATCTTCTGTGTGTTGGTTCCTTTTAGGAAATTGCATCTATGTTTAGATTCAGCGAGGTAGAAACACGTTTCTTCTAAAAGCTGCGATTGGACATTCCAGAATGGATGGGAGAACATGCTGTAAAGAGAAATACCTTGCTCTACAACCAAAATGGAGTTATCTAGCAAAATGGATGTCAATGTGAGTACTCAACTTACAGAGTTAAACTTATGTGTGTTTGCAGCAGTTCAGAAACCCTTTCTTTGGAGAATGCAGAAACAGTCATTTCCAGCCATAGAGACGCATAGAAGAGTTAGCCGTAAGAATGCGTTTTAACCGGGCGCGGTGGCTCAAGCCTGTAATCCCAGCACTTTGGGAGGCCGAGGCTGGTGGATCACGAGGTCAAGAGATCGAGAGCATCCTGGTCAACATGGTGAAACCCCGTCTCTACTAAAAATACAAAAAAAATTAGCTGGGCATGGTGGCGCGTGCCTGTAATCCCAGCTACTCAGGAGGCTGAGGCAGGAGAATTGCCTGAACCCAGGAGGCGTAGGTTTCGGTGAGCCGAGATCGCGCCATTGCACTCCAGCCTGGGTAAAAAGAGTGAAACTCTGTCTCAAAAAAAAAAAAAAAAATGCGTTTAAAACACAGAAGACCCGCTTCTTACAAAACGATCTTCTGTGTGTTGGTTCCTTTTATAAAGTTGCATCAATGTTTAGATTCAGCGAGGCAGAAACAAGTTTCTTCTAAAAGCTGCGATTGGACATTCCAGAGTGGATGGGAGAACATGCTGTAAAGAGAAATACCTTGCTCTAAAACCAAAACGGAGCTATCTAGCAGAATGGTTGTCAATGTGAGTATTCAACTTACAGAGTTAAACTGATGTGTGTTTGCAGCAGTTCAGAAACCCTTTCTTTGGAGAATGCAGAAACAGTCATTTCCAGCCCTAGAGACGCATATAAGAGTTAGCAGTAAGGACGCGTTTAAAACACAGAAGACCCGCTTCTTACAAACTGATCTTCTGTGTGTTGGTTCCTTTTAGGAAGTTGCATCTATGTTTAGATTCAGCGAGGCAGAAACAAGTTTCTTCTAAAAGCTGCGATTGGACATTCCAGAGTGGATGGGAGTACATGCTGTAAAGGGAAATACCTTGCTCTAAAACAAAAACGGAGCTTTCTAGCAGAATGGTTGTCAATGTAGGTATTCAACTTACAGAGTTAAACTGATGTGTGTTTGCAGCAGTTCAGAAACCCTTTCTTTGGAGAATGCAGAGACAGTCATTTCCAGCCCTAGAGACGCATATAAGTGTTAGTAGTAAGAAAGCGTTTAAAACACAGAAGACCCGATTCTTACAAAATGATCTTCTGTGTGTTGGTTCCTTTTAGGAAGTTGCATCTATGTTTAGATTCAGCAGGGTAGAAACAAGTTTCTTCTAAAGGCTGCGATTGGACATTCCAGAGTGGATGGGAGAACATGCTGTAAAGAGAAATACCTTGCTCTAAAACCAAAACGGAGCTATCTAGCAGAATGGTTGTCAATGTGGGTATTCAACTTCCAGAGTTAAACTGATGTGTGTTTGCAGCAGTTCAGAAACCCTTTCTTTGAAGAATACAGAAACAGTCATTTCCAGCCCTAGGGACACATATAAGAGTTAGCAGTAAGAATGCGTTTAAAACACAGAAGACCCGCTTCTTACAAACTGATCTTCTCTGTGTTGGTTCCTTTTAGGAAGTTGCATCTATGTTTAGATTCAGCGAGGTAGAAACACGTATCTTCTAAAAGCTGCGATTGGACATTACAGAGTGGATGGGAGAACATGCTGTAAAGAGAAGTACCTTGCTCTAAAACCAAAACGGAGCTATGTAGCAGAATTGTTGTCAATGTGTGTATTCAACTTAGAGAATTAAATTGATGTGTGTTTGCAGCAGTTCAGAAACACTTTCTCTGGAAAATGCAGAAAGAGTAATTTCCAGCCCTAGAGACGCATATAAGTGTTAGCAGTAAGAATGCGTTTAAAACACAGAAGACCCACTTCTTACAAACTGATCTTCTGTGTGTTGGTTCCTTTTAGGAAGTTGCATCTATGTTTAGATTCAGCGAGGTAGAAACACGTTTCTTCTAAAACCTGCGATTCGACATTCCAGAGTGGATGGGAGAATATGCTGTAAAGAGAAATACCTTGCTCTAAAACCAAAACGGAGCTATCTAGCAGAATGGTTGTCAATGTAAGTATTCAACTTACAGAGATAAACTGATGTGTGTTTGCAGCAGTTCAGAAACCCTTTCTTTGGAGAATGGAGAAACAGTAATTTCCAGCCCTAGAGACGCATATAAGAGTTAGCAGTAAGAATGCGTTTAAAACACAGAAGACACGCTTCTTACAAACTGATCTTCTGTGCGTTGGTTCCTTTTAGGAAGTTGCATCTATGTTTAGATTCAGCGAGGAAGAAACACGCTTCTTCTAAAAGCTGCGATTGGACATTCCAGAGTGGATAGGAGAACATGCTGTAAAGAGAAATACCTTCCTCTAAAACCAAATCGGAGCTATCTAGCAGAATGGTTGTCAATGTGTGTATTCAACTTCCAGACTTAAACTGATGTGTGTTTGCAGCAGTTCAGAAACCCTTTCTTTGGAGAATGCAGAAACAGTCATATCCAGCCCTAGAGACGCATATAAGAGTTAGCAGTAAGAATGCGTTTAAAACACAGAAGACCCGCTTCTTACAAACTGATCTTCTCTGTGTTGGTTCTTTTTAGGAAATTGCATCTATGTTTAGATTCAGCGAGGTAGAAACACGTTTCTTCTAAAAGCTGCGATTGGACATTCCAGAATGGATGGGGGAACATGCTGTAAAGAGAAATACCTTGCTCTACAACCAAAACGGAGTTATCTAGCAGAATGGTTGTCAATGTGAGTATTCAACTTACAGAGTTAAACTGATGTGTGTTTGCAGCAGTTCAGAAACCCTTTCTTTGGAGAATGCAGAAACAGTCATTTCCAGCCCTAGAGACGCATATAAGAGTTAGCCGTAAAAATGCGTTTAAACCGGGCGCGGTGGCTCAAGCCTGTAATCCCAGCACTTTGGGAGACCGAGGCGGGTCGATCACGAGGTCAAGAGATCGAGAGCATCCTTGTCAACATGGTGAAACCCCGTCTCTACTAAAAATACAAGAAAAATTAGCTGGGCATGGTGGCGCGTGCCTGTAATCCCAGCTACTCAGGAGGCTGAGGCAGGAGAATTGCCTGAACCCAGGAGGCGGAGGTTTTGGTGAGCCGAGATCGCGCCATTGCACTCCAGCCTGGGTAACAAGAGTGAAACTCCGTCTCAAAAAAAAAAAAAAAAAAAAAAAAAAAAAAAAAAAAAAAAAAAAAAGAATCCGTTTAAAACACAGAAGACCCACTTCTTACAAAATGATCTTCTGTGTGTTAGTTCCTTTTAGGAAGTTGCATCAATGTTTAGATTCAGCGAGGCAGAAACAAGTTTCTTCTAAAACCTGCGATTGGACATTCCAGAGTGTATGGGAGAACATGCTGTAAAGAGAAATACCTTGCTCTAAAACCAACACGGAGGTATATAGCAGAATGGTTGTCAATGTGTATATTCAACTTACAGAGTTAAACTGATGTGTGTTTGCAGCAGTTCAGAAACCCTTTCTTTGGAGAATGCAGAAACAGTCATTTCCAGCCCTAGGGACGCATATAAGAGTTAGCAGTAAGAATGCGTTTAAAACACAGAAGACCCGCTTCTTACAAACTGATATTCTGTGTGTTAGTTCCTTTTAGGAAGTTGCATCTATGTTTAGATTCAGCGAGGTAGAAACACGTTTCTTCTAAAAGCTGCGATTGGACATTCCAGAGTGGATGGGAGAACATGCTGTAAAGAGAAATACCTTACTCTAAAACCAAAACGGAGCTATCTAGCAGAATTGTTGTCAATGTATGTATTCAACTTAGAGAGTTAAATTGATGTGTGTTTGCAGCAGTTCAGAAACACTTTCTCTGGAGAATGCAGAAACAGTAATTTCCAGCCCTAGAGACGCATATAAGAGTTAGCAGTAAGGACGCGTTTAAAACACAGAAGACCCGCTTCTTACAAAATGATCTTCTGTGTGTTGGTTCCTTTTAGGAAGTTGCATCTATGTTTAGATTCAGCGAGGTAGAACCACATTCCTGTAAAAGCTGCGATTGGACATTCCAGAGTGGATGGGAGAACATGCTGTAAAGAGAAATACCTTGCTCTAAAACCAAAACAAAGCTATCTAGCAGAATGGTTGTCAATGTGAGTATTCAACTTCCAGAATTAAACTGATGTTTATTTGAAGCAGTTCAGAAACCCTTTCTTTCGAGAATGCAGAAACAGTCATTTCCAGCCCTAGGGACGCATATAAGAGTTAGCAGTAAGAATTTGTTTAAAACACAGAAGACCCGCTTCTTACAAACTGATCTTCTGTGCGTTGGTTCCTTTTAGGAAGTTGCATCTATGTTTAGATTCAGCGACGTAGAAACACGTTTCTTCTAAAAGCTGCGATTGGACATTCCAGAGTGGATGGGAGAACATGCTGTAAAGAGAAATACCTTGCTCTAAAACCAAATCGGAGCTATCTAGCAGGATGGTTGTCAATGTGTTTAAATCAACTTACAGAGTTAAACTGATGTCTGTTTGCAGCAGTTCAGAAACCCTTTCTTTGGAGAATGCAGAAACAGTCATTTCCAGCAATAGAGACGCATATAAGAGTTAGCAGTAAGAATGCGTTTAAAACACAGAAGCCCCGCTTCTTACAAAATGATCTTCTGTGTGTTGGTTCCTTTTAGGAAGTTGCATCTATGTTTAGATTCAGCGAGGTAGAAACATGTTTCTTCTAAAAGCTGCGATAGGACTTTAAAGTGTGGATGGGAAAACATGCTGTAAAGAGAAATACCATGCTCTAAAACCAAAACGGAGCTATCTAGCTGAATGGTTGTCAATGTGTGTATTCAAATTCCAGAGATAAACTGATGTTTGTTTGCAGCAATTCAGAAACCCTTTCTTTGGAGAATGCAGAAACAGTCATTTCCAGCCCTAGAGACGCATGTAACTGTTAGCAGTAAGAATGCGTTTAAAACACAGAAGATCCGTTTCTTACAAACTGATCTTCTGTGTGTTGGATCCTTTAAGGAAGTTCCATCTATGTTTAGATTCAGCGAGGTAGAAACACGTTTCTTCAAAAAGCTTCGATTGGACATTCCAGAGTGGATGGGAGAACATGCTGTAAAGAGAATTACCTTGCTCTAAAACCAAAACGGAGCTATCTAGTGGAATTGTTGTCAATGTGTCTATTCAAATTAGAGAATTAAATTGATGTGTGTTTGCAGCAGTTCAGAAATACTTTCTCTGGAGAATGCAGAAACAGTAATTTCCAGCCCTAGAGACGCATATAAGATTTAGCAGTAAGAATGCGTTTAAAACACAGAAGACCCACTTCTTACAAAGTAATCTTCTGTGTGTTGGTTCCTTTTAGGAAGTTGCATCTATGTTTAGATTCAGCGAGGTAGAAACACGTTTCTTCTAAAATCTGCGATTGGACAATCCAGAGTGCATGGAGATCATGCTGTAAAGAGAAATACCTTGCTCTAAAACCAAAACGGAGCTATCTAGCAGAATGGTTGTCAATGTAAGTATTCAACTTACGGAGTTAAACTGATGTGTGTTTGCAGCAGTTCAGAAACCCTTTCTTTGGAGAATGCGGAAACAGTCCTTTCGAGCCCTAGAGACGCATATAAGAGTTAGCAGTAAGAATGCGTTTAAAACACAGAAGACCCGCTTCTTACAAACTGATCTTCTGTGCGTTGGTTCCTTTTAGGAAGTTGCATCTATGTTTAGATTCAGCGTGGTAGAAACACGTTTCTTCTAAAAGCTGCGATTGGACTTTCCAGAGTGGATGGGAGAACATGCTGTAAAGAGAAATACCTTGCTCTAAAACTAAAACAGAGCTATCTAGCGGAATGGTTGTCAATGTGTATATTCAACTTACAGAGTTAAACTGATGTGGGTTTGCAGCAGTTCAGAAACCCTTTCTTTGGAGAATGCAGAAACAGTCATTTCCAGCCCTAGGGACGCATATAAGAGTTAGCAGTAAGAATGCGTTTAAAACACAGAAGACCGCTTCTTACAAACTGATCTTCTGTGTGTTGGTTCCTTTTAGGAAGTTGCATCTATGTTTAGATTCAGCGAGGTAGAAACACGTTTCTTCTAAAAGCTGCGATTGTACATTCCAGAGTGGATGGGAGAACATGCTGTAAAGAGAAATACCTTGCTCTAAAACCAAAACGGAGCTATCTAGCAGAATGGTTGTCAATGTGAGTATTCAACTTACAGAGTTAAACTGATGTGTGTTTGCAGCAGTTCAGAAACCCTTTCTTTGGAGAATGCAGAAAGAGTCATTTCCAGCCCTAGAGACGCATATAAGAGTTAGCAGTAAGAATGCGTTTAAAACACAGAAGACCCGCTTCTTACAAAATGATCTTCTGTGTGTTGGTTCCTTTTAGGAAGTTGCATCTATGTTTAGATTCAGCGAGGTAGAAACACGTTTCTTCTAAAAGCTGCGATTGGACATTCCAGAGTCGATGGTAGAACATGCTGTAAAGAGAAATACCTTGCTCTAAAACCAAAACGGAGCTATCTAGCAGAATTGTTGTCAATGTGGGTATTCAACATAGAGAGTTAAATTAATGTGTTTTTGCAGCAGTTCAGAAACACTTTCTCTGGAGAATGCAGAAACAGTAATTTCCAGCTCTAGAGACGCATATAAGAGTTAGCAGAAAGAATGCGTTTAAAACACAGAAGACCCGCTTCTTACAAAATGATCTTCTCTGTGTTGGTTCCTTTTAGGAAGTTGCATATATGTTTAGATTCAGCGAAGTAGAAACACGTTTCTTCTAAAAGCTGTGATTGGACATCCCAGGGTGGATGGGAGAACATGCTGTAAATAGAATTACCTTGCTCTAAAACCAAAACGGAGCTATCTAGCAGAATTGTTGTCAATGTGTGTATTCAACTTAGAGAATTAAATTGATGTGTGTTTGCAGGAGCTCAGAAAAACTTTCTCTGGAGAATGCAGAAACAGTCATTTCCAGCCCTAGAGACTCATATAAGAGTTAGCAGTAAGAATGCGTTTAAAACACAGAAGACCCGCTTCTTACAAAATGATATTCTGTGTGTTGGTTCCTTTTACGATGTTGCATCTATGTTTAGATTCAGCGAGGTAGAAACACGTTTCTTCTAAAAGCTGCGATTGGACATACCAGAGTGGATGAGAGAACATGCTGTAAAGAGAAATACCTTGCTCTTAAACCAAAACGGAGCTGTCTAGCAGAATGGTTGTCAATGTGTTTATTCAACTTCCAGAGTTAAACTGATGTGTGTTTGCAGCAGTTCAGAAACCCTTTCTTTGGAGAATGCAGAAACAGTCATTTCCAGACCTAGAGACGCATATAAGAGTTAGCAGTAAGAATGCGTTTAAAACACAGAAGACCCGCTTCTTACAAAATGATCCTCTGTGTGTTGGTTCCTTTTAGGAAGTTGCATCTATGTTTACATTCAGCGAGGTAGAAACACGTTTCTTCGAAAAGCTTCGATTGGACATTCCAGAGTGGATGGGAGAACATGCTGTAAAGAGAAATACCTTGCTCTAAATCCAAAACGGAGCTATCTAGCAGAATTGTTGTCAATGTGTGTATTCAACGTAGAGAGTTAAATTGATGTGTGTTTGCAGCAGTTCAGAAACCCTTTCTTTGGAGAATGCAGAAACAGTCATTTCCAGTCCTAGAGACACATGTAACAGTTAGCAGTAAGAATGCGTTTAAAACACAGAAGACCCGTTTCTTACAAACTGGTATTCTGTGTGCTGGTTCCTTTAAGGAACTTCCATCTATGTTTAGATTCAGCGAGGTAGAAACACGTTTCTTCTATAAGCTGCGATTGGACATTCCAGAGTGGATGGGAGAACATGCTGTAAAGAGAAATACCTTTATCTAAAACCAAAACGAAGCTATCTTGCAGAATGGTGGTAAATGTGTATATTCAACTTACGGAGTAAAACTGATGTGTGTTTCCAGCAGTTCAGAAACCCTTTCTTTGGAGAATTCAGAAACAGTCAATTCCAGCCCTAGAGACGCAAATAAGAGTTAGCAGTAAGAATGCGTTTAAATCACAGAAGACCCGCTTCTTACAAAATGATCTTCTGTGTGTTGGTTCCTTTTAGGAAGTTGCATCTATGTTTAGATTCAGCGAGGTAGAAACACGTTTCTTCTAAAAGCTGCGATTGGAGATTACCAGAGTGGATGAGAGAACATGCTGTAAAGAGAAATACCTTGCTCTTAAACCAAAACGGAGCTGTCTAGCTGAATGGTTGTCAATGTGTTTATTCAACTTCCAGAGTTAAACTGATGTGTGTTTGCAGCAGTTCAGAAACCCTTTCTTTGGAGAATGCAGAAACAGTCATTTCCAGCCCTAGAGACGCATATAAGAGTTAGCAGTAAGAATGCGTTTAAAACACAGAAGACCCGCTTATTACAAAATGATCTTCTGTGTGTTGGTTCCTTTTAGGATGTTGCATCTATGTTTAGATTGAGCGAGGTAGAAACACGTTTCTTCTAAAAGCTGCAATTGGACAATCCAGAGTGGATGGAGAACATGCTGTAAAGAGAAATACCTGGCTCTAAAACCAAAACGGAGCTATCTAGCAGAATGGTTTTCAATGTGTGTATTCAACTTCCAGACTTAAACTGATGTGTGTTTGCAGCAGTTCAGAAACCCTTTCTTTGGAGAATGCAGAAACAGTCATTTCCAGCCCTAGAGACGCATATAAGAGTTAGCAGTAAGAATGCGTTTAAAACACAGAAGACCCGCTTCTTACAAAATGATCTTCTGTGTGTTTGTTCCTTTTAGGAAGTTGCATCTATGCTTAGATTCACTGAGGTAGAAACACGTTTCTTCTAAAAGCTGCGATTGGACTTTCCAGAGTGGATGGGAGAACATGCTGTAAAGAGAAATACCTTGCTCTAAAACCAAAACAGAGCTATCTAGCAGAATGGTTGTCAATGTGTATATTCAACTTACAGAGTTAAACTGATGTGTGTTTGCAGCAGTTCAGAAACCCTTTCTTTGGAGAATGCAGAAACAGTCATTTCCAGCCCTAGGGACGCATATAAGAGTTAGCAGTAAAAATGCGTTTAAAACACAGAAGACACGCTTCTTACAAACTGATCTTCTGTGTGTTGGTTCCTTTTAGGAAGTTGCATCTATGTTTACATTCAGCGAGGTAGAAACACGTTTCTTCGAAAAGCTTCGATTGGACATTCCAGAGTGGATGGGAGAACATGCTGTAAAGAGAAATACCTTGCTCTAAAACCAAAACGGAGCTATCTAGCAGAATTGTTGTCAATGTGTGTATTTAATGTAGAGAGTTAAATTGATGTGTGTTTGCAGCAGTTCAGAAACCCTTTCTTTGGAGAATGCAGAAACAGTCATTTCCAGTCCTAGAGACGCATGTAACAGTTAGCAGTAAGAATGCGTTTAAAACACAGAAGACCCGTTTCTTACAAACTGATATTTTGTGTGTTGGTTCCTTTAAGGAACTTCCATCTATGTTTAGATTCAGCGAGGTAGAAACACGTTTCTTCTATAAGCTGCGATTGGATATTCCAGATTGGATGGGAGAACATGCTGTAAAGAGAAATACCTTTATCTAAAACCAAAACGGAGCTATCTAGCAGAATGATGGTAAATGTGTATATTCAACTTACAGAGTAAAACTGATGTGTGTTTCCAGCAGTTCAGAAACCCTTTCTTTGGAGAATTCAGAAACAGTCAATTCCAGCCCTAGAGACGCAAATAAGAGTTAGCAGTAAGAATGCGTTTAAAACACAGAAGACCTGCTTCTTACAAAATGATCTTCTGTGTGTTGGTTCCTTTTAGGAAGTTGCCTATATGTTTTGATTCAGCGAGGTAGAAACACGTTTCTTCTAAAAGCTGCGATTGGACATTCCAGAGTGGATGGGAGAACATGCTGTAAAGAGAAATACCTTGCTCTAAAACCAAAACGGAGCTATCTCACAGAATTGTTGTCAATGTGTGTATTCAACTTAGAGAGTTAAACTGATGTGTGTTTGCAGCTGTTCAGAAAGCCTTTCTCTGGAGAATGCAGAAACAGTCATTTCCAGCACTAGAGACGCATATAAGAGTTAGCAGTAAGAATGCATTTAAAACACAGAAGACCCGCTTCTTACAAACTGATCTTCTCTGTGTTAGTTCCTTTTAGGAAGTTGCATCTATGTTTAGATTCAGCGAGGTAGAAACACGTTTCTTCTAAAAGCTGCGATTGGACATTCCAGAGTGGATGGGAGAACATGCTGTAAAGAGAAATACCTTGCTCTAAAACCAAAACGGAGCTATCTGGCGGAATGGTTGTCAATGTGTATATTCAACTTACAGAGTTAAACTGATGTGTGTTTGCAGCAGTTCAGAAACCCTTTCTTTGGAGAATGCAGAAACAGTCATTTCCAGCCCTAGAGACGCATATAAGAGTCAGCAATAAGAATGCGTTTAAAACACAGAAGACCCGCTTCTTACAAAATGATCTTCTGTGTGTTGGTTCCTTTTAGGAAGTTGCATCTATGTTTAGATTCAGCGAGGTAGAAACACGTTTCTTCTAAAAGCTGCGATTGGATATTCCAGAGTGGATGGGAGAACATGCTGTAAAGAGAAATACCTTGCTCTAAAACCAAAACGGAGCTATCTAGCTGAATGGTTGTCAATGGGTCTATTCAAGTTACGGAGTTAAACTGATGTGTGTTTGCAGCAGTTCAGAAACCCTTTCTTTGGAGAATGCAGAAACAATCATTTCCAGCCCTAGAGACGCATATAAGAGTTAGCAGTAAGAATGCGTTTAAAACACAGAAGACCCGCTTCTTACAAACTGATCTTCTGTGCTTTGGTTCCTTTTAGGAAGTTGCATCTATGTTTAGATTCAGCGAGGTAGAAACACGTTTCTTCTAAAAGCTGCGATTGGACATTCCAGAGTGGATGGGAGAACATGCTGTAAAGAGAAATACCTTGCTCTAAAACCAAAACGGAGCTATCTAGCAGAATGGTTGTCAATGTGAGTATTCAACTTACGGAGTTAAACGGACGTGTCTTTACAGCACTTCAGAACCCATTTCTTTGTAGAATGCAGAAACAGTCATTTCCAGCCCTAGAGACGCATATAAGAGTTAGCAGTAAGAAGGCGTTTAAAACACAGAAGACCCGCTTCTTACAAACTGATCTTCTGTGCGTTGGGTCCTTTTAGGAAGTTGCATCTATGTTTAGATTCAGCGAGGTAGAAGCACGTTTCTTCTAAAAGCTGCGATTGGACTTTCCAGAGTGGATGGGAGAACATGCTGTAAAGAGAAATACCTTGCTCTAAAACCAAAACAGAGCTATCTAGCGGAATGGTTGTCAATGTGTATATTCAACTTACAGAGTTAAACTGATGTGTGTTTGCAGCAGTTCAGAAACCCTTTATTTGGAGAATGCAGAAACAGTCATTTCCAGCCCTAGGGACGCATATAAGAGTTAGCAGTAAGAATGCGTTTAAAACACAGAAGACCGCTTCTTACAAACTGATCTTCTGTGTGTTGGTTCCTTTTAGGAAGTTGCATCTATGTTTAGATTCAGCGAGGTAGAAACACGTTTCTTCTAAAAGCTGCGATTGGACATTCCAGAGTGGATGGGAGAACATGCTGTAAAGAGAAATACCTTGCTCTAAAACCAAAACGGAGCTATCTAGCAGAATGGTTGTCAATGTGAGTATTCAACTAACAGAGTTAAACTGATGTGTGTTTGAAGCAGTTCAGAAACCCTTTCTTTGGAGAATGCAGAAACAGTCATTTCCAGCCCTAGAGACGCATATAAGAGTTAGCAGTAAGAATATGTTTAAAACACAGAAGACCCGCTTCTTACAAACTGATCTTTTGTGTGTTGGTTTCTTTTAGGAAGTTGCATCTATGTTTAGATTCGGCGAGGTAGAAACACGTTTCTTCGAAAAGCTGCGATTGGACATTCCAGAGTGGATGGGAGAACATGTTGTAAAGAGAAATACCTTCCTCTAAAACCAAAACGGAGCTATCTAGCAGAATTTTTGTCAATGTGGGTATTCAACATAGAGAGTTAAATTGATGTGTGTTTGCAGCAGTTCAGAAACACTTTCTCTGGAGAATGCAGTAACAGTAATTTCCAGCTCTAGAGACGCATATAAGAGTTAGCAGTAATAATGCGTTTAAAACACAGAAGACCCAGTTCTTACAAACTGATCTTCTCTGTGTTGGTTCCTTTTAGGAAGTTGCATCTATGTTTAGATTCAGCGAGGTAGAAACACGTTTCTTCTAAAAGCTGCGATTGGACATTCCAGAGTTTATGGTAGAACATGCTGTAAAATGAAATACCTTGCTCTAAAACCAAAACGGAGCTCTCTAGCAGAATTGTTGTCAATGTGTGTATTCAACTTAGAGAGTTAAACTGATGTGTGTTTGCAGCTGTTCAGAAACCCTTTCTCTGGAGAATGCAGAAACAGTCATTTCCAGCACTAGAGACGCATATAAGAGTTAGCAGTAAGAATGCATTTAAAACACAGAAGACCCGCTTCTTACAAACTGATCTTCTGTGTGTTAGTTCCTTTTAGGAAGTTGCATCTATGTTTAGATTCAGCGAGGTAGAAACACGTTTCTTCTAAAAGCTGCGATTGGACATTCCAGAGTGGATGGGAGAACATGCTGTAAAGAGAAATACCTTGCTCTAAAACCAAAACGGAGGTATCTAGCAGAATGGTTGTCAATGTGAGTATTCAACTAACAGAGTTAAACTGATGTGTGTTTGCAGTAGTTAAGAAACCCTTTCTTTGGAGAATGCAGAAACAGTCATTTCCAGCAATAGGGACGCATATAAGATTTAGCAGTAAGAATGCGTTTAAAACACAGAAGACCCGCTTCTTACAAAATGATCTTCTGTGTGTTGGTTCCTTTTAGGAAGTTGCATCTATGTTTAGATTCAGCGAAGTAGAAACACGTTTCTTCTAAAAGCTGTGATTGGACATTCCAAGGTGGATGGGAGAACATGCTGTAAATAGAATTACCTTGCTCTAAAACCAAAACGGAGCTATCTAGCAGAATTGTTGTCAATGTGTGTATTCAACTTAGAGAATTAAATTGTGTGTTTGCAGGAGCTCAGAAAAACTTTCTCTGGAGAATGCAGAAACAGTAATTTCCAGCCCTAGAGACGCATATAAGAGTTAGCAGTAAGAATGCGTTTAAAAAACAGAAGACCCACTTCTTACAAACTGATCTTCTGTGTGTTGGTTCCTTTTAGGAAGTTGCATCTATGTTTAGATTCAGCGAGGTAGAAACACGTTTCTTCTAAAAGCTGCGATTGGACATTCCAGAGTGGATGGGAGAACATGCTGTAAAGAGAAATACCTTGCTCTAAAACCAAAACGGAGCTATCTAGCAGAATGGTTGTCAATGTAAGTATTCAACATTCAGAGTTAAACTCATGTGTGTTTGCAGCAGTTCAGAAACCCTTTCTTTGGAGAATGCAGAAACAGTCATTTCCAGCCCTAGAGAGGCATATAAGAGTTAGCAGTAAGAATGCGTTTAAAACACAGAAGACCCGCTTCTTACAAACTGATCTTCTGTGCGTTGGTTCCTTTTAGGAAGTTGCATATATGTTTAGATTCAGCGAGGTAGAAACACATTTCTTCTTAAATCTGCGATTGGACATTCCAGAGTGAATGGGAGAACATGCTGTAAAGAGAAATAGCTTGCTCTAAAACCAAAACGGAGCTATCTAGCAGAATGGTTGTCAATGTGAGTATTCAACTTACAGAGTTAAACGGACGTGTCTTTAAAGCAGTTCAGAACCCCTTTCTTTGGAGAATGCAGAAACAGTCATTTCCAGCCCTAGAGACGCATATAAGAGTTAGCAGTAAGAATGCGTTTAAAACACAGAAGACCCGCTTCTTACAAACTGATCTTCTGTGCGTTGGTTCCTTTTAGGAAGTTGCATCTATGTTTAGATTCAGCGAGGTAGAAACACGTTTCTTCTAAAAACTGCGATTCGACATTCTAGAGTAGATGGGAGAACATGCTGTCAAGAGAAATACCTTGCTCTAAAACCAAACGGAGCTATCTAGCAGAATGGTGGTCAATGCGTGTATTCAACGTACAGAGTTAAACTGATGTGTGTTTGCTGCAGTTCAGAAACCCTTTCCTTGGAGAATGCTGAAACAGTCATTTCCAACCCTTGAGACGCATATAAGAGTTAGCAGTAAGAATGCATTTAAAACACAGAAGACCCGCTTCTTACAAAATGATCTTCTGTGTGTTGGTTCCTTTTAGGAAGTTGCCTATATGTTTAGATTCAGCGAGGTAGATACACGTTTCTTCTAATAGCTGCGATTGGACATTCCAGAGTGGATGGGAGAACATGCTGTAAAGAGAAATACCTTGCTCTAAAATTAAAACGGAGCTATCTAGCAGAATCGTTGTCAATGAGTCTATTCTACTTACAGAGTTAAACTGATGTGTCTTTGCAGCAGTTCAGAAACCCTTTCTTTGGAGAATGCAGACACAGTCATTTCCAGCCCGATGGACGCATATAAGAGTTAGCAGTAAGAATGCGTTTAAAACACAGAAGACCCGCTTCTTACAAACTGATCTTCTGTGTGTTGGTTCCTTTTAGGAAGTTGCATCTATGTTTAGATTCAGCGAGGTAGAAACACGTTTCTTCTAAAAGCTGCGATTGGACATTCCAGAGTGGATGGGAGAACATGCTGTAAAGAGAAATATCTTGCTCTAAAACCAAAACGGAGCTATCTAGCAGAATGGTTGTCAATGTGAGTATTCAACTTCCAGAGTTAAACTGATGTGTGTTTGCAGCAGTTCAGAAACCCTTTCTTTGGAGAATGCAGAAACAGTCATTCCAGCCCTAGAGACGCATATAAGAGTTAGCCGTGAAGAAATTGGGAAGATGGCCGCCTAAGAACAGCTCAGGACTTCAGCTCCCAGTGAAAGTGCAGAGGGTGAGTGGACGCCGCATTTCCAGACGAACTCTTATTGCCCACAGACCAGGAGATACCCAGGCAGAGGGGTCGCCAGCGTCGCAGTCCCATCCGGTGCGGCTGTTTTGGCCCCCGCGGGGCTGATTCCGCCCGCATGGCTGCTGTGACCACTCCCTGTTGCTGCCATTCTCCGTAAAAAAGCCACTGGTCTGGGAGCCCTCTTAGCTGGCGAGCAGAGCCCTGAGACGGCAGAATAGCCCATTCATCTGAAATAGCGAGTCAGGCCAGGAGATTCCTAGGCAAAAAATCCGTCAGGAGCCGGCGCCGCGGTTCGAGCCCACTCAGTGAGTCGCAGCACGGGAGATCCCGGCGCCTTTTCAACAAGCGACCAGAACGTGGGGTCATTCAACTTAAAAGAAAAGACTCTGAGTCAGGGAGCCAGGTGATCAGGCTCGGTTGGTCCCACCCCTCCACCCCCAACAACAACGAAAACAAAAACAGTAATTGGAAAACCTCTGGGTTGAGCCTTTCAAACCAAGCACAGCTGAACCGGGACGGTCCGGCTCCGTGGGGGAGGGGCTTCCGCCATTACTGAGACTCTCCACCGCTACGGAGGCAGGCTGCCGTTGCCGAGGCAACCCGCCGTTGCCGAGGCAACCTGCCACAACAGAGAGAGTCCGCCATAACAGAGGCGGGGTCACCATTGCCCAGACAGTTCTAACTAAGCCCATATAAAAAGGACTACAGGGAAGAGCTCAGGGCAGCTGGGCGGAGCCCACAGCAGCTCAGCAAAGCCCCTGCGGGCAGGCAGAGGCTAGGCGTGCTGCTAGCTGGGCGGGTCCGACCTGAAAAAAAAAATCAAAAAAGGCAGTAGTGCAATGGAAACTCATAAAGCTCCAACTCCCTGGGACAGAGACAGACAACAGGTGGATAAACCCACAAAAATGGGTAGAAACCAGCGTAAAAAGGATGAAAACTCCCGAAATCAGAACACCTCTCCTCCTAAAAGTGATCACAACTCCTCACCAGCAAGGGAACCAGACCGGATGGAGAAGGAGGGTGATGAAATGACAGAATCAGACTTCAGAAAATGGGTAGTAAGAAACTACAATGAGCTAAAAGAACATGTTCTAACCCATCGCAAAGAAAATAGGAACCTTGAAAAAAGATTGGACGAACTGCTGACGAGAATGGACAGCATAGAGAGGAGAATAAGTGAATTGATGGAGCTGAAAAACGCAACACGAAAACTTCGTGAAGCATGCACAAGCTTCAACAGCCGAATTGACCAAGCAGAAGAAAGGATATCAGAGGTCGAAGACCAACTCAATGAAATAAAAAGAGAAGGCAAGAACAGAGAAAAAAGCGCAAAAAGGAATGAACAAAATCTTCAAGAAATGTGGGACTATGTGAAAAGACCTAATCTACGTCTGATAGGTGTACCTGAATGTGATGAAGAGAATGAATCCAAGCTGGAAAATACTCTTCAGGATATTATCCAGGAAAACTTCCCCAACCTAGCAAGGCAGACCAATATTCAAATCCAGGAAATACAGAGAACACCACAGAGATATTCCTCAAGAAGAGCAACTCCAAGGCACATAATCGTCAGATTCACCAGGGTTGAAATGAAAGAGAAAATTCTAAGGGCAGCCAGAGAGAAAGGTCGGGTTACCCACAAAGGGAAGCCCATTAGACTCACAGCAGATCTCTCAGCAGAAACCCTACAAGCCAGAAGAGACTGGGGGCCAATATTCAACATCCTTAAAGAAAAGAACTTTCAACCCAGAATCTCCTATCCAGCCAAACTCAGCTTCATAAGTGAAGGAAAAATAAAATCCTTTGTGAACAAGCAAGCACTCAGAGATTTCATCACCACCCAACCTGCTCTACAAGAACTCCTGAAAGAGGCTCTACACATGTAAAGGAACAACCAGTACCAGCCACTCCAAAAACACACCAAATGGTAAAAAAGCAGCAACACAATCAAGAATCTGCATCAACTAACCAACAAAACAGCCAGGTAGCATCAAAATGACAGCATCAAATTCACACATAACAATACTATCCCTAAATGTCAATGGACTAAATGCCCCAATCAAAAGACACAGACTGGCAAATTGGATAAAAAGCCAAAACCCATCAGTGTGCTGTATCCAGGAAACCCATCTTACATGCAAGGATACACAAAGGCTCAAAATAAAGGGATGGAGGAAGATCTACCAAGCAAATGGAGAGCAAAAAAAGGCAGGAGTTGCAATTCTCATCTCTGATAAAATAGACTTTAAAGCAACAAAGATCAAAAGAGACAAAGAAGGACATTACATCATGGTAAAAGGATCACTGCAACAAGAAGAGCTAACGATCCTAAATATATATGCACCCAATCCAGGAGCACCCAGATACATAAGGCAAGTTCTTAATGACTTACAAAGAGACTTAGACTCCCACACAATAATAGTGGGAGACTTTAACACCCCATTGTCAATATTAGACAGATCAACCAGACAGAAAATCAACAAGGATATCCAGGACCTGAACACAGACCTGGAACGAGCAAACCTAATAGACATTTACAGAACTCTCCACCCCAAATCCACAGAATATACATTCTTCTCAGCACCACATCACACCTACTCTAAAATTGACCACATAATTGGCAATAAATCACTCCTCAGCAAATGCAAAAGAACAGAAATCATAACAAACAGTCTCTCAGACCACAGTGCAATCGAGTTAGAACTCAGAATGCAGAAACTAACTCAGAACCGCACAGCTTCATGGAAACTGAACAACTTGCTCTTGAATGTTGACTGGATAAACAATGAAATGAAGGCAGAAATAAAGATGTTCTTCAAAACCAATGAGAACGAAGACACAACATACCAGAATCTCTGGGACACATTTAAAGCAGTCTCTAGAGGAAAATATATAGCAATGAGTGCCCACATGAGAAGAAAGGAGAGATCTAAAATTGACACCCTATCATCAAAATTGAAAGAGCTAGAGGAGCAAGATCAAAAAAACTCAAAACCTAGCAGAAGACAGGAAATAACTAAGATCAGAGCAGAACTGAAGGAAATAGAGACACAAAAAACTCTTCAAAAAATCAATAAATCCAGGAGCTGGTTTTTTGAAAAGATCAACAAAATAGACAGACCACTAGCCAGATTAATAAAAAAGAAAAGAGAGAATAACCAAATTGATGCAATAAAAAACGATAAAAGGGATATCACCACAGATTCCACAGAAATCCAAACCATCATCAGAGATTATTACAAACAACTCTATGCACATAAACTAGTAAACCTGGAAGAAATGGATAAATTCCTGGACACCTGCAACCTCCCAAGCCTAAACCTGGAAGAAGCCGAAACCCTGAATAGACCAATAACATGGTCTGAAGTCGAGGCAGCAATAAAGAGCATACCACCCAAAAAAAGCCCAGGTCCAGATGGGTTCACAGCTGAATTCTACCAGACATACAAGGAGGAGCTGATACCATTCCTTCTGAAACTATTCCAGACAATCCAAAAAGAGGGAATCCTTCCCAAATCATTTTACGAGACAAACACCATCCTAATACCAAAACCCGGCAGAGACTCAACAAGAAAAGAAAATTTCAGGCCAATATCCATGATGAACATAGATGCAAAAATCTTCAATAAAATACTGGCAAACCGATTGCAACAGCATATCAAAAAGCTCATCCACCATGATCAAGTAGGATTCATCCCGGGGATGCAAGGCTGGTTCAACATACGCAAGTCCATAAACGTAATTCACCACAGAAACAGAACCAAAGACAAAAACCACATGATTATCTCGATTGATGCAGAGAAGGCTTTTGACAAAATTCAACAACCCTTTATGCTAAAAACCCTCAATAAACTAGGTATTGACGGAACGTATCTCAAAACAATAAAAGCTATTTACGACAAACCAACAGCCAATATCATACTGAATGGGCAAAAACTGGAAGCATTCCCTTTGAAATCTGGCACTAGACAAGGATGCCCTCTCTCACCACTCCTATTCAATATAGTACTGGAAGTTCTAGCCAGAGCAATCAGGCAAGAAAAAGAAATAAAGGGTATCCAAATTGGAAAGGAGGAAATCAAATTGTCTCTATTTGCAGATGACATGATTGTATATCTGGAAGACCCCATCATCTCAGCCCAAAATCTCCTGAAACTGATAAACAACTTCAGCAAAGTCTCAGGATACAAAATCAACGTGCAAAAATCACAAGCATTCCTATACACCAGTAATAGACTTCAAGAGAGCCAAATCAAGAACGAACTGCCATTCACAATTGCTACAAAGAGAATAAAGTACTTAGGAATACAACTAACAAGGAACGTAAAGGATCTCTTCAAGGAGAACTACAAGCCATTGCTCAACGAAATAAGAGAGGATACAAACAGATGGAGAAACATTCCATGTTCATGGTTAGGAAGAATCAACATCGTGAAAATGGCCATACTGCCCAAAGTAATTTACAGATTCAACGCTATTCCCATCAAGCTACCAATGACCTTCTTCACAGAACTGGAAAAAAACACCTTAAACTTCATATGGAACCAAAAGAGAGCCCGCATAGCCAAGTCAATTCTAAGCAAAAAGAACAAAGCGGGAGGCATCACACTACCGGACTTCAAACTATACTACAAGGCTACAGTAATCAAAACAGCATGGTACTGGTACCAAAACAGAGATATAGACCAATGGAACAGAACAGAGGCCTCACAGGAAATACAACATACCCACAACCATCTGATCTTCGACAAACCTGACAAAAACAAGCAATGGGGAAAGGACTCCCTGTTTAATAAATGGTGTTGGGAAAACTGGCTAGCCATGTGCAGAAAGCAGAAACAGGACCCCTTCCTGACACCTTACACCAAAATTAACTCCAGATGGATTAAAGACTTAAACATCAGACCTAATACCATAAAAACCTTAGAAGAAAATCTAGGCAAAACCATTCAGGACATAGATGTAGGCAAGGACTTCATGACCAAAACGCCAAAAGCAATGGCAACAAAAGCCAAAATAGACAAATGGGACCTAATCAAACTCCACAGCTTCTGCACAGCAAAAGAAACAGTCAGTAGAGTGAATCGGCAACCAACAGAATGGGAAAAAATTTTTGCAGTCTACCCATCTGACAAGGGGCTGATATCCAGAATTTACAAAGAACTAAAGCAGATCTACAAGAAAAAAACAAACAAGCCCATTCAAAAATGGGCAAAGGATATGAACAGATACTTTACAAAAGAAGACATACAGGAGGCCAACAAACATATGAAAAAATGCTCATCATCACTGGTCATCAGAGAAATGCAAATCAAAACCACATTGAGATACCATCTCACACCAGTTAGAATGGCGATCAATAAAAAATCGGGAAACAACAGATGCTGGAGAGGATGTGGAGAAATAGGAACACTTTTACACTGTTGGTGGGAATGTAAATTAATTCAACCATTGTGGAAGACAGTGTGGCGATTCCTCAAGGACCTAAAAATAGAAATCCCATTTGACCCAGCAATCCCATTACTGGGTATATATCCAAAGGATTATAAATCATTCTACTACAAGGACACGTGCACACGAAAGTTCATTGCAGCACTGTTTACAATAGCAAAGACCTGGAACCAACTCAAATGCCCAACGATGACAGACTGGATAGGGAAAATGTGGTACATATACACCATGGAATATTATGCAGCCATCAAAAATGATGAGTTCACGTCCTTTATAGGGACATGGATGAACCTGGAAACCATCATTCTCAGCAAACTGACACAAGAGCAGAAAATCAAACACCGTATATTCTCGCTCATAGGCGGGTGTTCAACAATGAGAACACATGGACACAGGGAGGGGAGCACTACACACTGGGGTCCGTTGGGGGGAAATGGGGGAGGGGCGGGGGGTGGGGAGGTGGGAAGAGATAGCATGGGGAGAAATGACAGATACAGGTGAGGGGACGGAAGGCAGCAAAGCACACTGCCAGGTGTGTACCTATGCAACAATCTTGCATGTTAATCACATGTACCCCAAAACCTAAAATGCAATAAAAAAAAAGAGAAAAAAAAGAAAAAGAAAAAAAAAAAAAAAGAGTTAGCCGTAAGAATGCGTTTAAAACACAGAAGACCCGCTTCTTACAAACTGATCTTCTGTGTGTTGGTTCCTTTTAGGAAGTTGCATCTATGTTTAGATTCAGCGAGGTAGAAACACGTTTCTTCTAAAAGCTGCGATTGGACATTCCAGAGTGGATGGGAGAACATGCTGTAAAGAGAAATACCTTACTCTAAAACCAAAACGGAGCTATCTAGCAGAATTGTTGTCAATGTGTGTATTCAACTTAGAGAGTTAAATTGATGTGTGTTTGCAGCAGTTCAGAAACACTTTCTCAGGAGAATGCAGAAACAGTAATTTCCAGCCCTAGAGACGCATATAAGAGTTAGCAGTAAGAATGCGTTTAAAACACAGAAGACCCACTTCTTACAAACTGATCTTCTGTGTGTTGGTTCCTTTTAGGAAGTTGCATCTATGTTTAGATTCAGCGAGGTAGAAACACATTTCTTCTAAAAGCTGCGATTGGACATTCCAGAGTGGATGGGAGAACATGCTGTAAAGAGAAATACCTTGCTCTAAAACCAAAACGGAGCCATCTAGCAGAATGGTTGTCAAAGTGTATATTCAACTTACAGAGTAAAACTGATGTGTGTTTGCAGCAGTTCAGAAACCCTTTCTTTGGAGAATGCAGAAACAGTCATTTCCAGCCCTAGAGACGCATATAAGAGTTAGCAGAAAGAATGCGTTTAAAACACAGAAGACCCGCTTCTTACAAACTGATCTTCTGTGTGTTGGTTCCTCTTAGGAAGTTGCATCTATGTTTAGATTCAGCGAGGTAGAAACACGTTTCTTCTAAAAGCTGCGATTGGACATTCCAGAGTGGATGGGAGAACATGCTGTAAAGAGAAATACCTTGCTCTAAAACCAAAACGGAGCTATCTAGCAGAATGGTTGTCAATGTGTGTATTCAACTTAGAGAGTTAAATTGATGTGTGTTTGCAGCAGTTCAGAAACACTTTCTCTGGAGAATGCAGAAACAGTAATTTCCAGCCCTAGAGACGCATATAAGAGTTAGCAGTAATAATGCGTTTAAAACACAGAAGACCCACTTCTTACAAACTGATCTTCTCTGTGTTGGTTCCTTTTAGGAGGTTGCATCGATGTTTAGATTCAGCGAGGTAGAAACACGATTCTTCTAAAAGCTGCGATTGGACATTCCAGAGTGGATGGGAGAACATGCTGTAAAGAGAATTACCTTGCTCTAAAACCAAAACGGAGCTATCTAGCAGAATGGTTGTCAATGTGAGTATTCAACTTACAGAGTTAAACTGATGTGTGTTTGCAGCAGTTCAGAAACCCTTTCTTTGGAGAATGCAGAAACAGTCATTTCCAGCCCTAGAGACGCATATAAGAGTTAGCAGTAAGAATGCATTTAAAACACAGAAGACCCGCTTCTTAGAAACTGATTTCTGTGTGTTGGTTCCTTTTAGGAAGTTGCATCTATGTTTAGATACAGAGAGGTAGAAACACGTTTCTTCTAAAAGCTGCGATTGGACATTCCAGAGTGGATGGAAGAACATGCTGTAAAGAGAAATACCTTGCTCTAAAACCAAAACGGAGTTATCTAGCAGAATTGTTGTCAATGTGTGTATTCAAGTTAGAGAGTTAAACTGATGTGAGTTTGCAGCAGTTAAGAAACCCTTCCTCTGGAGAATGCAGAAACAGTCATTTCCAGCACTAGAGACGCAAATAACAGTTAGCAGTAAGAATGCATTTAAAACACAGAAGACCCGCTTCTTACAAACTGATCTTCTGTGTGTTAGTTCCTTTTAGGAAGTTGCATCCATGTTTAGATTCAGCGAGGTAGAAACACGTTTCTTCTAAAAGTTGCGATTCGACATTCCAGAGTGGATGGGAGAACATGCTGTAAAGAGAAATACCTTGCTCTAAAACCACAACGGAGCTGTCTAGCAGAATGGTTGTCAATGTGTGTATTCAACATCCAGAGTAAACTGATGTTTGTTTGGAGCAGTTCAGAAACCCTTTGTTTGAAGAATGCAGAAACAGTCATTTCCAGCCCTAGAGACGCATATGAGAGTTAGCAGTAAGAATGGGTTTAAAACACAGAATACCCGCTTCTTACAAACTGATCTTCTGTGTGTTGGTTGCTTTTAGGAAGTTGCATCTATGTTTAGATTCAGCGAGGTAGAAACACGTTTCTTCTAAAAGCTGCGATTGAACATTCCAGAGTGGATGGGAGAACATGCTGTAAAGAGAAATACCTTGCTCTAAAACCAAAACGGAGCTATCTAGCAGAATGGTTGTCAATGTAAGTATTCAATTTACAGAGTTAAACTGATGTGTGTTTGCAGCAGTTCAGAAACCCTTTCTTTGGAGAATGCAGAAACAGTCATTTCCAGCCCTAGAGACGCATATAAAAGTTAGCAGTAAGAATGCGTTTAAAACACAGAAGACCCGCTTCTTACAAAATGATCTTCTGTGCGTTGCTTCCTTTTAGGAAGTTGCATCTATGTTTAGATTCAGCGAGGTAGAAACAAGTTTCTTCTAAAAGCTGTGATCGGACATTCCAGAGTGGATGGGAGAACATGCGGTAAAGAGAAATACATTGCTCTAAAACCAAAACGGAGCTATCTAGCAGAATGGTTGTCAATGTGTGCATTCAACTTCCAGACTTAAACTGATGTGTGTTTGCAGCAGTTCAGAAACGCTTTCTTTGGAGAATGCAGAAACAGTCATTTCCAGCCCTAGAGACGCATATAAGAGTTAGCAGTAAGAATGCGTTTAAAACACAGAAGACCCGCTTCTTACAAACTGATCTTCTGTGTGTTCGTTCCTTTTAGGAAGTTGCATCTATGCTTAGATTCCGCGAGGTAGAAACACGTTTCTTCTAAAAGCTGCGATTGGACATTCCAGAGTGGATGGGAGAACATGCTGTAAAGAGAATTACCTTGCTCTAAAACCATAACGGAGCTATCTAGCAGAATGGTTGTCAATGTGTTTAATCATCTTAGAGAATTAAATCGATGTGTTTTTGCAGCAGTTCAGAAACACTTTCTCTGGAGAATGCAGAAATAGTAATTTCCAGCCCTAGAGACGCATATAAGGGTTAGCAGTAAGAATGCGTTTAAAACACAGAAGACCCGCTTCTTACGAAATGATCTTCTGTGTGTTGGTTCCTTTTAGGAAGTTGCATCTATGTTTAGATTCAGCGAGGTAGAAACACGTTTCTTCTAAAAGCTGCGATTAGACATTCCAGAGTGGATAGGAGAACATGCTGTAAAGAGAAATACCTTGCTCTAAAACCAAATCGGAGCTATCTAGCAGAATGGTTGTCAATGTGAGTATTCAACTTACAGAGTAAAACTGATGTGTGTTTGCAGCAGTTCAGAAACACTTTCTTTGGAGAATGCAGAAACAGTCATTTCCAGCCCTAGAGACGCATATAAGAGTTAGCAGTAAGAATGCGTTTAAAACACAGAAGACCCGCTTCTTACAAACTGATCTTCTGTGTGTTGGTTCCTTTTAGAAAGTTGCATCTATGTTTAGATTCAGCCAGGTAGAAACACGTTTCTTCTAAAAGCTGCGATCGGACATTCCAGAGTGGATGGGAGAACATGCTGTAAAGGGAAATACCTTGCTCTAAAACCAAAACGGAGCTATCTGGCAGAATGGTGGTCAATGTGTGTATTCAACTTACAGAGTTAAACTGATGTGTGTTTGCAGCAGTTCAGAAACCCTTTCTATGGAGAATGCAGAAACTGTCATTTCCAGCCCTAGAGACGCATATAAGAGTTAGCAGTAAGAATGCGTTTAAAACACAGAAGACCCACTTCTTACAAAATGATCTTCTGTGTGTTGGTTCCTTTTAGGAAGTTGCATCTATGTTTAGATTCAGCGAGGTAGAAACACGTTTTTTCTAAAATCTGCGATTGGACATTCCAGAGTGGATGGGAGAACATGCTGTAAAGAGAAATACCTTGCTCTAAAACCAAAACGGAGCTATCTAGCAGAATTGTTGTCAATGTGTGTATTCAACTTAGAGAGTTAAATTGATGTGTGTTTGCAGCAGTTCAGAAACCCTTTCTTTGTAGAATGCAGAAACAGTCATTTCCAGCCCTAGGGACGCATATATGAGTTAGCAGTAAGAATGCGTTTAAAACACAGAAGACCCGCTTCTTACAAACTGATCTTCTGTGTGTTGGTTCCTTTTAGGGAGTTGCATCTATGTTTTGATTCAGCGAGGTAGAAACCCGTTTCTTCTAAAAGCTGCGATTGGACATTCCAGAGTGAATGGGAG
Source organism: Saimiri boliviensis (assembly GCF_048565385.1). Taxonomy (NCBI): domain Eukaryota; kingdom Metazoa; phylum Chordata; class Mammalia; order Primates; family Cebidae; genus Saimiri; species Saimiri boliviensis. Next base: position 28,637,810 of record NC_133454.1, on the reverse strand, counting down.
AACATGCTGTAAAGAGAAATACCTTGCTCTAAAACCAAAACGGAGCTATCTAGCAGAATTGTTATCAATGTGTGTATTCAACTTAGAGAGTTAAATTAATGTGTGTTTGCAGCAGTTCAGAAACACTTTCTCTGGAGAATGCAGAAAAAGTAATTTCCAGCCCTAGAGACGCATATAAGAGTTAGCAGTAAGAATGCGTTTAAAACACAGAAGACCCACTTCTTACAAACTGATCTTCTCTGTGTTGGTTCCTTTTAGGAAGTTGCATCTATGTTTAGATTCAGCGAGGTAGAAACACGTTTCTTCTAAAAGCTGCGATTGGACATTCCAGAGTAGATGGGAGAACATGCTGTAAAGGGAAATACCTTGCTCTAAAACCAAAACGGAGCTATCTGGCAGAATGGTGGTCAATGTGTGTATTCAACTTACAGAGTTAAACTGATGTGTGTTTGCAGCTGTTCAGAAACCCTTTCTATGGAGAATGCAGAAACAGTCATTTCCAGCCCTAGAGACGCATATAAGAGTTAGCAGTAAGAATGCGTTTAAAACACAGAAGACCCTCTTCTTACAAAATGATCTTCTGTGTGTTGGTTCCTTTTAGGAAGTTGCATCTATGTTTAGATTCAGCGAGGTAGAAACACGTTTCTTCTAAAAGCTGCGATTGGACATTCCAGAGTTTATGTGAGAACATGATGTAAAGAGAAATACCTTGCTCTAAAACCAAAACGGAGCTATCTAGCAGAATGGTTGTCAATGTGTTTATTTAACTTACAGAGTTAAACAGATGTGTGTTTGCAGCAGTTCAGAAACCCTTTCTTTGGAGAATGCAGAAACTGTCATTTCCAGCCCTAGAGACGCATATAAGAGTTAGCAGTAAGAATGCGTTTAAAACACAGAAGACCCGCTTCTTACAAAATGATCTTCTGTGTGTTGGTTCCTTTTAGGAACTTGCATCTATGTTTAGATTCAGCGAGGTAGAATCACGTTTCTTCTATAAGCTGCGATTGGACCTTCCAGAGTGGATGGGAGAACATGCTGTAAACAGAAATACCTTGCTCTAAAACCAAAACGGAGCTATCTAGCAGAATGGTTGTCAATGGGAGTATTCAACTTACAGAGTTAAACTGATGTGTGTTTGCAGCAGTTCCGAAACCCTTTCTATGGAGAATGCAGAAACAGTCATTGCCAGCCCTAGAGACACATATAAGAGTTAGCAGTAAGAATGCGTTTAAAACAGAGAAGACCCGCTTCCTACAAAATGATCTTCTGTGTGTTGGTTCCTTTTAGGAAGTTGCCTTTATGTTTAGATTCAGCGAGGTAGAAACACGTTTCTTCTAAAAGCTGCGATTGGACATTCCAGAGTGGATGGGAGAACATGCTGTAAAGAGAAATACCTTGCTCTAAAAACACAACGGAGCTATCTAGCAGAATGGTTGTCAATGTGTGTATTCAACTTCCAGAGGTAAACTGATGTGTGTTTGCAGAAGTTCAGAAACCCTTTCTTTGAAGAATGCAGAAAGAGTCATTTCCAGCCCTAGAGACGCATATAAGAGTTAGCAGTAAGAATGGGTTTAAAACACAGAAGACCCGCTTCTTACAAACTGATCTTCTGTGTGTTGGTTCCTTTTAGGAAGTTGCATCTATGTTTAGATTCAGCGAGGTAGAAACACGTTTCTTCTAAAAGCTGCGATTGGACATTCCAGAGTGGATGGGAGAACATGCTGTAAAGAGAAATACCTTTTTCTAAAACCAAAACGAGGCTTTCTAGCAGAATGGTGGTCAATGTGTATATTCAACTTACAGAGTTAAACTGTTGTGTGTTTGCAGCAGTTCATAAACCGTTTCTTTGGAGAATGCAGAAACAGTCATTTCCAGCCCTAGAGACGCATATAAGAGTTAGCAGTAAGAATGCGTTTAAAACACAGAAGACCCGCTTCTTAGAAACTGATTTTCTGTGTGTTGGTTCCTTTTAGGAAGTTGCATCTATGTTTAGATACAGAGAGGTAGAAACACGTTTCTTCTAAAAGCTGCGATTGGACATTCCAGAGTGGATGGAAGAACATGCTGTAAAGGGAAATACCTTGCTCTAAAACCAAAACGGAGCTATCTAGCACAATTGTTGTCAATGTGTGTATTCAAGTTAGAGAGTTAAACTGATGTGTGTTTGCAGCAGTTCAGAAACCCTTTCTCTGGAGAATGCAGAAACAGTCATTTCCAGCACTAGAGACGCAAATAACAGTTAGCAGTAAGAATGCATTTAAAACACAGAAGACGCGCTTCTTACAAACTGATCTTCTGTGTGTTAGTTCCTTTTAGGAAGTTGCATCCATGTTTAGATTCAGCGAGGTAGAAACACGTTTCTTCTAAAAGTTGCGATTTTACATTCCAGAGTGGATGGGAGAACATGCTGTAAAGAGAAATACCTTGCTCTAAAACCAAAATGGAGCTATCAAGCAGAATGGTTGTCAATGTGTGTATTCAACTTCCAGAGGTAAACTGATGGGTGTTTGCAGCAGTTCAGAAACCCTTTCTTTGGAGAATGCAGAAACAGTCATTTCCAGCCTTTGAGACGCATATAAGAGTTAGCAGTAAGAATGCGTTTAAAACACAGAAGACCCGCTTCCTACAAAATGATCTTCTGTGTGTTGGTGCCTTTTAGGAAGTTGCATCTATGTTTAGATTCAGCGAGGTAGAAACACGTTTCTTCTAAAAGCTGCGATTGGACATTCCAGAGTGGATGGGAGAACATGCTGTAAAGAGAAATACCTTGCTCTAAAACCAAAACGGAGCTATCTAGCAGAATTGTTGTCAATATGTGTATTCAACTTAGAGAGTTAAATTGATGTGTGTTTGCAGCAGTATAGAAACACTTTCTCTGGAGAATGCAGAAACAGTAATTTCCAGCCCAAGAGACGCATATAAGCGTTACCAGTAATAATGTGTTTAAAACACAGAAGACCCACTTTTTACAAACTGATCTTCTCTGTGTTGGTTCTTTTTAGGAAGTTGCATCTATGTTTAGATTCAGCAAGGTAGAAACACGTTTCTTCTAAAAGCTGCGATTAGACATTCCAGAGTGGATAGGAGAACATGCTGTAAAGAGAAATACCTTGCTCTAACACCAAAACGGAGCTATCTAGCAGAATGGTTGTCAATGTGAGTATTCAACTTACAGACTTAAACTGATGTGTGTTTGCAGCAGTTCCGAAACCCTTTCTTTGGAGAATGCATAAACAGTCATTTCCAGCCCTAGAGACGCATATAAGAGTTAGCAGTAAGAATGCGTTTAAAACACAGAAGACCCGCTTCTTACAAACTGATGTTCTGTGCGTTGGTTCCTTTTAGGAAGTTGCATCTATGTTTAGATTGAGCGAGGTAGAAACACGTTTCTTCTAAAAGCTGCGATTGGACATTCCAGAGTGGATTCGAGAACATGCTGTAAAGAGAAATACCTTGCTCTAAAACCAAAACGGAGCTATCTAGCAGAATTGTTATCAATGTGTGTATTCAACTTAGAGAGTTAAATTAATGTGTGTTTGCAGCAGTTCAGAAACACTTTCTCTGGAGAATGCAGAAAAAGTAATTTCCAGCCCTAGAGACGCATATAAGAGTTAGCAGTAATAATGCGTTTAAAACACAGAAGACCCACTTCTTACAAACTTATCTTCTCTGTGTTGGTTCCTTTTAGGAAGTTGCATCTATGTTTAGATTCAGCGAGGTAGAAACACGTTTCTTCTAAAAGCTGCGATTGGACATTCCAGAGTGGATGGGAGAACATGCTGTAAAGGGAAATACCTTGCTCTAAAACCAAAACGGAGCTATCTGGCAGAATGGTGGTCAATGTGTGTATTCAACTTACAGAGTTACACTGATGTGTATTTGCAGCTGTTCAGAAACCCTTTCTATGGAGAATGCAGAAACAGTCATTTCCAGCCCTAGAGACGCATATAAGAGTTAGCAGTAAGAATGCGTTTAAAACACAGAAGACCCTCTTCTTACAAAATGATCTTCTGTGTGTTGGTTCCTTTTAGGAAGCTGCATCTATGTTTAGATTCAGCGAGGTAGAAACACGTTTCTTCTGAAAGCTGCGATTGGACATTCCAGAGTTTATATGAGAACATGGTGTAAAGAGAAATACCTTGCTCTAAAACCAAAACGGAGCTATCTAGCAGAATGGTTGTCAATGTGTATATTTAACTTACATAGTTAAACAGATGTGTGTTTGCAGCAGTTCAGAAACCCTTTCTTTGGAGAATGCAGAAACAGTCATTTCCAGCCCTAGAGACGCATATAAGAGTTAGCAGTAAGAATGCGTTTAAAACACAGAAGACCCGCTTCTTACAAAATGATCTTCTGTGTGTTGGTTCCTTTTAGGAAGTTGCATCCATGTTTAGATTCAGCGAGGTAGAAACACGTTTTTTCTAAAATCTGCGACTCGACATTCCAGAGTGGATGGGAGAACATGCTGTAAAGAGAAATACCTTGCTCTAAAACCAAAACGGAGCTATCTAGCAGAATGGTTGTCAATGTGAGTATTCAACTTACAGAGTTAAACTGATGTGTGTTTGTAGCAATTCCGAAACCCTTTCTTTGGAGAATGCAGAAACAGTCATTTCCAGTCCTAGAGACGCATATCAGAGTTAGCAGTAACAATGCGTTTAAAACACAGAAGACCCGCTTCTTACAAAATGATCTTCTGTGTGTTGGTTCCTTTTAGGAAGTTGCCTATATGTTTAGATTCATCGAGGTAGAAACACGTTTCTTCTAAAAGCTGCGATTGGACATTCCAGAGTGGATGGGAGAACATGCTGTAAAGAGAAATACCTTGCTCTAAAACCAAAACGGAGCCATCTAGCAGAATGGTTGTCAATGTGTATATTCAACTTACAGAGTTAAACTGATGTGTGTTTGCAACAGTTCAGAAACGCTTTATTTGGAGAATGCAGAAACAGTCATTTCCAGCCCTAGGGACGGATATAAGAGTTAGCAGTAAGAATGCCTTTAAAACACAGAAGACCCGCTTCTTACAAACTGATCTTCTGTGTGTTGGTTCCTTTTCGGAACTTGCATCTATGTTTAGATTCTGCGAGGTAGAATCACGTTTCTTCTAAAAGCTGCGATTGGACATTCCAGAGTGGATGGGAGAACATGCTGTAAACAGAAATACCTTGCTCTAAAACCAAAACGGAGCTATCTAGCAGAATGGTTGTCAATGGGAGTATTCAACTTACAGAGTTAAACTGATGTGTGTTTGCAGCAGTTCCGAAACCCTTTCTTTGGAGAATGCAGAAACAGTCATTGCCAGCCCTAGAGACGCATATAAGAGTTAGCAGTAAGAATGCGTTTAAAACAGAGAAGACCCGCTTCCTACAAAATGATCTTCTGTGTGTTGGTTCCTTTTAGGAAGTTGCCTTTATGTTTAGATTCAGCGAGGTAGAAACACGTTTCTTCGAAAAGCTGCGATTGGACATTCCAGAGTGGATGGGAGAACATGCTGTAAAGAGAAATACCTTGCTCTAAAAACACAACGGAGCTATCTAGCAGAATGGTGGTCAATGTGTATATTCAACTTACAGAGTTAAACTGTTGTGTGTTTGCAGCAGTTCATAAACCGTTTCTTTGGAGAATGCAGAAACACTCATTTCCAGCCCTAGAGACGCATATAAGAGTTAGCAGTAAGAATGTGTTTAAAACACAGAAGACCCGCTTTTTAGAAACTGATTTTCTGTGTGTTGGTTCCTTTTAGGAAGTTGCATCTATGTTTAGATACAGAGAGGTAGAAACACGTTTCTTCTAAAAGCTGCGATTGGACATTCCAGAGTGGATGGAAGAACATGCTGTAAAGGGAAATACCTTGCTCTAAAACCAAAACGGAGCTATCTAGCAGAATTGTTGTCAATGTGTGTATTCAAGTTAGAGAGTTAAACTGATGTGTGTTTGCTGCAGTTCAGAAACCCTTTCTCTGGAGAATGCAGGAACAGTCATTTCCAGCACTAGAGACGCAAATAACAGTTAGCAGTAAGAATGCATTTAAAACACAGAAGACCCGCTTCTTACAAACTGATCTTCTGTGTGTTAGTTCCTTTTAGGAAGTTGCATCCATGTTTAGATTCAGCGAGGTAGAAACACGTTTCTTCTAAAAGTTGCGATTTTACATTCCAGAGTGGATGGGAGAACATGCTGTAAAGAGAAATACCTTGCTCTAAAACCAAAATGGAGCTATCTAGCAGAATGGTGGTCAATGTGTGTATTCAACTTCAAGAGGTAAACTGATGGGTGTTTGCAGCAGTTCAGAAACCCTTTCTTTGGAGAATGCAGAAACAGTCATTTCCAGCCCTCGAGACGCATATAAGAGTTAGCAGTAAGAATGCGTTTAAAACACAGAAGACCCGGTTCTTACAAACTGATCTTCTTTACGTTGGTTAGTTTTAGGAAGTTGCATCTATGTTTAGATTAAGCGAGATAGAAACAAGTTTCTTCTAAAAGCTGCGATTGGACTTTCCAGAGTGGATGGGAGAGCATGCTGTAAGAGAAATACCTTGCTCTAAAACCAAAACGGAGCTATCTAGCAGAATGGTTATCAATGTGAGTATTCAACTTACAGAGTTAAACTGATGTGTGTTTGCAGCAGTTCCGAAACCCTTTCTTTGGAGAATGCATAAACAGTCATTTCCAGCCCTAGAGACGCATATAAGAGTTAGCAGTAAGAATGCGTTTAAAACACAGAAGACCCGCTTCTTACAAACTGATGTTCTGTGCGTTGGTTCCTTTTAGGAAGTTGCATCTATGTTTAGATTCAGCGAGGTAGAAACACGTTTCTTCTAAAAGCTGCGATTGGACATTCCAGAGTGGATGGGAGAACTTGCTGTAAAGAGAAATACCTTGCTCTAAAACGAAAACGGAGCTATCTGGCAGAATGGTGGTCAATGTGTGTATTCAACTTACAGAGTTAAACTGATGTGTGTTTGCAGCAGTTCAGAAACCCTTTCTTTGGAGAATGCAGAAACAGTCATTTCCAGCCCTAGAGACGCATATAAGAGTTAGCAGTAAGAATGCGTTTAAAACACAGAAGACCCGCTTCTTACAAACTGTTCTTCTGTGTGTTGGTTCCTTTTAGGAAGTTGCATCTATGTTTAGATTCAGCGAGGTAGAAACACGTTTCTTCCAAAAGCTGCGATTGGACATTCCAGAGTGGATGGGAGAACATGCTGTAAAGAGAAATACCTTGCTCTAAAACCAAAACGGAGCCATCTAGCAGAATGGTTGTCAATGTGTATATTCAACTTACAGAGTTAAACTGATGTGTGTTTGCAACAGTTCAGAAACGCTTTATTTGGAGAATGCAGAAACAGTCATTTCCAGCCCTAGGGACGCATATAAGAGTTAGCAGTAAGAATGCCTTTAAAACACAGAAGACCCGCTTCTTACAAACTGATCTTCTGTGTGTTGGTTCCTTTTAGGAACTTGCATCTCTGTTTAGATTCAGCGAGGTAGAAACACGTTTCTTCTAAAAGCTGCGATTGGACATTCCAGAGTGGATGGGAGACCATGCTGTAAACAGAAATACCTTGCTCTAAAACCAAAACGGAGTTATCTAGCAGAATGGTTGTCAATGTGAGTATTCAACTTATAGAGTAAAACTGATGTGTGTTTGCAGCAGTTCCGAAACCCTTTCTTTGGAGAATGCAGAAACAGTCATTTCCAGCCCTAGAGACGCATATAAGAGTTAGCAGTAAGAATGCGTTTAAAACACAGAAGACCCGCTTCTTACAAACTGATCTTCTGTGCGTTGGTTACTTTTAGGAAGTTGCATCTACGTTTAGATTCAGCGAAATAGAAACAAGTTTCTTCTAAAAGCTGCGATTGGACATTCCAGAGTGGATGGGAGAGCATGCTGTAATAGAAATACCTTGCTCTAAAACCAAAACGGAGCTATCTAGCAGAATGGTTGTCAATGTCTGTATTCAACTTCCAGACTTAAACTGACGTGTGTTTGCAGCAGTTCAGAAACCCTTTCTTTGGAGAATGCAGAAACAGTCATTTCCAGCCCTAGAGACGCATATAAGAGTTAGCAGTAAGAATGCGTTTAAAACACAGAAGACCCGCTTCCTACAAAATGATCTTCTGTGTGTTGGTTCCTTTTAGGAAGTTGCATCTATGTTTAGATTCAGCGAGGTAGAAACACGTTTCTTCTAAAAGCTGCGATTGGAAATTCCAGAGTGGATGGGAGAACATGCTGTAAAGAGAAATACCTTGCTCTAAAACCAAAACGGAGCTATCTAATAGAATGGTTGTCAATGTGTATATTCAACTTACAGAGTTAAACTGACGTGTGTTTGCAGCAGTTCAGAAACCCTTTCTTTGGAGAATGCAGAAAAAGTCATTTCCAGCCCTAGGGACGCATATAAGAGTTAGCAGTAAGAATGCGTTTAAAACACAGAAGACCCGCTTCTTACAAACTGATCTTCTGTGTGTTGGTTCCTTTTAGGAAGTTGCATCTATGTTTTGATTCAAGGAGGTAGAAACACGTTTCTTCTAAAAGCTGCGATTGGACATTCCAGAGTGGATGGGAGAACATGCTGTAAAGAGAAATACCTTTTTCTAAAACCAAAACGAGTCTATCTAGCAGAATGGTGGTCAATGTGTATATTCAACTTACAGAGTTAAACTGTTGTGTGTTTGCAGCAGTTCATAAACCGTTTCTTTGGAGAATGCAGAAACAGTCATTTCCAGCCCTAGAGACGCATATAAGAGTTAGCAGTAAGAATGCGTTTAAAACACAGAAGACCCGCTTCTTAGAAACTGATTTTCTGTGTGTTGGTTCCTTTTAGGAAGTTGCATCAGTGTTTAGATACAGAGAGGTAGAAACACGTTTCTTCTAAAAGCTGCGATTGGACATTCCAGAGCGGATGGGAGAACATGCTGTAAAGAGAAATACCTTGCTCTAAAACCAAAACGGAGCCATCTAGCAGAATGGTTGTCAATGTGTATATTCAACTTACAGAGTTAAACTGATGTGTGTTTGCAACAGTTCAGAAACGCTTTATTTGGCGAATGCAGAAACAGTCATTTCCAGCCCTAGGGACGCATATAAAAGTTAGCAGTAAGAATGCCTTTAAAACACAGAAGACCCGCTTCTTACAAACTGATCTTCTGTGTGTTGGTTCCTTTTAGGAACTTGCATCTATGTTTAGATTCAGCGAGGTAGAAACACGTTTCTTCTAAAAGCTGCGATTGGACATTCCAGAGTGGATGGGAGAACATTCTGTAAACAGAAATACCTTGCTCTAAAACCAAAACGGAGCTATCTAGCAGAATGGTTGTCAATGTGAGTATTCAACTTACAGAGTTAAACTGATGTGTGGTTGCAGCAGTTCCGAAACCCTTTCTTTGGAGAATGCAGAAACAGTCATTTCCAGCCCTAGAGACGCATATAAGAGTTAGCAGTAAGAATGCGTTTAAAACAGAGAAGACCCGCTTCCTACAAAAAGATCTTATGTGTGTTGGTTCCTTTTAGGAAGTTGCCTTTATGTTTAGATTCAGCGAGGTAGAAACACGTTTCTTCTAAAAGCTGCAATTGGACATTCCAGAGTGGATGGGAGAACATGCTGTAAAGAGAAATACCTTGCTCTAAAAACACAACGGAACTATCTAGCAGAATAGTTGTCAATGTGTGTATTCAACTTCCAGAGTTAAACTGATGTGTGTTTGCAGAAGTTCAGAAACCCTTTCTTTGAAGAATGCAGAAAGAGTCATTTCCAGCCCTAGAGACGCATATAAGAGTTAGCAGTAAGAATGGGTTTAAAACACAGAAGACCCGCTTCTTACAAACTGATCTTCTGTGTGTTGGTTCCTTTTAGGAAGTTGCATCTATGTTTAGATTCAGCGAGGTAGAAACATGTTTCTTCTAAAAGCTGCGATTGGACATTCCAGAGTGGATGGGAGAATATGCTGTAAAGAGAAATACCTTGCTCTAAAACCAAAACGGAGCTATCTAGCAGAATTGTTGTCAATGTGTGTATTCAAGTTAGAGAGTTAAACTGATGTGTGTTTGCAGCAGTTCAGAAACCCTTTCTCTGGAGAATACAGAAACAGTCATTTCCAGCACTAGAAACACAAATAACAGTTAGCAGTAAGAATGCATTTAAAACACAGAAGACCCGCTTCTTACAAACTGATCTTCTGTGTGTTAGTTCCTTTTAGGAAGTTGCATCCATGTTTAGATCCCGCGAGGTAGAAACACGTTTCTTCTAAAAGTTGCGATTGGACATTCCAGAGTGGATGGGAGAACATGCTGTAAAGAGAAATACCTTGCTCTAAAACCAAAATGGAGCTATCTAGCAGAATGGTTGTCAATGTGTGTATTCAACTTCCAGAGGTAAACTGATGGGTGTTTGCAGCAGTTCAGAAACCCTTTCTTTGGAGAATGCAGAAACAGTCATTTCCAGCCCTAGAAACGCATATAAGAGTTAGCAGTAAGAATGCATTTAAAACACAGAAGACCCGGTTCTTACAAACTGATCTTCTGTGTGTTGGTTCCTTTTAGGAAGTTGCATCTATGTTTAGATTCAGCGAGATAGAAACAAGTTTCTTCTAAAAGCTGCGATTGGACTTTCCAGAGTGGATGGGAGAGCATGCTGTAAGAGAAATACCTTGCTCTAAAACCAAAACGGAACTATCTAGCAGAATGGTTGTCAATGTCTGTATTCAACTTCCAGACTTAAACTGACGTGTGTTTGCAGCAGTTCAGAAACCCTTTCTGTGGAGAATGCAGAAACAGTCATTTCCAGCCCTAGAGACGCATATAAGAGTTAGCAGTAAGAATGGGTTTAAAACACAGAAGACCCGCTTCTTACAAACTGATCTTCTGTGTGTTGGTTCCTTTTAGCAAGTTGCATCTATGTTTAGATTCAGCGAGGTAGAAACACGTTTCTTCTAAAAGCTGCGATTGGACATTCCAGAGTGGATGGGAGAACATGCTGTAAAGAGAAATACCTTTTTCTAAAACCAAAACGAGGCTATCTAGCAGAATGGTGGTCAATGTGTATATTCAACTTACAGAGTTAAACTGTTGTGTGTTTGCAGCAGTTCATAAACCGTTTCTTTGGAGAATGCAGAAACAGTCATTTCCAGCCCTAGAGACGCATATAAGAGTTAGCAGTAAGAATGCGTTTAAAACACAGAAGACCCGCTTCTTAGAAACTGATTTTCTGTGTGTTGGTTCCTTTTAGGAAGTTGCATCTATGTTTAGATACAGAGAGGTAGAAACACGTTTCTTCTAAAAGCTGCGATTGGACATTCCAGAGTGGATGGAAGAACATGCTGTAAAGGGAAATACCTTGCTCTAAAACCAAAACGGAGCTATCTAGCAGAATTGTTGTCAATGTGTGTATTCAAGTTAGAGAGTTAAACTGATGTGTGTTTGCAGCAGTTCAGAAACCCTTTCTCTGGAGAATGCAGAAACAGTCATTTCCAGTACTAGAGACGCAAATAACAGTTAGCAGTAAGAATGCATTTAAAACACAGAAGACCCGCTTCTTACAAACTGATCTTCTGTGTGTTAGTTCCTTTTAGGAAGTTGCATCCATGTTTAGATTCAGCGAGGTAGAAACACGTTTCTTCTAAAAGTTGCGATTTTACATTCCAGAGTGGATGGGAGAACATGCTGTAAAGAGAAATACATTGCTCTAAAACCAAAATGGAACTATCTAGCAGAATGGTTGTCAATGTGTGTATTCAACTTCCAGAGGTAAACTGATGGGTGTTTGCAGCAGTTCAGAAACCCTTTCTTTGGAGAATGCAGAAACAGTCATTTCCAGCCCTAGAGACGCATATAAGAGTTAGCAGTAAGAATGCGTTTAAAACACAGAAGACCCGCTTCCTACAAAATGATCTTCTGTGTGTTGGTGCCTTTTAGGAAGTTGCATCTATGTTTAGATTCAGCGAGGTAGAAACACGTTTCTGCTAAAAGCTGCGATTGGACATTCCAGAGTGGATGGGAGAACATGCTGTAAAGAGAAATACCTTGCTCTAAAACCAAAACGGAGCTATCTAGCAGAATTGTTGTCAATATGTGTATTCAACTTAGAGAGTTAAATTGATGTGTGTTTGCAGCAGTACAGAAACTCTCTGGAGAATGCAGAAACAGTAATTTCCAGCCCTAGAGACGCATATAAGCGTTACCAGTAATAATGTGTTTAAAACACAGAAGACCCACTTTTTACAAACTGATCTTCTCTGTGTTGGTTCCTTTTAGGAAGTTGCATCTATGTTTAGATTCAGCGAGGTAGAAACACGTTTCTTCTAAAAGCTGCGATTAGACATTCCAGAGTGGATAGGAGAACATGCTGTAAAGAGAAATACCTTGCTCTAAAACCAAAACGGAGCTATCTAGCAGAATGGTTGTCAATGTGAGTATTCAACTTACAGACTTAAACTGATGTGTGTTTGCAGCAGTTCCGAAACCCTTTCTTTGGAGAATGCATAAACAGTCATTTCCAGCCCTAGAGACGCATATAAGAGTTAGCAGTAAGAATGCGTTTAAAACACAGAAGACCCGCTTCTTACAAACTGATGTTCTGTGCGTTGGTTCCTTTTAGGAAGTTGCATCTATGTTTAGATTCAGCGAGGTAGAAACACGTTTCTTCTAAAAGCTGCGATTGGACATTCCAGAGTGGATTCGAGAACATGCTGTAAAGAGAAATACCTTGCTCTAAAACCAAAACGGAGCTATCTAGCAGAATTGTTATCAATGTGTGTATTCAACTTAGAGAGTTAAATTAATGTGTGTTTGCAGCAGTTCAGAAACACTTTCTCTGGAGAATGCAGAAAAAGTAATTTCCAGCCCTAGAGACGCATATAAGAGTTAGCAGTAATAATGCGTTTAAAACACAGAAGACCCACTTCTTACAAACTGATCTTCTCTGTGTTGGTTCCTTTTAGGAAGTTGCATCTATGTTTAGATTCAGCGAGGTAGAAACACGTTTCTTCTAAAAGCTGCGATTGGACATTCCAGAGTGGATGGGAGAACATGCTGTAAAGGGAAATACCTTGCTCTAAAACCAAAACGGAGCTATCTGGCAGAATGGTGGTCAATGTGTGTATTCAACTTACAGAGTTAAACTGATGTGTGTTTGCAGCTGTTCAGAATCCCTTTCTATGGAGAATGCAGAAACAGTCATTTCCAGCCCTAGAGACGCATATAAGTGTTAGCAGTAAGAATGCGTTTAAAACACAGAAGACCCGCTTCTTACAAAATGATCTTCTGTGTGTTGGTTCCTTTTATGAAGTTGCATCTATGTTTAGATTCAGCGAGGTAGAAACACGTTTTTTCTAAAATCTGCGACTGGACATTCCAGAGTGGATGGGAGAACATGCTGTAAAGAGAAATACCTTGCTCTAAAACCAAAACGGAGCTATCTAGCAGAATGGTTGTCAATGTGAGTATTCAACTTACAGAGTTAAACTGATGTGTGTTTGTAGCAATTCCGAAACCCTTTCTTTGGAGAATGCAGAAACAGTCATTTCCAGTCCTAGAGACGCATATAAGAGTTAGCAGTAACAATGCGTTTAAAACACAGAAGACCCGCTTCTTACAAAATGATCTTCTGTGTGTTGGTTCCTTTTAGGAAGTTGCCTATATGTTTAGATTCAGCGAGGTAGAAACACGTTTCTTCTAAAAGCTGCGATTGGACATTCCAGAGTGGATGGGAGAACATGCTGTAAAGAGAAATACCTTGCTCTAAAACCAAAACGGAGCCATCTAGCAGAATGGTTGTCAATGTGTATATTCAACTTACAGAGTTAAACTGATGTGTGTTTGCAACAGTTCAGAAACGCTTTATTTGGAGAATGCAGAAACAGTCATTTCCAGCCCTAGGGACGCATATAAGAGTTAGCAGTAAGAATGCCTTTAAAACACAGAAGACCCGCTTCTTACAAACTGATCTTCTGTGTGTTGGTTCCTTTTAGGAACTTGCATCTATGTTTAGATTCAGCGAGGTAGAATCACGTTTCTTCTAAAAGCTGCGATTGGACATTCCAGAGTGGATGGGAGAACATGCTGTAAACAGAAATACCTTGCTCTAAAACCAAAACGGAGCTATCTAGCAGAATGGTTGTCAATGGGAGTATTCAACTTACAGAGTTAAACTGATGTGTGTTTGCAGCAGTTCCGAAACCCTTTCTTTGGAGAATGCAGAAACAGTCATTGCCAGCAAACACACATCAGTTTAACTCTGGAAGTTGAATATAGAAATTGAAAAACATTCTGCTAGATAGCTCCGTTTTGGTTTTAGAGCAAGGTTTTTCTCTTTACAGCCTGGTCTCCAATGCATTCTGGAATGTCCAAACGCAGCTTTTAGAAGAAACGTGTTTCTACCTCGCTGAATCTAAACATAGATGCAACTTCCTAAAAGGAACCAACACACAGCAGATGAGTTTGTAAGAAGCGGGTTTTCTGTGTTTTAAACGCATTCTTACTTCTAACTGTTGACATGCGTTTCTAGGGCTGGAAATGACTGTTTCTACATTCTCCAAAGAAAGGGTTTCTGAACTGCTGCAAACACACATCAGTTTAACTCTGAAAGTTGAATACACACATTGACAAACATACTGCTAGATAGCTCCGTTTTGGTTTTAGAGCAAGATTTTCTCTTTACAGCATGTTCTCCCATGCACTCTGGAATGTCCAAACGCAGCTTTTAGAAGAAACGTGTTTCTACCTCGCTGAATCTAAACATAGATGCAACTTCCTAAAAGGAACCAACACACAGCAGATGAGTTTGTAAGAAGCGGGTTTTCTGTGTTTTAAACGCATTCTTACTTCTAACTCTTACATGCGTTTCTAGGGCTGGAAATGACTGTTTCTACATTCTCCAAAGAAAGGGTTTCTGAACTGCTGCAAACACACATCAGTTTAACTCTGAAAGTTGAATACACACATTGACAAACATACTGCTAGAGAGCTTCGTTTCGGTTTTAGAGCAAGATTTTCTCTTTACAGCATGTTCTCCCATGCACTCTGGAAAGTCCAAACGCAGCTTTAAGAAGAAACGTGTTTCTACCTCTCTGAATCTAAACATAGATGCAACTCCCTAAAAGGAACCAACACACAGCAGATGAGTTTGTAAGAAGCGGGTTTTCTGTGTTTTAAACGCATTCTTACTGCTAACTCTTACATGCGTTTCTAGGGCTGGAAATGACTGTTTCTACATTCTCCAAAGAAAGGGTTTCTGAACTGCTGCAAACAAACATCAGTTTAACTCTGGACGTTGAATACACACTTTGACAAACATTCTGCTAGATAGCTCCGTTTTGGTTTTAGAGCAAGGTTTTTTTTTTACAGCCTGTTCTCCAATGCACTCTGGAATGTCCAAACGCAGCGTTTAGAAGAAACGTGTTTCTACCTCGCTGAATCTAAACATAGATGCAACTTCCTAAAAGGAACCAACACACAGCAGATGAGTTTGTAAGAAGCGGGATTTCTGTGTTTTATACGCATTCTTACTTCTAACTCTTAACATGCGTTTCTAGGGCTGGAAATGACTGTTTCTACATTCTCCAAAGAAAGGGTTTCTGAACTGCTGCAAGCACACATCAGTTTAACTCTGGAAGTTGAATAAACACATTGACAAACATACCGATAGATAGCTCCGTTTTGATTTTAGAGCAAGATTTTCTCTTTACAGCATGTTCTCCCATGCACTCTGGAATGTCCAAATGCAGCTTTTAGAAGAAACGTGTTTCTACCTCGCTGAATCTAAACATAGATGCACCTTCCTAAAAGGAACCAACACACAGCAGATGAGTTTGTAAGAAGCGGGTTTTCTGTGTTTTAAACGCATTCTTACTTCTAACTCTTACATGCGTTTCTAGGGCTTGAAATGACTGTTTCTACATTCTCCAAACAAAGGGTTTCTGAACTGCTGCAAACACAAATCAGTTTAACTCTGGAAGTTGAATACACACTTTGACAAACATTCTGCTAGATAGCTCCGTTTTGGTTTTAGAGCAAGGTTTTTCTCTTTACAGCCTGTTCTCCAATTCACTCTGGAATGTCCAAACGCAGCTTTTAGAAGAAACGTGTTTCTACCTCGCTGAATCTAAACATAGATGCAACTTCCTAAAAGGAACCAACACACAGCAGATGAGTTTGTAAGAAGCGGGTTTTCTGTGTTTTAAACGCATTCTTACTGCTAACTCTTACATGCGTTTCTAGGGCTGGAAATGACTGTTTCTACATTCTCCAAAGAAAGGGTTTCTGAACTGCTGCAAACAAACATCAGTTTAACTCTGGAAGTTGAATACACACTTTGACAAACATTCTGCTAGATAGCTCCATTTTGGTTTTAGAGCAAGGTTTTTCTCTTTACAGCCTGTTCTCCAATGCACTCTGGAATGTCCAAACGCAGCTTTTAGAAGAAACGTGTTTCTACCTCGCTGAATCTAAACATAGATGCAACTTCCTAAAAGAAACCCACACACAGCAGATGAGTTTGTAAGAAGCGGGTTTTCTGTGTTTTAAACGCATTCTTACTGCTAACTCTTACATGCGTTTCTAGGGCTGGAAATGACTGTTTCTACATTCTCCAAAGAAAGGGTTTCTGAACTGCTTCAAACACACATCAGTTTAACTCTGGACGTTGAATACACACATTGACAAACATACTGCTAGATAGCTCCGTTTTGGTTTTAGAGCAAGATTTTCTCTTTACAGCATGTTCTCCCATGCACTCTGGAATGTCCAAACGGAGCTTTTAGAAGAAACGTGTTTCTACCTCGCTGTATCTAAACATAGATGCAACTTCCTAAAAGGAACCAACACACAGCAGATGAGTTTGTAAGAAGCGGGTTTTCTGTGTTTTAAACGCATTCTTACATCTAACTCTTACATGCGTTTCTAGGGCTGGAAATGACTGTCTCTACATTCTCCAAAGAAAGGGTTTCTGAACTGCTGCAAACACACATCAGTTTAACTCTGAAAGTTGAATACACACATTGACAAACATACTGCTAGATAGCTCCGTTTTGGGTTTAGAGCAAGATTTTCTCTTTACAGCATGTTCTCCCATGCACTCTGGAATGTCCAAACGCAGCTTTTAGAAGAAACGTGTTTCTACCTCGCTGAATCTAAACATAGATGCAACTTCCTAAAAGGAACCAACACACAGCAGATGAGTTCGTAAGAAGCGGGTTTTCTGTGTTTTAAACGCATTAATACTGCTAACACTTATATGAGTCTCTAGGGCTGGAAATGACTTTTTCTACATTCTCCAAAGAAAGGGTTTCTGAACTGCTGCAAACACACATCAGTTTAACTCTGGAAGTTGAATACACACATTGACAACCATTCTGCTAGATAGCTCCGTTTTGGTTTTAGAGCAAGGTATTTCTCTTTACAGCCTGTTCTCCAATCCACTCTGGAATGTCCAAATGCAGCTTTTAGAAGAAACGTGTTTCTACCTCGCCGAATCTAAACATAGATGCAACTTCCTAAAAGGAACCAACACACAGCAGATGAGTTTGTAAGAAGCGGGTTTTCTGTGTTTTGAACGCATTTTTACTGCTAACTCTTACATGCGTTTCTAGGGCTGGAAATGACTGTTTCTACATTCTCCAAACAAAGGGTTTCTGAACTGCTGCAAACACACATCAGTTTAACTCTGGAAGTGGAATACACACTTTGACAAACATACTGCTAGATAGCTCCGTTTTGGTTTTAGAGCAAGATTTTCTCTTTACAGCATGTTCTCACATGCACTCTGGAATGTCCAAACGCAGCTTTTAGAAGAAACGTGTTTCTACCTCGCTGAATCTAAACATAGATGCAACTTGGTAAAGGAACCAACACACAGCAGATGAGTTTGTAAGAAGCGGTTTTCTGTGTTTTAAACGCATTCTTACTGCTAACTCTTACATGCGTTTCTAGGGCTGGAAATGACTGTTTCTACATTCTCCAAAGAAAGGGTTTCTGAACTGCTGCAAACACACATCAGTTTAACTCTGGAAGTTGAATACACACATTGACAAACATTCTGCTAGATAGCTCCGTTTTGGTTTTAGAGCAAGGTTTTTCTCTTTACAGCCTGTTCTCCAATGCACTCTGGAATGTCCAAACGCAGCTTTTAGAAGAAACGTGTTTCTACCTCGCTGAATCTAAACATAGATGCAACTTCCTAAAAGGAACCAACACACAGCAGATGAGTTTGTAAGAAGCGGGTTTTCTGTGTTTTAAACGCATTCTTACTGCTAACTCTTACTTGCGTTTCTAGGGCTGGAAATGTCTGTTTCTACATTCTCCAAAGAAAGGGTTTCTGAACTGCTTCAAACACACATCAGTTTAACTCTGGAAGTTGAATACACACATTGACAAACATACTGCTAGATAGCTCCGTTTTGGTTTTAGAGCAAGATTTTCTCTTTACAGCATGTTCTCCCATGCACTCCGGAATGTCCAAACGCAGCTTTTAGAAGAAACGTGTTTCTACCTCGCTGAATCTAAATATAGATGCAACTTCCTAAAAGGAACCAACACACAGCAGATGAGTTTGTAAGAAGCGGGTTTTCTGTGTTTTTAACGCATTCATACTTCCAACTCTTACATGCGTTTCTAGGGCTGGAAATGACTGTTTCTACATTCTCCAAAGAAAGGATTTCTGAACTGCTGCAAACACACATCAGTTTAACTCTGAAAGTTGAATACACACATTGACAAACGTACGCTAGATAGCTCCGTTTTGGTTTTAGAGCAAGATTTTCTCTTTACAGCATTTTCTCCCATGCACTCTGGAATGTCCAAACGCAGCTTTTAGAAGAAACGTGTTTCTACCTCGCTGAATCTAAACATAGATTCAACTTCCTAAAAGGAACCAACACACAGCAGATGAGTTTGTAAGAAGCGGTTTTTCTGTGTTTTAAACGCATGCTTACCTCTAACTCTTAACATGCGTTTCTAGGGCTGGAAATGACTGTTTCTACATTCTCTAAAGAAAGGGTTTCTGAACTGCTGCAAACACACATCAGTTTAACTCTGAAAGTTGAATACACACATTGACAAACATACTGCCAAATAGCTCCGTTTTGATTTTAGAGCAAGATTTTTTCTTTACAGCATGTTCTCCCATGCACTCTGGAATGTCCAAATGCAGCTTTTAAAAGAAACGTGTTTCTACCTCGCTGAATCTAAACATAGATGCAACTTCCTAAAAGGAACCAACACACAGCAGATGAGTTTGTAAGAAGCGGGTTTTCTGTGTTTTAAACGCATTCTTACTGCTAACTCTTACATGCGTTTCTAGGGGTGGAAATGACTGTTTCTACATTCTCCAAACAAAGGGTTTCTGAACAGCTGCAAGCAAACATCAGTTTAACTCTGGAAGTTGAATACACACTTTGACAAACATTCTGCTAGATAGCTCCGTTTTGGTTTTAGAGCAAGGTTTTTCTCTTTACAGCCTGTTCTCCAATGCACTCTGGAATGTCCAAACGCAGCTTTTAGAAGAAAAGTGTTTCTACATCTCTGAATCTAAACATAGATGCAACTTCCTAAAAGGAACCAACACACAGCAGGTGAGTTTGTAAGAAGCGGGTTTTCTGTGTTTTAAACGCATTCTTACATCTAACTCTTACATGCGTTTCTAGGGCTGGAAATGACTGTCTCTACCTTCTCCAAAGAAAGGGTTTCTGAACTGCTGCAAACACACGTCAGTTTAACTCTGAAAGTTGAATACACACATTGAGAAACATACTGCTAGATAGCTCCGTTTTGGGTTTAGAGCAAGATTTTCTCTTTACAGCATGTTCTCCCATGCACTCTGGAATGTCGAAACGCAGCTTTTAGAAGAAACGTGTTTCTACCTCGCTGAATCTAAACATAGATGCAACTTCCTAAAAGGAAGCAGCACACAGCAGATGAGTTTGTAAGAAGCGGGTTTTCTGTGTTTTGAACGCATTTTTACTGCTAACTCTTACATGCGTTTCTAGGGCTGGAAAAGACTGTTTCTACATTCTCCAAACAAAGGGTTTCTGAACTGCTGCAAACACACATCAGTTTAACTCTGGAAGTGGAATACACACATTGACAAACATACTGCTAGATAGCTCCGTTTTGATTTTAGAGCAAGATTTTCTCTTTACAGCATGTTCTCCCATGCACTCTGGAATGTCCAAACGCAGCTTTTAGAAGAAACGTGTTTCTACCTCGCTGAATGTAAACATAGATGCAACTTCGTAAAGGAACCAACACACAGCAGATGAGTTTGTAAGAAGCGGGTTTTCTGTGTTTTAAACGCATTCTTACTTCTAACTCTTCATGCGTTTTTAGGACTGGAAATGACTGTTTCTAAATTCTCCAAAGAAAGGGTTTCTGAACTGCTGCAAACACACATCAGTTTAACTCTGAAAGTTGAATACACATATTGACAAACATACTGCTAGATAGCTTCGTTTTGGTTTTAGAGCAAGATTTTCTCTTTACAGCATGTTCTCCCATGCACTCTGGAAAGTCCAAACGCAGCTTTTAGAAGAAACGTGTTTCTACCTCGCTGAATCTAAACATAGATGCAACTTCCTAAAAGAAACCAACACACAGCAGATGAGTTTGTAAGAAACGGGTCTTCTGTGTTTTAAACGCATTAATACTGCTAACTCTTATATGCGTCTCTAGGGCTGGAAATGACTTTTTCTGCATTCTCCAAAGAAAGGGTTTCTGAACTGCTGCAAACACACGTCAGTTTAACTCTGGAAGTTGAATACACACATTGAGAACCATTCTGCTAGATAGCTCCGTTTTGGTTTTAGAGCAAGGTATTTCTCTTTACAGCCTGTTATCCAATCCACTCTGGAATGTCCAAACGCAGCTTTTAGAAGAAACGTGTTTCTACCTCGCTGAATCTAAACATAGATGCAACTTCCTAAAAGGAACCAACACACAGCAGATGAGTTTGTTAGAAGCGGGTTTTCTGTGTTTTGAACGCATTTTTACTGCTAACACTTACATGCGTTTCTAGGGCTGGAAATGACTGTTTCTACATTCTCCAAACAAAGGGTTTCTGAACTGCTTCAAACACACATCAGTTTAACTCTGGAAGTGGAATACACACATTGAGAAACATTCTGCTAGATAGCTTCGTTTTGGTTTTAGAGCAAGGTATTTATCTTTACAGCATGTTCTCCCATGCACTCTGGAATGTCCAAATGCAGCTTTTAGAAGAAACGTGTTTCTACCTCGCTTAATCTAAACATAGATGCAACTTCCTAAAAGGAACCAACACACAGCAGATGAGTTTGTAAGAAGCGGGTTTTCTGTGTTTTAAACGCATTCTTACATCTAACTCTTACATGCGTTTCTAGGGCTGGAAATGACTGTCTCTACCTTCTCCAAAGAAAGGGTTTCTGAACTGCTGCAAACACACGTCAGTTTAACTCTGAAAGTTGAATACACACATTGACAAACATACTGCTAGATAGCTCCGTTTTGGGTTTAGAGCAAGATTTTCTCTTTACAGCATGTTCTCCCATGCACTCTGGAATGTCGAAACGCAGCTTTTAGAAGAAACGTGTTTCTACCTCGCTGAATCTAAACATAGATGCAACTTCCTAAAAGGAAGCAACACACAGCAGATGAGTTTGTAAGAAGCGGGTTTTCTGTGTTTTGAACGCATTTTTACTGCTAACTCTTACATGCGTTTCTAGGGCTGGAAAAGACTGTTTCTACATTCTCCAAACAAAGGGTTTCTGAACTGCTGCAAACACACATCAGTTTAACTCTGGAAGTGGAATACACACATTGACAAACATACTGCTAGATAGCTCCGTTTTGATTTTAGAGCAAGATTTTCTCTTTACAGCATGTTCTCCCATGCACTCTGGAATGACCAAACGCAGCTTTTAGAAGAAACGTGTTTCTACCTCGCTGAATGTAAACATAGATGCAACTTCGTAAAGGAACCAACACACAGCAGATGAGTTTGTAAGAAGCGGGTTTTCTGTGTTTTAAACGCATTCTTACTTCTAACTCTTCATGCGTTTCTAGGACTGGAAATGACTGTTTCTAAATTCTCCAAAGAAAGGGTTTCTGAACTGCTGCAAACACACATCAGTTTAACTCTGAAAGTTGAATACACATATTGACAAACATACTGCTAGATAGCTTCGTTTTGGTTTTAGAGCAAGATTTTCTCTTTACAGCATGTTCTCCCATGCACTCTGGAAAGTCCAAACGCAGCTTTTAGAAGAAACGTGTTTCTACCTCGCTGAATGTAAACATAGATGCAACTTCCTAAAAGGAACCAACACACAGCAGATGAGTTTGTAAGAAACGGGTCTTCTGTGTTTTAAACGCATTAATACTGCTAACACTTATATGCGTCTCTAGGGCTGGAAATGACTTTTTCTGCATTCTCCAAAGAAAGGGTTTCTGAACTGCTGCAAACACACATCAGTTTAACTCTGGAAGTTGAATACACACATTGAGAACCGTTCTGCTAGATAGCTCCGTTTTGGTTTTAGAGCAAGGTATTTCTCTTTACAGCCTGTTATCCAATCCACTCTGGAATGTCCAAACGCAGCTTTTAGAAGAAACGTGTTTCTACCTCGCTGAATCTAAACATAGATGCAACTTCCTAAAAGGAACCAACACACAGCAGATGAGTTTGTTAGAAGCGGGTTTTCTGTGTTTTGAACGCATTTTTACTGCTAACACTTACATGCGTTTCTAGGGCTGGAAATGACTGTTTCTACATTCTCCAAACAAAGGGTTTCTGAACTGCTTCAAACACACATCAGTTTAACTCTGGAAGTGGAATACACACATTGAGAAACATTCTGCTAGATAGCTTCGTTTTGGTTTTAGAGCAAGGTATTTATCTTTACAGCATGTTCTCCCATGCACTCTGGAATGTCCAAACGCAGCTTTTAGAAGAAACGTGTTTCTACCTCTCTGAATCTAAACATAGATGCAACTTCCTAAAAGGAACCAACACACAGCAGATGAGTTTGTAAGAAGAGGGTTTTCTGTGTTTTAAACGCATTCTTACTTCTAACTCTTACATGCGTTTCTAGTGCTGGAAATGACTGTTTCTACATTCTACAAAGAAAGGGTTTCTGAACTGCTTCAAACACACATCAGTTTAACTCTGGAAGTTGAATACACCCATTGACAAACATACTGCTAGATAGCTCCGTTTTGGTTTTAGAGCAAGATTTTCTCTTTACAGCATGTTCTCCCATCATCTCAGGAATGTCCAAAGGCAGCTTTTAGAAGAAATGTGTTTCTACCTCGCTGAATCTAAACATAGATGCAACTTCCTAAAAGGAACCAACACACAGCAGATGAGTTTGTAAGAAGCGGGTTTTCTGTGTTTTAAACGCATTCTTACTTCTAACTCTTACATGCGTTTCTAGGGCTGGAAATGACTGTTTCTACATTCTCCAAAGAAAGGGTTTCTGAACTGCTTCAAACACACATCAGTTTACCTCTGAAAGTTGAATACACACATTGACAAACATACTGCTAGATAGCTCCGTTTTGGTTTTAGAGCAAGATTTTCTCTTTACAGCATGTTCTCCCATGCACTCTGTAATGTCCAAACGCAGCTTTTAGAAGAGACGTGTTTCTACCTCGCTGAATCTAAACATAGATGCAACTTCCTAAAAGGAACCAACACACAGCAGATGAGTTTGTAAGAAGCGGATTTTCTGTGTTTTAAACGCATTCTTACTGCTAACTCTTAAATGCGTTTCTAGGGCTGGAAATGACTGTTTCTACATTCTCCAAAGGAAGGGTTTCTGAACTGCTGCAAACACACATCAGTTTAACTCTGGACGTTGAATACACACATTGACAAACATACTGCTAGATAGCTCCGTTTTGATTTTAGAGCAAGATTTTCTCTTTACAGCATGTTCTCCCATGCACTCTGGAATGTCCAAACGCAGCTTTTAGAAGAAACGTGTTTCTACCTCTCTGAATCTAAACATAGATGCAACTTCCTAAAAGGAACCAACACACAGCAGGTGAGTTTGTAAGAAGCGGGTTTTCTGTGTTTTAAACGCATTCTTACTTCTAACTCTTAACATGCGTTTCTAGGGCTGGAAATGACTGTTTCTACATTCTCCAAAGAAAGGGTTTCTGAACTGCTGCAAACACACATCTGTTTAACTCTGAAAGTTGAACACACACATTGACAAACATACTGCTAGATAGCTCCGTTTTCGTTTTAGAGCAAGATTTTCTCTTTACAGCATGTTCTCCCATGCACTCTGGAATGTCCAAACGCAGCTTTTAGAAGAAACGTGTTTCTACCTCGCTGAATCTAAACATAGATGCAACTTCCTAAAAGGAACCAACATACAGCAGATGAGTTCGTAAGAAGCGCGTCTTCTTTGTTTTAAACGCATTCATACTGTTAACTCTTATATGCGTCTCTAGGGCTGGAAATGACTTTTTCTGCATTCTCCAAAGAAAGGGTTTCTGAACTGCTGCAAACACACATCAGTTTAACTCTGGAAGTTGAATAACACATTGACAACCATTCTGCTAGATAGCTCCGTTTTGGTTTTAGAGCAAGGTATTTTTCTTTACAGCCTGTTCTCCAATCCACTCTGGAATGTCCAAACGCAGCTTTTAGAAGAAACGTGTTTCTACCTCGCCGAATCTAAACATAGATGCAACTTCCTAAAAGGAACCAACACACAGAAGATGAGTATGTAAGAAGC
This sequence comes from Saimiri boliviensis, assembly GCF_048565385.1. Classification (NCBI taxonomy): domain Eukaryota; kingdom Metazoa; phylum Chordata; class Mammalia; order Primates; family Cebidae; genus Saimiri; species Saimiri boliviensis. Next base: position 28,613,093 of record NC_133454.1, on the reverse strand, counting down.
GGGTTTTCTTTGTTTTAAACGCATTCTTACTGCTAACTCTTACATGCGTTTCTAGGGCTGGAAATGACTTTTTCTACATTCCACAAAGAAAGGGTTTCTGAACTGCTGCAAACACACATCAGTTTAACTCTGAAAGTTGAATACACACATTGACAAACATTCTGCTTGATAGCTCCGTTTTGGTTTTAGAGCAAGATTTTCTCTTTACAGCATGTTCTCCCATGCACTCTGGAATGTCCAAACGCAGCTTTAAGAAGAAACGTGTTTCTACCTCGGTTTATCTAAACATAGAAGCAACTTCCTAAAAGGAACCAACACACAGCAGATGAGTTTGTAAGAAGCGGGTTTTCTGTGTTTTAAACGCATTCTTACTGCTAACTCTTACATGCGTTTCTAGGGCTGGAAATGACTGTTTCTACATTCTCCAAAGAAAGGGTTTCTGAACTGCTGCAAACACACATCAGTTTAACTCTGGAAGTTGAATACACACATTGACAAACATTCTGCTAGATAGCTCCGTTTTGGTTTTAGAGCAAGGTTTTTCTCTTTACAGCCTGTTCTCCAATACACTCTGGAATTTCCAAATGCAGCTTTTAGAAGAAACGTGTTTCTACGTCGCTGAATCTAAACATAGATGCAACTTCCTAAAAGGAACCAACACACAGCAGATGAGTTTGTAAGAAGCGGGTTTTCTGTGTTTTAAACGCATTCTTACTGCTAACTCTTACATGCGTTTCTAGGGCTGGAAATGACTGTTTCTACATTCTCCAAAGAAAGGGTTTCTGAACTGCTTCAAACACACATCAGTTTAACTCTGGAAGTTGAATACACACATTGACAAACATTCTGCTAGATAGCTCCGTTTTGGTTTTAGAGCAAGGTTTTCTCTTTACAGCATGTTCTCCCATCATCTCTGGAATGTCCAAACGCAGCTTTTAGAAGAAACGTGTTTCTACCTCGCTGAATCTAAACATAGATTCAACTTCCTAAAAGGAAGCAACACACAGCTGATGAGTTTGTAAGAAGCGGGTTTTCTGTGTTTTAAACGCATTCTTACATCTCTTACATGCGTTTCTAGGGTTGGAAATGACAGTTTCTACATTCTCCAAAGAAAGGGTTTCTGAACTGCTGCAAACACACATCAGTTTAACTCTGGAAGTTGAATACACACATTGACAAACATTCTGCTAGATAGCTCCGTTTTGGTTTTAGAGCAAGGTTTTTCTCTTTATAGCCTGGTCTCCAATGCACTCTAGAATGTCCAAACGCAGCTTTTAGAAGAAACGTGTTTCTACCTCGCTGAATCTAAACATAGATGGAACTTCCTAAAAGGAACCAACACACAGCAGATGAGTTTGTAAGAAGCGGGTTTTCTGAGTTTTAAACGCATTCTTACGGCTAACTCTTACATGCGTTTCTAGGGCTGGAAATGACTGTTTCTACATTCTCCAAAGAAAGGGTTTCTGAACTGCTGCAAACACACATCAGTTTAACTCTGGAAGTTGAATACACACATTGACAAACATTCTGCTAGATAGCTTCGTTTTGGTTTTAGAGCAAGGTTTTTCTCTTTACAGCATGTTCTCCCATGCACTCTGGAATGTCCAAACGCAGCTTTTAGAAGAAACGTGTTTCTACCTCGCTGAATCTAAACATAGATTCAACTTCCTAAAAGGAACCAACACACAGCAGATGAGTTTGTAAGAAGCGGGTTTTCTGTGTTTTAAACGCATTCTTACTGCTAACTCTTATATGCGTTTCTAGGGCTGCAAATGACTGTTTCTACATTCTCCAAAGAAAGGGTTTCTGAACTGCTGCAAACACACATCAGTTTAACTCTGGAAGTTGAATACACACATTGAGAACCATTCTGCTAGATAGCTCCGTTTTGGTTTTAGAGCAAGATTTTCTCTTTACAGCATGTTCTCCCATGCACTCTGGAATGTCCAAAAGCAGCTTTTAGAAGAAACGTGTTTCTACCTCGCTGAATCTAAACATAGATGCAACTTCGTAAAGGAACCAACACACAGCAGATGAGTTTGTAAGAAGCGGGTTTTCTGTGTTTTAAACGCATTCTTACTTCTAACTCTTCATGCGTTTTTAGGACTGGAAATGACTGTTTCTAAATTCTCCAAAGAAAGGGTTTCTGAACTGCTGCAAACACACATCAGTTTAACTCTGAAAGTTGAATACACATATTGACAAACATACTGCTAGATAGCTTCGTTTTGGTTTTAGAGCAAGATTTTCTCTTTACAGCATGTTCTCCCATGCACTCTGGAAAGTCCAAACGCAGCTTTTAGAAGAAACGTGTTTCTACCTCGCTGAATCTAAACATAGATGCAACTTCCTAAAAGAAACCAACACACAGCAGATGAGTTTGTAAGAAACGGGTCTTCTGTGTTTTAAACGCATTAATACTGCTAACTCTTATATGCGTCTCTAGGGCTGGAAATGACTTTTTCTGCATTCTCCAAAGAAAGGGTTTCTGAACTGCTGCAAACACACGTCAGTTTAACTCTGGAAGTTGAATACACACATTGAGAACCATTCTGCTAGATAGCTCCGTTTTGGTTTTAGAGCAAGGTATTTCTCTTTACAGCCTGTTATCCAATCCACTCTGGAATGTCCAAACGCAGCTTTTAGAAGAAACGTGTTTCTACCTCGCTGAATCTAAACATAGATGCAACTTCCTAAAAGGAACCAACACACAGCAGATGAGTTTGTTAGAAGCGGGTTTTCTGTGTTTTGAACGCATTTTTACTGCTAACACTTACATGCGTTTCTAGGGCTGGAAATGACTGTTTCTGCATTCTCCAAACAAAGGGTTTCTGAACTGCTTCAAACACACATCAGTTTAACTCTGGAAGTGGAATACACACATTGAGAAACATTCTGCTAGATAGCTTCGTTTTGGTTTTAGAGCAAGGTATTTATCTTTACAGCATGTTCTCCCATGCACTCTGGAATGTCCAAATGCAGCTTTTAGAAGAAACGTGTTTCTACCTCGCTTAACCTAAACATAGATGCAACTTCCTAAAAGGAACCAACACACAGCAGATGAGTTTGTAAGAAGCGGGTTTTCTGTGTTTTAAACGCATTCTTACATCTAACTCTTACATGCGTTTCTAGGGCTGGAAATGACTGTCTCTACCTTCTCCAAAGAAAGGGTTTCTGAACTGCTGCAAACACACGTCAGTTTAACTCTGAAAGTTGAATACACACATTGACAAACATACTGCTAGATAGCTCCGTTTTGGGTTTAGAGCAAGATTTTCTCTTTACAGCATGTTCTCCCATGCACTCTGGAATGTCGAAACGCAGCTTTTAGAAGAAACGTGTTTCTACCTCGCTGAATCTAAACATAGATGCAACTTCCTAAAAGGAAGCAACACACAGCAGATGAGTTTGTAAGAAGCGGGTTTTCTGTGTTTTGAACGCATTTTTACTGCTAACTCTTACATGCGTTTCTAGGGCTGGAAAAGACTGTTTCTACATTCTCCAAACAAAGGGTTTCTGAACTGCTGCAAACACACATCAGTTTAACTCTGGAAGTGGAATACACACATTGACAAACATACTGCTAGATAGCTCCGTTTTGATTTTAGAGCAAGATTTTCTCTTTACAGCATGTTCTCCCATGCACTCTGGAATGACCAAACGCAGCTTTTAGAAGAAACGTGTTTCTACCTCGCTGAATGTAAACATAGATGCAACTTCGTAAAGGAACCAACACACAGCAGATGAGTTTGTAAGAAGCGGGTTTTCTGTGTTTTAAACGCATTCTTACTTCTAACTCTTCATGCGTTTCTAGGACTGGAAATGACTGTTTCTAAATTCTCCAAAGAAAGGGTTTCTGAACTGCTGCAAACACACATCAGTTTAACTCTGAAAGTTGAATACACATATTGACAAACATACTGCTAGATAGCTTCGTTTTGGTTTTAGAGCAAGATTTTCTCTTTACAGCATGTTCTCCCATGCACTCTGGAAAGTCCAAACGCAGCTTTTAGAAGAAACGTGTTTCTACCTCGCTGAATGTAAACATAGATGCAACTTCCTAAAAGGAACCAACACACAGCAGATGAGTTTGTAAGAAACGGGTCTTCTGTGTTTTAAACGCATTAATACTGCTAACACTTATATGCGTCTCTAGGGCTGGAAATGACTTTTTCTGCATTCTCCAAAGAAAGGGTTTCTGAACTGCTGCAAACACACATCAGTTTAACTCTGGAAGTTGAATACACACATTGAGAACCATTCTGCTAGATAGCTCCGTTTTGGTTTTAGAGCAAGGTATTTCTCTTTACAGCCTGTTATCCAATCCACTCTGGAATGTCCAAACGCAGCTTTTAGAAGAAACGTGTTTCTACCTCGCTGAATCTAAACATAGATGCAACTTCCTAAAAGGAACCAACACACAGCAGATGAGTTTGTTAGAAGCGGGTTTTCTGTGTTTTGAACGCATTTTTACTGCTAACACTTACATGCGTTTCTAGGGCTGGAAATGACTGTTTCTACATTCTCCAAACAAAGGGTTTCTGAACTGCTTCAAACACACATCAGTTTAACTCTGGAAGTGGAATACACACATTGAGAAACATTCTGCTAGATAGCTTCGTTTTGGTTTTAGAGCAAGGTATTTATCTTTACAGCATGTTCTCCCATGCACTCTGGAATGTCCAAACGCAGCTTTTAGAAGAAACGTGTTTCTACCTCTCTGAATCTAAACATAGATGCAACTTCCTAAAAGGAACCAACACACAGCAGATGAGTTTGTAAGAAGAGGGTTTTCTGTGTTTTAAACGCATTCTTACTTCTAACTCTTACATGCGTTTCTAGTGCTGGAAATGACTGTTTCTACATTCTACAAAGAAAGGGTTTCTGAACTGCTTCAAACACACATCAGTTTAACTCTGGAAGTTGAATACACACATTGACAAACATACTGCTAGATAGCTCCGTTTTGGTTTTAGAGCAAGATTTTCTCTTTACAGCATGTTCTCCCATCATCTCAGGAATGTCCAAAGGCAGCTTTTAGAAGAAATGTGTTTCTACCTCGCTGAATCTAAACATAGATGCAACTTCCTAAAAGGAACCAACACACAGCAGATGAGTTTGTAAGAAGCGGGTTTTCTGTGTTTTAAACGCATTCTTACTTCTAACTCTTACATGCGTTTCTAGGGCTGGAAATGACTGTTTCTACATTCTCCAAAGAAAGGGTTTCTGAACTGCTTCAAACACACATCAGTTTACCTCTGAAAGTTGAATACACACATTGACAAACATACTGCTAGATAGCTCCGTTTTGGTTTTAGAGCAAGATTTTCTCTTTACAGCATGTTCTCCCATGCACTCTGTAATGTCCAAACGCAGCTTTTAGAAGAGACGTGTTTCTACCTCGCTGAATCTAAACATAGATGCAACTTCCTAAAAGGAACCAACACACAGCAGATGAGTTTGTAAGAAGCGGATTTTCTGTGTTTTAAACGCATTCTTACTGCTAACTCTTAAATGCGTTTCTAGGGCTGGAAATGACTGTTTCTACATTCTCCAAAGGAAGGGTTTCTGAACTGCTGCAAACACACATCAGTTTAACTCTGGACGTTGAATACACACATTGACAAACATACTGCTAGATAGCTCCGTTTTGATTTTAGAGCAAGATTTTCTCTTTACAGCATGTTCTCCCATGCACTCTGGAATGTCCAAACGCAGCTTTTAGAAGAAACGTGTTTCTACCTCTCTGAATCTAAACATAGATGCAACTTCCTAAAAGGAACCAACACACAGCAGGTGAGTTTGTAAGAAGCGGGTTTTCTGTGTTTTAAACGCATTCTTACTTCTAACTCTTAACATGCGTTTCTAGGGCTGGAAATGACTGTTTCTACATTCTCCAAAGAAAGGGTTTCTGAACTGCTGCAAACACACATCTGTTTAACTCTGAAAGTTGAACACACACATTGACAAACATACTGCTAGATAGCTCCGTTTTCGTTTTAGAGCAAGATTTTCTCTTTACAGCATGTTCTCCCATGCACTCTGGAATGTCCAAACGCAGCTTTTAGAAGAAACGTGTTTCTACCTCGCTGAATCTAAACATAGATGCAACTTCCTAAAAGGAACCAACATACAGCAGATGAGTTCGTAAGAAGCGCGTCTTCTTTGTTTTAAACGCATTCATACTGTTAACTCTTATATGCGTCTCTAGGGCTGGAAATGACTTTTTCTGCATTCTCCAAAGAAAGGGTTTCTGAACTGCTGCAAACACACATCAGTTTAACTCTGGAAGTTGAATAACACATTGACAACCATTCTGCTAGATAGCTCCGTTTTGGTTTTAGAGCAAGGTATTTTTCTTTACAGCCTGTTCTCCAATCCACTCTGGAATGTCCAAACGCAGCTTTTAGAAGAAACGTGTTTCTACCTCGCCGAATCTAAACATAGATGCAACTTCCTAAAAGGAACCAACACACAGAAGATGAGTATGTAAGAAGCGGGTTTTCTTTGTTTTAAACGCATTCTTACTGCTAACTCTTACATGCGTTTCTAGGGCTGGAAATGACTTTTTCTACATTCCACAAAGAAAGGGTTTCTGAACTGCTGCAAACACACATCAGTTTAACTCTGAAAGTTGAATACACACATTGACAAACATTCTGCTTGATAGCTCCGTTTTGGTTTTAGAGCAAGATTTTCTCTTTACAGCATGTTCTCCCATGCACTCTGGAATGTCCAAACGCAGCTTTAAGAAGAAACGTGTTTCTACCTCGGTTTATCTAAACATAGAAGCAACTTCCTAAAAGGAACCAACACACAGCAGATGAGTTTGTAAGAAGCGGGTTTTCTGTGTTTTAAACGCATTCTTACTGCTAACTCTTACATGCGTTTCTAGGGCTGGAAATGACTGTTTCTACATTCTCCAAAGAAAGGGTTTCTGAACTGCTGCAAACACACATCAGTTTAACTCTGGAAGTTGAATACACACATTGACAAACATTCTGCTAGATAGCTCCGTTTTGGTTTTAGAGCAAGGTTTTTCTCTTTACAGCCTGTTCTCCAATACACTCTGGAATTTCCAAATGCAGCTTTTAGAAGAAACGTGTTTCTACGTCGCTGAATCTAAACATAGATGCAACTTCCTAAAAGGAACCAACACACAGCAGATGAGTTTGTAAGAAGCGGGTTTTCTGTGTTTTAAACGCATTCTTACTGCTAACTCTTACATGCGTTTCTAGGGCTGGAAATGACTGTTTCTACATTCTCCAAAGAAAGGGTTTCTGAACTGCTTCAAACACACATCAGTTTAACTCTGGAAGTTGAATACACACATTGACAAACATTCTGCTAGATAGCTCCGTTTTGGTTTTAGAGCAAGGTTTTCTCTTTACAGCATGTTCTCCCATCATCTCTGGAATGTCCAAACGCAGCTTTTAGAAGAAACGTGTTTCTACCTCGCTGAATCTAAACATAGATTCAACTTCCTAAAAGGAAGCAACACACAGCTGATGAGTTTGTAAGAAGCGGGTTTTCTGTGTTTTAAACGCATTCTTACATCTCTTACATGCGTTTCTAGGGTTGGAAATGACAGTTTCTACATTCTCCAAAGAAAGGGTTTCTGAACTGCTGCAAACACACATCAGTTTAACTCTGGAAGTTGAATACACACATTGACAAACATTCTGCTAGATAGCTCCGTTTTGGTTTTAGAGCAAGGTTTTTCTCTTTATAGCCTGGTCTCCAATGCACTCTAGAATGTCCAAACGCAGCTTTTAGAAGAAACGTGTTTCTACCTCGCTGAATCTAAACATAGATGGAACTTCCTAAAAGGAACCAACACACAGCAGATGAGTTTGTAAGAAGCGGGTTTTCGGAGTTTTAAACGCATTCTTACGGCTAACTCTTACATGCGTTTCTAGGGCTGGAAATGACTGTTTCTACATTCTCCAAAGAAAGGGTTTCTGAACTGCTGCAAACACACATCAGTTTAACTCTGGAAGTTGAATACACACATTGACAAACATTCTGCTAGATAGCTTCGTTTTGGTTTTAGAGCAAGGTTTTTCTCTTTACAGCATGTTCTCCCATGCACTCTGGAATGTCCAAACGCAGCTTTTAGAAGAAACGTGTTTCTACCTCGCTGAATCTAAACATAGATTCAACTTCCTAAAAGGAACCAACTCACAGCAGATGAGTTTGTAAGAAGCGGGTTTTCTGTGTTTTAAACGCATTCTTACTGCTAACTCTTATATGCGTTTCTAGGGCTGCAAATGACTGTTTCTACATTCTCCAAAGAAAGGGTTTCTGAACTGCTGCAAACACACATCAGTTTAACTCTGGAAGTTGAATACACACATTGAGAACCATTCTGCTAGATAGCTCCGTTTTGGTTTTAGAGCAAGATTTTCTCTTTACAGCATGTTCTCCCATGCACTCTGGAATGTCCAAAAGCAGCTTTTAGAAGAAACGTGTTTCTACCTCGCTGAATCTAAACATAGATGCAACTTCGTAAAGGAACCAACACACAGCAGATGAGTTTGTAAGAAGCGGGTTTTCTGTGTTTTAAACGCATTCTTACTTCTAACTCTTCATGCGTTTTTAGGACTGGAAATGACTGTTTCTAAATTCTCCAAAGAAAGGGTTTCTGAACTGCTGCAAACACACATCAGTTTACCTCTGAAAGTTGAATACACACATTGACAAACATACTGCTAGATAGCTCCGTTTTGGTTTTAGAGCAAGATTTTGTCTTTACAGCATGTTCTCCCATGCACTCTGTAGTGTCCAAACGCAGCTTTTAGAAGAGACGTGTTTCTACCTCGCTGAATCTAAACATAGATGCAACTTCCTAAAAGGAACCAACACACAGCAGATGAGTTTGTACGAAGCGGGTTTTGTGTGTTTTAAACGCATTCTTACTGCTAACTCTTACATGCGTTTCTAGGGCTGGAAATGACTGTTTCTACATTCTCCAAAGAAAGGGTTTCTGAACTGCTGCAAACACACATCAGTTTAACTCTGGAAGCTGAATATAAACATTGACAAACCTTCTGCTAGATAGCTCCGTTTTTGTTTAAGAGCAAGGTTTTTCTCTTTACAGCCTGTTCTCCAATGCACTCTGGAATGTCCAAATGCAGCTTTTAGAAGAAACGTGTTTCTACCTCGCTGAATCTAAACATAGATGCAACTTCCTAAAAGGAACCAACACACAGCAGATGAGTTTGTTAGAAGCGGGTTTTCTGTGTTTTAAACGCATTCTTACTGCTAACTCTTACATGCGTTTCTAGGGCTGGAAATGACTGTTTCTACATTCTCCAAAGAAAGGGTTTCTGAACTGCTTCAAACACACATCAGTTTAACTCTGGAAGTTGAATACACACATTGACAAACATTCTGCTAGATAGCTCCGTTTTGGTTTTAGAGCAAGGTTTTCTCTTTACAGCATGTTCTCCCATCATCTCTGGAATGTCCAAACGCAGCTTTTAGAAGAAACGTGTTTCTACCTCGCTGAATCTAAACATAGATTCAACTTCCTAAAAGGAAGCAACACACAGCTGATGAGTTTGTAAGAAGCGGGTTTTCTGTGTTTTAAACGCATTCTTACTGCTAAGTCTTACATGCGTTTCTAGGGCTGGAAATGACTGTTTCTACATTCTCCAAAGAAAGGGTTTCTGAACTGCTGCAAACACACATCAGTTTAACTCTGGAAGTTGAATACACACATTGACAAACATTCTGCTAGATAGCTCCGTTTTGGTTTTAGAGCAAGGTTTTTCTCTTTACAGCCTGTTCTCCAATGCACTCTGGAATGTCCAAACGCAGCTTTTAGAAGAAACGTGTTTCAACCTCGCTGAATCTAAACATAGATGCAACTTCCTAAAAGGAACCCACACACAGCAGATGAGTTTGTAAGAAGCGGGATTTCTGTGTTTTAAACGCATTCTTACTGCTAACTCTTACATGCGTTTCTAGGGCTGGAAATGACTGTTTCTACATTCTCCAAAGAAAGGGTTTCTGTACTGCTGCAAACACACATCAGTTTAACTCTGGAAGTTGAATACACACATTGACAAACATACTGCTAGATAGCTCCGTTTTGGTTTTAGAGCAAGATTTTCTCTTTACAGCATGTTCTCCCATCATCTCTGGTATGTCCAAACGCAGCTTTTAGAAGAAACGTGTTTCTACCTCGCTGAATCTAAACATAGATGCAACTTCGTAAAGGAACCAACACACAGCAGATGAGTTCGTAAGAAGCGGGTTTTCTGTGTTTTAAACGCATTCTTACTGCTAACTCTTACATGCGTTTCTAGGGCTGGAAATGACTGTTTCTACATTCTCCAAAGAAAGGGTTTCTGGACTGCTGCAAACACACATCAGTTTATCTCTGGGAGTTGAATACACACATTGACAAACATTCTGCTAGATAGCTTCGTTTTGGTTTTAGAGCAAGGTTTTTCTCTTTACAGCCTGTTCTCCCATGCACTCTGGAATGTCCAAACGCAGCTTTTAGAAGAAACGTGTTTCTACCTCCCTGAATCTAAACATAGATGCAACTTCCTAAAAGGAACCAACACACAGCAGATGAGTTTGTAAGAAGCGGGTTTTCTGTGTTTTAAATGCATTCTTACTGCTAACTCTTACATGCGTTTCTAGGGCTGGAAATGACTTTTTCTACATTCTACAAAGAAAGGGTTTCTGAACTGCTGCAAACACACATCAGTTTAACTCTGAAAGTTGAATACACACATTGACAAACATACTGCTAGATAGCTCCGTTTTGGTTTTAGAGCAAGATTTTCTCTTTACAGCATGTTCTCCCATGCACTCTGGAATGTCCAAACGCAGCTTTTAGAAGAAACGTGTTTCTACCTCGGTTTATCTAAACATAGAAGCAACTTCCTAAAAGGAACCAACACACAGCAGATGAGTTTGTAAGAAGCGGGTTATCTGTGTTTTAAACGCATTCTTACTGCTAACTCTTACATGCGTTTCTAGGGCTGGAAATGACTGTTTCTACATTCTCCAAAGAAAGGGTTTCTGAACTGCTGCAAACACACATCAGTTTAACTCTGGAAGTTGAATACACACATTGACAAACATTCTGCTAGATAGCTCCGTTTTGGTTTTAGAGCAAGGTTTTTCTCTTTACAGCCTGTTCTCCAATACACTCTGGAATTTCCAAATGCAGCTTTTAGAAGAAACGTGTTTCTACGTCGCTGAATCTAAACATAGATGCAACTTCCTAAAAGGAACCAACACACAGCAGATGAGTTTGTAAGAAGCGGGTTTTCTGTGTTTTAAACGCATTCTTACTGCTAACTCTTACATGCGTTTCTAGGGCTGGAAATGACTGTTTCTACATTCTCCAAAGAAAGGGTTTCTGAACTGCTTCAAACACACATCAGTTTAACTCTGGAAGTTGAATACACACATTGACAAACATTCTGCTAGATAGCTCCGTTTTGGTTTTAGAGCAAGGTTTTCTCTTTACAGCATGTTCTCCCATGCACTCTGGAATGTCCAAACGCAGCTTTTAGAAGAAACGTGTTTCTACCTCGCTGAATCTAAACATAGATTCAACTTCCTAAAAGGAAGCAACACACAGCTGATGAGTTTGTAAGAAGCGGGTTTTCTGTGTTTTAAACGCATTCTTACATCTCTTACATGCGTTTCTAGGGTTGGAAATGACAGTTTCTACATTCTCCAAAGAAAGGGTTTCTGAACTGCTGCAAACACACATCAGTTTAACTCTGGAAGTTGAATACACACATTGACAAACATTCTGCTAGATAGCTCCGTTTTGGTTTTAGAGCAAGGTTTTTCTCTTTATAGCCTGGTCTCCAATGCACTCTGGATTGTCCAAACGCAGCTTTTAGAAGAAACGTGTTTCTACCTCGCTGAATCTAAACATAGATGCAACTTCCTAAAAGGAAATAACACACAGCAGATGAGTTTGTAAGAAGTGGGTTTTCTGTGTTTTAAACGCATTCTTACTGCTAAGTCTTACATGCGTTTCTAGGGCTGGAAATGACTGTTTCTACATTCTCCAAACAAAGGGTTTCTGAACTGCTGCAAACACACATCAGTTTAACTCTGGAAGTTGAATACACACATTGACAAACATTCTGCTAGATAGCTTCGTTTTGGTTTTAGAGCAAGGTTTTTCTCTTTACAGCCTGTTCTCCAATGCACTCTGGAATGTCCAAACGCAGCTTTTAGAAGAAACGTGTTTCAACCTCGCTGAATCTAAACATAGATGCAACTTCCTAAAAGGAACCAACACACAGCAGATGAGTTTGTAAGAAGCGGGTTTTCTGTGTTTTAAACGCATTCTTACTGCTAACTCTTACATGCGTTTCTAGGGCTGGAAATGACTGTTTCTACATTCTCCAAAGAAAGGATTTCTGAACTGCTGCAAACACACATCAGTTTAACTCTGGAAGTTGAATACACACATTGACAAACATACTGCTAGATAGCTCCTTTTTGGTTTTAGAGCAAGATTTTGTCTTTACAGCATGTTCTCCCATCATCTCTGGTATGTCCAAACGCAGCTTTTAGAAGAAACGTGTTTCTACCTCGCTGAATCTAAACATAGATGCAACTTCGTAAAGGAACCAACACACAGCAGATGAGTTCGTAAGAAGCGGGTTTTCTGTGTTTTAAACGCATTCTTACTGCTAACTCTTACATGCGTTTCTAGGGCTGGAAATGACTGTTTCTACATTCTCCAAAGAAAGGGTTTCTGAACTGCTGCAAACACACATCAGTTTATCTCTGGGAGTTGAATACACACATTGACAAACATTCTGCTAGATAGCTTCGTTTTGGTTTTAGAGCAAGGTTTTTCTCTTTACAGCCTGTTCTCCCATGCACTCTGGAATGTCCAAACGCAGCTTTTAGAAGAAACGTGTTTCTACCTCCCTGAATCTAAACATAGATGCAACTTCCTAAAAGGAACCAACACACAGCAGATGAGTTTGTAAGAAGCGGGTTTTCTGTGTTTTAAATGCATTCTTACTGCTAACTCTTACATGCGTTTCTAGGGCTGGAAATGACTTTTTCTACATTCTACAAAGAAAGGGTTTCTGAACTGCTGCAAACACACATCAGTTTAACTCTGAAAGTTGAATACACACATTGACAAACATACTGCTAGATAGCTCCGTTTTGGTTTTAGAGCAAGATTTTCTCTTTACAGCATGTTCTCCCATGCACTCTGGAATGTCCAAACGCAGCTTTTAGAAGAAACGTGTTTCTACCTCGGTTTATCTAAACATAGAAGCAACTTCCTAAAAGGAACCAACACACAGCAGATGAGTTTGTAAGAAGCGGGTTTTCTGTGTTTTAAACGCATTCTTACTGCTAACTCTTACATGCGTTTCTAGGGCTGGAAATGACTGTTTCTACATTCTCCAAATAAAGGGTTTCTGAACTGCTGCAAACACACATCAGTTTAACTCTGGAAGTTGAATACACACATTGACAAACATTCTGCTAGATAGCTCCGTTTTGGTTTTAGAGCAAGGTTTTTCTCTTTATAGCCTGGTCTCCAATGCACTCTGGAATGTCCAAACGCAGCTTTTAGAAGAAACGTGTTTCTACCTCGCTGAATCTAAACATAGATGCAACTTCCTAAAAGGAAATAACACACAGCAGATGAGTTTGTAAGAAGTGGGTTTTCTGTGTTTTAAACGCATTCTTACTGCTAAGTCTTACATGCGTTTCTAGGGCTGGAAATGACTGTTTCTACATTCTCCAAACAAAGGGTTTCTGAACTGCTGCAAACACACATCAGTTTAACTCTGGAAGTTGAATACACACATTGACAATCATTCTGCTAGATAGCTCCGTTTTGGTTTTAGAGCAAGGTTTTTCTCTTTACAGCCTGTTCTCCAATGCACTCTGGAATGTCCAAACGCAGCTTTTAGAAGAAACGTGTTTCAACCTCGCTGAATCTAAACATAGATGCAACTTCCTAAAAGGAACCAACACACAGCAGATGAGTTTGTAAGAAGCGGGTTTTCTGTGTTTTAAACGCATTCTTACTGCTAACTCTTACATGCGTTTCTAGGGCTGGAAATGACTGTTTCTACATTCTCCAAAGAAAGGATTTCTGAACTGCTGCAAACACACATCAGTTTAACTCTGGAAGTTGAATAAACACATTGACAAACATACTGCTAGATAGCTCCGTTTTGGTTTTAGAGCAAGGTTTTTCTCTTTACAGCCTGTTCTCCAATGCACTCTGGAATGTCCAAACGCAGCTTTTAGAAGAAACGTGTTTCAACCTCGCTGAATCTAAACATAGATGCAACTTCCTAAAAGGAACCAACACACAGCAGATGAGTTTGTAAGAAGCGGGTTTTCTGTGTTTTAAACGCATTCTTACTGCTAACTCTTACATGCGTTTCTAGGGCTGGAAATGACTGTTTCTACATTCTCCAAGGAAAGGGTTTCTGAACTGCTGCAAACACACATCAGTTTAACTCTGAAAGTTGAATACACACATTGACAAACATACTGCTAGATAGCTCCGTTTTGGTTTTAGAGCAAGATTTTCTCTTTACAGCATGTTCTCCCATGAACTCTGGAATGTCCAAACGCAGCTTTTATAAGAAACGTGTTTCTACCTCGCTGAATCTAAACATAGATGCAACTTCCTAAAAGAAACCAACACACAGCAGATGAGTTTGTAAGAAGCGGGTCTTTTGTGTTTTAAACGCATTAATACTGCTAACTCTTATATGCGTCTCTAGGGCTGGAAATGACTTTTTCTGCATTCTCCAAAAAAAGGGTTTCTGAACTGCTGCAAACACACATCAGTTTACCTCTGAAAGTTGAATACACACATTGACAAACATACTGCTAGATAGCTCCGTTTTGGTTTTAGAGCAAGATTTTGTCTTTACAGCATGTTCTCCCATGCACTCTGTAGTGTCCAAACGCAGCTTTTAGAAGAGACGTGTTTCTACCTCGCTGAATCTAAACATAGATGCAACTTCCTAAAAGGAACCAACACACAGCAGATGAGTTTGTACGAAGCGGGTTTTGTGTGTTTTAAACGCATTCTTACTGCTAACTCTTACATGCGTTTCTAGGGCTGGAAATGACTGTTTCTACATTCTCCAAAGAAAGGGTTTCTGAACTGCTGCAAACACACATCAGTTTAACTCTGGAAGCTGAATATAAACATTGACAAACCTTCTGCTAGATAGCTCCGTTTTTGTTTTAGAGCAAGGTTTTTCTCTTTACAGCCTGTTCTCCAATGCACTCTGGAATGTCCAAATGCAGCTTTTAGAAGAAACGTGTTTCTACCTCGCTGAATCTAAACATAGATGCAACTTCCTAAAAGGAACCAACACACAGCAGATGAGTTTGTTAGAAGCGGGTTTTCTGTGTTTTAAACGCATTCTTACTGCTAACTCTTACATGCGTTTCTAGGGCTGGAAATGACTGTTTCTACATTCTCCAAAGAAAGGGTTTCTGAACTGCTTCAAACACACATCAGTTTAACTCTGGAAGTTGAATACACACATTGACAAACATTCTGCTAGATAGCTCCGTTTTGGTTTTAGAGCAAGGTTTTCTCTTTACAGCATGTTCTCCCATCATCTCTGGAATGTCCAAACACAGCTTTTAGAAGAAACGTGTTTCTACCTCGCTGAATCTAAACATAGATTCAACTTCCTAAAAGGAAGCAACACACAGCTGATGAGTTTGTAAGAAGCGGGTTTTCTGTGTTTTAAACGCATTCTTACTGCTAAGTCTTACATGCGTTTCTAGGGCTGGAAATGACTGTTTCTACATTCTCCAAAGAAAGGGTTTCTGAACTGCTGCAAACACACATCAGTTTAACTCTGGAAGTTGAATACACACATTGACAAACATTCTGCTAGATAGCTCCGTTTTGGTTTTAGAGCAAGGTTTTTCTCTTTACAGCCTGTTCTCCAATGCACTCTGGAATGTCCAAACGCAGCTTTTAGAAGAAACGTGTTTCAACCTCGCTGAATCTAAACATAGATGCAACTTCCTAAAAGGAACCCACACACAGCAGATGAGTTTGTAAGAAGCGGGATTTCTGTGTTTTAAACGCATTCTTACTGCTAACTCTTACATGCGTTTCTAGGGTTGGAAATGACTGTTTCTACATTCTCCAAAGAAACGGTTTCTGTACTGCTGCAAACACACATCAGTTTAACTCTGGAAGTTGAATACACACATTGACAAACATACTGCTAGATAGCTCCGTTTTGGTTTTAGAGCAAGATTTTCTCTTTACAGCATGTTCTCCCATCATCTCTGGTATGTCCAAACGCAGCTTTTAGAAGAAACGTGTTTCTACCTCGCTGAATCTAAACATAGATGCAACTTCGTAAAGGAACCAACACACAGCAGATGAGTTCGTAAGAAGCGGGTTTTCTGTGTTTTAAACGCATTCTTACTGCTAACTCTTACATGCGTTTCTAGGGCTAGAAATGACTGTTTCTACATTCTCCAAAGAAAGGGTTTCTGAACTGCTGCAAACACACATCAGTTTATCTCTGGGAGTTGAATACACACATTGACAAACATTCTGCTAGATAGTTTCGTTTTGGTTTTAGAGCAAGGTATTTCTCTTTACAGCCTGTTCTCCCATGCACTCTGGAATGTCCAAACGCAGCTTTTAGAAGAAACGTGTTTCTACCTCCCTGAATCTAAACATAGATGCAACTTCCTAAAAGGAACCAACACACAGCAGATGAGTTTGTAAGAAGCGGGTTTTCTGTGTTTTAAATGCATTCTTACTGCTAACTCTTACATGCGTTTCTAGGGCTGGAAATGACTTTTTCTACATTCTACAAAGAAAGGGTTTCTGAACTGCTGCAAACACACATCAGTTTAACTCTGAAAGTTGAATACACACATTGACAAACATACTGCTAGATAGCTCCTTTTTGGTTTTAGAGCAAGATTTTGTCTTTACAGCATGTTCTCCCATGCACTCTGTAGTGTCCAAACGCAGCTTTTAGAAGAGACGTGTTTCTACCTCGCTGAATCTAAACATAGATGCAACTTCGTAAAAGGAACCAACACACAGCAGATGAGTTTGTACGAAGCGGGTTTTGTGTGTTTTAAACGCATTCTTACTGCTAACTCTTACATGCGTTTCTAGGGCTGGAAATGACTGTTTCTACATTCTCCAAAGAAAGGGTTTCTGAACTGCTGCAAACACACATCAGTTTAACTCTGGAAGCTGAATATAAACATTGACAAACCTTCTGCTAGATAGCTCCGTTTTGGTTTTAGAGCAAGGTTTTTCTCTTTACAGCCTGTTCTCCAATGCACTCTGGAATGTCCAAATGCAGCTTTTAGAAGAAACGTGTTTCTACCTCGCTGAATCTAAACATAAATGCAACTTCCTAAAAGGAACCAACACACAGCAGATGAGTTTGTTAGAAGCGGGTTTTCTGTGTTTTAAACGCATTCTTACTGCTAACTCTTACATGCGTTTCTAGGGCTGGAAATGACTGTTTCTACATTCTCCAAAGAAAGGGTTTCTGAACTGCTTCAAACACACATCAGTTTAACTCTGGAAGTTGAATACACACATTGACAAACATTCTGCTAGATAGCTCCGTTTTGGTTTTAGAGCAAGGTTTTCTCTTTACAGCATGTTCTCCCATCATCTCTGGAATGTCCAAACGCAGCTTTTAGAAGAAACGTGTTTCTATCTCGCTGAATCTAAACATAGATTCAACTTCCTAAAAGGAAGCAACACACACCTGATGAGTTTGTAAGAAGCGGGTTTTCTGTGTTTTAAACGCATTCTTACTGCTAAGTCTTACATGCGTTTCTAGGGCTGGAAATGACTGTTTCTACATTCTCCAAAGACAGGGTTTCTTAACTGCTGCAAACACACATCAGTTTAACTCTGGAAGTTGAATACACACATTGACAAACATTCTGCTAGATAGCTCCGTTTTGGTTTTAGAGCAAGGATTTTCTCTTTATAGCCTGGTCTCCAATGCACTCTGGAATGTCCAAACGCAGCTTTTAGAAGAAACGTGTTTCTACCTCGCTGAATCTAAACATAGATGCAACTTCCTAAAAGGAAATAACACACAGCAGATGAGTTTGTAAGAAGTGGGTTTTCTGTGTTTTAAACGCATTCTTACTGCTAAGTCTTACATGCGTTTCTAGGGCTGGAAATGACTGTTTCTACATTCTCCAAACAAAGGGTTTCTGAACTGCTGCAAACACACATCAGTTTAACTCTGGAAGTTGAATACACACATTGACAATCATTCTGCTAGATAGCTCCGTTTTGGTTTTAGAGCAAGGTTTTTCTCTTTACAGCCTGTTCTCCAATGCACTCTGGAATGTCCAAACGCAGCTTTTAGAAGAAACGTGTTTCAACCTCGCTGAATCTAAACATAGATGCAACTTCCTAAAAGGAACCAACACACAGCAGATGAGTTTGTAAGAAGCGGGTTTTCTGTGTTTTAAACGCATTCTTACTGCTAACTCTTACATGCGTTTCTAGGGCTGGAAATGACTGTTTCTACATTCTCCAAAGAAAGGGTTTCTGAACTGCTGCAAACACACATCAGTTTAACTCTGGAAGTTGAATATACACATTGACAAACATACTGCTAGATAGCTCCGTTTTGGTTTTAGAACAAGGTTTTTCTCTTTACAGCCTGTTCTCCAATGCACTCTGGAATGTCCAAACGCAGCTTTTAGAAGAAACGTGTTTCAACCTCGCTGAATCTAAACATAGATGCAACTTCCTAAAAGGAACCAACACACAGCAGATGAGTTTGTAAGAAGCGGGTTTTCTGTGTTTTAAACGCATTCTTACTGCTAACTCTTACATGCGTTTCTAGGGCTGGAAATGACTGTTTCTACATTCTCCAAGGAAAGGGTTTCTGAACTGCTGCAAACACACATCAGTTTAACTCTGAAAGTTGAATACACACATTGACAAACATACTGCTAGATAGCTCCGTTTTGGTTTTAGAGCAAGATTTTCTCTTTACAGCATGTTCTCCCATGAACTCTGGAATGTCCAAACGCAGCTTTTATAAGAAACGTGTTTCTACCTCGCTGAATCTAAACATAGATGCAACTTCCTAAAAGAAACCAACACACAGCAGATGAGTTTGTAAGAAGCGGGTCTTTTGTGTTTTAAACGCATTAATACTGCTAACTCTTATATGCGTCTCTAGGGCTGGAAATGACTTTTTCTGCATTCTCCAAAGAAAGGGTTTCTGAACTGCTGCAAACACACATCAGTTTACCTCTGAAAGTTGAATACACACATTGACAAACATACTGCTAGATAGCTCCTTTTTGGTTTTAGAGCAAGATTTTGTCTTTACAGCATGTTCTCCCATACACTCTGTAGTGTCCAAACGCAGCTTTTAGAAGAGACGTGTTTCTACCTCGTTGAATCTAAACATAGATGCAACTTCCTAAAAGGAACCAACACACAGCAGATGAGTTTGTACGAAGCGGGTTTTGTGTGTTTTAAACGCATTCTTACTGCTAACTCTTACATGCGTTTCTAGGGCTGGAAATGACTGTTTCTACATTCTCCAAAGAAAGGGTTTCTGAACTGCTGCAAACACACATCAGTTTAACTCTGGAAGCTGAATATAAACATTGACAAACCTTCTGCTAGATAGCTCCGTTTTGGTTTTAGAGCAAGGTTTTTCTCTTTACAGCCTGTTCTCCAATGCACTCTGGAATGTCCAAATGCAGCTTTTAGAAGAAACGTGTGTCTACCTCGCTGAATCTAAACATAGATTCAACTTCCTAAAAGGAACCAACACACAGCAGATGAGTTTGTTAGAAGCGGGTTTTCTGTGTTTTAAACGCATTCTTACTGCTAACTCTTACATGCGTTTCTAGGGCTGGAAATGACTGTTTCTACATTCTCCAAAGAAAGGGTTTCTGAACTGCTTCAAACACACATCAGTTTAACTCTGGAAGTTGAATACACACATTGACAAACATTCTGCTAGATAGCTCCGTTTTGGTTTTAGAGCAAGGTTTTCTCTTTACAGCATGTTCTCCCATCATCTCTGGAATGTCCAAACGCAGCTTTTAGAAGAAACGTGTTTCTACCTCGCTGAATCTAAACATAGATTCAACTTCCTAAAAGGAAGCAACACACAGCTGATGAGTTTGTAAGAAGCGGGTTTTCTGTGTTTTAAACGCATTCTTACTGCTAAGTCTTACATGCGTTTCTAGGGCTGGAAATGACTGTTTCTACATTCTCCAAAGAAAGGGTTTCTGTACTGCTGCAAACACACATCAGTTTAACTCTGGAAGTTGAATACACACATTGACAAACATACTGCTAGATAGCTCCGTTTTGGTTTTAGAGCAAGATTTTCTCTTTACAGCATGTTCTCCCATCATCTCTGGAATGTCCAAACGCAGCTTTTAGAAGAAACGTGTTTCTACCTCGCTGAATCTAAACATAGATGCAACTTCGTAAAGGAACCAACACACAGCAGATGAGTTCGTAAGAAGCGGGTTTTCTGTGTTTTAAACGCATTCTTACTGCTAACTCTTATATGCGTTTCTAGGGCTGGAAATGACTGTTTCTACATTCTCTAAAGAAAGGGTTTCTGAACTGCTGCAAAAACACATCAGTTTAACTCTGGAAGTTGAATACACACATTGAGAACCATTCTGCTAGATAGCTCCGTTTTGGTTTAAGAGCAAGATTTTCTCTTTACAGCATGTTCTCCCATGCACTCTGGAATGTCCAAAAGCAGCTTTTAGAAGAAACGTGTTTCTACCTCGCTGAATCTAAACATAGATGCAACTTCGTAAAGGAACCAACACACGGCAGATGAGTTCGTAAGAAGCGGGTTTTCTGTTTTTTAAACGCATTCTTACTGCTAAATCTTACATGCGTTTCTAGGGCTGGAAATGACTGTTTCTACATTCTCCAAAGAAATTGTTTCTGAACTGCTGCAAACACACATCAGTTTATCTCTGGAAGTTGAATACACACATTGACAAACATTCTGCTAGATAGCTTCGTTTTGGTTTTAGAGCAAGGTTTTTCTCTTTACAGCCTGTTCTCCCATGCAGTCTGGAATGTCCAAAAGCAGCTTTTAGAAGAAACGTGTTTCTACCTCCCTGAATCTAAACATAGATGCAACTTCCTAAAAGGAACCAACACACAGCAGATGAGTTTGTAAGAAGCGGGTTTTCTGTGTTTTAAACGCATTCTTACTTCTAACTCTTACATGAGTTTCTAGGGCTGGAAATGACTGTCTCTACATTCTTCAAAGAAAGGGTTTCTGAACTGCTGCAAACACACATCAGTTTTACTCTGAAAGTTGAATACACACATTGACAAACATACTGCTAGATAGCTCCGTTTTGGGTTTAGAGCAAGATTTTCTCGTTACAGCATGTTCTCCCATCATCTCTGGAATGTCCAAACGCAGCTTTTAGAAGAAACGTGTTTCTACCTCGCTGGATCTAAACATAGATGCAACTTCCTAAAAGAAACCAACACACAGCAGATGTGTTTGTAAGAAGCGGGTTTTCTGTGTTTTAAACGCATTCTTACTTCTAACTCTTACATGCGTTTCTAGGGCTGGAAATGACTGTTTCTACATTCTCCAAAGAAAGGGTTTCTGAACTGCTGCAAACACACATCAGTTTAACTCTGGAAGTTGAATAAAAACATTGACAAACATACTGCTAGATAGCTCCGTTTTGGTTTTAGAGCAAGATTTTCTCTTTACAGAATGTTCTCCCATGCACTCTGTAATGTCCAAACGCAGCTTTTAGAAGAGACGTGTTTCTACCTCGCTGAATATAAACATAGATGCAACTTCCTAAAAGGAACCAACACACAGCAGATGAGTTTGTAGAAAGCGGGTTTTCTGTGTTTTAAACGCATTCTTACTGCTAACTCTTACATGCGTTTCTAGGGCTGGAAATGACTGTTTCTACATTCTCCAAAGAAAGGGTTTCTGAATTGCTGCAAACACACATCAGTTTAACTCTGAAAGTTGAATACACACATTGACAAACATACTGCTAGATAGCTCCGTTTTGGTTTTAGAGCAAGATTTTCTCTTTACAGCATGTTCTCCCATGCACTCTGGAATGTCCAAACGCAGCTTTTAGAAGAAACGTGTTTCTACCTCGCTGAATCTAAACATAGATGCAACTTCCTAAAAGTAACCAACACACAGCAGATGAGTTTGTTAGAAGCGGGTTTTCTGTGTTTTAAACGCATTCTTACTGCTAACTCTTACATGCGTTTCTAGGGCTGGAAATGACTGTTTCTACATTATCCAAAGAAAGGGTTTCTGAACTGCTGAAAACACATATCAGTTTATCTCTGGAAGTTGAATATAGACATTGAAAAACGTTCTGCTAGATAGCCCCGTTTTTGTTTTAGAAAAAGGTTTTTCTCTTTACAGCCTGTTCTCCAATGCACTCTGGAATGTGCAAATGCAGCTTTTAGAGGAAACGTGTTTCTACCTCGCTGAATCTAAACATAGATGCAACTTCCTAAAAGGAACCAACACACAGCAGATGAGTTTGTAAGAAGCGGGTTTTCTGTGTTTTAAACGCATTCTTACTGCTAACTCTTACATGCGTTTCTAGGGCTGGAAATGACTGTTTCTACATTCTCCAAAAAAAGGGTTTCTGAACTGCTGCAAACACACATCAGTTTAACTCTGAAAGTTGAATACACACATTGACAAACATACTGCTAGATAGCTCCGTTTTGGTTTTAGAGCAAGATTTTCTCTTTACAGCGTGTTCTCCCATGCACTCTGGAATGTCCAAACGCAGCTTTTAGAAGAGACGTGTTTCTACCTCGCTGAATCTAAACATAGATGCAACTTCCTAAAAGGAACCAACACACAGCAGATGAGTTTGTTAGAAGCGGGTTTTCTGTGTTTTAAACGCATTATTACTGCTAACTCTTACATGCGTTTCTAGGGCTGGAAATGACTGTTTCTACATTCTCCAAAGAAAGGGTTTCTGAACTGCTGCAAACACACATCAGTTTAACTCTCGAAGTTGATTATAAACATTGACAAACATTCTGCTAGATAGCTTTGTTTTGGTTTTAGAGCAAGGTTTTTCTCTTTACAGCCTGTTCTCCAATGCACTCTGGAATGTCCAAATGCAGCTTTTAGAAGAAACGTGTTTCTACCTCGCTGAATCTAAACATAGATGCAACTTCCTAAAAAGAACCAACACACAGCAGATGAGTTTGTAAGAAGCGGGTTTTCTGTGTTTTAAACGCATTCTTACTGCTAACTCTTACATGCGTTTCTAGGGCTGGAAATGACTTTTTCTATATTCTCCAAAGAAAGGGTTTCTGAACTGCTGCAAACACACATCAGTTTAACTCTGTAAGTGGAATACACACATTGACAAACATACTGCTAGATAGCTTCGTTTTGGTTTTAGAGCAAGGTATTTCTCTTTACAGCCTGTTCTCCCATGCACTCTGGAATGTCCAAACGAAGCTTTTAGAAGAAACGTGTTTCTACCTCCCTGAATCTAAACATAGATGCAACTTCCTAAAAGAAACCAACACACAGCCGATGAGTTTGTAAGAAGCGGGTTTTCTGTGTTTTAAACGCATTCTTACTGCTAACTCTTACATGCGTTTCTAGAGCTGGAAATGACAGTTTCTACATTCTCAAAAGAAAGGGTTTCTGAACTGCTGCAAACAAACATCAGTTTAACTCTGGAAGTTGAATACACACATTGACAAACATTCTGCTAGATAGCTCCGTTTTGGTTTTAGAGCAAGGTTTTTCTCTTTACAGCCTGGTCTCGTATGCATTCTGGAATGTCCAAAAGCAGCTTTTAGAAGTAACGTGTTTCTACCTCGCTGAATCTAAACATAGATGCAACTTCCTAAAGGGAACCAACACAGAGCAGATGAGTTTGTAAGAAGCGGGTTTTTTGTGTTTTAAACGCATTCTTACTGCTAACTCTTACATGCGTTTCTAGGGCTGGAAATGACTGTTTCTACATTCTCCAAAGAAAGGGTTTCTGTACTGCTGCAAACACACATCAGTTTAACTCTGAAAGTTGAATACACACATTGACAAACATACTGCTAGATAGCTCCGGTTTGGTTTTGGAGCAAGATTTTCTCTTTACAGCATGTTCTCCCATGCACTCTGGAATGTCCAAACGCAGCTTTTAGAAGAAACGTGTTTCTACCTCGCTGAATCTAAACATAGATGCAACTTCCTAAAAGGAACCAACACACAGCAGATGAGTTTGTAAGAAGCGGGTTTTCTTTGTTTTAAACGCATTCTTACTGCTAACTCTTACATGCGTTTCTAGGGCTGGAAATGACTGTTTCTACATTCTCCAAAGAAAGGGTTTCTGAACTGCTGCAAACACACATCAGTTTAACTCTGGAAGTGGAATATACACATTGACAAACATTCTGCTAGATAGCTCCGTTTTGGTTTTAGAGCAAGGTTTTTCTCTTTACAGCCTGTTCTCCAATGCACTCTGGAATGTCCAAACGCAGCTTTTAAAAGAAACGTGTTTCTACGTCGCTGAATCTAAACATAGATGCAACTTCCTAAAAGGAACCAACACACAGCAAATGAGTTTGTAAGAAGCGGGTTTTCTGTGTTTTAAACGCATTCTTACTTCTAACTGTTAACATGCGTTTCTAGGGCTGGAAATGACTGTTTCTACATTCTCCAAAGAAAGGGTTTCTGAACTGCTGCAAACACACATCAGTTTAACTCTGAAAGTTGAATACACACATTGACAAACATACTGCTAGATAGCTCCGTTTTGGTTTTAGAGCAAGATTTTCTCTTTACAGCATGTTCTCCCATACACTCTGGAATGTCCAAACGCAGCTTTTAGAGAAACGTGTTTCTACCTCGCTGAATCTAAACATAGATGCAACTTCCTAAAAGGAACCAACACACAGCAGATGAGTTTGTAAGAAGCGGGTTTTCTGTGTTTTAAACGCATTCTTACTTCTAACTCTTACATGCGTTTCTAGGGCTGGAAATGACTGTTTCTACATTCTCCAAAGAAAGGGTTTCTGAACTGCTGCAAACACACATCAGTTTAACTCTGATAGTTGAATACACACATTGACAAACATACTGCTAGATAGCTTCGTTTTGGTTTTAGAGCAAGATTTTCTCTTTACAGCATGTTCTCCCATGCACTCTGGAAAGTCCAAACGCAGCTTTTAGAAGAAACGTGTTTCTACCTCGCTGAATCTAAACATTGATGCAACTTCCTAAAAGAAACCAACACACAGCAGATGAGTTTGTAAGAAACGGGTCTACTGTGTTTTAAACGCATTAATACTGCTAACTCTTATATGCGTCTCTAGGGCTGGAAATGACTTTTTCTGCATTCTCCAAAGAAAGGGTTTCTGAACTGCTGCAAACACACATCAGTTTAACTCTGGAAGTTGAATACACACATTGAGAACCATTCTGCTAGATAGCTCCCTCTTGGTTTTAGAGCAAGGTATTTCTCTTTACAGCCTGTTCTCCAATGCACTCTGTAATGTCCAAACACAGCTTTTAGAAGAGACGTGTTTCTATCTCGCTGAATCTAAACATAGATGCAACTTCCTAAAAGGAAACAACACACAACAGATGAGTTTGTTAGAGCGGGTTTTCCGTGTTTTGAACGCATTTTTACTGCTAACTCTTACATGCGTTTCTACGGCTGGAAATGACTGTTTCTACATTCTCCAAACAAAGGGTTTCTGAACTGCTGCAAACACAAATCAGTTTAACTCTGGAAGTGGAATATACACATTGACAAACATTCTGCTAGATAGCTTCGTTTTGGTTTTAGAGCAAGGTATTTCTCTTTACAGCATGTTCTCCCATGCACTCTGGAATGTCCAAACGCAGCTTTTAGAAGAAACGTGTTTCTACCTCTCTGAATCTAAACATAGATGCAACTTCCTAAAAGGAACCAACACACAGCAGATGAGTTTGTAAGAAGCGGGTTTTCTGTGTTTTAAACGCATTCTTACTGCTAACACTTACATGCGTTTCTAGGGCTGGAAATGACTGTTTCTACATTCTCCAAAGAAAGGGTTTCTGAACAGCTGCAAACACACATCAGTTTAACTCTGGAAGTTGAATACACACATTGACAAACATTCTGCTAGATAGCTTCTTTTTGGTTTTAGAGCAAGGTATTTCTCTTTACAGCCTGTTCTCCCATGCACTCTGGAATGTCCAAACACAGCTTTTAGAAGAAACGTGTTTCTACCTCCCTGAATCTAAACATAGATGCAACTTCCTAAAAGGAACCAACACACAGCAGATGAGTTTGTAAGAAGCGGGTTTTCTGTGTTTTAAATGCATTCTTACTGCTAACTCTTACATGCTTTTCTAGGAATGGAAATGACTGTTTCTACATTCTACAAAGAAAGGGTTTCTGAACTGCTGCAAACACACATCAGTTTAACTCTGAAAGTTGAATACACACATTGACAAACATACTGCTAGATAGCTCCGTTTTGGTTTTAGAGCAAGATTTTCTCTTTACAGCATGTTCTCCCATGCACTCTGGAATGTCCAAACGCAGCTTTTAGAAGAAACGTGTTTCTACCTCGCTGAATCGAAACATAGATGCAACTTCCTAAAAGGAACCAACACACAGCAGATGAGTTTGTAAGAAGCGGGTTTTCTGTGTTTTAAACGCATTCTTACTTCTAACTCTTACATGAGTTTCTAGGGCTGGAAATGACTGTCTCTACATTCTCCAAAGAAAGGGTTTCTGAACTGCTGCAAACACAAATCAGTTTAACTCTGAAAGTTGAATACACACATTGACAAACATACTGCTAGATAGCTCCGTTTTGGGTTTAGAGCAAGATTTTCTCTTTACAGCATGTTCTCCCATGCACTCTGGAATGTCCAAACGCAGCTTTTAGAAGAAACGTGTTTCTACCTCGCTGAATCTAAACATAGATGCAACTTCCTAAAAGGAACCAACACACAGCAGATGAGTTTGTAAGAAGCGGGTTTTCTGTGTTTTAAACGCATTCTTACTGCTAACTCTTATATGCGTTTCTAGGGCTGGAAATGACTGTTTCTACATTCTCTAAAGAAAGGGTTTCTGAACTGCTGCAAACACACATCAGTTTAACTCTGGAAGTTGAATACACACATTGAGAACCATTCTGCTAGATAGCTCCGTTTTGGTTTTAGAGCAAGATTTTCTCTTTACAGCATGTTCTCCTATGCACTCTGGAATGTCAAAAAGCAGCTTTTAGAAGAAACGTGTTTCTACCTCGCTGAATCTAAACATAGATGCAACTTCGTAAAGGAACCAACACACAGCAGATGAGTTCGTAAGAAGCGGGTTTTCTGTGTTTTAAACGCATTCTTACTGCTAAATCTTACATGCGTTTCTAGGGCTGGAAATGACCGTTTCTACATTCTCCAAAGAAAGGGTTTCTGAACTGCTGCAAACACACATCAGTTTATCTCTGGAAGTTGAATACACACATTGACAAACATTCTGCTAGATAGCTTCGTTTTGGTTTTAGAGCAAGGTTTTTCTCTTTACAGCCTGTTCTCCCATGCACTCTGGAATGTCCAAACGCAGCTTTTAGAAGAAACGTGTTTCTACCTCCCTGAATCTAAACATAGATGCAACTTCCTAAAAGGAACCAAC
This sequence comes from Saimiri boliviensis, assembly GCF_048565385.1. NCBI lineage: Eukaryota > Metazoa > Chordata > Mammalia > Primates > Cebidae > Saimiri > Saimiri boliviensis. The sequence goes on along the minus strand of NC_133454.1, from coordinate 28,585,403 downwards.
ACACAGCAGATGAGTTTGTAAGAAGCGAGTTTTCTGTGTTTTAAACGCATTCTTACTGCTAACTCTTACATGCGTTTCTAGGGCTGGAAATGACTTTTTCTACATTCTACAAAGAAAGGGTTTCTGAACTGCTGCAAACACACATCAGTTTAAATCTGGAAGTTGAATAAACACATTGACAAACATTCTGCTAGATAGCTCCGTTTTGGTTTTAGAGCAAGGTTTTTCTCTTTACAGCCTGTTCTCCCATGCACTCTGGAAAGTCCAAACGCAGCTTTTAGAAGAAACGTGTTTCTACGTCGCTGAATCTAAACATAGATGCAACTTCCTAAAAGGAACCAACACACAGCAGATGAGTTTGTAAGAAGCGGGTTTTCTGTGTTTTAAACGCATTCTTACTTCTAACTGTTAACATGCGTTTCTAGGGCTGGAAATGACTGTTTCTACATTCTCCAAAGAAAGGGTTTCTGAACTGCTGCAAACACACATCAGTTTAACTCTGAAAGTTGAATACACACATTGACAAACATACTGCTAGATAGCTCCGTTTTGGTTTTAGAGCAAGATTTTCTCTTTACAGCATGTTCTCCCATGCACTCTGGAATGTCCAAACGCAGCTTTTGGAGAAACGTGTTTCTACCTCGCTGAATCTAAACATAGATGCAACTTCCTAAAAGGAACCAACACACAGCAGATGAGTTTGTAAGAAGCGGGTTTTCTGTGTTTTAAACGCATTCTTACTTCTAACTCTTACATGCGTTTCTAGGACTGGAAATGACTGTTTCTACATTCTCCAAAGAAAGGGTTTCTGAACTGCTGCAAACACACAACAGTTTAACTCTGAAAGTTGAATACACACATTGACAAACAAACTGCTAGATAGCTTCGTTTTGGATTTAGAGCAAGATTTTCTCTTTACAACATGTTCTCCCATGCACTCTGGAAAGTCCAAACGCAGCTTTTAGAAGAAACGTGTTTCTACCTCGCTGAATCTAAACATTGATGCAACTTCCTAAAAGAAACCAACACACAGCAGATGAGTTTGTAAGAAACGGTCTTCTGTGTTTTAAACGCATTAATACTGCTAACTCTTATATGCGTCTCTAGGGCTGGAAATGACTTTTTCTACATTCTCCAAAGAAAGGGTTTCTGAACTGCTGCAAACACACATCAGTTTAACTCTGAAAGTTGAATACACACATTGACAAACATACTGCTAGATAGCACCGTTTTGGTTTTAGAGCAAGGTTTTCTCTTTACAGCATGTTCTCCCATGCACTCTGGAATGTCCAAACGCAGCTTTTAGAAGAAACGTGTTTCTACCTCGCTGAATCTAAACATAGATGCAACTTCCTAAAAAGAACCAACACACAGCAGATGAGTTTGTAAGAAGCGGGTTTACTGTGTTTTAAACGCATTATTACTGCTAACTCTTACATGCGTTTCTAGGGCTGGAAATGACTTTTTCTACATTCTCCAAAGAAAGGGTTTCTGAACTGCTGCAAACACACATCAGTTTAACTCTGTAAGTGGAATACACACATTGACAAACATACTGCTAGATAGCTTCGTTTTGGTTTTAGAGCAAGGTATTTCTCTTTACAGCCTGTTCTCCCATGCACTCTGGAATGTCCAAACGAAGCTTTTAGAAGAAACGTGTTTCTACCTCCCTGAATCTAAACATAGATGCAACTTCCTAAAAGAAACCAACACACAGCAGATGAGTTTGTAAGAAGCGGGTTTTCTGTGTTTTAAACGCATTCTTACTGCTAACTCTTACATGCGTTTCTAGAGCTGGAAATGACAGTTTCTACATTCTCCAAAGAAAGGGTTTCTGAACTGCTGCAAACAAACATCAGTTTAACTCTGGAAGTTGAATACACACATTGACAAACATTCTGCTAGATAGCTCCGTTTTGGTTTTAGAGCAAGGTTTTTCTCTTTACAGCCTGGTCTCCAATGCATTTTGGAATGTCCAAAAGCAGCTTTTAGAAGTAACGTGTTTCTACCTCGCTGAATCTAAACATAGATGCAACTTCCTAAAGGGAACCAACACAGAGCAGATGAGTTTGTAAGAAGCGGGTTTTTTGTGTTTTAAACGCATTCTTACTGCTAACTCTTACATGCGTTTCTAGGGCTGGAAATGACTGTTTCTACATTCTTCAAAGAAAGGGTTTCTGAACTGCTGCAAACACACATCAGTTTAACTCTGAAAGTTGAATACACACATTGACAAACATACTGCTAGATAGCTCCGTTTTGGTTTTGGAGCAAGATTTTCTCTTTACAGCATGTTCTCCCATGCACTCTGGAATGTCCAAACGCAGCTTTTAGAAGAAACGTGTTTCTACCTCTCTGAATCTAAACATAGATGCAACTTCCTAAAAGGAACCAACACACAGCAGATGAGTTTGTAAGAAGCGGGTTTTCTTTGTTTTAAACGCATTCTTAATGCTAACTCTTACATGGGTTTATAGGGCTGGAAATGACTGTTTCTACATTCTCCAAAGAAAGGGTTTCTGAACTGCTGCAAACACACATCAGTTTAACTCTGGAAGTGGAATATACACATTGACAAACATTCTGCTAGATAGCTTCGTTTTGGTTTTAGAGCAAGGTATTTCTCTTTACAGCATGTTCTCCCATGCACTCTGGAATGTCCAAACGCAGCTTTTAGAAGAAACGTGTTTCTACCTCTCTGAATCTAAACAGAGATGCAACATCCTAAAAGGAACCAACACACAGCAGATGAGTTTGTAAGAAGCGGGTTTTCTGTGTTTTAAACGCATTCTTACTTCTAACTCTTACATGCGTTTCTAGGGCTGGAAATGACTGTTTCTACATTCTCCAAAGAAAGTGTTTCTGAACTGCTGCAAACACACATCAGTTTAACTCTGAAAGTTGAATACACACATTGACAAACATACTGCTAGATAGCTCCGTTTTGGTTTTAGAGCAAGATTTTCTCTTTACAGCATGTTCTCCCAGGCACTCTGGAATGTCCAAAGGCAGCTTTTAGAAGAAACGTGTTTCTACCTCGCTGAATCTAAACATAGATGCAACTTCCTAAAAGGAACCAACACACAGCAGATGAGTTTGTAAAAAGCGGGTTTTCTGTGTTTTAATCGCATTCTTACTGCTAACTCTTACATGCGTTTCTAGGGCTGGAAATGACTGTTTCTACATTCTCCAAAGAAAGGGTTTCTGAACTGCTTCAAACACACATCAGTTTATCTCTGGAAGTTGAATACACACATTGAAAAACATACTGCTAGAAAGCTCCGTTTTGGTTTTAGAGCAAGATTTTCTCTTTACAGCATGTTCTCCCATGCACTCTGGAATGTCCAAACGCAGCTTTTAGAAGAAACGTGTTTCTACCTCGCTGAAAATAAATATAGATGCAACTTCCTAAAAGAAACCAACACACTGCAGATGAGTTTATAAGAAGCGGGTTTTCTGTGTTTTAAACGCATTCTTACTGCTAACTCTTACATGCGTTTCTAGAGCTGGAAATGACAGTTTCTACATTCTCCAAAGAAAGGGTTTCTGAACTGCTGCAAACACGCATCAGTTTATCTCTGGAAGTTGAATACACACATTGACAAACATTCTGCTAGATAGCTCCGTTTTGGTTTTAGAGCAAGGTTTTTCTCTTTACAGCCTGGTCTCCAATGCACTCTGGAATGTCCAAACGCAGCTTTTAGAAGAAACGTGTTTCTACCTCGCTGAATCTAAACATAGATGCAACTTCCTAAAAGGAACCAACACACAGCAGATGAGTTTGTAAGCGGGTTTTCTGTGTTTTAAACGCATTCTTACTGCTATCTCTTACATGCGTTTCTAGGGCTGGAAATGACTGTTTCTACATTCTACAAAGAAAGGGTTTCTGAACTGCTGCAAACACACATCAGTTTAACTCTGAAAGTTGAATACACACATTGACAAACCCACTGCTAGATAGCTCCGTTTTGGTTTTAGAGCAAGATTTTCTCTTTACAGCATGTTCTCCCATTCACTCTGGAATGTCCAAACGCAGCTTTTAGAAGAAACGTGTTTCTACCTCGGTGAATCTAAACATAGAAGCAACTTCCTAAAAGGAACCAACACACATCAGATGAGTTTGTAAGAAGTGGGTTTTCTGTGTTTTAAACGCATTCTTATTGCTAACTCTTACATGCGTTTCTAGGGCTGGAAATGACTGTTTCTACATTCTCCAAAGAAAGGGTTTCTGAACTGCTGCAAACACACATCAGTTTAACTCTGGAAGTTGAATACACACATTGACAAACATTCTGCTAGATAGCTCCGTTTTGGTTTTAGAGCAAGGTTTTTCTCTTTACAGCTTGTTCTCCAATGCTCTCTGGAATGTCCAAACGCAGCTTTTAGAAGAAACGTGTTTCTACGTCGCTGAATCTAAACATAGATGCAACTTCCTAAAAGGAACCAACACACAGCAGATGAGTTTGTAAGAAGCGGTTTTTCTGTGTTTTAAACGCATTCTTACTTCTAACTGTTAACATGCGTTTCTAGGGCAGGAAATGACTGTTTCTACATTCTCCAAAGAAAGGGTTTCTGAACTGCTGCAAACACACATCAGTTTAACTCTGAAAGTTGAATACACACATTGACAAACATACTGCTAGATAGCTCCGTTTCGGTTTTAGAGCAAGATTTTCTCTTTACAGCATGTTCTCCCATACACTCTGGAAAGTCCAAACGCTGCTTTTAGAAGAAACGTGTTTCTACCTCGCTGAATCTAAACATTGATGCAACTTCCTAAAAGAAACCAACACACAGCCGATGAGTTTGTAAGAAACGGGTCTTCTGTGTTTTAAACGCATTAATACTGCTAACTCTTATATGCGTCTCTAGGGCTGGAAATGACTTTTTCTGCATTCTCCAAAGAAAGGGTTTCTGAACTGCTGCAAACACACATCAATTTAACTCTGGAAGTTGAATACACACATTGAGAACCATTCTGCTAGATAGCTCCCTTTTGGTTTTAGAGCAAGGTATTTCTCTTTACAGCCTGTTCTCCAATGCACTCTGTAATGTCCAAACGCAGCTTTTAGAAGAGACGTGTTTCTATCTCGCTGAATCTAAACATAGATGCAACTTCCTAAAAGGAACTAACACACAGCAGATGAGTTTGTTAGAGCGGGTTTTCCGTGTTTTGAACGCATTTTTACTGCTAACTCTTACATGCGTTTCTAGGGCTGGAAGTGACTGTTTCTACATTCTCCAAACAAAGGGTTTCTGAACTGCTGCAAACACAAATCATTTTAACTCTGGAAGTGGAATATACACATTGACAAACTTTCTGCTAGATAGCTTCGTTTTGGTTTTAGAGCAAGGTATTTCTCTTTACAGAATGTTCTCCCATGCACTCTGGAAAGTCCAAACGCAGCTTTTAGAAGAAACGTGTTTCTACCTCTCTGAATCTAAACATAGATGCAACTTCCTAAAAGGAACCAACACACAGCAGATGAGTTTGTAAGAAGCGGGTTTTCTGTGTTTTAAACGCATTCTTACTGCTAACTCTTACATGCGTTTCTAGGGCTGGAAATGACTTTTTCTACATTCTAAAAAGAAAGGGTTTCTGAACTGCTGCAAACACACATCAGTTTAACTCTGAAAGTTGAATACACACACTGACAAACATACTGCTAGTTAGCTCCGTTTTGGTTTTAGAGCAAGATTTTCTCTTTACAGCATGTTCTCCCATGCACTCTGGAATGTCTAAACGCAGCTTTTAGAAGAAACGTGTTTCTACCTCGCTGAATCTAAACATAGATGCAACTTCCTAAAAGGAACCAACACACAGCAGATGAGTTTGTAAGAAGCGGGTTTTCTGTGTTTTAAACACATTCTTACTGCTAACTCTTATATGCGTTTCTAGGGCTGGAAATGACTGTTTCTACATTCTCCAAAGAAAGGGTTTCTGAACTGCTGCAAACACACATCAGTTTAACTCTGGAAGTTGAATACACACATTGACAAACATTCTGCTAGATAGCTCCGTTTTGGTTTTAGAGCAAGGTTTTTCTCTTTACAGCTTGTTCTCCAATGCACTCTGGAATGCCCAAATGCAGCTTTTAGAAGAAACGTGTTTCTACGTCGCTGAATCTAAACATAGATGCAACTTCCTAAAAGGAACCAACACACAGCAGATGAGTTTGTAAGAAGCGGGTTTTCTGTGTTTTAAACGCATTCTTACTGCTAACTCTTACATGCGTTTCTAGGGCTGGAAATGACTGTTTCTACATTCTCCAAACAAAGGGTTTCTGAACTGCTGCAAACACAAATCAGTTTAACTCTGGAAGTGGAATATACACATTGACAAACATTCTGCTAGATAGCTTCGTTTTGGTTTTAGAGCAAGGTATTTCTCTTTACAGAATGTTCTCCCATGCACTCTGGAATGTCCAAACGCAGCTTTTAGAAGAAACGTGTTTCTACCTCTCTGAATCTAAACAGAGATGCAACATCATAAAAGGAACCAACACACAGCAGATGAGTTTGTAAGAAGCGGGTTTTCTGTGTTTTAAACGCATTCTTACTGCTAACTCTTACATGCGTTTCTAGGGCTGGAAATGACTGTTTCTACATTCTCCAAAGAAAGTGTTTCTGAACTGCTGCAAACACACATCAGTTTAACTCTGAAAGTTGAATACACACATTGACAAACATACTGCTAGATAGCTCCGTTTTGGTTTTAGAGCAAGATTTTCTCTTTACAGCATGTTCTCCCAGGCACTCTGGAATGTCCAAATGCAGCTTTTAGAAGAAACGTGTTTCTACCTCGCTGAATCTTAACATAGATGCAACTTCCTAAAAGGAACCAACACACAGCAGATGAGTTTGTAAGAAGCGGGTTTTCTGTGTTTTAATCGCATTCTTACTGCTAACTCTTACATGCGTTTCTAGGGCTGGAAATGACTGTTTCTACATTCTCCAAAGAAAGGGTTTCTGAACTGCTTCAAACACACATCAGGTTATCTCTGGAAGTTGAATACACACATTGAAAAACATACTGCTAGAAAGCTCCGTTTTGGTTTTAGAGCAAGATTTTATCTTTACAGCATGTTCTCCCATGCACTCTGGAATGTCCAAACGCAGCTTTTAGAAGAAACGTGTTTCTACCTCGCTGAAAGTAAATATAGATGCAACTTCCTAAAAGAAACCAACACACAGCAGATGAGTTTATAAGAAGCGGGTTTTCTGTGTTTTAAACGCATTCTTACTGCTAACTTTTACATGCGTTTCTAGAGCTGGAAATGACAGTTTCTACATTCTCCAAAGAAAGGGTTTCTGAACTGCTGCAAACACGCATCAGTTTATCTCTGGAAGTTGAATACACACATTGACAAACATTCTGCTAGATAGCTCCGTTTTGGTTTTAGAGCAAGGTTTTTCTCTTTACAGCCTGGTCTCCAATGCATTCTGGAATGTCCAAACGCAGCTTTTAGAAGAAACGTGTTTCTACCTCGCTGAATCTAAACATAGATGCAACTTCCTAAAAGGAACCAACACACAGCAGATGAGTTTGTAAGAAGCGGGTTTTCTGTGTTTTAAACGCACTCTTACTGCTAACTCTTACATGCGTTTCTAGGGCTGGAAATGACTTTTTCTACATTCTAAAAAGAAAGGGTTTCTGAACTGCTGCAAACACACATCAGTTTAACTCTGAAAGTTGAATACACACATTGACAAACCCACTGCTAGATAGCTCCGTTTTGGTTTTAGAGCAAGATTTTCTCTTTACAGCATGTTCTCCCATTCACTCTGGAATGTCCAAACGCAGCTTTTAGAAGAAACGTGTTTCTACCTCCCTGAATCTAAACATAGATGCAACTTCCTAAAAGGAACCAACACACAGCAGATGAGTTTGTAAGAAGCGGGTTTTCTGTGTTTTAAACGCATTCTTACTGCTAACTCTTACATGCGTTTCTAGGGCTGGAAATGACTTTTTCTACATTCTAAAAAGAAAGGGTTTCTGAACTGCTGCAAACACACATCAGTTTATCTCTGAAAGTTGAATACATACACTGACAAACATACTGCTAGATAGCTCCGTTCTGGTTTTAGAGCAAGATTTTCTCTTTACAGCATGTTCTCCCATGCACTCTGGAATGTCTAAACACAGCTTTTAGAAGAAACGTGTTTCTACCTTGGTGAATCTAAACATAGAAGCAACTTCCTAAAAGGAACCAACACACATCAGATGAGTTTGTAAGAAGTGGGTTTTCTGTGTTTTAAACGCATTCTTACTGCTAACTCTTACATGCGTTTCTAGGGCTGGAAATGACTGTTTCTACATTCTCCAAAGAAAGGGTTTCTGAACTGCTGCAAACACACATCAGTTTAACTCTGGAAGTTGAATACACACATTGACAAACATTCTGCTAGATAGCTCCGTTTTGGTTTTAGAGCAAGGTTTTTCTCTTTACAGCTTGTTCTCCAATGCTCTCTGGAATGTCCAAACGCAGCTTTTAGAAGAAACGTGTTTCTACGTCGCTGAATCTAAACATAGATGCAACTTCCTAAAAGGAACCAACACACAGCAGATGAGTTTGTAAGAAGCGGGTTTTCTGTGTTTTAAACGCATTCTTACTGCTAACTCTTACATGCGTTTCTAGGGCTGGAAATGACTGTTTCTACATTCTCCAAAGAAAGGGTTTCTGAACTGCTGCAAACACACATCAGTTTAACTCTGAAAGTTGAATAGACACATTGAAAAACATACTGCTAGATAGCTCCGTTTTGGTTTTAGAGCAAGATTTTCTCTTTACAGCATGTTCTCCCATGCACTCTAGAATGTCCAAACGCAGCTTTTAGAAGAAACGTGTTTCTACATTGCTGAATCTAAACATAGATGCAACTTCCTAAAAGGAACCAACACACAGCAGATGAGTTTGTTAGAAGCGGGTTTTCTGTGTTTTAAACGCATTCTTACTGCTAACTCTTACATGCGTTTCTAGGGCTGCAAATGACTGTTTCTACATTCTCCAAAGAAAGGGTTTCTGAACTGCTGCAAACACACATCAGTTTAACTCTCGAAGTTGAATATAAACATTGACAAACATTCTGCTAGATAGCTTTGTTTTGGTTTTAGAGCAAGATTTTTTTCTTTACAGCCTGTTCTCCAATGCACTCTGGAATGTCCAAATGCAGCTTTTAGAAGAAACGTGTTTCTACCTCCCGGAATCTAAACATAGATGCAACTTCCTAAAGGGAACCAACACACATCAGCTGAGTTTGTAAGAAGCGGGTTTTCTGTGTTTTAAACGCATTCTTACTGATAACTCTTACATGCGTTTCTAGGGCTGGAAATGACTGTTTCTACATTCTCCAAAGAAAGGGTTTCTGAACTGCTGCAAACACACATCAGTTTAACTCTGAAAGTTGAATACACACATTGACAAACATACTGCTAGATAGCTCCATTTTGGTTTTAGACCAAGATTTTCTCTTTACAGCATGTTCTCCCATGCACTCTGGAATGTCCAAACGCAGCTTTTAGAAGAAACGTGTTTCTACCTCGCTGAATCTAAACATAGATGCAACTTCCTAAAAGGAACCAACACACAGCAGATGAGTTTGTAAGAAGCGGGTTTTCTGTGTTTTAAACGCATTCTTACTGCTAACTCTTACATGCGTTTCTAGGGCTGGAAATGACAGTTTCTACATTCTCCAAAGAAAGGGTTTCTGAACTGCTGCAAACACACATCAGTTTAACTCTGGAAGTTGAATACACACATTGACAAACATTCTGCTAGATAGCTCCGTTTTGGTTTTAGAACAAGGTTTTTCCCTTTACAGCCTGGTCTCCAATGCATTCTGGAATGTCCAAACGCAGCTTTTAGAAGAAACGTGTTTCTACCTCGCTGAATCTAAACATAGATGCAACTTCCTAAAAGGAACCAACACACAGCAGATGTGTTTGTAAGAAGCGGGTTTTTTGTGTTTTAAACGCATTCTTACTGCTAACTCTTACATGCGTTTCTAGGGCTGGAAATGGCTGTTTCTACATTCTACAAAGAAAGGGTTTCTGAACTGCTGCAAACACACATGAGTTTAACTCTGAAAGTTGAATACACACATTGACAAACATACTGCTAGATAGCTCCGTTTTGGTTTTAGAGCAAGGTATTTCTCTTTACAGCATGTTCTCCCATGCACTCTGGAATGTCCAAACGCAGCTTTTAGAAGAAACGTGTTTCTACCTCGCTGAATCTAAACATAGATGCAACTTCCTAAAAGGAACCAACACACAGCAGATGAGTTTGTAAGAAGCGGGTTTTCTGTGTTTTAAACGCATTCTTACTGCTAACTCTTACATGCGTTTCTAGGGCTGGAAATGACTTTTCTACATTCTCCAAAGAAAGGGTTTCTGAACTGCTGAAAACACACATCAGTTTAACTCTGGAAGTTGAATACACACATTGACAAACATTCTGCTAGATAGCTCCGTTTTGGTTTTAGAGCAAGGTTTTTCTCTTTACAGCATGTTCTCCCATGCACTCTGGAATGTCCAAACGCAGCTTTTAGAAGAAACGTGTTTCTACCTCGCTAAATCTAAACATAGATGCAACTTCCTAAAAGGAACCAACACACAGCAGATGAGTTTGTAAGAAGCGGGTTTTCTGTGTTTTAAACGCATTCTTACTGCTAACTCTTATATGCGTTTCTAGGGCTGGAAATGACTGTTTCTACATTCTCCAAAGAAAGGGTTTCTGAACTGCTGCAAACACACATCAGTTTAACTCTGGAAGTTGAATACACACATTGAGAACCATTCTGCTAGATAGCTCCGTTTTGGTTTTAGAGCAAGATTTTCTCTTTAGAGCATGTTCTCCCATGCACTCTGGAATGTCCAAAAGCAGCTTTTAGAAGAAACGTGTTTCTACCTCGCTGTATCTAAACATAGATGCAACTTCCTAAAAGGAACCAACACACAGCAGATGAGTTTGTAAGAAGCGGGTTTTCTGTGTTTTAAACGCATTCTTACTGCTAACTCTTACATGCGTTTCTAGGGCTGGAAATGACTGTTTCTACATTCTCCAAAGAAAGGGTTTCTGAACTGCTGCAAACACACATCAGTTTATCTCTGGAAGTTGAATACACACATTGACAAACATTCTGCTAGATAGCTTCGTTTTGGTTTTAGAGCAAGGTATTTCTCTTTACAGCCTGTTCTCCCATGCACTCTGGAATGTCCAAACGCAGCTTTTAGAAGAAACGTGTTTCTACCTCCCTGAATCTAAACATAGATGCAACTTCCTAAAAGGAACCAACACACAGCAGATGAGTTTGTAAGAAGCGAGTTTTCTGTGTTTTAAACGCATTCTTACTGCTAACTCTTACATGCGTTTCTAGCGCTGGAAATGACTTTTTCTACATTCTACCATCAAAGGGTTTCTGAACTGCTGCAAACACACATCAGTTTAACTCTGAAAGTTGAATACACACATTGACAGACATACTGCTAGATAGCTCCTTTTTGGTTTTAGAGCAAGATTTTCTCTTTACAGCATGTTCTCCCATGCACTCTGGAATGTCCAAACGCAGCTTTTAGAAGAAACGTGTTTCTACCTCGCTGAATCTAAACATAGATGCAACTTCCTAAAAGGAACCAACACACAGCAGATGAGTTTGTAAGAAGCGGGTTTTCTGTGTTTTAAACGCATTCTTACTGCTAATTCTTACATGCGTTTCTAGGGCTGGAAATGACTGTTTCTACATTCTCCAAAGAAAGGGTTTCTGAACTGCTGCAAACACACATTAGTTTATCTCTGGAAGTTGAATACACACATTGACAAACATTCTGCTAGATAGTTCCGTTTTGGTTTTAGAGCAAGGTTTTTCTCTTTACAGCTTGTTCTCCAATGCACTCTGGAATGTCCAAACGCAGCTTTTAGAAGAAACGTTTTTCTACGTCGCTGAATCTAAACATAGATGCAACTTCCTAAAAGGAACCAACACACAGCAGATGAGTTTTTTAGAAGCGGGTTTTCTGTGTTTTAAACGCATTCTTACTGCTATCTCTTACATGCGTTTCTAGGGCTGGAAATGACTGTTTCTACATTCTACAAAGAAAGGGTTTCTGAACTGCTGCAAACACACATCAGTTTAACTCTGAAAGTTGAATACATACACTGACAAACATACTGCTAGATAGCTCCGTTCTGGTTTTAGAGCAAGATTTTCTCTTTACAGCATGTTCTCCCATGCACTCTGGAATGTCTAAACACAGCTTTTAGAAGAAACGTGTTTATACCTCGGTGAATCTAAACATAGAAGCAACTTCCTAAAAGGAACCAACACACATCAGATGAGTTTGTAAGAAGTGGGTTTTCTGTGTTTTAAACGCATTCTTACTGCTAACTCTTACATGGGTTTCTAGGGCTGGAAATGACTGTTTCTACATTCTCCAAAGAAAGGGTTTCTGAACTGCTGCAAACACACATCAGTTTAACTCTGGAAGTTGAATACACACATTGACAAACATTCTGCTAGATAGCTCCGTTTTGGTTTTAGAGCAAGGTTTTTCTCTTTACAGCTTGTTCTCCAATGCTCTCTGGAATGTCCAAACGCAGCTTTTAGAAGAAACGTGTTTCTACGTCGCTGAATCTAAACATAGATGCAACTTCCTAAAAGGAACCAACACACAGCAGATGAGTTTGTAAGAAGCGGGTTTTCTGTGTTTTAAACGCATTCTTACTGCTAACTCTTACATGCGTTTCTAGGGCTGGAAATGACTGTTTCTACATTCTCCAAAGAAAGGGTTTCTGAACTGCTGCAAACACACATCAGTTTAACTCTGAAAGTTGAATAGACACATTGAAAAACATACTGCTAGATAGCTCCGTTTTGGTTTTAGAGCAAGATTTTTCTTTACAGCATGTTCTCCCATGCACTCTAGAATGTCCAAACGCAGCTTTTAGAAGAAACGTGTTTCTACCTTGCTGAATCTAAACATAGATGCAACTTCCTAAAAGGAACCAACACACAGCAGATGAGTTTGTTAGAAGCGGGTTTTCTGTGTTTTAAACGCATTCTTACTGCTAACTCTTACATGCGTTTCTAGGGCTGCAAATGACTGTTTCTACATTCTCCAAAGAAAGGGTTTCTGAACTGCTGCAAACACACATCAGTTTAACTCTCGAAGTTGAATATAAACATTGACAAACATTCTGCTAGATAGCTTTGTTTTGGTTTTAGAGCAAGATTTTTTTCTTTACAGCCTGTTCTCCAATGCACTCTGGAATGTCCAAATGCAGCTTTTAGAAGAAACGTGTTTCTACCTCCCGGAATCTAAACATAGATGCAACTTCCTAAAGGGAACCAACACACATCAGCTGAGTTTGTAAGAAGCGGGTTTTCTGTGTTTTAAACGCATTCTTACTGATAACTCTTACATGCGTTTCTAGGGCTGGAAATGACTGTTTCTACATTCTCCAAAGAAAGGGTTTCTGAACTGCTGCAAACACACATCAGTTTAACTCTGAAAGTTGAATACACACATTGACAAACATACTGCTAGATAGCTCCATTTTGGTTTTAGAGCAAGATTTTCTCTTAACAGCATGTTCTCCCATGCACTCTGGAATGTCCAAACGCAGCTTTTAGAAGAAACGTGTTTCTACCTCGCTGAATCTAAACATAGATGCAACTTCCTAAAAGGAACCAATACACAGCAGATGAGTTTGTAAGAAGCGGGTTTTCTGTGTTTTAAACGCATTCTTACTGCTAACTCTTACATGCGTTTCTAGGGCTGGAAATGACAGTTTCTACATTCTCCAAAGAAAGGGTTTCTGAACTGCTGCAAACACACATCAGTTTAACTCTGGAAGTTGAATACACACATTGACAAACATTCTGCTAGATAGCTCCGTTTTGGTTTTAGAACAAGGTTTTTCCCTTTACAGCCTGGTCTCCAATGCATTCTGGAATGTCCAAACGCAGCTTTTAGAAGAAACGTGTTTCTACCTCGCTGAATCTAAACATAGATGCAACTTCCTAAAAGGAACCAACACACAGCAGATGAGTTTGTAAGAACCGGGTTTTTTGTGTTTTAAACGCATTCTTACTGCTAACTCTTACATGCGTTTCTAGGGCTGGAAATGGCTGTTTCTACATTCTACAAAGAAAGGGTTTCTGAACTGCTGCAAACACACATGAGTTTAACTCTGAAAGTTGAATACACACATTGACAAACATACTGCTAGATAGCTCCGTTTTGGTTTTAGAGCAAGGTATTTCTCTTTACAGCATGTTCTCCCATGCACTCTGGAATGTCCAAACGCAGCTTTTAGAAGAAACGTGTTTCTACCTCGCTGAATCTAAACATAGATGCAACTTCCTAAAAGGAACCAACACACAGCAGATGAGTTTGTAAGAAGCGGGTTTTCTGTGTTTTAAACGCATTCTTACTGCTAACACTTACATGCGTTTCTAGGGCTGGAAATGACTGTTTCTACATTCTCCAAAGAAAGGGTTTCTGAACTGCTGCAAACACACATCAGTTTAACTCTGGAAGTTGAATACACACATTGACAAACATTCTGCTAGATAGCTCCGTTTTGGTTTTAGAGCAAGGTTTTTCTCTTTACAGCATGTTCTCCCATGCACTCTGGAATGTCCAAACGCAGCTTTTAGAAGAAACGTGTTTCTACCTCGCTAAATCTAAACATAGATGCAACTTCCTAAAAGGAACCAACACACAGCAGATGAGTTTGTAAGAAGCGGGTTTTCTGTGTTTTAAACGCATTCTTACTGCTAACTCTTATATGCGTTTCTAGGGCTGCAAATGACTGTTTATACATTCTCCAAAGAAAGGGTTTCTGAACTGCTGCAAACACACATCAGTTTAACTCTGGAAGTTGAATACACACATTGAGAACCATTCTGCTAGATAGCTCCGTTTTGGTTTTAGAGCAAGATTTTCTCTTTAGAGCATGTTCTCCCATGCACTCTGGAATGTCCAAAAGCAGCTTTTAGAAGAAACGTGTTTCTACCTCGCTGAATCTAAACATAGATGCAGCTTCCTAAAAGGAACCAACACACAGCAGATGAGTTTGTAAGAAGCGGGTTTTCTGTGTTTTAAACGCATTCTTACTGCTAACTCTTACATGCGTTTCTAGGGCTGGAAATGACTGTTTCTACATTCTCCAAAGAAAGGGTTTCTGAACTGCTGCAAACACACATCAGTTTATCTCTGGAAGTTGAATACACACATTGACAAACATTCTGCTAGATAGCTTCGTTTTGGTTTTAGAGCAAGGTATTTCTCTTTACAGCCTGCTCTCCCATGCACTCTGGAATGTCCAAACGCAGCTTTTAGAAGAAACGTGTTTCTACCTCCCTGAATCTAAACATAGATGCAACTTCCTAAAAGGAACCAACACACATCAGATGAGTTTGTAAGAAGCGGGTTTTCTGTGTTTTAAACGCATTCTTACTGCTAACTCTTACATGCGTTTCTAGGGCTGGAAATGACTTTTTCTACATTCTATAAAGAAAGGGTTTCTGAACTGCTGCAAACACACATCAGTTTAACTCTGAAAGTTGAATACACACATTGACAGACATACTGCTAGATAGCTCCTTTTTGGTTTTAGAGCAAGATTTTCTCTTTACAGCATGTTCTCCCATGCACTCTGGAATGTCCAAACGCAGCTTTTAGAAGAAACGTGTTTCTACCTCGCTGAATCTAAACATAGATGCAACTTCCTAAAAGGAACCAACACACAGCAGATGAGTTTGTAAGAAGCGGGTTTTCTGTTTTTTAAACGCATTCTTACTGCTAATTCTTACATGCGTTTCTAGGGCTGGAAATGACTGTTTCTACATTCTCCAAAGAAAGGGTTTCTGAACTGCTGCAAACACACATCAGTTTATCTCTGGAAGTTGAATACACACATTGACAAACATTCTGCTAGATAGTTCCGTTTTGGTTTTAGAGCAAGGTTTTTCTCTTTACAGCTTGTTCTCCAATGCACTCTGGAATGTCCAAACGCAGCTTTTAGAAGAAACGTTTTTCTACGTCGCTGAATCTAAACATAGATGCAACTTCCTAAAAGGAACCAACACACAGCAGATGAGTTTGTAAGAAGCGGGTTTTCTGTGTTTTAAACGCA
This sequence comes from Saimiri boliviensis, assembly GCF_048565385.1. Taxonomy (NCBI): domain Eukaryota; kingdom Metazoa; phylum Chordata; class Mammalia; order Primates; family Cebidae; genus Saimiri; species Saimiri boliviensis. Next base: position 28,569,261 of record NC_133454.1, on the reverse strand, counting down.
TTCTTACTTCTAACTGTTAACATGCGTTTCTAGGGCAGGAAATGACTGTTTCTACATTCTCCAATGAAAGGGTTTCTGAACTGCTGCAAACACACATCAGTTTAACTCTGGAAGTTGAATACACACATTGACAAACATACTGCTAGATAGCTCCGCTTTGGTTTCAGAGCAAGATTTTCTCTTTACAGCATGTTCTCCCTTGCACTCTGGAATGTCCAAACGCAGCTTTTAGCGAAACGTGTTTCTACCTCGCTGAATCTAAACATAGATGCAACTTCCTAAAAGGAACCAACACACAGCAGATGAGTTTGTAAGAAGCGGGTTTTCTGTGTTTTAAACGCATTCGTACTTCTAACTCTTACATGCGTTTCTAGGGCTGGAAATGACTGTTTCTACATTCTCCAAAGAAAAGGTTTCTGAACTGCTGCAAACACACATCAGTTTAACTCTGAAAGTTGAATACACACATTGACAAACATACTGCTAGATAGCTTCGTTTTGGTTTTAGAGCAAGATTTTCTCTTTACAGCATGTTCTCCCATGCACTCTGGAAAATCCAAACGCAGCTTTTAGAAGAAACGTGTTTCTACCTCGCTGAATCTAAACATTGATGCAACTTCCTAAAAGAAACCAACACACAGCAGATGAGTTTGTAAGAAACGGGTCTTCTGTGTTTTAAACGCATTAATACTGCTAACTCTTATATGCGTCTCTAGGGCTGGAAATGACTTTTTCTGCATTCTCGAAAGAAAGGGTTTCTGAACTGCTGCAAACACACATCAATTTAACTCTGGAAGTTGAATACACACATTGAGAACCATTCTGCTAGATAGCTCCCTTTTGGTTTTATAGCAAGGTATTTCTCTTTACAGCCTGTTCTCCAATGCACTCTGTAATGTCCAAACGCAGCTTTTAGAAGAGACGTGTTTCTATCTCGCTGAATCTAAACATAGATGCAACTTCCTAAAAGGAACTAACACACAGCAGATGAGTTTGTTAGAGCGGGTTTTCCGTGTTTTGAACGCATTTTTACTGCTAACTCTTACATGCGTTTCTAGGGCTGGAAATGACTGTTTCTACATTCTCCAAACAAAGGGTTTCTGAACTGCTGAAAACACAAATCAGTTTAACTCTGGAAGTGGAATATACACATTGACAAACATTCTGCTAGATAGCTTCGTTTTGGTTTTAGAGCAAGGTATTTCTCTTTACAGAATGTTCTCCCATGCACTCTGGAATGTCCAAACGCAGCTTTTAGAAGAAACGTGTTTCTACCTCTCTGAATCTAAACATAGATGCAACTTCCTAAAAGGAACCAACACACAGCAGATGAGTTTGTAAGAAGCGGGTTTTCTGTGTTTTAAACGCATTCTTACTGCTAACACTTACATGCGTTTCTAGGGCTGGAAATGACTGTTTCTACATTCTCCAAAGAAAGGGTTTCTGAACTGCTGCAAACACACATCAGCTTAACTCTGAAAGTTGAATACACTCATTGACAAACATACTGCTAGATAGCTCCGTTTTGGTTTTAGAGCAAGATTTTCTCTTTACAGCATGTTCTCCCATGCACTCTGGAATGCCCAAACGCAGCTTTTAGAAGAAACGTGTTTCTATGTCGCTGAATCTAAACATAGATGCAAATTCCTAAAAGGAACCAACACACAGCAGATGAGTTTGTAAGAAGCGGGTTTTCTGTGTTTTAAACGCATTCTTACTGCTAACGCTTATATGCGTTTCTAGGGCTGGAAATGACTGTTTCTACATTCTACAAAGAAAGGGTTTCTGAACTGCTTCAAACTCACATCAGTTTAACTCTGGAAGTTGAGTACACACATTGACAAACATACTGCTAGATAGCTCCGTTTTGGTTTTAGAGCAAGATTTTCTCTTTACAGCATGTTCTCCCATCATCTCTGGAATGTCCAAACGCAGCTTTTAGAAGAAACGTGTTTCTACCTCGCTGAATCTAAACATAGATGCAACTTCCTAAAAGGAACCAACACACAGCAGATGAGTTTGTAAGAAGCGGGTTTTCTGTGTTTTAAACGCATTCTTACTGCTAACTCTTACATGCGTTTCTAGGGCTGGAAATCACTGTTTCTACATTCTCCAAAGAAAGGGTTTCTGAACTGCTGCAAACACACATCAGTTTAACTCTGGAAGTTGAATACACACATTGACAAACATTCTACTAGATAGCTTCGTTTTGGTTTTAGAGCAAGGTATTTCTCTTTACAGCCTGTTCTCCCATGCACTCTGGTATGTCCAAACGCAGCTTTTGGAAGAAACGTGTTTCTACCTCGCTGAATCTAAACATAGATGCAACTTCCTAAAAGGAACCAATACACAGCAGATGAGTTTGTAAGTAGCGGGTTTTCTGTGTTTTAAACGCATTCTTACTGCTAACTCTTACATGCGTTTCTAGGGCTGGAAATGACTGCTTCTACATTCTACAAAGAAAGGGTTTCTGAACTGCTGCAAACACACATCAGTTTACCTCTGAAAGTTGAATACACACATTGACAAACATACTGCTAGATAGCTCCGTTTTGGTTTTAGAGCAAGATTTTCTCTTTACAGCATGTTCTCCCATGCACTCTGGAATGTCCAAACGCAGCTTTTAGAAGAAACGTGTTTCTACCTCGGTGAATCTAAACATAGAAGCAACTTCCTAAAAGGAACCAACACACAGCATATGAGTTTGTAAGAAGCGGGTTTTCTGTGTTTTAAACGCATTCTTACTGCTAACTCTTACGTGCGTTTCTAGGGCTGGAAATGACTGTTTCTACATTCTCCAAAGAAAGGGTTTCTGAACTGCTGCAAACCCACATCAGTTTAACTCTGGAAGTTCAATACACACATTGACCAACATTCTGCTAGATAGCTCCGTTTTGGTTTTACAGCAAGGTTTTTCTCTTTACAGCCTGTTCTCCAATGCACTCCGGAATGTCCAAATGCAGCTTTTAGAAGAAACATGTTTCTACGTCGCTGAATCTAAACATAGCTGCAACTTCCTAAAAGGAACCAACACAGCAGATGAGTTTGTAAGAAGCGGGTTTTCTGTGTTTTAAACGCATTCTTACTGCTAACTGTTAACATTCGTTTCTAGGGCTGGAAATGACAGTTTCTACATTCTCCAAAGAAAGGGTTTCTGAACTGTTGCAAACACACATCAGTTTAACTCTGAAAGTTGAATACACACCTTGACAAACATACTGCTAGATAGCTCCGTTTTGGTTTTAGAGCAAGATTTTCTCTTTACAGCATGTTCTCCCATGCACTCTAGAATGTCCAAACGCAGCTTTTAGAAGAAACGTGATTCTACCTCGCTGAATCTAAACATAGATGCAACTTCCTAAAAGGAACCAACACACAGCAGATGAGTTTGTAAGAAGCGGGTTTTCTGTGTTTTAAACGCATTCTTACTTCTAACTCTTACATGCGTTTCTAGGGCTGGAAATGACTGTTTCTACAATCTCCAAAGAAAGGGTTTCTGAACTGCTACAAACACACATCAGTTTAACTCTGAAAGTTGAATACACACATTCACAAACATACTGATGGATAGCTTCGTTTTGGTTTTAGAGCAAGATTTTCTCTTTACAGCATGTTCTCCCATGCACTCTGGAAAGTCCAAACGCAGCTTTTAGAAGAAACGTGTTTCTACCTCGCTGAATCTAAACATAGATGCAACTTCCTAAAAGAAACCAACACACAGCAGATGAGTTTGTAAGAAACGGGTCTTCTGTGTTTTAAACACATTAATACTGCTAACCCTTACATGCGTTTCTAGGGCTGGAAATGACTGTTTCTACAATCTCCAAAGAAAGGGTTTCTGAACTGCTGCAAACACACATCAGTTTAACTCTGGAAGTTGAATACACACATTGAGAACCATTCTGCTAGATAGCTCCGTTTTGGTTTTAGAGCAAGGTATTTCTCTTTACAGCCTGTTCTCCAATGCACTCTGGAATGTACAAACACAGCTTTTAGAAGAAACGTGTTTCTACCTCACTGAATCTAAACATAGATGCAACTTCCTAAAAGGAACCAACACACAGCAGATGAGTTTGTTAGAACGGGTTTTCCGTGTTTTGAACGCATTTTTACTGCTAACTCTTACATGCGTTTCTAGGGCTTGAAATGACTGTTTCTACATTCTCCAAACAAAGGGTTTCTGAACTGCTGCAAACACAAATCAGTTTAACTCTGGAAGTGGAATATACACATTGACAAACATTCTGCTAGATAGCTTCGTTTTGGTTTTAGAGCAAGGTATTTCTCTTTACAGCATGTTCTCCCATGCACTCTGGAATGTCCAAACGCAGCTTTTAGAAGAAACGTGTTTCTACCTCTCTGAATCTAAACATAGATGCAACTTTCTAAAAGGAACCAACACACAGCAGATGAGTTTGTAAGAAGCGGGTTTTCTGTGTTTTAAACGCATTCTTACTGCTAACTCTTACATGCGTTTCTAGGGCTGGAAATGACTGTTTCTACATTCTCCAAAGAAAGGGTTTCTGAACTGCTGCAAACTCACATCAGTTTAACTCTGGAAGTTGAATACACACATTGACAAACATTCTGCTAGATAGCTCCGTTTTGGTTTTAGAGCAAGGTTTTTCTCTTTACAGCCTGGTCTCCAATGCATTCTCGAATGTCCTAACGCAGCTTTTAGAAGAAACGTGTTTCTACCTCGCTGAATCTAAACGTAGATGCAACTTCCTAAAAGGAACCAACACACAGCAGATGAGTTTGTAAGAAGCGGGTTTTCTGTGTTTTAAACGCATTCTTACTGCTAACTCTTACATGCATATCTAGGGCTGGAAATGACTGTTTCTACATTCTCCAAAGAAAGGGTTTCTGAACTGCTGCAAACACACATCAGTTTAACTCTGAAAGTTGAATACACACATTGACAAACATACTGCTAGATAGCTCCGTTTTGGTTTTAGAGCAAGATTTTCTCTTTACAGCATGTTCTCCCATGCACTCTTTAATGTCCAAATGCAGCTTTTAGAAGAAACGTGTTTCTACCTCGATGAATCTAAACATAGAAGCAACTTCCTAAAAGGAACCAACACACAGCAGACGAGTTTGTAAGAAGCGGGTTTTCTGTGTTTTAAACGCATTCTTACTGCTAACTCTTACATGCGTTTCTAGGGCTGGAAATGACTGTTTCTACATTCTCCAAAGAAAGGGTTTCTGAACTGCTGCAAACACACATCAGTTTAACTCTGGAAGTTGAATACACACATTGAAAAACATTCTGCTAGATAGCTCCGTTTTGGTTTTAGAGCAAGGTTTTTCTCTTTACAGCCTGTTCTCCAATGCACTCTGGAATGTCCAAACGCAGCTTTTAGAAGAAACGTGTTTCTACGTCGCTGAATCTAAACATAGATGCAACTTCCTAAAAGGAACCAACACACAGCAGATGAGTTTGTAAGAAGCGGGTTTTCTGTGTTTTAATCGCATTCTTACTGCTAACTCTTACCTGCGTTTCTAGGGCTGGAAATGACTGTTTCTACATTCTACAAAGAAACGGTTTCTGAACTGCTGCAAACACACATCAGTTTAACTCTGAAAGTTGAATACACACATTGACAAACATACTGCTAGATAGCTCCATTTTGGTTTTAAAGCAAGATTTTCTCTTTACAGCATGTTCTCCCATGCACTCTGGAATGTCCAAACTCAGCTTTTAGAAGAAACGTGTTTCTACCTCGGTGAATCTAAACATAGAAGCAACTTCCTAAAAGGAACCAACACACAGCAGATGAGTTTGTAAGAAGCGGGTTTTCTGTGTTTTAAACGCATTCTTACTGCTAACTCTTACATGCGTTTCTAGGGCTGGAAATGACTGTTTCTACATTCTACAAAGAAAGGGTTTCTGAACTGTTGCAAACACACATCAGTTTAACTCTGAAAGTTGAATAAACACATTGACAAACATACTGCTAGATAGCTCCGTTTTGGTTTTAGAGCAAGATTTTCTCTTTACAGCATGTTCCCCGTGCACTCTGGAATGTCCAAACGCAGCTTTTAGAAGAAACGTGTTTCTACCTCGCTGAATCTAAACATAGATGCAACTTCCTAAAAGGAACCAACACACAGCAGATGAGTTTGTAAGAAGCGGGTTTTCTGTGTTTTAAACGCATTCTTACTGCTAACTCTTACATGCGTTTCTAGGGCTGGAAATGACTATTTCTACATTCTCCAAAGAAAGGGTTTCTGAACTGCTGCAAACACACATCAGTTTAACTCTGAAAGTTGAATACACACATTGACAAACATACTGCTAGATAGCTTCGTTTTGGTTTTAGAGCAAGATTTTCTCTTTACAGCATGTTCTCCCATGCACTCTGGAAAGTCCAAACGCAGCTTTTAGAAGAAACGTGTTTCTACCTCGCTGAATCTAAACATAGATGCAACTTCCTAAAAGAAACCAACACACAGCAGATGAGTTTGTAAGAAACGGGTCTTCTGTGTTTTAAACGCATTAATACTGCTAACTCTTATATGCGTCTCTAGGGCTGGAAATGACTTTTTCTGCATTATCCAAAGAACGGGTTTCTGAACTGCTGCAAACACACATCAGTTTTACTCTGGAAGTTGAATACACACATTGAGAACCATTCTGCTAGATAGCTCCCTTTTGGTTTTAGAGCAAGTTATTTCTCTTTACAGCCTGTTCTCCAATGCACTCTGGAATGTCCAAACGCAGCTTTTAGAAGAGACGTGTTTCTACCTCACTGAATCTAAACATAGATGTAACTTCCTAAAAGGAACCAACACACAGCAGATGAGTTTGTAAGAAGCGGGTTTTCCGTGTTTTGAACGCATTTTTACTGCTAACTCTTACATGCGTTTCTAGGGCTGGAAATGACTGTTTCTACATTCTCCAAACAAAGGGTTTCTGAACTGCTGCAAACACACATCAGTTTAACTCTGGAAGTTGAATACACACATTGACAAACATTCTGCTAGATAGCTCCTTTTTGGTTTTAGAGCAAGGTATTTCTCTTTACAGCCTGTTCTCCAATGCACTCTGGAATGTCCAAATGCAGCTTTTAGAAGAAACGTGTTTCTACCTCGCTGAATCTAAACATAGATGCAACTTCCTAAAAGGAACCAACACACAGCAGATGAGTTTGTAAGAAGCGGGTTTTCTGTGTTTTAAACGCATTCTTACTGCTAACTCTTACATTCGTCTCTAGGGCTGGAAATGACCTTTTCTACATTCTACAAAGAAAGGGTTTCTGAACTGCTGCAAACACACATCAGTTTACCTCTGGAAGGTGAATACACACATTGACAAACATTCTGCTAGATAGCTCCGTTTTGGTTTTAGAGCAAGGTATTTCTCTTTACAGCCTGTTCTCCCATGCACTCTGGAAAGTCCAAACGCAGCTTTTAGAAGAAACGTGTTTCTACCTCGCTGAATCTAAACATAGATGCAACTTCCTAAAAGGAACCAACACACAGCAGATGAGTTTGTAAGAAACGGCTCTTCTGTGTTATAAACGCTTTAATACTGCTAACTCTTATATGCGTCTCTAGGGCTGGAAATGACTTTTTCTGCATTCTCCAAAGAAAGGGTTTCTGAACTGCTGCAAACACACATCAGTTTTACTCTGGAAGTTGAATACACACATTGAGAACCATTCTGCTAGATAGCTCCGTTTTGGTTTTAGAGCAAGGTATTTCTCTTTACAGCCTGTTCTCCAATGCACTCTGGAATGTCCAAACGTAGCTTTTAGAAGAGACGTGTTTCTAACTCGCTGAATCTAAACATAGATGCAACTTCTTAAAAGGAACCAACACACAGCAGATGTGTTTGTTAGAAGCGGGTTTTCTGTGTTTTAAACGCATTCTTACTGCTAACTCTTACATGCGTTTCTAGGGCTGGAAATGACTGTTTCTACAATCTCCAAAGAAAGGGTTTCTGAACTGCTGCAAACACACATCAGTTTAACTCTGGAAGTTGAATACACACATTGACAAACATTCTGCTAGATAGCTTCGTTTTGGTTTTAGAGCAAGGTATTTCTCTTTACAGCCTGTTCTCCAATGCACTCTGGAATGTCCATATGCAGCTTTTAGAAGAAACGTGTTTCTACCTCGCTGAATCTAAACATAGATGCAACTTCCTAAAAGGAACCAACACACAGCAGATGAGTTTGTAAGAAGCGGGTTTTCTGTGTTTTAAACGCATTCTTACTGCTAACTCTTACATGCGTTTCTAGGGCTGGAAATGACTGTTTCTACATTCTACAAAGAAAGGGTTTCTGAACTGCTGCAAACACACATCAGTTTACCTCTGGAAGTTGAATACACACATTGACAAACATTCTGCTAGATAGCTCCGTTTTGGTTTTAGAGCAAGGTATTTCTCTTTACAGCCTGTTCTCCAATGCACTCTGGAATGTCCAAACGCAGCTTTTAGAAGAAACGTGTTTCTACCTCGCTGAATCTAAACATAGATGCAACTTCCTAAAAGGAACCAACACACAGCAGATGTGTTTGTCAGAAGCGGGTTTTCTGTGTTTTAAACGCATTCTTACTTCTAACTCTTACATGCGTTTCTAGGGCTGGAAATGACTGTTTCTACATTCTCCAAAGAAAGGGTTTCTGAACTGCTTCAAACACATATAAGTTTAATTCTGGAATTTGAATACACACATTGACAAACATACTGCTAGATAGCTCCGTTTTGGTTTTAGAGCAAGATTTTTTCTTTACAGCATGTTCTCCCATGCACTCTTTAATGTCCAAATGCAGCTTTTAGAAGAGATGTGTTTCTACCTCGCTGAATCTAAACATAGATGCAACTTCCTAAAAGGAACCAACACACAGCAGATGAGTTTGTAAGAAGCGGGTTTTCTGTGTTTTAAACGCATTCTTACTGCTAACTCTTACATGCATTTCTAGGGCTGGAAATGACTGTTTCTACATTCTCCAAAGAAAGGGTTTCTGAACTGCTGCAAACACACATCAGTTTAACTCTGAAAGTTGAATACACACATTGACAAACATACTGCTAGATAGCTCCGTTTTGGTTTTAGAGCAAGATTTTCTCTTTACAGCATGTTCTCCCATGCACTCTGGAATGTCCAAACGCAGCTTTTAGAAGAAACGTGTTTCTACCTCCCTGAATCTAAACATAGATGCAACTTCCTAAAAGGAACCAACACACAGCAGATGAGTTTGTAAGAAGCGGGTTTTCTGTGTTTTAATCGCATTCTTACTGCTAACTCTTACATGCGTTTCTAGGGCTGAAAATGACTGTTTCTACATTCTACAAAGAAACGGTTTCTGAACTGCTGCAAACACACATCAGTTTAACTCTGAAAGTTGAATACACACATTGACAAACATACTGCTAGATAGCTCCGTTTTGGTTTTAGAGCAAGATTTTCTCTTTACAGCATGTTCTCCCATGCACTCTGGAATGTCCAAACTCAGCTTTTAGAAGAAACGTGTTTCTACCTCTGTGAATCTAAACATAGAAGCAACTTCCTAAAAGGAACGAACACACAGCAGATGAGTTTGTAAGAAGCGGGTTTTCTGTGTTTTAAACGCATTCTTACTGATAACTCTTACATGCGTTTCTAGGGCTGGAAATGACTGTTTCTACATTCTACAAAGAAAGGTTTCTGAACTGTTGCAATCACACATCAGTTTAACTCTGAAAGTTGAATAAACACATTGACAAACATACTGCTAGATAGCTCCGTTTTGGTTTTAGAGCAAGATTTTCTCTTTACAGCATGTTCCCCATGCACTCTGGAATGTCCAAACGCAGCTTTTAGAAGAAACGTGTTTCTACCTCGCTGAATCTAAACATAGATGCAACTTCCTACAAGGAACCAACACACAGCAGATGAGTTTGTAAGAAGCGTGTTTTCTGTGTTTTAAACGCATTCTTACTGCTAACTCTTACATGCGTTTCTAGGGCTGGAAATGACTATTTCTACATTCTCCAAAGAAAGGGTTTCTGAACTGCTGCAAACACACATCAGTTTAACTCTGAAAGTTGAATACACACATTGACAAACATACTGCTAGATAGCTTCGTTTTGGTTTTAGAGCAAGATTTTCTCTTTACAGCATGTTCTCCCATGCACTCTGGAAAGTCCAAACGCAGCTTTTAGAAGAAACGTGTTTCTACCTCGCTGAATCTAAACATAGATGCAACTTCCTAAAAGAAACCAACACACAGCAGATGAGTTTGTAAGAAACGGGTCTTCTGTGTTTTAAACGCATTAATACTGCTAACTCTTATATGCGTCTCCAGGGCTGGAAATGACTTTTTCTGCATTCTCCAAAGAAAGGGTTTCTGAACTGCTGCAAACACACATCAGTTTTACTGTGGAAGTTGAATACACACATTGAGAACCATTCTGCTAGATAGCTCCCTTTTGGTTTTAGAGCAAGGTATTTCTCTTTACAGCCTGTTCTCCAATGCACTCTGGAATGTCCAAACGTAGCTTTTAGAAGAGACGTGTTTCTACCTCGCTGAATCTAAACATAGATGCAAGTTCCTAAAAGGAACCAACACACAGCAGATGAGTTTGTTAGAAGCGGGTTTTCTGTGTTTTAAACGCTTTCTTACTGCTAACTCTTACATGCGTTTTTAGGGCTGGAAATGACTGTTTCCACATTCTCCAAAGAAAGGGTTTCTGAACTGCTGCAAACACACATCAGTTTAACTCTGGAAGTTGAATACACACATTGACAAACATTCTGCTAGATAGCTCCGTTTTGGTTTTAGAGCAAGGTTTTTCTCTTTACAGCATGTTCTCCCATGCACTCTGGAATGTCCAAACACAGCTTTTAGAAGAAACGTGCTTGTACCTCTCTGAATCTAATCATAGATGCAACTTCCTAAAAGGAACCAACACACAGCAGATGAGTTTGTAAGAAGCGGGTTTTCTGTGTTTTAAACGCATTCTTACTTCTAACTCTTACATGCGTTTCTAGGGCTGGAAATGACTGTTTCTACATTCTACAAAAAAAGGGTTTCTGAACTGCTGCAAACACACACCAGTTTAACTCTGAAAGTTGAATACACACATTGACAAACATATTGCTAGATAGCTCCGTTTTGGTTTTAGAGCAAGATTTTCTCTTTACAGCATGTTCTCCCATGCACTCTAGAATGTTCAAACGCAGCTTTTAGAAGAAACGTGTTTCTACCTCGCTGAATCTAAACATAGATGAAACTTCGTAAAAGGAACCAACACACAGCAGATGAGTTTGTTAGAAGCGGGTTTTCTGTGTTTTAAACGCATTCTTACTGCTAACTCTTACATGCGTTTCTAGGGCTGGAAATGACTGTTTCTACATTCTACAAAGAAAGGGTTTCTGAACTGCTGCAAACACACATCAGATTACCTCTGGAAGTTGAATACACACATTGACAAACATTCTGCTAGATAGCTTCGTTTTGGTATTAGAGCAAGGTATTTCTCTTTACAGCCTGTTCTCCAATGCACTCTGGAATGTCCAAACGAGCTTTTAGAAGAAACGTGTTTCTACCTCGCTGAATCTAAACATAAATGCAACCTCCTAAAAGGAACCAACACACAGCAGATGAGTTTGTAAGAAGCGGGTTTCCTGTGTTTTAAACGCATTCTTACTGCTAACTCTTACATGCGTTTCTAGGGCTGGAAATGACTGTTTCTACATTCTCCAAAGAAAGGGTTTCTGAACTGCTGCAAACACACATCAGTTTACCTCTGGAAGTTGAATACACACATTGACAAACATTCTGCTAGATAGCTCCGTTTTGGTTTTAGAGCAAGGTATTTCTCTTTACAGCCTGTTCTCCAATGCACTCTGGAATGTCCAAATGCAGCTTTTAGAAGAAACGTGTTTCTACCTCGCTGAATCTAAACATAGATGCAACTTCCTAAAAGGAACCAACACACAGCAGATGAGTTTGTAAGAAGCGGGTTTTCTGTGTTTTAATCGCATTCTTACTGCTAACTCTTACCTGCGTTTCTAGGGCTGGAAATGACTGTTTCTACATTCTACAAAGAAACGGTTTCTGAACTGCTGCAAACACACATCAGTTTAACTCTGAAAGTTGAATACACACATTGACAAACATACTGCTAGATAGCTCCATTTTGGTTTTAAAGCAAGATTTGCTCTTTACAGCATGTTCTCCCATGCACTCTGGAATGTCCAAACTCAGCTTTTAGAAGAAACGTGTTTCTACCTCGGTGAATCTAAACATAGAAGCAACTTCCTAAAAGGAACCAACACACAGCAGATGAGTTTGTAAGAAGCGGGTTTTCTGTGTTTTAAACGCATTCTTACTGCTAACTCTTACATGCGTTTCTAGGGCTGGAAATGACTGTTTCTACATTCTACAAAGAAAGGGTTTCTGAACTGTTGCAAACACACATCAGTTTAACTCTGAAAGTTGAATAAACACATTGACAAACATACTGCTAGATAGCTCCGTTTTGGTTTTAGAGCAAGATTTTCTCTTTACAGCATGTTCCCCGTGCACTCTGGAATGTCCAAACGCAGCTTTTAGAAGAAACGTGTTTCTACCTCGCTGAATCTAAACATAGATGCAACTTCCTAAAAGGAACCAACACACAGCAGATGAGTTTGTAAGAAGCGGGTTTTCTGTGTTTTAAACGCATTCTTACTGCTAACTCTTACATGCGTTTCTAGGGCTGGAAATGACTATTTCTACATTCTCCAAAGAAAGGGTTTCTGAACTGCTGCAAACACACATCAGTTTAACTCTGAAAGTTGAATACACACATTGACAAACATACTGCTAGATAGCTTCGTTTTGGTTTTAGAGCAAGATTTTCTCTTTACAGCATGTTCTCCCATGCACTCTGGAAAGTCCAAACGCAGCTTTTAGAAGAAACGTGTTTCTACCTCGCTGAATCTAAACATAGATGCAACTTCCTAAAAGAAACCAACACACAGCAGATGAGTTTGTAAGAAACGGGTCTTCTGTGTTTTAAACGCATTAATACTGCTAACTCTTATATGCGTCTCTAGGGCTGGAAATGACTTTTTCTGCATTATCCAAAGAACGGGTTTCTGAACTGCTGCAAACACACATCAGTTTTACTCTGGAAGTTGAATACACACATTGAGAACCATTCTGCTAGATAGCTCCCTTTTGGTTTTAGAGCAAGTTATTTCTCTTTACAGCCTGTTCTCCAATGCACTCTGGAATGTCCAAACGCAGCTTTTAGAAGAGACGTGTTTCTACCTCACTGAATCTAAACATAGATGTAACTTCCTAAAAGGAACCAACACACAGCAGATGAGTTTGTAAGAAGCGGGTTTTCCGTGTTTTGAACGCATTTTTACTGCTAACTCTTACATGCGTTTCTAGGACTGGAAATGACTGTTTCTACATTCTCCAAACAAAGGGTTTCTGAACTGCTGCAAACACAAATCAGTTTAACTCTGGAAGTGGAATATGCACATTGACAAACATTCAGCTAGATAGCTTCGTTTTGGTTTTAGAGCAAGGTATTTCTCTTTACAGCATGTTCTCCCATGCATTCTGGAATTTCCAAACACAGCTTTTAGAAGAAACGTGTTTGTACCTCTCTGAATCTAATCATAGATGCAACTTCCTAAAAGGAACCAAAACACAGCAGATGAGTTTGTAAGAAGCGGGTTTTCTGTGTTTTAAACGCATTCTTACTGCTAACTCTTACATGCGTTTCTAGGGCTGGAAATGAGTGTTTCTACATAATACAAAGAAAGGGTTTCTGAACTGCTGCAAACACACATCAGATTACCTCTGGAAGTTGAATACACACATTGACAAACATTCTGCTAGATAGCTTCGCTTTGGTATTAGAGCAAGGTATTTCTCTTTACAGCCTGTTCTCCAATGCACTCTGGAATGTCCAAACGAGCTTTTAGAAGAAACGTGTTTCTACCTCGCTGAATCTAAACATAAATGCAACTTCCTAAAAGGAACCAACACACAGCAGATGAGTTTGTAAGAAGCGGGTTTTCTGTGTTTTAAACGCATTCTTACTGCTAACACTTACATGCGTTTCTAGGGCTGGAAATGACTGTTTCTACATTCTCCAAAGAAAGGGTTTCTGAACTGCTGCAAACACACATCAGTTTACCTCTGGAAGTTGAATACACACATTGACAAACATTCTGCTAGATAGCTCCTTTTTGGTTTTAGAGCAAGGTATTTCTCTTTACAGCCTGTTCTCCAATGCACTCTGGAATGTCCAAATGCAGCTTTTAGAAGAAACGTGTTTCTACCTCGCTGAATCTAAACATAGATGCAACTTCCTAAAAGGAACCAACACACAGCAGATGAGTTTGTAAGAAGCGGGTTTTCTGTGTTTTAAACGCATTCTTACTGCTAACTCTTACATTCGTCTCTAGGGCTGGAAATGACCTTTTCTACATTCTACAAAGAAAGGGTTTCTGAACTGCTGCAAACACACATCAGTTTACCTCTGGAAGGTGAATACACACATTGACAAACATTCTGCTAGATAGCTCCGTTTTGGTTTTAGAGCAAGGTATTTCTCTTTACAGCCTGTTCTCCCATGCACTCTGGAAAGTCCAAACGCAGCTTTTAGAAGAAACGTGTTTCTACCTCGCTGAATCTAAACATAGATGCAACTTCCTAAAAGGAACCAACACACAGCAGATGAGTTTGTAAGAAACGGCTCTTCTGTGTTATAAACGCTTTAATACTGCTAACTCTTCTATGCGTCTCTAGGGCTGGAAATGACTTTTTCTGCATTCTCCAAAGAAAGGGTTTCTGAACTGCTGCAAACACACATCAGTTTTACTCTGGAAGTTGAATACACACATTGAGAACCATTCTGCTAGATAGCTCCGTTTTGGTTTTAGAGCAAGGTATTTCTCTTTACAGCCTGTTCTCCAATGCACTCTGGAATGTCCAAACGTAGCTTTTAGAAGAGACGTGTTTCTAACTCGCTGAATCTAAACATAGATGCAACTTCTTAAAAGGAACCAACACACAGCAGATGTGTTTGTTAGAAGCGGGTTTTCTGTGTTTTAAACGCATTCTTACTGCTAACTCTTACATGCGTTTCTAGGGCTGGAAATGACTGTTTCTACAATCTCCAAAGAAAGGGTTTCTGAACTGCTGCAAACACACATTAGTTTAACTCTGGAAGTTGAATACACACATTGACAAACATTCTGCTAGATAGCTTCGTTTTGGTTTTAGAGCAAGGTATTTCTCTTTACAGCCTGTTCTCCAATGCACTCTGGAATGTCCATATGCAGCTTTTAGAAGAAACGTGTTTCTACCTCGCTGAATCTAAACATAGATGCAACTTCCTAAAAGGAACCAACACACAGCAGATGAGTTTGTAAGAAGCGGGTTTTCTGTGTTTTAAACGCATTCTTACTGCTAACTCTTACATGCGTTTCTAGGGCTGGAAATGACTGTTTCTACATTCTACAAAGAAAGGGTTTCTGAACTGCTGCAAACACACATCAGTTTACCTCTGGAAGTTGAATACACACATTGACAAACATTCTGCTAGATAGCTCCGTTTTGGTTTTAGAGCAAGGTATTTCTCTTTACAGCCTGTTCTCCAATGCACTCTGGAATGTCCAAACGCAGCTTTTAGAAGAAACGTGTTTCTACCTCGCTGAATCTAAACATAGATGCAACTTCCTAAAAGGAACCAACACACAGCAGATGTGTTTGTCAGAAGCGGGTTTTCTGTGTTTTAAACGCATTCTTACTTCTAACTCTTACATGCGTTTCTAGGGCTGGAAATGACTGTTTCTACATTCTCCAAAGAAAGGGTTTCTGAACTGCTTCAAACACATATAAGTTTAATTCTGGAATTTGAATACACACATTGACAAACATACTGCTAGATAGCTCCGTTTTGGTTTTAGAGCAAGATTTTTTCTTTACAGCATGTTCTCCCATGCACTCTTTAATGTCCAAATGCAGCTTTTAGAAGAGATGTGTTTCTACCTCGCTGAATCTAAACATAGATGCAACTTCCTAAAAGGAACCAACACACAGCAGATGAGTTTGTAAGAAGCGGGTTTTCTGTGTTTTAAACGCATTCTTACTGCTAACTCTTACATGCATTTCTAGGGCTGGAAATGACTGTTTCTACATTCTCCAAAGAAAGGGTTTCTGAACTGCTGCAAACACACATCAGTTTAACTCTGAAAGTTGAATACACACATTGACAAACATACTGCTAGATAGCTCCGTTTTGGTTTTAGAGCAAGATTTTCTCTTTACAGCATGTTCTCCCATGCACTCTGGAATGTCCAAACGCAGCTTTTAGAAGAAACGTGTTTCTACCTCCCTGAATCTAAACATAGATGCAACTTCCTAAAAGGAACCAACACACAGCAGATGAGTTTGTAAGAAGCGGGTTTTCTGTGTTTTAATCGCATTCTTACTGCTAACTCTTACATGCGTTTCTAGGGCTGGAAATGACTGTTTCTACATTCTACAAAGAAACGGTTTCTGAACTGCTGCAAACACACATCAGTTTAACTCTGAAAGTTGAATACACACATTGACAAACATACTGCTAGATAGCTCCATTTTGGTTTTAAAGCAAGATTTTCTCTTTACAGCATGTTCTCCCATGCACTCTGGAATGTCCAAACTCAGCTTTTAGAAGAAACGTGTTTCTACCTCGGTGAATCTAAACATAGAAGCAACTTCCTAAAAGGAACCAACACACAGCAGATGAGTTTGTAAGAAGCGGGTTTTCTGTGTTTTAAACGCATTCTTACTGCTAACTCTTACATGCGTTTCTAGGGCTGGAAATGACTGTTTCTACATTCTACAAAGAAAGGGTTTCTGAACTGTTGCAAACACACATCAGTTTAACTCTGAAAGTTGAATAAACACATTGACAAACATACTGCTAGATAGCTCCGTTTTGGTTTTAGAGCAAGATTTTCTCTTTACAGCATGTTCCCCGTGCACTCTGGAATGTCCAAACGCAGCTTTTAGAAGAAACGTGTTTCTACCTCGCTGAATCTAAACATAGATGCAACTTCCTAAAAGGAACCAACACACAGCAGATGAGTTTGTAAGAAGCGGGTTTTCTGTGTTTTAAACGCATTCTTACTGCTAACTCTTACATGCGTTTCTAGGGCTGGAAATGACTATTTCTACATTCTCCAAAGAAAGGGTTTCTGAACTGCTGCAAACACACATCAGTTTAACTCTGAAAGTTGAATACACACATTGACAAACATACTGCTAGATAGCTTCGTTTTGGTTTTAGAGCAAGATTTTCTCTTTACAGCATGTTCTCCCATGCACTCTGGAAAGTCCAAACGCAGCTTTTAGAAGAAACGTGTTTCTACCTCGCTGAATCTAAACATAGATGCAACTTCCTAAAAGAAACCAACACACAGCAGATGAGTTTGTAAGAAACGGGTCTTCTGTGTTTTAAACGCATTAATACTGCTAACTCTTATATGCGTCTCTAGGGCTGGAAATGACTTTTTCTGCATTATCCAAAGAACGGGTTTCTGAACTGCTGCAAACACACATCAGTTTTACTCTGGAAGTTGAATACACACATTGAGAACCATTCTGCTAGATAGCTCCCTTTTGGTTTTAGAGCAAGTTATTTCTCTTTACAGCCTGTTCTCCAATGCACTCTGGAATGTCCAAACGCAGCTTTTAGAAGAGACGTGTTTCTACCTCACTGAATCTAAACATAGATGTAACTTCCTAAAAGGAACCAACACACAGCAGATGAGTTTGTAAGAAGCGGGTTTTCCGTGTTTTGAACGCATTTTTACTGCTAACTCTTACATGCGTTTCTAGGACTGGAAATGACTGTTTCTACATTCTCCAAACAAAGGGTTTCTGAACTGCTGCAAACACAAATCAGTTTAACTCTGGAAGTGGAATATGCACATTGACAAACATTCAGCTAGATAGCTTCGTTTTGGTTTTAGAGCAAGGTATTTCTCTTTACAGCATGTTCTCCCATGCATTCTGGAATTTCCAAACACAGCTTTTAGAAGAAACGTGTTTGTACCTCTCTGAATCTAATCATAGATGCAACTTCCTAAAAGGAACCAAAACACAGCAGATGAGTTTGTAAGAAGCGGGTTTTCTGTGTTTTAAACGCATTCTTACTGCTAACTCTTACATGCGTTTCTAGGGCTGGAAATGAGTGTTTCTACATAATACAAAGAAAGGGTTTCTGAACTGCTGCAAACACACATCAGATTACCTCTGGAAGTTGAATACACACATTGACAAACATTCTGCTAGATAGCTTCGCTTTGGTATTAGAGCAAGGTATTTCTCTTTACAGCCTGTTCTCCAATGCACTCTGGAATGTCCAAACGAGCTTTTAGAAGAAACGTGTTTCTACCTCGCTGAATCTAAACATAAATGCAACTTCCTAAAAGGAACCAACACACAGCAGATGAGTTTGTAAGAAGCGGGTTTTCTGTGTTTTAAACGCATTCTTACTGCTAACACTTACATGCGTTTCTAGGGCTGGAAATGACTGTTTCTACATTCTCCAAAGAAAGGGTTTCTGAACTGCTGCAAACACACATCAGTTTACCTCTGGAAGTTGAATACACACATTGACAAACATTCTGCTAGATAGCTCCTTTTTGGTTTTAGAGCAAGGTATTTCTCTTTACAGCCTGTTCTCCAATGCACTCTGGAATGTCCAAATGCAGCTTTTAGAAGAAACGTGTTTCTACCTCGCTGAATCTAAACATAGATGCAACTTCCTAAAAGGAACCAACACACAGCAGATGAGTTTGTAAGAAGCGGGTTTTCTGTGTTTTAAACGCATTCTTACTGCTAACTCTTACATTCGTCTCTAGGGCTGGAAATGACCTTTTCTACATTCTACAAAGAAAGGGTTTCTGAACTGCTGCAAACACACATCAGTTTACCTCTGGAAGGTGAATACACACATTGACAAACATTCTGCTAGATAGCTCCGTTTTGGTTTTAGAGCAAGGTATTTCTCTTTACAGCCTGTTCTCCCATGCACTCTGGAAAGTCCAAACGCAGCTTTTAGAAGAAACGTGTTTCTACCTCGCTGAATCTAAACATAGATGCAACTTCCTAAAAGGAACCAACACACAGCAGATGAGTTTGTAAGAAACGGCTCTTCTGTGTTATAAACGCTTTAATACTGCTAACTCTTATATGCGTCTCTAGGGCTGGAAATGACTTTTTCTGCATTCTCCAAAGAAAGGGTTTCTGAACTGCTGCAAACACACATCAGTTTTACTCTGGAAGTTGAATACACACATTGAGAACCATTCTGCTAGATAGCTCCGTTTTGGTTTTAGAGCAAGGTATTTCTCTTTACAGCCTGTTCTCCAATGCACTCTGGAATGTCCAAACGTAGCTTTTAGAAGAGACGTGTTTCTAACTCGCTGAATCTAAACATAGATGCAACTTCTTAAAAGGAACCAACACACAGCAGATGTGTTTGTTAGAAGCGGGTTTTCTGTGTTTTAAACGCATTCTTACTGCTAACTCTTACATGCGTTTCTAGGGCTGGAAATGACTGTTTCTACAATCTCCAAAGAAAGGGTTTCTGAACTGCTGCAAACACACATTAGTTTAACTCTGGAAGTTGAATACACACATTGACAAACATTCTGCTAGATAGCTTCGTTTTGGTTTTAGAGCAAGGTATTTCTCTTTACAGCCTGTTCTCCAATGCACTCTGGAATGTCCATATGCAGCTTTTAGAAGAAACGTGTTTCTACCTCGCTGAATCTAAACATAGATGCAACTTCCTAAAAGGAACCAACACACAGCAGATGAGTTTGTAAGAAGCGGGTTTTCTGTGTTTTAAACGCATTCTTACTGCTAACTCTTACATGCGTTTCTAGGGCTGGAAATGACTGTTTCTACATTCTACAAAGAAAGGGTTTCTGAACTGCTGCAAACACACATCAGTTTACCTCTGGAAGTTGAATACACACATTGACAAACATTCTGCTAGATAGCTCCGTTTTGGTTTTAGAGCAAGGTATTTCTCTTTACAGCCTGTTCTCCAATGCACTCTGGAATGTCCAAACGCAGCTTTTAGAAGAAACGTGTTTCTACCTCGCTGAATCTAAACATAGATGCAACTTCCTAAAAGGAACCAACACACAGCAGATGTGTTTGTCAGAAGCGGGTTTTCTGTGTTTTAAACGCATTCTTACTTCTAACTCTTACATGCGTTTCTAGGGCTGGAAATGACTGTTTCTACATTCTCCAAAGAAAGGGTTTCTGAACTGCTTCAAACACATATAAGTTTAATTCTGGAATTTGAATACACACATTGACAAACATACTGCTAGATAGCTCCGTTTTGGTTTTAGAGCAAGATTTTTTCTTTACAGCATGTTCTCCCATGCACTCTTTAATGTCCAAATGCAGCTTTTAGAAGAGATGTGTTTCTACCTCGCTGAATCTAAACATAGATGCAACTTCCTAAAAGGAACCAACACACAGCAGATGAGTTTGTAAGAAGCGGGTTTTCTGTGTTTTAAACGCATTCTTACTGCTAACTCTTACATGCATTTCTAGGGCTGGAAATGACTGTTTCTACATTCTCCAAAGAAAGGGTTTCTGAACTGCTGCAAACACACATCAGTTTAACTCTGAAAGTTGAATACACACATTGACAAACATACTGCTAGATAGCTCCGTTTTGGTTTTAGAGCAAGATTTTCTCTTTACAGCATGTTCTCCCATGCACTCTGGAATGTCCAAACGCAGCTTTTAGAAGAAACGTGTTTCTACCTCCCTGAATCTAAACATAGATGCAACTTCCTAAAAGGAACCAACACACAGCAGATGAGTTTGTAAGAAGCGGGTTTTCTGTGTTTTAATCGCATTCTTACTGCTAACTCTTACATGCGTTTCTAGGGCTGGAAATGACTGTTTCTACATTCTACAAAGAAACGGTTTCTGAACTGCTGCAAACACACATCAGTTTAACTCTGAAAGTTGAATACACACGTTGACAAACATACTGCTAGATAGCTCCGTTTTGGTTTTAGAGCAAGATTTTCTCTTTACAGCATGTTCTCCCATGCACTCTGGAATGTCCAAACTCAGCTTTTAGAAGAAACGTGTTTCTACCTCTGTGAATCTAAACATAGAAGCAACTTCCTAAAAGGAACGAACACACAGCAGATGAGTTTGTAAGAAGCGGGTTTTCTGTGTTTTAAACGCATTCTTACTGATAACTCTTACATGCGTTTCTAGGGCTGGAAATGACTGTTTCTACATTCTACAAAGAAAGGTTTCTGAACTGTTGCAATCACACATCAGTTTAACTCTGAAAGTTGAATACACACATTGACAAACATACTGCTAGATAGCTCCGTTTTGGTTTTAGAGCAAGATTTTCTCTTTACAGCATGTTCCCCATGCACTCTGGAATGTCCAAACGCAGCTTTTAGAAGAAACGTGTTTCTACCTCGCTGAATCTAAACATAGATGCAACTTCCTACAAGGAACCAACACACAGCAGATGAGTTTGTAAGAAGCGTGTTTTCTGTGTTTTAAACGCATTCTTACTGCTAACTCTTACATGCGTTTCTAGGGCTGGAAATGACTATTTCTACATTCTCCAAAGAAAGGGTTTCTGAACTGCTGCAAACACACATCAGTTTAACTCTGAAAGTTGAATACACACATTGACAAACATACTGCTAGATAGCTTCGTTTTGGTTTTAGAGCAAGATTTTCTCTTTACAGCATGTTCTCCCATGCACTCTGGAAAGTCCAAACGCAGCTTTTAGAAGAAACGTGTTTCTACCTCGCTGAATCTAAACATAGATGCAACTTCCTAAAAGAAACCAACACACAGCAGATGAGTTTGTAAGAAACGGGTCTTCTGTGTTTTAAACGCATTAATACTGCTAACTCTTATATGCGTCTCCAGGGCTGGAAATGACTTTTTCTGCATTCTCCAAAGAAAGGGTTTCTGAACTGCTGCAAACACACATCAGTTTTACTGTGGAAGTTGAATACACACATTGAGAACCATTCTGCTAGATAGCTCCCTTTTGGTTTTAGAGCAAGGTATTTCTCTTTACAGCCTGTTCTCCAATGCACTCTGGAATGTCCAAACGTAGCTTTTAGAAGAGACGTGTTTCTACCTCGCTGAATCTAAACATAGATGCAAGTTCCTAAAAGGAACCAACACACAGCAGATGAGTTTGTTAGAAGCGGGTTTTCTGTGTTTTAAACGCTTTCTTACTGCTAACTCTTACATGCGTTTTTAGGGCTGGAAATGACTGTTTCCACATTCTCCAAAGAAAGGGTTTCTGAACTGCTGCAAACACACATCAGTTTAACTCTGGAAGTTGAATACACACATTGACAAACATTCTGCTAGATAGCTCCGTTTTGGTTTTAGAGCAAGGTTTTTCTCTTTACAGCATGTTCTCCCATGCACTCTGGAATGTCCAAACACAGCTTTTAGAAGAAACGTGCTTGTACCTCTCTGAATCTAATCATAGATGCAACTTCCTAAAAGGAACCAACACACAGCATATGAGTTTGTAAGAAGCGGGTTTTCTGTGTTTTAAACGCATTCTTACTTCTAACTCTTACATGCGTTTCTAGGGCTGGAAATGACTGTTTCTACATTCTACAAAAAAAGGGTTTCTGAACTGCTGCAAACACACACCAGTTTAACTCTGAAAGTTGAATACACACATTGACAAACATATTGCTAGATAGCTCCGTTTTGGTTTTAGAGCAAGATTTTCTCTTTACAGCATGTTCTCCCATGCACTCTAGAATGTTCAAACGCAGCTTTTAGAAGAAACGTGTTTCTACCTCGCTGAATCTAAACATAGATGAAACTTCGTAAAAGGAACCAACACACAGCAGATGAGTTTGTTAGAAGCGGGTTTTCTGTGTTTTAAACGCATTCTTACTGCTAACTCTTACATGCGTTTCTAGGGCTGGAAATGACTGTTTCTACATTCTACAAAGAAAGGGTTTCTGAACTGCTGCAAACACACATCAGATTACCTCTGGAAGTTGAATACACACATTGACAAACATTCTGCTAGATAGCTTCGTTTTGGTATTAGAGCAAGGTATTTCTCTTTACAGCCTGTTCTCCAATGCACTCTGGAATGTCCAAACGAGCTTTTAGAAGAAACGTGTTTCTACCTCGCTGAATCTAAACATAAATGCAACCTCCTAAAAGGAACCAACACACAGCAGATGAGTTTGTAAGAAGCGGGTTTCCTGTGTTTTAAACGCATTCTTACTGCTAACTCTTACATGCGTTTCTAGGGTTGGAAATGACTGTTTCTACATTCTCCAAAGAAAGGGTTTCTGAACTGCTGCAAACACACATCAGTTTACCTCTGGAAGTTGAATACACACATTGACAAACATTCTGCTAGATAGCTCCGTTTTGGTTTTAGAGCAAGGTATTTCTCTTTACAGCCTGTTCTCCAATGCACTCTGGAATGTCCAAATGCAGCTTTTAGAAGAAACGTGTTTCTACCTCGCTGAATCTAAACATAGATGCAACTTCCTAAAAGGAACCAACACACAGCAGATGAGTTTGTAAGAAGCGGGTTTTCTGTGTTTTAAACGCATTCTTACTGCTAACTCTTACATTCGTCTCTAGGGCTGGACATGACTGTTTCTACATTCTACAAAGAAAGGGTTTCTGAACTGCTGCAAACACACATCAGTTTACCTCTGGAAGTTGAATACACACATTGACAAACATACTGCTAGATAGCTTCGTTTTGGTTTTAGAGCAAGATTTTCTCTTTACAGCATGTTCTCCCATGCACTCTGGAAAGTCCAAACGCAGCTTTTAGAAGAAACGTGTTTCTACCTCGCTGAATCTAAACATAGATGCAACTTCCTAAAAGAAACCAACACACAGCAGATGAGTTTGTAAGAAACGGGTCTTCTGTGTTTTAAACGCATTAATACTGCTAACTCTTATATACGTCTCTAGGGCTGGAAATGACTTTTTCTGCATTCTCCAAAGAAAGGGTTTCTGAACTGCTGCAAACACACATCAGTTTTACTCTGGAAGTTGAATACACACATTGAGAACCATTCTGCTAGATAGCTCCCTTTTGGTTTTAGAGCAAGGTATTTCTCTTTACAGCCTGTTCTCCAATGCACTCTGGAATGTCCAAACGCAGCTTTTAGAAGAAACGTGTTTCTACGTCGCTGAATCTAAACATAGATGCAACTTCGTAAAAGGAACCAACACACAGCAGATGAGTTTGTAAGAAGCGGGTTTTCTCTGTTTTAAACGCATTCTTACTGCTAACTCTTACATGCGTTTCTAGGGCTGGAAATGACTGTTTTTACATTCTCCAAAAAAAGGGTTTCTGAACTGCTGCAAACACACATCAGTTTAACTCTGGAAGTTGAATACACACATTGACAAACATACTGCTAGATAGCTCCGTTTTTGTTTTAGAGCAAGATTTTCTCTTTACATCATGTTCTCCCATGCACTCTGGAATGTCCAAACGCAGCTTTTAGAAGAAACGTGTTTCCACCTCGCTGAATCTAAACATAGATGCAACTTCCTAAAAGGAACCAACACACAGCAGATGAGTTCGTTAGAAGCGGGTTTTCTGTGTTTTAAACGCATTCTTACTGCTAACTCTTACATGCGTTTCTAGGGCTGGAAATGACTGTTTCTACAATCTCCAAAGAAAGGGTTTCTGAACTGCTGCAAACACACATCAGTTTAACTCTGGAAGTTGAATACACACATTGACAAACATTCTGCTAGATAGCTTCGTTTTGGTATTAGAGCAAGGTATTTCTCTTTACAGCCTGTTCTCCAATGCACTCTGGAATGTCCATATGCAGCTTTTAGAAGAAACGTGTTTCTACCTCGCTGAATCTAAACATAGATGCAACTTCCTAAAAGGAACCAACACACAGCAGATGAGTTTGTAAGAAGCGGGTTTTCTCTGTTTTAAACGCATTCTTACTGCTAACTCTTACATGCGTTTCTAGGGCTGGAAATGACAGTTTCTACATTCTACAAAGAAAGGGTTTCTGAACTGCTGCAAACACACATCAGTTTACCTCTGGAAGTTGAATACACACATTGACAAACATTCTGCTTTATAGCTCCGTTTTGGTTTTAGAGCAA
Organism: Saimiri boliviensis; assembly: GCF_048565385.1. NCBI lineage: Eukaryota > Metazoa > Chordata > Mammalia > Primates > Cebidae > Saimiri > Saimiri boliviensis. Next base: position 28,544,098 of record NC_133454.1, on the reverse strand, counting down.
GGTATTTCTCTTTACAGCCTGTTCTCCAATGCACTCTGGAATGTCCAAACGTAGCTTTTAGAAGAAACGTGTTTCTACCTCGCTGAATCTAAACATAGATGCAACTTCCTAAAAGGAACCAACACACAGCAGATGAGTTTGTAAGAAGCGGGTTTTCTGTGTTTTAAACGCATTCTTACTGCTAACACTTACATGGGTTTCTAGGGCTGGAAATGACTGTTTCTACATTCTACAAAGAAAGGGTTTCTGAACTGCTGCAAACACACATCAGTTTACCTCTGGAAGTTGAATACACACATTGACAAACATTCTGCTAGATAGCTCCGTTTTGGTTTTAGAGCAAGGTATTTCTCTTTACAGCCTGTTCTCCAATGCACTCTGGAATGTCCAAACGCAGCTTTTAGAAGAAACGTGTTTCTACCTCGCTGAATCTAAACATAGATGCAACTTCCTAAAAGGAACCAACACACAGCAGATGAGTTTGTAAGAAGCGGGTTTTCTGTGTTTTAAACGCATTCTTACTGCTAACTCTTACATGCGTTTCTAGGGCTGGAAATGACTGTTTCTACATTCTCCAAAGAAAGGGTTTCTGAACTGCTGCAAACACACATCAGTTTAACTCTGGAAGTTGAATATAGACATTGAAAAACATTCTACTAGATAGCTCCGTTTTGGTTTTAGAGCAAGGTTTTTCTCTTTACAGCCTGGTCTCCAATGCATTCTGGAATGTCCAAACGCAGCTTTTAGAAAAAACGTGTTTCTACTTCGCTGAATCTAAACATAGATGCAACTTCCTTAAAGGAACCAACACACAGCAGATGAGTTTGTAAGAAGCGGGTTTTCTGTGTTTTAAACGCATTCTTACTGCTAACTCTTACATGCGTTTCTAGGGCTGGAAATGACTGTTTCTACATTCTCCAAAGAAAGGGTTTCTGAACTGCTGCAAACACACATCAGTTTAACTCTGGACGTTGAATACACACATTGACAAACATTCTGCTAGATAGCTCCGTTTTGGTTTTAGAGCCAGGTTTTTCTCTTTACAGCCTGTTCTCCAATGCACTCTGGAATGTCCAAACGCAGCTTTTAGAAGAAACGTGTTTCTACCTCGCTGAATCTAAACATAGATGCAACTTCCTAAAAGGAACCAACACACAGCAGATGAGTTTGTAAGAAGCGGGTTTTCTGTGTTTTAAACGCATTCTTACTTCTAACTGTTTACATGCGTTTCTAGGGCTGGAAATGACTGTTACACATTCTCCAAAGAAAGGGTTTCTGAACTGCTGCAAACACACATCAGTTTAACTCTGAAAGTTGAATACACACATTGACAAACATACTGCTAGATAGCTCCGTTTTGGTTTTAGAGCAAGATTTTCTCTTTACAGCATGTTCCCCATGCACTCTGGAATGTCCAAACGCAGCTTTTAGAAGAAACGTGTTTCTACCTCGCTGAATCTAAACATATATGCAACTTCCTAAAAGGAACCAACACACAGCAGATGAGTTTGTAAGAAGCGGGTTTTCTGTGTTTTAAACGCATTCTTACTGCTAACTCTTACATGCGTTTCTAGGGCTGGAAATGACTATTTCTACATTCTCCAAAGAAAGGGTTTCTGAACTGCTGCAAACACACATCAGTTTAACTCTGAAAGTTGAATACACACATTGACAAACATACTGCTAGATAGCTTCGTTTTGGTTTTAGAGCAAGATTTTCTCTTTACAGCATGTTCTCCCATGCACTCTGGAAAGTCCAAACGCAGCTTTTAGAAGAAACGTGTTTCTACCTCGCTGAATCTAAACATAGATGCAACTTTCTAAAAGAAACCAACACACAGCAGATGAGTTTGTAAGAAACGGCTCTTCTGTGTTATAAACGCATTAATACTGCTAACTCTTATATGCGTCTGTAGGGCTGGAAATGACTTTTTCTGCATTCTCCAAAGAAAGGGTTTCTGAACTGCTGCAAACACACATCAGTTTTACTCTGGAAGTTGAATACACACATTGAGAACAATTCTGCTAGATAGCTCCGTTTTGGTTTTAGAGCAAGGTATTTCTCTTTACAGCCTGTTCTCCAATGCACTCTGGAATGTCCAAACGTAGCTTTTAGAAGAGACGTGTTTCTACCTCGCTGAATCTAAACATAGATGCAACTTCCTAAAAGGAACCAACACACAGCAGATGAGTTTGTTAGAAGCGGGTTTTCTGTGTTTTAAACGCATTCTTACTGCTAACTCTTACATGCGTTTCTAGGGCTGGAAATGACTGTTTCTACATTCTCCAAAGAAAGGATTTCTGAAGTGCTGCAAACACACATCAGTTTAACTCTGGAAGTTGAATACACACATTGACAAACATTCTGCTAGATAGCTTCGTTTTGGTATTAGAGCAAGGTATTTCTCTTTACAGCCTGTTCTCCAATGCACTCTGGAATGTCCATATGCAGCTTTTAGAAGAAACGTGTTTCTACCTCGCTGAATCTAAACATAGATGCAACTTCCTAAAAGGAACCAACACACAGCAGATGAGTTTGTAAGAAGCGGGTTTTCTGTGTTTTAAACGCATTCTTACTGCTAACTCTTACATGCGTTTCTAGGGCTGGAAATGACTGTTTCTACATTCTACAAAGAAAAGGTTTCTGAACTGCTGCAAACACACATCAGTTTACCTCTGGAAGTTGAGTACACACATTGACAAACATTCTGCTAGATAGCTCCGTTTTGGTTTTAGAGCAAGGTTTTTCTATTTACAGCATGTTCTCCAATGCACTCTGGAATGTCCAAACGCAGCTTTTAGAAGAAACGTGTTTCTACCTCGCTGAATCTAAACATAGATGCAACTTCCTAAAAGGAACCAACACACAGCAGATGAGTTTGTAAGAAGCGGGTTTTCTGTGTTTTAAACGCATTCTTACTTCTAACTCTTACATGCGTTTCTAGGGCTGGAAATGACTGTTTCTACATTCTCCAAAGAAAGGGTTTCTGAACTGCTTCAAACACATATCAGTTTATCTCTGGAATTTGAATACACACATTGACAAACATACTGCTAGATAGCTCCGTTTTGGTTTTAGAGCAAGATTTTTTCTTTACAGCATGTTCTCCCATGCACTCTTTAATGTCCAAATGCAGCTTTTAGAAGAGATGTGTTTCTACCTCGCTGAATCTAAACATAGATGCAACTTCTTAAAAGGAACCAACACACAGCAGATGAGTTTGTAAGAAGCGGGTTTTCTGTGTTTTAAACGCATTCTTACTGCTAACTCTTACATGCATATCTAGGGCTGGAAATGACTGTTTCTACATTCTCCAAAGAAAGGGTTTCTGAACTGCTGCAAACACACATCAGTTTAACTCTGAAAGTTGAATACACACATTGACAAACATACTGCTAGATAGCTCCGTTTTGGTTTTAGAGCAAGATTTTCTCTTTACAGCATGTTCTCCCATGCACTCTGGAATGTCCAAACGCAGCTTTTAGAAGAAACGTGTTTCTACCTCGCTGAATCTGAACATAGATGCAACTTCCTAAAAGGATCCAATACACAGCAGATGAGTTTATAAGAAGCGGGTTTTCTGTGTTTTAAACGCATTCTTACTGCTAACTCTTACATGCGTTTCTAGGGCTGGAAATAACTGTTTCTACATTCTACAAAGAAAGGGTTTCTGAACTGCTTCAAAAACACATCAGTTTATCTCTGGAAGTTGAATACACACATTGACAAACATACTGCTAGATAGCTCCGTTTTTGTTTTAGAGCAAGATTTTCTCTTTACATCATGTTCTCCCATGCACTCTGGAATGTCCAAACGCAGCTTTTAGAAGAAACGTGTTTCTACCTCGCTGAATCTAAACATAGATGCAACTTCCTAAAAGGAACCAACACACAGCAGATGAGTTTGTAAGAAGCGGGTTTTCTGTGTTTTGAACGCATTCTTACTGCTCACTTTTACATGCGTTTCTAGGGCTGGAAATGACTGTTTCTACATTCTCCAAAGAAAGGGTTTCTGAACTGCTTCAAACACAAATCAGTTTAACTCTGGAAGTTGAATACACACATTGACAAACATTTTGCTAGATAGCTCCGTTTTGGTTTTAGAGCAAGGTTTTTGTCTTTACAGCCTGGTCTCCAATGCATTCTGGAATGTCCAAACGCAACTTTTAGAAGAAACGTGTTTCTACCTCGCTGAATCTAAACATAGATGCAACTTCCTAAAAGGAACCAACACACAGCAGATGAGTTTGTAAGAAGCGGGTTTTCTGTGTTTTAAATGCATTCTTACTGCTAACTCTTACATGCGTTTCTAGGGCTGGAAATGACTGTTTCTACATTCTACAAAGAAAGGGTTTCTGAACTGCTGCAAACACGCATCAGTTTAACTCTGAAAGTTGAATACACACATTGACAAACATACTGCTAGATAGCTCCGTTTTGGTTTTAGAGCAAGATTTTCTCTTTACAGCATGTTCTCCCATGCACTCTGGAATGTCCAAACTCAGCTTTTAGAAGAAACGTGTTTCTACCTCGGTGAATCTAAACATAGAAGATACTTCCTAAAAGGAACCAACACACAGCAGATGAGTTTGTAAGAAGCGGGTTTTCTGTGTTTTAAACGCATTCTTACTGCTAACTCTTACATGCGTTTCTAGGGCTGGAAATGACTGTTTCTACATTCTCCAAAGAAAGTGGTTTCTGAACTGCTGCAAACACACATCAGTTTAACTCTGGAAGTTGAATACACACATTGACAAACATTCTGCTAGATAGCTCCGTTTTGGTTTTAGAGCAAGGTTTTTCTCTTTACAGCCTGTTCTCCAATGCACTCTGGAATGTCCAAACGCAGCTTTTAGAAGAAACGTGTTTCTACGTCGCTGAATCTAAACATAGATGCATCTTCCTAAAAGGAACCAAAACACAGCAGATGAGTTTGTAAGAAGCGGGTTTTCTGTGTTTTAAACGCATTCTTACTTCTAACTCTTACATGCGTTTCTAGGGCTGGAAATGACTGTTTCTACATTCTCCAAAGAAAGGCTTTCTGAACTGCTGCAAACACACATCAGTTTAACTCTGAAAGTTGAATACACACATTGACAAACATACTGCTAGATAGCTTCGTTTTGGTTTTAGAGCATGATTTTCTCTTTACAGCATGTTCTCCCATGCACTCTGGAAAGTCCAAACGCAGCTTTTAGAAGAAACGTGTTTCTACCTCGCTGAATCTAAACATAGATGCAACTTCCTAAAAGAAACCAACACACAGCAGATGAGTTTGTAAGAAACGGCTCTTCTGTGTTATAAACGCATTAATACTGCTAACTCTTATATGCGTCTCGAGGGCTGGAAATGACTTTTTCTGCATTCTCCAAAGAAAGGGTTTCTGAACTGCTGCAAACACACATCAGTTTTACTCTGGAAGTTGAATACACACATTGAGCACCATTCTGCTAGATAGCTCCGTTTTGGTTTTAGAGCAAGGTATTTCTCTTTACAGCCTGTTCTCCAATGCACTCTGGAATGTCCAAACGTAGCTTTTAGAAGAGACGTGTTTCTACCTCGCTGAATCTAAACATAGATGCAACTTCCTAAAAGGAACCAACACACAGCAGATGAGTTTGTTAGAAGCGGGTTTTCTGTGTTTTAAACGCATTCTTACTGCTAACTCTTACATGCGTTTCTAGGGCTGGAAATGACTGTTTCTACAATCTCCAAAGAAAGGGTTTCTGAACTGCTGCAAACACACATCAGTTTAACCCTGGAAGTTGAATACACACATTGACAAACATTCTGCTAGATAGCTTCGTTTTGGTTTTAGAGCAAGGTATTTCTCTTTACAGCCTGTTCTCCCATGCACTCTGGAATGTCCAAACGCAGGTTTTAGAAGAAACGTGTTTCTACCTCCCTGAATCTAAACATAGATGCAACTTCCTAAAAGGAACCAACACAGAGCAGATGAGTTTGTAAGAAGCGGGTTTCCTGTGTTTTAAACGCATTCTTACTGCTAACACTTACATGCGTTTCTAGGGCTGGAAATGACTGTTTCTACATTCTACAAAGAAAGGGTTTCTGAACTGCTGCAAACACACATCAGTTTAACTCTGAGAGATGAATACACACATTGACAAACATACTGCTAGATAGCTCCGTTTTGGTTTTAGAGCAAGATTTTCTCTTTACAGCATGTTCTCCCATGCACTCTGGAAAGTCCAAACGCAGCTTTTAGAAGAAACGTGTTTCTACCTCTCTGAATCTAAACATAGATGCAACTTCCTAAAAGGAACCCACAGACAGCAGATGAGTTTGTAAGAAGCGGGTTTTCTGTGTTTTAAACGCATTCTTACTGCTAACTCTTACATGCGTTTCTAGGGCTGGAAATGACTGTTTCTACATTCTCCAAAGAAAGGGTTTCTGAACTGCTGCAAACACACATCAGTTTAACTCTGGAAGTTGAATACACACATTGACAAACATTCTGCTAGATAGCTTCGTTTTGGTTTTAGAGCAAGGTTTTTCTCTTTACATCATGTTCTCCAATGCACTCTGGAATGTCCAAAAGCAGCTTTTAGAAGAAACGTGTTTCTACCTCGCTGACTCTAAACATAGATGCAACTTCGTAAAGGAACCAACACACAGCAGATGAGTTTGTAAGAAGCGGGTTTTCTGTGTTTTAAACGCATTCTTACTGCTAACTCTTACATGCGTTTCTAGGGCTGGAAATGACTGTTTCTACAATCTCCAAAGAAAGGGTTTCTGAACTGCTGCAAACACACATCAGTTTAACTCTGGAAGTTGAATACACACATTGACAAACATTCTGCTAGATAGCCTCGTTTTGGTTTTAGAGCAAGGTATTTCTCTTTACAGCCTGTTCTCCCATGCACTCTGGAATGTCCAAACGCAGGTTTTAGAAGAAACGTGTTTCTACCTCCCTGAATCTAAACATAGATGCAACTTCCTAAAAGGAACCAACACACAGCAGATGAGTTTGTAAGAAGCGGGTTTTCTGTGTTTTAAACGCATTCTTCCTGCTATCTCTTACATGCGTTTCTAGGGCTGGAAATGACTGTTTCTACATTCTACAAAGAAAGCGTTTCTGAACTGCTGCAAACACACATCAGTTTAACTCTGAAAGTTGAATACACACATTGACAAACATACTGCTAGAGAGCTCCGTTTTGGTTTTAGAGAAAGATTTTCACCTTACAGCATGTTCTCCCATGCACTCTGGAATGTCCAAACGCAGCTTTTAGAAGAAACGTGTTTCTACCTCGCTGAATCTAAACATAGATGCAACTTCCTAAAAGGAACCAACTCACAGCAGATGAGTTTGTAAGAAGCGGGTTTTCTGTCTTTTAAACGCATTCTTACTTCTAACTCTTAACATGCGTTTCTAAAGCTGAAAATGACTGCTTCTACATTCTCCAAAGAAAGGGTTTCTGAACTGCTGCAAACACACATCAGTTTAACTCTGAAAGTTGAATACACACATTGACAAACATACTGCTAGATAGCTCCGTTTTGGTTTTAGAGCAAGATTTCTCTTTACAGCATGTTCTCCCATGCACTCTGGAATGTCCAAACGCAGCTTTTAGAAGAAACGTGTTTCTACCTCGCTGAATCTAAACATAGATGCAACTTCGTAAAGGAAGCAACACACAGCAGATGAGTTTGTAAGAAGCGGGTTTTCTGTGTTTTAAACGCATTCTTACTGCTAACTCTTACATGCGTTTCTAGGGCTGGAAATGACTGTTTCTACAATCTCCAAAGAAAGGGTTTCTGAACTGCTGCAAACGCACATCAGTTTAACTCTGGAAGTTGAATACACACATTGACAAACATTCTGCTAGATAGCTTCGTTTTGGTTTTAGAGCAAGGTATTTCTCTTTACAGCCTGTTCTCCCATGCACTCTGGAATGTCCAAACGCAGCTTTTAGAAGAAACGTGTTTCTACCTCCCTGAATCTAAACATAGATGCAACTTCCTAAAAGGAACCAACACACAGCAGATGAGTTTGTAAGAAGCGGGTTTTCTGTCTTTTAAACGCATTCTTACTGCTAACACTTACATGCGTTTCTAGGGCTGGAAATGACTGTTTCTACATTCTACAAAGAAAGGGTTTCTGAACTGCTGCAAACACACATCAGTTTAGCTCTGAAAGATGAATACACACATTGACAAACATACTGCTAGATAGCTCCGTTTTGGTTTTACAGCAAGATTTTCTCTTTACAGCATGTTCTCCCATGCACTCTGGAAAGTCGAAACGCAGCTTTTAGAAGAAACGTGTTTCTACCTCGCTGAATCTAAACATAGATGCAACTTCCTAAAAGGAACCAACACACAGCAGATGAGTTTGTAAGCAGCGGGTTTTCTGTGTTTTAAACGCATTCTTACTTCTAACTCTTACATGCGTTTCTAGGGCTGGAAACGACTGTTTCTACATTCTCCAAAGAAAGGGTTTCTGAACTGCTTCAAACACACATCAGTTTATCTCTGGAAGTTGAATACACACATTGACAAACATACTGCTAGATAGCTCCGTTTTGGTTTTAGAGCAAGATTTTCTCTTTACATCATGTTCTCCCATGCACTCTGGAATGTCCAAACGCAGCTTTTAGAAGAAACGTGTTTCTACCTCGCTGAATCTAAACATAGATGCAACTTCCTAAAAGGAACCAACTCACAGCAGATGAGTTTGTAAGAAGCGGGTTTTCTGTCTTTTAAACGCATTCTTACTTCTAACTCTTAACATGCGTTTCTAAAGCTGAAAATGACTGTTTCTACATTCTCCAAAGAAAGGGTTTCTGAACTGCTGCAAACACACATCAGTTTAACTCTGAAAGTTGAATACACACATTGACAAACATACTGCTAGATAGCTCCGTTTTGGTTTTAGAGCAAGATTTTCTCTTTACAGCATGTTCTCCCATGCACTCTGGAATGTCCAAGCGCAGCTTTTAGAAGAAACGTGTTTCTACCTCGCTGAATCTAAACATAGATGCAACTTCCTAAAAGGAACCAACACACAGCAGATGAGTTTGTAAGAAGCGGGTTTTCTGTGTTTTAAACGCATTCTTACTGCTAACACTTACATGCGTTTCTAGGGCTGGAAATGACTGTTTCTACATTCTCCAAAGAAAGTGTTTCTGAACTGCTGCAAACACACATCAGTTTAACTCTGGAAGTTGAATACACACATTGACAAACTTTCTGCTAGATAGCTTCGTTTTGGTTTTAGAGCAAAGTTTTTCTCTTTACAGCATGTTCTCCCATGCACTCTGGAATGTCCAAAAGCAGCTTTTAGAAGAAACGTGTTTCTACCTCGCTGAATCTAAACATAGATGCAACTTCGTAAAGGAACCAACACACAGCAGATGAGTTTGTAAGAAGCGGGTTTTCTGTGTTTTAAACGCATTCTTACTGCTAACTCTTACATGCGTTTCTAGGGCTGGAAATGACTGTTTCTACAATCTCCAAAGAAAGGGTTTCTGAACTGCTGCAAACACAGATCAGTTTAACTCTGGAAGTTGAATACACACATTGACAAACATTCTGCTAGATAGCTTCGTTTTGGTTTTAGAGCAAGGTATTTCTCTTTACAGCCTGTTCTCCCATGCACTCTGGAATGTCCAAACGCAGCTTTTAGAAGAAACGTGTTTCTACCTCCCTGAATCTAAACATAAATGCAACTTCCTAAAAGGAACCAACACACAGCAGATGAGTTTGTAAGAAGCGGGTTTTCTGTGTTTTAAACGCATTCTTACTGCTGACTCTTACATGCGTTTCTAGGGCTGGAAATGACTGTTTCTACATTCTCCAAAGAAAGGGTTTCTGAACTGCTGCAAACACACATCAGTTTAACTCTGAAAGTTGAATACACACATTGACAAACATTCTGCTAGATAGCTCCGTTTTGGTTTTAGAGCAAGGTATTTCTCTTTACAGCCTGTTCTCCAATGCACTCTGGAATGTCCAAACGCAGCTTTTAGAAGAAACGTGTTTCTACCTCGCTGAATCTAAACATAGATGCAACTTCCTAAAAGGAACCAACACACAGCAGATGAGTTTGTAAGAAGCGGGTTTTCTGTGTTTTAAACGCATTCTTACTGCTAACTCTTACATGCGTTTCTAGGGCTGGAAAGGACTGTTTCTACATTCTCCAAAGAAAGGGTTTCTGAACTGCTTCAAACACACATCAGTTTAACTCTGGAAGTTGAATACACACATTGACAAACATACTGCTAGATAGCTCCGTTTTGGTTTTAGAGCAACATTTTCTCTTTACATCATGTTCTCCCATGCACTCTGGAATGTCCAAACGCAGCTTTTAGAAGAAACGTGTTTCTACCTCGCTGAATCTAAACATAGATGCAACTTCCTAAAAGGAACCAACTCACAGCAGATGAGTTTGTAAGAAGCGGGTTTTCTGTCTTTTAAACGCATTCTTACTTCTAACTCTTAACATGCGTTTCTAAAGCTGAAAATGACTGCTTCTACATTCTCCAAAGAAAGGGTTTCTGAACTGCTGCAAACACACATCAGTTTAACTCTGAAAGTTGAATACACACATTGACAAACATACTGCTAGATAGCTCCGTTTTGGTTTTAGAGCAAGATTTCTCTTTACAGCATGTTCTCCCATGCACTCTGGAATGTCCAAACGCAGCTTTTAGAAGAAACGTGTTTCTACCTCGCTGAATCTAAACATGGATGCAACTTCCTAAAAGGAACCAACACACAGCAGATGAGTTTGTAAGAAGCGGGTTTTCTGTGTTTTAAACGCATTCTTACTGCTAACACTTACATGCGTTTCTAGGGCTGGAAATGACTGTTTCTACATTCTACAAAGGAATTGTTTCTGAACTGCTGCAAACACATATCAGTTTAGCTCTGAAAGATGAATACACACATTGACAAACATACTGCTAGATAGCTCCGTTTTGGTTTTACAGCAAGATTTTCTCTTTACAGCATGTTCTCCCATGCACTCTGGAAAGTCGAAACGCAGCTTTTAGAAGAAACGTGTTTCTACCTCGCTGAATCTAAACATAGATGCAACTTCCTAAAAGGAACCAACACACAGCAGATGAGTTTGTAAGCAGCGGGTTTTCTGTGTTTTAAACGCATTCTTACTTCTAACTCTTACATGCGTTTCTAGGGCTGGAAACGACTGTTTCTACATTCTCCAAAGAAAGGGTTTCTGAACTGCTTCAAACACACATCAGTTTAACTCTGGAAGTTGAATACACACATTGACAAACATACTGCTAGATAGCTCCGTTTTGGTTTTAGAGCAAGATTTTCTCTTTACAGCATGTTCTCCCATGCACTCTGGAATGTACAAACGCAGCTTTTAGAAGAAACGTGTTTCTACCTCGCTGAATCTAAACATAGATGCAACTTCCTAAAAGGAACCAACACACAGCAGATGAGTTTGTAAGAAGCGGGTTTTCTGTGTTTTAAACGCATTCTTACTGCTAACTCTTATATGCGTTTCTAGGGCTGGAAATGACTGTTTCTACATTCTCCAAAGAAAGGGTTTCTGAACTGCTGCAAACACACATCAGTTTAACTCTGGAAGTTGAATACACACATTGACAAACATTCTGCTAGATAGCTCCGTTTTGGTTTTAGAGCAAGGTTTTTCTCTTTACAGCATGTTCTCCCATGCACTCTGGAATGTCCAAACGCAGCTTTTAGAAGAAACGTGTTTCTACCTCGCTGAATCTAAACATAGATGCAACTTCCTAAAAGGAACCAACACACAGCAGATGAGTTTGTAAGAAGCGGGTTTTCTGTGTTTTAAACGCATTCTTACTGCTAACTCTTACATGCGTTTCTAGGGCTGGAAATGACTGTTTCTACATTCTCCAAAGAAAGGGTTTCTGAACTGCTTCAAACACACGTCAGTTTAACTCTGGAAGGTGAATACACACACTGACAAACATACTGTTAGATAGCTCCGTTTTGGTTTTAGAGCAAGATTTTCTCTTTACATCATGTTCTCCCATGCACTCTGGAATGTCCAAACGCAGCTTTTAGAAGAAACGTGTTTCTACCTCGCTGAATCTAAACATAGATGCAACTTCCTAAAAGGAACCAACTCACAGCAGATGAGTTTGTAAGAAGCGGGTTTTCTGTCTTTTAAACGCATTCTTACTTCTAACTCTTAACATGCGTTTCTAAAGCTGAACATGACTGTTTCTACATTCTCCAAAGAAAGGGTTTCGGAACTGCTGCAAACACACATCAGTTTACCTCTGAAAGTTGAATACACACATTGACAAACATACTGCTTGATAGCTCCGCTTTGGTTTTAGAGCAAGATTTTCTCTTTACAGCATGTTCTCCCATGCACTGTGGAATGTACAAACGCAGCTTTTAGAAGAAACGTGTTTCTACCTCGCTGAATCTAAACATAGATGCAACTTCCTAAAAGGAACCAACACAGAGCAGAGGAGTTGGAAAGAAGCGGGTTTTCTGTGTTTTAAACGCATTCTTACTGCTAACACTTACATGCGTTTCTAGGGCTGGAAATGACTGTTTCTACATTCCCCAAAGAAAGGGTTTCTGAACTGCTGCAAACACACATCAGTTTAACTCTGGAAGTTTAATACACACATTGACAAACATTCTGCTAGATAGCTTCGTTTTGGTTTTAGAGCAAGGTTTTTCTCTTTACAGCATGTTCTCCAATGCACTCTGGAATGTCCAAAAGTAGCCTTTAGAAGAAACGTGTTTCTACCTCGGTGAATCTAAACATAGAAGCAACTTCCTAAAAGGAACCAACACACAGCAGATGAGTTTGTAAGAAGCGGGTTTTCTGTGTTTTAAACGCATTCTTACTGCTAACTCTTACATGCGTTTCTAGGGCTGGAAATGACTGTTTCTACATTCTCCAAAGAAAGGGTTTCTGAACTGCTTCAAACACACATCAGTTTAACTCTGGAAGTTGAATACACACATTGAGAAACATACTGCTAGATAGCTCCGTTTTGGTTTTAGAGTAAGATTTTCTCTTTACAGCATGTCCTCTCATGCACTCTTTAATGTCCAAATGCAGCTTTTAGAAGAGACGTGTTTCTACCTCGCTGAATCTAAACATAGATGCAACTTCCTAAAAGGAACCAACACACAGCAGATGAGTTTGTAAGAAGCGGGTTTTCTGTGTTTTAAACGCATTCTTACTGCTAACTCTTACATGCGTTTCTAGGGCTGGAAATGACTGTTTCTACATTCTCCAAAGAAAGGGTTTCTGAACTGCTTCAAACACACATCAGTTTAACTCTGAAAGTTGAATACACACATTGACAAACATACTGCTAGATAGCTCCGTTTTGGTTTTAGAGCAAGATTTTCTCTTTACAGCCTGTTCTCCAATGCACTCTGGAATGTCCAAACGCAGCTTTTAGATGAAACGTGTTTCTACCTCGCTGAATCTAAACATAGATGCAACTTCCTTAAAGGAACCAACACACAGCAGATGAGTTTGTAAGAAGCGAGTTTTCTGTGTTTTAAACGCATTCTTACTGCTAACTCTTACATGCGTTTCTAGGGCTGGAAATGACTGTTTCTACATTCTACAAAGAAAGGGTTTCTGAACTGCTTCAAAAACACATCAGTTTATCTCTGGAAGTTGAATACACACATTGACAAACATACTGCTAGATAGCTCCGTTTTGGTTTTAGAGCAAGATTTTCTCTTTACAGCATGTTCTCCCATGCACTCTTTAACGTCCAAATGCAGCTTTTAGAAGAGACGTGTTTCTACCTCGCTGAATCTAAACATAGATGCAACTTCCTAAAAGGAACCAACACACAGCAGATGTGTTTGTAAGAAGCGGGTTTTCTGTGTTTTAAACGCATTCTTACTGCTAACTCTTACATGCGTTTCTAGGGCTGGAAATGACTGTTTCTACATTCTACAAAGAAAGGGTTTCTGAACTGCTGCAAAAACACATCAGTTTATCTCTGGAAGTTGAATACACACATTGACAAACATACTGCTAGATAGCTCCGTTTTGGTTTTAGTGCAAGATTTTCTCTTTACAGCATGTTCTCCCATGCACTCTTTAATGTCCAAATGCAGCTTTTAGAAGAGACGTGTTTCTACCTCGCTGAATCTAAACATAGATGCAACTTCCTAAAAGGAACCAACACACAGCAGATGATTTCGTAAGAAGCGGGTTTTCTGTGTTTTAAACGCATTCTTACTGCTAACACTTACATGCGTTTCTAGGGCTGGAAATGACTGTTTCTACATTCTACAAAGAAAGGGTTTCTGAACTGCTGCAAACAAACATCAGTTTAACTCTGAAAGTTGAATACACACATTGACAAACATACTGCTAGATAGCTCCGTTTTGGTTTTAGAGCAAGATGTTCTCTTTACAGCATGTTCTCCCATGCACTCTGGAATGTCCAAACGCAGCTTTTAGAAGAAACGTGTTTCTACCTCACTGAATCTAAACATAGATGCAACTTCCTTAAAGGAACCAACACACAGCAGATGAGTTTGTAAGAAGCGAGTTTTCTGTGTTTTAAGCGCATTCTTACTGCTAACTCTTACATGCGTTTCTAGTGCTGGAAATGACTGTTTCTACATTCTACAAAGAAAGGGTTTCTGAACTGCTTCAAAAACACATCAGTTTATCTCTGGAAGTTGAATACACACATTGACAAACATACTGCTAGATAGCTCCGTTTTGGTTTTAGAGCAAGATTTTCTCTTTACAGCATGTTCTCCAATGCACTCTGGAATGTCCAAACGCAGCTTTTAGAAGAAACGTGTTTCTACCTCGCTGAATGTAAATATAGATGCAACTTCCTAAAAGAAACCAACACACAGCAGATGAGTTTATAAGAAGCGGGTTTTCTGTGTTTTAAACGCATTCTTACTGCTAACTCTTACATGCGTTTCTAGGGCTGGAAATGACTGTTTCTACATTCTCCAAAGAAAGGGTTTCTGAACTGCTGCAAACACACATCAGTTTAACTCTGGAAGTTGAATACACACATTGACAAACATTCTGCTAGATAGCTCCGTTTTGGTTTTAGAGCAAGGTTTTTCTCTTTACAGCCTGGTCTCCAATGCATTCTGGAATGTCCAAACGCAACATTTAGAAGAAACGTGTTTCTACCTCGCTGAATCTAAACATAGATGCAACTTCCTAAAAGGAACCAACACACAGCAGATGAGTTTGTAAGAAGCGGGTTTTCTGTGTTTTAAAAGCATTCTTACTGCTAGCTCTTACATGCGTTTCTAGGGCTGGAAATGACTGTTTCTACATTCTACAAAGAAAGGGTTTCTGAACTGCTGCAAACACACATCAGTTTAACTCTGGAAGTTGAATACACACATTGACAAACATACTGCTAGATAGCTCCGTTTTGGTTTTAGAACAAGATTTTCTCTTTACAGCATGTTTTCCCATGCACTCTTTAATGTCCAAATGCAGCTTTTAGAAGAGACGTGTTTCTACCTCGCTGAATCTAAACAGAGATGCAACTATCTAAAAGGAACCAACACACAGCAGATGAGTTTGTAAGAAGCGGGTTTTCTGTCTTTGAAACGCATTCTTACTGCTAACTCTTACATGTGTTTCTAGGGCTGGAAATGACTGTTTCTACATTCTCCAAAGAAAGGGTTTCTGAACTGCTGCAAACACACATCAGTTTAACTCTGAAAGTTGAATACACACATTGACAACCATACTGCTAGATAGCTCCTTTTTGGTTTTACAGCAAGATTTTCTCTTTACAGCATGTTCTCCCATGTACTCTGGAATGTCCAAACGCAGCATTTAGAGGAAACGTGTTTCTACCTCGCTGAATCTAAACATAGATGCAACTTCCTTAAGGGAACCAACACACAGCAGATGAGTTTGTAAGAAGCGAGTTTTCTGTGTTTTAAACGCATTCTTACTGCTAACTCTTACATGCGTTTCTAGGGCTGGAAATGACTGTTTCTACATTCTACAAAGAAAGGGTTTCTGAACTGCTTCAAAAACACATCAGTTTATCTCTGGAAGTTGAATACACACATTGACAAACATACTGCTAGATAGCTCCGTTTTGGTTTTAGAGCAAGATTTTCTCTTTACAGCATGTTCTCCCATGAACTCTTTAATGTCCAAATGCAGCTTTTAGAAGAGACGTGTTTCTACCTCGCTGAATCTAAACATAGATGCAACTTCCTAAAAGGAACCAACACACAGCAGATGAGTTTGTAAGAAGCGGGTTTTCTGTGTTTTAAACGCATTCTTACTGCTAACTCTTACATGCGTTTCTAGGGCTGGAAATGACTGTTTCTACATTCTCCAAAGAAAGGGTTTCTGAACTGCTGCAAACACACATCAGTTTAACTCTGAAAGTTGAATACACACATTGAAAAACATACTGCTAGATAGCTCCGTTTTGGTTTTAGAGCAAGATTTTCTCTTTACAGCATGTTCTCCCATGCACTCTGGAATGTACAAACGCAGCTTTTAGAAGAAACGTGTTTCTCCCTCGCTGAATCTAAACATAGATGCAACTTCCTAAAAGGAACCAACACACAGCAGATGAGTTTGTAAGAAGCGGGTTTTCTGTGTTTTAAACTCATTCTTACTGCTAACTCTTACATGCGTTTCTAGGGCTGGAAATGACTGTTTCTACATTCTCCAACGAAAGGGTTTCTGAACTGCTGCAAACACACATCAGTTTAACTCTGGAAGTTCAATACACACATTGACGAACATACTGCTAGATAGCTCCGTTTTGGTTTTAGAGCAAGATTTTCTCTTTACAGCATATTCTCCCATGCACTCTTTAATGTCCAAATGCAGCTTTTAGAAGAGACGTGTTTCTACCTCGCTGAATCTAAACATAGATGCAACTTCCTAAAAGGAACCAACACACAGCAGATGAGTTTGTAAGAAGCGGGTTTTCTGTGTTTTAAACGCATTCTTACTGCTAACTCTTACATGCGTTTCTAGGGCTGGAAATGACTGTTTCTACATTCTCCAAAGAAAGGGTTTCTGAACTGCTGCAAACACACATCAGTTTAACTCTGAAAGTTGAATACACACATTGAAAAACATACTGCTAGATAGCTCCGTTTTTGTTTTAGAGCTAGATTTTCTCTTTACAGCATGTTCTCCCATGCAATCTGGAATGTCTAAACGCAGCTTTTAGAAGAAACGTGTTTCTACCTCGCTGAATCTAAACATAGATGCAACTTCCTTAAAGGAACCAACACACAGCAGATGAGTTTGTAAGAAGCGAGTTTTCTGTGTTTTAAACGCATTCTTACTGATATCTCTTACATGCGTTTCTAGGGCTGGAAATGACTGTTTCTACATTCTACAAAGAAAGGGTTTCTGAACTGCTGCAAACACACATCAGTTTATCTATGGAAGTTGAATACACACATTGACAAACATACTGCTAGATAGCTCCGTTCTGGTTTTAGAGCAAGATTTTCTCTTTACAGCATGTTCTCCAATGCACTCTGGAATGTCCAAACGCAGCTTTTAGAAGAAACGTGTTTCTACCTCGCTGAATGTAAATATAGATGCAACTTCCTAAAAGAAACCAACACACAGCAGATGAGTTTATAAGAAGCGGGTTTTCTGTGTTTTAAACGCATTCTTACTGCTAACTCTTACATGCGTTTCTAGGGCTGGAAATGACTGTTTCTACATTCTCCAAAGAAAGGGTTTCTGAACTGCTTCAAACACACATCAGTTTAACTCTGGAAGTTCAATACACACATTGACGAACATACTGCTAGATAGCTCCGTTTTGGTTTTAGAGCAAGATTTTCTCTTTACAGCATGTTCTCCCATGCACTCTTTAATGTCCAAATGCAGCTTTTAGAAGAGACGTGTTTCTACCTCGCTGAATCTAAACATAGATGCAACTTCCTAAAAGGAACCAACACACAGCAGATGAGTTTGTAAGAAGCGGGTTTTCTGTGTTTTAAACGCATTCTTACTTCTAACTCTTAACATGCGTTTCTAAAGCTGAAAATGACTGTTTCTACATTCTGCAAAGAAAGGGTTTCTGAACTGCTGCAAACACACATCAGTTTAACTCTGAAAGTTGAATACACACATTGACAAACATACTGCTAGATAGCTCCCTTTTGGTTTTAGAGCAAGATATTCTCTTTACAGCATGTTCTCCCATGCACTCTGGAAAGTCCAAACGCAGCTTTTAGAAGAAACGTGTTTCTACCTCGCTGAATCTAAACATAGATGCAACTTCGTAAAGGAACCAACACACAGCAGATGAGTTTGTAAGAAGCGGGTTTTCTGTGTTTTAAACGCATTCTTACTGCTAACTCTTACATGCGTTTCTAGGGCTGGAAATGACTGTTTCTACAATCTCCAAAGAAAGGGTTTCTGAACTGCTGCAAACACACATCAGTTTAACTCTGGAAGTTGAATACACACATTGACAAACATTCTGCTAGATAGCTTCGTTTTGGTTTTAGAGCAAGGTATTTCTCTTTACAGCCTGTTCTCCCATGAACTCTGGAATGTCCAAACGCAGCTTTTAGAAGAAACGTGTTTCTAACTCCCTGAATCTAAACATAGAT
Organism: Saimiri boliviensis; assembly: GCF_048565385.1. NCBI lineage: Eukaryota > Metazoa > Chordata > Mammalia > Primates > Cebidae > Saimiri > Saimiri boliviensis. The sequence goes on along the minus strand of NC_133454.1, from coordinate 28,525,511 downwards.
GCAACTTCCTAAAAGGAACCAACACACAGTAGATGAGTTTGTAAGAAGCGGGTTTTCTGTGTTTTAAACGCATTCTTACTGCTAACTCTTACATGCGTTTCTAGGGCTGGAAATGACTGTTTCTACATTCTACAAAGAAAGGGTTTCTGAACTGCTGAAAACACACATCAGTTTAACTCTGAAAGTTGAATACACACATTGACAAACATACTGCTAGATAGCTCCATTTTGGTTTTAGAGCAAGATTTTCTCTTTACAGCATGTTCTCCCATGCACTCTGGAATGTCCAAACGCAGCTTTTAGAAGAAACGTGTTTCTACCTCGCTGAATCTAAACATAGATGCAACTTCCTAAAAGGAACCAACACACAGCAGATGAGTTTGTAAGAAGCGGGTTTTCTGTGTTTTAAACGCATTCTTACTGCTAACTCTTACATGCGTTTCTAGGGCTGGAAATGACTGTTTCTACATTCTCCAAAGAAAGGGTTTCTGAACTGCTGCAAACACACATCAGTTTAACTCTGGAAGTTGAATACACACATTGACAAACATTCTGCTAGATAGCTCCGTTTTGGTTTTAGAGCAAGGTTTTTCTCTTTACAGCCTGTTCTCCCATGCACTCTGGAATGACCAAACGCAGCTTTTAGAAGAAACGTGTTTCTACGTCGCTGAATCTAAACATAGATGCAACTTCCTAAAAGGAACCAACACACAGCAGATGAGTTTGTAAGAAGCGGGTTTTCTGTGTTTTAAACGCATTCTTACTTCTAACTCTTACATGCGTTTCTAGGGCTGGAAATCACTGTTTCTACATTCTACAAAAAAATGGTTTCTCAACTGCTGCAAACACACATCATTTTTACTCTGAAAGTTGAATATACACATTGACAAACATACTGCTAGATAGCTCCGTTTTGGTTTTAGAGCAAGATTTTCTCTTTACAGCATGTTCTCCCATGCACTCTAGAATGTCCAAACGCAGCTTTTAGAAGAAACGTGTTTCTACCTCGCTGAATCTAAACATAGATGCAACTTCCTAAAAGGAACCAACACACAGCAGATGAGTTTGTTAGAAGCGGGTTTTCTGTGTTTTAAACGCATTCTTACTGCTAACTCTTACATGCGTTTCTAGGGCTGGAAATGACTGTTTCTACATTATCCAAAGAAAGGGTTTCTGAACTGCTGCAAACACACATCAGTTTAACTCTGGAAGTTGAATACACACATTGACAAACATTCTGGTAGATAGCTTCGTTTTGGTATTAGAGCAAGGTATTTCTCTTTACAGCCTGTTCTCCAATGCACTCTGGAATGTCCAAACGCAGCTTTTAGAAGAAACGTGTTTCTACCTCGCTGAATCTAAACATAGATGCAACTTCCTAAAAGGAACCAACACACAGCAGATGAGTTTGTAAGAAGCGGGTTTTCTGTGTTTTAAACGCATTCTTACTGCTAACTCTTACATGTGTTTCTAGGGCTGGAAATGACTGTTTCTACATTCTACAAAGAAAGGGTTTCTGAACTGCTGCAAACACACATCAGTTTACCTCTGGAAGTTGAATACACACATTGACAAACATTCTGCTAGATAGCTCCGTTTTGGTTTTAGAGCAAGGTATTTCTCTTTACAGCCGGTTCTCCAATGCACTCTGGAATGTCCAAACGCAGCTTTTAGAAGAAACGTGTTTCTACCTTGCTGAATCTAAACATAGACGCAACTTCCTAAGAGGAACCAACACACAGCAGATGAGTTTGTAAGAATCGGGTTTTCTGTGTTTTAAACGCATTCTTACTGCTAACTCTTACATGCGTTTCTAGGGCTGGAAATGACTGTTTCTACATTCGCCAAAGAAAGGGTTTCTGAACTGCTTCAAAAACACATCAGTTTATCTCTGGAAGTTGAATACACACATTGACAAACATACTGCTAGATAGCTCCGTTTTTGTTTTAGAGCAAGATGTTCTCTTTACAGCATGTTCTCCAATGCACTCTGGAATGTCCAAACGCAGCTTTTAGAAGAAAAGTGTTTCTACCTCGCTGAATGTAAATATAGATGCAACTTCCTAAAAGAAACCAACACACAGCAGATGAGTTTATAAGAAGCGGGTTTTCTGTGTTTTAAACGCATTCTTACTGCTAACTCTTACATGCGTTTCTAGGGCTGGAAATGACTGTTTCTACAATCTCCAAAGAAAGGGTTTCTGAACTGCTGCAAACACACATCAGTTTAACTCTGGAAGTTGAATACACACATTGACAAACATTCTGCTAGATAGCTTCGTTTTGGTTTTAGAGCAAGGTATTTCTCTTTACAGCCTGTTCTCCCATGAACTCTGGAATGTCCAAACGCAGCTTTTAGAAGAAACGTGTTTCTAACTCCCTGAATCTAAACATAGATGCAACTTCCTAAAAGGAACCAACACACAGTAGATGAGTTTGTAAGAAGCGGGTTTTCTGTGTTTTAAACGCATTCTTACTGCTAACTCTTACATGCGTTTCTAGGGCTGGAAATGACTGTTTCTACATTCTACAAAGAAAGGGTTTCTGAACTGCTGAAAACACACATCAGTTTAACTCTGAAAGTTGAATACACACATTGACAAACATACTGCTAGATAGCTCCATTTTGGTTTTAGAGCAAGATTTTCTCTTTACAGCATGTTCTCCCATGCACTCTGGAATGTCCAAACGCAGCTTTTAGAAGAAACGTGTTTCTACCTCGCTGAATATAAACATAGATGCAACTTCCTAAAAGGAACCAACACACAGCAGATGAGTTTGTAAGAAGCGGGTTTTCTGTGTTTTAAACGCATTCTTACTGCTAACTCTTACATGCGTTTCTAGGGCTGGAAATGACTGTTTCTACATTTTCCAAAGAAAGGGTTTCTGAACTGCTGCAAACACACATCAGTTTAACTCTGGAAGTTGAATACACACATTGACAAACATTCTGCTAGATAGCTCCGTTTTGGTTTTAGAGCAAGGTTTTTCTCTTTACAGCCTGGTCTCCAATGCATTCTGGAATGTCCAAACGCAGCTTTTAGAAAAAAAGGTGTTTCTACCTCACTGAATCTAAACATAGATGCAACTTCCTAAAAGGAACCAACACACAGCAGATGAGTTTGTAAGAAGCGGGTTTTCTGTGTTTTAAACGCATTCTTACTGCTAACTCTTACATGCGTTTCTAGGGCTGGAAATAACTGTTTCTACAAGCTCCAAAGAAAGGGTTTCTGAACTGCTGCAAACACACATCAGTTTAACTCTGGAAGTTGAATACACACATTGACAAACATTCTGCTAGATAGCTTCGTTTTGGTTTTAGAGCAAGGTATTTCTCTTTACAGCCTGTTCTCCCATGCACTCTGGAATGACCAAACGCAGCTTTTAGAAGAAACGTGTTTCTACGTCGCTGAATCTAAACATAGATGCAACTTCCTAAAAGGAACCAACACACAGCAGATGAGTTTGTAAGAAGCGGGTTTTCTGTGTTTTAAACGCATTCTTACTTCTAACTCTTACATGCGTTTCTAGGGCTGGAAATCACTGTTTCTACATTCTACAAAAAAATGGTTTCTCAACTGCTGCAAACACACATCATTTTTACTCTGAAAGTTGAATATACACATTGACAAACATACTGCTAGATAGCTCCGTTTTGGTTTTAGAGCAAGATTTTCTCTTTACAGCATGTTCTCCCATGCACTCTAGAATGTCCAAACGCAGCTTTTAGAAGAAACGTGTTTCTACCTCGCTGAATCTAAACATAGATGCAACTTCCTAAAAGGAACCAACACACAGCAGATGAGTTTGTTAGAAGCGGGTTTTCTGTGTTTTAAACGCATTCTTACTGCTAACTCTTACATGCGTTTCTAGGGCTGGAAATGACTGTTTCTACATTATCCAAAGAAAGGGTTTCTGAACTGCTGCAAACACACATCAGTTTAACTCTGGAAGTTGAATACACACATTGACAAACATTCTGGTAGATAGCTCCGTTTTGGTTTTAGAGCAAGGTTTTTCTCTTTACAGCCTGGTCTCCAATGCATTCTGGAATGTCCAAACTCAGCTTTTAGAAGAAACGTGTTTCTACCTCGCTGAATCTAAACATAGATGCAACTTCCTAAAAGGAACCAACACACAGCAGATGAGTTTGTAAGAAGCGGGTTTTCTGTGTTTTAAACGCATTCTTACTGCTAACTCTTACATGCGTTTCTAGGGCTGGAAATGACTGTTTCTACATTCTCCAAAGAAAGGGTTTCTGAACTGCTTCAAACACATATCAGTTTAACTCTGGAAGTTGAATACACACACTGACACACATACTGCTAGATAGCTCCGTTTTGGTTTTAGAGCAAGGTATTTCTCTTTACAGCCTGTTCTCCCATGCACTCTGGAATGTCCAAACGCAGCTTTTAGAAGAAACGTGTTTCTACCTCGCTGAATCTAAACATAGATGCAACTTCCTAAAAGGAACCAACACACAGCAGATGAGTTTGTAAGAAGCGGGTTTTCTGTGTTTTAAACGCATTCTTACTGCTAACTCTTACATGCGTTTCTAGGGCTGGAAATGACTGTTTCTACATTCTCCAAAGAAAGGGTTTCTGAACTGCTGCAAACACACATCAGTTTAACTCTGGAAGTTGAATACACACATTGACAAACATTCTGCTAGATAGCTTCGTTTTGGTTTTAGAGCAAGGTTTTTCTCTTTACAGCATGTTCTCCCATGCACTCTGGAATGTCCAAAAGCAGCTTTTAGAAGAAACGTGTTTCTACCTCGCTGAATCTAAACATAGATGCAACGTCGTAAAGGATCCAACACACAGCAGATGAGTTTGTAAGAAGCGGGTTTTCTGTGTTTTAAACGCATTCTTACTGCTAACTCTTACATGCATTTCTAGGGCTGGAAATGACTGTTTCTACAATCTCCAAAAAAAGGGTTTCTGAACTGCTGCAAACACACATCAGTTTAACTCTGGAAGTTGAATACACACATTGACAAACATTCTGATAGATAGCTCCGTTTTGGTTTTAGAGCAAGGTATTTCTCTTTACAGGCTGTTCTCCAATGCACTCTGGAATGTCCAAACGCAGCTTTTAGAAGAAACGTGTTTCTACCTCGCTGAATCTAAACATAGATGCAACTTCCTAAAAGGAACCAACACACAGCAGATGAGTTTGTAAGAATCGGGTTTTCTGTGTTTTAAACGCATTCTTACTGCTAACTCTTACATTCGTTTCTAGGGCTGGAAATGACTGTTTCTACATTCTCCAAAGAAAGGGTTTCTGAACTGCTGCAAACACACATCAGTTTAACTCTGGAAGTTGAATATAGACATTGAAAAACATTCTGCTAGATAGCTCCGTTTTGGTTTTAGAGCAAGGTTTTTCTCTTTACACCCTGGTCTCCAATGCATTCTGGAATGTCCGAATTCAGCTTTTAGAAAAAACGTGTTTCTACCTCGCTGAATCTAAACATAGATGCAACTTCCTAAAAGGAACCAACACACAGCAGATGAGTTTGTAAGAAGCGGGTTTTCTGTGTTTTAAACACATTCTTACTGCTAACTCTTACATGCCTTTCTAGGGCTGGAAATGACTGTTTCTACATTCTCCAAAGAAAGGGTTTCTGAACTGCTGCAAACACACATCAGTTTAACTCTGGAAGTTGAATACACACATTGACAAACATTCTGCTAGATAGCTTCGTTTTGGTTTTAGAGCAAGGTTTTTCTCTTTACAGCATGTTCTCCCATGCACTCTGGAATGTCCAAAAGCAGCTTTTAGAAGAAGCGTGTTTCAACCTCGCTGAATCTAAACATAGATGCAACTTCGTAAAGGAACCAACACACAGCAGATGAGTTTGTAAGAAGCGGGTTTTCTGTGTTTTAAACGCATTCTTACTGCTAACTCTTACATGCGTTTCTAGGGCTGGAAATTACTGTTTCTACAATCTCCAAAGAAAGGGTTTCTGAACTGCTGCAAACACACATCAGTTTAACTCTGGAAGTTGAATACACACATTGACAAACATTCTGCTAGATAGCTTCGTTTTGGTTTTAGAGCAAGGTATTTCTGTTTACAGCCTGTTCTCCAAAGTACTCTGGAATGTCCAAACGCAGCTTTTAGAAGAGACGTCTTTCTACCTCGCTGTATCTAAACATAGAGGTAACTTCCTAAAAGGAACCAACACACAGCAGATGAGTTTGTAAGAAGCGGGTTTTCCGTGTTTTGAACGCATTTTTACTGCTAACTCTTACATGCGTTTCTAGGACTGGAAATGACTGTTTCTACATTCTCCAAACAAAGGGTTTCTGAACTGCTGCAAACACAAATCAGTTTAACTCTGGAAGTGGAATATGCACATTGACAAACATTCTGCTAGATATCTTCGTTTTGGTTTTAGAGCAAGGTATTTCTCTTTACAGCATGTTCTCCCATGCACTCTGGAATGTCCAAACACAGCTTTTAGAAGAAACGTGTTTGTACCTCTCTGAATCTAAACATAGATGCAACTTCCTAAAAGGAACCAACACACAGCAGATGAGTTTGTAAGAAGCGGGTTTTCTGTGTTTTAAACGCATTCTTACTTCTAACTCTTACATGCGTTTCTAGGGCTGGAAATGACTGTTTCTACATTCTACAAAAAAAGGGATTCTGAACTGCTGCAAACACACATCATTTTAACTCTGAAAGTTGAATACACACATTGACAAATATACTGCTAGATAGCTCCGTTTTGGTTTTAGAGCAAGATTTTCTCTTCACAGCATGTTCTCCAATGCACTCTAGAATGTCCAAACGCAGCTTTTAGAAGAAACGTGTTTCTACCTCGCTGAATCTAAACATAGATGCAACTTCCTAAAAGGAACCAACACAGAGCAGATGAGTTTGTTAGAAGCGGGTTTTCTGTGTTTTAAACGCATTCTTACTGCTAACTCTTACATGCATTTCTAGGGCTGGAAATGACTGTTTCTACATTCCTCAAAGAAAGGGTTTCTGAACTGCTGCAAACACACATCAGTTTAACTCTGAAAGTTGAATACACACATTGACAAACATACTGCTAGATGGCTCCGTTTTGGTTTTAGAGCAAGATTTTCTCTTTACAGCATGTTCTCCCATGCACTCTGGAATGTCCAAACGCAGCTTTTAGAAGAAACATGTTTCTACCTCGCTGAATCTAAACATAGATGCAACTTCCTAAAAGGAACCAACACACAGCAGATGAGTTTGTAAGAAGCGGGTTTTCTGTGTTTTAAAGGCATTCTTACTGGTAACTCTTACATGCGTTTCTAGGGCTGGAAATGACTGTTTCTACATTCTACAAAGAAAGGGTTTCTGAAATGCTTCAAAAACACATCAGTTTATCTCTGGAAGTTGAATACACACATTGACAAACATACTGCTAGATAGCTCCGTTTTGGTTTTAGAGCAAGATTTTCTCTTTACAGCATGTTCTCCAATGCACTCTGGAATGTCCAAACGCAGCTTTTAGAAGAAACGTGTTTCTACCTCACTGAATGTAAATATAGATGCAACTTCCTAAAAGAAACCAACACACAGCAGATGAGTTTATAAGAAGCGGGTTTTCTGTGTTTTAAACGCATTCTTACTGCTAACTCTTACATGCGTTTCTAGGGCTGGAAATGACAGTTTCTACATTCTCCAAAGACAGGGTTTCTGAACTGCTGCAAACACACATCAGTTTAACTCTGGATGTTGAATACACACATTGACATTCTGCTAGATAGTTCCATTTTGGTTTTAGAGCAAGGTTTTTGTCTTTACAGCCTGGTCTCCAATGCATTCTGGAATGTCCAAACGCAACTTTTAGAAGATACGTGTTTCTACCTCGCTGAATCTAAACATAGATGCAACGTCCTAAAAGGAACAAACACACAGCAGATGAGTTTGTAAGAAGCGGGTTTTCTGTGTTTTAAACGCATTCTTACTGCTAAATCTTACATGCGTTTCTAGGGCTGGAAATGACTGTTTCTACATTCTACAAAGAAAGGGTTTCTGAACTGCTGCAAACACACATCAGTTTAACTCTGTAAGTTGAATACACACATTGACAAACATACTGCTAGATAGCTCCGTTTTGGTTTTAGAGCAAGATTTTCTCTTTACAGCATGTTCTCCCATGCACTCTGGAATGTCCAAAGGCAGCTTTTAGAAGAAACGTGTTTCTACCTCGCTGAATCTAAACATAGATGCAACTTCGTAAAGGAACCAACACACAGCAGATGAGATTGTAAGAAGCGGGTTTTCTGTGTTTTAAACGCATTCTTACTGCTAACTCTTACATGCGTTTCTGGGGCTGGAAATGACTGTTTCTACATTCTACAAAGAAAGGGTTTCTGAACTGCTGCAAACACACATCAGTTTAACTCTGAAAGTTGAATACACACATTGACAAACATACTGCTAGATAGCTCCGTTTTGGTTTTAGAGCAAGATTTTCACTTTACAGCATGTTCTCCCATGCACTCTGGAATGTCCAAACTCAGCTTTTAGAAGAAACGTGTTTCTACCTCGGTGAATCTAAACATAGAAGCAACTTCCTAAAAGGAACCAACACACAGCAGATTAGTTTGTAAGAAGCGGGTTTTCTGTGTTTTAAACGCATTCTTACTGTTAACTCTTACATGCGTTTCTAGGGCTGGAAATGACTGTTTCTACATTCTCCAACGAAAGGGTTTCTGAACTGCTTCAAACACACATCAGTTTAACTCTGGAAGTTGAATACACACATTGACAAACATACTGCTAGATAGCTCCGTTTTGGTTTTAGAGCAAGATTTTCTCTTTACAGCATGTTCTCCCATGCACTCTTTAATGTCCAAATGCAGCTTTTAGAAGAGACGTGTTTCTACCTCGCTGAATCTAAACATAGATGCAACTTCGTAAAAGGAACCACCACACAGCAGATGAGTTTGTAAGAAGCGAGTTTTCTGTGTTTTAAACGCATTCTTACTGCTAACTCTTACATGCGTTTCTAGGGCTGGAAATGACTGTTTCTACATTCTACAAAGAAAGGGTTTCTGAACTGCTTCAAAAACACATCAGTTTATCTCTGGAAGTTGAATACACACATTGACAAACATACCGCTAGATAGCTCCGTTTCGGTTTTAGAGCAAGATTTTCTCTTTACAGCATGTTCTCCAATGCACTCTGGAATGTCCAAACGCAACTTTTAGAAGAAACGTGTTTCTACCTCGCTGAATCTAAACATAGATGCAACTTTCTAAAAGGAACCAACACACAGCAGATGAATTTGTAAGAAGCGGGTTTTCTGTGTTTTAAACGCATTCTTACTGCTAACTCTTACATGCGTTTCTAGGGCTGGAAATGACTGTTTCTACATTCTCCAAAGAAAGGGTTTCTGAACTGCTGCAAACACACATCAGTTGAACTCTGAAAGTTGAATACACACATTGACAAACATACTGCTAGATAGCTCCGTTTTGGTTTTAGAGCAAGATTTTCTCTTTACAGCATGTTCTCCCATGCACTCTGGAAAGTCCAAACGCAGCTTTTAGAAGAAACGTGTTTCTACCTCGCTGAATCTAAACATAGATGCAACTTCCTAAAAGGAACCAACACACAGCAGATGAGTTTGTAAGAAGCGGGTTTTCTGTGTTTTAAACGCATTCATACTGCTAACTCTTACATGCGTTTCTAGGGCTGGAAATGACTGTTTCTACATTCTCCAAAGAAAGGGTTTCTGAACTGCTGCAAACACACATCAGTTTAACTCTGGAAGTTGAATACACACATTGACAAACATTCTGCTAGATAGCTTCGTTTTGGTTTTAGAGCAAGGTTTTTCTCTTTACAGCATGTTCTCCCATGCACTCTGGAATGTCCAAACGCAGCTTTTAGAAGAAACGTGTTTCTACCTCGCTGAATCTAAACATAGATGCAACTTCGTAAAGGAACCAACACACAGCAGATGAGTTTGTAAGAGGCGGGTTTTCTGTGTTTTAAACGCATTCTTACTGCTAACTCTTACATGCGTTTCTAGGGCTGGAAATGACTGTTTCTACAATCTCCAAAGAAAGGGTTTCTGAACTGCTGCAAACACACATCAGTTTAAATCTGGAAGTTGAATACACACATTGACAAACATTCTTCTAGATAGCTTCGTTTTGGTTTTAGAGCAAGGTATTTCTCTTTACAGCCTGTTCTCCCATGCACTATGGAATGTCCAAACGCAGCTTTTAGAAGAAACGTGTTTCTACCTCGCTGAATCGAAACATAGATGCAACTTCCTAAAAGGAACCAACACACAGCAGATGAGTTTGTAAGAAGCGGGTTTTCTGTGTTTTAAACGCATTCTTACTGCTAACACTTACATGCGTTTCTAGGGCTGGAAATGACTGTTTCTACATTCTACAAAGAAAGGGTTTCTGAACTGCTGCAAACACACATCAGTTTAACTCTGGATGTTGAATACACACATTGACAAACATACTGCTAGATAGCTCCGTTTTGGTTTTAGAGCAAGATTTTCTCTTTACAGCATGTTCTCCCATGCACTCTGGAATGTCCAAACGCAGCTTTTAGAAGAAACGTGTTTCTACCTCGCTGAATCTAAACATAGATGCAACTTCCTAAAAGGAACCAACACACAGCAGATGAGTTTGTAAGAAGCGGGTTTTCTGTGTTTTAAACGCATTCTTACTGCTAACTCTTACATGCGTTTCCAGGGCTGGAAATGACTGTTTCTACATTCTCCAAAGAAAGGGTTTCTGAACTGCTTCAAACACACATCAGTTTAACTCTGGAAGTTGAATACACACATTGACAAACATACTGCTAGATAGCTCCGTTTTGGTTTTAGAGCAAGATTTTTTCTTTACATCATGTTCTCCCATGCACTCTGGAATGTCCAAACGCAGCTTTTAGAAGAAACTTGTTTCTACCTCGCTGAATCTAAACATAGATGCAACTTCCTAAAAGGAACCAACTCACAGCAGATGAGTTTGTAAGAAGCGGGTTTTCTGTCTTTTAAACGCATTCTTACTTCTAACTCTTAACATGCGTTTCTAAAGCTGAAAATGACTGTTTCTACATTCTCCAAAGAAAGGGTTTCTGAACTGCTGCAAACACACATCAGTTTAACTCTGAAAGTTGAGTACACGCATTGACAAACATACTGCTAGATAGCTCCGTTTTGGTTTTAGAGCAAGATTTTCTCTTTACAGCATGTTCTCCCATGCACTCTGGAATGTCCAAACGCAGCTTTTAGAAGAAACGTGTTTCTACCTCGCTGAATCTAAACATAGATGCAACTTCCTAAAAGGAACCAACACAGAGCAGATGAGTTTGGAAGAAGCGGGTTTTCTGTGTTTTAAACGCATTCTTACTGCTAACACTTACATGCGTTTCTAGGGCTGGAAATGACTGTTTCTACATTCTCCAAAGAAAGGGTTTCTGAACTGCTGCAAACACACATCAGTTTAACTCTGAAAGATGAATACACACATTGACAAACATACTGCTAGATAGCTCCGTTTTGGTTTTAGAGCAAGATTTTCTCTTTACAGCATGTTCTCCCATGCACTCTGGAAAGTCCAAACGCAGCTTTTAGAAGAAACGTGTTTCTACCTCGCTGAATCTAAACATAGATGCAACTTCCTAAAAGGAACCAACACACAGCAGATGAGTTTGTAAGAAGCGGGTTTTCTGTGTTTTAAACGCATTCTTACTGCTAACTCTTACATGCGTTTCTAGGGCTGGAAATGACTGTTTCTACATTCTCCAAAGAAAGGGTTTCTGAACTGCTGCAAACACACATCAGTTTAACTCTGGAAGTTGAATACACACATTGAAAAACATTCTGCTAGATAGCTCCGTTTTGGTTTTAGAGCAAGGTTTTTCTCTTTACAGCATGTTCTCCCATGCACTCTGGAATGTCCAAAAGCAGCTTTTAGAAGAAACGTGTTTCTACCTCGCTGAATCTAAACATAGATGCAACTTCGTAAAGGAACCAACACACAGCAGATGAGTTTGTAAGAAGCGGGTTTTCTGTGTTTTAAACGCATTCTTACTGCTAAATCTTACATGCGTTTCTAGGGCTGGAAATGACTGTTTCTACATTCTCCAAAGAAAGGGTTTCTGAACTTCTGCAAACACACATCAGTTTAACTCTGGAAGTTGAATACACACATTGACAAACATTCTGCTAGATAGCTTCGTTTTGGTTTTAGAGCAAGGTATTTCTCTTTACAGCCTGTTCTCCCATGCACTCTGGAATGTCCAAACGCAGCTTTTAGAAGAAACGTGTTTCTACCTCCCTGAATCTAAACATAGATGCAACTTCCTAAAAGGAACCAACACACAGCAGATGAGTTTGTAAGAAGCGGGTTTTCTGTGTTTTAAACGCATTCTTACTGCTAACTCTTACATGCGTTTCTAGGACTGGAAATGACTGTTTCTACATTCTCCAAAGAAAGGGTTTCTGAACTGCTGCAAACACACATCAGTTTAACTCTGGAAGTTGAATACACACATTGACAAACATACTGCTAGATAGCTCCGTTTTGGTTTTAGAGCAAGATTTTCTCTTTACAGCATGTTATCCCATGCACTCTGGAATGTCCAAACTCAGCTTTTAGAAGAAACGTGTTTCTACCTCCGTGAATCTAAACATAGAAGCAACTTCCTAAAAGGAACCAACACACAGCAGATGAGTTTGTAAGAAGAGGGTTTTCTGTGTTTTAAACGCATTCTTACTGCTAACTCTTACATGCGTTTCTAGGGCTGGAAATGATTGTTTCTACATTCTCCAAAGAAAGGGTTTCTGAACTGCTGCAAACACACATCAGTTTAACTCTGGAAATTGAATACACACATTGACAAACATTCTGCTAGATAGCTCCGTTTTGGTTTTAGAGCAAGGTTTTTCTCTTTACAGCATGTTCTCCCATGCACTCTGGAATGTCCAAAAGCAGTTTTTAGAAGAAACGTGTTTCTACCTCGCTGAATCTAAACATAGATGCAACTTCATAAAGGAACCAACACACAGCAGATGAGTTTGTAAGAAGCAGGTTTTCTGTGTTTTAAACGCATTCTTACTGCTAAATATTACATGCGTTTCTAGGGCTGGAAATGACTGTTTCTACATTCTCCAAAGAAAGGGTTTCTGAACTTCTGCAAACACACATCAGTTTAACTCTGGAAGTTGAATACACACATTGACAAACATTCTGCTAGATAGCTTCGTTTTGGTTTTAGAGCAAGGTATTTCTCTTTACAGCCTGTTCTCCCATGCACTCTGGAATGTCCAAACGCAGCTTTTAGAAGAAACGTGTTTCTACCTCCCTGAATCTAAACATAGATGCAACTTCCTAAAAGGAACCAACACACAGCAGATGAGTTTGTAAGAAGCGGTTTTTCTGTGTTTTAATCGCATTCTTACTGCTAACTCTTACATGCGTTTCTAGGGCTGGATATGACTGTTTCTACATTCTACAAAGAAAGGGTTTCTGAACTGCTGCAAACACACATCAGTTTAACTCTGAAAGTTGAATACACGCATTGACAAACATACTGCTAGATAGCTCCGTTTTGGTTTTAGAGCAAGATTTTCTCTTTACAGCATGTTCTCTCATGCACTCTGGAATGTCCAAACGCAGTTTTAGAAGAAACGTGTTTCTACCTCGCTGAATCTAAACATAGATGCAACTTCCTAAAAGGAACCAACACAGAGCAGATGAGTTAGGAAGAAGCGGGTTTTCTGTGTTTTAAACGCATTCTTACTGCTAACACTTACATGCGTTTCTAGGGCTGGAAATAACTGTTTCTACATTCTCCAAAGAAAGGGTTTCTGAACTGCTGCAAACACACATCAGTTTAACTCTGAATGATGAATACACACATTGACAAACATACTGCTAGATAGCTTTGTTTTGGTTTTAGAGCAAGATTTTCTCTTTACAGCATGTTCTCCCATGCACTCTGGAAAGTCCAAACGCAGCTTTTAGAAGAAACGTGTTTCTACGTCGCTGAATCTAAACATAGATGCAACTTCCTAAAAGGAACCAACACACAGCAGATTAGTTTGTAAGAAGCGGGTTTTCTGTGTTTTAAACGCATTCTTACTGCTAACTCTTACATGCGTTTCTAGGGCTGGATATGACTGTTTCTACATTCTACAAAGAAAGGGTTTCTGAACTGCTGCAAACACACATCAGTTTAACTCTGGAAGTTGAATACACACATTGACAAACATACTGCTAGATAGCTCCGTTTTGGTTTTAGAGCAAGATTTTCTCTTTACAGCATGTTCTCCCATGCACTCTTTAATGTCCAAATGCAGCTTTTCGAAGAGACGTGTTTCTACCTCGCTGAATCTAAACATAGATGCAACTTCCTAAAAGGAACCAACACACAGCAGATGAGTTTGTTAGAAGCGGGTTTTCTGTGTTTTAAACGCATTCTTACTGCTAACTCTTACATGCGTTTCTAGGGTTGGAAATGACTGTTTCTACATTCTCCAAAGAAAGGGTTTCTGAACTGCTGCAAACACACATCAGTTTAACTCTGGAAGTTGAGTATAAACATTGACAAACATTCTGCTAGATAGCTCCGTTTTGGTTTTAGAGCAAGGTTTTTCTCTTTACAGCCTGTTCTCCAATGCACTCTGGAATGTCCAAATGCAGCTTTTAGAAGAAACGTGTTTCTACCTCGCTGAATCTAAACATAGATGCAACTTCCTAAAAGGAACCAAAACACAGCAGATGAGCTTGTAAGAAGCGGGTTTTCTGTGTTTTAAACGCATTCTTACTGCTAACTCTTACATGCGTTTCTAGGGCTGGAAATGACAGTTTCTACATTCTCCAAAGAAAGGGTTTCTGAACTGCTGCAAACACACATCAGTTTAACTCTGGAAGTTGAATACACACATTGACAAACATTCTGCTAGATAGCTCCGTTTTGGTTTTAGAGCAAGGTTTTTCTCTTTACAGCCTGGTCTCCAATGCATTCTGGAATGTCCAAACGTAGCTTTTAGAAGAAACGTGTTTCTACCTCGCTGAATCTAAACATAGATGCAACTTCCTAAAAGGAACCAACACACAGCAGATGAGTTTGTAAGAAGCGGGTTTTCTGTGTTTTAAACGCATTCATACTGCTAACTCTTACATGCGTTTCTAGGGCTGGAAATGACTGTTTCTACATTCTCCAAAGAAAGGGTTTCTGAACTGCTGCAAACAGACATCAGTTTAACTCTGAAAGTTGAATACACACATTTACAAACATACTGCTAGATAGCTCCGTTTTGGTTTTAGAGCAAGATTTTCTCTTTACAGCATGTTCTCCCATGCACCCTGGAATGCCCAAACGCAGCTTTTAGAAGAAACGTGTTTCTACGTCGCTGAATCTAAACATAGATGAAACTTCCTAAAAGGAACCAACACAGCAGATGAGTTTGTAAGAAGCGGGTTTTCTGTGTTTTAAACGCATTCTTACTTCTAACTGTTAACATGCGTTTCTAGGGCTGGAAATGACTGTTTCTACATTCTCCAAAGAAAGGGTTTCTGAACTGCTGCAAACACACATCAGTTTAACTCTGAAAGTTGAATACACACATTGAAAACATACTGCTAGATAGCTCCATTTTGGTTTTAGAGCAAGATTTTCTCTTTACAGCATGTTCTCCCATGCACTCTGTAATGTCCAAACGCAGCTTTTAGAAGAAACGTGTTTCTACCTCGCTGAATCTAAACATAGATGCAACTTCCTAAAAGGAACCAACACAGAGCAGATGAGTTTGTAAGAAGCGGGTTTTCTGTGTTTTAAACGCATTCTTACTGCTAACTCTTACATGCGTTTCTAGGGCTGGAAATGACTGTTTCTACATTCTCCAAAGAAAGGGTTTCTGAACTGCTGCAAACACACATCAGTTTAACTCTGGAAGTTGAATACACACATTGATAAACATTCTGCTACATAGCTCCGTTTTGGTTTTAGAGCAAGGTATTTCTCTTTACAGCCTGTTCTCCAATGCACTCTGGAATGTCCAAACGCAGCTTTTAGAAGAAACGTGTTTCTACCTCGCTGAATCTAAACATAGATGCAACTTCCTAAAAGGAACCAACACACAGCAGATGAGTTTGTAAGAAGCGGGTTTTCTGTGTTTTAAACGCATTCTTACTGCTAACTCTTACATGCGTTTCTAGGGCTGGAAATGACTGTTTCTACATTCTACAAAGAAAGGGTTTCTAAACTGCTGCAAAAAAACATCAGTTTAACTCTGAAAGTTGAATACACACATTGACAAACATACTGCTAGATAGCTCCGTTTTGGTTTTAGAGCAAGATTTTCTCTTTACAGCATGTTCTCCCATGCACTCTGGAAAGTCCAAACGCAGCTTTTAGAAGAAACGTGTTTCTACCTCGCTTAATCTAAACATAGATGCAACTTCCTAAAAGGAACCAACACACAGCAGATGAGTTTGTTAGAAGCGGGTTTTCTGTGTTTTAAACGCATTCTTACTTCTAACTCTTACACGCGTTTCTAGGGCTGGAAATGACTGTTTCTACATTCTCCAAAGAAAGGGTTTCTGAACTGCTGCAAACACACATCAGTTTAACTCTGGAAGTTGAATACACGCATTGTCAAACATACTGCTAGATAGCTCCGTTTTGGTTTTAGAGCAAGATTTTCTCTTTACAGCATGTTTTCCCATGCACTCTGTAATGTCCAAACGCAGCTTTTAGAAGAGACGTGTTTCTACCTCGCTGAATCTAAACATAGATGCAACTTCCTAAAAGGAACCAACACACAGCAGATGAGTTTGTAAGAAGCGGGTTTTCTGTGTTTTAAACGCATTCTTACTGCTAACTCTTACATGCGTTTCTAGGGCTGGAAATGACTGTTTCTACATTCTCCAAAGAAAGGGTTTCTGAACTGCTGCAAACACACATCAGTTTAACTCTGAAAGTTGAATACACACATTGACAAACATACTGCTAGATAGCTCCGTTTTGGTTTTAGAGCAAGATTTTCTCTTTACAGCATGTTCTCCCATGCACTCTAGAATGTCCAAACACAGCTTTTAGAAGAAACGTGTTTCTACGTCGCTGAATCTAAACATAGATGCAACTTCCTAAAAGGAACCAACACAGCAGATGAGTTTGTAAGAAGCGGGTTTTCTGTGTTTTAAACGCATTCTTACTTCTAACTGTTAACATGCGTTTCTAGGGCTGGAAATGACTGTTTCTACATTCTCCAAAGAAAGGGTTTCTGAACTGCTGCAAACACACATCAGTTTAACTCTGAAAGTTGAATACACACATTGACAACATACTGCTAGATAGCTCCATTTTGGTTTTAGAGCAAGATTTTCTCTTTACCGCATGTTCTCCCATGCACTCTTGAATGTCCAAACGTAGCTTTTAGAAGAAACGTGTTTCTACCTCGCTGAATCTAAACATAGATGCAACTTCCTAAAAGGAACCAACACACAGCAGATGAGTTTGTAAGAAGCGGGTTTTCTGTGTTTTAAACGCATTCTTAATGCTAACTCTTACATGCGTTTCTAGGGCTGGAAATGACTGTTTCTATATTCTCCAAAGAAAGGGTTTCTGAACTGCTGCAAACACACATCAGTTTAACTCTGTAAGTTGAATATAGACATTTGAAAACATTCTGCTAGATAGCTCCGTTTTGGTTTTAGTGCAAGGTTTTTCTCTTTACAGCCTGGTCTCCAATGCATTCTGGAATGTCCAAACGCAGCTTTTAGAAGAAACGTGTTTCTAACTCGCTGAATCTAAACATAGATGCAACTTCCTAAAAGAAACCAACACACAGCAGATGAGTTTGTAAGAAGCGGGTTTTCTGTGTTTTAAACGCATTCTTACTGCTAACTCTTACATGCGTATCTAGGGCTGGAAATGACTGTTTCTACATTCTACAAAGAAAGGGTTTCTGAACTGCTGCAAACACTCATCAGTTTAACTCTGAAAGTGAATACACACATTGACAAACATTCTGCTAGATAGCTCCGTTTTGGTTTTAGAGCAAGGTATTTCTCTTTACAGCCTGTTTTCCAATGCACTCTGGAATGTCCAAAAGCAACTTTTAGAAGAAACGTGTTTCTACCTCGCTGAATCTAAACATAGATGCAACTTCCTAAAAGGAACCAACACACAGCAGATGAGTTTGTAAGAAGCGGGTTTTCTGTGTTTTAAACGCATTCTTACTGCTAACTCTTACATGCGTTTCTAGGGCTGGAAATGACTGTTTCTACATTCTCTAAAGAAAGGGTTTCTGAACTGCTGCAAACACACATCAGTTTAACTCTGGAAGTTGAATATAGACATTGAAAGACATTCTGCTAGATAGCTCCGTTTTTGTTTTAGAGCAAGGTTTTTCTCTTTACAACCTGTTCTCCAATGCACTCCGGAATGTCCAAATGCAGCTTTCAGAAGAAACGTGTTTCTACCTCTCTGAATCTAAACATAGATGCAACTTCCTAAAAGGAACCAACACACAGCAGATGAGTTTGTAAGAAGCAGGTTTTCTGTGTTTTAAACGCATTCTTACTGCTAACTCTTACATGCGTTTCTAGGGCTGGAAATGACTGTTTCTACATTCTCCAAAGAAAGGGTTTCTGAACTGCTGCAAACACACATCAGTTTAACTCTGGAAGTTGAATATAGACATTTGAAAACATTCTGCTAGATAGCTCCGTTTTGTTTTAGAGCAAGGTTTTTCTCTTTACAGCCTGGTCTCCAATGCATTCTGGAATGTCCAAACGTAGCTTTTAGAAGAAACGTGTTTCTACCTCGCTGAATCAAAACATAGATGCAACTTCCGAAAAGGAACCAACACACAGCAGATGAGTTTGTAAGGAGCGGGTTTTCTGTGTTTTAAACGCATTCTTACTGCTAACTCTTACATGCGATTCTAGGGCTGGAAATGACTGTTTCTACATTCTCCAAAGAAAGGGTTTCTGAACTGCTGCAAACACACATCAGTTTAACTCTGAAAGTTGAATACACACATTTACAAACATACTGCTAGATAGCTCCGTTTTGGTTTTAGAGCAAGATTTTCTCTTTACAGCATGTTCTCCCATGCATCTGGAATGTCCAAACGCAGCTTTTAGAAGAAACGTGTTTCTACGTCGCTGAATCTAAACATAGATGCAATTTCCTAAAAGGAACCAACACAGCAGATGAGTTTGTAAGAAGCGGGTTGTCTGTGTTTTAAACGCATTCTTACTTCTAACTGTTAACATGCGTTTCTAGGGCTGGAAATGACTGTTTCTACATTCTCCAAAGAAAGGGTTTCTGAACTGCTGCAAACACACATCAGTTTAACTCCGAAAGTTGAATACACACATTGACAAACATTCTGCTAGATAGCTCCATTTTGGTTTTAGAGCAAGATTTTCTCTTTACAGCATGTTCTCCCATGCACTCTGGAATGTCCAAACGCAGCTTTTAGAAGAATCGTGTTTCTACCTCGCTGAATCTAAACATAGATGCAACTTCCTAAAAGGAACCAACACACAGCAGATGAATTTGTAAGAAGCGGGTTTTCTGTGTTTTAAACGCATTCTTACTTCTAACTCTTACATGCGTTTCTAGGGCTGGAAATGACTGTTTCTACATTCTCCAAAGAAAGGGTTTCTGAACTGCTGCAAACACACATCAGTTTAACTCTGAAAATTGAATACACACATTGACAAACATACTGCTAGATAGCTCCGTTTTGGTTTTAGAGCAAGATTTTCTCTTTACCGCATGTTCTCCCATGCACTCTGGAAAGTCCAAACGCAGCTTTTAGAAGAAACGTGTTTCTACCTCGCTGAATCTAAACATAGATGCAACTTCCTAAAAGAAACCAACACACAGCAGATGAGTTTGTAAGAAATGGGTCTTCTGTGTTTTAAACGCATTAATACTGCTAACTCTTATATGCGTCTCTAGGCCTGGAGATGACTTTTTCTGCATTCTCCAAAGAAAGGGTTTCTGAACTGCTGCAAACACACATCAGTTTAACTCTGGAAGTTGAATATACACATTGAGAACCATTCTGCTAGATAGCTCCGTATTGTTTTTAGAGCAAGGTATTTCTCTTTACAGCCTGTTCTCCAATGCACTCTGGAATGTCCAAACGCAGCTTTTAGAAGAAACGTGTTTCTACCTCGCTGAATCTAAACATAGATGCAACTTCCTAAAAGGAACCAACACACAGCAGATGAGTTTGTAAGAAGCGGGTTTTCTGTGTTTTAAACGCATTCTTACTGCTAACTCTTACATGCGTTTCTAGGGCTGGAAATGACTGTTTCTATATTCTCCAAAGAAAGGGTTTCTGAACTGCTGCAAACACACATCAGTTTAACTCTGTAAGTTGAATATAGACATTTGAAAACATTCTGCTAGATAGCTCCGTTTTGGTTTTAGTGCAAGGTTTTTCTCTTTACAGCCTGGTCTCCAATGCATTCTGGAATGTCCAAACGCAGCTTTTAGAAGAAACGTGTTTCTAACTCGCTGAATCTAAACATAGATGCAACTTCCTAAAAGAAGCCAACACACAGCAGATGAGTATGTAAGAAGTGGGTTTTCTGTGTTTTAAACGCATTCTTACTGCTAACTCTTACATGCGTTTCTAGGGCTGGAAATGACTGTTTCTACATTCTACAAAGAAAGTGTTTCTGAACTGCTGCAAACACTCATCAGTTTAACTCTGAAAGTTGAATACACACATTGACAAACATTCTGCTAGATAGCTCCGTTTTGGTTTTAGAGCAAGGTATTTCTCTTTACAGCCTGTTTTCCAATGCACTCTGGAATGTCCAAACGCAACTTTTAGAAGAAACGTGTTTCTACCTCGCTGAATCTAAACATAGATGCAACTTCCTAAAAGGAACCAACACACAGCAGATGAGTTTGTAAGAAGCGGGTTTTCTTTGTTTTAAACGCATTCTTACTGCTAACTCTTACATGCGTTTCTAGGGCTGGAAATGACTGTTTCTACATTCTACAAAGAAAGGGTTTCTGAACTGCTTCAAACACACATCAGTTTAACTCTGGAAGTTGAAAACACGCATTGACAAACATACTGCTAGATAGCTCCGTTTTGGTTTTAGAGCAAGATTTTCTCTTTACAGCATGTTTTCCCATGCACTCTGTAATGTCCAAACGCAGCTTTTAGAAGAGACGTGTTTCTACCTCGCTGAATCTAAACATAGATGCAACTTCCTAAAAGGAACCAACAAACAGCAGATGAGTTTGTAAGAAGCGGGTTTTCTGTGTTTTAAACGCATTCTTACTGCTAACTCTTACATGCGTTTCTAGGGCTGGAAATGACTGTTTCTACATTCTCCAAAGAAAGGGTTTCTGAACTGCTGCAAACACACATCAGTTTGACTCTGAAAGTTGAATACACACATTGACAAACATACTGCTAGATAGCTCCGTTTTGGTTTTAGAGCAAGATTTTCTCTTTACAGCATGTTCTCCCATGCACTCTAGAATGTCCAAACACAGCTTTTTGAAGAAACGTGTTTCTACCTCGCTGAATCTAAACATAGATGCAACTTCCTAAAAGGAACCAACACACAGCAGATGAGTTTCTAAGAAGCGGGTTTTCTGTGTTTTAAACGCATTCTTACTGCTAACTCTTACATGCGTTTCTAGGGCTGGAAATGACTGTTTCTACATTCTCCAAAGAAAGGGTTTCTGAACTGCTGCAAACACACATCAGTTTAACTCTGGAAGTTGAATATACATATTGACAAACATTCTGCTAGATAGCTCCGTTTTGGTTTTAGAGCAAGGTTTTTCTCTTTACAGCCTGGTCTCCAATGCATTCTGGAATGTACAAACGCAGCTTTTAGAATAAACGTGTTTCTACCTCGCTGAATCTAAACATAGATGCAACTTCCTAAAAGGAACCAACACACAGCAGATGAGTTTGTAAGAAGCGGGTTTTCTGTGTTTTAAACGCATTCTTACTGCTAACTCTTACATGCGTTTCTAGGGCTGGAAATGACTGTTTCTACATTCTACAAAGAAAGGGTTTCTGAACTGCTGCAAGCACACATCAGTTTAACTCTGAAAGTTGAATAAACACATTGACAAACATACTGCTAGATAGCTCCGTTTTGGTTTTAGAGCAAGATTTTCTCTTTACAGCATGTTCCCCATGCACTCTGGAATGTCCAAACGCAGCTTTTAGAAGAAACGTGTTTCTACCTCGCTGTATCTAAACATAGATGCAACTTCCTAAAAGGAACCAACACACAGCAGATGAGTTTGTAAGAAGCGGGTTTTCTGTGTTTTAAACGCATTCTTACTTCTAACCCTTAACATGCGTTTCTAGGGCTGGAAATGACTGTTTCTACATTCTCCAAAGAAAGGGTTTCTGAACTGCTGAAAACACACATCAGTTTAACTCTGAAAGTTGAATACACACATTGACAAACATACTGCTAGATAGCTCCGTTTTGGTTTTAGAGCAAGATTTTCTCTTTACAGCATGTTCTCCCATGCATTCTGGAATGTACAAACGCAGCTTTTAGAAGAAACCTGTTTCCACCTCGCTGAATCTAAACATAGATGCAACTTCCTAAAAGGAACCAACACACAGCAGATGAGTTTGTAAGAAGCGGGTTTTCTGTGTTTTAAACGCATTCTTACTGCTAACTCTTACATGCGTTTCTAGGGCTGGAAATGACTGTTTCTACATTCTCCAAACAAAGGGTTTCTGAACTGCTGCAAACACACATCAGTTTATCTCTGAAAGTTGAATAAACACATTGACAAACATACTGCTAGATAGCTCCGTTTTGGTTTTAGAACAAGATTTTCTCTTTACAGCATGTTCTCCCATGCACTCTGGAATGTCAAAACGCAGCTTTTAGAAGAAACGTGTTTCTACCTCGCTGTATCTAAACATAGATGCAACTTCCTAAAAGGAACCAACACACAGCAGATGAGTTTGTAAGAAGCGGGTTTTCTGTGTTTTAAACGCATTCTTACTTCTAACCCTTAACATGCGTTTCTAGGGCTGGAAATGACTGTTTCTACATTCTCCAAAGAAAGGGTTTCTGAACTGCTGAAAACACACATCAGTTTAACTCTGAAAGTTGAATACACACATTGACAAACATACTGCTAGATAGCTCCGTTTTGGTTTTAGAGCAAGATTTTCTCTTTACAGCATGTTCTCCCATGCACTGTGGAATGTCCAAACGCAGCTTTTAGAAGAAACGTGTTTCTACCTCGCTGAATCTAAACATAGATGCATCTCCTAAAAGAAACCAACACACAGCAGATGAGTTTGTAAGAAGCGGGTTTTCTGTGTTTTAAACGCATTAATACTGCTAACTCTTATATGCGTCTCTAGGGCTGAAAATGACTTTTTCTACATTCTCCAAAGAAAGGGTTTCTGAAGTGCTGCAAACACCCATCAGTTTAACTCTGGAAGTTGAATATAAACATTGACAAACATTCTGCTAGATAGCTCCGTTTTGGTTTTAGAGCAAGGTTTTTCTCTTTACAGCCTGTTCTCCAATGCACTCTGGAATGTCCAAATGCAGCTTTTAGAAGAAACGGGTTTCTACCTCGCTGAGTCTAAACATAGATGCAACTTCCTAAAAGGAACCAACACACAGCAGATGAGTTTGTAAGAAGCGGGTTTTCTGTGTTTTAAACGCATTCTTACTGCTAACTCTTACATGCGTTTCTAGGACTGGAAATGACTGTTTCTACATTCTCCAAAGAAAGGGTTTCTGAACTCCTTCAAACACAGATCAGTTTATCTCTGGAAGTTGAATACACACATTGACAAACATACTGCTAGATAGCTCCGTTTTGGTTTTAGAGCAAGATTTTCTCTTTACAGCATGTTCTCCCATGCACTCTGGAATGTCCAAACGCAGCTTTTAGAAGAAACGTGTTTCTACCTCGCTGAATGTAAATATAGATGCAACTTCTTAAAAGAAACAAACACACAGCAGATGAGTTTATAAGAAGCGGGTTTTCTGTGTTTTAAACGCATTCTTACTGCTAACTCTTACATGCGTTTCTAGGGCTGGAAAAGACAGTTTCTACATTATCCAAAGAAAGGGTTTCTGAACTGCTGCAAACACACATCAGTTTAACTCTGGAAGTTGAATATACATATTGACAAACATTCTGCTAGATAGCTCCGTTTTGGTTTTAGAGCAAGGTTTTTCTCTTTACAGCCTGGTCTCCAATGCATTCTGGAATGTACAAACGCAGCTTTTAGAAGAAACGTGTTTCTACCTCTCTGAATCTAAACATAAATGCAACTTCCTAAAAGAAACCAACACACAGCAGATGAGTTTGTAAGAAATGGGTCTTCTGTTTTTTAAACGCATTAATACTGCTAACTCTTATATGCGTCTCTAGGCCTGGAAATGACTTTTTGTGCATTCTCCAAAGAAAGGGTTTCTGAACTGCTGCAAACACACATCAGTTTAACTCTGGAAGTTGAATACACACATTGAGAACCATTCTGCTAGATAGCTCCGTTTTGGTTTTAGAGCAAGGTATTTCTCTTTACAGCCTGTTCTCCAATGCACTCTGGAAAGTCCAAACGCAGCTTTTAGAAGAAACGTGTTTCTACCTCGCTGAATCTAAACATAGATGCAACTTCCTAAAAAAAACCAACACACAGCAGATGAGTTTGTAAGAAGCGAGTTTTCTGTGTTTTAAACGCATTCTTACTTCTAACTCTTACATGTGTTTCTAGGGCTGGAAATGACTGTTTCTACATTCTCCAAAGAAAGGGTTTCTGAACTGCTGCAAACACACATCAGTTTAACTAGGAAAGTTGAATACACACATTGACAAACATACTGCTAGATAGCTTCGTTTTGGTTTTAGAGCAAGATTTTCTCTTTACAGCATGTTCTCCCATGCACTCTGGAAAGTCCAAACGCAGCTTTTAGAAGAAACGTGTTTCTACCTCGCTGAATCTAAACATAGATGCATCTTCCTAAAAGAAACCAACACACAGCAGATGAGTTTGTAAGAAGCGGGTCTTCTGTGTTTTAAACGCATTAATACTGCTAACTCTTACATGCGTCTCTAGGGCTGGAAATGACTTTTTCTGCATTCTCCAAAGAAAGGGTTTCTGAACTGCTGCAAACACACATCAGTTTAACTCTGGAAGTTGAATACACACATTGACAAACATACTGCTAGATAGCTCCGTTTTTGTTTTAGAGCAAGATTTTCTCTTTACAGAATATTCTCCCATGCACTCTGTAATGTCCAAACGAAGCTTTTAGAAGAGACGTGTTTCTACCTCGCTGAATCTAAACATAGATGCAACTTCCTAAAAGGAACCAACACACAGCAGATGAGTTTGTAAGAAGCGGGTTTTCTGTGTTTTAAACTCATTCTTACTGCTAACACTTACATGCGATTCTAGGGCTCGAAATGACTGTTTCTACATTCTCCAAAGAAAGGGTTTCTGAATTGCTGCAAACACACATCAGTTTAACTCTGGAAGTTGAATACACACATTGACAAACATTCTGCTAGATAGCTCCGTTTTGGTTTTAGAGCAAGGTTTTTCTCTTTGCAGCCTGGTCTCCAATGCATTCTGGAATGTCCAAACGCCGCTTTTAGAAGAAACGTGTTTCTACCTCGCTGAATCTAAACATAGATGCAACTTCCTAAAAGGAACCAACACACAGCAGATGAGTTTGTAAGAAGCGGGTTTTCTGTGTTTTAAACGCATTCTTACTGCTAACTCTTACATGCGTTTCTAGGGCTGGAAATGACTGTTTCTTCATTCTACAAAGAAAGGGTTTCTGAACTGCTGCAAACACACATCAGTTTATCTCTGAAAGTTGAATAAACACATTGACAAACATACTGCTAGATAGCTCCGTTTTGGTTTTAGAGCAAGATTTTCTCTTTACAGCATGTTCTCCCATGCATTCTGGAATGTACAAACGCAGCTTTTAGAAGAAACGTGTTTCTACCTCGCTGAATCTAAACATAGATGCAACTTCCTAAAAGGAACCACAAAAGCAGATGAGTTTGTAAGAAGCAGGTTTTCTGTGTTTTAAACGCATTCTTACTGCTAACTCTTACATGCGTTTCTAGGGCTGGAAATGACAGTTTCTACATTCTCCAAAGAAAGGGTTTCTGAACTGCTGCAAACACACATCAGTTTAACTCTGGAAGTTGAATACACACATTGACAAACATTCTGCTAGATAGCTCCGTTTTGGTTTTAGAGCAAGGTATTTCTCTTTACAGCCTGTTCTCCAATGCACTCTGGAATGTCCAAACGCAACTTTTAGAAGAAACGTGTTTCTACCTCGCTGAATCTAAACATAGATGCAACTTCCTAAAAGGAACCAACACACAGCAGATGAGTTTGTAAGAAGCGGGTTTTCTGTGTTTTAAACGCATTCTTACTGCTAACTCTTACATGCGTTTCTAGGGCTGGAAATGACTGTTTCTACATTCTCCAAAGAAAGGGTTTCTGAACTGCTGCAAACACATTCAGTTTAACTCTGAAAGTTGAATACACACATTGACAAACGCACTGCTAGATAGCTCCGTTTTGGTTTTAGAGCATGATTTTCTCTTTACAGCATGTTCTCCTATGCACTCTGGAATGTCCAAACGCAGCTTTTAGAAGAAACGTGTTTCTACCTCGCTGAATCTAAACATAGATGCAACTTCCTAAAAGGAACCAAGACACAGCAGATGAGTTTGTAAGAAGCGAATTTTCTGTGTTTTAAACGCATTCTTACTGCTAACTCTTACATGCGTTTCTAGGGCTGGAAATGACAGTTTCTACATTCTCCAAAGAAAGGGTTTCTGAACTGCTGCACACACACATCAGTTTAACTCTGGAAGTTGAATACACACATTGACAAACATTCTGCTAGATAGCTCCGTTTTGGTTTTAGAGCAAGGTTTTTCTCTTTACAGCCTGGTCTCCAATGCATTCTGGAATGTCAAAACGCAGCTTTTAGAAGAAACGTGTTTCTACCTGGCTGAATCTAAACATAGATGCAACTTCCTAAAAGGAACCACAAAAGCAGATGAGTTTGTAAGAAGCGGGTTTTCTGTGTTTTAAACGCATTCTTACTGCTAACTTTTACATGCGTTTCTAGGGCTGGAAATGACAGTTTCTACATTCTCCAAAGAAAGGGTTTCTGAACTGCTGCAAACACACATCAGTTTAACTCTGGAAGTTGAGTACACACATTGACAAACATTCTGCTAGATAGCTCCGTTTTGGTTTTAGAGCAAGGTATTTCTCTTTACAGTCTGTTCTCCAATGCACTCTGGAATGTCCAAACGCAACTTTTAGAAGAAACGTTTTTCTACCTCGCTGAATCTAAACATAGATGCAACTTCCTAAAAGGAACCAACACACAGCAGATGAGTTTGTAAGAAGCGGCTTTTCTGTGTTTTAAACGCATTCTTACTGCTAACTCTTACATGCGTTTCTAGGGCTGGAAATGACAGTTTCTGCATTCTCCAAAGAAAGGGTTTCTGAACTGCTGCAAACACACATCAGTTTAACTCTGGAAGTTGAATACACACATTGACAAACATTCTGCTAGATAGCTCCGTTTTGGTTTTAGAGCAAGGTTTTTCTCTTTACAGCCTGGTCTCCAATGCATTCTGGAATGTCCAAACGCAGCTTTTAGAAGAAACGTGTTTCTACGTCGCTGAATCTAAACATAGATACAACTTCCTAAAAGGAACCAGAAAAGCAGATGAGTTTGTAAGAAGCGGGTTTTCTGTGTTTTAAACGCATTCTTACTGCTAACTCTTACATGCGTTTCTAGGGCTGGAAATGACAGTTTCTATATTCTCCAAAGAAAGGGTTTCTGAACTGCTGCAAACACACATCAGTTTAACTCTGGAAGTTGAATACACACATTGACAAACATTCTGCTAGATAGATCCGTTTTGGTTTTAGAGCAAGGTATTTCTCTTTACAGCCTGTTCTCCAATGCACTCTGGAATGTCCAAACGCAACTTTTAGAAGAAACGTGTTTCTACCTCGCTGAATCTAAACATAGATGCAACTTCCTAAAAGGAACCAACACACAGCAGATGAGTTTGTAAGAAGCGGGTTTTCTGTGTTTTAAACGCATTCTTACTGCTAACTCTTACATGCGTTTCTAGGGCTGGAAATGACTGTTTCTACATTCTCCAAAGAAATGGTTTCTGAACTGCTGCAAACACACATCAGTTTAACTCTCGAAGTTGAATACACACATTGACAAACATTCTGCTAGATAGCTCCGTTTTGGTTTTAGAGCAAGGTTTTTCTCTTTACAGCCTAGTCTCCAATGCATTCTGGAATGTCCAAACGCAGCTTTTAGAAGAAACGTGTTTTACCTCGCTGAATCTAAACATAGATGCAACTTCCTAAAAGGAACCAACACACAGCAGATGAGTTTGTAAGAAGCGGGTTTTCTGTGTTTTAAACGCATTCTTACTGCTAACTCTTACATGCGTTTCTAGGGCTGGAAATGACTGTTTCTACATTCTCCAAAGAAAGGGTTTCTGATCTGCTGCAAACTCACATCAGTTTAACTCTGAAAGTTGAATACACACATTGACAAACACACTGCTAGATAGCTCCGTTTTGGTTTTAGAGCAAGATTTTCTCTTACAGCATGTTCTCCTATGCACTCTGGAATGTCCAAACGCAGCTTTTAGAAGAAACGTGTTTCTACCTCGCTGAATGTAAATATAGATGCAACTTCCGAAAAGAAACCAACACACAGCAGATGAGTTTATAAGAAGCGGGTTTTCTGTGTTTTAAACGCATTCTTACTGCTAACTCTTACATGCCTTTCTAGGGCTGGAAATGACTGTTTCTACATTCTCCAAAGAAAGGGTTTCTGAACTGCTGCAAACACACATCAGTTTAACTCTGGAAGTGGAATACACACATTGACAAACATTCTGCTAGATAGCTCCGTTTTGGTTTTAGAGCAAGGTTTTTCTCTTTACAGCCTGGTCTCCAATGCATTCTGGAATGTCCAAACGCAGCTTTTAGAAGAAACGTGTTTCTACGTCGCTGAATCTAAACATAGATGCAACTTCCTAAAAGGAACCAACACACAGCAGATGAGTTTGTTAGAAGCGGGTTTTCTGTGTTTTAAACGCATTCTTACTGCTAACTCTTACATGCTGTTCTAGGGCTGGAAATGACTGTTTCTACATTCTACAAAGAAAGGGTTTCTGAACTGCTGCAAACACACATCAGTTTACCTCTGGAAGTTGAGTACACACATTGACAAACATTCTGCTAGATAGCTCCGTTTTGATTTTAGAGCAAGGTATTTCTCTTTACAGCCTGTTCTCCCATGCACTCTGGAATGTCCAAACGCAGCTTTTAGAAGAAACGTGTTTCTTCCTCGCTGAATCTAAACATAGATGCAACTTCCTAAAAGGAACCAACACACAGCAGATGAGTTTGTAAGAAGCGGGTTTTCTGTGTTTTAAACGCATTCTTACTTCTAAATCTTACATGCGTTTCTAGGGCTGGAAATGACTGTTTCTACATTCTCCAAAGAAAGGGTTTCTGAACTGCTGCAAACACACATCAGTTTAACTCTGAAAGTTGAATAAACACATTGACAAACATACTGCTAGATAGCTCCGTTTTGGTTTTAGAGCAAGATTTTTTCTTTACAGCATGTTCTCCCATGCATTCTAGAATGTCCAAACGCAGCTTTTAGAAGAAATGTGTTTCTACCTCGCTAAATCTAAACATAGATGCAACTTCCTAAAAGGAACCAACACACAGCAAATGAGTTTGTTAGAAGCGGGTTTTCTGTGTTTTAAACGCATTCTTACTGCTAACTCTTACATGCGTTTCTAGGGCTGGAAATGACTGTTTCTACATTCTCCAAAGAAAGGGTTTCTGAACTGCTGCAAACTCACATCAGTTGAATTCTGGAAGTTGAATATAGACATTGAAAAACATTCTGCTAGATAGCTCCATTTTTGTTTTAGAGTAAGGTTTTTCTCTTTACAGCCTGTTCTCCAATGCACTCTGGAATGTCCAAATGCAGCTTTTAGAAGAAACGTGTTTCTACCTCGCTGAATCTAAACATAGATGCAACTTCCTAAAAGGAACCAACACACAGGAGATGAGTTTGTAAGAAGCGGGTTTTCTGTGTTTTAAAAGCATTCTTACTGCTAACTCTTACATGTGTTTCTAGGGCTGGAAATGACTGTTTCTACATTCTCCAAAGAAAGGGTTTCTGAACTGCTGCAAACACACATCAGTTTAACTCTGGAAGTTGAATACACACATTGACAAACATTCTGCTAGATAGCTCCGTTTTGGTTTTAGAGCAAGGTTTTTCTCTTTACAGCCTGGTCTCCAATGCATTCTGGAATGTCCAAACGCAGCTTTTAGAAGAAACGTGTTTCTACCTCGCTGAATCTAAACATAGATGCAACTTCCTAAAAGGAACCACAAAAGCAGATGAATTTGTAAGAAGCGGGTTTTCTGTGTTTTAAACGCATTCTTACTGCTAACTCTTACATGCGTTTCTTTGGCTGGAAATGACTGTTTCCGCATTCTCCAGAGAAAGGGTTTCTGAACTGCTGCAAACACACATCAGTTTAACTCTGGAAGTTGAATACACACATTGACAAACATTCTGCTAGATAGCTCCGTTTTGGTTTTAGAGCAAGGTATTTCTCTTTACAGCCTGTTCTCCAATGCACTCTGGAATGTCCAAACGCAACTTTTAGAAGAAACGTGTTTCTACCTTGCTGAATCTAAACATAGATGCAACTTCCTAAAAGGAACCAACACACAGCAGATGAGTTTGTAGGAAGCGGGTTTTCTGTGTTTTAAACGCATTCTTACTGCTAACTCTTACATGCGTTTCTAGGGCTGGAAATGACTGTTTCTACATTCTCCAAAGAAAGGGTTTCTGAACTGCTGCAAACACACATCAGTTTAACTCTGAAAGTTGAATACACACATTGACAAACACACTGCTAGATAGCTCCGTTTTGGTTTTAGAGCATGATTTTCTCTTTACAGCATGTTCTCCTATGCACTCTGGAATGTCCAAACGCAGCTTTTAGAAGAAACGTGTTTCTACCTCGCTGAATCTAAACATAGATGCAACTTCCTAAAAGGAACCAACACACAGCAGATGAGTTTGTAAGAAGCGGGTTTTCTGTGTTTTAAACGCATTCTTACTGCTAACTCTTACATGCGTTTCTAGGGCTGGAAATGACAGTTTCTACATTCTCCAAAGAAAGGGTTTCTGAACTGCTGCAAACACACATCAGTTTAACTCTGGAAGTTGAATACACACATTGACAAACATTCTGCTAGATAGCTCCGTTTTGGTTTTAGAGCAAGGTATTTCTCTTTACAGCCTGTTCTCCAATGCACTCTGGAATGTCCAAACGCAACTTTTAGAAGAAACGTGTTTCTACCTCGCTGAATCTAAACATAGATGCAACTTCCTAAAAGGAACCAACACACAGCAGATGAGTTTGTAAGAAGCGGCTTTTCTGTGTTTTAAACGCATTCTTACTGCTAACTCTTACATGCGTTTCTAGGGCTGGAAATGACAGTTTCTACATTCTCCAAAGAAAGGGTTTCTGAACTGCTGCAAACACACATCAGTTTAACTCTGGAAGTTGAATACACACATTAACAAACATTCTGCTAGATAGCTCCGTTTTGGTTTTAGAGAAAGGTATTTCTCTTTACAGCCTGTTCTCCAATGCACTCTGGAATGTCCAAACGCAACTTTTAGAAGAAACGTGTTTCTACCTCGCTGAATCTAAACATAGATGCAACTTCCTAAAAGGAACCAACACACAGCAGATGAGTTTGTAAGAAGCGGGTTTTCTGTGTTTTAAACGCATTCTTACTGCTAACACTTACATGCGTTTCTAGGGCTGGAAATGACTGATTCTAAATTCTCCAAAGAAAGGGTTTCTGAACTGCTGCAAACACACATCAGTTTAACTCTGAAAGTTGAATACACACATTGACAAACACACTGCTAGATAGCTCCGTTTTGGTTTTAGAGCATGATTTTCTCTTTACAGCATGTTCTCCTATGCACTCTGGAATGTCCAAACGCAGCTTTTAGAAGAAACGTGTTTCTACCTCGCTGAATCTAAACATAGATGCAACTTCCTAAAAGGAACCAACACACAGCAGATGAGTTTGTAAGAAGCGGGTTTTCTGTGTTTTAAACGCATTCTTACTGCTAACTCTTACATGCGTTTCTAGGGCTGGAAATGACAGTTTCTACATTCTCCAAAGAAAGGGTTTCTGAACTGCTGCAAACACACATCAGTTTAACTCTGGAAGTTGAATACACACATTGACAAACATTCTGCTAGATAGCTCCGTTTTGGTTTTAGAGCAAGGTATTTCTCTTTACAGCCTGTTCTCCAATGCACTCTGGAATGTCCAAACGCAACTTTTTGAAGAAACGTGTTTCTACCTCGCTGAATCTAAACATAGATGCAACTTCCTAAAAGGAACCAACACACAGCAGATGAGTTTGTAAGAAGCGGGTTTTCTGTGTTTTAAACGCATTCTTACTGCTAACTCTTACATGCGTTTCTAGGGCTGGAAATGACTGTTTCTACATTCTCCAAAGAAAGGGTTTCTGAACTGCTGCAAACACACATCAGTTTAACTCTGGAAGTTGAATACACACATTGACAAACATTCTGCTAGATAGCTCCGTTTTGGTTTTAGAGCAAGGTTTTTCTCTTTACAGCCTGGTCTCCAATGCATTCTGGAATGTCAAAACGCAGCTTTTAGAAGAAACGTGTTTCTACCTGGCTGAATCTAAACATAGATGCAACTTCCTAAAAGGAACCACAAAAGCAGATGAGTTTGTAAGAAGCGGGTTTTCTGTGTTTTAAACGCATTCTTACTGCTAACTCTTACATGCGTTTCTAGGGCTGGAAATGACAGTTTCTACATTCTCCAAAGAAAGGGTTTCTGAACTGCTGCAAACACACATCAGTTTAACTCTGGAAGTTGAATACACACATTGACAAACATTCTGCTAGATAGCTCCGTTTTGGTTTTAGAGCAAGGTATTTCTCTTTACAGCCTGTTCTCCAATGCACTCTGGAATGTCCAAACGCAACTTTTAGAAGAAACGTGTTTCTACCTCGCTGAATCTAAACATAGATGCAACTTCCTAAAAGGAACCAACACACAGCAGATGAGTTTGTAAGAAGCGGCTTTTCTGTGTTTTAAACGCATTCTTACTGCTAACTCTTACATGCGTTTCTAGGGCTGGAAATGACAGTTTCTACATTCTCCAAAGAAAGGGTTTCTGAACTGCTGCAAACACACATCAGTTTAACTCTGGAAGTTGAATACACACATTGACAAACATTCTGCTAGATAGCTCCGTTTTGGTTTTAGAGCAAGGTTTTTCTCTTTACAGCCTGGTCTCCAATGCATTCTGGAATGTCCAAACGCAGCTTTTAGAAGAAACGTGTTTCTACGTCGCTGAATCTAAACATAGATGCAACTTCCTAAAAGGAACCACAAAAGCAGATGAGTTTGTAAGAAGCGGGTTTTCTGTGTTTTAAACGCATTCTTACTGCTAACTCTTACATGCGTTTCTAGGGCTGGAAATGACAGTTTCTACATTCTCCAAAGAAAGGGTTTCTGAACTGCTGCAAACACACATCAGTTTAACTCTGGAAGTTGAATACACACATTGACAAACATTCTGCTAGATAGATCCGTTTTGGTTTTAGAGCAAGGTATTTCTCTTTACAGCCTGTTCTCCAATGCACTCTGGAATGTCCAAACGCAACTTTTAGAAGAAACGTGTTTCTACCTCGCTGAATCTAAACATAGATGCAACTTCCTAAAAGGAACCAACACACAGCAGATGAGTTTGTAAGAAGCGGGTTTTCTGTGTTTTAAACGCATTGTTACTGCTAACTCTTACATGCGTTTCTAGGGCTGGAAATGACTGTTTCTACATTCTCCAAAGAAATGGTTTCTGAACTGCTGCAAACACACATCAGTTTAACTCTCGGAGTTGAATACACACATTGACAAACATTCTGCTAGATAGCTCCGTTTTGGTTTTAGAGCAAGGTTTTTCTCTTTACAGCCTGGTCTCCAATGCATTCTGGAATGTCCAAACGCAGCTTTTAGAAGAAACGTGTTTCTACCTCGCTGAATCTAAACATAGATGCAACTTCCTAAAAGGAACCAACACACAGCAGATGAGTTTGTAAGAAGCGGGTTTTCTGTGTTTTAAACGCATTCTTACTGCTAACTCTTACATGCGTTTCTAGGGCTGGAAATGACTGTTTCTACATTCTCCAAAGAAAGGGTTTCTGATCTGCTGCAAACACACATCAGTTTAACTCTGAAAGTTGAATACACACATTGACAAACACACTGCTAGATAGCTCCGTTTTGGTTTTAGAGCAAGATTTTCTCTTACAGCATGTTCTCCTATGCACTCTGGAATGTCCAAACGCAGCTTTTAGAAGAAACGTGTTTCTACCTCGCTGAATGTAAATATAGATGCAACTTCCGAAAAGAAACCAACACACAGCAGATGAGTTTATAAGAAGCGGGTTTTCTGTGTTTTAAACGCATTCTTACTGCTAACTCTTACATGCCTTTCTAGGGCTGGAAATGACTGTTTCTACATTCTCCAAAGAAGGGGTTTCTGAACTGCTGCAAACACACATCAGTTTAACTCTGGAAGTGGAATACACACATTGACAAACATTCTGCTAGATAGCTCCGTTTTGGTTTTAGAGCAAGGTTTTTCTCTTTACAGCCTGGTCTCCAATGCATTCTGGAATGTCCAAACGCAGCTTTTAGAAGAAACGTGTTTCTACGTCGCTGAATCTAAACATAGATGCAACTTCCTAAAAGGAACCAACACACAGCAGATGAGTTTGTTAGAAGCGGGTTTTCTGTGTTTTAAACGCATTCTTACTGCTAACTCTTACATGCGTTTCTAGGGCTGGAAATGACTGTTTCTACATTCTACAAAGAAAGGGTTTCTGAACTGCTGCAAACACACATCAGTTTACCTCTGGAAGTTGAGTACACACATTGACAAACATTCTGCTAGATAGCTCCGTTTTGGTTTTAGAGCAAGGTATTTCTCTTTACAGCCTGTTCTCCCATGCACTCTGGAATGTCCAAACGCAGCTTTTAGAAGAAACGTGTTTCTTCCTCGCTGAATCTAAACATAGATGCAACTTCCTAAAAGGAACCAACACACAGCAGATGAGTTTGTAAGAAGCGGGTTTTCTGTGTTTTAAACGCATTCTTACTTCTAAATCTTACATGCGTTTCTAGGGCTGGAAATGACTGTTTCTACATTCTCCAAAGAAAGGGTTTCTGAACTGCTGCAAACACACATCAGTTTAACTCTGAAAGTTGAATAAACACATTGACAAACATACTGCTAGATAGCTCCGTTTTGGTTTTAGAGCAAGATTTTTTCTTTACAGCATGTTCTCCCATGCACTCTAGAATGTCCAAACGCAGCTTTTAGAAGAAATGTGTTTCTACCTCGCTAAATCTAAACATAGATGCAACTTCCTAAAAGGAACCAACACACAGCAGATGAGTTTGTTAGAAGCGGGTTTTCTGTGTTTTAAACGCATTCTTACTGCTAACTCTTACATGCGTTTCTAGGGCTGGAAATGACTGTTTCTACATTCTCCAAAGAAAGGGTTTCTGAACTGCTGCAAACTCACATCAGTTGAACTCTGGAAGTTGAATATAGACATTGAAAAACATTCTGCTAGATAGCTCCATTTTTGTTTTAGAGTAAGGTTTTTCTCTTTACAGCCTGTTCTCCAATGCACTCTGGAATGTCCAAATGCAGCTTTTAGAAGTAACGTGTTTCTACCTCGCTGAATCTAAACATAGATGCAACTTCCTAAAAGGAACCAACACACAGGAGATGAGTTTGTAAGAAGCGGGTTTTCTGTGTTTTAAACGAATTCTTACTGCTAACTCTTACATGTATTTCTAGGGCTGGAAATGACTGTTTCTACATTCTCCAAAGAAAGGGTTTCTGAACTGCTGCAAACACACATCAGTTTAACTCTGGAAGTTGAATACACACATTGACAAACATTCTGCTAGATAGCTCCGTTTTGGTTTTAGAGCAAGGTTTTTCTCTTTACAGCCTGGTCTCCAATGCATTCTGGAATGTCCAAACGCAGCTTTTGGAAGAAACGTGTTTCTACCTCGCTGAATCTAAACATAGATGCAACTTCCTAAAAGGAACCACAAAAGCAGATGAATTTGTAAGAAGCGGGTTTTCTGTGTTTTAAACGCATTCTTACTGCTAACTCTTACATGCGTTTCTAGGGCTGGAAATGACAGTTTCTACATTCTCCAGAGAAAGGGTTTCTGAACTGCTGCAAACACACATCAGTTTAACTCTGGAAGTTGAATACACACATTGACAAACATTCTGCTAGATAGCTCCGTTTTGGTTTTAGAGCAAGGTATTTCTCTTTACAGCCTGTTCTCCAATGCACTCTGGAATGTCCAAACGCAACTTTTAGAAGAAACGTGTTTCTACCTCGCTGAATCTAAACATAGATGCAACTTCCTAAAAGGAACCAACACACAGCAGATGAGTTTGTAAGAAGCGGGTTTTCTGTGTTTTAAACGCATTCTTACTGCTAACTCTTACATGCGTTTCTAGGGCTGGAAATGACTGTTTCTACATTCTCCAAAGAAAGGGTTTCTGAACTGCTGCAAACACACATCAGTTTAACTCTGAAAGTTGAATACACACATTGACAAACACACTGCTAGATAGCTCCGTTTTGGTTTTAGAGCATGATTTTCTCTTTACAGCATGTTCTCCTATGCACTCTGGAATGTCCAAACGCAGCTTTTAGAAGAAACGTGTTTCTACCTCGCTGAATCTAAACATAGATGCAACTTCCTAAAAGGAACCAACACACAGCAGATGAGTTTGTAAGAAGCGGGTTTTCTGTGTTTTAAACGCATTCTTACTGCTAACTCTTACATGCGTTTCTAGGGCTGGAAATGACAGTTTCTACATTCTCCAAAGAAAGGGTTTCTGAACTGCTGCAAACACACATCAGTTTAACTCTGGAAGTTGAATACACACATTGACAAACATTCTGCTAGATAGCTCCGTTT
Organism: Saimiri boliviensis; assembly: GCF_048565385.1. Classification (NCBI taxonomy): domain Eukaryota; kingdom Metazoa; phylum Chordata; class Mammalia; order Primates; family Cebidae; genus Saimiri; species Saimiri boliviensis. The sequence continues at coordinate 28,488,321 of NC_133454.1, read as the reverse complement.
TGGTTTTAGAGCAAGGTATTTCTCTTTACAGCCTGTTCTCCAATGCACTCTGGAATGTCCAAACGCAACTTTTTGAAGAAACGTGTTTCTACCTCGCTGAATCTAAACATAGATGCAACTTCCTAAAAGGAACCAACACACAGCAGATGAGTTTGTAAGAAGCGGGTTTTCTGTGTTTTAAACTCATTCTTACTGCTAACACTTACATGCGATTCTAGGGCTCGAAATGACTGTTTCTACATTCTCCAAAGAAAGGGTTTCTGAATTGCTGCAAACACACATCAGTTTAACTCTGGAAGTTGAATACACACATTGACAAACATTCTGCTAGATAGCTCCGTTTTGGTTTTAGAGCAAGGTTTTTCTCTTTGCAGCCTGGTCTCCAATGCATTCTGGAATGTCCAAACGCCGCTTTTAGAAGAAACGTGTTTCTACCTCGCTGAATCTAAACATAGATGCAACTTCCTAAAAGGAACCAACACACAGCAGATGAGTTTGTAAGAAGCGGGTTTTCTGTGTTTTAAACGCATTCTTACTGCTAACTCTTACATGCGTTTCTAGGGCTGGAAATGACTGTTTCTACATTCTACAAAGAAAGGGTTTCTGAACTGCTGCAAACACACATCAGTTTATCTCTGAAAGTTGAATAAACACATTGACAAACATACTGCTAGATAGCTCCGTTTTGGTTTTAGAGCAAGATTTTCTCTTTACAGCATGTTCTCCCATGCATTCTGGAATGTACAAACGCAGCTTTTAGAAGAAACGTGTTTCTACCTCGCTGAATCTAAACATAGATGCAACTTCCTAAAAGGAACCACAAAAGCAGATGAGTTTGTAAGAAGCAGGTTTTCTGTGTTTTAAACGCATTCTTACTGCTAACTCTTACATGCGTTTCTAGGGCTGGAAATGACAGTTTCTACATTCTCCAAAGAAAGGGTTTCTGAACTGCTGCAAACACACATCAGTTTAACTCTGGAAGTTGAATACACACATTGACAAACATTCTGCTAGATAGCTCCGTTTTGGTTTTAGAGCAAGGTATTTCTCTTTACAGCCTGTTCTCCAATGCACTCTGGAATGTCCAAACGCAACTTTTAGAAGAAACGTGTTTCTACCTCGCTAAATCTAAACATAGATGCAACTTCCTAAAAGGAACCAACACACAGCAGATGAGTTTGTAAGAAGCGGGTTTTCTGTGTTTTAAACGCATTCTTACTGCTAACTCTTACATGCGTTTCTAGGGCTGGAAATGACTGTTTCTACATTCTCCAAAGAAAGGGTTTCTGAACTGCTGCAAACACATTCAGTTTAACTCTGAAAGTTGAATACACACATTGACAAACGCACTGCTAGATAGCTCCGTTTTGGTTTTAGAGCATGATTTTCTCTTTACAGCATGTTCTCCTATGCACTCTGGAATGTCCAAACGCAGCTTTTAGAAGAAACGTGTTTCTACCTCGCTGAATCTAAACATAGATGCAACTTCCTAAAAGGAACCAAGACACAGCAGATGAGTTTGTAAGAAGCGAATTTTCTGTGTTTTAAACGCATTCTTACTGCTAACTCTTACATGCGTTTCTAGGGCTGGAAATGACAGTTTCTACATTCTCCAAAGAAAGGGTTTCTGAACTGCTGCAAACACACATCAGTTTAACTCTGGAAGTTGAATACACACATTGACAAACATTCTGCTAGATAGCTCCGTTTTGGTTTTAGAGCAAGGTTTTTCTCTTTACAGCCTGGTCTCCAATGCATTCTGGAATGTCAAAACGCAGCTTTTAGAAGAAACGTGTTTCTACCTGGCTGAATCTAAACATAGATGCAACTTCCTAAAAGGAACCACAAAAGCAGATGAGTTTGTAAGAAGCGGGTTTTCTGTGTTTTAAACGCATTCTTACTGCTAACTTTTACATGCGTTTCTAGGGCTGGAAATGACAGTTTCTACATTCTCCAAAGAAAGGGTTTCTGAACTGCTGCAAACACACATCAGTTTAACTCTGGAAGTTGAGTACACACATTGACAAACATTCTGCTAGATAGCTCCGTTTTGGTTTTAGAGCAAGGTATTTCTCTTTACAGCCTGTTCTCCAATGCACTCTGGAATGTCCAAACGCAACTTTTAGAAGAAACGTGTTTCTACCTCGCTGAATCTAAACATAGATGCAACTTCCTAAAAGGAACCAACACACAGCAGATGAGTTTGTAAGAAGCGGCTTTTCTGTGTTTTAAACGCATTCTTACTGCTAACTCTTACATGCGTTTCTAGGGCTGGAAATGACAGTTTCTACATTCTCCAAAGAAAGGGTTTCTGAACTGCTGCAAACACACATCAGTTTAACTCTGGAAGTTGAATACACACATTGACAAACATTCTGCTAGATAGCTCCGTTTTGGTTTTAGAGCAAGGTTTTTCTCTTTACAGCCTGGTCTCCAATGCATTCTGGAATGTCCAAACGCAGCTTTTAGAAGAAACGTGTTTCTACGTCGCTGAATCTAAACATAGATACAACTTCCTAAAAGGAACCAGAAAAGCAGATGAGTTTGTAAGAAGCGGGTTTTCTGTGTTTTAAACGCATTCTTACTGCTAACTCTTACATGCGTTTCTAGGGCTGGAAATGACAGTTTCTATATTCTCCAAAGAAAGGGTTTCTGAACTGCTGCAAACACACATCAGTTTAACTCTGGAAGTTGAATACACACATTGACAAACATTCTGCTAGATAGATCCGTTTTGGTTTTAGAGCAAGGTATTTCTCTTTACAGCCTGTTCTCCAATGCACTCTGGAATGTCCAAACGCAACTTTTAGAAGAAACGTGTTTCTACCTCGCTGAATCTAAACATAGATGCAACTTCCTAAAAGGAACCAACACACAGCAGATGAGTTTGTAAGAAGCGGGTTTTCTGTGTTTTAAACGCATTGTTACTGCTAACTCTTACATGCGTTTCTAGGGCTGGAAATGACTGTTTCTACATTCTCCAAAGAAATGGTTTCTGAACTGCTGCAAACACACATCAGTTTAACTCTCGAAGTTGAATACACACATTGACAAACATTCTGCTAGATAGCTCCGTTTTGGTTTTAGAGCAAGGTTTTTCTCTTTACAGCCTGGTCTCCAATGCATTCTGGAATGTCCAAACGCAGCTTTTAGAAGAAACGTGTTTTACCTCGCTGAATCTAAACATAGATGCAACTTCCTAAAAGGAACCAACACACAGCAGATGAGTTTGTAAGAAGCGGGTTTTCTGTGTTTTAAACGCATTCTTACTGCTAACTCTTACATGCGTTTCTAGGGCTGGAAATGACTGTTTCTACATTCTCCAAAGAAAGGGTTTCTGATCTGCTGCAAACTCACATCAGTTTAACTCTGAAAGTTGAATACACACATTGACAAACACACTGCTAGATAGCTCCGTTTTGGTTTTAGAGCAAGATTTTCTCTTACAGCATGTTCTCCTATGCACTCTGGAATGTCCAAACGCAGCTTTTAGAAGAAACGTGTTTCTACCTCGCTGAATGTAAATATAGATGCAACTTCCGAAAAGAAACCAACACACAGCAGATGAGTTTATAAGAAGCGGGTTTTCTGTGTTTTAAACGCATTCTTACTGCTAACTCTTACATGCCTTTCTAGGGCTGGAAATGACTGTTTCTACATTCTCCAAAGAAAGGGTTTCTGAACTGCTGCAAACACACATCAGTTTAACTCTGGAAGTGGAATACACACATTGACAAACATTCTGCTAGATAGCTCCGTTTTGGTTTTAGAGCAAGGTTTTTCTCTTTACAGCCTGGTCTCCAATGCATTCTGGAATGTCCAAACGCAGCTTTTAGAAGAAACGTGTTTCTACGTCGCTGAATCTAAACATAGATGCAACTTCCTAAAAGGAACCAACACACAGCAGATGAGTTTGTTAGAAGCGGGTTTTCTGTGTTTTAAACGCATTCTTACTGCTAACTCTTACATGCTGTTCTAGGGCTGGAAATGACTGTTTCTACATTCTACAAAGAAAGGGTTTCTGAACTGCTGCAAACACACATCAGTTTACCTCTGGAAGTTGAGTACACACATTGACAAACATTCTGCTAGATAGCTCCGTTTTGGTTTTAGAGCAAGGTATTTCTCTTTACAGCCTGTTCTCCCATGCACTCTGGAATGTCCAAACGCAGCTTTTAGAAGAAACGTGTTTCTTCCTCGCTGAATCTAAACATAGATGCAACTTCCTAAAAGGAACCAACACACAGCAGATGAGTTTGTAAGAAGCGGGTTTTCTGTGTTTTAAACGCATTCTTACTTCTAAATCTTACATGCGTTTCTAGGGCTGGAAATGACTGTTTCTACATTCTCCAAAGAAAGGGTTTCTGAACTGCTGCAAACACACATCAGTTTAACTCTGAAAGTTGAATAAACACATTGACAAACATACTGCTAGATAGCTCCGTTTTGGTTTTAGAGCAAGATTTTTTCTTTACAGCATGTTCTCCCATGCACTCTAGAATGTCCAAACGCAGCTTTTAGAAGAAATGTGTTTCTACCTCGCTAAATCTAAACATAGATGCAACTTCCTAAAAGGAACCAACACACAGCAGATGAGTTTGTTAGAAGCGGGTTTTCTGTGTTTTAAACGCATTCTTACTGCTAACTCTTACATGCGTTTCTAGGGCTGGAAATGACTGTTTCTACATTCTCCAAAGAAAGGGTTTCTGAACTGCTGCAAACTCACATCAGTTGAACTCTGGAAGTTGAATATAGACATTGAAAAACATTCTGCTAGATAGCTCCATTTTTGTTTTAGAGTAAGGTTTTTCTCTTTACAGCCTGTTCTCCAATGCACTCTGGAATGTCCAAATGCAGCTTTTAGAAGTAACGTGTTTCTACCTCGCTGAATCTAAACATAGATGCAACTTCCTAAAAGGAACCAACACACAGGAGATGAGTTTGTAAGAAGCGGGTTTTCTGTGTTTTAAACGAATTCTTACTGCTAACTCTTACATGTATTTCTAGGGCTGGAAATGACTGTTTCTACATTCTCCAAAGAAAGGGTTTCTGAACTGCTGCAAACACACATCAGTTTAACTCTGGAAGTTGAATACACACATTGACAAACATTCTGCTAGATAGCTCCGTTTTGGTTTTAGAGCAAGGTTTTTCTCTTTACAGCCTGGTCTCCAATGCATTCTGGAATGTCCAAACGCAGCTTTTGGAAGAAACGTGTTTCTACCTCGCTGAATCTAAACATAGATGCAACTTCCTAAAAGGAACCACAAAAGCAGATGAATTTGTAAGAAGCGGGTTTTCTGTGTTTTAAACGCATTCTTACTGCTAACTCTTACATGCGTTTCTAGGGCTGGAAATGACAGTTTCTACATTCTCCAGAGAAAGGGTTTCTGAACTGCTGCAAACACACATCAGTTTAACTCTGGAAGTTGAATACACACATTGACAAACATTCTGCTAGATAGCTCCGTTTTGGTTTTAGAGCAAGGTATTTCTCTTTACAGCCTGTTCTCCAATGCACTCTGGAATGTCCAAACGCAACTTTTAGAAGAAACGTGTTTCTACCTCGCTGAATCTAAACATAGATGCAACTTCCTAAAAGGAACCAACACACAGCAGATGAGTTTGTAAGAAGCGGGTTTTCTGTGTTTTAAACGCATTCTTACTGCTAACTCTTACATGCGTTTCTAGGGCTGGAAATGACTGTTTCTACATTCTCCAAAGAAAGGGTTTCTGAACTGCTGCAAACACACATCAGTTTAACTCTGAAAGTTGAATACACACATTGACAAACACACTGCTAGATAGCTCCGTTTTGGTTTTAGAGCATGATTTTCTCTTTACAGCATGTTCTCCTATGCACTCTGGAATGTCCAAACGCAGCTTTTAGAAGAAACGTGTTTCTACCTCGCTGAATCTAAACATAGATGCAACTTCCTAAAAGGAACCAACACACAGCAGATGAGTTTGTAAGAAGCGGGTTTTCTGTGTTTTAAACGCATTCTTACTGCTAACTCTTACATGCGTTTCTAGGGCTGGAAATGACAGTTTCTACATTCTCCAAAGAAAGGGTTTCTGAACTGCTGCAAACACACATCAGTTTAACTCTGGAAGTTGAATACACACATTGACAAACATTCTGCTAGATAGCTCCGTTTTGGTTTTAGAGCAAGGTATTTCTCTTTACAGCCTGTTCTCCAATGCACTCTGGAATGTCCAAACGCAACTTTTTGAAGAAACGTGTTTCTACCTCGCTGAATCTAAACATAGATGCAACTTCCTAAAAGGAACCAACACACAGCAGATGAGTTTGTAAGAAGCGGGTTTTCTGTGTTTTAAACGCATTCTTACTGCTAATTCTTACATGCGTTTCTAGGGCTGGAAATGACTGTTTCTACATTCTACAAAGAAAGGGTTTCTGAACTGCTTCAAACACACATCAGTTTAACTCTGGAAGTTGAATACACACATTGACAAACATACTGCTAGATAGCTCCGTTTTGGTTTTATAGCAAGATTTTCTCTTTACAGCATGTTCTCCCATGCACTCTAGAATGTCCAAACGCAGCTTTTAGAAGAAACGTGTTTCTACCTCGCTGAATCTAAACATAGATGCAACTTCCTAAAAGGAACCAACACACAGCAGATGAGTTTGTTAGAAGCGGGTTTTCTGTGTTTTAAACGCATTCTTACTGCTAAGTCTTACATGCGTTTCTACGTCTGGAAATGACTGTTTCTACATTCTCCAAAGAAAGGGTTTCTGAACTGCTGCAAACACACATCAGTTTAACTCTAGAAGTTGAATATAGACATTGAAAAACATTCTGCTAGATAGCTCCGTTTTTGTTTTAGAGCAAGGTTTTTCTCTTTACAGCCTGTTCTCCAATGCACTCTGGAATGTCCAAATGCAGCTTTTAGAAGAAACGTGTTTCTACCTCGCTGAATCTAAACATAGATGCAACTTCCTAAAAGGAACCAACACACAGGAGATGAGTTTGTAAGAAGCGGGTTTTCTGTGTTTTAAACGCATTCTTACTGCTAACTCTTACATGCGTTTCTAGGGCTGGAAATGACTGTTTCTACATTATCCAAAGAAAGGGTTTCTGATCTGCTGCAAACTCACATCAGTTTAACTCTGAAAGTTGAATACACACATTGACAAACACACTGCTAGATAGCTCCGTTTTGGTTTTAGAGCAAGATTTTCTCTTACAGCATGTTCTCCTATGCACTCTGGAATGTCCAAAGGCAGCTTTTAGAAGAAACGTGTTTCTACCTCGCTGAATCTAAACATAGATGCAACTTCCGAAAAGAAACCAACACACAGCAGATGAGTTTATAAGAAGCGGGTTTTCTGTGTTTTAAACGCATTCTTACTGCTAACTCTTACATGCCTTTCTAGGGCTGGAAATGACTGTTTCTACATTCTCCAAAGAAAGGGTTTCTGAACTGCTGCAAACACACATCAGTTTAACTCTGGAAGTGGAATACACACATTGACAAACATTCTGCTAGATAGCTCCGTTTTGGTTTTAGAGCAAGGTTTTTCTCTTTACAGCCTGGTCTCCAATGCATTCTGGAATGTCCAAACGCAGCTTTTAGAAGAAACGTGTTTCTACGTCGCTGAATCTAAACATAGATGCAACTTCCTAAAAGGAACCACAAAAGCAGATGAGTTTGTAAGAAGCGGGTTTTCTGTGTTTTAAACGCATTCTTACTGCTAACTCTTACATGCGTTTCTAGGGCTGGAAATGACAGTTTCTACATTCTCCAGAGAAAGGGTTTCTGAACTGCTGCAAACACACATCAGTTTAACTCTGGAAGTTGAATACACACATTGACAAACATTCTGCTAGATAGCTCCGTTTTGGTTTTAGAGCAAGGTATTTCTCTTTACAGCCTGTTCTCCAATGCACTCTGGAATGTCCAAACGCAACTTTTAGAAGAAACGTGTTTCTACCTCGCTGAATCTAAACATAGATGCAACTTCCTAAAAGGAACCAACACACAGCAGATGAGTTTGTAAGAAGCGGGTTTTCTGTGTTTTAAACGCATTCTTACTGCTAACTCTTACATGCGTTTCTAGGGCTGGAAATGACTGTTTCTACATTCTCCAAAGAAAGGGTTTCTGAACTGCTGCAAACACACATCAGTTTAACTCTGAAAGTTGAATACACACATTGACAAACACACTGCTAGATAGCTCCGTTTTGGTTTTAGAGCATGATTTTCTCTTTACAGCATGTTCTCCTATGCACTCTGGAATGTCCAAACGCAGCTTTTAGAAGAAACGTGTTTCTACCTCGCTGAATCTAAACATAGATGCAACTTCCTAAAAGGAACCAACACACAGCAGATGAGTTTGTAAGAAGCGGGTTTTCTGTGTTTTAAACGCATTCTTACTGCTAACTCTTACATGCGTTTCTAGGGCTGGAAATGACAGTTTCTACATTCTCCAAAGAAAGGGTTTCTGAACTGCTGCAAACACACATCAGTTTAACTCTGGAAGTTGAATACACACATTGACAAACATTCTGCTAGATAGCTCCGTTTTGGTTTTAGAGCAAGGTATTTCTCTTTACAGCCTGTTCTCCAATGCACTCTGGAATGTCCAAACGCAACTTTTTGAAGAAACGTGTTTCTACCTCGCTGAATCTAAACATAGATGCAACTTCCTAAAAGGAACCAACACACAGCAGATGAGTTTGTAAGAAGCGGGTTTTCTGTGTTTTAAACGCATTCTTACTGCTAATTCTTACATGCGTTTCTAGGGCTGGAAATGACTGTTTCTACATTCTACAAAGAAAGGGTTTCTGAACTGCTTCAAACACACATCAGTTTAACTCTGGAAGTTGAATACACACATTGACAAACATACTGCTAGATAGCTCCGTTTTGGTTTTATAGCAAGATTTTCTCTTTACAGCATGTTCTCCCATGCACTCTAGAATGTCCAAACGCAGCTTTTAGAAGAAACGTGTTTCTACCTCGCTGAATCTAAACATAGATGCAACTTCCTAAAAGGAACCAACACACAGCAGATGAGTTTGTTAGAAGCGGGTTTTCTGTGTTTTAAACGCATTCTTACTGCTAAGTCTTACATGCGTTTCTACGTCTGGAAATGACTGTTTCTACATTCTCCAAAGAAAGGGTTTCTGAACTGCTGCAAACACACATCAGTTTAACTCTAGAAGTTGAATATAGACATTGAAAAACATTCTGCTAGATAGCTCCGTTTTTGTTTTAGAGCAAGGTTTTTCTCTTTACAGCCTGGTCTCCAATGCACTCTGGAATGTCCAAACGCAACTTTTAGAAGAAACGTGTTTCTACCTCGCTGAATCTAAACATAGATGCAACTTCCTAAAAGGAACCAACACACAGCAGATGAGTTTGTAAGAAGCGGGTTTTCTGTGTTTTAAACGCATTGTTACTGCTAACTCTTACATGCGTTTCTAGGGCTGGAAATGACTGTTTCTACATTCTCCAAAGAAATGGTTTCTGAACTGCTGCAAACACACATCAGTTTAACTCTCGAAGTTGAATACACACATTGACAAACATTCTGCTAGATAGCTCCGTTTTGGTTTTAGAGCAAGGTTTTTCTCTTTACAGCCTGGTCTCCAATGCATTCTGGAATGTCCAAACGCAGCTTTTAGAAGAAACGTGTTTTACCTCGCTGAATCTAAACATAGATGCAACTTCCTAAAAGGAACCAACACACAGCAGATGAGTTTGTAAGAAGCGGGTTTTCTGTGTTTTAAACGCATTCTTACTGCTAACTCTTACATGCGTTTCTAGGGCTGGAAATGACTGTTTCTACATTCTCCAAAGAAAGGGTTTCTGATCTGCTGCAAACTCACATCAGTTTAACTCTGAAAGTTGAATACACACATTGACAAACACACTGCTAGATAGCTCCGTTTTGGTTTTAGAGCAAGATTTTCTCTTACAGCATGTTCTCCTATGCACTCTGGAATGTCCAAACGCAGCTTTTAGAAGAAACGTGTTTCTACCTCGCTGAATGTAAATATAGATGCAACTTCCGAAAAGAAACCAACACACAGCAGATGAGTTTATAAGAAGCGGGTTTTCTGTGTTTTAAACGCATTCTTACTGCTAACTCTTACATGCCTTTCTAGGGCTGGAAATGACTGTTTCTACATTCTCCAAAGAAAGGGTTTCTGAACTGCTGCAAACACACATCAGTTTAACTCTGGAAGTGGAATACACACATTGACAAACATTCTGCTAGATAGCTCCGTTTTGGTTTTAGAGCAAGGTTTTTCTCTTTACAGCCTGGTCTCCAATGCATTCTGGAATGTCCAAACGCAGCTTTTAGAAGAAACGTGTTTCTACGTCGCTGAATCTAAACATAGATGCAACTTCCTAAAAGGAACCAACACACAGCAGATGAGTTTGTTAGAAGCGGGTTTTCTGTGTTTTAAACGCATTCTTACTGCTAACTCTTACATGCTGTTCTAGGGCTGGAAATGACTGTTTCTACATTCTACAAAGAAAGGGTTTCTGAACTGCTGCAAACACACATCAGTTTACCTCTGGAAGTTGAGTACACACATTGACAAACATTCTGCTAGATAGCTCCGTTTTGGTTTTAGAGCAAGGTATTTCTCTTTACAGCCTGTTCTCCCATGCACTCTGGAATGTCCAAACGCAGCTTTTAGAAGAAACGTGTTTCTTCCTCGCTGAATCTAAACATAGATGCAACTTCCTAAAAGGAACCAACACACAGCAGATGAGTTTGTAAGAAGCGGGTTTTCTGTGTTTTAAACGCATTCTTACTTCTAAATCTTACATGCGTTTCTAGGGCTGGAAATGACTGTTTCTACATTCTCCAAAGAAAGGGTTTCTGAACTGCTGCAAACACACATCAGTTTAACTCTGAAAGTTGAATAAACACATTGACAAACATACTGCTAGATAGCTCCGTTTTGGTTTTAGAGCAAGATTTTTTCTTTACAGCATGTTCTCCCATGCACTCTAGAATGTCCAAACGCAGCTTTTAGAAGAAATGTGTTTCTACCTCGCTAAATCTAAACATAGATGCAACTTCCTAAAAGGAACCAACACACAGCAGATGAGTTTGTTAGAAGCGGGTTTTCTGTGTTTTAAACGCATTCTTACTGCTAACTCTTACATGCGTTTCTAGGGCTGGAAATGACTGTTTCTACATTCTCCAAAGAAAGGGTTTCTGAACTGCTGCAAACTCACATCAGTTGAACTCTGGAAGTTGAATATAGACATTGAAAAACATTCTGCTAGATAGCTCCATTTTTGTTTTAGAGTAAGGTTTTTCTCTTTACAGCCTGTTCTCCAATGCACTCTGGAATGTCCAAATGCAGCTTTTAGAAGTAACGTGTTTCTACCTCGCTGAATCTAAACATAGATGCAACTTCCTAAAAGGAACCAACACACAGGAGATGAGTTTGTAAGAAGCGGGTTTTCTGTGTTTTAAACGAATTCTTACTGCTAACTCTTACATGTATTTCTAGGGCTGGAAATGACTGTTTCTACATTCTCCAAAGAAAGGGTTTCTGAACTGCTGCAAACACACATCAGTTTAACTCTGGAAGTTGAATACACACATTGACAAACATTCTGCTAGATAGCTCCGTTTTGGTTTTAGAGCAAGGTTTTTCTCTTTACAGCCTGGTCTCCAATGCATTCTGGAATGTCCAAACGCAGCTTTTGGAAGAAACGTGTTTCTACCTCGCTGAATCTAAACATAGATGCAACTTCCTAAAAGGAACCACAAAAGCAGATGAATTTGTAAGAAGCGGGTTTTCTGTGTTTTAAACGCATTCTTACTGCTAACTCTTACATGCGTTTCTAGGGCTGGAAATGACAGTTTCTACATTCTCCAGAGAAAGGGTTTCTGAACTGCTGCAAACACACATCAGTTTAACTCTGGAAGTTGAATACACACATTGACAAACATTCTGCTAGATAGCTCCGTTTTGGTTTTAGAGCAAGGTATTTCTCTTTACAGCCTGTTCTCCAATGCACTCTGGAATGTCCAAACGCAACTTTTAGAAGAAACGTGTTTCTACCTCGCTGAATCTAAACATAGATGCAACTTCCTAAAAGGAACCAACACACAGCAGATGAGTTTGTAAGAAGCGGGTTTTCTGTGTTTTAAACGCATTCTTACTGCTAACTCTTACATGCGTTTCTAGGGCTGGAAATGACTGTTTCTACATTCTCCAAAGAAAGGGTTTCTGAACTGCTGCAAACACACATCAGTTTAACTCTGAAAGTTGAATACACACATTGACAAACACACTGCTAGATAGCTCCGTTTTGGTTTTAGAGCATGATTTTCTCTTTACAGCATGTTCTCCTATGCACTCTGGAATGTCCAAACGCAGCTTTTAGAAGAAACGTGTTTCTACCTCGCTGAATCTAAACATAGATGCAACTTCCTAAAAGGAACCAACACACAGCAGATGAGTTTGTAAGAAGCGGGTTTTCTGTGTTTTAAACGCATTCTTACTGCTAACTCTTACATGCGTTTCTAGGGCTGGAAATGACAGTTTCTACATTCTCCAAAGAAAGGGTTTCTGAACTGCTGCAAACACACATCAGTTTAACTCTGGAAGTTGAATACACACATTGACAAACATTCTGCTAGATAGCTCCGTTTTGGTTTTAGAGCAAGGTATTTCTCTTTACAGCCTGTTCTCCAATGCACTCTGGAATGTCCAAACGCAACTTTTTGAAGAAACGTGTTTCTACCTCGCTGAATCTAAACATAGATGCAACTTCCTAAAAGGAACCAACACACAGCAGATGAGTTTGTAAGAAGCGGGTTTTCTGTGTTTTAAACGCATTCTTACTGCTAATTCTTACATGCATTTCTAGGGCTGGAAATGACTGTTTCTACATTCTACAAAGAAAGGGTTTCTGAACTGCTTCAAACACACATCAGTTTAACTCTGGAAGTTGAATACACACATTGACAAACATACTGCTAGATAGCTCCGTTTTGGTTTTATAGCAAGATTTTCTCTTTACAGCATGTTCTCCCATGCACTCTAGAATGTCCAAACGCAGCTTTTAGAAGAAACGTGTTTCTACCTCGCTGAATCTAAACATAGATGCAACTTCCTAAAAGGAACCAACACACAGCAGATGAGTTTGTTAGAAGCGGGTTTTCTGTGTTTTAAACGCATTCTTACTGCTAAGTCTTACATGCGTTTCTACGTCTGGAAATGACTGTTTCTACATTCTCCAAAGAAAGGGTTTCTGAACTGCTGCAAACACACATCAGTTTAACTCTAGAAGTTGAATATAGACATTGAAAAACATTCTGCTAGATAGCTCCGTTTTTGTTTTAGAGCAAGGTTTTTCTCTTTACAGCCTGTTCTCCAATGCACTCTGGAATGTCCAAATGCAGCTTTTAGAAGAAACGTGTTTCTACCTCGCTGAATCTAAACATAGATGCAACTTCCTAAAAGGAACCAACACACAGGAGATGAGTTTGTAAGAAGCGGGTTTTCTGTGTTTTAAACGCATTCTTACTGCTAACTCTTACATGCGTTTCTAGGGCTGGAAATGACTGTTTCTACATTATCCAAAGAAAGGGTTTCTGATCTGCTGCAAACTCACATCAGTTTAACTCTGAAAGTTGAATACACACATTGACAAACACACTGCTAGATAGCTCCGTTTTGGTTTTAGAGCAAGATTTTCTCTTACAGCATGTTCTCCTATGCACTCTGGAATGTCCAAAGGCAGCTTTTAGAAGAAACGTGTTTCTACCTCGCTGAATCTAAACATAGATGCAACTTCCGAAAAGAAACCAACACACAGCAGATGAGTTTATAAGAAGCGGGTTTTCTGTGTTTTAAACGCATTCTTACTGCTAACTCTTACATGCCTTTCTAGGGCTGGAAATGACTGTTTCTACATTCTCCAAAGAAAGGGTTTCTGAACTGCTGCAAACACACATCAGTTTAACTCTGGAAGTGGAATACACACATTGACAAACATTCTGCTAGATAGCTCCGTTTTGGTTTTAGAGCAAGGTTTTTCTCTTTACAGCCTGGTCTCCAATGCATTCTGGAATGTCCAAACGCAGCTTTTAGAAGAAACGTGTTTCTACGTCGCTGAATCTAAACATAGATGCAACTTCCTAAAAGGAACCACAAAAGCAGATGAGTTTGTAAGAAGCGGGTTTTCTGTGTTTTAAACGCATTCTTACTGCTAACTCTTACATGCGTTTCTAGGGCTGGAAATGACAGTTTCTACATTCTCCAGAGAAAGGGTTTCTGAACTGCTGCAAACACACATCAGTTTAACTCTGGAAGTTGAATACACACATTGACAAACATTCTGCTAGATAGCTCCGTTTTGGTTTTAGAGCAAGGTATTTCTCTTTACAGCCTGTTCTCCAATGCACTCTGGAATGTCCAAACGCAACTTTTAGAAGAAACGTGTTTCTACCTCGCTGAATCTAAACATAGATGCAACTTCCTAAAAGGAACCAACACACAGCAGATGAGTTTGTAAGAAGCGGGTTTTCTGTGTTTTAAACGCATTCTTACTGCTAACTCTTACATGCGTTTCTAGGGCTGGAAATGACTGTTTCTACATTCTCCAAAGAAAGGGTTTCTGAACTGCTGCAAACACACATCAGTTTAACTCTGAAAGTTGAATACACACATTGACAAACACACTGCTAGATAGCTCCGTTTTGGTTTTAGAGCATGATTTTCTCTTTACAGCATGTTCTCCTATGCACTCTGGAATGTCCAAACGCAGCTTTTAGAAGAAACGTGTTTCTACCTCGCTGAATCTAAACATAGATGCAACTTCCTAAAAGGAACCAACACACAGCAGATGAGTTTGTAAGAAGCGGGTTTTCTGTGTTTTAAACGCATTCTTACTGCTAACTCTTACATGCGTTTCTAGGGCTGGAAATGACAGTTTCTACATTCTCCAAAGAAAGGGTTTCTGAACTGCTGCAAACACACATCAGTTTAACTCTGGAAGTTGAATACACACATTGACAAACATTCTGCTAGATAGCTCCGTTTTGGTTTTAGAGCAAGGTATTTCTCTTTACAGCCTGTTCTCCAATGCACTCTGGAATGTCCAAACGCAACTTTTTGAAGAAACGTGTTTCTACCTCGCTGAATCTAAACATAGATGCAACTTCCTAAAAGGAACCAACACACAGCAGATGAGTTTGTAAGAAGCGGGTTTTCTGTGTTTTAAACGCATTCTTACTGCTAATTCTTACATGCGTTTCTAGGGCTGGAAATGACTGTTTCTACATTCTACAAAGAAAGGGTTTCTGAACTGCTTCAAACACACATCAGTTTAACTCTGGAAGTTGAATACACACATTGACAAACATACTGCTAGATAGCTCCGTTTTGGTTTTATAGCAAGATTTTCTCTTTACAGCATGTTCTCCCATGCACTCTAGAATGTCCAAACGCAGCTTTTAGAAGAAACGTGTTTCTACCTCGCTGAATCTAAACATAGATGCAACTTCCTAAAAGGAACCAACACACAGCAGATGAGTTTGTTAGAAGCGGGTTTTCTGTGTTTTAAACGCATTCTTACTGCTAAGTCTTACATGCGTTTCTACGTCTGGAAATGACTGTTTCTACATTCTCCAAAGAAAGGGTTTCTGAACTGCTGCAAACACACATCAGTTTAACTCTAGAAGTTGAATATAGACATTGAAAAACATTCTGCTAGATAGCTCCGTTTTTGTTTTAGAGCAAGGTTTTTCTCTTTACAGCCTGTTCTCCAATGCACTCTGGAATGTCCAAATGCAGCTTTTAGAAGAAACGTGTTTCTACCTCGCTGAATCTAAACATAGATGCAACTTCCTAAAAGGAACCAACACACAGGAGATGAGTTTGTAAGAAGCGGGTTTTCTGTGTTTTAAACGCATTCTTACTGCTAACTCTTACATGCGTTTCTAGGGCTGGAAATGACTGTTTCTACATTATCCAAAGAAAGGGTTTCTGATCTGCTGCAAACACACATCAGTTTAACTCTGAAAGTTGAATACACACATTGACAAACACACTGCTAGATAGCTCCGTTTTGGTTTTAGAGCAAGATTTTCTCTTACAGCATGTTCTCCTATGCACTCTGGAATGTCCAAAGGCAGCTTTTAGAAGAAACGTGTTTCTACCTCGCTGAATCTAAACATAGATGCAACTTCCGAAAAGAAACCAACACACAGCAGATGAGTTTATAAGAAGCGGGTTTTCTGTGTTTTAAACGCATTCTTACTGCTAACTCTTACATGCCTTTCTAGGGCTGGAAATGACTGTTTCTACATTCTCCAAAGAAAGGGTTTCTGAACTGCTGCAAACACACATCAGTTTAACTCTGGAAGTGGAATACACACATTGACAAACATTCTGCTAGATAGCTCCGTTTTGGTTTTAGAGCAAGGTTTTTCTCTTTACAGCCTGGTCTCCAATGCATTCTGGAATGTCCAAACGCAGCTTTTAGAAGAAACGTGTTTCTACGTCGCTGAATCTAAACATAGATGCAACTTCCTAAAAGGAACCACAAAAGCAGATGAGTTTGTAAGAAGCGGGTTTTCTGTGTTTTAAACGCATTCTTACTGCTAACTCTTACATGCGTTTCTAGGGCTGGAAATGACAGTTTCTACATTCTCCAGAGAAAGGGTTTCTGAACTGCTGCAAACACACATCAGTTTAACTCTGGAAGTTGAATACACACATTGACAAACATTCTGCTAGATAGCTCCGTTTTGGTTTTAGAGCAAGATATTTCTCTTTACAGCCTGTTCTCCAATGCACTCTGGAATGTCCAAACGCAACTTTTAGAAGAAACGTGTTTCTACCTCGCTGAATCTAAACATAGATGCAACTTCCTAAAAGGAACCAACACACAGCAGATGAGTTTGTAAGAAGCGGGTTTTCTGTGTTTTAAACGCATTCTTACTGCTAACTCTTACATGCGTTTCTAGGGCTGGAAATGACTGTTTCTAAATTCTCCAAAGAAAGGGTTTCTGAACTGCTGCAAACACACATCAGTTTAACTCTGAAAGTTGAATACACACATTGACAAACACACTGCTAGATAGCTCCGTTTTGGTTTTAGAGCATGATTTTCTCTTTACAGCATGTTCTCCTATGCACTCTGGAATGTCCAAACGCAGCTTTTAGAAGAAACGTGTTTCTACCTCGCTGAATCTAAACATAGATGCAACTTCCTAAAAGGAACCAACACACAGCAGATGAGTTTGTAAGAAGCGGGTTTTCTGTGTTTTAAACGCATTCTTACTGCTAACTCTTACATGCGTTTCTAGGGCTGGAAATGACAGTTTCTACATTCTCCAAAGAAAGGGTTTCTGAACTGCTGCAAACACACATCAGTTTAACTCTGGAAGTTGAATACACACATTGACAAACATTCTGCTAGATAGCTCCGTTTTGGTTTTAGAGCAAGGTATTTCTCTTTACAGCCTGTTCTCCAATGCACTCTGGAATGTCCAAACGCAACTTTTTGAAGAAACGTGTTTCTACCTCGCTGAATCTAAACATAGATGCAACTTCCTAAAAGGAACCAACACACAGCAGATGAGTTTGTAAGAAGCGGGTTTTCTGTGTTTTAAACGCATTCTTACTGCTAACTCTTACATGCGTTTCTAGGGCTGGAAATGACTGTTTCTACATTCTACAAAGAAAGGGTTTCTGAACTGCTTCAAACACACATCAGTTTAACTCTGGAAGTTGAATACACACATTGACAAACATACTGCTAGATAGCTCCGTTTTGGTTTTATAGCAAGATTTTCTCTTTACAGCATGTTCTCCCATGCACTCTAGAATGTCCAAACGCAGCTTTTAGAAGAAACGTGTTTCTACCTCGCTGAATCTAAACATAGATGCAACTTCCTAAAAGGAACCAACACACAGCAGATGAGTTTGTTAGAAGCGGGTTTTCTGTGTTTTAAACGCATTCTTACTGCTAAGTCTTACATGCGTTTCTAGGTCTGGAAATGACTGTTTCTACATTCTCCAAAGAAAGGGTCTCTGAACTGCTGCAAACACACATCAGTTTAACTCTGGAAGTTGAATATAGACATTGAAAAACATTCTGCTAGATAGCTCCGTTTTTGTTTTAGAGCAAGGTTTTTCTCTTTACAGCCTGTTCTCCAATGCACTCTGGAATGTCCAAATGCAGCTTTTAGAAGAAACGTGTTTCTACCTCGCTGAATCTAAACATAGATGCAACTTCCTAAAAGGAACCAACACAAAGCAGATGAGTTTGTAAGAAGCGGGTTTTCTGTGTTTTAAACGCATTCTTACTGCTAACTCTTACATGCGTTTCTAGGGCTGGAAATGACTGTTTCTACATTATCCAAAGAAAGGGTTTCTGATCTGCTGCAAACACACATCAGTTTAACTCTGAAAGTTGAATACACACATTGACAAACACACTGCTAGATAGCTCCGTTTTGGTTTTAGAGCAAGATTTTCTCTTACAGCATGTTCTCCTATGCACTCTGGAATGTCCAAAGGCAGCTTTTAGAAGAAACGTGTTTCTACCTCGCTGAATCTAAACATAGATGCAACTTCCGAAAAGAAACCAACACACAGCAGATGAGTTTATAAGAAGCGGGTTTTCTGTGTTTTAAACGCATTCTTACTGCTAACTCTTACATGCCTTTCTAGGGCTGGAAATGACTGTTTCTACATTCTCCAAAGAAAGGGTTTCTGAACTGCTGCAAACACACATCAGTTTAACTCTGGAAGTGGAATACACACATTGACAAACATTCTGCTAGATAGCTCCGTTTTGGTTTTAGAGCAAGGTTTTTCTCTTTACAGCCTGGTCTCCAATGCATTCTGGAATGTCCAAACGCAGCTTTTAGAAGAAACGTGTTTCTACGTCGCTGAATCTAAACATAGATGCAACTTCCTAAAAGGAACCACAAAAGCAGATGAATTTGTAAGAAGCGGGTTTTCTGTGTTTTAAACGCATTCTTACTGCTAACTCTTACATGCGTTTCTAGGGCTGGAAATGACTGTTTCTACATTCTACAAAGAAGGGGTTTCTGAACTGCTTCAAACACACATCAGTTTAACTCTGGAAGTTGAATACACACATTGACAAACATACTGCTAGATAGCTCCGTTTTGGTTTTATAGCAAGATTTTCTCTTTACAGCATGTTCTCCCATGCACTCTAGAATGTCCAAACGCAGCTTTTAGAAGAAACGTGTTTCTACCTCGCTGAATCTAAACATAGATGCAACTTCCTAAAAGGAACCAACACACAGCAGATGAGTTTGTTAGAAGCGGGTTTTCTGTGTTTTAAACGCATTCTTACTGCTAAGTCTTACATGCGTTTCTAGGTCTGGAAATGACTGTTTCTACATTCTCCAAAGAAAGGGTCTCTGAACTGCTGCAAACACACATCAGTTTAACTCTGGAAGTTGAATATAGACATTGAAAAACATTCTGCTAGATAGCTCCGTTTTTGTTTTAGAGCAAGGTATTTCTCTTTACAGCCTGTTCTCCAATGCACTCTGGAATGTCCAAATGCAGCTTTTAGGAGAAACGTGTTTCTACCTCGCTGAATCTAAACATAGATGCAACTTCCTAAAAGGAACCAACACACAGCAGATGAGTTTGTAAGAAGCGGGTTTTCTGTGTTTTAAACGCATTCTTACTGCTAACTCTTACATGCGTTTCTAGGGCTGGAAATGACTGTTTCTACATTCTCCAAAGAAAGGGTTTCTGAACTGTTGCAAACACACATCAGTTTAACTCTGAAAGTTGAATACACACATTGACAAACACACTGCTAGATAGCTCCGTTTTGGTTTTAGAGCAAGATTTTCTCTTACAGCATGTTCTCCTATGCACTCTGGAATGTCCAAACGCAGCTATTAGAAGAAACGTGTTTCTACCTCGCTGAATGTAAATATAGATGCAACTTCCGAAAAGAAACCAACACACAGCAGATGAGTTTATAAGAAGCGGGTTTTCTGTGTTTTAAACGCATTCTTACTGCTAACTCTTACATGCCTTTCTAGGGCTGGAAATGACTGTTTCTACATTCTCCAAAGAAAGGGTTTCTGAACTGCTGCAAACACACATCAGTTTAACTCTGGAAGTTGAATACACACATTGACAAACATTCTGCTAGATAGCTCCGTTTTGGTTTTAGAGCAAGGTTTTTCTCTTTACAGCCTGGTCTCCAATGCATTCTGGAATGTCCAAACGCAGCTTTTAGAAGAAACGTGTTTCTACCTCGCTGAATCTAAACATAGATGCAACTTCCTAAAAGGAACCACAAAAGCAGATGAGTTTGTAAGAAGCGGGTTTTCTGTGTTTTAAACGCATTCTTACTGCTAACTCTTACATGCGTTTCTAGGGCTGGAAATGACAGTTTCTACATTCTCCAAAGAAAGGGTTTCTGAACTGCTGCAAACACACATCAGTTTAACTCTGGTAGTTGAATACACACATTGACAAACATTCTGCTAGATAGCTCCGTTTTGGTTTTAGAGCAAGGTATTTCTCTTTACAGCCTGTTCTCCAATGCACTCTGGAATGTGCAAACGCAACTTTTAGAAGAAACGTGTTTCTACCTCGCTGAATCTAAACATAGATGCAACTTCCTAAAAGGAACCAACACACAGCAGATGAGTTTGTAAGAAGCGGGTTTTCTGTGTTTTAAACGCATTCTTACTGCTAACTCTTACATGCGTTTCTAGGGCTGGAAATGACTGTTTCTACATTCTCCAAATAAAGGGTTTCTGAACTGCTGCAAACACACTTCAGTTTAACTCTCGAAGTTGAATACACACATTGACAAACATTCTGCTAGATAGCTCCGTTTTGGTTTTAGAGCAAGGTTTTTCTCTTTACAGCCTGGTCTCCAATGCATTCTGGAATGTCCAAACGCAGCTTTTAGAAGAAACGTGTTTCTACCTCGCTGAATCTAAACATAGATGCAACTTCCTAAAAGGAACCAACACACAGCAGATGAGTTTGTAAGAAGCGCGTTTTCTGTGTTTTAAACGCATTCTTACTGCTAACTCTTACATGCGTTTCTAGGGCTGGAAATGACTGTTTCTACATTCTCCAAAGAAAGGGTTTCTGAACTGCTGCAAACACACATCAGTTTAACTCTGAAAGTTGAATACACACATTGACAAACACACTGCTAGATAGCTCCGTTTTGGTTTTAGAGCATGATTTTCTCTTTACAGCATGTTCTCCTATGCACTCTTGAATGTCCAAACGCAGCTTTTAGAAGAAACGTGTTTCTACCTCGCTGAATCTAAACATAGATGCAACTTCCTAAAAGGAACCAACACACAGCAGATGAGTTTGTAAGAAGCGGGTTTTCTGTGTTTTAAACGCATTCTTACTGCTAAGTCTTACATGCGTTTCTAGGTCTGGAAATGACTGTTTCTACATTCTCCAAAGAAAGGGTTTATGAACTGCTGCAAACACACATCAGTTTAACTCTGGAAGTTGAATATAGACATTGAAAAACATTCTGCTAGATAGCTCCGTTTTTGTTTTAGAGCAAGGTTTTTCTCTTTACAGCCTGTTCTCCAATGCACTCTGGAATGTCCAAATGCAGCTTTTAGAAGAAACGTGTTTCTACCTCGCTGAATCTAAACATAGATGCAACTTCCTAAAAGGAACCAACACACAGGAGATGAGTTTGTAAGAAGCGGGTTTTCTGTGTTTTAAACGCATTCTTACTGCTAACTCTTACATGTGTTTCTAGGGCTGGAAATGACTGTTTCTACATTCTCCAAAGAAAGGGTTTCTGAACTGCTGCAAACACACATCAGTTTAACTCTGGAAGTTGAATACACACATTGACAAACATTCTGCTAGGTAGCTCCGTTTTGGTTTTAGAGCAAGGTTTTTCACTTTACAGCCTGGTCTCCAATGCATTCTGGAATGTCCAAACGCAGCTTTTAGAAGAAACGTGTTTCTACCTCGCTGAATCTAAACATAGATGCAACTTCCTAAAAGGAACCAACACACAGCAGATGAGTTTGTAAGAAGCGGGTTTTCTGTGTTTTAAACGCATTCTTACTGCTAACTCTTACATGCGTTTCTAGGGCTGGAAATGACTGTTTCTACATTCTCCAAAGAAAGGGTTTCTGAACTGCTGCAAACACACATCCGTTTAACTCTGAAAGTTGAATACACACATTGACAAACACACTGCTAGATAGCTCCGTTTTGGTTTTAGAGCAAGATTTTCTCTTACAACATGTTCTCCTATGCACTCTGGAATGTCCAAACGCAGCTTTTAGAAGAAACGTGTTTCTACCTCGCTGAATCTAAACATAGATGCAACTTCCTAAAAGGAACCAACACACAGCAGATGAGTTTGTAAGAAGCGGGTTTTCTGTGTTTTAAACGCATTCTTACTGCTAACTCTTACATGCGTTTCTAGGTCTGGAAATGACTGTTTCTACATTCTCCAAAGAAAGGGTTTCTGAACTGCTGCAAAGACACATCAGTTTATCTCTGGAAGTTGAATACACACATTGACAAACATTCTGCTAGATAGCTCCGTTTTGGTTTTAGAGCAAGGTATTTCTCTTTACAGCCTGTTCTCCAATGCACTCTGGAATGTCCAAACGCAACTTTTTGAAGAAACGTGTTTCTACCTCGCTGAATCTAAACATAGATGCAACTTCCTAAAAGGAACCAACACACAGCAGATGAGTTTGTAAGAAGCGGGTTTTCTGTGTTTTAAACGCATTCTTACTGCTAACTCTTACATGCGTTTCTAGGGCTGGAAATGACTGTTTCTACATTCTCCAAAGAAAGGGTTTCTGAACTGCTGCAAACACACATCAGTTTAACTCTGGAAGTTGAATATAGACATTGAAAAACATTCTGCTAGATAGCTCCGTTTTTGTTTTAGAGCAAGGTTTTTCTCTTTACAGCCTGTTCTCCAATGCACTCTGAAATGTCCAAATGCAGCTTTTAGAAGAAACGTGTTTCTACCTCGCTGAATCTAAACATAGATGCAACTTCCTAAAAGGAACCAACACACAGGAGATGAGTTTGTAAGAAGCGGGTTTTCTGTGTTTTAAACGCATTCTTACTGCTAACTCTTACATGCGTTTCTAGGGCTGGAAATGACTGTTTCTACATTCTCCAAAGAAAGGGTTTCTGAACTGCTGCAAACACACATCAGTTTAACTCTGGAAGTTGAATACACACATTGACAAACATTCTGCTAGATAGCTCCGTTTCGGTTTTAGAGCAAGGTTTTTCTCTTTACAGCATGGTCTCCAATGCATTCTGGAATGTCCAAACGCAGCTTTTAGAAGAAACGTGTTTCTACCTCGCTGAATCTAAACATAGATGCAATTTCCTAAAAGGAACCAACACACAGCAGATGAGTTTGTAAGAAGCGGGTTTTCTGTGTTTTAAACGCATTCTTACTGCTAACTCTTACATGCGTTTCTAGGGCTGGAAATGACTGTTTCTACATTCTCCAAAGAAAGGGTTTCTGAACTGCTGCAAACACACATCAGTTTAACTCTGAAAGTTGAATACACACATTGACAAACACACTGCTAGATAGCTCCGTTTTGGTTTTAGAGCAAGATTTTCTCTTACAGCATGTTCTCCTATGCACTCTGGAATGTCCAAACGCAGCTTTTAGAAGAAACGTGTTTCTACCTCGCTGAATCTAAACATAGATGCAACTTCCTAAAAGGAACCAACACACAGCAGATGAGTTTGTAAGAAGCGGGTTTTCTGTGTTTTAAACGCATTCTTACTGCTAACTCTTACGTGCGTTTCTAGGTCTGGAAATGACTGTTTCTACATTCTCCAAAGAAAGGGTTTCTGAACTGCTGCAAACACATATCAGTTTAACTCTGGATGTTGAATACACACATTGAGAACCATTCTGCTAGATAGCTCCGTTTTGGTTTTAGAGCAAGGTTTTTCTCTTTACAGCCTGTTCTCCAATGCACTCTGTAATTTCCAAACGCAGCTTTTAGAAGAAACGTGTTTCTAAGTCGCTGAATCTAAACATAGATGCAACTTCCTAAAAGGAACCAACACACAGCAGATGAGTTTGTAAGAAGCGAGTTTTCTGTGTTTTAAACGCATTCTTACTGCTAACTCTTACATGCGTTTCTAGGGCTGGAAATGACTGTTTCTACATTCTCCAAAGAAAGGGTTTCTGAACTGCTGCAAACACACATCAGTTTAACTCTGGAAGTGGAATACACACATTGACAAACATTCTGCTAGATAGCTCCGTTTTGGTTTTAGAGCAAGGTATTTCTCTTTACAGCATGTTCTCCCATGCACTCTGGAATGCCCAAACGCAGCTTTTAGAAGAAACGTGTTTCTACCTCGCTGAATCTAAACATAGATGCAACTTCCTAAAAGGAACCAACACACAGCAGATGAGTTTGTAAGAAGCGGGTTTTCTGTGTTTTAAACGCATTCTTACTGCTAACTCTTACATGCGTTTCTAGGGCTGGAAATGACAGTTTCTACATTCTCCAAAGAAAGGGTTTCTGAACTGCTGCAAACACACATCAGTTTAACTCTGGAAGTTGAATACACACATTGACAAACATTCTGCTAGATAGCTCCGTTTTGGTTTTAGAGCAAGGTTTTTCTCTTTACAGCATGTTCTCCCATGCACTCTGGAATGTCCAAACGCAGCTTTTAAAAGAAACGTGTTTCTACCTCGCTGAATCTAAACAGATGCAACTTCCTAAAAGGAACCAACACACAGCAGATGAGTTTGTAAGAAGCGGGTTTTCTGTGTTTTAAACGCATTCTTACTGCTAACTCTTACATGCGTTTCTAGGGCTGGAAATGACTGTTTCTACATTCTCCAAAGAAAGGGTTTCTGAACTGCTTCAAACACACATCAGTTTATCTCTGGAAGTTGAATACACACATTGACAAACATACTGCTAGATAGCTCCGTTTTGGTTTTAGAGCAAGATTTTCTCTTTACAGCATGTTCTCCCATGCACTCTGGAATGTCCAAACGCAGCTTTTAGAAGAAACGTGTTTCTACCTCGCTGAATGTAAATATAGATGCAACTTCCGAAAAGAAACCAACACACAGCAGACGAGTTTATAAGAAGCGGGTTTTCTGTGTTTTAAACGCATTCTTACTGCTAACTCTTACATGTGTTTCTAGGGCTGGAAATGACTGTTTCTACATTCTCCAAAGAAAGGGTTTCTGAACTGCTGCAAACACACATCAGTTTAACTCTGGAAGTTGAATACACACATTGACAAACATTCTGCTAGGTAGCTCCGTTTTGGTTTTAGAGCAAGGTTTTTCACTTTACAGCCTGGTCTCCAATGCATTCTGGAATGTCCAAACGCAGCTTTTAGAAGAAACGTGTTTCTACCTCGCTGAATCTAAACATAGATGCAACTTCCTAAAAGGAACCAACACACAGCAGATGAGTTTGTAAGAAGCGGGTTTTCTGTGTTTTAAACGCATTCTTACTGCTAACTCTTACATGCGTTTCTAGGTCTGGAAATGACAGTTTCTACATTCTCCAAAGAAAGGGTTTCTGAACTGCTGCAAACACACATCAGTTTATCTCTGGAAGTTGAATACACACATTGACAAACATTCTGCTAGATAGCTCCGTTTTGGTTTTAGAGCAAGGTATTTCTCTTTACAGCCTGTTCTCCAATGCACTCTGGAATGTCCAAACGCAACTTTTTGAAGAAACGTGTTTCTACCTCGCTGAATCTAAACATAGATGCAACTTCCTAAAAGGAACCAACACACAGCAGATGAGTTTGTAAGAAGCGGGTTTTCTGTGTTTTAAACGCATTCTTACTGCTAACTCTTACATGCGTTTCTAGGGCTGGAAATGACTGTTTCTACATTCTACAAAGAAAGGGTCTCTGAACTGCTTCAAACACACATCAGTTTAACTCTGGAAGTTGAATACACACATTGACAAACATACTGCTAGATAGCTCCGTTTTGGTTTTAGAGCAAGATTTTCTCTTACAGCATGTTCTCCTATGCACTCTGGAATGTCCAAACGCAGCTTTTAGAAGAAACGTGTTTCTACCTCGCTGAATCTAAACATAGATGCAACTTCCTAAAAGGAACCAACACACAGCAGATGAGTTTGTTAGAAGCGGGTTTTCTGTGTTTTAAACGCATTCTTACTGCTAACTCTTACATGCGTTTCTAGGGCTGGAAATGACAGTTTCTACATTCTCCAAAGAAAGGGTTTCTGAACTGCTGCAAACACACATCAGTTTATCTCTGGAAGTTGAATACACACATTGACAAACATTCTGCTAGATAGCTCCGTTTTGGTTTTAGAGCAAGGTATTTCTCTTTACAGCCTGTTCTCCAATGCACTCTGGAATGTCCAAACGCAACTTTTTGAAGAAACGTGTTTCTACCTCGCTGAATCTAAACATAGATGCAACTTCCTAAAAGGAACCAACACACAGCAGATGAGTTTGTAAGAAGCGGGTTTTCTGTGTTTTAAACGCATTCTTACTGCTAACTCTTACATGCGTTTCTAGGGCTGGAAATGACTGTTTCTACATTCTACAAAGAAAGGGTCTCTGAACTGCTTCAAACACACATCAGTTTAACTCTGGAAGTTGAATACACACATTGACAAACATACTGCTAGATAGCTCCGTTTTGGTTTTAGAGCAAGATTTTCTCTTTACAGCATGTTCTCCCATGCACTCTAGAATGTCCAAACGCAGCTTTTAGAAGAAACGTGTTTCTACCTCGCTGAATCTAAACATAGATGCAACTTCCTAAAAGGAACCAACACACAGCAGATGAGTTTGTTAGAAGCGGGTTTTCTGAGTTTTAAACGCATTCTTACTGCTAAGTCTTACATGCGTTTCTAGGGCTGGAAATGACTGTTTCTACATTCTCCAAAGAAAGGGTTTCTGAACTGCTGCAAACACACATCAGTTTAACTCTGGAAGTTGAATATAGACATTGAAAAACATTCTGCTAGATAGCTCCGTTTTTGTTTTAGAGCAAGGTTTTTCTCTTTACAGCCTGTTCTCCAATGCACTCTGGAATGTCCAAATGCAGCTTTTAGAAGAAACGTGTTTCTACCTCGCTGAATCTAAACATAGATGCAACTTCCTAAAAGGAACCAACACACAGGAGATGAGTTTGTAAGAAGCGGGTTTTCTGTGTTTTAAACGCATTCTTACTGCTAACTCTTACATGCGTTTCTAGGGCTGGAAATGACTGTTTCTACATTCTCCAAAGAAAGGGTTTCTGAACTGCTGCAAACACACATCAGTTTAACTCTGGAAGTTGAATACACACATTGACAAACATTCTGCTAGATAGCTCCGTTTTGGTTTTAGAGCAAGGTTTTTCTCTTTACAGCATGGTCTCCAATGCATTCTGGAATGTCCAAACGCAGCTTTTAGAAGAAACGTGTTTCTACCTCGCTGAATCTAAACATAGATGCAACTTCCTAAAAGGAACCAACACACAGCAGATGAGTTTGTAAGAAGCGGGTTTTCTGTGTTTTAAACGCATTCTTACTGCTAACTCTTACATGTGTTTCTAGGGCTGGAAATGACTGTCTCTACATTCTCCAAAGAAAGGGTTTCTGAACTGCTGCAAACACACATCAGTTTAACTCTGGAAGTTGAATACACACATTGACAAACATTCTGCTAGGTAGCTCCGTTTTGGTTTTAGAGCAAGATTTTTCACTTTACAGCCTGGTCTCCAATGCATTCTGGAATGTCCAAACGCAGCTTTTAGAAGAAACGTGTTTCTACCTCGCTGAATCTAAACATAGATGCAACTTCCTAAAAGGAACCAACACACAGCAGATGAGTTTGTAAGAAGCGGGTTTTCTGTGTTTTAAACGCATTCTTACTGCTAACTCTTACATGCGTTTCTAGGTCTGGAAAAGACAGTTTCTACATTCTCCAAAGAAAGGGTTTCTGAACTGCTGCAAACACACATCAGTTTATCTCTGGAAGTTGAATACACACATTGACAAACATTCTGCTAGATAGCTCCGTTTTGGTTTTAGAGCAAGGTATTTCTCTTTACAGCCTGTTCTCCAATGCACTCTGGAATGTCCAAACGCAACTTTTTGAAGAAACGTGTTTCTACCTCGCTGAATCTAAACATAGATGCAACTTCCTAAAAGGAACCAACACACAGCAGATGAGTTTGTAAGAAGCGGGTTTTCTGTGTTTTAAACGCATTCTTACTGCTAACTCTTACATGCGTTTCTAGGGCTGGAAATGACTGTTTCTACATTCTACAAAGAAAGGGTCTCTGAACTGCTTCAAACACACATCAGTTTAACTCTGGAAGTTGAATACACACATTGACAAACATACTGCTAGATAGCTCCGTTTTGGTTTTAGAGCAAGATTTTCTCTTTACAGCATGTTCTCCCATGCACTCTAGAATGTCCAAACGCAGCTTTTAGAAGAAACGTGTTTCTACCTCGCTGAATCTAAACATAGATGCAACTTCCTAAAAGGAACCAACACACAGCAGATGAGTTTGTTAGAAGCGGGTTTTCTGTGTTTTAAACTCATTCTTACTGCTAAGTCTTACATGCGTTTCTAGGGCTGGAAATGACTGTTTCTACATTCTCCAAAGAAAGGGTTTCTGAACTGCTGCAAACACACATCAGTTTAACTCTGGAAGTTGAATATAGACATTGAAAAACATTCTGCTAGATAGCTCCGTTTTGGTTTTAGAGCAAGGTTTTTCTCTTTACAGCCTGTTCTCCAATGCACTCTGGAATGTCCAAATGCAGCTTTTAGAAGAAACGTGTTTCTACCTCGCTGAATCTAAACATAGATGCAACTTACTAAAAGGAACCAACACACAGCAGATGAGTTTGTAAGAAGCGGGTTTTCTGTGTTTTAAACGCATTCTTACTGCTAACTCTTACATGCGTTTCTAGGGCTGGAAATGACTGTTTCTACATTCTCCAAAGAAAGGGTTTCTGAACTGCTGCAAACACACATCAGTTTAACTCTGAAAGTTGAATACACACATTGACAAACACACTGCTAGATAGCTCCGTTTTGGTTTTAGAGCAAGATTTTCTCTTACAGCATGTTCTCCTATGCACTCTGGAATGTCCAAACGCAGCTTTTAGAAGAAACGTGTTTCTACCTCGCTGAATCTAAACATAGATGCAACTTCCTAAAAGGAACCAACACACAGCAGATGAGTTTGTAAGAAGCGGGTTTTCCGTGTTTTAAACGCATTCTTACTGCTAACTCTTACGTGCGTTTCTAGGTCTGGAAATGACTGTTTCTACATTCTCCAAAGAAAGGGTTTCTGAACTGCTGCAAACACATATCAGTTTAACTCTGGATGTTGAATACACACATTGAGAACCATTCTGCTAGATAGCTCCGTTTTGGTTTTAGAGCAAGGTTTTTCTCTTTACAGCCTGTTCTCCAATGCACTCTGTAATTTCCAAACGCAGCTTTTAGAAGAAACGTGTTTCTAAGTCGCTGAATCTAAACATAGATGCAACTTCCTAAAAGGAACCAACACACAGCAGATGAGTTTGTAAGAAGCGAGTTTTCTGTGTTTTAAACGCATTCTTACTGCTAACTCTTACATGCGTTTCTAGGGCTGGAAATGACTGTTTCTACATTCTCCAAAGAAAGGGTTTCTGAACTGCTGCAAACACACATCAGTTTAACTCTGGAAGTGGAATACACACATTGACAAACATTCTGCTAGATAGCTCCGTTTTGGTTTTAGAGCAAGGTATTTCTCTTTACAGCATATTCTCCCATGCACTCTGGAATGCCCAAACGCAGCTTTTAGAAGAAACGTGTTTCTACCTCGCTGAATCTAAACATAGATGCAACTTCCTAAAAGGAACCAACACACAGCAGATGAGTTTGTAAGAAGCGGGTTTTCTGTGTTTTAAACGCATTCTTACTGCTAACTCTTACATGCGTTTCTAGGGCTGGAAATGACAGTTTCTTCATTCTCCAAAGAAAGGGTTTCTGAACTGCTGCAAACACACATCAGTTTAACTCTGGAAGTTGAATACACACATTGACAAACATTCTGCTAGATAGCTCCGTTTTGGTTTTAGAGCAAGGTTTTTCTCTTTACAGCATGTTCTCCCATGCACTCTGGAATGTCCAAACGCAGCTTTTAAAAGAAACGTGTTTCTACCTCGCTGAATCTAAACAGATGCAACTTCCTAAAAGGAACCAACACACAGCAGATGAGTTTGTAAGAAGCGGGTTTTCTGTGTTTTAAACGCATTCTTACTGCTAACTCTTACATGCGTTTCTAGGGCTGGAAATGACTGTTTCTACATTCTCCAAAGAAAGGGTTTCTGAACTGCTTCAAACACACATCAGTTTATCTCTGGAAGTTGAATACACACATTGACAAACATACTGCTAGATAGCTCCGTTTTGGTTTTAGAGCAAGATTTTCTCTTTACAGCATGTTCTCCCATGCACTCTGGAATGTCCAAACGCAGCTTTTAGAAGAAACGTGTTTCTACCTCGCTGAATGTAAATATAGATGCAACTTCCGAAAAGAAACCAACACACAGCAGACGAGTTTATAAGAAGCGGGTTTTCTGTGTTTTAAACGCATTCTTACTGCTAACTCTTACATGTGTTTCTAGGGCTGGAAATGACTGTTTCTACATTCTCCAAAGAAAGGGTTTCTGAACTGCTGCAAACACACATCAGTTTAACTCTGGAAGTTGAATACACACATTGACAAACATTCTGCTAGGTAGCTCCGTTTTGGTTTTAGAGCAAGGTTTTTCACTTTACAGCCTGGTCTCCAATGCATTCTGGAATGTCCAAACGCAGCTTTTAGAAGAAACGTGTTTCTACCTCGCTGAATCTAAACATAGATGCAACTTCCTAAAAGGAACCAACACACAGCAGATGAGTTTGTAAGAAGCGGGTTTTCTGTGTTTTAAACGCATTCTTACTGCTAACTCTTACATGCGTTTCTAGGTCTGGAAATGACAGTTTCTACATTCTCCAAAGAA
This sequence comes from Saimiri boliviensis, assembly GCF_048565385.1. Lineage (NCBI taxonomy): Eukaryota > Metazoa > Chordata > Mammalia > Primates > Cebidae > Saimiri > Saimiri boliviensis. The sequence goes on along the minus strand of NC_133454.1, from coordinate 28,457,267 downwards.
AGGGTTTCTGAACTGCTGCAAACACACATCAGTTTATCTCTGGAAGTTGAATACACACATTGACAAACATTCTGCTAGATAGCTCCGTTTTGGTTTTAGAGCAAGGTATTTCTCTTTACAGCCTGTTCTCCAATGCACTCTGGAATGTCCAAACGCAACTTTTTGAAGAAACGTGTTTCTACCTCGCTGAATCTAAACATAGATGCAACTTCCTAAAAGGAACCAACACACAGCAGATGAGTTTGTAAGAAGCGGGTTTTCTGTGTTTTAAACGCATTCTTACTGCTAACTCTTACATGCGTTTCTAGGGCTGGAAATGACTGTTTCTACATTCTACAAAGAAAGGGTCTCTGAACTGCTTCAAACACACATCAGTTTAACTCTGGAAGTTGAATACACACATTGACAAACATACTGCTAGATAGCTCCGTTTTGGTTTTAGAGCAAGATTTTCTCTTACAGCATGTTCTCCTATGCACTCTGGAATGTCCAAACGCAGCTTTTAGAAGAAACGTGTTTCTACCTCGCTGAATCTAAACATAGATGCAACTTCCTAAAAGGAACCAACACACAGCAGATGAGTTTGTAAGAAGCGGGTTTTCTGTGTTTTAAACGCATTCTTACTGCTAACTCTTACATGCGTTTCTAGGTCTGGAAATGACAGTTTCTACATTCTCCAAAGAAAGGGTTTCTGAACTGCTGCAAACACACATCAGTTTAACTCTGGAAGTTGAATACACACATTGACAAACATTCTGCTAGATAGCTCCGTTTTGGTTTTAGAGCAAGGTATTTCTCTTTACAGCCTGTTCTCCAATGCACTCTGGAATGTCCAAACGCAACTTTTTGAAGAAACGTGTTTCTACCTCGCTGAATCTAAACATAGATGCAACTTCCTAAAAGGAACCAACACACAGCAGATGAGTTTGTAAGAAGCGGGTTTTCTGTGTTTTAAACGCATTCTTACTGCTAACTCTTACATGCGTTTCTAGGGCTGGAAATGACTGTTTCTACATTCTACAAAGAAAGGGTCTCTGAACTGCTTCAAACACACATCAGTTTAACTCTGGAAGTTGAATACACACATTGACAAACATACTGCTAGATAGCTCCGTTTTGGTTTTAGAGCAAGATTTTCTCTTTACAGCATGTTCTCCCATGCACTCTAGAATGTCCAAACGCAGCTTTTAGAAGAAACGTGTTTCTACCTCGCTGAATCTAAACATAGATGCAACTTCCTAAAAGGAACCAACACACAGCAGATGAGTTTGTTAGAAGCGGGTTTTCTGAGTTTTAAACGCATTCTTACTGCTAAGTCTTACATGCGTTTCTAGGGCTGGAAATGACTGTTTCTACATTCTCCAAAGAAAGGGTTTCTGAACTGCTGCAAACACACATCAGTTTAACTCTGGAAGTTGAATATAGACATTGAAAAACATTCTGCTAGATAGCTCCGTTTTTGTTTTAGAGCAAGGTTTTTCTCTTTACAGCCTGTTCTCCAATGCACTCTGGAATGTCCAAATGCAGCTTTTAGAAGAAACGTGTTTCTACCTCGCTGAATCTAAACATAGATGCAACTTCCTAAAAGGAACCAACACACAGGAGATGAGTTTGTAAGAAGCGGGTTTTCTGTGTTTTAAACGCATTCTTACTGCTAACTCTTACATGCGTTTCTAGGGCTGGAAATGACTGTTTCTACATTCTCCAAAGAAAGGGTTTCTGAACTGCTGCAAACACACATCAGTTTAACTCTGGAAGTTGAATACACACATTGACAAACATTCTGCTAGATAGCTCCGTTTTGGTTTTAGAGCAAGGTTTTTCTCTTTACAGCATGGTCTCCAATGCATTCTGGAATGTCCAAACGCAGCTTTTAGAAGAAACGTGTTTCTACCTCGCTGAATCTAAACATAGATGCAACTTCCTAAAAGGAACCAACACACAGCAGATGAGTTTGTAAGAAGCGGGTTTTCTGTGTTTTAAACGCATTCTTACTGCTAACTCTTACATGTGTTTCTAGGGCTGGAAATGACTGTTTCTACATTCTCCAAAGAAAGGGTTTCTGAACTGCTGCAAACACACATCAGTTTAACTCTGGAAGTTGAATACACACATTGACAAACATTCTGCTAGGTAGCTCCGTTTTGGTTTTAGAGCAAGGTTTTTCACTTTACAGCCTGGTCTCCAATGCATTCTGGAATGTCCAAACGCAGCTTTTAGAAGAAACGTGTTTCTACCTCGCTGAATCTAAACATAGATGCAACTTCCTAAAAGGAACCAACACACAGCAGATGAGTTTGTAAGAAGCGGGTTTTCTGTGTTTTAAACGCATTCTTACTGCTAACTCTTACATGCGTTTCTAGGTCTGGAAAAGACAGTTTCTACATTCTCCAAAGAAAGGGTTTCTGAACTGCTGCAAACACACATCAGTTTATCTCTGGAAGTTGAATACACACATTGACAAACATTCTGCTAGATAGCTCCGTTTTGGTTTTAGAGCAAGGTATTTCTCTTTACAGCCTGTTCTCCAATGCACTCTGGAATGTCCAAACGCAACTTTTTGAAGAAACGTGTTTCTACCTCGCTGAATCTAAACATAGATGCAACTTCCTAAAAGGAACCAACACACAGCAGATGAGTTTGTTAGAAGCGGGTTTTCTGTGTTTTAAACTCATTCTTACTGCTAAGTCTTACATGCGTTTCTAGGGCTGGAAATGACTGTTTCTACATTCTCCAAAGAAAGGGTTTCTGAACTGCTGCAAACACACATCAGTTTAACTCTGGAAGTTGAATATAGACATTGAAAAACATTCTGCTAGATAGCTCCGTTTTGGTTTTAGAGCAAGGTTTTTCTCTTTACAGCCTGTTCTCCAATGCACTCTGGAATGTCCAAATGCAGCTTTTAGAAAAACGTGTTTCTACCTCGCTGAATCTAAACATAGATGCAACTTCCTAAAAGGAACCAACACACAGGAGATGAGTTTGTAAGAAGCGGGTTTTCTGTGTTTTAAACGCATTCTTACTGCTAACTCTTACATGCGTTTCTAGGGCTGGAAAGGACTGTTTCTACATTCTCCAAAGAAAGGGTTTCTGAACTGCTGCAAACACACATCAGTTTAACTCTGGAAGTTGAATACACACATTGACAAACATTCTGCTAGGTAGCTCCGTTTTGGTTTTAGAGCAAGGTTTTTCTCTTTACAGCATGGTCTCCAATGCATTCTGGAATGTCCAAACGCAGCTTTTAGAAGAAACGTGTTTCTACCTCGCTGAATCTAAACATAGATGCAACTTCCTAAAAGGAACCAACACACAGCAGATGAGTTTGTAAGAAGCGGGTTTTCTGTGTTTTAAACGCATTCTTACTGCTAACTCTTACATGTGTTTCTAGGGCTGGAAATGACTGTTTCTACATTCTCCAAAGAAAGGGTTTCTGAACTGCTGCAAACACACATCAGTTTAACTCTGGAAGTTGAATACACACATTGACAAACATTCTGCTAGGTAGCTCCGTTTTGGTTTTAGAGCAAGGTTTTTCACTTTACAGCCTGGTCTCCAATGCATTCTGGAATGTCCAAACGCAGCTTTTAGAAGAAACGTGTTTCTACCTCGCTGAATCTAAACATAGATGCAACTTCCTAAAAGGAACCAACACACAGCAGATGAGTTTGTAAGAAGCGGGTTTTCTGTGTTTTAAACGCATTCTTACTGCTAACTCTTACATGCGTTTCTAGGTCTGGAAAGACAGTTTCTACATTCTCCAAAGAAAGGGTTTCTGAACTGCTGCAAACACACATCAGTTTAACTCTGGAAGTTGAATATAGACATTGAAAAACATTCTGCTAGATAGCTCCGTTTTGGTTTTACAGCAAGGTTTTTCTCTTTACAGCCTGTTCTCCAATGCACTCTGGAATGTCCAAATGCAGCTTTTAGAAGAAACGTGTTTCTACCTCGCTGAATCTAAACATAGATGCAACTTCCTAAAAGGAACCAACACACTGGAGATGAGTTTGTAAGAAGCGGGTTTTCTGTGTTTTAAACGCATTCTTACTGCTAACTCTTACATGCGTTTCTAGGGCTGGAAAGGACTGTTTCTACATTCTCCAAAGAAAGGGTTTCTGAACTGCTGCAAACACACATCAGTTTAACTCTGGAAGTTGAATACACACATTGACAAACATTCTGCTAGATAGCTCCGTTTTGGTTTTAGAGCAAGGTTTTTCTCTTTACAGAATGTTCTCCCATGCACTCTGGAATGTCCAAACGCAGCTTTTAGAAGAAACGTGTTTCTACCTCGCTGAATCTAAACAGATGCAACTTCCTAAAAGGAACCAACACACAGCAGATGAGTTTGTAAGAAGCGGGTTTTCTGTGTTTTAAACGCATTCTTACTGCTAACTCTTACATGCGTTTCTAGGGCTGGAAATGACTGTTTCTACATTCTCCAAAGAAAGGGTGTCTGAACTGCTGCAAACACACATCAGTTTATCTCTGGAAGTTGAATACACACATTGACAAACATACTGCTAGATAGCTCCGTTTTGGTTTTAGAGCAAGATTTTCTCTTACAGCATGTTCTCCTATGCACTCTGGAATGTCCAAACGCAGCTTTTAGAAGAAACGTGTTTCTACCTCGCTGAATCTAAACATAGATGCAACTTCCTAAAAGGAACCAACACACAGCAGATGAGTTTGTAAGAAGCGGGTTTTCTGTGTTTTAAACGCATTCTTACTGCTAACTCTTACGTGCGTTTCTAGGTCTGGAAATGACTGTTTCTACATTCTCCAAAGAAAGGGTTTCTGAACTGCTGCAAACACATATCAGTTTAACTCTGGAAGTTGAATACACACATTGAGAACCACTCTGCTAGATAGCTCCGTTTTGGTTTTAGAGCAAGGTTTTTCTCTTTACAGCCTGTTCTCCAATGCACTCTGTAATTTCCAAACGCAGCTTTTAGAAGAAACATGTTTCTACGTCGCTGAATCTAAACATAGATGCAACTTCCTAAAAGGAACCAACACACAGCAGATGAGTTTGTAAGAAGCGAGTTTTCTGTGTTTTAAACGCATTCTTACTGCTAACTCTTACATGCGTTTCTAGGGCTGGAAATGACTGTTTCTACATTCTCCAAAGAAAGGGTTTCTGAACTGCTGCAAACACACATCAGTTTAACTCTGGAAGTGGAATACACACATTGACAAACATTCTGCTAGATAGCTCCGTTTTGGTTTTAGAGCAAGGTTTTTCTCTTTACAGCATGTTCTCCCATGCACTCTGGAATGTCCAAACGCAGCTTTTAGAAGAAACGTGTTTCTACCTCGCTGAATCTAAACATAGATGCAACTTCCTAAAAGGAACCAACACACAGCAGATGAGTTTGTAAGAAGCGGGTTTTCTGTGTTTTAAACGCATTCTTACTGCTAACTCTTACATGCGTTTCTAGGGCTGGAAATGACAGTTTCTACATTCTCCAAAGAAAGGGTTTCTGAACTGCTGCAAACACACATCAGTTTAACTCTGGAAGTTGAATACACACATTGACAAACATTCTGCTAGATAGCTCCGTTTTGGTTTTAGAGCAAGGTTTTTCTCTTTACAGCATGTTCTCCCATGCACTCTGGAATGTCCAAACGCAGCTTTTAGAAGAAACGTGTTTCTACCTCGCTGAATCTAAACAGATGCAACTTCCTAAAATGAACCAACACACAGCAGATGAGTTTGTAAGAAGCGGGTTTTCTGTGTTTTAAACGCATTCTTACTGCTAACTCTTACATGCGTTTCTAGGGCTGGAAATGACTGTTTCTACATTCTCCAAAGAAAGGGTTTCTGAACTGCTTCAAACACACATCAGTTTATCTCTGGAAGTTGAATACACACATTGACAAACATACTGCTAGATAGCTCCGTTTTGGTTTTAGAGCAAGATTTTCTCTTTACAGCATGTTCTCCCATGCACTCTGGAATGTCCAAACGCAGCTTTTAGAAGAAACGTGTTTCTACCTCGCTGAATGTAAATATAGATGCAACTTCCGAAAAGAAACCAACACACAGCAGACGAGTTTATAAGAAGCGGGTTTTCTGTGTTTTAAACGCATTCTTACTGCTAACTCTTACATGCGTTTCTAGGGCTGGAAATGACTGTTTCTACATTCTCCAAAGAAAGGGTTTCTGAACTGCTGCAAACACACATCAGTTTAACTCTGGAAGTTGAATACACACATTGACAAACATTCTGCTAGATAGCTCCGTTTTGGTTTTAGAGCAAGGTTTTTCTCTTTACAGCCTGGTCTCCAATGCATTCTGGAATGTCCAAACGCAGCTTTTAGAAGAAACGTGTTTCTACCTCGCTGAATCTAAACATAGATGCAACTTCCTAAAAGGAACCAACACACAGCAGATGAGTTTGTAAGAAGCGGGTTTTCTGTGTTTTAAACGCATTCTTACTGCTAACTCTTACATGCGTTTCTAGGGCTGGAAATGACAGTTTCTACATTCTCCAAAGAAAGGGTTTCTGAACTGCTGCAAACACACATCAGTTTAACTCTGGAAGTTGAATACACACATTGACAAACATTCTGCTAGATAGCTCCGTTTTGGTTTTAGAACAAAGTATTTCTCTTTACAGCCTGTTCTCCAATGCACTCTGGAATGTCCAAACGCAACTTTTAGAAGAAACGTGTTTCTACCTCGCTGAATCTAAACATAGATGCAACTTCCTAAAAGGAACCAACACACAGCAGATGAGTTTGTAAGAAGCGGGTTTTCTGTGTTTTAAACGCATTCTTACTGCTAACTCTTACATGTGTTTCTAGGGCTGGAAATGACTGTTTCTACATTCTCCAAAGGAATGGTTTCTGAACTGCTGCAAACACACATCAGTTTAACTCTCGAAGTTGAATACACACATTGACAAACATTCTGCTAGATAGCTCCGTTTTGGTTTTAGAGCAAGGTTTTTCTCTTTACAGCCTGGTCTCCAATGCATTCTGGAATGTCCAAACGCAGCTTTTAGAAGAAACGTGTTTCTACCTCGCTGAATCTAAACATAGATGCAACTTCCTAAAAGGAACCAACACACAGCAGATGAGTTTGTAAGAAGCGGGTTTTCTGTGTTTTAAACGCATTCTTACTGCTAACTCTTACATGCGTTTCTAGGGCTGGAAATGACTGTTTCTACATTCTACAAAGAAAGGGTTTCTGAACTGCTTCAAACACACATCAGTTTAACTCTGGAAGTTGAATACACACATTGACAAACATACTGCTAGATAGCTCCGTTTTGGTTTTAGAGCAAGATTTTCTCTTTACAGCATGTTCTCCCATGCACTCTGGAATGTCCAAACGCAGCTTTTAGAAGAGACGTGTTTCTACCTCGCTGAATCTAAACATAGATGCAACTTCCTAAAAGGAACCAACACACAGCAGATGAGTTTGTAAGAAGCGGGTTTTCTGTGTTTTAAACGCATTCTTACTGCTAACTCTTACATGCGTTTCTAGGGCTGGAAATGACAGTTTCTACATTCTCCAAAGAAAGGGTTTCTGAACTGCTGCAAACACACATCAGTTTAACTCTGGAAGTTGAATAAACACATTGACAAACATCCTGCTAGATAGCTCCGTTTTGGTTTTAGAGCAAGGTTTTTCTCTTTACAGCCTGGTCTCCAATGCATTCTGGAATGTCCAAACGCAGCTTTTAGAAGAAACGTGTTTCTACCTCGCTGAATCTAAACATAGATGCAACTTCCTAAAAGGAACCAACACACAGCAGATGAGTTTGTAAGAAGCGGGTTTTCTGTGTTTTAAACGCATTCTTACTGCTAACTCTTACATGCGTTTCTAGGGCTGTAAATGACTGTTTCTACATTGTCCAAAGAAAGGTTTCTGAACTGCTGAAAACACACATCAGTTTAACTCTGAAAGTTGAATACACACATTGACAAACACACTGCTAGATAGCTCCATTTTGGTTTTAGAGCATGATTTTCTCTTTACAGCATGTTCTCCTATGCACTCTGGAATGTCCAAACGCAACTTTTAGAAGAAACGTGTTTCTACCTCGCTGAATCTAAACATAGATGCAACTTCCTAAAAGGAACCAACACACAGCAGATGAGTTTGTAAGAAGCGGGTTTTCTGTGTTTTAAACGCATTCTTACTGCTAACTCTTACATGCGTTTCTAGGGCTGGAAATGACAGTTTCTACATTCTCCAAAGAAAGGGTTTCTGAACTGCTGCAAACACACATCAGTTTAACTCTGGAAGTTGAATACACACATTGACAAACATTCTGCTAGATAGCTCCGTTTTGGTTTTAGAGCAAGGTTTTTCTCTTTACAGCATGTTCTCCCATGCACTCTGGAATGTCCAAACGCAGCTTTTAGAAGAAACGTGTTTCTACCTCGCTGTATCTAAACAGATGCAACTTCCTAAAATGAACCAACACACAGCAGATGAGTTTGTAAGAAGCGGGTTTTCTGTGTTTTAAACGCATTCTTACTGCTAACTCTTACATGCGTTTCTAGGGCTGGAAATGACTGTTTCTACATTCTCCAAAGAAAGGGTTTCTGAACTGCTTCAAACACACATCAGTTTATCTCTGGAAGTTGAATACACACATTGACAAACATACTGCTAGATAGCTCCGTTTTGGTTTTAGAGCAAGATTTTCTCTTTACATCATGTTCTCCCATGCACTCTGGAATGTCCAAACGCAGCTTTTAGAAGAAACGTGTTTCTACCTCGCTGAATGTAAATATAGATGCAACTTCCGAAAAGAAACCAACACACAGCAGACGAGTTTATAAGAAGGGGGTTTTCTGTGTTTTAAACGCATTCTTACTGCTAACTCTTACATGCGTTTCTAGGGCTGGAAATGACTGTTTCTACATTCTCCAAAGAAAGGGTTTCTGAACTGCTGCAAACACACATCAGTTTAACTCTGGAAGTTGAATACACACATTGACAAACATTCTGCTAGATAGCTCCGTTTTTGTTTTAGAGCAAGGTTTTTCTCTTTACAGCCTGGTCTCCAATGCATTCTGGAATGTCCAAACGCAGCTTTTAGAAGAAACGTGTTTCTACCTCGCTGAATCTAAACATAGATGCAACTTCCTAAAAGGAACCAACACACAGCAGATGAGTTTGTAAGAAGCGGGTTTTCTGTGTTTTAAACGCATTCTTACTGCTAACTCTTACATGCGTTTCTAGGGCTGGAAATGACAGTTTCTACATTCTCCAAAGAAAGGGTTTCTGAACTGCTGCAAACACACATCAGTTTAACTCTGGAAGTTGAATACACACATTGACAAACATTCTGCTAGATAGCTCCGTTTTGGTTTTAGAACAAGGTATTTCTCTTTACAGCCTGTTCTCCAATGCACTCTGGAATGTCCAAACGCAACTTTTAGAAGAAACGTGTTTCTACCTCGCTGAATCTAAACATAGATGCAACCTCCTAAAAGGAACCAACACACAGCAGATGAGTTTGTAAGAAGCGGGTTTTCTGTGTTTTAAACGCATTCTTACTGCTAACTCTTACATGTGTTTCTAGGGCTGGAAATGACTGTTTCTACATTCTCCAAAGAAATGGTTTCTGAACTGCTGCAAACACACATCAGTTTAACTCTCGAAGTTGAATACACACATTGACAAACATTCTGCTAGATAGCTCCGTTTTGGTTTTAGAGCAAGGTTTTTCTCTTTACAGCCTGGTCTCCAATGCATTCTGGAATGTCCAAACGCAGCTTTTAGAAGAAACGTGTTTCTACCTCGCTGAATCTAAACATAGATGCAACTTCCTAAAAGGAACCAACACACAGCAGATGAGTTTGTAAGAAGCGGGTTTTCTGTGTTTTAAACGCATTCTTACTGCTAACTCTTACATGCGTTTCTAGGGCTGGAAATGACTGTTTCTACATTCTACAAAGAAAGGGTTTCTGAACTGCTTCAAACACACATCAGTTTAACTCTGGAAGTTGAATACACACATTGACAAACATACTGCTAGATAGCTCCGTTTTGGTTTTAGAGCAAGATTTTCTCTTTACAGCATGTTCTCCCATGCACTCTGGAATGTCCAAACGCAGCTTTTAGAAGAGACGTGTTTCTACCTCGCTGAATCTAAACATAGATGCAACTTCCTAAAAGGAACCAACACACAGCAGATGAGTTTGTAAGAAGCGGGTTTTCTGTGTTTTAAACGCATTCTTACTGCTAACTCTTACATGCGTTTCTAGGGCTGGAAATGACAGTTTCTACATTCTCCAAAGAAAGGGTTTCTGAACTGCTGCAAACACACATCAGTTTAACTCTGGAAGTTGAATACACACATTGACAAACATCCTGCTAGATAGCTCCGTTTTGGTTTTAGAGCAAGGTTTTTCTCTTTACAGCCTGGTCTCCAATGCATTCTGGAATGTCCAAACGCAGCTTTTAGAAGAAACGTGTTTCTACCTCGCTGAATTTAAACATAGATGCAACTTCCTAAAAGGAACCAACACACAGCAGATGAGTTTGTAAGAAGCGCGTTTTCTGTGTTTTAAACGCATTCTTACTGCTAACTCTTACATGCGTTTCTAGGGCTGGAAATGACTGTTTCTACATTGTCCAAAGAAAGGTTTCTGAACTGCTGAAAACACACATCAGTTTAACTCTGAAAGTTGAATACACACATTGACAAACACACTGCTAGATAGCTCCGTTTTGGTTTTAGAGCATGATTTTCTCTTTACAGCATGTTCTCCTATGCACTCTGGAATGTCCAAACGCAACTTTTAGAAGAAACGTGTTTCTACCTCGCTGAATCTAAACATAGATGCAACTTCCTAAAAGGAACCAACACACAGCAGATGAGTTTGTAAGAAGCGGGTTTTCTGTGTTTTAAACGCATTCTTACTGCTAACTCTTACATGCGTTTCTAGGGCTGGAAATGACTGTTTCTACATTCTACAAAGAAAGGGTTTCTGAACTGCTTCAAACACACATCAGTTTAACTCTGGAAGTTGAATACACACATTGACAAACATACTGCTAGATAGCTCCGTTTTGGTTTTAGAGCAAGATTTTCTCTTTACAGCATGTTCTCCCATGCACTCTGGAATGTCCAAACGCAGCTTTTAGAAGAGACGTGTTTCTACCTCGCTGAATCTAAACATAGATGCAACTTCCTAAAACGAACCAACACACAGCAGATGAGTTTGTAAGAAGCGGGTTTTCTGTGTTTTACACGCATTCTTACTGCTAACTCTTACATGCGTTTCTAGGGCTGGAAAGACAGTTTCTACATTCTCCATAGAAAGGGTTTCTGAACTGCTGCAAACACACATCAGTTTAACTCTGGAAGTTGAATACACACATTGACAAACATTCTGCTAGATAGCTCCGTTTTGGTTTTAGAGCAAGGTTTTTCTCTTTACAGCATGTTCTCCCATGCACTCTGGAATGTCCAAACGCAGCTTTTAGAAGAAACGTGTTTCTACCTCGCTGAATCTAAACATAGATGCAACTTCCTAAAAGGAACCAACACACAGCAGATGAGTTTGTAAGAAGCGGGTTTTCTGTGTTTTAAACGCATTCTTACTGCTAACTCTTACATGCGTTTCTAGGGCTGGAAATGACTTTTTCTGCATTCTCCAAAGAAAGGGTTTCTGAACTGCTTCAAACACACATCAGTTTATCATGGAAGTTGAATACACACATTGACAAACATACTGCTAGATAGCTCCGTTTTGGTTTTAGAGCAAGATTTTCTCTTTACAGCATGTTCTCCCATGCACTCTGGAATGTCCAAACGCAGCTTTTAGAAGAAACGTGTTTCTACCTCGCTGAATGTAAATATAGATGCAACTTCCGAAAAGAAACCAACACACAGCAGATGAGTTTATAAGAAGCGGGTTTTCTGTGTTTTAAACGCATTCTTACTGCTAACTCTTACATGCGTTTCTAGGGCTGGAAAAGACTGTTTCTACATTCTCCAAAGAAAGGGTTTCTGACCTGCTGCAAACACACATCAGTTTAACTCTGGAAGTTGAATATAGACATTAAAAAACATTCTGCTAGATAGCTCCATTTTTGTTTTAGAGCAAGGTTTTTCTCTTTACAGCCTGTTCTCCAATGCACTCTGGAATGTCCAAATGCAGCTTTTAGAAGAAACGTGTTTCTACCTCGCTGAATCTAAACATAGATGCAACTTCCTAAAAGGAACCAACACACAGGAGATGAGTTTGTAAGAAGCGGGTTTTCTGTGTTTTAAACGCATTCTTACTGCTAACTCTTACATGCGTTTCTAGGGCTGGAAATGACTGTTTCTACATTCTCCAAAGAAAGGGTTTCTGAACTGCTGCAAACACACATCAGTTTAACTCTGGAATTTGAATATACACATTGACAAACATTCTGCTAGATAGCTCCGTTTTGGTTTTAGAGCAAGGTTTTTCTCTTTACAGCATGGTCTCCAATGCATTCTGGAATGTCCAAACGCAGCTTTTAGAAGAAACGTGTTTCTACCTCGCTGAATCTAAACATAGATGCAACTTCCTAAAAGGAACCAGCACACAGCAGATGAGTTTGTAAGAAGCGGGTTTTCTGTGTTTTAAACGCATTCTTACTGCTAACTCTTACATGCGTTTCTAGGTCTGGAAATGACTGTTTCTACATTCTCCAAAGAAAGGGTTTCTGAACTGCTGCAAACACATATCAGTTTAACTCTGGAAGTTGAATACACACATTGAGAACCATTCTGCTAGATAGCTCCGTTTTGGTTTTAGAGCAAGGTTTTTCTCTTTACAGCCTGTTCTCCAATGCACTCTGTAATTTCCAAACGCAGCTTTTAGAAGAAACGTGTTTCTACGTCGCTGAATCTAAACATAGATGCAACTTCCTAAAAGGAACCAACACACAGCAGATGAGTTTGTAAGAAGCGAATTTTCTGTGTTTTAAACGCATTCTTACTGCTAACTCTTACATGCGTTTCTAGGGCTGGAAATGACTGTTTCTACATTCTCCAAAGAAAGGGTTTCTGAACTGCTGCAAACACACATCAGTTTAACTCTGGAAGTGGAATACACACATTGACAAACATTCTGCTAGATAGCTCCGTTTTGGTTTTAGAGCAAGGTATTTCTCTTTACAGCATGTTCTCCCATGCACTCTGGAATGCCCAAACGCAGCTTTTAGAAGAAACGTGTTTCTACCTCGCTGAATCTAAACATAGATGCAACTTCCTAAAAGGAACCAACACACAGCAGATGAGTTTGTAAGAAGCGGGTTTTCTGTGTTTTTCAACGCATTCTTACTGCTAACTCTTACATGCGTTTCTAGGGCTGGAAATGACAGTTTCTACATTCTCCAAAGAAAGGGTTTCTGAACTGCTGCAAACACACATCAGTTTAACTCTGGAAGTTGAATACACACATTGACAAACATTCTGCTAGATAGCTCCGTTTTGGTTTTAGAGCAAGGTTTTTCTCTTTACAGCATGGTCTCCCATGCACTCTGGAATGTCCAAACGCAGCTTTTAGAAGAAACGTGTTTCTACCTCGCTGAATCTAAACAGATGCAACTTCCTAAAATGAACCAACACACAGCAGATGAGTTTGTAAGAAGCGGGTTTTCTGTGTTTTAAACGCATTCTTACTGCTAACTCTTACATGCGTTTCTAGGGCTGGAAATGACTGTTTCTACATTCTCCAAAGAAAGGGTTTCTGAACTGCTTCAAACACACATCAGTTTATCTCTGGAAGTTGAATACACACATTGACAAACATTCTGCTAGATAGCTCCGTTTTGGTTTTAGAGCAAGGTTTTTCTCTTTACAGCCTGGTCTCCAATGCATTCTGGAATGTCCAAACGCAGCTTTTAGAAGAAACGTGTTTCTACCTCGCTGAATCTAAACATAGATGCAACTTCCTAAAAGGAACCAACACACAGCAGATGAGTTTGTAAGAAGCGGGTTTTCTGTGTTTTAAACGCATTCTTACTGCTAACTCTTACATGCGTTTCTAGGGCTGGAAATGACAGTTTCTACATTCTCCAAAGAAAGGGTTTCTGAACTGCTGCAAACACACATCAGTTTAACTCTGGAAGTTGAATACACACATTGACAAACATTCTGCTAGATAGCTCCGTTTTGGTTTTAGAACAAGGTATTTCTCTTTACAGCCTGTTCTCCAATACACTCTGGAATGTCCAAACGCAACTTTTAGAAGAAACGTGTTTCTACCTCGTTGAATCTAAACATAGATGCAACTTCCTAAAAGGAACCAACACACAGCAGATGAGTTTGTAAGAAGCGGGTTTTCTGTGTTTTAAACGCATTCTTACTGCTAACTCTTACATGTGTTTCTATGGCTGGAAATGATTGTTTCTACATTCTCCAAAGAAATGGTTTCTGAACTGCTGCAAACACACATCAGTTTAACTCTCGAAGTTGAATACACACATTGACAAACATTCTGCTAGATAGATCCGTTTTGGTTTTAGAGCAAGGTTTTTCTCTTTACAGCCTGGTCTCCAATGCATTCTGGAATGTCCAAACGCAGCTTTTAGAAGAAACGTGTTTCTACCTCGCTGAATCTAAACATAGATGCAACTTCCTAAAAGGAACCAACACACAGCAGATGAGTTTGTAAGAAGCGCGTTTTCTGTGTTTTAAACGCATTCTTACTGCTAACTCTTACATGCGTTTCTAGGGCTGGAAATGACTGTTTCTACATTGTCCAAAGAAAGGGTTTCTGAACTGCTGCAAACACACATCAGTTTAACTCTGAAAGTTGAATACACACCTTGACAAACACACTGCTAGATAGCTCCGTTTTGGTTTTAGAGCATGATTTTCTCTTTACAGCATGTTCTCCTATGCACTCTGGAATGTCCAAACGCAACTTTTAGAAGAAACGTGTTTCTACCTCGCTGAATCTAAACATAGATGCAACTTCCTAAAAGGAACCAACACACAGCAGATGAGTTTGTAAGAAGCGGGTTTTCTGTGTTTTAAACGCATTCTTACTGCTAACTCTTACATACGTTTCTAGGGCTGGAAATGACTGTTTCTACATTCTCCAAAGAAAGGGTTTCTGAACTGCTGCAAACACACATCAGTTTAACTCTGAAAGTTGAATACACACATTGACAAACACACTGCTAGATAGCTCCGTTTTGGTTTTAGAGCAAGATTTTCTCTTACAGCATGTTCTCCTATGCACTCTGGAATGTCCAAACGCAGCTTTTAGAAGAAACGGGTTTCTAACTCGCTGAATCTAAACATAGATGCAACTTCCTAAAAGGAACCAACACACAGCAGATGAGTTTGTAAGAAGCGGGTTTTCTGTGTTTTAAACGCATTCTTACTGCTAACTCTTACGTGAGTTTCTAGGTCTGGAAATGACTGTTTCTACATTCATCAAAGAAAGGGTTTCTGAACTGCTGCAAACACATATCAGTTTAACTCTGGAAGGTGAATACACACATTGACAAACATTCTGCTAGATAGCTCCGTTTTGGTTTTAGAGCAAGGTTTTTCTCTTTACAGCCTGTTCTCCAATGCACTCTGTAATTTCCAAACGCAGCTTTTAGAAGAAACGTGTTTCTACGTCGCTGAATCTAAACATAGATGCAACTTCCTAAAAGGAACCAAAACACAGCAGATGAGTTTGTAAGAAGCGAGTTTTCTGTGTTTTAAACGCATTCTTACTGCTAACTCTTACATGCGTTTCTAGGGCTGGAAATGACTGTTTCTACATTCTCCAAAGAAAGGGTTTCTGAACTGCTGCAAACACACATCAGTTTAACTCTGGAAGTGGAATACACACATTGACAAACATTCTGCTAGATAGCTCCGCTTTGGTTTTAGAGCAAGGTATTTCTCTTTACAGCATGTTCTCCCATGCACTCTGGAATGCCCAAACGCAGCTTTTAGAAGAAACGTGTTTCTACCTCGCTGAATCTAAACATAGATGCAACTTCCTAAAAGGAACCAACACACAGCAGATGAGTTTGTAAGAAGCGGGTTTTCTGTGTTTTAAACGCATTCTTACTGCTAACTCTTACATGCGTTTCTAGGGCTGGAAATGACAGTTTCTACATTCTCCAAAGAAAGGGTTTCTGAACTGCTGCAAACACACATCAGTTTAACTCTGGAAGTTGAATACACACATTGACAAACATTCTGCTAGATAGCTCCGTTTTGGTTTTAGAACAAGGTATTTCTCTTTACAGCCTGTTCTCCAATGCACTCTGGAATGTCCAAACGCAACTTTTAGAAGAAACGTGTTTCTACCTCGCTGAATCTAAATATAGATGCAACTTCCTAAAAGGAACCAACACACAGCAGATTAGTTTGTAAGAAGCGGGTTTTCTGTGTTTTAAACGCATTCTTACTGCTAACTCTTACATGCGTTTCTAGGGCTGGAAATGACTGTTTCTACATTCTCCAAAGAAAGGGTTTCTGAACTGCTGCAAACACACATCAGTTTAACTCTGGAAGTTGAATACACACATTGACAAACACACTGCTAGATAGCTCCGTTTTGGTTTTAGAGCATGATTTTCTCTTTACAGCATGTTCTCCTATGCACTCTGGAATGTCCAAACGCAGCTTTTAGAAGAAACGTGTTTCTACCTCGCTGAATCTAAACATAGATGCAACTTCCTAAAAGGAACCAACACACAGCAGATGAGTTTGTAAGAAGCGGGTTTTCTGTGTTTTAAACGCATTCTTACTTCTAACTCTTACATGCGTTTCTAGGGCTGGAAATGACTGTTTCTACATTCTCCAAAGAAAGGGTTTAAGAACTGCTGCAAACACACATCAGTTTAACTCTGGAAGTTGAATACACACATTGACAAACATTCTGCTAGGTAGCTCCGTTTTGGTTTTAGAGCAAGGTTTTTCTCTTTACAGCCTGGTCTCCAATGCATTCTGGAATGTCCAAACGCAGCTTTTAGAAGAAACGTGTTTCTACCTCGCTGAATCTAAACATAGATGCAACTTCCTAAAAGGAACCAACACACAGCAGATAAGTTTGTAAGAAGCGGGTTTTCTGTGTTTTAAACCCATTCTTACTGCTAACTCTTACATGCGTTTCTAGGGCTGGAAATGACTGTTTCTACATTCTCCAAAGAAAGGGTTTCTGAACTGCTGCAAACACACATCAGTTTAACTCTGGAAGTTGAATACACACATTGACAAACATACTGCTTGATACCTCCGTTTTGGTTTTAGAGCAAGATTTTCTCTTTACAGCATGTTCTCCCATGCACTCTAGAATGTCCAAACGCAGCTTTTAGAAGAAACGTGTTTCTACCTCGCTGAATCTAAACATAGATGCAACTTCCTAAAAGGAACCAACACACAGCAGATGAGTTTGTTAGAAGCGGGTTTTCTGTGTTTTAAACGCATTCTTACTGCTAACTCTTACATGCGTTTCTAGGGCTGGAAATGACTCTTTCTACATTCTCCAAAGAAAGGGTTTCTGAACTGCTGCAAACACACATCAGTTTAACTCTGGAAGTTGAATATAGACATTGAAAATCATTCTGCTACATAGCTCCGTTTTTGTTTTAGAGCAAGGTTTTTCTCTTTACAGCCTGTTCTCCAATGCACTCTGGAATGTCCAAATGCAGCTTTTAGAAGAAACGTGTTTCTACCTCGCTGAATCTAAACATAGATGCAACTTCCTAAAAGGAACCAACACACAGTAGATGAGTTTGTAAGAAGCGGGTTTTCTGTGTTTTAAACGCATTCTTACTGCTAACTCTTACATGCGTTTCTAGGGCTGGAAATGACTGTTTCTACATTCTCCAAAGAAAGGGTTTCTGAACTGCTGCAAACACACATCAGTTTAACTCTGGAAGTTGAATATAGACATTGAAAAACATTCTGCTAGATAGCTAAGTTTTGGTTTTAGAGCAAGGTTTTTCTCTTTACAGCCTGGTCTCCAATGCATTCTGGAATGTCCAAACGCAGCTTTTAGAAGAAACGTGTTTCTACCTCGCTGAATCTAAACATAGATGCAACTTCCTAAAAGGAACCAACACACAGCAGATGAGTTTGTAAGAAGCGGGTTTTCTGTGTTTTAAACGCATTCTTACTGCTAACTCTTACATGCGTTTCTAGGGCTGGAAATGACAGTTTCTACATTCTCCAAAGAAAGGGTTTCTGAACTGCTTCAAACACACATCAGTTTAACTCTGGAAGTTGAATACACACATTGACAAACATTCTGCTAGATAGCTCCGTTTTGGTTTTAGAACAAGGTATTTCTCTTTACAGCCTGTTCTCCAATACACTCTGGAATGTCCAAACGCAACTTTTAGAAGAAACGTGTTTCTACCTCGTTGAATCTAAACATAGATGCAACTTCCTAAAAGGAACCAACACACAGCAGATGAGTTTGTAAGAAGCGGGTTTTCTGTGTTTTAAACGCATTCTTACTGCTAACTCTTACATGTGTTTCTATGGCTGGAAATGATTGTTTCTACATTCTCCAAAGAAATGGTTTCTGAACTGCTGCAAACACACATCAGTTTAACTCTCGAAGTTGAATACACACATTGACAAACATTCTGCTAGATAGATCCGTTTTGGTTTTAGAGCAAGGTTTTTCTCTTTACAGCCTGGTCTCCAATGCATTCTGGAATGTCCAAACGCAGCTTTTAGAAGAAACGTGTTTCTACCTCGCTGAATCTAAACATAGATGCAACTTCCTAAAAGGAACCAACACACAGCAGATGAGTTTGTAAGAAGCGGGTTTTCTGTGTTTTAAACGCATTCTTACTGCTAACTCTTACATGCGTTTCTAGGGCTGGAAATGACTGTTTCTACATTGTCCAAAGAAAGGGTTTCTGAACTGCTGCAAACACACATCAGTTTAACTCTGAAAGTTGAATACACACCTTGACAAACACACTGCTAGATAGCTCCGTTTTGGTTTTAGAGCATGATTTTCTCTTTACAGCATGTTCTCCTATGCACTCTGGAATGTCCAAACGCAACTTTTAGAAGAAACGTGTTTCTACCTCGCTGAATCTAAACATAGATGCAACTTCCTAAAAGGAACCAACACACAGCAGATGAGTTTGTAAGAAGCGGGTTTTCTGTGTTTTAAACGCATTCTTACTGCTAACTCTTACATACGTTTCTAGGGCTGGAAATGACTGTTTCTACATTCTCCAAAGAAAGGGTTTCTGAACTGCTGCAAACACACATCAGTTTAACTCTGAAAGTTGAATACACACATTGACAAACACACTGCTAGATAGCTCCGTTTTGGTTTTAGAGCAAGATTTTCTCTTACAGCATGTTCTCCTATGCACTCTGGAATGTCCAAACGCAGCTTTTAGAAGAAACGGGTTTCTAACTCGCTGAATCTAAACATAGATGCAACTTCCTAAAAGGAACCAACACACAGCAGATGAGTTTGTAAGAAGCGGGTTTTCTGTGTTTTAAACGCATTCTTACTGCTAACTCTTACGTGAGTTTCTAGGTCTGGAAATGACTGTTTCTACATTCATCAAAGAAAGGGTTTCTGAACTGCTGCAAACACATATCAGTTTAACTCTGGAAGGTGAATACACACATTGACAAACATTCTGCTAGATAGCTCCGTTTTGGTTTTAGAGCAAGGTTTTTCTCTTTACAGCCTGTTCTCCAATGCACTCTGTAATTTCCAAACGCAGCTTTTAGAAGAAACGTGTTTCTACGTCGCTGAATCTAAACATAGATGCAACTTCCTAAAAGGAACCAAAACACAGCAGATGAGTTTGTAAGAAGCGAGTTTTCTGTGTTTTAAACGCATTCTTACTGCTAACTCTTACATGCGTTTCTAGGGCTGGAAATGACTGTTTCTACATTCTCCAAAGAAAGGGTTTCTGAACTGCTGCAAACACACATCAGTTTAACTCTGGAAGTGGAATACACACATTGACAAACATTCTGCTAGATAGCTCCGCTTTGGTTTTAGAGCAAGGTATTTCTCTTTACAGCATGTTCTCCCATGCACTCTGGAATGCCCAAACGCAGCTTTTAGAAGAAACGTGTTTCTACCTCGCTGAATCTAAACATAGATGCAACTTCCTAAAAGGAACCAACACACAGCAGATGAGTTTGTAAGAAGCGGGTTTTCTGTGTTTTAAACGCATTCTTACTGCTAACTCTTACATGCGTTTCTAGGGCTGGAAATGACAGTTTCTACATTCTCCAAAGAAAGGGTTTCTGAACTGCTGCAAACACACATCAGTTTAACTCTGGAAGTTGAATACACACATTGACAAACATTCTGCTAGATAGCTCCGTTTTGGTTTTAGAACAAGGTATTTCTCTTTACAGCCTGTTCTCCAATGCACTCTGGAATGTCCAAACGCAACTTTTAGAAGAAACGTGTTTCTACCTCGCTGAATCTAAATATAGATGCAACTTCCTAAAAGGAACCAACACACAGCAGATTAGTTTGTAAGAAGCGGGTTTTCTGTGTTTTAAACGCATTCTTACTGCTAACTCTTACATGCGTTTCTAGGGCTGGAAATGACTGTTTCTACATTCTCCAAAGAAAGGGTTTCTGAACTGCTGCAAACACACATCAGTTTAACTCTGGAAGTTGAATACACACATTGACAAACACACTGCTAGATAGCTCCGTTTTGGTTTTAGAGCATGATTTTCTCTTTACAGCATGTTCTCCTATGCACTCTGGAATGTCCAAACGCAGCTTTTAGAAGAAACGTGTTTCTACCTCGCTGAATCTAAACATAGATGCAACTTCCTAAAAGGAACCAACACACAGCAGATGAGTTTGTAAGAAGCGGGTTTTCTGTGTTTTAAACGCATTCTTACTTCTAACTCTTACATGCGTTTCTAGGGCTGGAAATGACTGTTTCTACATTCTCCAAAGAAAGGGTTTAAGAACTGCTGCAAACACACATCAGTTTAACTCTGGAAGTTGAATACACACATTGACAAACATTCTGCTAGGTAGCTCCGTTTTGGTTTTAGAGCAAGGTTTTTCTCTTTACAGCCTGGTCTCCAATGCATTCTGGAATGTCCAAACGCAGCTTTTAGAAGAAACGTGTTTCTACCTCGCTGAATCTAAACATAGATGCAACTTCCTAAAAGGAACCAACACACAGCAGATAAGTTTGTAAGAAGCGGGTTTTCTGTGTTTTAAACCCATTCTTACTGCTAACTCTTACATGCGTTTCTAGGGCTGGAAATGACTGTTTCTACATTCTCCAAAGAAAGGGTTTCTGAACTGCTGCAAACACACATCAGTTTAACTCTGGAAGTTGAATACACACATTGACAAACATACTGCTTGATACCTCCGTTTTGGTTTTAGAGCAAGATTTTCTCTTTACAGCATGTTCTCCCATGCACTCTAGAATGTCCAAACGCAGCTTTTAGAAGAAACGTGTTTCTACCTCGCTGAATCTAAACATAGATGCAACTTCCTAAAAGGAACCAACACACAGCAGATGAGTTTGTTAGAAGCGGGTTTTCTGTGTTTTAAACGCATTCTTACTGCTAACTCTTACATGCGTTTCTAGGGCTGGAAATGACTCTATCTACATTCTCCAAAGAAAGGGTTTCTGAACTGCTGCAAACACACATCAGTTTAACTCTGGAAGTTGAATATAGACATTGAAAATCATTCTGCTACATAGCTCCGTTTTTGTTTTAGAGCAAGGTTTTTCTCTTTACAGCCTGTTCTCCAATGCACTCTGGAATGTCCAAATGCAGCTTTTAGAAGAAACGTGTTTCTACCTCGCTGAATCTAAACATAGATGCAACTTCCTAAAAGGAACCAACACACAGTAGATGAGTTTGTAAGAAGCGGGTTTTCTGTGTTTTAAACGCATTCTTACTGCTAACTCTTACATGCGTTTCTAGGGCTGGAAATGACTGTTTCTACATTCTCCAAAGAAAGGGTTTCTGAACTGCTGCAAACACACATCAGTTTAACTCTGGAAGTTGAATATAGACATTGAAAAACATTCTGCTAGATAGCTAAGTTTTGGTTTTAGAGCAAGGTTTTTCTCTTTACAGCCTGGTCTCCAATGCATTCTGGAATGTCCAAACGCAGCTTTTAGAAGAAACGTGTTTCTACCTCGCTGAATCTAAACATAGATGCAACTTCCTAAAAGGAACCAACACAGCAGATGAGTTTGTAAGAAGCGGGTTTTCTGTGTTTTAAACGCATTCTTACTTCTAACTGTTGACATGCGTTTCTAGGGCTGGAAATGACTGTTTCTACATTCTCCAAAGAAAGGGTTTCTGAACTGCTGCAAGCACACATCAGTTTAACTCTGAAAGTTGAATACAGACATTGACAAACATACTGCTAGATAGCTCCGTTTTGGTTTTAGAGCAAGATTTTCTCTTTACAGCATGTTCTCCCATGCACTCTGGAATGTCCAAACGCAGCTTTTAGAAGAAACGTGTTTCTACCTTGCTGAATCTAAACATAGATGCAACTTCCTAAAAGGAACCAACACACAGCTGATGAGTTTGTAAGAAGCGGGTTTTCTGTGTTTCAAACGCATTCTTACTGCTAACTCTTACATGCGTTTCTAGGGCTGGAAATGACTGTTTCTACATTCTACAAAGAAAGCGTTTCTGAACTGCTGCAAACACACATCAGTTTAACTCTGAAAGTTGAATACACACATTGACAAACACACTGCTAGATAGCTCCGTTTTGGTTTTAGAGCAAGATTTTGTCTTTACAGCATGTTCTCCTATGCACTCTGGAATGTCCAAACGCAGCTTTTAGAAGAAACGTGTTTCTACCTCGCTGAATCTAAACATAGATGTAACTTCCTAAAAGGAACCAACACACAGCAGATGAGTTTGTAAGAAGCGGGTTTTCTGTGTTTTAAAAGCATTCATACTGCTAACTCTTACATGCGTTTCTAGGTCTGGAAATGACTGTTTCTACATTCTCCAAAGAAAGGGTTTCTGAACTGCTGCAAACACACATCAGTTTAACTCTGGAAGTTGAATATAGACATTGAAAAACATTCTGCTAGATAGCTCCGTTTTGGTTTTAGAGCAAGGATTTTCTCTTTACAGCCTGGTCTCCAATGCATTCTGGAATGTCCAAACGCACCTTTTAGAAGAAACGTGTTTCTACCTCGCTGAATCTAAACATAGATGCAACTTCCTAAAAGGAACCAACACAGCAGATGAGTTTGTAAGAAGCGGGTTTTCTGTGTTTTAAACGCATTCTTACTTCTAACTGTTGACATGCGTTTCTAGGGCTGGAAATGACTGTTTCTACATTCTCCAAAGAAAGGGTTTCTGAACTGCTGCAAACACACATCAGTTTACCTCTGAAAGTTGAATACACACATTGACAAACATACTGCTAGATAGCTCCGTTTTGGTTATAGAGCAAGATTTTCTCCTTACAGCATGTTCTCCCATGCACTCTGGAATGTCCAAACGCAGCTTTTAGAAGAGACGTGTTTCTACCTCGCTGAATCTAAACATAGATGCAACTTTCTAAAAGGAACCAACACACAGCAGATGTGTTTGTAAGAAGCGGGTTTTCTGTGTTTTAAACGCATTCTTACTGCTAACTCTTACATGCGTTTCTAGGGCTGGAAATGACTGTTTCTACATTCTCCAAAGAAAGGGTTTCTGAACTGCTGCAAACACACATCAGTTTAACTTTGAAAGTTGAATACACACATTGACAAACATACTGCTAGATAGCTCCGTTTTGGTTTTAGTGCAAGATTTTCTCTTTACAGCATGTTCTCCCATGCACTCTGGAATGTCCAAACGCAGCTTTTAGAAGAAACGTGTTTCTACCTCGCTGAATCTAAACATAGATGCATCTTCCTAAAAGAAACCAACACACAGCAGATTAGTTTGTAAGAAGCGGGTCTTCTGTGTTTTAAACGCATTAATACTGCTAACTCTTATATGCGTCTCTAGGGCTGGAAATGACTTTTTCTACATTCTCCAAAGAAAGGGTTTCTGAACTGCTGCAAACACACATCAGTTTAACTCTGGAAGTGGAATACAAACATAGACAAACATTCTGCTAGATAGCTTCGTTTTGGTTTTAGAGCAAGGTATTTCTCTTTACAGCATGTTCTCCCATGCACTCTGGAACGCCCAAACGCAGCTTTTAGAAGAAACGTGTTTCTACCTCGCTGAATCTAAACATAGATGCAACTTCCTAAAAGGAACCAACACACAGCTGATGAGTTTGTAAGAAGCGGGTTTTCTGTGTTTCAAACGCATTCTTACTGCTAACTCTTACATGCGTTTCTAGGGCTGGAAATGACTGTTTCTACATTCTACAAAGAAAGCGTTTCTGAACTGCTGCAAACACACATCAGTTTAACTCTGAAAGTTGAATACACACATTGACAAACACACTGCTAGATAGCTCCGTTTTGGTTTTAGAGCAAGATTTTGTCTTTACAGCATGTTCTCCTATGCACTCTGGAATGTCCAAACGCAGCTTTTAGAAGAAACGTGTTTCTACCTCGCTGAATCTAAACATAGATGTAACTTCCTAAAAGGAACCAACACACAGCAGATGAGTTTGTAAGAAGCGGGTTTTCTGTGTTTTAAAAGCATTCATACTGCTAACTCTTACATGCGTTTCTAGGTCTGGAAATGACTGTTTCTACATTCTCCAAAGAAAGGGTTTCTGAACTGCTGCAAACACACATCAGTTTAACTCTGGAAGTTGAATATAGACATTGAAAAACATTCTGCTAGATAGCTCCGTTTTGGTTTTAGAGCAAGGATTTTCTCTTTACAGCCTGGTCTCCAATGCATTCTGGAATGTCCAAACGCACCTTTTAGAAGAAACGTGTTTCTACCTCGCTGAATCTAAACATAGATGCAACTTCCTAAAAGGAACCAACACAGCAGATGAGTTTGTAAGAAGCGGGTTTTCTGTGTTTTAAACGCATTCTTACTTCTAACTGTTGACATGCGTTTCTAGGGCTGGAAATGACTGTTTCTACATTCTCCAAAGAAAGGGTTTCTGAACTGCTGCAAACACACATCAGTTTACCTCTGAAAGTTGAATACACACATTGACAAACATACTGCTAGATAGCTCCGTTTTGGTTATAGAGCAAGATTTTCTCCTTACAGCATGTTCTCCCATGCACTCTGGAATGTCCAAACGCAGCTTTTAGAAGAGACGTGTTTCTACCTCGCTGAATCTAAACATAGATGCAACTTTCTAAAAGGAACCAACACACAGCAGATGTGTTTGTAAGAAGCGGGTTTTCTGTGTTTTAAACGCATTCTTACTGCTAACTCTTACATGCGTTTCTAGGGCTGGAAATGACTGTTTCTACATTCTCCAAAGAAAGGGTTTCTGAACTGCTGCAAACACACATCAGTTTAACTCTGAAAGTTGAATACACACATTGACAAACATACTGCTAGATAGCTCCGTTTTGGTTTTAGTGCAAGATTTTCTCTTTACAGCATGTTCTCCCATGCACTCTGGAATGTCCAAACGCAGCTTTTAGAAGAAACGTGTTTCTACCTCGCTGAATCTAAACATAGATGCATCTTCCTAAAAGAAACCAACACACAGCAGATTAGTTTGTAAGAAGCGGGTCTTCTGTGTTTTAAACGCATTAATACTGCTAACTCTTATATGCGTCTCTAGGGCTGGAAATGACTTTTTCTACATTCTCCAAAGAAAGGGTTTCTGAACTGCTGCAAACACACATCAGTTTAACTCTGGAAGTGGAATACAAACATAGACAAACGTTCTGCTAGATAGCTTCGTTTTGGTTTTAGAGCAAGGTATTTCTCTTTACAGCATGTTCTCCCATGCACTCTGGAACGCCCAAACGCAGCTTTTAGAAGAAACGTGTTTCTACCTCGCTGAATCTAAACATAGATGCAACTTCCTAAAAGGAACCAACACACAGCAGATGAGTTTGTAAGAAGCGGGTTTTCTGTGTTTTAAACGCATTCTTACTGCTAACTCTTACGTGCGTTTCTAGGGCTGGAAATGACAGTTTCTACATTCTCCAAAGAAAGGGTTTCTGAACTGCTGCAAACACACATCAGTTTAACTCTGGAAGTTGAATACACACATTGACAAACATTCTGCTAGATAGCTCCGTTTTGGTTTTAGAGCAAGGTTTTTCTCTTTACAGCCTGGTCTCCAATGCATTCTGGAATGTCCAAACGCAGCTTTTAGAAGAAACGTGTTTCTACCTCGCTGAATCTAAACATAGATGCAACTTCCTAAAAGGAACCAACACAGCAGATGAGTTTGTAAGAAGCGGGTTTTCTGTGTTTTAAACGCATTCTTACTTCTAACTGTTGACATGCGTTTCTAGGGCTGGAAATGACTGTTTCTACATTCTCCAAAGAAAGGGTTTCTGAACTGCTGCAAACACACATCAGTTTAACTCTGAAAGTTGAATACACACATTGACAAACATACGGCTAGATAGCTCCGTTTTGGTTATAGAGCAAGATTTTCTCTTTACAGCATGTTCTCCCATGCACTCTGGAATGTCCAAACGCAGCTTTTAGAAGAAACGTGTTTCTACCTCGCTGAATCTAAACATAGATGCAACTTCCTAAAAGCAACCAACACACAGCAGATGAGTTTGTAAGAAGCGGGTTTTCTGTGTTTTAAACGCATTCTTACTGCTAACTCTTACATGCGTTTCTAGGGCTGGAAATGTCAGTTTCTACATTCTCCAAAGAAAGGGTTTCTGAACTGCTGCAAACACACATCAGTTTGACTCTGGAAGTTGAATACACACATTGACAAACATTCTGCTAGATAGCTCCGTTTTGGTTTTAGAGCAAGGTTTTTCTCTTTACAGCCTGTTCTCCAATGCATTCTGGAATGTCCAAACGCAGCTTTTAGAAGAAACGTGTTTCTACCTCGCTGAATCTAAACATAGATGCAACTTCCTAAAAGGAACCAACACACAGCAGATGAGTTTGTAAGAAGCGGGTTTTCTTTGTTTTAAACGCATTCTTACTGCTAACTCTAACATGCGTTTCTAGGGCTGGAAATGACTGTTTCTACATTCTCCAAAGAAAGGGTTTCTGAACTGCTTCAAACACACGTCAGTTTAACTCTGGAAGTTGAATACACACATTGACAAACATACTGCTAGATAGCTCCGTTTTGGTTTTAGAGCAAGATTTTCTCTTTACAACATGTTCTCCCATGCACTCTGGAATGTCCAAGCGCAGCTTTTAGAAGAGACGTGTTTCTACCTCGCTGAATCTAAACATAGATGCAACTTTCTAAAAGGAACCAACACACAGCAGATGTGTTTGTAAGAAGCGGGTTTTCTGTGTTTTAAACGCATTCTTACTGCTAACTCTGACATGCGTTTCTAGGGCTGGAAATGACTGTTTCTACATTCTCCAAAGAAAGGGTTTCTGAACTGCTGCAAACACACATCATTTTAACTCTGAAAGTTGAATATACACATTGACAAACATACTGGTAGATAGCTTCGTTTTGGTTTTAGAGCAAGATTTTCTCTTTACAGCATGTTCTCCCATGCACTCTGGAAAGTCCAAACGCAGCTTTTAGAAGAAACGTGTTTCTACCTCGCTGAATCTAAACATAGATGCAACTTCCTAAAAGAAACCAACACACAGCAGATGAGTTTGTAAGAAACGGGTCTTCTGGGTTTTAAACGCATTAATACTGCTAACTCTTATATGCGTCTCTAGGGCTGGAAATGACTTTTTCTGCATTCTCCAAAGAAAGGGTTTCTGAACTGCTGCAAACACACATCAGTTTAACTCTGGAAGTTGAATACACACATTGAGAACCATTCTGCTAGATAGCTCCGTTTTGGTTTTAGAGCAAGGTTTTTCTCTTTACAGCCTGTTCTCCAATGCACTTAGGAATGTCCAAACGCAGCTTTTAGAAGAAACGTGTTTCTACCTCGCTGAATCTAAACATAGATGCAACTTCCTAAAAGGAACCAACACACAGCAGATGAGTTTGTAAGAAGCGGGTTTTCTGTGTTTTAAACGCATTCTTACTTCTAACTCTTACATGCGTTTCTAGGGCTGGAAATGACTGTTTCTACATTCTCCAAAGAAAGGGTTTAAGAACTGCTGCAAACACACATCAGTTTAACTCTGGAAGTTGAATACACACATTGACAAACATTCTGCTAGGTAGCTCCGTTTTGGTTTTAGAGCAAGGTTTTTCTCTTTACAGCCTGGTCTCCAATGCATTCTGGAATGTCCAAACGCAGCTTTTAGAAGAAACGTGTTTCTACCTCGCTGAATCTAAACATAGATGCAACTTCCTAAAAGGAACCAACACACAGCAGATAAGTTTGTAAGAAGCGGGTTTTCTGTGTTTTAAACCCATTCTTACTGCTAACTCTTACATGCGTTTCTAGGGCTGGAAATGACTGTTTCTACATTCTCCAAAGAAAGGGTTTCTGAACTGCTGCAAACACACATCAGTTTAACTCTGGAAGTTGAATACACACATTGACAAACATACTGCTTGATACCTCCGTTTTGGTTTTAGAGCAAGATTTTCTCTTTACAGCATGTTCTCCCATGCACTCTAGAATGTCCAAACGCAGCTTTTAGAAGAAACGTGTTTCTACCTCGCTGAATCTAAACATAGATGCAACTTCCTAAAAGGAACCAACACACAGCAGATGAGTTTGTTAGAAGCGGGTTTTCTGTGTTTTAAACGCATTCTTACTGCTAACTCTTACATGCGTTTCTAGGGCTGGAAATGACTCTTTCTACATTCTCCAAAGAAAGGGTTTCTGAACTGCTGCAAACACACATCAGTTTAACTCTGGAAGTTGAATATAGACATTGAAAATCATTCTGCTACATAGCTCCGTTTTTGTTTTAGAGCAAGGTTTTTCTCTTTACAGCCTGTTCTCCAATGCACTCTGGAATGTCCAAATGCAGCTTTTAGAAGAAACGTGTTTCTACCTCGCTGAATCTAAACATAGATGCAACTTCCTAAAAGGAACCAACACACAGTAGATGAGTTTGTAAGAAGCGGGTTTTCTGTGTTTTAAACGCATTCTTACTGCTAACTCTTACATGCGTTTCTAGGGCTGGAAATGACTGTTTCTACATTCTCCAAAGAAAGGGTTTCTGAACTGCTGCAAACACACATCAGTTTAACTCTGGAAGTTGAATATAGACATTGAAAAACATTCTGCTAGATAGCTAAGTTTTGGTTTTAGAGCAAGGTTTTTCTCTTTACAGCCTGGTCTCCAATGCATTCTGGAATGTCCAAACGCAGCTTTTAGAAGAAACGTGTTTCTACCTCGCTGAATCTAAACATAGATGCAACTTCCTAAAAGGAACCAACACAGCAGATGAGTTTGTAAGAAGCGGGTTTTCTGTGTTTTAAACGCATTCTTACTTCTAACTGTTGACATGCGTTTCTAGGGCTGGAAATGACTGTTTCTACATTCTCCAAAGAAAGGGTTTCTGAACTGCTGCAAGCACACATCAGTTTAACTCTGAAAGTTGAATACAGACATTGACAAACATACTGCTAGATAGCTCCGTTTTGGTTTTAGAGCAAGATTTTCTCTTTACAGCATGTTCTCCCATGCACTCTGGAATGTCCAAACGCAGCTTTTAGAAGAAACGTGTTTCTACCTCGCTGAATCTAAACATAGATGCAACTTCCTAAAAGGAACCAACACACAGCTGATGAGTTTGTAAGAAGCGGGTTTTCTGTGTTTCAAACGCATTCTTACTGCTAACTCTTACATGCGTTTCTAGGGCTGGAAATGACTGTTTCTACATTCTACAAAGAAAGCGTTTCTGAACTGCTGCAAACACACATCAGTTTAACTCTGAAAGTTGAATACACACATTGACAAACACACTGCTAGATAGCTCCGTTTTGGTTTTAGAGCAAGATTTTGTCTTTACAGCATGTTCTCCTATGCACTCTGGAATGTCCAAACGCAGCTTTTAGAAGAAACGTGTTTCTACCTCGCTGAATCTAAACATAGATGTAACTTCCTAAAAGGAACCAACACACAGCAGATGAGTTTGTAAGAAGCGGGTTTTCTGTGTTTTAAAAGCATTCATACTGCTAACTCTTACATGCGTTTCTAGGTCTGGAAATGACTGTTTCTACATTCTCCAAAGAAAGGGTTTCTGAACTGCTGCAAACACACATCAGTTTAACTCTGGAAGTTGAATATAGACATTGAAAAACATTCTGCTAGATAGCTCCGTTTTGGTTTTAGAGCAAGGATTTTCTCTTTACAGCCTGGTCTCCAATGCATTCTGGAATGTCCAAACGCACCTTTTAGAAGAAACGTGTTTCTACCTCGCTGAATCTAAACATAGATGCAACTTCCTAAAAGGAACCAACACAGCAGATGAGTTTGTAAGAAGCGGGTTTTCTGTGTTTTAAACGCATTCTTACTTCTAACTGTTGACATGCGTTTCTAGGGCTGGAAATGACTGTTTCTACATTCTCCAAAGAAAGGGTTTCTGAACTGCTGCAAACACACATCAGTTTACCTCTGAAAGTTGAATACACACATTGACAAACATACTGCTAGATAGCTCCGTTTTGGTTATAGAGCAAGATTTTCTCCTTACAGCATGTTCTCCCATGCACTCTGGAATGTCCAAACGCAGCTTTTAGAAGAGACGTGTTTCTACCTCGCTGAATCTAAACATAGATGCAACTTTCTAAAAGGAACCAACACACAGCAGATGTGTTTGTAAGAAGCGGGTTTTCTGTGTTTTAAACGCATTCTTACTGCTAACTCTTACATGCGTTTCTAGGGCTGGAAATGACTGTTTCTACATTCTCCAAAGAAAGGGTTTCTGAACTGCTGCAAACACACATCAGTTTAACTCTGAAAGTTGAATACACACATTGACAAACATACTGCTAGATAGCTCCGTTTTGGTTTTAGTGCAAGATTTTCTCTTTACAGCATGTTCTCCCATGCACTCTGGAATGTCCAAACGCAGCTTTTAGAAGAAACGTGTTTCTACCTCGCTGAATCTAAACATAGATGCATCTTCCTAAAAGAAACCAACACACAGCAGATTAATTTGTAAGAAGCGGGTCTTCTGTGTTTTAAACGCATTAATACTGCTAACTCTTATATGCGTCTCTAGGGCTGGAAATGACTTTTTCTACATTCTCCAAAGAAAGGGTTTCTGAACTGCTGCAAACACACATCAGTTTAACTCTGGAAGTGGAATACAAACATAGACAAACATTCTGCTAGATAGCTTCGTTTTGGTTTTAGAGCAAGGTATTTCTCTTTACAGCATGTTCTCCCATGCACTCTGGAACGCCCAAACGCAGCTTTTAGAAGAAACGTGTTTCTACCTCGCTGAATCTAAACATAGATGCAACTTCCTAAAAGGAACCAACACACAGCAGATGAGTTTGTAAGAAGCGGGTTTTCTGTGTTTTAAACGCATTCTTACTGCTAACTCTTACGTGCGTTTCTAGGGCTGGAAATGACAGTTTCTACATTCTCCAAAGAAAGGGTTTCTGAACTGCTGCAAACACACATCAGTTTAACTCTGGAAGTTGAATACACACATTGACAAACATTCTGCTAGATAGCTCCGTTTTGGTTTTAGAGCAAGGTTTTTCTCTTTACAGCCTGGTCTCCAATGCATTCTGGAATGTCCAAACGCAGCTTTTAGAAGAAACGTGTTTCTACCTCGCTGAATCTAAACATAGATGCAACTTCCTAAAAGGAACCAACACAGCAGATGAGTTTGTAAGAAGCGGGTTTTCTGTGTTTTAAACGCATTCTTACTTCTAACTGTTGACATGCGTTTCTAGGGCTGGAAATGACTGTTTCTACATTCTCCAAAGAAAGGGTTTCTGAACTGCTGCAAACACACATCAGTTTAACTCTGAAAGTTGAATACACACATTGACAAACATACGGCTAGATAGCTCCGTTTTGGTTATAGAGCAAGATTTTCTCTTTACAGCATGTTCTCCCATGCACTCTGGAATGTCCAAACGCAGCTTTTAGAAGAAACGTGTTTCTACCTCGCTGAATCTAAA
Source organism: Saimiri boliviensis (assembly GCF_048565385.1). Classification (NCBI taxonomy): domain Eukaryota; kingdom Metazoa; phylum Chordata; class Mammalia; order Primates; family Cebidae; genus Saimiri; species Saimiri boliviensis. The sequence goes on along the minus strand of NC_133454.1, from coordinate 28,425,230 downwards.
CATAGATGCAACTTCCTAAAAGCAACCAACACACAGCAGATGAGTTTGTAAGAAGCGGGTTTTCTGTGTTTTAAACGCATTCTTACTGCTAACTCTTACATGCGTTTCTAGGGCTGGAAATGTCAGTTTCTACATTCTCCAAAGAAAGGGTTTCTGAACTGCTGCAAACACACATCAGTTTGACTCTGGAAGTTGAATACACACATTGACAAACATTCTGCTAGATAGCTCCGTTTTGGTTTTAGAGCAAGGTTTTTCTCTTTACAGCCTGTTCTCCAATGCATTCTGGAATGTCCAAACGCAGCTTTTAGAAGAAACGTGTTTCTACCTCGCTGAATCTAAACATAGATGCAACTTCCTAAAAGGAACCAACACACAGCAGATGAGTTTGTAAGAAGCGGGTTTTCTTTGTTTTAAACGCATTCTTACTGCTAACTCTAACATGCGTTTCTAGGGCTGGAAATGACTGTTTCTACATTCTCCAAAGAAAGGGTTTCTGAACTGCTTCAAACACACGTCAGTTTAACTCTGGAAGTTGAATACACACATTGACAAACATACTGCTAGATAGCTCCGTTTTGGTTTTAGAGCAAGATTTTCTCTTTACAACATGTTCTCCCATGCACTCTGGAATGTCCAAGCGCAGCTTTTAGAAGAGACGTGTTTCTACCTCGCTGAATCTAAACATAGATGCAACTTCCTAAAAGGAACCAACAAACAGCAGATGAGTTTGTTAGAAGCGGGTTTTCTGTGTTTTAAACGCATTCTTATTGCTAACTCTTACATGCGTTTCTAGGGCTGGAAATGACTGTTTCTACATTTTCCAAAGAAAGGGTTTCTGAACTGCTGCAAACACACATCAGTTTAACTCTGGAAGTTGAATACACACATTGACAAACATTCTGCTAGATAGCTCCGTTTTGGTTTTAGAGCAAGGTTTTTCTCTTTACAGCCTGGTCTCCAATGCATTCTGGAATGTCCAAACGCAGCTTTTAGAAGAAACGTGTTTCTACCTCGCTGAATCTAAACATAGATGCAACTTCCTAAATGGAACCAACACACAGCAGATAAGTTTGTAAGAAGCGGGTTTTCTGTGTTTTAAACCCATTCTTACTGCTAACTCTTACATGCGTTTCTAGGGCTGGAAATGACTGTTTCTACATTCTCCAAAGAAAGGGTTTCTGAACTGCTGCAAACACACATAAGTTTAACTCTGGAAGTTGAATACACACATTGACAAACATTCTGCTAGATAGCTCCGTTTTGGTTTTAGAGCAAGATTTTCTCTTTACAGCATGTTCTCCCATGCACTCTGGAATGTCCAAACGCAGCTTTTAGAAGAAACGTGTTTCTACCTCGCGGAATGTAAACATAGATGCAAATTCCTAAAAGGAACCAACACACAGCTGATGAGTTTGTAAGAAGCGGGTTTTCTGTGTTTCAAACGCATTCTTACTGCTAACTCTTACATGCGTTTCTAGGGCTGGAAATGACTGTTTCTACATTCTACAAAGAAAGCGTTTCTGAACTGCTGCAAACACACATCAGTTTAACTCTGGAAGTTGAATACACACATTGACAAACATTCTGCTAGATAGCTCCGTTTTGGTTTTAGAGCAAGGTATTTCTCTTTACAGCCTGTTCTCCAATGCACTCTGGAATGTCCAAACGCAACTTTTAGAAGAAACGTGTTTCTACCTCGCTGAATCTAAACATAGATGCAACTTCCTAAAAGGAACCAACACACAGCAGATGAGTTTGTAAGAAGCGGGTTTTCTGTGTTTTAAACGCATTCTTACTGCTAACTCTTACATGCGTTTCTAGGGCTGGAAATGACTGTTTCTACATTCTACAAAGAAAGGGTTTCTGAACTGCTTCAAACACACATCAGTTTAACTCTGGAAGTTGAATACACACATTGACAAACATACTGCTAGATAGCTTCGTTTTGGTTTTAGAGCAAGATTTTCTCTTTACAGCATGTTCTCCCATGCACTCTGGAATGTCCAAACGCAGCTTTTAGAAGAGACGTGTTTCTACCTCGCTGAATCTAAACATAGATGCAACTTCCTAAAAGGAACCAACACACAGCAGATGAGTTTGTAAGAAGCGGGTTTTCTGTGTTTTAAACGCATTCTTACTGCTAACTCTTACATGCGTTTCTAGGGCTGGAAATGACTGTTTCTACATTCTCCAAAGAAAGGGTTTCTGAACTGCTGCAAACACACATCAGTTTAACTCTGGAAGGTGAATACACACATTGACAAACATTCTGCTAGATAGCTCCGTTTTGGTTTTAGAGCAAGGTTTTTCTCTTTACAGCCTGTTCTCCAATGCACTCTGGAATGTCCAAACGCAGCTTTTAGAAGAAACGTGTTTCTACGTCGCTGAATCTAAACATAGATGCAACTTCCTAAAAGGAACCAACACACAGCAGATGAGTTTGTTAGAAGCGACTTTTCTGTGTTTTAAACGCATTCTTACTGCTAACTCTTACATGCGTTTCTAGGTCTGGAAATGACTGTTTCTACATTCTCCAAAGAAAGGGTTTCTGAACTGCTGCAAACACACATCAGTTTAACTCTGAAAGTTGAATACACACATTGACAAACATACTGCTAGATAGCTCCGTTTTGGTTTTAGTGCAAGATTTTCTCTTTACAACATGTTCTCCCATGCACTCTGAAATGTCCAAACGCAGCTTTTAGAAGAAACGTGTTTCTACCTCGCTGAATCTAAACATAGATGCATCTTCCTAAAAGAAACCAACACACAGCAGATTAGTTTGTAAGAAGCGGGTCTTCTGTGTTTTAAACGCATTAATACTGCTAAATCTTATATGCTTCTCTAGGGCTGGAAATGACTTTTTCTACATTCTCCAAAGAAAGGGTTTCTGAACTGCTGCAAACACACATCAGTTTAACTCTGGAGGTGGAATACACACATTGACAAACATTCTGCTAGATAGCTTCGTTTTGGTTTTAGAGCAAGGTATTTCTCTTTACAGCATGTTCTCCCATGCACTCTGGAATGCCCAAACGCAGCTTTTAGAAGAAACGTGTTTCTACCTCGCTGAATCTAAACATAGATGCAACTTCCTAAAAGGAACCAACACACAGCAGATGAGTTTGTAAGAAGCGGGTTTTCTGTGTTTTAAACACATTCTTACTGCTAACTCTTACATGCGTTTCTAGGGCTGGAAATGACAGTTTCTACATTCTCCAAAGAAAGGGTTTCTGAACTGCGGCAAACACACATCAGTTTAACTCTGGAAGTTGAATACACACATTGAAAAACATTCTGCTAGATAGCTCCGTTTTGGTTTTAGAGCAAGATATTTCTCTTTACAGCATGTTCTCCCATGCACTCTGGAATGTCCAAACGCAGCTATTAGAAGAAACGTGTTTCGTCCTCGCTGAATCTAAACATAGATGCAACTTCCTAAAAGGAACCAACACACAGCAGATGAGTTTGTAAGAAGCGGGTTTTCTGTGTTTTAAACGCATTCTTACTGCTAACTCTTACATGCGTTTCTAGGGCTGGAAATGACTGTTTCTACATTCTCCAAAGAAAGGGTTTCTGAACTGCTTCAAACACACATCAGTTTATCTCTGTAAGTTGAATACACACATTGACAAACATACTGCTAGATAGCTCCGTTTTGGTTTTAGAGCAAGATTGTCTATTTACAGCATGTTCTCCCATGCACTCTGGAATGTCCAAACGCAGCTTTTAGAAGAAACGTGTTTCTACCTCGCTGAATGTAAATATAGATGCAACTTCCTAGAAGGAACCAACACACATCAGATGAGTTTATAAGAAGCGGGTTTTCTGTGTTTTAAACGCTTTCTTACTGCTAACTCTTACATGCGTTTCTAGGGCTGGAAATGACTGTTTCTACATTCTCCAAAGAAAGGGTTTCTGAACTGCTGCAAACACACATCAGTTTAACTCTGGAAGTTGAATATAGACATTGACAAACATTCTGCTAGATAGCTCCGTTTTAGTTTTAGAGCAAGGTTTTTCTCTTTACAGCCTGTTCTCCAATGCACTCTGTAATTTCCAAACTCAGCTTTTAGAAGAAACGTGTTTCTACGTCGCTGAATCTAAACATAGATGCAACTTCCTAAAAGGAACCAACACATAGCAGATGGGTTTGTAAGAAGCGAGTTTTCTGTGTTTTAAACGCATTCTTACTGCTAACTCTTACATGCGTTTCTAGGGCTGGAAATGACTGTTTCTACATTCTCCAAAGAAAGGGTTTCTGAACTGCTGCAAACACACATCAGTTTAACTCTGAAAGTTGAATACACACATTGACAAACATACTGCTAGATAGCTCCGTTTTGGTTTTAGTGCAAGATTTTCTCTTTACAGCATGTTCTCCCATGCACTCTGGAATGTCCAAACGCAGCTTTTAGAAGAAACGTGTTTCTACCTCGCTGAATCTAAACATAGATGCATCTTCCTAAAAGAAACCAACACACAGCAGATTAGTTTGTAAGAAGCGGGTCTTCTGTGTTTTAAACGCATTAATACTGCTAACTCTTATATGCGTCTCTAGGGCTGGAAATGACTTTTTCTACATTCTCCAAAGAAAGGGTTTCTGAACTGCTGCAAACACACATCAGTTTAACTCTGGATGTGGAATACACACATTGACAAACATTCTGCTAGATAGCTCCGTTTTGGTTTTAGAGCAAGGTTTTTCTCTTTACAGCCTAGTCTCCAATGCATTCTGGAATGTCCAAACGCAGCTTTTAGAAGAAACGTGTTTCTACCTCGCTGAATCTAAACATAGATGCATCTTCCTAAAAGAAACCAACACACAGCAGATTAGTTTGTAAGAAGCGGGTCTTCTGTGTTTTAAACGCATTAATATGCTAACTCTTATATGCGTCTCTAGGGCTGGAAATGACTTTTTCTACATTCTCCAAAGAAAGGGTTTCTGAACTGCTGCAAACACACATCAGTTTAACTCTGGAAGTGGAATACACACATTGACAAACATTCTGCTAGATAGCTCCGTTTTGGTTTTAGAGCAAGGTTTTTCTCTTTACAGCCTGGTCTCCAATGCATTCTGGAATGTCCAAACGCAGCTTTTAGAAGAAACGTGTTTCTACCTCGCTGAATCTAAACATAGATGCAACTTCCTAAAAGGAACCAACACACAGCAGATGAGTTTGTAAGAAGCGGGTTTTCTGTGTTTTAAACGCATTCTTACTGCTAACTCTTACATGCGTTTCTAGGGCTGGAAATGACTGTTTCTACATTCTCCAAAGAAAGGGTTTCTGAACTGCTGCAAACACACATCAGTTTAACTCTGGAAGTTGAATATAGACATTGAAAAACATTCTGCTAGATAGCTCCGTTTTGGTTTTAGAGCAAGGTTTTTCTCTTTACAGCCTGGTCTCCAATGCATTCTGGAATGTCCAAACGCAGCTTTTAGAAGAAACGTGTTTCTACCTCGCTGAATCTAAACATAGATGCAACTTCCTAAAAGGAACCAACACAGCAGATGAGTTTGTAAGAAGCGGGTTTTCTGTGTTTTAAACGCATTCTTACTTCTAACTGTTGACATGCGTTTCTAGGGCTGGAAATGACTGTTTCTACATTCTCCAAAGAAAGGGTTTCTGAACTGCTGCAAACACACATCAGTTTAACTCTGAAAGTTGAATACACACATTGACAAACATACTGCTAGATAGCTCCGTTTTGGTTATAGAGCAAGATTTTCTCTTTACAGCATGTTCTCCCATGCACTCTGGAATGTCCAAACGCAGCTTTTAGAAGAAACGTGTTTCTACCTCGCTGAATCTAAACATAGATGCAACTTCCTAAAAGGAACCAACACACAGCTGACGAGTATGTAAGAAGCGGGTTTTCTGTGTTTTAAACGCATTCTTACTTCCAACTCTTACATGCGTTTCTGGGGCTGGAAATGACTGTTTCTACATTCTCCAAAGAAAGGGTTTCTGAACTGCTGCAAACACACATCAGATTAACTCTGGAAGTTGAATATACACATTGAAAACCATTCTGCTAGATAGCTCCGTTTTATTTTTAGAGCAAGGTATTTCTCTTTACAGCCTGTTCTACAATGCACTCTGGAATGTCCAAACGCAGCTTTTAGAAGAAACGTGTTTCTACCTCGCTGAATCTAAACATAGATGCAACTTCCTAAAAGGAACCAACACACAGCAGATAAGTTTGTAAGAAGCGGGTTTTCTGTGTTTTAAACCCATTCTTACTGCTAACTCTTACATGCGTTTCTAGGGCTGGAAATGACTGTTTCTACATTCTACAAAGAAAGGGTTTCTGAACTGCTTCAAACACACGTCAGTTTAACTCTGGAAGTTGAATACACACATTGACAAACATACTGCTAGATAGCTCCGTTTTGGTTTTAGAGCAAGATTTTCTCTTTACAGCATGTTCTCCCATGCACTCTGGAATGTCCAAGCGCAGCTTTTAGAAGAGACGTGTTTCTACCTCGCTGAATCTAAACATAGATGCAACTTTCTAAAAGGAACCAACACACAGCAGATGTGTGTGTAAGAAGCGGGTTTTCTGTGTTTTAAACGCATTCTTACTGCTAACTCTTACATGCGTTTCTAGGGCTGGAAATGACTGTTTCTACATTCTCCAAAGAAAGGGTTTCTGAACTGCTGCAAACACACATCAGTTTAACTCTGAAAGTTGAATATACACATTGACAAACATACTGGTAGATAGCTTCGTTTTGGTTTTAGAGCAAGATTTTCTCTTTACAACATGTTCTCCCATGCACTCTGGAAAGTCCAAACGCAGCTTTTAGAAGAAACGTGTTTCTACCTCGGTGAATCTAAACATAGATGCAACTTCCTAAAAGAAACCAACACACAGCAGATGAGTTTGTAAGAAACTTGTATTCTGTGTTTTAAACGCATTAATACTGCTAACTCTTATATGCGTCTCTATGGCTGGAAATGACTTTTTCTGCATTCACCAAAGAAAGGGTTTCTGAACTGCTGCAAACACACATCAGTTTAACTCTGGAAGTTGAATACACACATTGAGAACCATTCTGCTAGATAGCTCCGTTTTGGTTTTAGAGCAAGGTTTTTCTCTTTACAGCCTGTTCTCCAATGCACTCAGGAATGTACAAACGCAGCTTTTAGAAGAAACGTGTTTCTACCTCGCTGAATCTAAACATAGATGCAACTTCCTAAAAGGAACCAACAAACAGCAGATGAGTTTGTTAGAAGCGGGTTTTCTGTGTTTTAAACGCATTCTTATTGCTAACTCTTACATGCGTTTCTAGGGCTGGAAATGACTGTTTCTACATTTTCCAAAGAAAGGGTTTCTGAACTGCTGCAAACACACATCAGTTTAACTCTGGAAGTTGAATACACACATTGACAAACAATCTGCTAGATAGCTCCGTTTTGGTTTTAGAGCAAGGTTTTTCTCTTTACAGCCTGGTCTCCAATGCATTCTGGAATGTCCAAACGCAGCTTTTAGAAGAAACGTGTTTCTACCTCGCTGAATCTAAACATAGATGCAACTTCCTAAATGGAACCAACACACAGCAGATAAGTTTGTAAGAAGCGGTTTTCTGTGTTTTAAACCCATTCTTACTGCTAACTCTTACATGCGTTTCTAGGGCTGGAAATGACTGTTTCTACATTCTCCAAAGAAAGGGTTTCTGAACTGCTGCAAACACACATCAGTTTAACTCTGAAAGTTGAATACACACATTGACAAACATACTGCTAGATAGCTCCGTTTTGGTTTTAGTGCAAGATTTTCTCTTTACAGCATGTTCTCCCATGCACTCTGGAATGTCCAAACGCAGCTTTTAGAAGAAACGTGTTTCTACCTCGCTGAATCTAAACATAGATGCATCTTCCTAAAAGAAACCAACACACAGCAGATTAGTTTGTAAGAAGCGGGTCTTCTGTGTTTTAAACGCATTAATACTGCTAACTCTTATATGCGTCTCTAGGGCTGGAAATGACTTTTTCTACATTCTCCAAAGAAAGGGTTTCTGAACTGCTGCAAACACACATCAGTTTAACTCTGGAAGTGGAATACACACATTGACAAACATTCTGCTAGATAGCTCCGTTTTGGTTTTAGAGCAAGGTTTTTCTCTTTACAGCCTGGTCTCCAATGCATTCTGGAATGTCCAAACGCAGCTTTTAGAAGAAACGTGTTTCTACCTCGCTGAATCTAAACATAGATGCAACTTCCTAAAAGGAACCAACACACAGCAGATGAGTTTGTAAGAAGCGGGTTTTCTGTGTTTTAAACGCATTCTTACTGCTAACTCTTACATGCGTTTCTAGGGCTGGAAATGACTGTTTCTACATTCTCCAAAGAAAGGGTTTCTGAACTGCTGCAAACACACATCAGTTTAACTCTGGAAGTTGAATATAGACATTGAAAAACATTCTGCTAGAAAGCTCCGTTTTGGTTTTAGAGCAAGGTTTTTCTCTTTACAGCCTGGTCTCCAATGCATTCTGGAATGTCCAAACGCAGCTTTTAGAAGTAACGTGTTTCTACCTCGCTGAATCTAAACATAGATGCAACTTCCTAAAAGGAACCAACACAGCAGAAGAGTTTGTAAGAAGCGGGTTTTCTGTGTTTTAAACGCATTCTTACTTCTAAATGTTGACATGCGTTTCTAGGGCTGGAAATGACTGTTTCTACATTCTCCAAAGAAAGGGTTTCTGAACTGCTTCAAACACACATCAGTTTAACTCTGAAAGTTGAATACACACATTGACAAACATACTGCTAGATAGCTCCGTTTTGGTTTTAGAGCAAGATTTTCTCTTTACAGCATGTTCTCCCATGCACTCTGGAATGTCCAAACGCAGCTTTTAGAAGAAACGTGTTTCTACCTCGCTGAATCTAAACATAGATGCAACTTCCTAAAAGGAACCAACACACAGCTGATGAGTTTGTAAGAAGCGGGTTTTCTGTGTTTCAAACGCATTCTTACTGCTAACTCTTACATGCGTTTCTAGGGCTGGGAATGACTGTTTCTACATTCTACAAAGAAAGGGTTTCTGAACTGCTTCAAACACACATCAGTTTAACTCTGGAAGTTGAATACACACATTGACAAACATACTGCTAGATAGCTCCGTTTTGGTTTTAGAGCAAGATTTTCTCTTTACAGCATGTTCTTCCATGCACTCTGGTATGTCCAAGCGCAGCTTTTAGAAGAGACGTGTTTCTACCTCGCTGAATCTAAACATAGATGCAACTTTCTAAAAGGAACCAACACACAGCAGATGTGTTTGTAAGAAGCGGGTTTTCTGTGTTTTAAACACATTCTTACTGCTAACTCTTACATGCGTTTCTAGGGCTGGAAATGACTCTTTCTACATTCTCCAAAGAAAGGGTTTCTGAACTGCTGCAAACACACATCAGTTTAACTCTGAAAGTTGAATATACACATTGACAAACATACTGGTAGATAGCTTCGTTTTGGTTTTAGAGCAAGATTTTCTCTTTACAACATGTTTTCCCATGCACTCTGGAAAGTCCAAACGCAGCTTTAAGAAGAAACGTGTTTCTACCTCGGTGAATCTAAACATAAATGCAACTTCCTAAAAGAAACCAACACACAGCAGATGAGTTTGTAAGAATCGGGTATTCTGTGTTTTAAACGCATTAATACTGCTAACTCTTACATGCGTTTCTAGGGCTGGAAATGACTGTTTCTACATTCTCCAAAGAAAGGGTTTCTGAACTGCTGCAAACACACATCAGTTTAACTCTGAAAGTTGAATACACACATTGACAAACATACTGTTAGATAGTTCCGTTTTGGTTTTAGTGCAAGATTTTCTCTTTACAGCATGTTCTCCCATGCACTCTGGAATGTCCAAACGCAGCTTTTAGAAGAAACGTGTTTCTACCTCGCTGAATCTAAACATAGATGCAACTTCCTAAAAGGAACCAACACACAGCAGATGAGTTTGTAAGAAGCGGGTTTTCTGTGTTTTAAACGCATTCTTACTGCTAACTCTTACATGCGTTTCCAGGGCTGGAAATGACTGTTTCTACATTCTCCAAAGAAAGGCTTTCTGAACTGCTTCAAACACACGTCAGTTTAACTCTGGAAGTTGAATACACACATTGACAAACATACTGCTAGATAGCCCAGTTTTGGTTTTAGAGCAAGATTTTCTCTTTACAGCATGTTCTCTCATGCACTCTGGAATGTCCAAACGCAGCTTTTAGAAGAGACGTGTTTCTACCTCGCTGAATCTAAACATAGATGCAACTTCCTAAAAGGAACCAACACACAGCAGATGAGTTTGTAAGAAGCGGGTTTTCTGTGTTTTAAACGCATTCTTACTGCTAACTCTTACATGCGTTTCTAGGTCTGGAAATGACTGTTTCTACATTCTCCAAAGAAAGGGTTTCTGAACTGCTGCAAACACACATCAGTTTAACTCTGGAAGGTGAATACACACATTGACAAACATTCTGCTAGATAGCTCCGTTTTGGTTTTAGAGCAAGGTTTTTCTCTTTACAGCCTGTTCTCCAATGCACTCTGTAATTTCCAAACGCAGCTTTTAGAAGAAACTTGTTTCTACGTCGCTGAATCTAAACATAGATGCAACTTCCTAAAAGGAACCAACACACAGCAGATGTGTTTGTAAGAAGCGGGTTTTCTGTGTTTTAAACGCATTCTTACTGCTAACTCTTACATGCGTTTCTAGGGCTGAAAATGACTGTTTCTACATTCTCCAAAGGAAGGGTTTCTGAACTGCTGCAAACACACATCAGTTTAACTCTGAAAGTGGAATATACACATTGACAAACATACTGCTAGATAGCTCCGTTTTGGTTTTAGAGCAAGATTTTCTCTTTACAGCATGTTCTCCCATGCACTCTAGAATGTCCAAACGCAGCTTTTAGAAGAAACGTGTTTCTACCTCGCTGAATCTAAACATAGATGCAACTTCCTAAAAGGAACCAACACACAGCATATGAGTTTGTAAGAAGCGGGTTTTCCGTGTTTTAAACGCATTCTTACTGCTAACTCTTACATGCGTTTCTAGGGCTGGAAATGACTGTTTCTACATTCTCCAAATAAAGGGTTTCTGAACTGCTGCAAACACACATCAGTTTAACTCTGGAAGTTGAATAAAGACATTGAAAAACATTCTGCTAGATAGCTCCGTTTTGTTTTAGAGAAAGGTTTTTCTCTTTACAGCCTTTTCTCGAATGCACTCCGGAATGTCCAAATGCAGCTTTCAGAAGAAACGTGTTTCTACCTCGCTGAATCTAAACATAGATGCAACTTCCTAAAAGGAACCAACACACAGCAGATGAGTGTGTAAGAAGCGGGTTTTCTGTGTTTTAAACGCATTCTTACTGCTAACTCTTGCATGCGTTTCTAGGGCTGGAAATGACTGTTTCTACATTCTCCAAAGAAAGGGTTTCTGAACTGCTGCAAACACACATCAGTTTAACTCTGGAAGTTGAATACACACATTGACAAACATTCTGCTAGATAGCTCCGTTTTGGTTTTAGAGCAAGGTTTTTCTCTTTACAGCCTGGTCTCCAATGCATTCTGGAATGTCCAAACGCAGCTTTTAGAAGAAACGTGTTTCTACCTCGCTGAATCTAAACATAGATGCAACTTCCTAAAAGCAACCAACACACAGCAGATGAGTTTGTAAGAAGCGGGTTTTCTGTGTTTTAAACGCATTCTTACTGCTAACTCTTACATGCGTTTCTAGGGCTGGAAATGACTGTTTCTACATTCTCCAAAGAAAGGGTTTCTGAACTGCTGCAAACACACATCAGTTTAACTCTGGAAGTTGAATACACACATTGACAAACATTCTTCTAGATAGCTCCGTTTTGGTTTTAGAGCAAGGTATTTCTCTTTACAGCCTGTTCTCCAATGCACTCTGGAATGTACAAACGCAACTTTTAGAAGAAACGTGTTTCTACCTCGCTGAATCTAAACATAGATGCAACTTCCTAAAAGGAACCAACACACAGCAGATGAGTTTGTAAGAAGCGGGTTTTCTGTGTTTTAAACGCATTCTTACTTCTAACTCTTACATGCGTTTCTAGGGCTGGAAATGACTGTTTCTACATTCTCCAAAGAAAGGGTTTCTGAACTGCTGCAAACACACATCAGTTTAACTCTGAAATTTGAATATACACATTGACAAACATACTGCTAGATAGCTCCGTTTTGGTTTTAGAGCAAGGTTTTCTCTTTACAGCATGTTCTCCCATGCACTCTAGAATGTCCAAACGCAGCTTTTAGAAGAAACGTGTTTCTACCTCGCTGAATCTAAACATAGATGCAACTTCCTAAAAGGAACCAACACACAGCAGATGAGTTTGTTAGAAGCGGGTTTTCTGTGTTTTAAACGGATTCTTACTGCTAACTCTTACATGCGTTTCTAGGGCTGGAAATGACTGTTTCTACATTCTCCAAAGAAAGGGTTTCTGAACTGCTGCAAACACACATCAGTTTAACTCTGGAAGTTGAATATGGACATTGAAAAACATTCTGCTAGATAGCTCCGTTTTTGCTTTAGAGCAAGGTTTTTCTCTTTACAGCCTGTTCTCCAATGCACTCTGGAATGTCCAAATGCAGCTTTTAGAAGAAACGTGTTTCTACCTCGCTGAATCTAAACATAGATGCAACTTCCTAAAAGGAACGAACACACAGCAGATGAGTTTGTAAGAAGCGGGTTTTCTGTGTTTTAAACGCATTCTTACTGCTAACTCTTACATGCGTTTCTAGGGCTGGAAATGACTGTTTCTACATTCTACAAAGAAAGTGTTTCTGAACTGCTTCAAACACACATCAGTTTACCTCTGGAAGTTGAATACACACATTGACAAACATACTGCTAGATAGCTCCGTTTTGGTTTTAGAGCAAGGTTTTTCTCTTTACAGCCTGGTCTCCAATGCATTCTGGAATGTCCAAACGCAGCTTTTAGAAGAAACGTGTTTCTACCTCGCTGAATCTAAACATAGATGCAACTTCCTAAAAGGAACCAACACAGAGCAGATGAGTTTGTAAGAAGCCGGTTTTCTGTGTTTTAAACGCATTCTTACTGCTAACTCTTACATGCGTTTCTAGGGCTGGAAATGACTGTTTCTACATTCTACAAAGAAAGGGTTTCTGAACTGCTTCAAACACACATCAGTTTAACTCTGGAAGTTGAATACACACATTGACAAACATACTGCTATATAGCTCCGTTTTGGTTTTAGAGCAAGATTTTCTCTTTACAGCATGTTCTCCCATGCACTCTGGAATGTCCAAACGCAGCTTTTAGAAGAGACGTGTTTCTACCTCGCTGAATCTAAACATAGATGCAACTTCCTAAAAGGAACCAACACACAGCAGATGAGTTTGTAAGAAGCGGGTTTTCTGTGTTTTAAACGCATTCTTACTGCTAACTCTTACATGCGTTTCTAGGGCTGGAAATGACTGTTTCTACATTCTACAAAGAAAGGGTTTCTGAACTGCTGCAAACACACATCAGTTTAACTCTGAAAGTTGAATATACACATTGACAAACATACTGCTAGATAGCTCCGTTTTGGTTTTAGAGCAAGGTTTTTCTCTTTACAGCCTGGTCTCCAATGCATTCTGGAATGTCCAAACGCAGCTTTCAGAAGAAACGTGTTTCTACCTCGCTGAATCTATACATAGATGCAACTTCCTAAAAGGAACCAACACACAGCAGATGAGTTTGTAAGAAGCCGGTTTTCTGTGTTTTAAACGCATTCTTACTGCTAACTCTTACATGCGTTTCTAGGGCTGGAAATGACTGTTTCTACATTCTCCAAAGAAAGGGTTTGTGAACTGCTGCAAACACACATCAGTTTAACTCTGGAAGTTGAATATAGACATTTGAAAACATTCTGCTAGATAGCTCCGTTTTGCTTTTAGAGCAAGGTTTTTCTCTTTACAGCCTGGTCTCCAATGCATTCTGGAATGTCCAAACGCAGCTTTTAGAAGAAACGTGTTTCTACCTCGCTGAATCTAAACATAGATGCAACTTCCTAAAAGGAACCAACACAGCAGATGAGTTTGTAAGAAGCGGGTTTTCTGTGTTTTAAACGCATTCTTACTGCTAACTGTTACATGCGTTTCTAGGGCTGGAAATGACTGTTTCTACATTCTCCAAAGAAAGGGTTTCTGAACTGCTGCAAACACACATCAGTTTAACTCTGGAAGTTGAATACACACATTGACAAACATTCTGCTAGATAGCTCCGTTTTGGTTTTAGAGCAAGGTATTTCTCCTTACAGCCTATTCTCCAATGCACTCTGGAATGTCCAAACGCAACTTTTAGAAGAAATGTGTTTCTACCTCGCTGAATCTAAACATAGATGCAACTTCCTAAAAGGAACCAACACACAGCAGATGAGTTTGTAAGAAGCGGGTTTTCTGTGTTTTAAACGCATTCTTACTGCTAACTCTTACATGCGTTTCTAGGGCTGGAAATGACTGTTTCTACATTCTACAAAGAAAGGGTTTCTGAACTGCTTCAAACACACATCAGTTTAACTCTGGAAGTTGAATACACACATTGACAAACATACTGCTATATAGCTCCGTTTTGGTTTTAGAGCAAGATTTTCTCTTTACAGCATGTTCTCCCATGCACTCTGGAATGTCCAAACGCAGCTTTTAGAAGAGACGTGTTTCTACCTCGCTGAATCTAAACATAGATGCAACTTCCTAAAAGGAACCAACACACAGCAGATGAGTTTGTAAGAAGCGGGTTTTCTGTGTTTTAAACGCATTCTTACTGCTAACTCTTACATGCGTTTCTAGGGCTGGAAATGACTGTTTCTACATTCTCCAAAGAAAGGGTTTCTGAACTGCTGCAAACACACATCAGTTTAACTCTGAAAGTTGAATATACACATTGACAAACATACTGCTAGATAGCTCCGTTTTGGTTTTAGAGCAAGATTTTCTCTTTACAGCATGTTCTCCCATGCACTCTGGAATGTCCAAACGCAGCTTTTAGAAGAAACGTGCTTCTACCTCGCTGAATCTAAACATAGATGCAACTTCCTAAAAGGAACCAACACACAGCAGATGAGTTTGTAAGAAGCGGGTTTTCTGTGTTTTAAACGCATTCGTACTGCTAAGTCTTACATGCATTTCTAGGGCTGGAAATGACTGTTTCTACATTCTCCAAAGAAAGGGTTTCTGAACTGCTGCAAACACACATCAGTTTAACTCTGGAAGTTGAATATACACATTGACAAACATTCTGCTAGATAGTTCCATTTTGGTTTTAGAGCAAGGTTATTCTCTTTACAGCCTGGTCTCCAATGCATTCTGGAATGTCCAAACGCAGCTTTTAGAAGAAACGTGTTTCTACCTCGCTTAATCTAAACATAGATGCAACTTCCTAAAAGGAACCAACAAACAGCAGATGAGTTTGTAAGAAGCGGGTTTTCTGTGTTTTAAACGCATTCTTACTGCTAACTCTTACATGCGTTTCTAGGGCTGGAAATGACTGTTTCTACATTCTCCAAAGAAAGGGTTTCTGAACTGCTGCAAACACACATCAGTTTAACTCTGAAAGTTGAATACACACATTGACAAACACACTGCTAGATAGCTCCGTTTTGGTTTTAGAGCAAGATTTTCTCTTTACAGCATGTTCTCCTATGCACTCTGGAATGTCCAAACGCAGCTTTTAGAAGAAACGTGTTTCTACCTCGCTGAATCTAAACTTAGATGCAACTTCCTAAAAGGAACCAACACACAGCAGATGAGTTTGTAAGAAGCGGGTGTTCTGTGTTTTAAACGCATTCTTACTGCTAACTCTTACATGCGTTTCTAGGGCTAGAAATGACAGTTTCTACATTCTCCAAAGAAAGGGTTTCTGAACTGCTGTAAACACACATCAGTTTGACTCTGGAAGTTGAATACACACATTGACAAACATTCTGCTACATAGCTCCGTTTTGGTTTTAGAGCAAGGTTTTTCTCTTTACAGCCTGGTCTCCAATGCATTCTGGAATGTCCAAACGCAGCTTTTAGAAGAAACGTGTTTCTACCTCGCTGAATCTAAACATAGATGCAACTTCCTAAAAGGAACCAACACACAGCAGATGAGTTTGTAAGAAGCGGGTTTTCTGTGTTTTAAACGCATTCTTTCTGCTAACTCTTACATGTGTTTCAAGGGCTGGAAATGACTGTTTCTACATTCTACAAAGAAATGGTTTCTGAACTGCTTCAAACACACATCAGTTCAACTCTGGAAGTTGAATACACACATTGACAAACATACTGCTAGATAGCTCCGTTTTGGTTTTAGAGCAAGATTTTCTCTTTACAGCATGTTCTCCCATGCACTATGGAATGTCCAAGCGCAGCTTTTAGAAGAGACGTGTTTCTACCTCGCTGAATCTAAACATAGATGCAACTTCCTAGAAGGAACCAACACACAGCAGATGTGTTTGTAAGAAGCGGGTTTTCTGTGTTTTAAACGCATTCTTACTGCTAACTCTTACATGCGTTTCTAGGGCTGGAAATGACTGTTTCTACATTCTCCAAACAAAGGGTTTCTGAACTGCTGCAAACACACATCAGTTTAACTCTGAAAGTTGAATACACACATTGACAAACATACTGCTAGATAGCTCCGTTTTGGTTTTAGAGCTAGATTTTCTCTTTACAGCATGTTCTCCCATGCACTCTGGAATGTCCAAACGCAGCTTTTAGAAGAAACGTGTTTCTACCTCGCTGAATCTAAACACAGATGCAACTTCCTAAAAGGAACCAACACACAGCAGATGAGTTTGTAAGAAGCGGGTTTTCTGTGTTTTAAACGAATTCTTACTGCTAACTCTTACATGCGTTTCTAGGGCTGGAAATGACTGTTTCTACATTCTCCAAAGAAAGGGTTTCTGAACTGCTGCAAACACACATCAGTTTAACTCTGGAAGTTGAATACACACATTGACAAACATTCTGCTAGATAGCTCCGTTTTGGTTTTAGAGCAAGGTATTTCTCTTTACAGCCTGTTCTCCAATGCACTCTGGAATGTCCAAACGCAGCTTTTAGAAGAAACGTGTTTCTACCTCGCTGAATCTAAACATAGATGCAACTTCCTAAAAGGAACCAACATACAGCAGATGAGTTTGTAAGAAGCGGTTTTTCTGTGTTTTAAACGCATTCTTACTGCTAACTCTTACATGCGTTTCTAGGGCTGGAAATGACTGTTTCTACATTCTCCAAAGAAAGGGTTTCTGAACTGCTGCAAACACACATCAGTTTAACTCTGGAAGTTGAATAAAGACATTGAAAAACTTTCTGCTAGATAGCTCCGTTTTTGTTTTAGAGCAAGGTTTTTCTCTTTACAGCCTGTTCTCGAATGCACTCCGGAATGTCGAAATGCAGCTTTCAGAGGAAACGTGTTTCTACCTCGCTGAATCTAAACATAGATGCAACTTCCTAAAAGGAACCAACACACAACAGATGAGTTTGTAAGAAGCTGGTTTTCTGTGTTTTAAACGCATTCTTACTGCTAACTCTTACATGCGTTTCTTGGGCTGGAAATGACTGTTTCTACATTCTCCAAAGAAAGGGTTTCTGAACTGCTGCAAACACACATCAGTTTAACTCTGGAAGTTGAATATAGACATTTGAAAACATTCTGCTAGATAGATCCGTTTTGGTTTTAGAGCAAGGTTTTTCTCTTTACAGCCTGGTCTCCAATGCATTCTGGAATGTCCAAACGCAGCTTTTAGAAGAAACGTGTTTCTACCTCGCTGAATCTAAACATAGATGCAACTTCATAAAAGGAACCAACACACAGCAGATGAGTTTGTAAGAAGCGGGTTTTCTGTGTTTTAAACGCATTCTTACTGCTAACTCTTACATGCGTTTCTAGGGCTGGAAATGACGGTTTCTACATTCTCCAAAGAAAGGGTTTCTGAAATGCTGCAAACACACATCAGTTTAACTCTGGAAGTTGAATATAGACATTGAAAAAGATTCTGCAAGATAGCTCCGTTTTTGTTTTAGAGCAATGTTTTTCTCTTTACAGCCTGTTCTCCAATGCACTCTGGAATGTCCAAATGCAGCTTTTAGAAGAAACGTGTTTCTACCTCGCTGAATCTAAACATAGATGCAACTTCTTAAATGGAACCAACACACAGCAGATGAGTTTGTAAGAAGCCGGTTTTCTGTGTTTTAAACGCATTCTTACTGCTAACTCTTACATGCGTTTCTAGTGCTGGAAATGACTGTTTCTACATTCTACAAAGAAAGGGTTTCTGAACTGCCGCAAACACAGATCAGTTTAACTCTGGAAGTTGAATACACACATTGACAAACATTCTGCTAGATAGCTCCGTTTTGGTTTTAGAGCAAGGTTTTTCTCTTTACAACCTGGTCTCCAATGCATTCTGGAATGTCCAAACGCAGCTTTTAGAAGAAACGTGTTTCTACCTCGCTGAATCTAAACATACATGCAACTTCCTAAAAGGAACCAACACACAGCAGATTAGTTTGTTAGAAGCGGGTTTTCCGTGTTTTGAACGCATTTTTACTGCTAACTCTTACATGCGTTTCTAGGGCTGGAAATGACTGTTTCTACATTCTCCAAACAAAGGGTTTCTGAACTGCTGCAAACACACATCAGTTTAACTCTGAAAGTTGAATACACACATTGACAAACATACTGCTAGATAGCTCCGTTTTGGTTTTAGAGCTAGATTTTCTCTTTACAGCATGTTCTCCCATGCACTCTAGAATGTCCAAACGCAGCTTTTAGAAGAAACGTGTTTCTACCTCGCTGAATCTAAACACAGATGCAACTTCCTAAAAGGAACCAACACACAGCAGATGAGTTTGTAAAAAGCGGGTTTTCTGTGTTTTAAACGAATTCTTACTGCTAACTCTTACATGCGTTTCTAGGGCTGGAAATGACTGTTTCTACATTCTCCAAAGAAAGGGTTTCTGAACTGCTGCAAACACACATCAGTTTAACTCTGGAAGTTGAATACACACATTGACAAACATTCTGCTAGATAGCTCCGTTTTGGTTTTAGAGCAAGGTATTTCTCTTTACAGCCTGTTCTCCAATGCACTCTGGAATGTCCAAACGCAGCTTTTAGAAGAAACGTTTTTCTACCTCGCTGAATCTAAATATAGATGCAACTTCCTAAAAGGAACCAACACACAGCAGATGAGTTTGTAAGAAGCGGGTTTTCTGTGTTTTAAACGCATTCTTACTGCTAACTCTTACATGCGTTTCTAGGGCTGGAAATGACTGTTTCTACATTCTCCAAAGAAAGGGTTTCTGAACTGCTGCAAACACACATCAGTTTAACTCTGGAAGTTGAATAAAGACATTGAAAAACATTCTGCTAGATAGCTCCGTTTTTGTTTTAGAGCAAGGTTTTTCTCTTTACAGCCTGTTCTCGAATGCACTCCGGAATGTCGAAATGCAGCTTTCAGAGGAAATGTGTTTCTACCTCGCTGAATCTAAACATAGATGCAACTTCCTAAAAGGAACCAACACAGAACAGATGAGTTTGTAAGAAGCGGGTTTTCTGTGTTTTAAACGCATTCTTACTGCTAACTCTTACATGCGTTTCTTGGGCTGGAAATGACTGTTTCTACATTCTCCAAAGAAAGGGTTTCTGAACTGCTGCAAACACACATCAGTTTAACTCTGGAAGTTGAATATAGACATTTGAAAACATTCTGCTAGATAGATCCGTTTTGGTTTTAGAGCAAGGTTTTTCTCTTTACAGCCTGGTCTCCAATGCATTCTGGAATGTCCAAACGCAGCTTTTAGAAGAAACGTGTTTCTACCTCGCTGAATCTAAACATAGATGCAACTTCCTAAAAGGATCCAACACACAGCAGATGAGTTTGTAAGAAGCGGGTTTTCTGTGTTTTAAACGCATTCTTACTTCTAACTCTTACATGCGTTTCTAGGGCTGGAAATGACTGTTTCTACATTCTCCAAAGAAAGGGTTTCTGAACTGCTGCAAACACACATCAGTTTAACTCTGAAAGTTGAATATACACATTGACAAACATACTGCTAGATAGCTCCGTTTTGGTTTTAGAGCAATATTTTCTCTTTACAGCATGTTCTCCCATGCACTCCAGAATGTCCAAACGCAGCTTTTAGAAGAAACGTGTTTCTACCTCGCTGAATCTAAACATAGATGCAACTTCCTAAAAGGAACCAACACACAGCAGATGAGTTTGTAAGAAGCGGGTTTTCTGTGTTTTAAACGCATTCTTACTTCTAACTTTTACATGCGTTTCTAGGGCTGGAAATGACTGTTTCTACATTCTCCAAAGAAAGAGTTTCTGAACTGCTGCAAACACACATCAGTTTAACTCCGAAAGTTGAATACACACATTGACAAACATACTGCTAGATAGCTTCGTTTTGGTTTTAGAGCAAGATTTTCTCTTTACAGCATGTTCTCCCATGCACTCTGGAATGTCCAAACGCAGCTTTTAGAAGAAACGTGTTTCTACCTCGCTGAATCTAAACATAGATGCAACTTCCTAAAAGAAACCAACACACAGCAGATGAGTTTGTAAGAAAGGGGTCTTCTGTGTTTTAAACGCATTAATACTGCTAACTCTTATATGCGTCTCTAGGGCTGGAAATGACTTTTTCTGCATTCTCCAAAGAAAGGGTTTCTGAACTGCTGCAAACACACATCAGTTTAACTCTGGAAGTTGAATACACACATTGACAAACATTCTGCTAGATAGCTCCGTTTTGGTTTTAGAGCAAGGTATTTCTCTTTACAGCCTGTTCTCCAATGCACTCTGGAATGTCCAAACGCAGCTTTTAGAAGAAACGTGTTTCTACCTCGCTGAATCTAAACATAGATGCAACTTCCTAAAAAAAACCAACACACAGCCGATGAGTTTGTAAGAAGCGGGTTTTCTGTGTTTTAAACGCATTCTTACTGCCTACTCTTACATGCGTTTCTAGGGCTGGAAATGACTGTTTCTACATTCTACAAAGAAAGGGTTTCTGAACTGCTTCAAACACACATCTGTTTACCTCTGGAAGTTGAATACACACATTGAAAAACATACTGCTAGATAGCTCCGTTTTGGTTTTAGAGCAAGATTTTCTCTTTACAGCATGTTCTCCCATGCACTCTGGAATGTCCAAACGCAGCTTTTAGAAGAAACGTGTTTCTACCTCGCTGAATCTAAACATAGATGCAACTTCCTAAAAGGAACCAACACACAGCAGATGAGTTTGTAAGAAGCGCGTTTTCTGTGTTTTAAACGCATTCTTACTTCTAACTCTTACATGCGTTTCTAGGGCTGGAAATGACTGTTTCTACATTCTCCAAAGAAAGGGTTTCTGAACTGCTGCAAACACACATCAGTTTAACTCTGAAAGTTGAATACACACATTGAGAAACATACTGCTAGATAGCTTCGTTTTGGTTTTAGAGCAAGATTTTCTCTTTACAGCATGTTCTCCCATGCACTCTGGAAAGTCCAAACGCAGCTTTTAGAAGAAACGTGTTTCTACCTCGCTGAATCTAAACATAGATGCAACTTCCTAAAAGAAACCAACACACAGCAGATGAGTTTGTAAGAAACGGGTCTTCTGTGTTTTAAACGCATTAATACTGCTAACTCTTATATGCGTCTCTAGGGTTGGAAATGACTTTTTCTGCATTCTCCAAAGAAAGGGTTTCTGAACTGCTGCAAACACACATCAGTTTAACTCTGGAAGTTGAATACACACATTGAGAACCATTCTGCTAGATAGCTCCGTTTTGGTTTTAGAGCAAGGTATTTCTCTTTACAGCCTGTTCTCCAATGCACTCTGGAATGTCCAAACGCAGCTTTTAGAAGAAACGTGTTTCTACCTCGCTGAATCTAAACATAGATGCAACTTCCTAAAAGAAACCAACACACAGCAGATGAGTTTGTAAGAAGCGGGTTTTCTGTGTTTTAAACGCATTCTTACTGCTAACTCTTACATGCGTTTCTAGGGCTGGAAATGACAGTTTCTACATTCTCCAAAGAAAGGGTTTTTGAACTGCTGCAAACACACATCAGTTTGACCCTGGAAGTTGAATACACACATTGACAAACATTCTGCTAGATAGCTCCGTTTTGGTTTTAGAGCAAGGTTTTTCTCTTTACAGCCTGGTCTCCAATGCATTCTGGAATGTCCAAACGCAGCTTTTAGAAGAAACGTGTTTCTACCTCGCTGAATCTAAACATAGATGCAACTTCCTAAAAGGAACCAACCCACAGCAGATGAGTTTGTAAGAAGCGGGTTTTCTGTGTTTTAAACGCATTCTTACTGCTAACTCTTACATGCGTTTCTAGGGCTGGAAATGACTGTTTCTACATTCTACAAAGAAAGGGTTTCTGAACTGCTTCAAACACACATCAGTTTAACTCTGGAAGTTGAATACACACATTGACAAACATACTGCTAGATAGCTCCGTTTTGGTTTTAGAGCAAGATTTTCTCTTTACAGCATGTTCTCCCATGCACTCTGGAATGTCCAAGTGCAGCTTTTAGAAGAGACGTGTTTCTACCTCGCTGAATCTAAACATAGATGCAACTTCCTAAAAGGAACCAACACACAGCAGATGAGTTTGTAAGAAGCGGGTTTTCTGTGTTTTAAACGCATTCTTACTGCTAACTCTTACATGCGTTTCTAGGGCTGGAAATGACTGTTTCTACATTCTCCAAAGAAAGGGTTTCTGAACTGCTGCAAACACACATCAGTTTAACTCTGAAAGTTGAATATACACATTGACAAACATACTGGTAGATAGCTTCGTTTTGGTTTTAGAGCTAGATTTTCTCTTTACAGCATGTTCTCCCATGCACTCTGGAAAGTCCAAACGCAGCTTTTAGAAGAAACGTGTTTCTACCTCGCTGAATCTAAACATAGATGCAACTTCCTAAAAGAAACCAACACACAGCAGATGAGTTTGTAAGAAACGGGTCTTCTGTGTTTTAAACGCATTAATACTGCTAACTCTTATATGCGTCTCTAGGGCTGGAAATGACTTTTTCTGCATTCTCCAAAGAAAGGGTTTCTGAACTGCTGCAAACACACATCAGTTTAACTCTGGAAGTTGAATACACACATTGAAAAACATACTGCTAGATAGCTCCGTTTTGGTTTTAGAGCAAGATTTTCTCTTTACAGCATGTTCTCCCATCATCTCTGGAATGTCCAAACGCAGCTTTTAGAAGAAACGTGTTTCTACCTCGCTGAATCCAAACATAGATGCAACTTCCTAAAAGGAACCAACACACAGCAGATGTGTTTGTAAGAAGCGGGTTTTCTGTGTTTTAAACGCATTCTTACTTCTAACTCTTACATGCGTTTCTAGGGCTGGAAATGACTGTTTCTACATTCTCCAAAGAAAGGGTTTCTGAACTGCTGCAAACACACATCAGTTTAACTCTGGAAGTTGAATACACACATTGGCAAACACACTGCTAGATAGCTCCGTTTTTGTTTTAGAGCAAGATTTTCTCTTTACAGAATGTTCTCCCATGCACTCTGTAATGTCCAAACGCAGCTTTTAGAAGAGACGTGTTTCTACCTCGCTGAATCTAAACATAGATGCAACTTCCTAAAAGGAACCAACACACAGCAGATGAGTTTGTAAGAAGCGGGTTTTTTGTGTTTTAAACGCATTCTTACTGCTAACTCTTACATGCGTTTCTAGGGCTGGAAATGACTGTTTCTACATTCTCCAAAGAAAGGGTTTCTGAACTGCTGCAAACACACATCAGTTTAACTCTGAAAGTTGAATATACACATTGACAAACATACTGCTAGATAGCTCCGTTTTGGTTTTACAGCAATATTTTCTCTTTACAGCATGTTCTCCCATGCACACTAGAATGTCCAAATGCAGCTTTTAGAAGAAACGTGTTTCTACCTCGCTGAATCTAAACATAGATGCAACTTCCTAAAAGGAACCAACACACAGCAGATGAGTTTGTAAGAAGCGGGTTTTCTGTGTTTTAAACGCATTCTTACTTCTAACTTTTACATGCGTTTCTAGGGCTGGAAATGACTGTTTCTACATTCTCCAAAGAAAGAGTTTCTGAACTGCTGCAAACACACATCAGTTTAACTCCGAAAGGTGAATACACACATTGACAAAATACTGCTAGATAGCTTCGTTTTGGTTTTAGAGCAAGATTTTCTCTTTACAACATGTTCTCCCATGCACTCTGGAAAGTCCAAACGCAGCTTTTAGAAGAAACGTGTTTCTACTTCGCTGAATCTAAACATAGATGCAACTTCCTAAAAGAAACCAACACACAGCAGATGAGTTTGTAAGAAACGGGTCTTCTGTGTTTTAAACGCCTTAATACTGCTAACTCTTATATGCGTCTCTAGGGCTGGAAATGACTTTTTCTGCATTCTCCAAAGAAAGGGTTTCTGAACTGCTGCAAACACACATCAGTTTAACTCTGGAAGTTGAATACACACATTGACAAACATTCTGCTAGATAGCTCCGTTTTGGTTTTAGAGCAAGGTATTTCTCTTTACAGCCTGTTCTCCAATGCACTCTGGAATATCCAAACGCAGCTTTTAGAAGAAACGTGTTTCTACCTCGCTGAATCTAAACATAGATGCAACTTCCTAAAAGGAACCAACACACAGAAGATGAGTTTGTAAGAAGCGGGTTTTCTGTGTTTTAAACGCATTCTTACTGCTAACTCTTACATGCGTTTCTAGGGCTGGAAATGACTGTTTCTACATTCTACAAAGAAAGGGTTTCTGAACTGCTTCAAACACACATCTGTTTACCTCTGGAAGTTGAATACACACATTGAAAAACATACTGCTAGATAGCTCCGTTTTGGTTTTAGAGCAAGATTTTCTCTTTACAGCATGTTCTCCCATCATCTCTGGAATGTCCAAACGCAGCTTTTAGAAGAAACGTGTTTCTACCTCGCTGAATCTAAACATAGATGCAACTTCCTAAAAGGATCCAACACACAGCAGATGTGTTTGTAAGAAGCGGGTTTTCTGTGTTTTAAACGCATTCTTACTTCTAACTCTTACATGCGTTTTTAGGGCTGGAAATGACTGTTTCTACATTCTCCAAAGAAAGGGTTTCTGAACTGCTGCAAACACACATCAGTTTAACTCTTGAAGTTGAATACACACATTGGCAAACACACTGCTAGATAGCTCCGTTTTTGTTTTAGAGCAAGATTTTCTCTTTACAGAATGTTCTCCCATGCACTCTGTAATGTCCAAACGCAGCTTTTAGAAGAGACGTGTTTCTACCTCGCTGAATCTAAACATAGATGCAACTTCCTAAAAGGAACCAACACACAGCAGATGAGTTTGTAAGAAGCGGGTTTTTTGTGTTTTAAACGCATTCTTACTGCTAACTCTTACATGCGTTTCTAGGGCTGGAAATGACTGTTTCTACATTCTCCAAAGAAAGGGTTTCTGAACTGCTGCAAACACACATCAGTTTAACTCTGAAAGTTGAATATACACATTGACAAACATACTGCTAGATAGCTCCGTTTTGGTTTTACAGCAATATTTTCTCTTTACAGCATGTTCTCCCATGCACTCTAGAATGTCCAAATGAAGCTTTTAGAAGAAACGTGTTTCTACCTCGCTGAATCTAAACATAGATGCAACTTCCTAAAAGGAACCAACACACAGCAGATGAGTTTGTAAGAAGCGGGTTTTCTGTGTTTTAAACGCATTCTTACTTCTAACTTTTACATGCGTTTCTAGGGCTGGAAATGACTGTTTCTACATTCTCCAAAGAAAGAGTTTCTGAACTGCTGCAAACACACATCAGTTTAACTCCGAAAGTTGAATACACACATTGACAAACATACTGCTAGATAGCTTCGTTTTGGTTTTAGAGCAAGATTTTCTCTTTACAGCATGTTCTCCCATGCACTCTGGAAAGTCCAAACGCAGCTTTTAGAAGAAACGTGTTTCTACCTCGCTGAATCTAAAGATAGATGCAACTTCCTAAAAGAAACCAACACACAGCAGATGAGTTTGTAAGAAACGGGTCTTCTGTGTTTTAAACGCCTTAATACTGCTAACTCTTATATGCGTCTCTAGGGCTGGAAATGACTTTTTCTGCATTCTCCAAAGAAAGGGTTTCTGAACTGCTGCAAACACACATCAGTTTAACTCTGGAAGTTGAATACACACATTGACAAACATTCTGCTAGATAGCTCCGTTTTGGTTTTAGAGCAAGGTATTTCTCTTTACAGCCTGTTCTCCAATGCACTCTGGAATGTCCAAACGCAGCTTTTAGAAGAAACGTGTTTCTACCTCGCTGAATCTAAACATAGATGCAACTTCCTAAAAAAAACCAACACACAGCAGATGAGTTTGTAAGAAGCGGGTTTTCTGTGTTTTAAACGCATTCTTACTGCTAACTCTTACATGCGTTTCTAGGGCTGGAAATGACTGTTTCTACATTCTACAAAGAAAGGGTTTCTGAACTGCTGCAAACACACATCAGTTTAACTCTGAAAGTTGAATACACACATTGAGAAACATACTGCTAGATAGCTCCGTTTTGGTTTTAGAGCAAGATTTTCTCTTTACAGCATGTTCTCCCATGCACTCTGGAAAGTCCAAACGCAGCTTTTAGAAGAAACGTGTTTCTACCTCGCTGAATCTAAACATAGATGCAACTTCCTAAAAGAAACCAACACACAGCAGATGAGTTTGTAAGAATCGGGTTTTCTGTGTTTTAAACGCATTAATACTGCTAACTCTTATATGCGTCTCTAGGGCTGGAAATGACTTTTTCTGCATTCTCCAAAGAAAGGGTTTCTGAACTGCTGCAAACACACATCAGTTTAACTCTGGAAGTTGAATACACACATTGAGAACCATTCTGCTAGATAGCTCCGTTTTGGTTTTAGAGCAAGGTATTTCTCTTTACAGCCTGTTCTCCAATGCACTCTGGAATGTCCAAACGCAGCTTTTAGAAGAAACGTGTTTCTACCTCGCTGAATCTAAACATAGATGCAACTTCCTAAAAGAAACCAACACACAGCAGATGAGTTTGTAAGAAGCGGGTTTTCTGTGTTTTAAACGCATTCTTACTGCTAACTCTTACATGCGTTTCTAGGGCTGGAAATGACAGTTTCTACATTCTCCAAAGAAAGGGTTTCTGAACTGCTGCAAACACACATCAGTTTGACTCTGGAAGTTGAATACACACATTGACAAACATTCTGCTAGTTAGCTCCGTTTTGGTTTTAGAGCAAGGTTTTTCTCTTTACAGCCTGGTCTCCAATGCATTCTGGAATGTCCAAACGCAGCTTTTAGAAGAAACGTGTTTCTACCTCGCTGAATCTAAACATAGATGCAACTTCCTAAAAGGAACCAACCCACAGCAGATGAGTTTGTAAGAAGCGGGTTTTCTGTGTTTTAAACGCATTCTTACTGCTAACTCTTACATGCGTTTCTAGGGCTGGAAATGACTGTTTCTACATTCTACAAAGAAAGGGTTTCTGAACTGCTGCAAACACACATCAGTTTAACTCTGGAAGTTGAATACACACATTGACAAACATACTGCTAGATAGCTCCGTTTTGGTTTTAGAGCAAGATTTTCTCTTTACAGCATGTTCTCCCATGCACTCTGGAATGTCCAAGCGCAGCTTTTAGAAGAGACGTGTTTCTACCTCGCTGAATCTAAACATAGATGCAACTTCCTAAAAGGAACCAACACACAGCAGATGAGTTTGTAAGAAGCGGGTTTTCTGTGTTTTAAACGCATTCTTACTGCTAACTCTTACATGCGTTTCTAGGGCTGGAAATGACTGTTTCTACATTCTCCAAAGAAAGGGTTTCTGAACTGCTGCAAACACACATCAGTTTAACTCTGAAAGTTGAATATACACATTGACAAACATACTGGTAGATAGCTTTGTTTTGGTTTTAGAGCAAGATTTTCTCTTTACAGCATGTTCTCCCATGCACTCTGGAAAGTCCAAACGCAGCTTTTAGAAGAAACGTGTTTCTACCTCGCTGAATCTAAACATAGATGCAACTTCCTAAAAGAAACCAACACACAGCAGATGAGTTTGTAAGAAACGGGTCTTCTGTGTTTTAAACGCATTAATACTGCTAACTCTTACATGCGTCTCTAGGGCTGGAAATGACTTTTTCTGCATTCTCCAAAGAAAGGGTTTCTGAACTGCTGCAAACACACATCAGTTTAACTCTGGAATTTGAATACACACATTGACAAACATTCTGCTAGATAGCTCCGTTTTGGTTTTAGAGCAAGGTATTTCTCTTTACAGCCTGTTCTCCAATGCACTCTGGAATGTCCAAACGCAGCTTTTAGAAGAAACGTGTTTCTACCTCGCTGAATCTAAACATAGATGCAACTTCCTAAAAGGAACCAACACACAGCAGATGAGTTTGTAAGAAGCGGGTTTTCTGTGTTTTAAACGCATTCTTACTGCTAACTCTTACATGCGTTTCTAGGGCTGGAAATGACTGTTTCTACATTCTCCAAAGAAAGGGTTTCTGAACTGCTGCAAACACACATCAGTTTAACTCTGAAAGTTGAATATACACATTGACAAACATACTGCTAGATAGCTCCATTTTGGTTTTAGAGCAATATTTTCTCTTTACAGCATGTTCTCCCATGCACTCTAGAATGTCCAAACGCAGCTTTTAGAAGAAACGTGTTTCTACCTCGCTGAATCTAAACATAGATGCAACTTCCTAAAAGGAACCAACACACAGCAGATGAGTTTGTAAGAATCGGGTTTTCTGTGTTTTAAACGCATTATTACTTCTAAATTTTACATGCGTTTCTAGGGCTGGAAATGACTGTTTCTACATTCTCCAAAGAAAGAGTTTCTGAACTGCTGCAAACACACATCAGTTTAACTCCGAAAGTTGAATACACACATTGACAAACATACTGCTAGATAGCTTCGTTTTGGTTTTAGAGCAAGATTTTCTCTTTACAGCATGTTCTCCCATGCACTCTGGAAAGTCCAAACGCAGCTTTTAGAAGAAACGTGTTTCTACCTCGCTAAATCTAAACTTAGATGCAACTTCCTAAAAGGAACCAACACACAGCAGATGAGTTTGTAAGAAGCGGGTGTTCTGTGTTTTAAACGCATTCTTACTGCTAACTCTTACATGCGTTTCTAGGGCTAGAAATGACAGTTTCTACATTCTCCAAAGAAAGGGATTCTGAACTGCTGCAAACACACATCAGTTTGACTCTGGAAGTTGAATACACACATTGACAAACATTCTGCTACATAGCTCCGTTTTGGTTTTAGAGCAAGGTTTTTCTCTTTACAGCCTGGTCTCCAATGCATTCTGGAATGTCCAAACGCAGCTTTTAGAAGAAACGTGTTTCTACCTCGCTGAATCTAAACATAGATGCAACTTCCTAAAAGGAACCAACACACAGCAGATGAGTTTGAAAGAAGCGGGTTTTCTGTGTTTTAAACGCATTCTTTCTGCTAACTCTTACATGCGTTTCAAGGGCTGGAAATGACTGTTTCTACATTCTACAAAGAAATGGTTTCTGAACTGCTTCAAACACACATCAGTTCAACTCTGGAAGTTGAATACACACATTGACAAACATACTGCTAGATAGCTCCGTTTTGGTTTTAGAGCAAGATTTTCTCATTACAGCATGTTCTCCCTTGCACTATGGAATGTCCAAGCGCAGCTTTTAGAAGAGACGTCTTTCTACCTCGCTGAATGTAAACATAGATGCAACTTCCTAGAAGGAACCAACACACAGCAGATGTGTTTGTAAGAAGCGGGTTTTCTGTGTTTTAAACGCATTCTTACTGTTAACTCTTACATGCGTTTCTAGGGCTGGAAATGACTGTTTCTACATTCTCCAAAGAAAGGGTTTCTGAACTGCTGCAAACACACATCAGTTTAACTCTGAAAGTTGAATATACACATTGACAAACATACTGGTAGATAGCTTCGTTTTGGTTTTAGAGCAAGATTTTCTCTTTACAGCATGTTCTCCCATGCACTCTGGAAAGTCCAAACGCAGCTTTTAGAAGAAACGTGTTTCTACCTCGCTGAATCTAAACATAGATGCAACTTCCTAAAAGAAACCAACACACAGCAGATGAGTTTCTAAGAAACGGGTCTTCTGTGTTTTAAACGCATTAATACTGCTAACTCTTATATGCGTCTCTAGGGCTGGAAATGACTTTTTCTGCATTCTCCAAAGAAAGGGTTTCTGAACTGCTGCAAACACACATCAGTTTAACTCTGGAAGTTGAATATACACATTGAAAAACATACTGCTAGATAGCTCCGTTTTGGTTTTAGAGCAAGATTTTCTCTTTACAGCATGTTCTCCAATGCACTCTAGAATGTCCAAACGCAGCTTTTAGAAGAAACGTGTTTCTACCTCGCTGAATCTAAACATAGATGCAACATCCTAAAAGGAACCAACACACAGCAGATGAGTTTGTAAGATGCGGGTTTTCCGTGTTTTAAACGCATTCTTACTGCTTACTCTTACATGCGTTTCTAGGGCTGGAAATGACTGTTTCTACATTCTCCAAAGAAAGGGTTTCTGAACTGCTGCAAACACACATCAGTTTAACTCTGGAAGTTGAATAAAGACATTGAAAAACATTCTGCTAGATAGCTCCGTTTTTGTTTTAGAGCAAGGTTTTTCTCTTTACAGCATGTTCTCGAATGCACTCCGGAATGTCGAAATGCAGCTTTCAGAGGAAACGTGTTTCTACCTCGCTGAATCTAAACATAGATGCAACTTCCTAAAAGGAACCAACACACAGCAGATGAGTTTGTAAGATGCGGGTTTTCCGTGTTTTAAACGCATTCTTACTGCTTACTCTTACATGCGTTTCTAGGGCTGGAAATGACTGTTTCTACATTCTCCAAAGAAAGGGTTTCTGAACTGCTGCAAACACACATCAGTTTAACTCTGGAAGTTGAATATAGACATTTGAAAACATTCTGCTAGATAGATCCGTTTTGGTTTTAGAGCAAGGTTTTTCTCTTTACAGCCTGGTCTCCAATGCATTCTGGAATGTCAAAACGCAGCTTTTAGAAGAAACGTGTTTCTACCTCGCTGAATCTAAACATAGATGCAACTTCCTAAAAGGAAAAAACACACAGCAGATGAGTTTGTAAGAAGCGGGTTTTCTGTGTTTTAAATGCATTCTTACTGCTAACTCTTACATGCGTTTCTAGGGCTGGAAATGACGGTTTCTACATTCTCCAAAGAAAGGGTTTCTGAACTGCTGCAAACACACATCAGTTTAACTCTGGAAGTTGAATATAGACATTGAAAAACATTCTGCTAGATAGCTCCGTTTTTGTTTTAGAGCAAGGTTTTTCTCTTTACAGCCTGTTCTCCAATGCACTCTGGAATGTTGAAATGCAGCTTTTAGAAGAAACGTGTTTCTACCTCGCTGAATCTAAACATAGATGCAACTTCCTAAATGGAACCAACACACAGCAGATGAGTTTGTAAGAAGCGGGTTTTCTGTGTTTTAAACGCATTCTTACTGCTAACTCTTACATGCGTTTCTAGTGCTGGAAATGACTGTTTCTACATTCTACAAAGAAAGGGTTTCTGAACTGCCGCAAACACAGATCAGTTTAACTCTGGAAGTTGAATACACACATTGACAAACATTCTGCTAGATAGCTCCGTTTTGGTTTTAGAGCAAGGTTTTTCTCTTTACAACCTGGTCTCCAATGCATTCTGGAATGTCCAAACGCAGCTTTTAGAAGAAACGTGTTTCTACCTCGCTGAATCTAAACATAGATGCAACTTCCTAAAAGGAAGCAACACACAGCAGATTAGTTTGTTAGAAGCGGGTTTTCCGTGTTTTGAACGCATTTTTACTGCTAACTCTTACATGCGTTTCTAGGGCTGGAAATGACTGTTTCTACATTCTCCAAAGAAAGGGTTTCTGAAGTGCTGCAAACACACATCAGTTTAACTCTGAAAGTTGAATATACACACTGACAAACATACTGGTAGATAGCTTCGTTTTGGTTTTAGAGCAAGATTTTCTCTTTACATCATGTTCTCCCATGCACTCTGGAAAGTCCAAACGCAGCTTTTAGAAGAAACGTGTTTCTACCTCGCTGAATCTAAACATAGATGCAACTTCCTAAAAGAAACCAACACACAGCAGATGAGTTTGTAAGAAACGGGTCTTCTGTGTTTTAAACGCATTAATACTGCTAACTCTTATATGCGTCTATAGGGCTGGAAATGACTTTTTCTGCATTCTCCAAAGAAAGGGTTTCTGAACTGCTGCAAACACACATCAGTTTAACTCTGGAAGTTGAATACACACATTGAGAACCATTCTGCTAGATAGCTCCGTTTTGGTTTTAGAGCAAGGTATTTCTCTTTACAGCCTGTTCTCCAATGCACTCTGGAATGTCCAAACGCAGCTTTTAGAAGAAACGTGTTTCTACCTCGCTGAATCTAAACATAGATGCAACTTCCTAAAAGGAACCAACACACAGCAGATGAGTTTGTAAGAAGCGGGTTTTCTGTGTTTTAAACGCATTCTTACTGCTAACTCTTACATGGGTTTCTAGGGCTGGAAATGAGTGTTTCTACATTCTACAAAGAAAGGGTTTCTGAACTGCTTCAAACACACATCTGTTTACCTCTGGAAGTTGAATACACACATTGAAAAACATACTGCTAGATAGCTCCGTTTTGGTTTTAGAGCAAGATTTTCTCTTTACAGCATGTTCTCCCATGCACTCTGGAATGTCCAAACGCAGCTTTTAGAAGAGACGTGTTTCTACCTCGCTGAATCTAAACATAGATGCAACTTCCTAAAAGGAACCAACACACAGCAGATGAGTTTGTAAGAAGCGGGTTTTCTGTGTTTTAAACGCATTCTTACTGCTAACTCTTACATGCGTTTCTAGGGCTGGAAATGACTGTTTCTACATTCTCCAAAGAAAGGGTTTCTGAACTGCTGCAAACACACATCAGTTTAACTCTGAAAGTTGAATATACACATTGACAAACATACTGGTAGATAGCTTCGTTTTGGTTTTAGAGCAAGATTTTCTCTTTACAGCATGTTCTCCCATGCACTCTGGAAAGTCCAAACGCAGCTTTTAGAAGAAACGTGTTTCTACCTCGCTGAATCTAAACATAGATGCAACTTCCTAAAAGAAACCAGCACACAGCAGATGAGTTTGTAAGAAACGGGTCTTCTGTGTTTTAAACGCATTAATACTGTTAACTCTTATATGCGTCTCTAGGGCTGGAAATGACTTTTTCTGCATTCTCCAAAGAAAGGGATTCTGAACTGCTGCAAACACACATCAGTTTAACTCTGGAAGTTGAATACACACATTGAGAACCATTCTGCTAGATAGCTCCGTTTTGGTTTTAGAGCAAGGTATTTCTCTTTACAGCCTGTTCTCCAATGCACTCTGGAATGTCCATACGCAGCTTTTAGAAGAAACGTGTTTCTACCTCGCTGAATCTAAACATAGATGCAAGTTCCTAAAAGGAACCAACAAAAAGCAGATGTGTTTGTAAGAAGCGGGTTTTCTGTCTTTTAAACGCATTCTTACTTCTAACTCTTACATGCGTTTCTAGGGCTGGAAATGACTGTTTCTACATTCTCCAAAGAAAGGGTTTCTGAACTGCTGCTAACACACATCAGTTTAACTCTGGAAGTTGAATACACACATTGACAAACATACTGCTAGATAGCTCCGTTTTTGTTTTAGAGCAAGATTTTCTCTTTACAGAATGTTCTCCCATGCACTCTGTAATGTCCAAACGCAGCTTTTAGAAGAGACGTGTTTCTACCTCGCTGAATCTAAACATAGATGCAACTTCCTAAAAGGAACCAACACACAGCAGATGAGATTGTAAGAAGCGGGTTTTCTGTGTTTTAAACGCATTCTTACTGCTAACTCTTACATGCGTTTCTAGGGCTGGAAATGACTGTTTCTACATTCTCCAAAGAAAGGGTTTCTGAACTGCTGCAAACACACATCAGTTTAACTCTGAAAGTTGAATATACACATTGACAAACATACTGGTAGATAGCTTCGTTTTTGTTTTAGAGCAAGATTTTCTCTTTACAGCATGTTCTCCCATGCACTCTGGAAAGTCCAAACGCAGCTTTTAGAAGAAACGTGTTTCTACCTCGCTGAATCTAAACATAGATGCAACTTCCTAAAAGAAACCAACACACAGCAGATGAGTTTGTAAGAAACGGGTCTTCTGTGTTTTAAACGCATTAATACTGCTAACTCTTATATGCGTCTCTAGGGCTGGAAATGACTTTTTCTGCATTCTCCAAAGAAAGGGTTTCTGAACTGCTGCAAAAACACATCAGTTTAACTCTGGAAGTTGAATACACACATTGAGAACCATTCTGCTAGATAGCTCCGTTTTGGTTTTAGAGCAAGGTATTTCTCTTTACAGCCTGTTCTCCAATGCACTCTGGAATGTCCAAACGCAGCTTTTAGAAGAAACGTGTTTCTACCTCGCTGAATGTAAACATAGATGCAACTTCCTAAAAGGAACCAACACACAGCAGATGAGTTTGTTAGAAGCGGGTTTTCTGTGTTTTAAACGCATTCTTACTGCTAACTCTTACATGCGTTTCTAGGGCTGGAAATGACTGTTTCTACATTCTCCAAAGAAAGGGTTTCTTAACTGCTTCAAACACACGTCAGTTTAACTCTGGAAGTTGAATACACACATTGACAAACATTCTGCTAGATAGCTCCGTTTTGGTTTTAGAGCAAGGTATTTCTCTTTACAGCCTGTTCTCCAATGCACTCTGGAATGTA
This sequence comes from Saimiri boliviensis, assembly GCF_048565385.1. NCBI lineage: Eukaryota > Metazoa > Chordata > Mammalia > Primates > Cebidae > Saimiri > Saimiri boliviensis. The sequence continues at coordinate 28,390,351 of NC_133454.1, read as the reverse complement.
CAAACGCAGCTTTAGAAGAAACGTGTTTCTAACTCGCTGAATCTAAACATAGATGCAACTTCCTAAAAGGAACCAACACACAGCAGATGAGTTTGTAAGAAGCGGGTTTTCTGTGTTTTAAACGCATTCTTACTGCTAACTCTTACATGCTTTTCTAGGGCTGGAAATGACTGTTTCTACATTCTTCAAAGAAAGGGTTTCTGAACTGCTTCAAACACACGTCAGTTTACCTCTGGAAGTTGAATACACACATTGAAAAACATACTGCTAGATAGCTCCGTTTTGGTTTTAGAGCAAGATTTTCTCTTTACAGCATGTTCTCCCATCATCTCTGGAATGTCCAAACGCAGCTTTTAGAAGAAACGTGTTTCTACCTCGCTGAATCTAAACATAGATGCAACTTCCTAAAAGGAACCAACACACAGCAGATGAGTTTGTAAGAAGCGGGTTTTCTGTGTTTTAAACGCATTCTTACTGCTAACTCTTACATGCGTTTCTAGGGCTGGAAATGACTGTTTCTACATTCTCCAAAGAAAGGGTTTCTGAACTGCTGCAAACACACATCAGTTTAACTCTGAAATTTGAATATACACATTGACAAACATACTGGTAGATAGCTTCGTTTTTGTTTTAGAGCAAGATTTTCTCTTTACAGCATGTTCTCCCATGCACTCTGGAAAGTCCAAACGCAGCTTTTAGAAGAAACGTGTTTCTACCTCGCTGAATCTAAACATAGATGCAACTTCCTAAAAGAAACCAACACACAGCAGATGAGTTTGTAAGAAACGGGTCTTCTGTGTTTTAAACGCATTAATACTGCTAACTCTTATATGCGTCTCTAGGGCTGGAAATGACTTTTTCTGCATTCTCCAAAGAAAGGGTTTCTGAACTGCTGCAAAAACACATCAGTTTAACTCTGGAAGTTGAATACACACATTGAGAACCATTCTGCTAGATAGCTCCGTTTTGGTTTTAGAGCAAGGTATTTCTCTTTACAGCCTGTTCTCCAATGCACTCTGGAATGTCCAAACGCAGCTTTTAGAAGAAACGTGTTTCTACCTCGCTGAATCTAAACATAGATGCAACTTCCTAAAAGGAACCAACACACAGCAGATGAGTTTGTTAGAAGCGGGTTTTCTGTGTTTTAAAGGCATTCTTACTGCTAACTCTTACATGCGTTTCTAGGGCTGGAAATGACTGTTTCTACATTCTCCAAAGAAAGGGTTTCTTAACTGCTTCAAACACACGTCAGTTTAACTCTGGAAGTTGAATACACACATTGACAAACATTCTGCTAGATAGCTCCGTTTTGGTTTTAGAGCAAGGTATTTCTCTTTACAGCCTGTTCTCCAATGCACTCTGGAATGTACAAACGCAGCTTTAGAAGAAACGTGTTTCTAACTCGCTGAATCTAAACATAGATGCAACTTCCTAAAAGGAACCAACACACAGCAGATGAGTTTGTAAGAAGCGGGTTTTCTGTGTTTTAAACGCATTCTTACTGCTAACTCTTACATGCGTTTCTAGGGCTGGAAATGACTGTTTCTACATTCTTCAAAGAAAGGGTTTCTGAACTGCTTCAAACACACATCAGTTTACCTCTGGAAGTTGAATACACACATTGAAAAACATACTGCTAGATAGCTCCGTTTTGGTTTTAGAGCAAGATTTTCTCTTTACAGCATGTTCTCCCATCATCTCTGGAATGTCCAAACGCAGCTTTTAGAAGAAACGTGTTTCTACCTCGCTGAATCTAAACATAGATGCAACTTCCTAAAAGGAACCAACACACAGCAGATGAGTTTGTAAGAAGCGGGTTTTCTGTGTTTTAAACGCATTCTTACTGCTAACTCTTACATGCGTTTCTAGGGCTGGAAATGACTGTTTCTACATTCTACAAAGAAAGGGTTTCTGAACTGCTTCAAACACACATCAGTTTAACTCTGGAAGTTGAATACACACATTGACAAACATACTGCTAGATAGCTCCGTTTTGGTTTTAGAGCAAGATTTTCTCTTTACAGCATGTTCTCCGATCATCTCTGGAATGTCCAAACGCAGCTTTTAGAAGAAACGTGTTTCTACCTCGCTGAATCTAAACATAGATGCAACTTCCTAAAAGGAACCAACACACAGCAGATGAGTTTGTAAGAAGCGGGTTTTCTGTGTTTTAAACGCATTCTTACTGCTAACTCTTACATGCGTTTCTAGGGCTGGAAATGACTGTTTCTACATTCTCCAAAGAAAGGGTTTCTGAACTGCTACAAACACACATCAGTTTAACTCTGAAATTTGAATATACACATTGACAAACATACTGGTAGATAGCTTCGTTTTTGTTTTAGAGCAAGATTTTCTCTTTACAGCATGTTCTCCCATGCACTCTGGAAAGTCCAAACGCAGCTTTTAGAAGAAACGTGTTTCTACCTCGCTGAATCTAAACATAGATGCAACTTCCTAAAAGAAACCAACACACAGCAGATGAGTTTGTAAGAAACGGGTCTTCTGTGTTTTAAACGCATTAATACTGCTAACTCTTATATGCGTCTCTAGGGCTGGAAATGACTTTTTCTGCATTCTCCAAAGAAAGGGTTTCTGAACTGCTGCAAAAACACATCAGTTTAACTCTGGAAGTTGAATACACACATTGAGAACCATTCTGCTAGATAGCTCCGTTTTGGTTTTAGAGCAAGGTATTTCTCTTTACAGCCTGTTCTCCAATGCACTCTGGAATGTCCAAACGCAGCTTTTAGAAGAAACGTGTTTCTACCTCGCTGAATCTAAACATAGATGCAACTTCCTAAAAGGAACCAACACACAGCAGATGAGTTTGTTAGAAGCGGGTTTTCTGTGTTTTAAAGGCATTCTTACTGCTAACTCTTACATGCGTTTCTAGGGCTGGAAATGACTGTTTCTACATTCTCCAAAGAAAGGGTTTCTTAACTGCTTCAAACACACGTCAGTTTAACTCTGGAAGTTGAATACACACATTGACAAACATTCTGCTAGATAGCTCCGTTTTGGTTTTAGAGCAAGGTATTTCTCTTTACAGCCTGTTCTCCAATGCACTCTGGAATGTACAAACGCAGCTTTAGAAGAAACGTGTTTCTAACTCGCTGAATCTAAACATAGATGCAACTTCCTAAAAGGAACCAACACACAGCAGATGAGTTTGTAAGAAGCGGGTTTTCTGTGTTTTAAACGCATTCTTACTGCTAACTCTTACATGCGTTTCTAGGGCTGGAAATGACTGTTTCTACATTCTTCAAAGAAAGGGTTTCTGAACTGCTTCAAACACACATCAGTTTACCTCTGGAAGTTGAATACACACATTGAAAAACATACTGCTAGATAGCTCCGTTTTGGTTTTAGAGCAAGATTTTCTCTTTACAGCATGTTCTCCCATCATCTCTGGAATGTCCAAACGCAGCTTTTAGAAGAAACGTGTTTCTACCTCGCTGAATCTAAACATAGATGCAACTTCCTAAAAGGAACCAACACACAGCAGATGAGTTTGTAAGAAGCGGGTTTTCTGTGTTTTAAACGCATTCTTACTGCTAACTCTTACATGCGTTTCTAGGGCTGGAAATGACAGTTTCTACATTCTCCAAAGAAAGGGTTTCTGAACTGCTGCAATCACACATCAGTTTAACTCTGGAAGTTGAATACACACATTGACAAACATTCTGCTAGATAGCTCCGTTTTGGTTTTAGAGCAAGGTTTTTCTCTTTACAGCCTGGTCTCCAATGCATTCTGGAATGTCCAAACGCAGCTTTTAGAAGAAACGTGTTTCTACCTCGCTGAATCTAAACATAAATGCAACTTCCTAAAAGGAACCAACACACAACAGATAAGTTTGTAAGAAGCGGGTTTTCTGTGTTTTAAACGCATTCTTACTGCTAACTCTTACATGAGTTTCTAGGGCTGGAAATGACTGTTTCTACATTCTCCAAAGAAAGGGTTTCTGAACTGCTGCAAACACACATCAGTTTAACTCTGAAAGTTGAATATACACATTGACAAACATACTGCTAGATAGCTTCGTTTTGGTTTTAGAGCAAGATTTTCTCTTTACAGCATGTTCTCCCATGCACTCTGGAAAGTCCAAACGCAGCTTTTAGAAGAAACGTGTTTCTACCTCGCTGAATCTAAACATAGATGCAACTTCCTAAAAGAAACCAACACACAGCAGATGAGTTTGTAAGAAACGGGTCTTCTGTGTTTTAAACGCATTAATACTGCTAACTCTTATGTGCGTCTCTAGGGCTGGAAATGACTTTTTCTGCATTCTCCAAAGAAAGGGTTTCTGAACTGCTGCAAACACACATCAGTTTAACTCTGGAAGTTGAATACACACATTGAGAACCATTCTGCTAGATAGCTCCGTTTTGGTTTTAGAGCAAGGTATTTCTCTTTACAGCCTGTTCTCCAATGCACTCTGGAATGTCCAAACGCAGCTTTTAGAAGAAACGTGTTTCTACCTCGCTGAATCTAAACATAGATGCAACTTCCTAAAAGGAACCAACACACAGCAGATGTGTTTGTAAGAAGCGGGTTTTCTGTCTTTTAAACGCATTCTTACTTCTAACTCTTACATGCGTTTCTAGGGCTGGAAATGACTGTTTCTACATTCTCCAAAGAAAGGGTTTCTGAACTGCTGCAAACACACATCAGTTTAACTCTGGAAGTTGAATACACACATTGACAAACATACTGCTAGATAGCTCCGTTTTTGTTTTAGAGCAAGATTTTCTCTTTACAGAATGTTCTCCCATGCACTCTGGAATGTCCAAACGCAGCTTTTAGAAGAGACGTGTTTCTACCTCGCTGAATCTAAACATAGATGCAACTTCCTAAAAGGAACCAACACACAGCAGATGAGTTTGTAAGAAGCGGGTTTTCTGTGTTTTAAACGCATTCTTACTGCTAACTCTTACATGCGTTTCTAGGGCTGTAAATGACTGTTTCTACATTCTCCAAAGAAAGGGTTTCTGAACTTCTGCAAACACACATCAGTTTAACTCTGAAAGTTTAATATACACATTGACAAACATACTGGTAGATAGCTTCGTTTTGGTTTTAGAGCAAGATTTTCTCTTTACAGCATGTTCTCCCATGCACTCTGGAAAGTCCAAACGCAGCTTTTAGAAGAAACGTGTTTCTACCTCGCTGAATCTAAACATAGATGCAACTTCCTAAAAGAAACCAACACACAGCAGATGAGTTTGTAAGAAACAGGTCTTCTGTGTTTTAAACGCATTAATACTGCTAACTCTTATATGCGTCTTTAGGGATGGAAATGACTTTTTCTGCATTCTCCAAAGAAAGGGTTTCTGAACTGCTGCAAAAACACATCAGTTTAACTCTGGAAGTTGAATACACACATTGAGAACCATTCTGCTAGATAGCTCCGTTTTGGTTTTAGAGCAAGGTATTTCTCTTTACAGCCTGTTCTCCAATGCACTCTGGAATGTCCAAACGCAGCTTTTAGAAGAAACGTGTTTCTACCTCGCTGAATCTAAACATAGATGCAACTTCCTAAAAGGAACCAACACACAGCAGATGAGTTTGTTAGAAGCGGGTTTTCTGTGTTTTAAACGCATTCTTACTGCTAACTCTTACATGCGTTTCTAGGGCTGGAAATGACTGTTTCTACATTCTCCAAAGAAAGGGTTTCTGAACTGCTTCAAACACACGTCAGTTTAACTCTGGAAGTTGAATACACACATTGACAAACATTCTGCTAGATAGCTCCGTTTTGGTTTTAGAGCAAGGTATTTCTCTTTACAGCCTGTTCTCCAATGCACTCTGGAATGTACAAACGCAGCTTTTAGAAGAAACGTGTTTCTACCTCGCTGAATCTAAACATAGATGCAACTTCCTAAAAGGAACCAAAACACAGCAGATGAGTTTGTAAGAAGCGGGTTTTCTGTGTTTTAAACGCATTCTTACTGCTAACTCTTACATGCGTTTCTAGGGCTGGAAATGACTGTTTCTACATTCTTCAAAGAAAGGGTTTCTGAACTGCTTCAAACACACATCAGTTTACCTCTGGAAGTTGAATACACACATTGAAAAACATACTGCTAGATAGCTCCGTTTTGGTTTTAGAGCAAGATTTTCTCTTTACAGCATGTTCTCCCATCATCTCTGGAATGTCCAAACGCAGCTTTTAGAAGAAACGTGTTTCTACCTCGCTGAATCTAAACATAGATGCAACTTCCTAAAAGGAACCAACACACAGCAGTTGAGTTTGTAAGAAGCGGGTTTTCTGTGTTTTAAACGCATTCTTACTGCTAACTCTTACATGCGTTTCTAGGGCTGGAAATGACTGTTTCTACATTCTCCAAAGAAAGGGTTTCTGAACTGCTTCAAACACACATCAGTTTAACTCTGGAAGTTGAATACACACATTGACAAACATACTGCTAGATATCTCCGTTTTGGTTTTAGAGCAAGATTTTCTCTTTACAGCATGTTCTCCCATGCACTCTGGAATGTCCAAACGCAGCTTTTAGAAGAGACGTGTTTCTACCTCGCTGAATCTAAACATAGATGCAACTTCCTAAAAGGAACCAACACACAGCAGATGAGTTTGTAAGAAGCGGGTTTTCTGTGTTTTAAACGCATTCTTACTGCTAACTCTTACATGCGTTTCTAGGGCTGTAAATGACTGTTTCTACATTCTCCAAAGAAAGGGTTTCTGAACTGCTGCAAACACACATCAGTTTAACTCTGAAAGTTGAATATACACATTGACAAACATACTGGTAGATAGCTTCGTTTTGGTTTTAGAGCAAGATTTTCTCTTTACAGCATGTTCTCCCATGCACTCTGGAAAGTCCAAACGCAGCTTTTAGAAGAAACGTGTTTCTACCTCGCTGAATCTAAACATAGATGCAACTTCCTAAAAGAAACCAACACACAGCAGATGAGTTTGTAAGAAACGGGTCTTCTGTGTTTTAAACGCATTAATACTGCTAACTCTTACATGCGTCTCTAGGGCTGGAAATGACTTTTTCTGCATTCTCCAAAGAAAGGGTTTCTGAACTGCTGCAAACACACATCAGTTTAACTCTGGAAGTTGAATACACACATTGAGAACCATTCTGCTAGATAGCTCCGTTTTGGTTTTAGAGCAAGGTATTTCTCTTTACAGCCTGTTCTCCAATGCACTCTGGAATGTCCAAACGCAGCTTTTAGTAGAAACGTGTTTCTACCTCGCTGAATCTAAACATAGATGCAACTTCCTAAAAGGAACCAACACACAGCAGATGTGTTTGTAAGAAACGGGTTTTCTGTCTTTTAAACGCATTCTTACTTCTAACTCTTACATGCGTTTCTAGGGCTGGAAATGACTGTTTCTACATTCTCCAAAGAAAGGGTTTCTGAACTGCTGCAAACACACATCAGTTTAACTCTGGAAGTTGAATACACACATTGACAAACATACTGCTAGATAGCTCCGTTTTGGTTTTAGAGCAAGATTTTCTCTTTTCAGAATGTTCTCCCATGCACTCTGTAATGTCCAAACGCAGCTTTTAGAAGAGACGTGTTTCTACCTCGCTGAATCTAAACATAGATGCAACTTCCTAAAAGGAACCAACACACAGCAGATGAGATTGTAAGAAGCGGGTTTTCTGTGTTTTAAACGCATTCTTACTGCTAACTCTGACATGCGTTTCTAGGGCTGGAAATGACTTTTTCTACATTCTCCAAAGAAAGGGTTTCTGAACTGCTGCAAACACACATCAGTTTAACTCTGGAAGTGGAATAAACACATTAACAAACATTCTGCTGGATAGCTTCGTTTTGGTTTTAGAGCAAGGTATTTCTCTTTACAGCATGTTCTCCCATGCACTCTGGAATGTCCAAACGCAGCTTTTAGAAGAAACGTGTTTCTACCTCGCTGAATCTAAACATAGATGCAACTTCCTAAAAGGAACCAACACACAGCAGATGAGTTTGTAAGAAGCGGGTTTTCAGTGTTTTAAACGCATTCTTACTGCTAACTCATACATGCGTTTCTAGGGCTGGAAATTACAGTTTCTACATTCTCCAAAGAAAGGGTTTCTGAACTGCTGCAATCACACATCAGTTTAACTCTGGAAGTTGAATACACTCATTGACAAACATTCTGCTAGATAGCTCCGTTTTGGTTTTAGAGCAAGGTTTTTCTCTTTACAGCCTGGTCTCCAATGCATTCTGGAATGTCCAAACGCAGCTTTTAGAAGAAACATGTTTCTACCTCGCTGAATCTAAACATAGATGCAACTTCCTAAAAGGAACCAACACACAGCAGATGAGTTTGTAAGAAGCGGGTTTATTGTGTTTTAAACACATTCTTACTGCTAACTCTTACATGCGTTTCTAGGGCTGGAAATGACTGTTTCTACATTCTCCAAAGAAAGGGTTTCTGAACTGCTTCAAACACACATCAGTTTATCTCTGGAAGTTGAATACACACATTGGCAAACATACTGCTAGATAGCTCCGTTTTTGTTTTAGAGCAAGATTTTCTCTTTACAGAATGTTCTCCTATGCACTCTGTAATGTCCAAACGCAGCTTTTAGAAGAGACGTGTTTCTACCTCGCTGAATCTAAACATAGATGCAACTTCCTAAAAGGAACCAACACACAGCAGATGAGTTTGTAAGAAGCGGGTTTTCTGTGTTTTAAACGCATTCTTACTGCTAACTCTGACATGCGTTTCTAGGGCTGGAAATGACTGTTTCTACATTCTACAAAGAAAGGGTTTCTGAACTGCTTCAAACACACATCAGTTTACCTCTGGAAGTTGAATACACACATTGAAAAACATACTGCTAGATAGCTCCGTTTTGGTTTTAGAGCAAGATTTTCTCTTTACAGCATGTCCTCCCATCATCTCTGGAATGTTCAAACGCAGCTTTTAGAAGAAACGTGTTTCTACCTCGCTGAATCTAAACATAGATGCAACTTCCTAAAAGGAACCAACACACAGCAGATGTGTTTGTAAGAAGCGGGTTTTCTGTGTTTTAAACGCATTCTTACTTCTAACTCTTACATGCGTTTCTCGGGCTGGAAATGACTGTTTCTACATTCTCCAAAGAAAGGGTTTCTGAACTGCTGCAAACACACATCAGTTTAACTCTGGAAGTTGAATACACACATTGACAAACATACTGCTAGATAGCTCCGTTTTGGTTTTAGAGCAAGATTTTCTCTTTACAGAATGTTCTCCCATGCACTCTGTAATGTCCAAACGCAGCTTTTAGAAGAGACGTATTTCTACCTCGCTGAATCTAAACATAGATGCAACTTCCTACAAAGGAACCAACACACAGCAGATGAGTTTGTAAGAAGCGGGTTTTCTGTGTTTTAAACGCATTCTTACTGCTAACTGTTACATGCGTTTCTAGGGCTGGAAATGACTGTTTCTACATTCTCCAAAGAAAGGGTTTCTGAACTGCTGCAAACACACATCAGTTTAACTCTGAAAGTTGAATATACACATTAACAAACATACTGCTAGATAGCTCCGTTTTGGTTTTAGAGCAAGATTTTCTCTTTACAGCATGTTCTCCCATGCACTCTAGAATGTCCAAATGCAGCTTTTAGAAGTAACGTGTTTCTACCTCGCTGAATCTAAACATAGATGCAACTTCCTAAAAGGAACCAACACACAGCAGATGAGTTTGTAAGAAGCGGGTTTTCTGTGTTTTAAACGCATTCTTACTGCTAACTCTTACATGCGTTTCTAGGGCTGGAAATGACTGTTTCTACATTCTCCAAAGAAAGGGTTTCTGAACTGCTGCAAACACACATCAGTTTAACTCTGGAAGTTGAATATAGACATTGAAAAACATTCTGCTAGATAGCTCCGTTTTTGTTTTAGAGCAAGGTTTTTCTCTTTACAGCCTGTTCTCCAATGCACTCCGGAATGTCCAAATGCAGCTTTCAGAAGAAACGTGTTTCTACCTCGCTGAATCTAAACATAGATGCAACTTCCTAAAAGGAACCAACACACAAAAGATGAGTTTGTAAGAAGCGGGTTTTCTGTGTTTTAAACGCATTCTTACTGCTAACTCTTACATGCGTTTCTAGGGCTGGAAATGACTGTTTCTACATTCTACAAAGAAAGGGTTTCTGAACTGCTGCAAACACACATCAGTTTAACTCTGGAAGTTGAATATAGACATTTGAAAACATTCTGCTTGATAGATCCGTTTTTGTTTTAGAGCAAGGTTTTTCTCTTTACAGCCAGGTCTCCAATGCATTCTGGAATGTCCAAACGCAGCTTTTAGAAGAAACGTGTTTCTACCTCGCTGAATCTAAACATAGATGCAACTTCCTAAAAGGAACCAACACACAGCAGATGAGTTTGTAAGAAGCGGGTTTTCTGTGTTTTAAACGCATTCTTACTGCTAACTCTTACATGCGTTTCTAGGGCTGGAAATGACTGTTTCTACATTCTCCAAAGAAAGGGTTTCTGAACTGCTGCAAACACACATCAGTTTAACTCTGGAAGTGGAATAAACACATTGACAAACATTCTGCTAGATAGCTTCGTTTTGGTTTTAGAGCAAGGTATTTCTCTTTACAGCATGTTCTCCCATACACTCTGGAGTGTCCAAACGCAGCTTTTAGAAGAAACGTGTTTCTACCTCGCTGAATCTAAACATAGATGCAACTTCCTAAAAGGAACCAACACACAGCAGATGAGTTTGTAAGAAGCGGGTTTTCTGTGTTTTAATCGCATTCTTACTGCGAACTCTTACATGCGTTTCTAGGGCTGGAAATGACTGTTTCTACATTCTCCAAAGAAAGGGTTTCTGAACTGCTGCAATCACACATCAGTTTAACTCTGGAAGTTGAATACACACATTGACAGACATTCTGCTAGATAGCTCCGTTTTGGTTTTAGAGCAAGGTTTTTCTCTTTACAGCCTGGTCTCCAATGCATTCTGGAATGTCCAAACGCAGCTTTTAGAAGAAACGTGTTTCTACCTCGCTGAATCTAAACATAAATGCAACTTCCTAAAAGGAACCAACACACAGCAGATAAGTTTGTAAGAAGGGGGTTTTCTGTGTTTTAAACCCATTCTTACTGCTAACTCTTACATGCGTTTCTAGGGCTGGAAATGACTGTTTCTACATTCTCCAAAGAAAGGGTTTCTGAACTGCTGCAAACACACATCAGTTTAACTCTGAAAGTTGAATACACACATTGACAAACATACTGCTAGATAGCTCCGTTTTGGTTTTAGAGAAAGATTTTCTCTTTACAGCATGTTCTCCTATGCACTCTGGAATGTCCAAACGCAGCTTTTAGAAGAAACGTGTTTCTACCTCGCTGAATCTAAACATAGATGCAACTTCCTAAAAGGAACCAACACACAGCAGATGAGTTTGTAAGAAACGGGTCTTCTGTGTTTTAAACGCATTAATACTGCTAACTCTTATACGCGTCTCTAGGGCTGGAAATGACTTTTTCTGCATTCTCCAAAGAAAGGGTTTCTGAACTGCTGCAAACACACATCAGTTTAACTCTGGAAGTTGAATACACACATTGAGAACCATTCTGCTAGATATCTCCGTTTTGGTTTTAGAGCAAGGTATTTCTCTTTACAGCCTGTTCTCCAATGCACTCTGGAATGTCCAAATGCAGCTTTTAGAAGAAACTTGTTTCTACCTCGCTGAATCTAAACCTAGATGCAACTTCCTAAAAGGAACCAACACACAGCAGATGAGTTTGTAAGAAGCGGGTTTTCTGTGTTTTAAACGCATTCTTACTGCTAACTCTTACATGCGTTTCTAGGGCTGGAAATGACTGTTTCTACATTCTACAAAGAAAGGGTTTCTTAACTGCTTCAAAAACACATCAGTTTACCTCTGGAAGTTGAATACACACATTGAAAAACATACTGCTAGATAGCTCCGTTTTGGTTTTAGAGCAAGATTTTCTCTTTACAGCATGTTCTCCCATCATCTCTGGAATGTCCAAACGCAGCTTTTAGAAGAAACGTGTTTCTATCTCGCTGAATCTAAACATAGATGCAACTTCCTAAAAGGAACCAACACACAGCAGATGTGTTTGTAAGAAGCGGGTTTTCTGTGTTTTAAACGCATTCATACTTCTAACTCTAATATGCGTTTCTAGGGCTGGAAATGACTGTTTCTACATTCTCCAAAGAAAGGGTTTCTGAACTGCTGCAAACACACATCAGTTTAACTCTGGAAGTTGAATACACACATTGGCAAACATACTGCTAGATAGCTCCGTTTTTGTTTTAGAGCAAGATTTTCTCTTTACAGAATGTTCTCCCATGCACTCTGTAATGTCCAAACGCAGCTTTTAGAAGAGACGTGTTTCTACCTCGCTGAATCTAAACATAGATGCAACTTCCTAAAAGGAACCAACACACAGCAGTTGAGTTTGTAAGAAGCGGGTTTTCTGTGTTTTAAACGCATTCTTACTGCTAACTCTGACATGCGTTTCTAGGGCTGGAAATGACTTTTTCTGCATTCTCCAAAGAAAGGGTTTCTGAACTGCTGCAAACACACATCAGTTTAACTCTGGAAGTTGAATACACACATTGAGAACCATTCTGCTAGATAGCTCCGTTTTGGTTTTAGAGCAAGGTATTTCTCTTTACAGCCTGTTCTCCAATGCACTCTGGAATGTCCAAACGCAGCTTTTAGAAGAAACGTGTTTCTACCTCGCTGAATCTAAACATAGATGCAACTTCCTAAAAGGATCCAACACACAGCAGATGAGTTTGTTAGAAGCGGGTTTTCTGTGTTTTAAACGCATTCTTACTGCTAACTCTTACATGCGTTTCTAGGGCTGGAAATGACTGTTTCTACATTCTCCAAAGAAAGGGTTTCTGAACTGTTTCAAACACACATCAGTTTAACTCTGGAAGTTGAATACACACATTGACAAACATTCTGCTAGATAGCTCCGTTTTGGTTTTAGAGCAAGGTATTTCTCTTTACAGCCTGTTCTCCAATGCACTCTGGAATGTACAAACGCAGCTTTTAGAAGAAACGTGTTTCTACCTCGCTGAATCTAAACATAGATGCAACTTCCTAAAAGGAACCAACACACAGCAGATGAGTTTGTAAGAAGCGGGTTTTCTGTGTTTTAAACGCATTCTTACTGCTAACTCTTACATGCGTTTCTATGGCTGGAAATTACTGTTTCTACTTTCTCCAAAGAAAGGGTTTCTGAACTGCTGCAATCACACATCAGTTTAACTCTGGAAGTTGAATACACTCATTGACAAACATTCTGCTAGATAGCTCCGTTTTGGTTTTAGAGCAAGGATTTTCTCTTTACAGCCTGGTCTCCAATGCATTCTGGAATGTCCAAACGCAGCTTTTAGAAGAAACATGTTTCTACCTCGCTGAATCTAAACATAGATGCAACTTCCTAAAAGAAACCAACACACAGCAGATGAGTTTGTAAGAAACAGGTCTTCTGTGTTTTAAACGCATTAATACTGCTAACTCTTATATGCGTCTTTAGGGATGGAAATGACTTTTTCTGCATTCTCCAAAGAAAGGGTTTCTGAACTGCTGCAAAAACACATCAGTTTAACTCTGGAAGTTGAATACACACATTGAGAACCATTCTGCTAGATAGCTCCGTTTTGGTTTTAGAGCAAGGTATTTCTCTTTACAGCCTGTTCTCCAATGCACTCTGGAATGTCCAAACGCAGCTTTTAGAAGAAACGTGTTTCTACCTCGCTGAATCTAAACATAGATGCAACTTCCTAAAAGGAACCAACACACAGCAGATGAGTTTGTTAGAAGCGGGTTTTCTGTGTTTTAAACGCATTCTTACTGCTAACTCTTACATGCGTTTCTAGGGCTGGAAATGACTGTTTCTACATTCTCCAAAGAAAGGGTTTCTGAACTGCTTCAAACACACGTCAGTTTAACTCTGGAAGTTGAATACACACATTGACAAACATTCTGCTAGATAGCTCCGTTTTGGTTTTAGAGCAAGGTATTTCTCTTTACAGCCTGTTCTCCAATGCACTCTGGAATGTACAAACGCAGCTTTTAGAAGAAACGTGTTTCTACCTCGCTGAATCTAAACATAGATGCAACTTCCTAAAAGGAACCAAAACACAGCAGATGAGTTTGTAAGAAGCGGGTTTTCTGTGTTTTAAACGCATTCTTACTGCTAACTCTTACATGCGTTTCTAGGGCTGGAAATGACTGTTTCTACATTCTTCAAAGAAAGGGTTTCTGAACTGCTTCAAACACACATCAGTTTACCTCTGGAAGTTGAATACACACATTGAAAAACATACTGCTAGATAGCTCCGTTTTGGTTTTAGAGCAAGATTTTCTCTTTACAGCATGTTCTCCCATCATCTCTGGAATGTCCAAACGCAGCTTTTAGAAGAAACGTGTTTCTACCTCGCTGAATCTAAACATAGATGCAACTTCCTAAAAGGAACCAACACACAGCAGTTGAGTTTGTAAGAAGCGGGTTTTCTGTGTTTTAAACGCATTCTTACTGCTAACTCTTACATGCGTTTCTAGGGCTGGAAATGACTGTTTCTACATTCTCCAAAGAAAGGGTTTCTGAACTGCTTCAAACACACATCAGTTTAACTCTGGAAGTTGAATACACACATTGACAAACATACTGCTAGATATCTCCGTTTTGGTTTTAGAGCAAGATTTTCTCTTTACAGCATGTTCTCCCATGCACTCTGGAATGTCCAAACGCAGCTTTTAGAAGAGACGTGTTTCTACCTCGCTGAATCTAAACATAGATGCAACTTCCTAAAAGGAACCAACACACAGCAGATGAGTTTGTAAGAAGCGGGTTTTCTGTGTTTTAAACGCATTCTTACTGCTAACTCTTACATGCGTTTCTAGGGCTGTAAATGACTGTTTCTACATTCTCCAAAGAAAGGGTTTCTGAACTGCTGCAAACACACATCAGTTTAACTCTGAAAGTTGAATATACACATTGACAAACATACTGGTAGATAGCTTCGTTTTGGTTTTAGAGCAAGATTTTCTCTTTACAGCATGTTCTCCCATGCACTCTGGAAAGTCCAAACGCAGCTTTTAGAAGAAACGTGTTTCTACCTCGCTGAATCTAAACATAGATGCAACTTCCTAAAAGAAACCAACACACAGCAGATGAGTTTGTAAGAAACGGGTCTTCTGTGTTTTAAACGCATTAATACTGCTAACTCTTACATGCGTCTCTAGGGCTGGAAATGACTTTTTCTGCATTCTCCAAAGAAAGGGTTTCTGAACTGCTGCAAACACACATCAGTTTAACTCTGGAAGTTGAATACACACATTGAGAACCATTCTGCTAGATAGCTCCGTTTTGGTTTTAGAGCAAGGTATTTCTCTTTACAGCCTGTTCTCCAATGCACTCTGGAATGTCCAAACGCAGCTTTTAGTAGAAACGTGTTTCTACCTCGCTGAATCTAAACATAGATGCAACTTCCTAAAAGGAACCAACACACAGCAGATGTGTTTGTAAGAAACGGGTTTTCTGTCTTTTAAACGCATTCTTACTTCTAACTCTTACATGCGTTTCTAGGGCTGGAAATGACTGTTTCTACATTCTCCAAAGAAAGGGTTTCTGAACTGCTGCAAACACACATCAGTTTAACTCTGGAAGTTGAATACACACATTGACAAACATACTGCTAGATAGCTCCGTTTTGGTTTTAGAGCAAGATTTTCTCTTTTCAGAATGTTCTCCCATGCACTCTGTAATGTCCAAACGCAGCTTTTAGAAGAGACGTGTTTCTACCTCGCTGAATCTAAACATAGATGCAACTTCCTAAAAGGAACCAACACACAGCAGATGAGATTGTAAGAAGCGGGTTTTCTGTGTTTTAAACGCATTCTTACTGCTAACTCTGACATGCGTTTCTAGGGCTGGAAATGACTTTTTCTACATTCTCCAAAGAAAGGGTTTCTGAACTGCTGCAAACACACATCAGTTTAACTCTGGAAGTGGAATAAACACATTAACAAACATTCTGCTGGATAGCTTCGTTTTGGTTTTAGAGCAAGGTATTTCTCTTTACAGCATGTTCTCCCATGCACTCTGGAATGTCCAAACGCAGCTTTTAGAAGAAACGTGTTTCTACCTCGCTGAATCTAAACATAGATGCAACTTCCTAAAAGGAACCAACACACAGCAGATGAGTTTGTAAGAAGCGGGTTTTCAGTGTTTTAAACGCATTCTTACTGCTAACTCATACATGCGTTTCTAGGGCTGGAAATTACAGTTTCTACATTCTCCAAAGAAAGGGTTTCTGAACTGCTGCAATCACACATCAGTTTAACTCTGGAAGTTGAATACACTCATTGACAAACATTCTGCTAGATAGCTCCGTTTTGGTTTTAGAGCAAGGTTTTTCTCTTTACAGCCTGGTCTCCAATGCATTCTGGAATGTCCAAACGCAGCTTTTAGAAGAAACATGTTTCTACCTCGCTGAATCTAAACATAGATGCAACTTCCTAAAAGGAACCAACACACAGCAGATGAGTTTGTAAGAAGCGGGTTTATTGTGTTTTAAACCCATTCTTACTGCTAACTCTTACATGCGTTTCTAGGGCTGGAAATGACTGTTTCTACATTCTCCAAAGAAAGGGTTTCTGAACTGCTTCAAACACACATCAGTTTATCTCTGGAAGTTGAATACACACATTGGCAAACATACTGCTAGATAGCTCCGTTTTTGTTTTAGAGCAAGATTTTCTCTTTACAGAATGTTCTCCTATGCACTCTGTAATGTCCAAACGCAGCTTTTAGAAGAGACGTGTTTCTACCTCGCTGAATCTAAACATAGATGCAACTTCCTAAAAGGAACCAACACACAGCAGATGAGTTTGTAAGAAGCGGGTTTTCTGTGTTTTAAACGCATTCTTACTGCTAACTCTGACATGCGTTTCTAGGGCTGGAAATGACTGTTTCTACATTCTACAAAGAAAGGGTTTCTGAACTGCTTCAAACACACATCAGTTTACCTCTGGAAGTTGAATACACACATTGAAAAACATACTGCTAGATAGCTCCGTTTTGGTTTTAGAGCAAGATTTTCTCTTTACAGCATGTCCTCCCATCATCTCTGGAATGTTCAAACGCAGCTTTTAGAAGAAACGTGTTTCTACCTCGCTGAATCTAAAGATAGATGCAACTTCCTAAAAGGAACCAACACACAGCAGATGTGTTTGTAAGAAGCGGGTTTTCTGTGTTTTAAACGCATTCTTACTTCTAACTCTTACATGCGTTTCTCGGGCTGGAAATGACTGTTTCTACATTCTCCAAAGAAAGGGTTTCTGAACTGCTGCAAACACACATCAGTTTAACTCTGGAAGTTGAATACACACATTGACAAACATACTGCTAGATAGCTCCGTTTTGGTTTTAGAGCAAGATTTTCTCTTTACAGAATGTTCTCCCATGCACTCTGTAATGTCCAAACGCAGCTTTTAGAAGAGACGTATTTCTACCTCGCTGAATCTAAACATAGATGCAACTTCCTACAAAGGAACCAACACACAGCAGATGAGTTTGTAAGAAGCGGGTTTTCTGTGTTTTAAACGCATTCTTACTGCTAACTGTTACATGCGTTTCTAGGGCTGGAAATGACTGTTTCTACATTCTCCAAAGAAAGGGTTTCTGAACTGCTGCAAACACACATCAGTTTAACTCTGAAAGTTGAATATACACATTAACAAACATACTGCTAGATAGCTCCGTTTTGGTTTTAGAGCAAGATTTTCTCTTTACAGCATGTTCTCCCATGCACTCTAGAATGTCCAAACGCAGCTTTTAGAAGTAACGTGTTTCTACCTCGCTGAATCTAAACATAGATGCAACTTCCTAAAAGGAACCAACACACAGCAGATGAGTTTGTAAGAAGCGGGTTTTCTGTGTTTTAAACGCATTCTTACTGCTAACTCTTACATGCGTTTCTAGGGCTGGAAATGACTGTTTCTACATTCTCCAAAGAAAGGGTTTCTGAACTGCTGCAAACACACATCAGTTTAACTCTGGAAGTTGAATATAGACATTGAAAAACATTCTGCTAGATAGCTCCGTTTTTGTTTTAGAGCAAGGTTTTTCTCTTTACAGCCTGTTCTCCAATGCACTCCGGAATGTCCAAATGCAGCTTTCAGAAGAAACGTGTTTCTACCTCGCTGAATCTAAACATAGATGCAACTTCCTAAAAGGAACCAACACACAAAAGATGAGTTTGTAAGAAGCGGGTTTTCTGTGTTTTAAACGCATTCTTACTGCTAACTCTTACATGCGTTTCTAGGGCTGGAAATGACTGTTTCTACATTCTACAAAGAAAGGGTTTCTGAACTGCTGCAAACACACATCAGTTTAACTCTGGAAGTTGAATATAGACATTTGAAAACATTCTGCTAGATAGATCCGTTTTTGTTTTAGAGCAAGGTTTTTCTCTTTACAGCCAGGTCTCCAATGCATTCTGGAATGTCCAAACGCAGCTTTTAGAAGAAACGTGTTTCTACCTCGCTGAATCTAAACATAGATGCAACTTCCTAAAAGGAACCAACACACAGCAGATGAGTTTGTAAGAAGCGGGTTTTCTGTGTTTTAATCGCATTCTTACTGCGAACTCTTACATGCGTTTCTAGGGCTGGAAATGACTGTTTCTACATTCTCCAAAGAAAGGGTTTCTGAACTGCTGCAATCACACATCAGTTTAACTCTGGAAGTTGAATACACACATTGACAGACATTCTGCTAGATAGCTCCGTTTTGGTTTTAGAGCAAGGTTTTTCTCTTTACAGCCTGGTCTCCAATGCATTCTGGAATGTCCAAACGCAGCTTTTAGAAGAAACGTGTTTCTACCTCGCTGAATCTAAACATAAATGCAACTTCCTAAAAGGAACCAACACACAGCAGATAAGTTTGTAAGAAGGGGGTTTTCTGTGTTTTAAACCCATTCTTACTGCTAACTCTTACATGCGTTTCTAGGGCTGGAAATGACTGTTTCTACATTCTCCAAAGAAAGGGTTTCTGAACTGCTGCAAACACACATCAGTTTAACTCTGAAAGTTGAATACACACATTGACAAACATACTGCTAGATAGCTCCGTTTTGGTTTTAGAGAAAGATTTTCTCTTTACAGCATGTTCTCCCATGCACTCTGGAATGTCCAAACGCAGCTTTTAGAAGAAACGTGTTTCTACCTCGCTGAATCTAAACATAGATGCAACTTCCTAAAAGGAACCAACACACAGCAGATGAGTTTGTAAGAAACGGGTCTTCTGTGTTTTAAACGCATTAATACTGCTAACTCTTATACGCGTCTCTAGGGCTGGAAATGACTTTTTCTGCATTCTCCAAAGAAAGGGTTTCTGAACTGCTGCAAACACACATCAGTTTAACTCTGGAAGTTGAATACACACATTGAGAACCATTCTGCTAGATATCTCCGTTTTGGTTTTAGAGCAAGGTATTTCTCTTTACAGCCTGTTCTCCAATGCACTCTGGAATGTCCAAATGCAGCTTTTAGAAGAAACTTGTTTCTACCTCGCTGAATCTAAACCTAGATGCAACTTCCTAAAAGGAACCAACACACAGCAGATGAGTTTGTAAGAAGCGGGTTTTCTGTGTTTTAAACGCATTCTTACTGCTAACTCTTACATGCGTTTCTAGGGCTGGAAATGACTGTTTCTACATTCTACAAAGAAAGGGTTTCTTAACTGCTTCAAAAACACATCAGTTTACCTCTGGAAGTTGAATACACACATTGAAAAACATACTGCTAGATAGCTCCGTTTTGGTTTTAGAGCAAGATTTTCTCTTTACAGCATGTTCTCCCATCATCTCTGGAATGTCCAAACGCAGCTTTTAGAAGAAACGTGTTTCTATCTCGCTGAATCTAAACATAGATGCAACTTCCTAAAAGGAACCAACACACAGCAGATGTGTTTGTAAGAAGCGGGTTTTCTGTGTTTTAAACGCATTCATACTTCTAACTCTAATATGCGTTTCTAGGGCTGGAAATGACTGTTTCTACATTCTCCAAAGAAAGGGTTTCTGAACTGCTGCAAACACACATCAGTTTAACTCTGGAAGTTGAATACACACATTGGCAAACATACTGCTAGATAGCTCCGTTTTTGTTTTAGAGCAAGATTTTCTCTTTACAGAATGTTCTCCCATGCACTCTGTAATGTCCAAACGCAGCTTTTAGAAGAGACGTGTTTCTACCTCGCTGAATCTAAACATAGATGCAACTTCCTAAAAGGAACCAACACACAGCAGTTGAGTTTGTAAGAAGCGGGTTTTCTGTGTTTTAAACGCATTCTTACTGCTAACTCTGACATGCGTTTCTAGGGCTGGAAATGACTTTTTCTGCATTCTCCAAAGAAAGGGTTTCTGAACTGCTGCAAACACACATCAGTTTAACTCTGGAAGTTGAATACACACATTGAGAACCATTCTGCTAGATAGCTCCGTTTTGGTTTTAGAGCAAGGTATTTCTCTTTACAGCCTGTTCTCCAATGCACTCTGGAATGTCCAAACGCAGCTTTTAGAAGAAACGTGTTTCTACCTCGCTGAATCTAAACATAGATGCAACTTCCTAAAAGGATCCAACACACAGCAGATGAGTTTGTTAGAAGCGGGTTTTCTGTGTTTTAAACGCATTCTTACTGCTAACTCTTACATGCGTTTCTAGGGCTGGAAATGACTGTTTCTACATTCTCCAAAGAAAGGGTTTCTGAACTGCTTCAAACACACATCAGTTTAACTCTGGAAGTTGAATACACACATTGACAAACATTCTGCTAGATAGCTCCGTTTTGGTTTTAGAGCAAGGTATTTCTCTTTACAGCCTGTTCTCCAATGCACTCTGGAATGTACAAACGCAGCTTTTAGAAGAAACGTGTTTCTACCTCGCTGAATCTAAACATAGATGCAACTTCCTAAAAGGAACCAACACACAGCAGATG
Source organism: Saimiri boliviensis (assembly GCF_048565385.1). Taxonomy (NCBI): domain Eukaryota; kingdom Metazoa; phylum Chordata; class Mammalia; order Primates; family Cebidae; genus Saimiri; species Saimiri boliviensis. The sequence continues at coordinate 28,369,370 of NC_133454.1, read as the reverse complement.
AGTTTGTAAGAAGCGGGTTTTCTGTGTTTTAAACGCATTCTTACTGCTAACTCTTACATGCGTTTCTATGGCTGGAAATTACTGTTTCTACTTTCTCCAAAGAAAGGGTTTCTGAACTGCTGCAATCACACATCAGTTTAACTCTGGAAGTTGAATACACTCATTGACAAACATTCTGCTAGATAGCTCCGTTTTGGTTTTAGAGCAAGGATTTTCTCTTTACAGCCTGGTCTCCAATGCATTCTGGAATGTCCAAACGCAGCTTTTAGAAGAAACATGTTTCTACCTCGCTGAATCTAAACATAGATGCAACTTCCTAAAAGGAACCAACACACAGCAGATGAGTTTGTAAGAAGCGGGTTTTCTGTGTTTTAAACGCATTCTTACTGCTAACTCTTACATGCGTTTCTAGGGCTGGAAATGACTGTTTCTACATTCTCCAAAGAAAGGGTTTCTGAACTGCTTCAAACACACATCAGTTTATCTCTGAAAGTTGAATACACACATTGACAAACATACTGGTAGATAGCTTCGTTTTTGTTTTAGAGCAAGATTTTCTCTTTACAGCATGTTCTCCCATGCACTCTGGAAAGTCCAAACGCAGCTTTTAGAAGAAACGTGTTTCTACCTCGCTGAATCTAAACATAGATGCAACTTCCTAAAAGGAACCAACACACAGCAGATGAGTTTGTAAGAAACGGGTCTTCTGTGTTTTAAACGCATTAATACTGCTAACTCTTATATGCGTCTCTAGGGCTGGAAATGACTTTTTCTGCATTCTCCAAAGAAAGGGTTTCTGAACTGCTGCAAACACACATCAGTTTAACTCTGGAAGTTGAATACACACATTGAGAACCATTCTGCTAGATAGCTCCGTTTTGGTTTTAGAGCAAGATTTTCTCTTTACAGCATGTTCTCCCATCATCTCTGGAATGTCCAAACGCAGCTTTTAGAAGAAACGTGTTTCTACCTCGCTGAATCTAAACATAGATGCAACTTCCTAAAAGGAACCAACACACAGCAGATGAGTTTGTAAGAAGCGGGTTTTCTGTGTTTTAAACGCATTCTTACTGCTAACTCTTACATGCGTTTCTAGGGCTGGAAATGACTGTTTCTACATTCTACAAAGAAAGGGTTTCTGAACTGCTTCAAACACACATCAGTTTAACTCTGGAAGTTGAATACACACATTGACAAACATACTGCTAGATAGCTCCGTTTTGGTTTTAGAGCAAGGTATTTCTCTTTACAGCCTGTTCTCCAATGCACTCTGGAATGTACAAACGCAGCTTTTAGAAGAAACGTGTTTCTACCTCGCTGAATCTAAACATAGATGCAACTTCCTAAAAGGAACCAAAACACAGCAGATGAGTTTGTAAGAAGCGGGTTTTCTGTGTTTTAAACGCATTCTTACTGCTAACTCTTACATGCGTTTCTAAGGCTGGAAATGACTGTTTCTACATTCTTCAAAGAAAGGGTTTCTGAACTGCTTCAAACACACATCAGTTTACCTCTGGAAGTTGAATACACACATTGAAAAACATACTGCTAGATAGCTCCGTTTTGGTTTTAGAGCAAGATTTTCTCTTTACAGCATGTTCTCCCATCATCTCTGGAATGTCCAAACGCAGCTTTTAGAAGAAACGTGTTTCTACCTCGCTGAATCTAAACATAGATGCAACTTCCTAAAAGGAACCAACACACAGCAGTTGAGTTTGTAAGAAGCGGGTTTTCTGTGTTTTAAACGCATTCTTACTGCTAACTCTTACATGCGTTTCTAGGGCTGGAAATGACTGTTTCTACATTCTACAAAGAAAGGGTTTCTGAACTGCTTCAAACACACATCAGTTTAACTCTGGAAGTTGAATACACACATTGACAAACATACTTCTAGATATCTCCGTTTTGGTTTTAGAGCAAGATTTTCTCTTTACAGCATGTTCTCCCATGCACTCTGGAATGTCCAAACGCAGCTTTTAGAAGAGACGTGTTTCTACCTCGCTGAATCTAAACATAGATGCAACTTCCTAAAAGGAACCAACACACAGCAGATGAGTTTGTAAGAAGCGGGTTTTCTGTGTTTTAAACGCATTCTTACTGCTAACTCTTACATGCGTTTCTAGGGCTGTAAATGACTGTTTCTACATTCTCCAAAGAAAGGGTTTCTGAACTGCTGCAAACACACATCAGTTTAACTCTGAAAGTTGAATATACACATTGACAAACATACTGGTAGATAGCTTCGTTTTGGTTTTAGAGCAAGATTTTCTCTTTACAGCATGTTCTCCCATGCACTCTGGAAAGTCCAAACGCAGCTTTTAGAAGAAACGTGTTTCTACCTCGCTGAATCTAAACATAGATGCAACTTCCTAAAAGAAACCAACACACAGCAGATGAGTTTGTAAGAAACGGGTCTTCTGTGTTTTAAACGCATTAATACTGCTAACTCTTACATGCGTCTCTAGGGCTGGAAATGACTTTTTCTGCATTCTCCAAAGAAAGGGTTTCTGAACTGCTGCAAACACACATCAGTTTAACTCTGGAAGTTGAATACACACATTGAGAACCATTCTGCTAGATAGCTCCGTTTTGGTTTTAGAGCAAGGTATTTCTCTTTACAGCCTGTTCTCCAATGCACTCTGGAATGTCCAAACGCAGCTTTTAGAAGAAACGTGTTTCTACCTCGCTGAATCTAAACATAGATGCAACTTCCTAAAAGGAACCAACACACAGCAGATGTGTTTGTAAGAAGCGGGTTTTCTGTCTTTTAAACGCATTCTTACTTCTAACTCTTACATGCGTTTCTAGGGCTGGAAATGACTGTTTCAACATTCTCCAAAGAAAGGGTTTCTGAACTGCTGCAAACACACATCAGTTTAACTCTGGAAGTTGAATACACACATTGACAAACATACTGCTAGATAGCTCCGTTTTTGTTTTAGAGCAAGATTTTCTCTTTTCAGAATGTTCTCCCATGCACTCTGTAATGTCCAAACGCAGCTTTTAGAAGAGACGTGTTTCTACCTCGCTGAATCTAAACATAGATGCAACTTCCTAAAAGGAACCAACACGCAGCAGATGAGATTGTAAGAAGCGGGTTTTCTGTGTTTTAAACGCATTCTTACTGCTAACTCTGACATGCGTTTCTAGGGCTGGAAATGACTTTTTCTACATTCTCCAAAGAAAGGGTTTCTGAACTGCTGCAAACACACATCAGTTTAACTCTGGAAGTGGAATAAACACATTAACAAACATTCTGCTGGATAGCTTCGTTTTGGTTTTAGAGCAAGGTATTTCTCTTTACAGCATGTTCTCCCATGCACTCTGGAATGTCCAAACGCAGCTTTTAGAAGAAACGTGTTTCTACCTCGCTGAATCTAAACATAGATGCAACTTCCTAAAAGGAACCAACACACAGCAGATGAGTCTGTAAGAAGCGGGTTTTCAGTGTTTTAAACGCATTCTTACTGCTAACTCTTACATGCGTTTCTAGGGCTGGAAATTACAGTTTCTACATTCTCCAAAGAAAGGGTTTCTGAACTGCTGCAATCACACATCAGTTTAACTCTGGAAGTTGAATACACTCATTGACAAACATTCTGCTAGATAGCTCCGTTTTGGTTTTAGAGCAAGGTTTTTCTCTTTACAGCCTGGTCTCCAATGCATTCTGGAATGTCCAAACACAGCTTTTAGAAGAAACGTGTTTCTACCTCGCTGAATCTAAACATAGATGCAACTTCCTAAAAGGAACCAACACAGCAGATGAGTTTGTAAGAAGCGGGTTTTCTGTGTTTTAAACGCATTCTTACTTCTAACTGTTGACATGCGTTTCTAGGGCTGGAAATGACTGTTTCTACATTCTCCAAAGAAAGGGTTTCTGAACTGCTGCAAACACACATCAGTTTAACTCTGGAAGTTGAATACACACATTGACAAACATACTGCTAGATAGCTCCGTTTTTGTTTTAGAGCAAGATTTTCTCTTTTCAGAATGTTCTCCCATGCACTCTGTAATGTCCAAACGCAGCTTTTAGAAGAGACGTGTTTCTACCTCGCTGAATCTAAACATAGATGCAACTTCCTAAAAGGAACCAACACGCAGCAGATGAGATTGTAAGAAGCGGGTTTTCTGTGTTTTAAACGCATTCTTACTGCTAACTCTGACATGCGTTTCTAGGGCTGGAAATGACTTTTTCTACATTCTCCAAAGAAAGGGTTTCTGAACTGCTGCAAACACACATCAGTTTAACTCTGGAAGTGGAATAAACACATTAACAAACATTCTGCTGGATAGCTTCGTTTTGGTTTTAGAGCAAGGTATTTCTCTTTACAGCATGTTCTCCCATGCACTCTGGAATGTCCAAACGCAGCTTTTAGAAGAAACGTGTTTCTACCTCGCTGAATCTAAACATAGATGCAACTTCCTAAAAGGAACCAACACACAGCAGATGAGTCTGTAAGAAGCGGGTTTTCAGTGTTTTAAACGCATTCTTACTGCTAACTCTTACATGCGTTTCTAGGGCTGGAAATTACAGTTTCTACATTCTCCAAAGAAAGGGTTTCTGAACTGCTGCAATCACACATCAGTTTAACTCTGGAAGTTGAATACACTCATTGACAAACATTCTGCTAGATAGCTCCGTTTTGGTTTTAGAGCAAGGTTTTTCTCTTTACAGCCTGGTCTCCAATGCATTCTGGAATGTCCAAACACAGCTTTTAGAAGAAACGTGTTTCTACCTCGCTGAATCTAAACATAGATGCAACTTCCTAAAAGGAACCAACACAGCAGATGAGTTTGTAAGAAGCGGGTTTTCTGTGTTTTAAACGCATTCTTACTTCTAACTGTTGACATGCGTTTCTAGGGCTGGAAATGACTGTTTCTACATTCTCCAAAGAAAGGGTTTCTGAACTGCTGCAAACACACATCAGTTTAACTCTGAAAGTTGAATACACACATTGACAAACATACTGCTAGATAGCTCCGTTTTGGTTTTAGAGCAAGATTTTCTCTTTACAGCATGTTCTCCCATGCACTCTGGAATGTCCAAACGCAGCTTTTAGAAGAAACGTGTTTCTACCTCGCGGAATCTAAACATAGATGCAAATTCCTAAAAGGAACCAACACACAGCTGATGAGTTTGTAAGAAGCGGGTTTTCTGTGTTTCAAACGCATTCTTACTGCTAACTCTTACATGCGTTTCTAGGGCTGGAAATGACTGTTTCTACATTCTACAAAGAAAGCGTTTCTGAACTGCTGCAAACACACATCAGTTTAACTCTGGAAGTTGAATACACACATTGACAAACATTCTGCTAGATAGCTCCGTTTTGGTTTTAGAGCAAGGTATTTCTCTTTACAGCCAGGTCTCCAATGCATTCTGGAATGTCCAAACGCAGCTTTTAGAAGAAACGTGTTTCTACCTCGCTGAATCTAAACATAGATGCAACTTCCTAAAAGGAACCAACACACAGCAGATGTGTTTGTAAGAAGCGGGTTTTCTGTGTTTTAAACGCATTCTTACTTCTAACTCTTACATGCGTTTCTCGGGCTGGAAATGACTGTTTCTACATTCTCCAAAGAAAGGGTTTCTGAACTGCTGCAAACACACATCAGTTTAACTCTTGAAGTTGAATACACACATTGACAAACATACTGCTAGAGAGCTCCGTTTTTGTTTTAGAGCAAGATTTTCTCTTTACAGAATGTTCTCCCATGCACTCTGTAATGTCCAAGCGCAGCTTTTAGAAGAGACGTATTTCTACCTCGCTGAATCTAAACATAGATGCAACTTCCTACAAAGGAACCAACACACAGCAGATGAGTTTGTAAGAAGCGGGTTTTCTGTGTTTTAAACGCATTCTTACTGCTAACTGTTACATGCGTTTCTAGGGCTGGAAATGACTGTTTCTACATTCTCCAAAGAAAGGGTTTCTGAACTGCTGCAAACACACATCAGTTTAACTCTGAAAGTTGAATATACACATTAACAAACATACTGCTAGATAGCTCCGTTTTGGTTTTAGAGCAAGATTTTCTCTTTACAGCATGTTCTCCCATGCACTCTAGAATGTCCAAATGCAGCTTTTAGAAGTAACGTGTTTCTACCTCGCTGAATCTAAACATAGATGCAACTTCCTAAAAGGAACCAACACACAGCAGATGAGTTTGTAAGAAGCGGGTTTTCTGTGTTTTAAACGCATTCTTACTGCTAACTCTTACATGCGTTTCTAGGGCTGGAAATGACTGTTTCTACATTCTCCAAAGAAAGGGTTTCTGAACTGCTGCAAACACACATCAGTTTAACTCTGGAAGTTGAATATAGACATTGAAAAACATTCTGCTAGATAGCTCCGTTTTTGTTTTAGAGCAAGGTTTTTCTCTTTACAGCCTGTTCTCCAATGCACTCCGGAATGTCCAAATGCAGCTTTCAGAAGAAACGTGTTTCTACCTCGCTGAATCTAAACATAGATGCAACTTCCTAAAAGGAACCAACACACAAAAGATGAGTTTGTAAGAAGCGGGTTTTCTGTGTTTTAAACGCATTCTTACTGCTAACTCTTACATGCGTTTCTAGGGCTGGAAATGACTGTTTCTACATTCTACAAAGAAAGGGTTTCTGAACTGCTGCAAACACACATCAGTTTAACTCTGGAAGTTGAATATAGACATTTGAAAACATTCTGCTAGATAGATCCGTTTTTGTTTTAGAGCAAGGTTTTTCTCTTTACAGCCAGGTCTCCAATGCATTCTGGAATGTCCAAACGCAGCTTTTAGAAGAAACGTGTTTCTACCTCGCTGAATCTAAACATAGATGCAACTTCCTAAAAGGAACCAACACACAGCAGATGAGTTTGTAAGAAGCGGGTTTTCTGTGTTTTAAACGCATTCTTACTGCTAACTCTTACATGCGTTTCTAGGGCTGGAAATGACTGTTTCTACATTCTCCAAAGAAAGGGTTTCTGAACTGCTGCAAACACACATCAGTTTAACTCTGGAAGTGGAATAAACACATTGACAAACATTCTGCTAGATAGCTTCGTTTTGGTTTTAAAGCAAGGTATTTCTCTTTACAGCATGTTCTCCCATACACTCTGGAGTGTCCAAACGCAGCTTTTAGAAGAAACGTGTTTCTACCTCGCTGAATCTAAACATAGATGCAACTTCCTAAAAGGAACCAACACACAGCAGATGAGTTTGTAAGAAGCGGGTTTTCTGTGTTTTAATCGCATTCTTACTGCGAACTCTTACATGCGTTTCTAGGGCTGGAAATGACTGTTTCTACATTCTCCAAAGAAAGGGTTTCTGAACTGCTGCAATCACACATCAGTTTAACTCTGGAAGTTGAATACACACATTGACAAACATTCTGCTAGATAGCTCCGTTTTGGTTTTAGAGCAAGGTTTTTCTCTTTACAGCCTGGTCTCCAATGCATTCTGGAATGTCCAAACGCAGCTTTTAGAAGAAACGTGTTTCTACCTCGCTGAATCTAAACATAAATGCAACTTCCTAAAAGGAACCAACACACAGCAGATAAGTTTGTAAGAAGGGGGTTTTCTGTGTTTTAAACCCATTCTTACTGCTAACTCTTACATGCGTTTCTAGGGCTGGAAATGACTGTTTCTACATTCTCCAAAGAAAGGTTTTCTGAACTGCTGCAAACACACATCAGTTTAACTCTGAAAGTTGAATACACACATTGACAAACATACTGCTAGATAGCTCCGTTTTGGTTTTAGAGAAAGATTTTCTCTTTACAGCATGTTGTCCCATGCACTCTGGAATGTCCAAACGCAGCTTTTAGAAGAAACGTGTTTCTACCTCGCTGAATCTAAACATAGATGCAACTTCCTAAAAGGAACCAACACACAGCAGATGAGTTTGTAAGAAACGGGTCTTCTGTGTTTTAAACGCATTAATACTGCTAACTCTTATACGCGTCTCTAGGGCTGGAAATGACTTTTTCTGCATTCTCCAAAGAAAGGGTTTCTGAACTGCTGCAAACACACATCAGTTTAACTCTGGAAGTTGAATACACACATTGAGAACCATTCTGCTAGATATCTCCGTTTTGGTTTTAGAGCAAGGTATTTCTCTTTACAGCCTGTTCTCCAATGCACTCTGGAATGTCCAAATGCAGCTTTTAGAAGAAACTTGTTTCTACCTCGCTGAATCTAAACCTAGATGCAACTTCCTAAAAGGAACCAACACACAGCAGATGAGTTTGTAAGAAGCGGGTTTTCTGTGTTTTAAACGCATTCTTACTGCTAACTCTTACATGCGTTTCTAGGGCTGGAAATGACTGTTTCTACATTCTACAAAGAAAGGGTTTCTGAACTGCTTCAAAAACACATCAGTTTACCTCTGGAAGTTGAATACACACATTGAAAAACATACTGCTAGATAGCTCCGTTTTGGTTTTAGAGCAAGATTTTCTCTTTACAGCATGTTCTCCCATCATCTCTGGAATGTCCAAACGCAGCTTTTAGAAGAAACGTGTTTCTATCTCGCTGAATCTAAACATAGATGCAACTTCCTAAAAGGAACCAACACACAGCAGATGTGTTTGTAAGAAGCGGGTTTTCTGTGTTTTAAACGCATTCTTACTTCTAACTCTAATATGCGTTTCTAGGGCTGGAAATGACTGTTTCTACATTCTCCAAAGAAAGGGTTTCTGAACTGCTGCAAACACACATCAGTTTAACTCTGGAAGTTGTATACACACATTGGCAAACATACTGGTAGATAGCTCCGTTTTTGTTTTAGAGCAAGATTTTCTCTTTACAGAATGTTCTCCCATGCACTCTGTAATGTCCAAACGCAGCTTTTAGAAGAGACGTGTTTCTACCTCGCTGAATCTAAACATAGATGCAACTTCCTAAAAGGAACCAACACACAGCAGTTGAGTTTGTAAGAAGCGGGTTTTCTGTGTTTTAAACGCATTCTTACTGCTAACTCTGACATGCGTTTCTAGGGCTGGAAATGACTTTTTCTGCATTCTCCAAAGAAAGGGTTTCTGAACTGCTGCAAACACACATCAGTTTAACTCTGGAAGTTGAATACACACATTGAGAACCATTCTGCTAGATAGCTCCGTTTTGGTTTTAGAGCAAGGTATTTCTCTTTACAGCCTGTTCTCCAATGCACTCTGGAATGTCCAAACGCAGCTTTTAGAAGAAACGTGTTTCTACCTCGCTGAATCTAAACATAGATGCAACTTCCTAAAAGGAACCAACACACAGCAGATGAGTTTGTTAGAAGCGGGTTTTCTGTGTTTTAAACGCATTCTTACTGCTAACTCTTACATGCGTTTCTAGGGCTGGAAATGACTGTTTCTACATTCTCCAAAGAAAGGGTTTCTGAACTGCTTCAAACACACATCAGTTTAACTCTGGAAGTTGAATACACACATTGACAAACATTCTGCTAGATAGCTCCGTTTTGGTTTTAGAGCAAGGTATTTCTCTTTACAGCCTGTTCTCCAATGCACTCTGGAATGTACAAACGCAGCTTTTAGAAGAAACGTGTTTCTACCTCGCTGAATCTAAACATAGATGCAACTTCCTAAAAGGAACCAACACACAGCAGATGAGTTTGTAAGAAGCGGGTTTTCTGTGTTTTAAACGCATTCTTACTGCTAACTCTTACATGCGTTTCTATGGCTGGAAATGACTGTTTCTACTTTCTCCAAAGAAAGGGTTTCTGAACTGCTGCAATCACACATCAGTTTAACTCTGGAAGTTGAATACACTCATTGACAAACATTCTGCTAGATAGCTCCGTTTTGGTTTTAGAGCAAGGTTTTTCTCTTTACAGCCTGGTCTCCAATGCATTCTGGAATGTCCAAACGCAGCTTTTAGAAGAAACATGTTTCTACCTCGCTGAATCTAAACATAGATGCAACTTCCTAAAAGGAACCAACACACAGCAGATGAGTTTGTAAGAAGCGGGTTTTCTGTGTTTTAAACGCATTCTTACTGCTAACTCTTACATGCGTTTCTAGGGCTGGAAATGACTGTTTCTACATTCTCCAAAGAAAGGGTTTCTGAACTGCTTCAAACACACATCAGTTTATCTCTGAAAGTTGAATACACACATTGACAAACATACTGGTAGATAGCTTCGTTTTTGTTTTAGAGCAAGATTTTCTCTTTACAGCATGTTCTCCCATGCACTCTGGAAAGTCCAAACGCAGCTTTTAGAAGAAACGTGTTTCTACCTCGCTGAATCTAAACATAGATGCAACTTCCTAAAAGAAACCAACACACAGCAGATGAGTTTGTAAGAAACGGGTCTTCTGTGTTTTAAACGCATTAATACTGCTAACTCTTATATGCGTCTCTAGGGCTGGAAATGACTTTTTCTGCATTCTCCAAAGAAAGGGTTTCTGAACTGCTGCAAACACACATCAGTTTAACTCTGGAAGTTGAATACACACATTGAGAACCATTCTGCTAGATAGCTCCGTTTTGGTTTTAGAGCAAGGTATTTCTCTTTACAGCCTGTTCTCCAATGCACTCTGGAATGTCCAAACGCAGCTTTTAGAAGAAACGTGTTTCTACCTCGCTGAATCTAAACATAGATGCAACTTCCTAAAAGGAACCAACACACAGCAGATGAGTTTGTTAGAAGCGGGTTTTCTGTGTTTTAAACGCATTCTTACTGCTAACTCTTACATGCGTTTCTAGGGCTGGAAATGACTGTTTCTACATTCTCCAAAGAAAGGGTTTCTGAACTGCTTCAAACACACGTCAGTTTAACTCTGGAAGTTGAATACACACATTGACAAACATTCTGCTAGATAGCTCCGTTTTGGTTTTAGAGCAAGGTATTTCTCTTTACAGCCTGTTCTCCAATGCACTCTGGAATGTACAAACGCAGCCTTTAGAAGAAACGTGTTTCTACCTCGCTGAATCTAAACATAGATGCAACTTCCTAAAAGGAACCAACACACAGCAGATGAGTTTGTAAGAAGCGGGTTTTCTGTGTTTTAAACGCATTCTTACTGCTAACTCTTACATGCGTTTCTAGGGCTGGAAATGACTGTTTCTACATTCTTCAAAGAAAGGGTTTCTGAACTGCTTCAAACACACATCAGTTTACCTCTGGAAGTTGAATACACACATTGAAAAACATACTGCTAGATAGCTCCGTTTTGGTTTTAGAGCAAGATTTTCTCTTTACAGCATGTTCTCCCATCATCTCTGGAATGTCCAAACGCAGCTTTTAGAAGAAACGTGTTTCTACCTCGCTGAATCTAAACATAGATGCAACTTCCTAAAAGGAACCAACACACAGCAGATGAGTTTGTAAGAAGCGGGTTTTCTGTGTTTTAAACGCATTCTTACTGCTAACTCTTACATGCGTTTCTAGGGCTGGAAATGACTGTTTCTACATTCTACAAAGAAAGGGTTTCTGAACTGCTTCAAACACACATCGGTTTAACTCTGGAAGTTGAATACACACATTGACAAACATACTGCTAGATATCTCCGTTTTGGTTTTAGAGCAAGATTTTCTCTTTACAGCATGTTCTCCCATGCACTCTGGAATGTCCAAACGCAGCTTTTAGAAGAGACGTGTTTCTACCTCGCTGAATCTAAACATAGATGCAACTTCCTAAAAGGAACCAACACACAGCAGATGAGTTTGTAAGAAGCGGGTTTTCTGTGTTTTAAACGCATTCTTACTGCTAACTCTTACATGCGTTTCTAGGGCTGGAAATGACTGTTTCTACATTCTCCAAAGAAAGGGTTTCTGAACTGCTGCAAACACACATCAGTTTAACTCTGAAAGTTGAATATACACATTGACAAACATACTGGTAGATAGCTTCGTTTTGGTTTTAGAGCAAGATTTTCTCTTTACAGCATGTTCTCCCATGCACTCTGGAAAGTCCAAACGCAGCTTTTAGAAGAAACGTGTTTCTACCTCGCTGAATCTAAACATAGATGCAACTTCCTAAAAGAAACCAACACACAGCAGATGAGTTTGTAAGAAACGGGTCTTCTGTGTTTTAAACGCGTTAATACTGCTAACTCTTATATGCGTCTCTAGGGCTGGAAATGACTTTTTCTGCATTCTCCAAAGAAAGGGTTTCTGAACTGCTGCAAACACACATCAGTTTAACTCTGGAAGTTGAATACACACATTGAGAACCATTCTGCTAGATAGCTCCGTTATGGTTTTAGAGCAAGGTATTTCTCTTTAAAGCCTGTTCTCCAATGCACTCTGGAATGTCCAAACGCAGCTTTTAGAAGAAACGTGTTTCTACCTCGCTGAATCTAAACATAGATGCAACTTCCTAAAAGGAACCAACACACAGCAGATATGTTTCTAAGAAGCGGGTTTTCTGTCTTTTAAACGCATTCTTACTTCTAACTCTTACATGCGTTTCTAGGGCTGGAAATGACTGTTTCTACATTCTCCAAAGAAAGGGTTTCTGAACTGCTGCAAACACACATCAGTATAACTCTGGAAGTTGAATACACACATTGACAAACATTCTGCTAGATAGCTCCGTTTTGGTTTTAGAGCAAGATTTTCTCTTTACAGAATGTTCTCCCATGCACTCTGTAATGTCCAAACGCAGCTTTTAGAAGAGACGTGTTTCTACCTCGCTGAATCTAAACATAGATGCAACTTCCTAAAAGGAACCAACACACAGCAGATGAGATTGTAAGAAGCGGGTTTTCTGTGTTTTAAACGCATTCTTACTGCTAACTCTTACATGCGTTTCTAGGGCTGGAAATGACTGTTTCTACATTCTCCAAAGAAAGGGTTTCTGAACTGCTGCAAACACACATCAGTTTAACTCTGAAAGTTGAATATACACATTGACAAACATACTGGTAGATAGCTTCGTTTTTGTTTTAGAGCAAGATTTTCTCTTTACAGCATGTTCTCCCATGCACTCTGGAAAGTCCAAACGCAGCTTTTAGAAGAAACGTGTTTCTACCTCGCTGAATCTAAACATAGATGCAACTTCCTAAAAGAAACCAACACACAGCAGATGAGTTTGTAAGAAACGGGTCTTCTGTGTTTTAAACGCATTAATACTGCTAACTCTTATATGCGTCTCTAGGGCTGGAAATGACTTTTTCTGCATTCTCCAAAGAAAGGGTTTCTGAACTGCTGCAAAAACACATCAGTTTAACTCTGGAAGTTGAATACACACATTGAGAACCATTCTGCTAGATAGCTCCGTTTTGGTTTTAGAGCAAGGTATTTCTCTTTACAGCCTGTTCTCCAATGCACTCTGGAATGTCCACACGCAGCTTTTAGAAGAAACGTGTTTCTACCTCGCTGAATCTAAACATAGATGCAGCTTCCTAAAAGGAACCAACACACAGCAGATGAGTTTGTTAGAAGCGGGTTTTCTGTGTTTTAAACGCATTCTTACTGCTAACTCTTACATGCGTTTCTAGGGCTGGAAATGACTGTTTCTACATTCTCCAAAGAAAGGGTTTCTGAACTGCTGCAAACACACATCAGTTTAACTCTGGAAGTTGAATATAGACATTGAAAAACATTCTGCTAGATAGCTCCGTTTTTGTTTTAGAGCAAGGTTTTTCTCTTTACAGCCTGTTCTCCAATGCACTCCGGAATGTCCAAATGCAGCTTTCAGAAGAAACGTGTTTCTACCTCGCTGAATCTAAACATAGATGCAACTTCCTAAAAGGAACCAACACACAGGAGATGAGTTTGTAAGAAGCGGGTTTTCTGTGTTTTAAACGCATTCTTACTGCTAACTCTTACATGCGTTTCTAGGGCTGGAAATGACTGTTTCTACATTCTACAAAGAAAGGGTTTCTGAACTGCTGCAAACACACATCAGTTTAACTCTGGAAGTTGAATACACACATTGGCAAACATACTGCTAGATAGCTCCGTTTTTGTTTTAGAGCAAGATTTTCTCTTTACAGAATGTTCTCCCATGCACTCTGTAATGTCCAAACGCAGCTTTTAGAAGAGACGTGTTTCTACCTCGCTGAATCTAAACATAGATGCAACTTCCTAAAAGGAACCAACACACAGCAGTTGAGTTTGTAAGAAGCGGGTTTTCTGTGTTTTAAACGCATTCTTACTGCTAACTCTGACATGCGTTTCTAGGGCTGGAAATGACTTTTTCTGCATTCTCCAAAGAAAGGGTTTCTGAACTGCTGCAAACACACATCAGTTTAACTCTGGAAGTTGAATACACACATTGAGAACCATTCTGCTAGATAGCTCCGTTTTGGTTTTAGAGCAAGGTATTTCTCTTTACAGCCTGTTCTCCAATGCACTCTGGAATGTCCAAACGCAGCTTTTAGAAGAAACGTGTTTCTACCTCGCTGAATCTAAACATAGATGCAACTTCCTAAAAGGATCCAACACACAGCAGATGAGTTTGTTAGAAGCGGGTTTTCTGTGTTTTAAACGCATTCTTACTGCTAACTCTTACATGCGTTTCTAGGGCTGGAAATGACTGTTTCTACAATCTCCAAAGAAAGGGTTTCTGAACTGCTGCAAACACACATCAGTTTAACTCTGGAAGTTGAATACACACATTGACAAACATTCTGCTAGATAGCTCCGTTTTGGTTTTAGAGCAAGGTATTTCTCTTTACAGCCTGTTCTCCAATGCACTCTGGAAAGTACAAACGCAGCTTTTAGAAGAAACGTGTTTCTACCTCGCTGAATCTAAACATAGATGCAACTTCCTAAAAGGAACCAACACACAGCAGATGAGTTTGTAAGAAGCGGGTTTTCTGTGTTTTAAACGCATTCTTACTGCTAACTCTTACATGCGTTTCTATGGCTGGAAATGACTGTTTCTACTTTCTCCAAAGAAAGGGTTTCTGAACTGCTGCAATCACACATCAGTTTAACTCTGGAAGTTGAATACACTCATTGACAAACATTCTGCTAGATAGCTCCGTTTTGGTTTTAGAGCAAGGTTTTTCTCTTTACAGCCTGGTCTCCAATGCATTCTGGAATGTCCAAACGCAGCTTTTAGAAGAAACATGTTTCTACCTCGCTGAATCTAAACATAGATGCAACTTCCTAAAAGGAACCAACACACAGCAGATGAGTTTGTAAGAAGCGGGTTTTCTGTGTTTTAAACGCATTCTTACTGCTAACTCTTACATGCGTTTCTAGGGCTGGAAATGACTGTTTCTACATTCTCCAAAGAAAGGGTTTCTGAACTGCTTCAAACACACATCAGTTTATCTCTGAAAGTTGAATACACACATTGACAAACATACTGGTAGATAGCTTCGTTTTTGTTTTAGAGCAAGATTTTCTCTTTACAGCATGTTCTCCCATGCACTCTGGAAAGTCCAAACGCAGCTTTTAGAAGAAACGTGTTTCTACCTCGCTGAATCTAAACATAGATGCAACTTCCTAAAAGAAACCAACACACAGCAGATGAGTTTGTAAGAAACGGGTCTTCTGTGTTTTAAACGCATTAATACTGCTAACTCTTATATGCGTCTCTAGGGCTGGAAATGACTTTTTCTGCATTCTCCAAAGAAAGGGTTTCTGAACTGCTGCAAACACACATCAGTTTAACTCTGGAAGTTGAATACACACATTGAGAACCATTCTGCTAGATAGCTCCGTTTTGGTTTTAGAGCAAGGTATTTCTCTTTACAGCCTGTTCTCCAATGCACTCTGGAATGTCCAAACGCAGCTTTTAGAAGAAACGTGTTTCTACCTCGCTGAATCTAAACATAGATGCAACTTCCTAAAAGGAACCAACACACAGCAGATGAGTTTGTTAGAAGCGGGTTTTCTGTGTTTTAAACGCATTCTTACTGCTAACTCTTACATGCGTTTCTAGGGCTGGAAATGACTGTTTCTACATTCTCCAAAGAAAGGGTTTCTGAACTGCTTCAAACACACGTCAGTTTAACTCTGGAAGTTGAATACACACATTGACAAACATTCTGCTAGATAGCTCCGTTTTGGTTTTAGAGCAAGGTATTTCTCTTTACAGCCTGTTCTCCAATGCACTCTGGAATGTACAAACGCAGCCTTTAGAAGAAACGTGTTTCTACCTCGCTGAATCTAAACATAGATGCAACTTCCTAAAAGGAACCAACACACAGCAGATGAGTTTGTAAGAAGCGGGTTTTCTGTGTTTTAAACGCATTCTTACTGCTAACTCTTACATGCGTTTCTAGGGCTGGAAATGACTGTTTCTACATTCTTCAAAGAAAGGGTTTCTGAACTGCTTCAAACACACATCAGTTTACCTCTGGAAGTTGAATACACACATTGAAAAACATACTGCTAGATAGCTCCGTTTTGGTTTTAGAGCAAGATTTTCTCTTTACAGCATGTTCTCCCATCATCTCTGGAATGTCCAAACGCAGCTTTTAGAAGAAACGTGTTTCTACCTCGCTGAATCTAAACATAGATGCAACTTCCTAAAAGGAACCAACACACAGCAGATGAGTTTGTAAGAAGCGGGTTTTCTGTGTTTTAAACGCATTCTTACTGCTAACTCTTACATGCGTTTCTAGGGCTGGAAATGACTGTTTCTACATTCTACAAAGAAAGGGTTTCTGAACTGCTTCAAACACACATCGGTTTAACTCTGGAAGTTGAATACACACATTGACAAACATACTGCTAGATATCTCCGTTTTGGTTTTAGAGCAAGATTTTCTCTTTACAGCATGTTCTCCCATGCACTCTGGAATGTCCAAACGCAGCTTTTAGAAGAGACGTGTTTCTACCTCGCTGAATCTAAACATAGATGCAACTTCCTAAAAGGAACCAACACACAGCAGATGAGTTTGTAAGAAGCGGGTTTTCTGTGTTTTAAACGCATTCTTACTGCTAACTCTTACATGCGTTTCTAGGGCTGGAAATGACTGTTTCTACATTCTCCAAAGAAAGGGTTTCTGAACTGCTGCAAACACACATCAGTTTAACTCTGAAAGTTGAATATACACATTGACAAACATACTGGTAGATAGCTTCGTTTTGGTTTTAGAGCAAGATTTTCTCTTTACAGCATGTTCTCCCATGCACTCTGGAAAGTCCAAACGCAGCTTTTAGAAGAAACGTGTTTCTACCTCGCTGAATCTAAACATAGATGCAACTTCCTAAAAGAAACCAACACACAGCAGATGAGTTTGTAAGAAACGGGTCTTCTGTGTTTTAAACGCGTTAATACTGCTAACTCTTATATGCGTCTCTAGGGCTGGAAATGACTTTTTCTGCATTCTCCAAAGAAAGGGTTTCTGAACTGCTGCAAACACACATCAGTTTAACTCTGGAAGTTGAATACACACATTGAGAACCATTCTGCTAGATAGCTCCGTTATGGTTTTAGAGCAAGGTATTTCTCTTTACAGCCTGTTCTCCAATGCACTCTGGAATGTCCAAACGCAGCTTTTAGAAGAAACGTGTTTCTACCTCGCTGAATCTAAACATAGATGCAACTTCCTAAAAGGAACCAACACACAGCAGATATGTTTCTAAGAAGCGGGTTTTCTGTCTTTTAAACGCATTCTTACTTCTAACTCTTACATGCGTTTCTAGGGCTGGAAATGACTGTTTCTACATTCTCCAAAGAAAGGGTTTCTGAACTGCTGCAAACACACATCAGTTTAACTCTGGAAGTTGAATACACACATTGACAAACATTCTGCTAGATAGCTCCGTTTTGGTTTTAGAGCAAGATTTTCTCTTTACAGAATGTTCTCCCATGCACTCTGTAATGTCCAAACGCAGCTTTTAGAAGAGACGTGTTTCTACCTCGCTGAATCTAAACATAGATGCAACTTCCTAAAAGGAACCAACACACAGCAGATGAGATTGTAAGAAGCGGGTTTTCTGTGTTTTAAACGCATTCTTACTGCTAACTCTTACATGCGTTTCTAGGGCTGGAAATGACTGTTTCTACATTCTCCAAAGAAAGGGTTTCTGAACTGCTGCAAACACACATCAGTTTAACTCTGAAAGTTGAATATACACATTGACAAACATACTGGTAGATAGCTTCGTTTTTGTTTTAGAGCAAGATTTTCTCTTTACAGCATGTTCTCCCATGCACTCTGGAAAGTCCAAACGCAGCTTTTAGAAGAAACGTGTTTCTACCTCGCTGAATCTAAACATAGATGCAACTTCCTAAAAGAAACCAACACACAGCAGATGAGTTTGTAAGAAACGGGTCTTCTGTGTTTTAAACGCATTAATACTGCTAACTCTTATATGCGTCTCTAGGGCTGGAAATGACTTTTTCTGCATTCTCCAAAGAAAGGGTTTCTGAACTGCTGCAAAAACACATCAGTTTAACTCTGGAAGTTGAATACACACATTGAGAACCATTCTGCTAGATAGCTCCGTTTTGGTTTTAGAGCAAGGTATTTCTCTTTACAGCCTGTTCTCCAATGCACTCTGGAATGTCCACACGCAGCTTTTAGAAGAAACGTGTTTCTACCTCGCTGAATCTAAACATAGATGCAGCTTCCTAAAAGGAACCAACACACAGCAGATGAGTTTGTTAGAAGCGGGTTTTCTGTGTTTTAAACGCATTCTTACTGCTAACTCTTACATGCGTTTCTAGGGCTGGAAATGACTGTTTCTACATTCTCCAAAGAAAGGGTTTCTGAACTGCTGCAAACACACATCAGTTTAACTCTGGAAGTTGAATATAGACATTGAAAAACATTCTGCTAGATAGCTCCGTTTTTGTTTTAGAGCAAGGTTTTTCTCTTTACAGCCTGTTCTCCAATGCACTCCGGAATGTCCAAATGCAGCTTTCAGAAGAAACGTGTTTCTACCTCGCTGAATCTAAACATAGATGCAACTTCCTAAAAGGAACCAACACACAGGAGATGAGTTTGTAAGAAGCGGGTTTTCTGTGTTTTAAACGCATTCTTACTGCTAACTCTTACATGCGTTTCTAGGGCTGGAAATGACTGTTTCTACATTCTACAAAGAAAGGGTTTCTGAACTGCTGCAAACACACATCAGTTTAACTCTGGAAGTTGAATACACACATTGGCAAACATACTGCTAGATAGCTCCGTTTTTGTTTTAGAGCAAGATTTTCTCTTTACAGAATGTTCTCCCATGCACTCTGTAATGTCCAAACGCAGCTTTTAGAAGAGACGTGTTTCTACCTCGCTGAATCTAAACATAGATGCAACTTCCTAAAAGGAACCAACACACAGCAGTTGAGTTTGTAAGAAGCGGGTTTTCTGTGTTTTAAACGCATTCTTACTGCTAACTCTGACATGCGTTTCTAGGGCTGGAAATGACTTTTTCTGCATTCTCCAAAGAAAGGGTTTCTGAACTGCTGCAAACACACATCAGTTTAACTCTGGAAGTTGAATACACACATTGAGAACCATTCTGCTAGATAGCTCCGTTTTGGTTTTAGAGCAAGGTATTTCTCTTTACAGCCTGTTCTCCAATGCACTCTGGAATGTCCAAACGCAGCTTTTAGAAGAAACGTGTTTCTACCTCGCTGAATCTAAACATAGATGCAACTTCCTAAAAGGATCCAACACACAGCAGATGAGTTTGTTAGAAGCGGGTTTTCTGTGTTTTAAACGCATTCTTACTGCTAACTCTTACATGCGTTTCTAGGGCTGGAAATGACTGTTTCTACAATCTCCAAAGAAAGGGTTTCTGAACTGCTGCAAACACACATCAGTTTAACTCTGGAAGTTGAATACACACATTGACAAACATTCTGCTAGATAGCTCCGTTTTGGTTTTAGAGCAAGGTATTTCTCTTTACAGCCTGTTCTCCAATGCACTCTGGAAAGTACAAACGCAGCTTTTAGAAGAAACGTGTTTCTACCTCGCTGAATCTAAACATAGATGCAACTTCCTAAAAGGAACCAACACACAGCAGATGAGTTTGTAAGAAGCGGGTTTTCTGTGTTTTAAACGCATTCTTACTGCTAACTCTTACATGCGTTTCTATGGCTGGAAATGACTGTTTCTACTTTCTCCAAAGAAAGGGTTTCTGAACTGCTGCAATCACACATCAGTTTAACTCTGGAAGTTGAATACACTCATTGACAAACATTCTGCTAGATAGCTCCGTTTTGGTTTTAGAGCAAGGTTTTTCTCTTTACAGCCTGGTCTCCAATGCATTCTGGAATGTCCAAACGCAGCTTTTAGAAGAAACATGTTTCTACCTCGCTGAATCTAAACATAGATGCAACTTCCTAAAAGGAACCAACACACAGCAGATGAGTTTGTAAGAAGCGGGTTTTCTGTGTTTTAAACGCATTCTTACTGCTAACTCTTACATGCGTTTCTAGGGCTGGAAATGACTGTTTCTACATTCTCCAAAGAAAGGGTTTCTGAACTGCTTCAAACACACATCAGTTTATCTCTGAAAGTTGAATACACACATTGACAAACATACTGGTAGATAGCTTCGTTTTTGTTTTAGAGCAAGATTTTCTCTTTACAGCATGTTCTCCCATGCACTCTGGAAAGTCCAAACGCAGCTTTTAGAAGAAACGTGTTTCTACCTCGCTGAATCTAAACATAGATGCAACTTCCTAAAAGAAACCAACACACAGCAGATGAGTTTGTAAGAAACGGGTCTTCTGTGTTTTAAACGCATTAATACTGCTAACTCTTATATGCGTCTCTAGGGCTGGAAATGACTTTTTCTGCATTCTCCAAAGAAAGGGTTTCTGAACTGTTGCAAACACACATCAGTTTAACTCTGGAAGTTGAATACACACATTGACAAACATTCTGCTAGATAGCTCCGTTTTGGTTTTAGAGCAAGGTATTTCTCTTTACAGCCTGTTCTCCAATGCACTCTGGAATGTCCAAACGCAGCTTTTAGAAGAAACGTGTTTCTACCTCGCTGAATCTAAACATAGATGCAACTTCCTAAAAGGAACCAACACACAGCAGATGAGTTTGTTAGAAGCGGGTTTTCTGTGTTTTAAACGCATTCTTACTGCTAACTCTTACATGCGTTTCTAGGGCTGGAAATGACTGTTTCTACATTCTCCAAAGAAAGGGTTTCTGAACTGCTTCAAACACACGTCAGTTTAACTCTGGAAGTTGAATACACACATTGACAAACATTCTGCTAGATAGCTCCGTTTTGGTTTTAGAGCAAGGTATTTCTCTTTACAGCCTGTTCTCCAATGCACTCTGGAATGTACAAACGCAGCCTTTAGAAGAAACGTGTTTCTACCTCGCTGAATCTAAACATAGATGCAACTTCCTAAAAGGAACCAACACACAGCAGATGAGTTTGTAAGAAGCGGGTTTTCTGTGTTTTAAACGCATTCTTACTGCTTACTCTTACATGCGTTTCTAGGGCTGGAAATGACTGTTTCTACATTCTTCAAAGAAAGGGTTTCTGAACTGCTTCAAACACACATCAGTTTACCTCTGGAAGTTGAATACACACATTGAAAAACATACTGCTAGATAGCTCCGTTTTGGTTTTAGAGCAAGATTTTCTCTTTACAGCATGTTCTCCCATCATCTCTGGAATGTCCAAACGCAGCTTTTAGAAGAAACGTGTTTCTACCTCGCTGAATCTAAACATAGATGCAACTTCCTAAAAGGAACCAACACACAGCAGATGAGTTTGTAAGAAGCGGGTTTTCTGTGTTTTAAACGCATTCTTACTGCTAACTCTTACATGCGTTTCTAGGGCTGGAAATGACTGTTTCTACATTCTACAAAGAAAGGGTTTCTGAACTGCTTCAAACACACATCAGTTTAACTCTGGAAGTTGAATACACACATTGACAAACATACTGCTAGATATCTCCGTTTTGGTTTTAGAGCAAGATTTTCTCTTTACAGCATGTTCTCCCATGCACTCTGGAATGTCCAAACGCAGCTTTTAGAAGAGACGTGTTTCTACCTCGCTGAATCTAAACATAGATGCAACTTCCTAAAAGGAACCAACACACAGCAGATGAGTTTGTAAGAAGCGGGTTTTCTGTGTTTTAAACGCATTCTTACTGCTAACTCTTACATGCGTTTCTAGGGCTGGAAATGACTGTTTCTACATTCTCCAAAGAAAGGGTTTCTGAACTGCTGCAAACACACATCAGTTTAACTCTGAAAGTTGAATATACACATTGACAAACATACTGGTAGATAGCTTCGTTTTGGTTTTAGAGCAAGATTTTCTCTTTACAGCATGTTCTCCCATGCACTCTGGAAAGTCCAAACGCAGCTTTTAGAAGAAACGTGTTTCTACCTCGCTGAATCTAAACATAGATGCAACTTCCTAAAAGAAACAAACACACAGCAGATGAGTTTGTAAGAAACGGGTCTTCTGTGTTTTAAACGCATTAATACTGCTAACTCTTATATGCGTCTCTAGGGCTGGAAATGACTTTTTCTGCATTCTCCAAAGAAAGGGTTTCTGAACTGCTGCAAAAACACATCAGTTTAACTCTGGAAGTTGAATACACACATTGAGAACTATTCTGCTAGATAGCTCCGTTTTGGTTTTAGAGCAAGGTATTTCTCTTTACAGCCTGTTCTCCAATGCACTCTGGAATGTCCAAACGCAGCTTTTAGAAGAAACGTGTTTCTACCTCGCTGAATCTAAACATAGATGCAACTTCCTAAAAGGAACCAACACACAGCAGATGAGTTTGTTAGAAGCGGGTTTTCTGTGTTTTAAACGCATTCTTACTGCTAACTCTTACATGCGTTTCTAGGGCTGGAAATGACTGTTTCTACATTCTCCAAAGAAAGGGTTTCTGAACTGCTTCAAACACACGTCAGTTTAACTCTGGAAGTTGAATACACACATTGACAAACATTCTGCTAGATAGCTCCGTTTTGGTTTTAGAGCAAGGTATTTCTCTTTACAGCCTGTTCTCCAATGCACTCTGGAATGTACAAACGCAGCTTTTAGAAGAAACGTGTTTCTACCTCGCTGAATCTAAACATAGATGCAACTTCCTAAAAGGAACCAAAACACAGCAGATGAGTTTGTAAGAAGCGGGTTTTCTGTGTTTTAAACGCATTCTTACTGCTAACTCTTACATGCGTTTCTAGGGCTGGAAATGACTGTTTCTACATTCTACAAAGAAAGGGTTTCTGAACTGCTTCAAACACACATCAGTTTAACTCTGGAAGTTGAATACACACATTGACAAACATACTGCTAGATATCTCCGTTTTGGTTTTAGAGCAAGATTTTCTCTTTACAGCATGTTCTCCCATGCACTCTGGAATGTCCAAACGCAGCTTTTAGAAGAGACGTGTTTCTACCTCGCTGAATCTAAACATAGATGCAACTTCCTAAAAGGAACCAACACACAGCAGATGAGTTTGTAAGAAGCGGGTTTTCTGTGTTTTAAACGCATTCTTACTGCTAACTCTTACATGCGTTTCTAGGGCTGTAAATGACTGTTTCTACATTCTCCAAAGAAAGGGTTTCTGAACTGCTGCAAACACACATCAGTTTAACTCTGAAAGTTGAATATACACATTGACAAACATACTGGTAGATAGCTTCGTTTTGGTTTTAGAGCAAGATTTTCTCTTTACAGCATGTTCTCCCATGCACTCTGGAAAGTCCAAACGCAGCTTTTAGAAGAAACGTGTTTCTACCTCGCTGAATCTAAACATAGATGCAACTTCCTAAAAGAAACCAACACACAGCAGATGAGTTTGTAAGAAACGGGTCTTCTGTGTTTTATACGCATTAATACTGCTAACTCTTACATGCGTCTCTAGGGCTGGAAATGACTTTTTCTGCATTCTCCAAAGAAAGGGTTTCTGAACTGCTGCAAACACACATCAGTTTAACTCTGGAAGTTGAATACACACATTGAGAAACATTCTGCTAGATAGCTCCGTTTTGATTTTAGAGCAGGGTATTTCTCTTTACAGCCTGTTCTCCAATGCACTCTGGAATGTCCAAACGCAGCTTTTAGAAGAAACGTGTTTCTACCTCGCTGAATCTAAACATAGATGCAACTTCCTAAAAGGAACCAACACACAGCAGATGTGTTTGTAAGAAGCGGGTTTTCTGTCTTTTAAACGCATTCTTACTTCTAACTCTTACATGCGTTTCTAGGGCTGGAAATGACTGTTTCTACATTCTCCAAAGAAAGGGTTTCTGAACTGCTGCAAACACACATCAGTTTAACTCTGGAAGTTGAATACACACATTGACAAACATACTGCTAGATAGCTCCGTTTTTGTTTTAGAGCAAGATTTTCTCTTTTCAGAATGTTCTCCCATGCACTCTGTAATGTCCAAACGCAGCTTTTAGAAGAGACGTGTTTCTACCTCGCTGAATCTAAACACAGATGCAACTTCCTAAAAGGAACCAACACACAGCAGATGAGTTTGTAAGAAGCGGGTTTTCTGTGTTTTAAACGCATTCTTACTGCTAACTCTTACATGCGTTTCTAGGGCTGGAAATGACTGTTTCTACATTCTCCAAAGAAAGGGTTTCTGAACTGCTGCAAACACACATCAGTTTAACTCTGAAAGTTGAATATACACATTGACAAACATACTGCTAGATAGCTCCGTTTTGGTTTTAGAGCAAGATTTTCTCTTTACAGCATGTTCTCCCATGCACTCTAGAATGTCCAAACGCAGCTTTTAGAAGAAACGTGTTTCTACCTCGCTGAATCTAAACATAGATGCAACTTCCTAAAAGGAACCAACACACAGCAGATGAGTTTGTAAGAAGCGGGTTTTCTGTGTTTTAAACGCATTCTTACTGCTAACTCTTACATGCGTTTCTAGGGCTGGAAATGACTGTTTCTACATTCTCCAAAGAAAGGGTTTCTGAACTGCTGCAAACACACATCAGTTTAACTCTGGAAGTTGAATATAGACATTGAAAAACATTCTGCTACATAGCTCCGTTTTTGTTTTAGAGCAAGGTTTTTCTCTTTACAGCCTCTTCTCCAATGCACTCCGGAATGTCCAAATGCAGCTTTCAGAAGAAACGTGTTTCTACCTCGCTGAATCTAAACATAGATGCAACTTCCTAAAAGGAACCAACACACAGCAGATGAGTTTGTAAGAAGCGGGTTTTCTGTGTTTTAAACGCATTCTAACTGCTAACTCTTACATGCGTTTCTAGGGCTGGAAATGACTGTTTCTACATTCTCCAAAGAAAGGGTTTCTGAACTGCTGCAAATACACATCAGTTTAACTCTGGAAGTTGAATACACACATTGACAAACATTCTGCTAGATAGCTCCGTTTTGGTTTTAGAGCAAGGTTTTTCTCTTTACAGCCTGTTCTCCAATGCACTCTGTAATGTCCAAACGCAGCTTTTAGAAAAAACGTGTTTCTACGTCGCTGAATCTAAACATAGATGCAACTTCCTAAAAGGAACCAACACACAGCAGATGAGTTTGTAAGAAGAGAGTTTTCTGTGTTTTAAACGCATTCTTTCTGCTCTTACATGCGTTTCTAGGGCTGGAAATGACTGTTTCTACATTCTCCAAAGAAAGGGTTTCTGAACTGCTGCAAACACACATCAGTTTAACTCTGAAAGTTGAATACACACATTGACAAACATACTGCTAGATAGCTCCGTTTTGGTTTTAGAGAAAGATTTTCTCTTTACAGCATGTTCTCCCATGCACTCTGGAATGTCCAAACGCAGCTTTTAGAAGAAACCTGTTTCTACCTCGCTGAATCTAAACATAGATGCATCTTCCTAAAGAAACCAACACACAGCAGATTAGTTTGTAAGAAGCGGGTCTTCTGTGTTTTAAACGCATTAATACTGCTAACACTTATATGCGTCTCTAGGGCTGGAAATGACTTTTTCTACATTCTCCAAAGAAAGGGTTTCTGAACTGCTGCAAACACACATCAGTTTAACTCTGGAAGTGGAATAAACACATTGACAAACATTCTGCTAGATAGCTTCGTTTTGGTTTTAGAGCAAGGTATTTCTCTTTACAGCATGTTCTCCCATGCACTCTGGAATGTCCAAACGCAGCTTTTAGAAGAAACGTGTTTCTACCTCGCTGAATCTAAACATAGATGCAACTTCCTAAAAGGAACCAACACACAGCAGATGAGTTTGTAAGAAGCGGGTTTTCTGTGTTTTAAACGCATTCTTACTGCTAACTCTTACATGCGTTTCTAGGGCTGGAAATGACTGTTTCTACATTCTACAAAGAAAGGGTTTCTGAACTGCTTCAAACACACGTCAGTTTACCTCTGGAAGTTGAATACACACACTGAAAAACATACTGCTAGATAGCTCCGTTTTGGTTTTAGAGCAAGATTTTCTCTTTCCAGCATGTTCTCCCATGCACTCTGGAATGTCCAAACGCAGCTTTTAGAAGAAACGTGTTTCTACCTCGCTGAATCTAAACATAGATGCAACTTCCTAAAAGGAACCAACACACAGCAGATGTGTTTGTAAGAAGCGGGTTTTCTGTGTTTTAAACGCATTCTTACTTCTAACTCTTACATGCGTTTCTAGGGCTGGAAATGACTGTTTCTACATTCTCCAAAGAAATGGTTTCTGAACTGCTGCAAACACACATCAGTTTAACTCTGGAAGTTGAATACACACATTGACAAACATACTGCTAGATAGCTCCGTTTTTGTTTTAGAGCAAGATTTTCTCTTTACAGAATGTTCTCCCATGCACTCTGTAATGTCCAAACGCAGCTTTTAGAAGAGACGTGTTTCTACCTCGCTGAATCTAAACACAGATGCAACTTCCTAAAAGGAACCAACACACAGCAGATGAGTTTGTAAGAAGCGGGTTTTCTGTGTTTTAATCGCATTCTTACTGCTAACTCTTACATGCGTTTCTAGGGCTGGAAATGACTGTTTCTACATTCTCCAAAGAAAGGGTTTCTGAACTGCTGCAAACACACATCAGTTTAACTCTCAAAGTTGAATACACAGATTGACAAACACACTGCTAGATAGCTCCGTTTTGGTTTTAGAGCAAGATTTTCTCTTTACAGCATGTTCTCCCATGCACTCTGGAATGTCCAAACGCAGCTTTTAGAAGAAACGTGTTTCTACCTCGCTGAATCTAAACATAGATGCAACTTCCTAAAAGGAACCAACACACAGCAAACGAGTTTGTAAGAAGCGGGTTTTCTGTGTTTTAAACGCATTCTTACTGCTAACTCTGACATGCGTTTCTAGGGCTGGAAATGACTGTTTCTACATTCTCCAAAGAAAGGGTTTCTGAACTGCTGCAAACACACATCAGTTTAACTCTGGAAGTTGAATACACACATTTACAAACATTCTGCTAGATAGCTCCGTTTTGGTTTTAGAGCAAGGTTTTTCTCTTTACAGCCTGTTCTCCAATGCACTCTGTAATGTCCAAACGCAGCTTTTAAAAAAAACGTGTTTCTACGTCGCTGAATCTAAACATAGATGCAACTTCTTAAAAGGAACCAACACACAGCAGATGAGTTTGTAAGAAGCGGGTTTTCTGTGTTTTAAACGCATTCTTACTGCTAACTCTTACATGCGTTTCTAGGGCTGGAAATGACTGTTTCTACATTCTCCAAAGAAAGGGTTTCTGAACTGCTGCAAACACACATCAGTTTAACTCTGAAAGTTGAATACACACATTGACAAACATACTGCTAGATAGCTCCGTTTTGGTTTTAGAGCAAGATTTTCTCTTTACAGCATGTTCTCCCAGGCACTCTGGAATGTCCAAACGCAGCTTTTAGAAGAAACCTGTTTCTACCTCGCTGAATCTAAACATAGATGCATCTTCCTAAAAGAAACCGACACACAGCAGATTAGTTTGTAAGAAGCGGGTCTTCTGTGTTTTAAACGCATTAATACTGCTAACTCTTATATGCGTCTCTAGGGCTGGAATAGACTGTTTCTACATTCTCCAAAGAAAGGATTTCTGAACTGCTGCAAACACACATCAGTTTAACTCTGGAAGTGGAATAAACACATTGACAAACATTCTGCTAGATAGCTTCGTTTTGGTTTTAGAGCAAGGTATTTCTCTTTACAGCATGTTCTCCCATACACTCTGGGATGTCCAAACGCAGCTTTTAGAAGAAACGTGTTTCTACCTCGCTGAATCTAAACATAGATGCAACTTCCTAAAAGGAACCAACACACAGCAGATGAGTTTGTAAGAAGCGGGTTTTCTGTGTTTTAAACGCATTCTTACTGCTAACTCTTACATGCGTTTCTAGGGCTGGAAATTACAGTTTCTACATTCTCCAAAGAAAGGGTTTCTGAACTGCTGAAATCACACATCAGTTTAACTCTGGAAGTTGAATACACACATTGACATACATTCTGCTAGATAGCTCCGTTTTGGTTTTAGAGCAAGGTTTTTCTCTTTACAGCCTGGTCTCCAATGCATTCTGGAATGTCCAAACGCAGCTTTTAGAAGAAACGTGTTTCTACCTCGCTGAATCTAAACATAAATGCAACTTCCTAAAAGGAACCAACACACAGCAGATAAGTTTGTAAGAAGCGGGTTTTCTGTGTTTTAAACCCATTCTTACTGCTAACTCTTACATGCGTTTCTAGGGCTGGAAATGACTGTTTCTACATTCTCCAAAGAAAGGGTTTCTGAACTGCTGCAAACACACATCAGTTTAACTCTGAAAGTTGAATACACACATTGACAAACATTCTGCTAGATAGCTCCGTTTTGGTTTTAGAGCAAGGTATTTCTCTTTACAGCCTGTTCTCCAATGCACTCTGTAATGTCCAAACGCAGCTGTTAGAAGAAACGTGTTTCTACCTCGCTGAATCGAAACATAGATGCAACTTCCTAAAAGGAACCAACACACAGCAGATGAGTTTGTAAGAAGCGGGTTTTCTGTGTTTTAAACGCATTCTTACTGCTAACTCTTACTTGCGTTTCTAGGGCTGGAAATGACTGTTTCTACATTCTACAAAGAAAGGGTTTCTGAACTGCTTCAAACTCACGTCAGTTTACCTCTGGAAGTTGAATACACACATTGAAAAACATACTGCTAGATAGCTCCGTTTTGGTTTTAGAGCAAGATTTTCTCTTTACAGCATGTTCTCCCATCATCTCTGGAATGTCCAAACGCAGCTTTTAAAAGAAACGTTTTTCTACCTCGCTGAATCTAAACATAGATGCAACTTCCTAAAAGGAACCAACACACAGCAGATGTGTTTGTAAGAAGCGGGT
Source organism: Saimiri boliviensis (assembly GCF_048565385.1). Classification (NCBI taxonomy): domain Eukaryota; kingdom Metazoa; phylum Chordata; class Mammalia; order Primates; family Cebidae; genus Saimiri; species Saimiri boliviensis. The sequence goes on along the minus strand of NC_133454.1, from coordinate 28,340,244 downwards.
TTTCTGTGTTTTAAACGCATTCTTACTTCTAACTCTTACATGCGTTTCTAGGGCTGGAAATGACTGTTTCTACATTCTCCAAAGAAATGGTTTCTGAACTGCTGCAAACACACATCAGTTTAACTCTGGAAGTTGAATACACACATTGACAAACATACTGCTAGATAGCTCCTTTTTCGTTTTAGAGCAAGATTTTCTCTTTACAGAATGTTCTCCCATGCACTCTGTAATGTCCAAACGCAGCTTTTAGAAGAGACGTGTTTCTACCTCGCTGAATCTAAACATAGATGCAACTTCCTAAAAGGAACCAACACACAGCAGATGAGTTTGTAAGAAGCGGGTTTTCTGTGTTTTAAACGCATTCTTACTGCTAACTCTTACATGCGTTTCTAGGGCTGGAAATGACTGTTTCTACATTCTCCAAAGAAAGGGTTTCTGAACTGCTGCAAACACACATCAGTTTAACTCTGAAAGTTGAATATACACATTGAAAAACATACTGCTAGATAGCTCCGTTTTGGTTTTAGAGCAAGATTTTCTCTTTACAGCATGTTCTCCCATGCACTCTAGAATGTCCAAATGCAGCTTTTAGAAGAAACGTGTTTCCACCTCGCTGAATCTAAATATAGATGCTACTTCCTAAAAGGAAGCAACACACAGCAGATGAGTTTGTAAGAAGCGGGTTTTCTGTGTTTTAAACGCATTCTTACTGCTAACTCTTACATGCGTTTCTAGGGCTGGAAATGACTGTTTCTACATTCTCCAAAGAAAGGGTTTCTGAACTGCTGCAAACACACATCAGTTTAACTCTGGAAGTTGAATAAAGACATTGAAAAACATTCTGCTAGATAGCTCCGTTTTTGTTTTAAAGCAAGGTATTTCTCTTTACAGCCTCTTCTCCAATGCACTCCGGAATGTCCAAATGCAGCTTTCAGAAGAAACGTGTTTCTACCTCGCTGAATCTAAACATAGATGCAACTTCCTAAAAGGAACCAACACACAGCAAATGAGTTTGTAAGAATCGGGTTTTCCGTGTTTTAAACGCATTCTTACTGCTAACTCTGACATGCGTTTCTAGGGCTGGAAATGACTGTTTCTACATTCTCCAAAGAAAGGGTTTCTGAACTGCTGCAAACACACATCAGTTTAACTCTGGAAGTTGAATACACACATTGACAAACATTCTGCTAGATAGCTCCGTTTTGGTTTTAGAGCAAGGTTTTTCTCTTTACAGTCTGTTCTCCAATGCACTCTGTAATGTCCAAACGCAGCTTTTAGAAAAAACGTGTTTCTACGTCGCTGAATCTAAACATAGATGCAACTTCTTAAAAGGAACCAACACACAGCAGATGAGTTTGTAAGAAGAGCGTTTTCTGTGTTTTAAACGCATTCTTACTGCTAACTCTTACATGCGTTTCTAGGGCTGGAAATGACTGTTTCTACATTCTCCAAAGAAAGGGTTTCTGAACTGCTGCAAACACACATCAGTTTAACTCTGAAAGTTGAATACACACATTGACAAACATACTGCTAGATAGCTCCGTTTTGGTTTTAGAGCAAGATTTTCTCTTTACAGCATGTTCTCCCAGGCACTCTGGAATGTCCAAACGCAGCTTTTAGAAGAAACCTGTTTCTACCTCGCTGAATCTAAACATAGATGCATCTTCCTAAAAGAAACCGACACACAGCAGATTAGTTTGTAAGAAGCGGGTCTTCTGTGTTTTAAACGCATTAATACTGCTAACTCTTATATGCGTCTCTAGGGCTGGAATAGACTGTTTCTACATTCTCCAAAGAAAGGATTTCTGAACTGCTGCAAACACACATCAGTTTAACTCTGGAAGTGGAATAAACACATTGACAAAATTTCTGCTAGATAGCTTCGTTTTGGTTTTAGAGCAAGGTATTTCTCTTTACAGCATGTTCTCCCAAGCACTCTGGGATGTCCAAACGCAGCTTTTAGAAGAAACGTGTTTCTACCTCGCTGAATCTAAACATAGATGCAACTTCCTAAAAGGAACCAACACACAGCAGATGAGTTTGTAAGAAGCGGGTTTTCTGTGTTTTAAACGCATTCTTACTGCTAACTCTTACATGCGTTTCTAGGGCTGGAAATTACAGTTTCTACATTCTCCAAAGAAAGGGTTTCTGAACTGCTGAAATCACACATCAGTTTAACTCTGGAAGTTGAATACACACATTGACATACATTCTGCTAGATAGCTCCGTTTTGGTTTTAGAGCAAGGTTTTTCTCTTTACAGCCTGGTCTCCAATGCATTCTGGAATGTCCAAACGCAGCTTTTAGAAGAAACGTGTTTCTACCTCGCTGAATCTAAACATAAATGCAACTTCCTAAAAGGAACCAACACACAGCAGATAAGTTTGTAAGAAGCGGGTTTTCTGTGTTTTAAACCCATTCTTACTGCTAACTCTTACATGCGTTTCTAGGGCTGGAAATGACTGTTTCTACATTCTCCAAAGAAAGGGTTTCTGAACTGCTGCAAACACACATCAGTTTAACTCTGAAAGTTGAATACACACATTGACAAACATACTGCTAGATAGCTCCGTTTTGGTTTTAGAGAAAGATTTTCTCTTTACAGCATGTTCTCCCATGCACTCTGGAATGTCCAAACGCAGCTTTTAGAAGAAACGTGTTTCTACCTCGCTGAATCTAAACATAGATGCAACTTCCTAAAAGGAACCAACACACAGCAGATGAGTTTGTTAGAAGCGGGTTTTCTGTGTTTTAAACGCATTCTTACTGCTAACTCTTACATGCGTTTCTAGGGCTGGAAATGACTGTTTCTACATTCTCCAAAGAAAGGGTTTCTGAACTGCTTCAAACACACATCAGTTTAACTCTGGAAGTTGAATACACACATTGACAAACATTCTGCTAGATAGCTCCGTTTTGGTTTTATAGCAAGGTATTTCTCTTTACAGCCTGTTCTCCAATGCACTCTGGAATGTCCAAACGCAGCTGTTAGAAGAAACGTGTTTCTACCTCGCTGAATCGAAACATAGATGCAACTTCCTAAAAGGAACCAACACACAGCAGATGAGTTTGTAAGAAGCGGGTTTTCTGTGTTTTAAACGCATTCTTACTGCTAACTCTTACTTGCGTTTCTAGGGCTGGAAATGACTGTTTCTACATTCTACAAAGAAAGGGTTTCTGAACTGCTTCAAACACACGTCAGTTTACCTCTGGAAGTTGAATACACACATTGAAAAACATACTGCTAGATAGCTCCGTTTTGGTTTTAGAGCAAGATTTTCTCTTTACAGCATGTTCTCCCATCATCTCTGGAATGTCCAAACGCAGCTTTTAAAAGAAACGTTTTTCTACCTCGCTGAATCTAAACATAGATGCAACTTCCTAAAAGGAACCAACACACAGCAGATGTGTTTGTAAGAAGCGGGTTTTCTGTGTTTTAAACGCATTCTTACTTCTAACTCTTACATGCGTTTCTACGGCTGGAAATGACTGTTTCTACATTCTCCAAAGAAATGGTTTCTGAACTGCTGCAAACACACATCAGTTTAACTCTGGAAGTTGAATACACACATTGACAAACATACTGCTAGATAGCTCCTTTTTCGTTTTAGAGCAAGATTTTCTCTTTACAGAATGTTCTCCCATGCACTCTGTAATGTCCAAACGCAGCTTTTAGAAGAGACGTGTTTCTACCTCGCTGAATCTAAACATAGATGCAACTTCCTAAAAGGAACCAACACACAGCAGATGAGTTTGTAAGAAGCGGGTTTTCTGTGTTTTAAACGCATTCTTACTGCTAACTCTTACATGCGTTTCTAGGGCTGGAAATGACTGTTTCTACATTCTCCAAAGAAAGGGTTTCTGAACTGCTGCAAACACACATCAGTTTAACTCTGAAAGTTGAATATACACATTGAAAAACATACTGCTAGATAGCTCCGTTTTGGTTTTAGAGCAAGATTTTCTCTTTACAGCATGTTCTCCCATGCACTCTAGAATGTCCAAACGCAGCTTTTAGAAGAAACGTGTTTCCACCTCGCTGAATCTAAACATAGATGCAACTTCCTAAAAGGAACCAACACACAGCAGATGAGTTTGTAAGAAGCGGGTTTTCTGTGTTTTAAACGCATTCTTACTGCTAACTCTTACATGCGTTTCTAGGGCTGGAAATGACTGTTTCTACATTCTCCAAAGAAAGGGTTTCTGAACTGCTGCAAACACACATCAGTTTAACTCTGAAAGTTGAATACACACATTGACAAATACACTGCTAGATAGCTCCGTTTTGGTTTTAGAGCAAGATTTTCTCTTTCCAGCATGTTCTCCCATGCACTCTGGAATGTCCAAACGCAGCTTTTAGAAGAAACGTGTTTCTACCTCGCTGAATCTAAACATAGATGCAACTTCCTAAAAGGAACCAACACACAGCAGATGAGTTTGTAAGAAGCGGGTTTTCTGTGTTTTAAACGCATTCTTACTGCTAACTCTGACATTCGTTTCTAGGGCTGGAAATGACTGTTTCTACATTCTCCAAAGAAAGGGTTTCTGAACTGCTGCAAACACACATCAGTTTAACTCTGGAAGTTGAATACACACATTGACAAACATTCTGCTAGATAGCTCCGTTTTGGTTTTAGAGCAAGGTTTTTCTCTTTACAGCCTGTTCTCCAATGCACTCTGTAATGTCCAAACGCAGCTTTTAGAAAAAACGTGTTTCTACGTCGCTGAATCTAAACATAGATGCAACTTCCTAAAAGGAACCAACACACAGCAGATGAGTTTGTAAGAAGCGGGTTTTCTGTGTTTTAAACGCATTCTTACTGCTAACTCTTACATGCGTTTCTAGGGCTGGAAATTACAGTTTCTACATTCTCCAAAGAAAGGGTTTCTGAACTGCTGCAATCACACATCAGTTTAACTCTGGAAGTTGAATACACACATTGACAAACATTCTGCTAGATAGCTCCGTTTTGGTTTTAGAGCAAGGTTTTTCTCTTTACAGCATGGTCTCCAATGCATTCTGGAATGTCCAAACGCAGCTTTTAGAAGAAACGTGTTTCTACCTCGCTGAATCTAAACATAGATGCAACTTCCTTAAAGGAACAAACACACAGCAGATGAGTTTGTTAGAAGCTGGTTTTCTGTGTTTTAAACGCATTCTTACTGCTAACTCTTACATGCGTTTCTAGGGCTGGAAATGACTGTTTCTACATTCTCCAAAGAAAGGGTTTCTGAACTGCTTCAAACACACATCAGTTTAACTCTGGAAGTTGAATACACAAATTGACAAACATTCTGCTAGATAGCTCCGTTTTGGTTTTAGAGCAAGGTATTTCTCTTTACAGCCTGTTCTCCAATGCACTCTGGAATGTACAAACGCAGCTTTTAGAAGAAACGTGTTTCTACCTCGCTGAATCTAAACATAGATGCAACTTCCTAAAAGGAACCAACACACAGCAGATGAGTTTGTAAGAAGCGGGTTTTCTGTGTTTTAAACGCATTCTTACTGCTAACTCTTACATGCGTTTCTAGGGCTGGAAATGACTGTTTCTACATTCTACAAAGAAAGGGTTTCTGAACTGCTTCAAACACACGTCAGTTTACCTCTGGAAGTTGAATACACACATTGAAAAACATACTGCTAGATAGCTCCGTTTTGGTTTTAGAGCAAGATTTTCTCTTTACAGCATGTTCTCCCATCATCTCTGGAATGTCCAAACGCAGCTTTTAGAAGAAACGTGTTTCTACCTCGCTGAATCTAAACATAGATGCAACTTCCTAAAAGGAACCAACACACAGCAGATGTGTTTGTAAGAAGCGGGTTTTCTGTGTTTTAAACGCATTCTTACTTCTAACTCTTACATGCGTTTCTAGGGCTGGAAATGACTGTTTCTACATTCTCCAAAGAAATGGTTTCTGAACTGCTGCAAACACACATCAGTTTAACTCTGGAAGTTGAATACACACATTGACAAACATACTGCTAGATAGCTCCGTTTTTGTTTTAGAGCAAGATTTTCTCTTTACAGAATGTTCTCCCATGCACTCTGTAATGTCCAAACGCAGCTTTTAGAAGAGACGTGTTTCTACCTCGCTGAATCTAAACACAGATGCAACTTCCTAAAAGGAACCAAAACACAGCAGATGAGTTTGTAAGAAGCGGGTTTTCTGTGTTTTAAACGCATTCTTACTGCTAACTCTTACATGCGTTTCTAGGGCTGGAAATGACTGTTTCTACATTCTCCAAAGAAAGGGTTTCTGAACTGCTGCAAACACACATCAGTTTAACTCTCAAAGTTGAATACACACATTGACAAACACACTGCTAGATAGCTCCGTTTTGGTTTTAGAGCAAGATTTTCTCTTTACAGCATGTTCTCCCATGCACTCTGGAATGTACAAACGCAGCTTTTAGAAGAAACGTGTTTCTACCTCGCTGAATCTAAACATAGATGCAACTTCCTAAAAGGAACCAACACACAGCAGATGAGTTTCTTAGAAGCGGGTTTTCTGTGTTTTAAACGCATTCTTACTGCTAACTCTGACATGCGTTTCTAGGGCTGGAAATGACTGTTTCTACATTCTCCAAAGAAAGGGTTTCTGAACTGCTGCAAACACACATCAGTTTAACTCTGGAAGTTGAATACACACATTGACAAACATTCTGCTAGATAGCTCCGTTTTGGTTTTAGAGCAAGGTTTTTCTCTTTACAGCCAGTTCTCCAATGCACTCTCTAATGTCCAAACGCAGCTTTTAGAAAAAACGTGTTTCTACGTCGCTGAATCTAAACATAGATGCAACTTCTTAAAAGGAACCAACACACAGCAGATGAGTTTGTAAGAAGAGCGTTTTCTGTGTTTTAAACGCATTCTTACTGCTAACTCTTACATGCGTTTCTAGGGCTGGAAATGACTGTTTCTACATTCTCCAAAGAAAGGGTTTCTGAACTGCTGCAAACACACATCAGTTTAACTCTGAAAGTTGAATACACACATTGACAAACATACTGCTAGATAGCTCCGTTTTGGTTTTAGAGCAAGATTTTCTCTTTACAGCATGTTCTCCCATGCACTCTGGAATGTCCAAACGCAGCTTTTAGAAGAAACCTGTTTCTACCTCGCTGAATCTAAACATAGATGCATCTTCCTAAAAGAAACCGACACACAGCAGATTAGTTTGTAAGAAGCGGGTCTTCTGTGTTTTAAACGCATTAATACTGCTAACTCTTATATGCGTCTCTAGGGCTGGAATAGACTTTTTCTACATTCTCCAAAGAAAGGATTTCTGAACTGCTGCAAACACACATCAGTTTAACTCTGGAAGTGGAATAAACACATTGACAAACATTCTGCTAGATAGCTTCGTTTTGGTTTTAGAGCAAGGTATTTCTCTTTACAGCATGTTCTCCCATGCACTCTGGAATGTCCAAACGCAGCTTTTAGAAGAAACGTGTTTCTACCTCGCTGAATCTAAACATAGATGCAACTTCCTAAAAGGAACCAACACACAGCAGATGAGTTTGTAAGAAGCGGGTTTTCTGTGTTTTAAACGCATTCTTACTGCTAACTCTTACATGCGTTTCTAGGGCTGGAAATTACAGTTTCTACATTCTCCAAAGAAAGGGTTTCTGAACTGCTGCAATCACACATCAGTTTAACTCTGGAAGTTGAATACACACATTGACAAACATTCTGCTAGATAGCTCCGTTTTGGTTTTAGAGCAAGGTTTTTCTCTTTACAGCCTGGTCTCCAATGCATTCTGGAATGTCCAAACGCAGCTTTTAGAAGAAACGTGTTTCTACCTCGCTGAATCTAAACATAAATGCAACTTCCTAAAAGGAACCAACACACAGCAGATAAGTTTGTAAGAAGCGGGTTTTCTGTGTTTTAAACACATTCTTACTGCTAACTCTTACATGCGTTTCTAGGGCTGGAAATGACTGTTTCTACATTCTCCAAAGAAAGGGTTTCTGAACTGCTGCAAACACACATCAGTTTAACTCTGAAAGTTGAATACACACATTGACAAACATACTGCTAGATAGCTCCGTTTTGGTTTTAGAGAAAGATTTTCTCTTAACAGCATGTTCTCCCATGCACTCTGGAATGTCCAAACGCAGCTTTTAGAAGAAACGTGTTTCTACCTCGCTGAATCTAAACATAGATGCAACTTCCTAAAAGGAACCAACACACAGCAGATGAGTTTGTAAGAAGCGGGTTTTCTGTGTTTTAAACGCATTCTTACTGCTAACCCTACATGCGTTTCTAGGGCTGGAAATGACTGTTTCTACATTCTCCAAAGAAAGGGTTTCTGAACTGCTGCAAACACACATCAGTTTAACTCTGGAAGTTGAATACACACATTGACAAACATTCTGCTAGATAGCTCCGTTTTGGTTTTAGAGCAAGGTTTTTCTCTTTACAGCCTGTTCTCCAATGCACTCTGTAATGTCCAAACGCAGCTTTTAGAAAAAACGTGTTTCTACGTCGCTGAATCTAAACATAGATGCAACTTCTTAAAAGGAACCAACACACAGCAGATGAGTTTGTAAGAACAGCGTTTTCTGTGTTTTAAACGCATTCTTACTGCTAACTCTTACATGCGTTTCTAGGGCTGGAAATGACTGTTTCTACATTCTACAAAGAAAGGGTTTCTGAACTGCTTCAAACACACGTCAGTTTACCTCTGGAAGTTGAATACACACATTGAAAAACATACTGCTAGATAGCTCCGTTTTGGTTTTAGAGCAAGATTTTCTCTTTACAGCATGTTCTCCCATCATCTCTGGAATGTCCAAACGCAGCTTTTAGAAGAAACGTGTTTCTACCTCGCTGAATCTAAACATAGATGCAACTTCCTAAAAGAAACCAACACACAGCAGATGTGTTTGTAAGAAGCGGGTTTTCTGTGTTTTAAACGCATTCTTACTTCTAACTCTTACATGCGTTTCTAGGGCTGGAAATGACTGTTTCTACATTCTCCAAAGAAATGGTTTCTGAACTGCTGCAAACACACATCAGTTTAACTCTGGAAGTTGAATACACACATTGACAAACATACTGCTAGATAGCTCCGTTTTTGTTTTAGAGCAAGATTTTCTCTTTACAGAATGTTCTTCCATGCACTCTGTAATGTCCAAACGCAGCTTTTAGAAGAGACGTGTTTCTACCTCGCTGAATCTAAACACAGATGCAACTTCCTAAAAGGAACCAACACACAGCAGATGAGTTTGTAAGAAGCGGGTTTTCTGTGTTTTAAACGCATTCTTACTGCTAACTCTTACATGCGTTTCTAGGGCTGGAAATGACTGTTTCTACATTCTCCAAAGAAAGGGTTTCTGAACTGCTGCAAACACACATCAGTTTAACTCTCAAAGTTGAATACACACATTGACAAACACACTGCTAGATAGCTCCGTTTTGGTTTTAGAGCAAGATTTTCTCTTTACAGCATGTTCTCCCATGCACTCTGGAATGTCCAAACGCAGCTTTTAGAAGAAACGTGTTTCTACCTCGCTGAATCTAAACATAGATGCAACTTCCTAAAAGGAACCAACACACAGCAGATGAGTTTGTAAGAAGCGGGTTTTCTGTGTTTTAAACGCATTCCTACTGCTAACTCTGACATGCGTTTCTAGGGCTGGAAATGACTGTTTCTACATTCTCCAAAGAAAGGGTTTCTGAACTGCTGCAAACACACATCAGTTTAACTCTGGAAGTTGAATACACACATTGACAAACATTCTGCTAGATAGCTCCGTTTTGGTTTTAGAGCAAGGTTTTTCTCTTTACAGCCTGTTCTCCAATGCACTCTGTAATGTCCAAACGCAGCTTTTAGAAAAAACGTGTTTCTACGTCGCTGAATCTAAACATAGATGCAACTTCTTAAAAGGAACCAACACACAGCAGATGAGTTTGTAAGAAGAGCGTTTTCTGTGTTTTAAACGCATTCTTACTGCTAACTCTTACATGCGTTTCTAGGGCTGGAAATGACTGTTTCTACATTCTACAAAGAAAGGGTTTCTGAACTGCTGCAAACACACATCAGTTTAACTCTGAAAGTTGAATACACACATTGACAAACATACTGCTAGATAGCTCCGTTTTGGTTTTAGAGCAAGATTTTCTCTTTACAGCATGTTCTCCCATGCACTCTGGAATGTCCAAACGCAGCTTTTAGAAGAAACGTGTTTCTACCTCGCTGAATCTAAACATAGATGCATCTTCCTAAAAGAAACCGACACACAGCAGATTAGTTTGTAAGAAGCGGGTCTTCTGTGTTTTAAACGCATTAATACTGCTAACTCTTATATGCGTCTCTAGGGCTGGAATAGACTTTTTCTACATTCTCCAAAGAAAGGATTTCTGAACTGCTGCAAACACACATCAGTTTAACTCTGGAAGTGGAATAAACACATTGACAAACATTCTGCTAGATAGCTTCGTTTTGGTTTTAGAGCAAGGTATTTCTCTTTACAGCATGTTCTCCCATGCACTCTGGAATGTCCAAACGCAGCTTTTAGAAGAAACGTGTTTCTACCTCGCTGAATCTAAACATAGATGCAACTTCCTAAAAGGAACCAACACACAGCAGATGAGTTTGTAAGAAGCGGGTTTTCTGTGTTTTAAACGCATTCTTACTGCTAACTCTTACATGCGTTTCTAGGTCTGGAAATGACTGTTTCTACATTCTCCAAAGAAAGGGTTTCTGAACTGCTGCAAACACACATCAGTTTAACTCTGAAAGTTGAATATACACATTGACAAACATACTGGTAGATAGCTTCGTTTTGGTTTTAGAGCAAGATTTTCTCTTTACAGCATGTTCTCCCATGCACTCTGGAAAGTCCAAACGCAGCTTTTAGAAGAAACGTGTTTCTACCTCGCTGAATCTAAACATAGATGCAACTTCCTAAAAGAAACCAACACACAGCAAATGAGTTTGTAAGAAACGGGTCTTCTGTGTTTTAAACGCATTAATACTGCTAACTCTTATATGCGTCTCTAGGGCTGGAAATGACTTTTTCTGCATTCTCCAAAGAAAGGGTTTCTGAACTGCTGCAAACACACATCAGTTTAACTCTGGAAGTTGAATACACACATTGAGAACCATTCTGCTAGATAGCTCCGTTTTGGTTTTAGAGCAAGGTATTTCTCTTTACAGCCTGTTCTCCAATGCACTCTGGAATGTCCAAACGCAGCTTTTAGAAGAAACGTGTTTCTACCTCGCTGAATCTAAACATAGATGCAACTTCCTAAAAGGAACCAACACACAGCAGATGAGTTTGTTAGAAGCGGGTTTTCTGTGTTTTAAACGCATTCTTACTGCTAACACTTACATGCGTTTCTAGGGCTGGAAATGACTGTTTCTACATTCTACAAAGAAAGGGTTTCTGAACTGCTTCAAACACACATCAGTTTACCTCTGGAAGTTGAATACACACATTGAAAAACATACTGCTAGATAGCTCCGTTTTGGTTTTAGAGCAAGATTTTCTCTTTCCAGCATGTTCTCCCATGCACTCTGGAATGTCCAAACGCAGCTTTTAGAAGAAACGTGTTTCTACCTCGCTGAATCTAAACATAGATGCAACTTCCTAAAAGGAACCAACACACAGCAGATGTGTTTGTAAGAAGCGGGTTTTCTGTGTTTTAAACGCATTCTTACTTCTAACTCTTACATGCGTTTCTAGGGCTGGAAATGAGTGTTTCTACATTCTCCAAAGAAAGGGTTTCTGAACTGCTGCAAACACACATCAGTTTAACTCTGGAAGTTGAATACACACATTGACAAACATACTGCTAGATAGCTCCGTTTTGGTTTTAGAGCAAGATTTTCTCTTTACAGAATATTCTCCCATGCACTCTGTAATGTCCAAACGCAGCTTTTAGAAGAGACGTGTTTCTACCTCGCTGAATCTAAACATAGATGCAACTTCCTAAAAGGAACCAACCCACAGCAGATGAGTTTGTAAGAAGCGGGTTTTCTGTGTTTTAAACGCATTCTTACTGCTAACTCTTACATGCGTTTCTAGGGCTGGAAATGACTGTTTCTACATTCTCCAAAGAAAGGGTTTCTGAACTGCTGCAAACACACATCAGTTTAACTCTGGAAGTTGAATATAGACATTTGAAAACATTCTGCTAGATAGATCCGTTTTTGTTTTAGAGCAAGGTTTTTCTTTTTACAGCCAGGTCTCCAATGCACTCTGGAATGTCCAAACGCAGCTTTTAGAAGAAACGTGTTTCTACCTCGCTGAATCTAAACATAGATGCAACTTTTAAAAGGAACCAACACACAGCAGATGAGTTTGTTAGAAGCGGGTTTTCTGTGTTTTAAACGCATTCTTACTGCTAACTCTTACATGCGTTTCTAGGGCTGGAAATGACTGTTTCTACATTCTCCAAAGAAAGGGTTTCTGAACTGCTTCAAACACACATCAGTTTAACTCTGGAAGTTGAATACACACATTGACAAACATACTGCTAGATAGCTCCGTTTTGGTTTTAGAGCAAGATTTTCTCTTTACAGCATGTTCTCCCATGCACTCTGGAATGTCCAAACGCAGCTTTTAGAAGAGACGTGTTTCTACCTCGCTGAATCTAAACATAGATGCAACTTCCTAAAAAGAACCAACACACAGCAGATGAGTTTGTAAGAAGCGGGTTTTCTGTGTTTTAAACGCATTCTTACTGCTAACTCTTACATGCGTTTCTAGGTCTGGAAATGACTGTTTCTACATTCTCCAAAGAAAGGGTTTCTGAACTGCTGCAAACACACATCAGTTTAACTCTGAAAGTTGAATATACACATTGACAAACATACTGGTAGATAGCTTCGTTTTGGTTTTAGAGCAAGATTTTCTCTTTACAGCATGTTCTCCCATGCACTCTGGAAAGTCCAAACGCAGCTTTTAGAAGAAACGTGTTTCTACCTCGCTGAATCTAAACATAGATGCAACTTCCTAAAAGAAACCAACACACAGCAAATGAGTTTGTAAGAAACGGGTCTTCTGTGTTTTAAACGCATTAATACTGCTAACTCTTATATGCGTCTCTAGGGCTGGAAATGACTTTTTCTGCATTCTCCAAAGAAAGGGTTTCTGAACAGCTGCAAACACACATCAGTTTAACTCTGGAAGTTGAATACACACATTGAGAACCATTCTGCTAGATAGCTCCGTTTTGGTTTTAGAGCAAGGTATTTCTCTTTACAGCCTGTTCTCCAATGCACTCTGGAATGTCCAAACGCAGCTTTTAGAAGAAACGTGTTTCTACCTCGCTGAATCTAAACATAGATGCAACTTCCTAAAAGGAACCAACACACAGCAGATGAGTTTGTTAGAAGCGGGTTTTCTGTGTTTTAAACGCATTCTTACTGCTAACACTTACATGCGTTTCTAGGGCTGGAAATGACTGTTTCTACATTCTACAAAGAAAGGGTTTCTGAACTGCTTCAAACACACATCAGTTTACCTCTGGAAGTTGAATACACACATTGAAAAACATACTGCTAGATAGCTCCGTTTTGGTTTTAGAGCAAGATTTTCTCTTTACAGCATGTTCTCCCATCATCTCTGGAATGTCCAAACGCAGCTTTTAGAAGAAACGTGTTTCTACCTCGCTGAATCTAAACATAGATGCAACTTCCTAAAAGGAACCAACACACAGCAGATGTGTTTGTAAGAAGCGGGTTTTCTGTGTTTTAAACGCATTCTTACTTCTAACTCTTACATGCGTTTCTAGGGCTGGAAATGAGTGTTTCTACATTCTCCAAAGAAAGGGTTTCTGAACTGCTGCAAACACACATCAGTTTAACTCTGGAAGTTGAATACACACATTGACAAACATACTGCTAGATAGCTCCGTTTTGGTTTTAGAGCAAGATTTTCTCTTTACAGAATATTCTCCCATGCACTCTGTAATGTCCAAACGCAGCTTTTAGAAGAGACGTGTTTCTACCTCGCTGAATCTAAACATAGATGCAACTTCCTAAAAGGAACCAACCCACAGCAGATGAGTTTGTAAGAAGCGGGTTTTCTGTGTTTTAAACGCATTCTTACTGCTAACTCTTACATGCGTTTCTAGGGCTGGAAATGACTGTTTCTACATTCTCCAAAGAAAGGGTTTCTGAACTGCTGCAAACACACATCAGTTTAACTCTGGAAGTTGAATATAGACATTTGAAAACATTCTGCTAGATAGATCCGTTTTTGTTTTAGAGCAAGGTTTTTCTTTTTACAGCCAGGTCTCCAATGCATTCTGGAATGTCCAAACGCAGATTTTAGAAGAAACGTGTTTCTACCTCGCTGAATCTAAACATAGATGCAACTTCCTAAAAGGAACCAACACACAGCAGATGAGTTTGTAAGAAGCGGGTTTTCTGTGTTTTAAACGCATTCATACTGCTAACTCTTACATGCGTTTCTAGGGCTGGAAATGACTGTTTCTACATTCTCCAAAGAAAGGGTTTCTGAACTGCTGCAAACACACATCAGTTTAACTCTGAAAGTTGAATATACACATTGACAAACATACTGGTAGATAGCTTCGTTTTGGTTTTAGAGCAAGATTTTCTCTTTACAGCATGTTCTCCCATGCTCTCTGGAAAGTCCAAACGCAGCTTTTAGAAGAAACGTGTTTCTACCTCGCTGAATCTAAACATAGATGCAACTTCCTAAAAGAAACCAACACACAGCAGATGAGTTTGTAAGAAACGGGTCTTCGTGTTTTAAACGCATTAATACTCCTAACTCTTATATGCGTCTCTAGGGCTGGAAATGACTTTTTCTGCATTCTCCAAAGAAAGGGTTTCTGAACTGCTGCAAAAACACATCAGTTTAACTCTGGAAGTTGAATACACACATTGAGAACCATTCTGCTAGATAGCTCCGTTTTGGTTTTAGAGCAAGGTATTTCTCTTTACAGCCTGTTCTCCAATGCACTCTGGAATGTCCAAACGCAGCTTTTAGAAGAAACGTGTTTCTACCTCGCTGAATCTAAACATAGATGCAACTTCCTAAAAGGAACCAACACACAGCAGATGAGTTTGTAAGAAGCGGGTTTTCTGTGTTTTAAACGCATTCTTACTGCTAACTCTTACATGCGTTTCTAGGGCTGGAAATGACTGTTTCTACATTCTCCAAAGTAAGGGTTTCTGAACTGCTGCTATCACACATCAGTTTAACTCTGGAAGTTGAATACACACATTGACAAACATTCTCCTAGATAGCTCCGTTTTGGTTTTAGAGCAAGGTTTTTCTCTTTACAGCCTGGTCTCCAATGCATTCTGGAATGTCCAAACGCAGCTTTTAGAAGAAACGTGTTTCTACATCGCTGAATCTAAACATAGATGCAACTTCCTAAAAGGAACCAACACACAGCAGATGAGTTTGTAAGAAGCGGGTTTTCTGTGTTTTAAACGCATTTGTACTGCTAACTCTTACATGCGTTTCAAGGGCTGGAAATGACTGTTTCTACATTCTACAAAGAAAGGGTTTCTGAACTGCTTCAAACACACATCAGTTTAACTCTGGAAGTTGAATACACACATTGACAAACATACTGCTAGATAGCTCCGTTTTGGTTTTAGAGCAATATTTTCTCTTTACAGCATGTTCTCCCATGCACTCTGGAATGTCCAAACGCAGCTTTTAGAAGAGACGTGTTTCTACCTCGCTGAATCTAAACATAGATGCAACTTCCTAAAAGGAACCAACACACAGCAGATGAGTTTGTAAGAAGCGGGTTTTCTGTGTTTTAAACGCATTCTTACTGCTAACTCTTACATGCGTTTCTAGGGCTGGAAATGACTGTTTCTACATTCTCCAAAGAAAGGGTTTCTGAACTGCTGAAAACACACATCAGTTTAACTCTGAAAGTTGAATATACGCATTGACAAACATACTGGTAGATAGCTTCGTTTTGGTTTTAGAGCAAGATTTTCTCTTTACAGCATGTTCTCCCATGCACTCTGGAAAGTCCAAACGCAGCTTTTAGAAGAAACGTGTTTCTACCTCGCTGAATCTAAACATAGATGCAACTTCCTAAAAGAAACCAACACACAGCAAATGAGTTTGTAAGAAACGGGTCTTCTGTGTTTTAAACGCATTAATACTGCTAACTCTTATATGCGTCTCTAGGGCTGGAAATGACTTTCTCTGCATTCTCCAAAGAAAGGGTTTCTGAACTGCTGCAAACACACATCAGTTTAACTCTGGAAGTTGAATACACACATTGAGAACCATTCTGCTAGATAGCTCCGTTTTGGTTTTAGAGCAAGGTATTTCTCTTTACAGCCTGTTCTCCAATGCACACTGGAATGTCCAAACGCAGCTTTTAGAAGAGACGTGTTTCTACCTCGCTGAATCCAAACATAGATGCAACTTCCTAAAAGGAACCAACACACAGCAGATGAGTTTGTAAGAAGCGGGTTTACTGTGTTTTAAACTCATTCTTACTGCTAACTCTTACATGCGTTTCTAGGGCTGGAAATGACGGTTTCTACATTCTCCAAAGAAAGGGTTTCTGAACTGCTGCAAACACACATCAGTTTAACTCTGAAAGTTGAATATACACATTGACAAACATACTGCTAGATAGCTCCGTTTTGGTTTTAGAGCAAGATTTTCTCTTTACAGCATGTTCTCCCATGCACTCTAGAATGTCCAAACGCAGCTTTTAGAAGAAACGTGTTTCTACCTCGCTGAATCTAAACATAGATGCAACTTCCTAAAAGGAACCAACACACAGCAGATGAGTTTGTAAGAAGCGGGTTTTCTGTGTTTTAAACGCATTCTTACTGCTAACTCTTACATGCGTTTCTAGGGCTGGAAATGACTGTTTCTACATTCTCCAAAGAAAGGGTTTCTGAACTGCTGCAAACACACATCAGTTTAACTCTGGAAGTTGAATATAGACATTGAAAAACATTCTGCTACATAGCTCCGTTTTTGTTTTAGAGCAAGGTTTTTCTCTTTACAGCCTCTTCTCCAATGCACTCCGGAATGTCCAAATGCAGCTTTCAGAAGAAACGTGTTTCTACCTCGCTGAATCTAAACATAGATGCAAATTCCTAAAAGGAACCAACACAGAGCAGATGAGTTTGTAAGAAGCGGGTTTTCTGTGTTTTAAACCCATTCTTACTGCTAACTCTTACATGCGTTTCTAGGGCTGGAAATGACTGTTTCTACATTCTCCAAAGAAAGGGTTTCTGAACTGCTGCAAACACACATCAGTTTAACTCTGGAAGTTGAATATAGACATATGAAAACCTTTCTGCTAGATAGATCCGTTTTTGTTTTAGAGCAAGGTTTTTCTCTTTACAGCCAGGTCTCCAATGCATTCTGGAATGTCCAAACGCAGCTTTTAGAAGAAACGTGTTTCTACCTCGCTGAATCTAAACATAGATGCAACTTCCTAAAAGGAACCAACACACAGCAGATGAGTTTGTTAGAAGCGGGTTTTCTGTGTTTTAAACGCATTCTTACTGCTAACTCTTACATGCGTTTCTAGGGCTGGAAATGACTGTTTCTACATTCTCCAAAGAAAGGGTTTCTGAACTGCTGCAAACACACATCAGTTTAACTCTGGAAGTTGAATATAGACATTGAAAAACATTCTGCTAGATAGCTCCGTTTTTGTTTTAGAGCAAGGTTTTTCTCTTTACAGCCTGTTCTCCAATGCACTCTGGAATGTCCAAATGCAGCTTTTAGAAGAAACGTGTTTCTACCTCGCTGAATCTAAATATAGATGCAACTTCCTAAAAGGAACCAACACACAGCAGATGAGTTTGTAAGAATCGGGTTTTCTGTGTTTTAAACGCATTCTTACTGCTAACTCTTACATGCGTTTCTAGGGCTGGAAATGACTGTTTCTACATTCTCCAAAGAAAGGGTTTCTGAAGTGCTGCAAACACACATCAGTTTAACTCTGGAAGTTGAATACACACATTGACAAACATTCTGCTAGATAGCTCCGTTTTGGTTTTAGAGCAAGGTTTTTCTCTTTACAGCCTGGTCTCCAATGCATTCTGGAATGTCCAAACTCAGCTTTTAGAAGAAACGTGTTTCTACCTCGCTGAATCTAAACATAGATGCAACTTCCTAAAAGGAACCAACACACAGCAGATGAGTTTGTAAGAAGCGGGTTTTCTGTGTTTTAAACGCATTCTTACTGCTAACTCTTACATGCGTTTCTAGGGCTGGAAATGACTGTTTCTACATTCTCCAAAGAAAGGGTTTCTGAACTGCTGCAAACACACATCAGTTTAACTCTGAAAGTTGAATACACACATTGACAAACACACTGCTAGATAGCTCCGTTTTGGTTTTAGAGCAAGATTTTCTGTTTACAGCATGTTCTCCCATGCACTCTGGAATGTCCAAACGCAGCTTTTAGAAGAAACGTGTTTCTACCTCGCTGAATCTAAACATAGATGCAACTTCCTAAAAGGAACCAACACACAGCAGATGAGTTTGTAAGAAGCGGGTTTTCTGTGTTTTAAACGCATTCTTACTGCAAACTCTTACATGCGTTTCTAGGGCTGGAAATGACTGTTTCTACATTCTCCAAAGAAAGGGTTTCTGAACTGCTGCAAACACACATCAGTTTAACTCTGGAAGTTGAATACACACATTGACAAACATTCTGCTAGATAGCTCCGTTTTGGTTTTAGAGCAAGGTTTCTCTCTTTACAGCCTGTTCTCCAATGCACTCTGTAATGTCCAAACGCAGCTTTTAGAAAAAACGTGTTTCTACGTCGCTGAATCTAAACATAGATGCAACTTCCTAAAAGGAACCAACACACAGCAGATGAGTTTGTAAGAAGAGAGTTTACTGTGTTTTAAACGCATTCTTACTGCTAACTCTTACATGCGTTTCTAGGGCTGGAAATGACAGTTTCTACATTCTCCAAACAAAGGGTTTCTGAACTGCTGCAAACACACATCAGTTTAACTCTGAAAGCTGAATACACACATTGACAAACATACTGCTAGATAGCTCCGTTTTGGTTTTAGAGCAAGATTTTCTCTTTACAGCATGTTTTCCCATACACTCTGGAATGTCCAAATGCAGCTTTTAGAAGAAACGTGTTTCTACCTCGCTGAATCTAAACATAGATGCATCTTCCTAAAAGAAACCAACACACAGCAGATTAGTTTGTAAGAAGCAGGTCTTCTGTGTTTTAAACGCATTAATACTGCTAACGCTTATATGCGTCTCTAGGGCTGGAAATGACTTTTTCTACATTCTCCAAAGAAAGGGTTTCTGAACTGCTGCAAACACACATCAGTTTAACTCTGGAAGTGGAATACACACATTGACAAACATTCTGCTAGATAGCTCCGTTTTTGTTTTAGAGCAAGGTATTTCTCTTTACAGCCTGTTCAACAATGCACTCTGGAATGTCCAAACGCAGCTTTTAGAAGAAACGTGTTTCTACCTCGCTGAATCTAAACATAGATGCAACTTCCTAAAAGGAAGCAACACACAGCAGATGAGTTTGAAAGAAGAGGGTTTTCTGTGTTTTAAACGCATTCTTACTGCTAACTCTTACATGCGTTTCTAGGGCTGGAAATGACAGTTTCTACATTCTACAAAGAAAGGGTTTCTGAACTGCTGCAAACACAAATCAGTTTAACTCTGGAAGTTGAATAAACACATTCACAAACATTCTGCTAGATAGCTCCGTTTTGGTTTTAGAGCATGGTTTTTCTCTTTACAGCCTGTTCTCCAATGCACTCTGGAATGTCCAAACGCAACTTTTAGAAGAAACGTGTTTCTACCTCGCTGAATCTAAACATAGATGCAACTTCCTAAAAGGAACCAACACACAGCAGATGAGTTTGTAAGAAGCGGGTTTTCTGTGTTTTAAACGCATTCTTACTGCTAACTCTTACATGCGTTTCTAGGGCTGGAAATGACTGTTTCTACATTCTACAAAGAAAGGGTTTCTGAACTGCTTCAAACCCACATCAGTTTAACTCTGTAAGTTGAATACACACATTGACAAACATACTGCTAGATAGATCCGTTTTGGTTTTAGAGCAAGATTTTCTCTTTACAGCATGTTCTCCCATGCACTCTGGAATGTCCAAACGCAGCTTTTAGAAGAGACGTGTTTCTACCTCGCTGAATCTAAACATAGATGCAACTTCCTAAAAGGAACCAACACACAGCAGATGAGTTTGTTAGAAGCGGGTTTTCTGTGTTTTAAACGCATTCTTACTGCTAACTCTTACATGCGTTTCTAGGGCTGGAAATGACTGTTTCTACATTCTCCAAAGAAAGGGTTTCTGAACTGCTGCAAACACACATCAGTTTAACTCTGAAAGTTGAATATACACACTGACAAACATACTGGTAGATAGCTTCGTTTTGGTTTTAGAGCAAGATTTTCTCTTTACAGCATGTTCTCCCATGCACTCTGGAAAGTCCAAACGCAGCTTTTAGAAGAAACGTGTTTCTACCTCGCTGAATCTAAACATAGATGCAACTTCCTAAAAGAAACCAACACACAGCAGATGAGTTTGTAAGAAACGGGTCTTCTGTGTTTTAAAGGCATTAATACTGCTAACTCTTATATGGGTCTCTAGGGCTGGAAATGACTTTTTCTGCATACTCCAAAGAAAGGGTTTCTGAACTGCTGCAAACACACATCAGTTTAACTCTGGAAGTTGAATAAACACATTGAGAACCATTCTGCTAGATAGCTCCGTTTTTGTTTTAGAGCAAGGTATTTCTCTTTACAGCCTGTTCTCCAATGCACTCTGGAATGTCCAAACGCAGCTTTTAGAAGAAACGTGTTTCTACCTCGCTGAATCTAAACATAGATGCAACTTCCTAAAAGGATCCAACACACAGCAGATGAGTTTGTTAGAAGCGGGTTTTCTGTGTTTTAAACGCATTCTTACTGCTAACTCTTACATGCGTTTCTAGGGCTGGAAATGACTGTTTCTACATTCTCCAAAGAAAGGGTTTCTGAACTGCTTCAAACACACATCAGTTTAACTCTGGAAGTTGAATACCCACATTGACAAACATTCTGCTAGATAGCTCCGTTTTGGTTTTAGAGCAAGGTATTTCTCTTTACAGCCTGTTCTCCAATGCGCTCTGGAATGTACAAACGCAGCTTTTAGAAGAAACGTGTTTCTACCTCGCTGAATCTAAACATAGATGCAACTTCCTAAAAGGAACCAACACACAGCAGATGAGTTTGTAAGAAGCGGGTTTTCTGTGTTTTAAACGCATTCTTACTGCTAACTCTTACATGCGTTTCTAGGGCTGGAAATGACTGTTTCTACATTCTACAAAGAAAGGGTTTCTGAACTGCTTCAAACACAAGTCAGTTTACCTCTGGAAGTTGAACACACACATTGAAAAACATACTGCTAGATAGCTCCGTTTTGGTTTTAGAGCAAGATTTTCTCTTTACAGCATGTTCTCCCATCATCTCTGGAATGTCCAAACGCAGCTTTTAGAAGAAACGTGTTTCTACCTCGCTGAATCTAAACATAGATGCAACTTCCTAAAAGGAACCAACACACAGCAGATGTGTTTGTAAGAAGCGGGTTTTCTGTGTTTTAAACGCATTCTTACTTCTAACTCTTACATGCGTTTCTAGGGCTGGAAATGACTGTTTCTACATTCTCCAAAGAAATGGTTTCTGAACTGCTGCAAACACACATCAGTTTAACTCTGGAAGTTGAATACACACATTGACAAACATACTGCTAGATAGCTCCGTTTTTGTTTTAGAGCAAGATTTTCTCTTTACAGAATGTTCTCCCATGCACTCTGTAATGTCCAAACGCAGCTTTTAGAAGAGACGTGTTTCTACCTCGCTGAATCTAAACATAGATGCAACTTCCTAAAAGGAACCAACACACAGCAGATGAGTTTGTAAGAAGCGGGTTTTCTGTTTTTTAAACGCATTCTTACTGCTAACTCTTACATGCGTTTCTAGGGCTGGAAATGACTGTTTCTACATTCTCCAAAGAAAGGGTTTCTGAACTGCTGCAAACACACATCAGTTTAACTCTGGAAGTGGAATACACACATTGACAAACACACTGCTAGATAGCTCCGTTTTGGTTTTAGAGCAAGATTTTCTCTTTACAGCATGTTCTCCCATGCACTCTGGAATGTCCAAACGCAGCTTTTAGAAGAAACCTGTTTCTACCTCGCTGAATCTAAACATAGATGCATCTTCCTAAAAGAAACCAACACACAGCAGATTAGTTTGTAAGAAGCGGGTCTTCTGTGTTTTAAACGCATTCTTACTGCTAACTCTGGCATGCGTTTCTAGGGCTGGAAATGACTGTTTATACATTCTCCAAAGACAGGGTTTCTGAACTGCTGCAAACACACATCAGTTTAACTCTGGAAGTGGAATAAACACATTGACAAACATTCTGCTAGATAGCTTCGTTTTGGTTTTAGAGCAAGGTATTTCTCTTTACAGCATGTTCTCCCATGCACTCTGGAATGTCCAAACGCAGCTTTTAGAAGAAACGTGTTTCTACCTCGCTGAATCTAAACATAGATGCAACTTCCTAAAAGGAACCAACACACAGCAGATGAGTTTGTAAGAAGCGGGTTTTCTGTGTTTTAAACGCATTCTTACTGCTAACTCTTACATGCGTTTCTAGGGCTGGAAATGACTGTTTCTACATTCTCCAAAGAAAGGGTTTCTGAACTGCTGCAAACACACATCAGTTTAACTCTGAAAGTTGAATACACACATTGACAAACACACTGCTAGATAGCTCCGTTTTGGTTTTAGAGCAAGATTTTCTGTTTACAGCATGTTCTCCCATGCACTCTGGAATGTCCAAACGCAGCTTTTAGAAGAAACGTGTTTCTACCTCGCTGAATCTAAACATAGATGCAACTTCCTAAAAGGAACCAACACACAGCAGATGAGTTTGTAAGAAGCGGGTTTTCTGTGTTTTAAACGCATTCTTACTGCAAACTCTTACATGCGTTTCTAGGGCTGGAAATGACTGTTTCTACATTCTCCAAAGAAAGGGTTTCTGAACTGCTGCAAACACACATCAGTTTAACTCTGGAAGTTGAATACACACATTGACAAACATTCTGCTAGATAGCTCCGTTTTGGTTTTAGAGCAAGGTTTCTCTCTTTACAGCCTGTTCTCCAATGCACTCTGTAATGTCCAAACGCAGCTTTTAGAAAAAACGTGTTTCTACGTCGCTGAATCTAAACATAGATGCAACTTCCTAAAAGGAACCAACACACAGCAGATGAGTTTGTAAGAAGAGAGTTTACTGTGTTTTAAACGCATTCTTACTGCTAACTCTTACATGCGTTTCTAGGGCTGGAAATGACAGTTTCTACATTCTCCAAACAAAGGGTTTCTGAACTGCTGCAAACACACATCAGTTTAACTCTGAAAGCTGAATACACACATTGACAAACATACTGCTAGATAGCTCCGTTTTGGTTTTAGAGCAAGATTTTCTCTTTACAGCATGTTTTCCCATACACTCTGGAATGTCCAAATGCAGCTTTTAGAAGAAACGTGTTTCTACCTCGCTGAATCTAAACATAGATGCATCTTCCTAAAAGAAACCAACACACAGCAGATTAGTTTGTAAGAAGCAGGTCTTCTGTGTTTTAAACGCATTAATACTGCTAACGCTTATATGCGTCTCTAGGGCTGGAAATGACTTTTTCTACATTCTCCAAAGAAAGGGTTTCTGAACTGCTGCAAACACACATCAGTTTAACTCTGGAAGTGGAATACACACATTGACAAACATTCTGCTAGATAGCTCCGTTTTTGTTTTAGAGCAAGGTATTTCTCTTTACAGCCTGTTCAACAATGCACTCTGGAATGTCCAAACGCAGCTTTTAGAAGAAACGTGTTTCTACCTCGCTGAATCTAAACATAGATGCAACTTCCTAAAAGGAAGCAACACACAGCAGATGAGTTTGAAAGAAGAGGGTTTTCTGTGTTTTAAACGCATTCTTACTGCTAACTCTTACATGCGTTTCTAGGGCTGGAAATGACAGTTTCTACATTCTACAAAGAAAGGGTTTCTGAACTGCTGCAAACACAAATCAGTTTAACTCTGGAAGTTGAATAAACACATTCACAAACATTCTGCTAGATAGCTCCGTTTTGGTTTTAGAGCATGGTTTTTCTCTTTACAGCCTGTTCTCCAATGCACTCTGGAATGTCCAAACGCAACTTTTAGAAGAAACGTGTTTCTACCTCGCTGAATCTAAACATAGATGCAACTTCCTAAAAGGAACCAACACACAGCAGATGAGTTTGTAAGAAGCGGGTTTTCTGTGTTTTAAACGCATTCTTACTGCTAACTCTTACATGCGTTTCTAGGGCTGGAAATGACTGTTTCTACATTCTACAAAGAAAGGGTTTCTGAACTGCTTCAAACCCACATCAGTTTAACTCTGTAAGTTGAATACACACATTGACAAACATACTGCTAGATAGATCCGTTTTGGTTTTAGAGCAAGATTTTCTCTTTACAGCATGTTCTCCCATGCACTCTGGAATGTCCAAACGCAGCTTTTAGAAGAGACGTGTTTCTACCTCGCTGAATCTAAACATAGATGCAACTTCCTAAAAGGAACCAACACACAGCAGATGAGTTTGTTAGAAGCGGGTTTTCTGTGTTTTAAACGCATTCTTACTGCTAACTCTTACATGCGTTTCTAGGGCTGGAAATGACTGTTTCTACATTCTCCAAAGAAAGGGTTTCTGAACTGCTGCAAACACACATCAGTTTAACTCTGAAAGTTGAATATACACACTGACAAACATACTGGTAGATAGCTTCGTTTTGGTTTTAGAGCAAGATTTTCTCTTTACAGCATGTTCTCCCATGCACTCTGGAAAGTCCAAACGCAGCTTTTAGAAGAAACGTGTTTCTACCTCGCTGAATCTAAACATAGATGCAACTTCCTAAAAGAAACCAACACACAGCAGATGAGTTTGTAAGAAACGGGTCTTCTGTGTTTTAAAGGCATTAATACTGCTAACTCTTATATGGGTCTCTAGGGCTGGAAATGACTTTTTCTGCATACTCCAAAGAAAGGGTTTCTGAACTGCTGCAAACACACATCAGTTTAACTCTGGAAGTTGAATAAACACATTGAGAACCATTCTGCTAGATAGCTCCGTTTTTGTTTTAGAGCAAGGTATTTCTCTTTACAGCCTGTTCTCCAATGCACTCTGGAATGTCCAAACGCAGCTTTTAGAAGAAACGTGTTTCTACCTCGCTGAATCTAAACATAGATGCAACTTCCTAAAAGGATCCAACACACAGCAGATGAGTTTGTTAGAAGCGGGTTTTCTGTGTTTTAAACGCATTCTTACTGCTAACTCTTACATGCGTTTCTAGGGCTGGAAATGACTGTTTCTACATTCTCCAAAGAAAGGGTTTCTGAACTGCTTCAAACACACATCAGTTTAACTCTGGAAGTTGAATACCCACATTGACAAACATTCTGCTAGATAGCTCCGTTTTGGTTTTAGAGCAAGGTATTTCTCTTTACAGCCTGTTCTCCAATGCGCTCTGGAATGTACAAACGCAGCTTTTAGAAGAAACGTGTTTCTACCTCGCTGAATCTAAACATAGATGCAACTTCCTAAAAGGAACCAACACACAGCAGATGAGTTTGTAAGAAGCGGGTTTTCTGTGTTTTAAACGCATTCTTACTGCTAACTCTTACATGCGTTTCTAGGGCTGGAAATGACTGTTTCTACATTCTACAAAGAAAGGGTTTCTGAACTGCTTCAAACACAAGTCAGTTTACCTCTGGAAGTTGAACACACACATTGAAAAACATACTGCTAGATAGCTCCGTTTTGGTTTTAGAGCAAGATTTTCTCTTTACAGCATGTTCTCCCATCATCTCTGGAATGTCCAAACGCAGCTTTTAGAAGAAACGTGTTTCTACCTCGCTGAATCTAAACATAGATGCAACTTCCTAAAAGGAACCAACACACAGCAGATGTGTTTGTAAGAAGCGGGTTTTCTGTGTTTTAAACGCATTCTTACTTCTAACTCTTACATGCGTTTCTAGGGCTGGAAATGACTGTTTCTACATTCTCCAAAGAAATGGTTTCTGAACTGCTGCAAACACACATCAGTTTAACTCTGGAAGTTGAATACACACATTGACAAACATACTGCTAGATAGCTCCGTTTTTGTTTTAGAGCAAGATTTTCTCTTTACAGAATGTTCTCCCATGCACTCTGTAATGTCCAAACGCAGCTTTTAGAAGAGACGTGTTTCTACCTCGCTGAATCTAAACATAGATGCAACTTCCTAAAAGGAACCAACACACAGCAGATGAGTTTGTAAGAAGCGGGTTTTCTGTTTTTTAAACGCATTCTTACTGCTAACTCTTACATGCGTTTCTAGGGCTGGAAATGACTGTTTCTACATTCTCCAAAGAAAGGGTTTCTGAACTGCTGCAAACACACATCAGTTTAACTCTGGAAGTGGAATACACACATTGACAAACACACTGCTAGATAGCTCCGTTTTGGTTTTAGAGCAAGATTTTCTCTTTACAGCATGTTCTCCCATGCACTCTGGAATGTCCAAACGCAGCTTTTAGAAGAAACCTGTTTCTACCTCGCTGAATCTAAACATAGATGCATCTTCCTAAAAGAAACCAACACACAGCAGATTAGTTTGTAAGAAGCGGGTCTTCTGTGTTTTAAACGCATTCTTACTGCTAACTCTGGCATGCGTTTCTAGGGCTGGAAATGACTGTTTATACATTCTCCAAAGACAGGGTTTCTGAACTGCTGCAAACACACATCAGTTTAACTCTGGAAGTGGAATAAACACATTGACAAACATTCTGCTAGATAGCTTCGTTTTGGTTTTAGAGCAAGGTATTTCTCTTTACAGCATGTTCTCCCATGCACTCTGGAATGTCCAAACGCAGCTTTTAGAAGAAACGTGTTTCTACCTCGCTGAATCTAAACATAGATGCAACTTCCTAAAAGGAACCAACACACAGCAGATGAGTTTGTAAGAAGCGGGTTTTCTGTGTTTTAAACGCATTCTTACTGCTAACTCTTACATGCGTTTCTAGGGCTGGAAATGACTGTTTCTACATTCTCCAAAGAAAGGGTTTCTGAACTGCTGCAAACACACATCAGTTTAACTCTGGAAGTTGAATACACACATTGACAAACATTCTGCTAGATAGCTCCGTTTTGGTTTTAGAGCAAGGTTTTTCTCTTTACAGCCTGTTCTCCAATGCACTCTGTAATGTCCAAACGCAGCTTTTAGAAAAAACGTGTTTCTACGTCGCTGAATCTAAACATAGATGCAACTTCCTAAAAGGAACCAACACACAGCAGAGGAGTTTGTAAGAAGAGAGTTTACTGTGTTTTAAACGCATTCTTACTGCTAACTCTTACATGCGTTTCTAGGGCTGGAAATGACAGTTTCTACATTCTCCAAACAAAGGGTTTCTGAACTGCTG
The DNA here is from genome assembly GCF_048565385.1 of Saimiri boliviensis. Taxonomy (NCBI): domain Eukaryota; kingdom Metazoa; phylum Chordata; class Mammalia; order Primates; family Cebidae; genus Saimiri; species Saimiri boliviensis. The sequence goes on along the minus strand of NC_133454.1, from coordinate 28,312,744 downwards.
CAAACACACATCAGTTTAACCCTGAAAGCTGAATACACACATTGACAAACATACTGCTAGATAGCTCCGTTTTGGTTTTAGAGCAAGATTTTCTCTTTACAGCATGTTTTCCCATGCACTCTGGAATGTCCAAATGCAGCTTTTAGAAGAAACGTGTTTCTACCTCGCTGAATCTAAACATAGATGCATCTTCCTAAAAGAAACCAACACACAGCAGATTAGTTTGTAAGAAGCTTGTCTTCTGTGTTTTAAACGCATTAATACTGCTAACGCTTATATGCGTCTCTAGGGCTGGAAATGACTTTTTCTACATTCTCCAAAGAAAGGGTTTCTGAACTGCTGCAAACACACATCAGTTTAACTCTGGAAGTGGAATACACACATTGACAAACATTCTGCTAGATAGCTCCGTTTTTGTTTTAGAGCAAGGTATTTCTCTTTACAGCCTGTTCAACAATGCACTCTGGAATGTCCAAACGCAGCTTTTAGAAGAAACGTGTTTCTACCTCGCTGAATCTAAACATAGATGCAACTTCCTAAAAGGAAGCAACACACAGCAGATGAGTTTGAAAGAAGAGGGTTTTCTGTGTTTTAAACGCATTCTTACTGCTAACTCTTACATGCGTTTCTAGGGCTGGAAATGACAGTTTCTACATTCTACAAAGAAAGGGTTTCTGAACTGCTGCAAACACAAATCAGTTTAACTCTGGAAGTTGAATAAACACATTCACAAACATTCTGCTAGATAGCTCCGTTTTGGTTTTAGAGCATGGTTTTTCTCTTTACAGCCTGTTCTCCAATGCACTCTGGAATGTCCAAACGCAACTTTTAGAAGAAACGTGTTTCTACCTCGCTGAATCTAAACATAGATGCAACTTCCTAAAAGGAACCAACACACAGCAGATGAGTTTGTAAGAAGCGGGTTTTCTGTGTTTTAAACGCATTCTTACTGCTAACTCTTACATGCGTTTCTAGGGCTGGAAATGACTGTTTCTACATTCTACAAAGAAAGGGTTTCTGAACTGCTTCAAACCCACATCAGTTTAACTCTGTAAGTTGAATACACACATTGACAAACATACTGCTAGATAGATCCGTTTTGGTTTTAGAGCAAGATTTTCTCTTTACAGCATGTTCTCCCATGCACTCTGGAATGTCCAAACGCAGCTTTTAGAAGAGACGTGTTTCTACCTCGCTGAATCTAAACATAGATGCAACTTCCTAAAAGGAACCAACACACAGCAGATGAGTTTGTAAGAAGCGGGTTTTCTGTGTTTTAAACGCATTCTTACTGCTAACTCTTACATGCGTTTCTAGGGCTGGAAATGACTGTTTCTACATTCTCCAAAGAAAGGGTTTCTGAACTGCTGCAAACACACATCAGTTTAACTCTGAAAGTTGAATATACACACTGACAAACATACTGGTAGATAGCTTCGTTTTGGTTTTAGAGCAAGATTTTCTCTTTACAGCATGTTCTCCCATGCACTCTGGAAAGTCCAAACGCAGCTTTTAGAAGAAACGTGTTTCTACCTCGCTGAATCTAAACATAGATGCAACTTCCTAAAAGAAACCAACACACAGCAGATGAGTTTGTAAGAAACGGGTCTTCTGTGTTTTAAAGGCATTAATACTGCTAACTCTTATATGGGTCTCTAGGGCTGGAAATGACTTTTTCTGCATACTCCAAAGAAAGGGTTTCTGAACTGCTGCAAACACACATCAGTTTAACTCTGGAAGTTGAATAAACACATTGAGAACCATTCTGCTAGATAGCTCCGTTTTTGTTTTAGAGCAAGGTATTTCTCTTTACAGCCTGTTCTCCAATGCACTCTGGAATGTCCAAACGCAGCTTTTAGAAGAAACGTGTTTCTACCTCGCTGAATCTAAACATAGATGCAACTTCCTAAAAGGATCCAACACACAGCAGATGAGTTTGTTAGAAGCGGGTTTTCTGTGTTTTAAACGCATTCTTACTGCTAACTCTTACATGCGTTTCTAGGGCTGGAAATGACTGTTTCTACATTCTCCAAAGAAAGGGTTTCTGAACTGCTTCAAACACACATCAGTTTAACTCTGGAAGTTGAATACCCACATTGACAAACATTCTGCTAGATAGCTCCGTTTTGGTTTTAGAGCAAGGTATTTCTCTTTACAGCCTGTTCTCCAATGCGCTCTGGAATGTACAAACGCAGCTTTTAGAAGAAACGTGTTTCTACCTCGCTGAATCTAAACATAGATGCAACTTCCTAAAAGGAACCAACACACAGCAGATGAGTTTGTAAGAAGCGGGTTTTCTGTGTTTTAAACGCATTCTTACTGCTAACTCTTACATGCGTTTCTAGGGCTGGAAATGACTGTTTCTACATTCTACAAAGAAAGGGTTTCTGAACTGCTTCAAACACAAGTCAGTTTACCTCTGGAAGTTGAACACACACATTGAAAAACATACTGCTAGATAGCTCCGTTTTGGTTTTAGAGCAAGATTTTCTCTTTACAGCATGTTCTCCCATCATCTCTGGAATGTCCAAACGCAGCTTTTAGAAGAAACGTGTTTCTACCTCGCTGAATCTAAACATAGATGCAACTTCCTAAAAGGAACCAACACACAGCAGATGTGTTTGTAAGAAGCGGGTTTTCTGTGTTTTAAACGCATTCTTACTTCTAACTCTTACATGCGTTTCTAGGGCTGGAAATGACTGTTTCTACATTCTCCAAAGAAATGGTTTCTGAACTGCTGCAAACACACATCAGTTTAACTCTGGAAGTTGAATACACACATTGACAAACATACTGCTAGATAGCTCCGTTTTTGTTTTAGAGCAAGATTTTCTCTTTACAGAATGTTCTCCCATGCACTCTGTAATGTCCAAACGCAGCTTTTAGAAGAGACGTGTTTCTACCTCGCTGAATCTAAACATAGATGCAACTTCCTAAAAGGAACCAACACACAGCAGATGAGTTTGTAAGAAGCGGGTTTTCTGTTTTTTAAACGCATTCTTACTGCTAACTCTTACATGCGTTTCTAGGGCTGGAAATGACTGTTTCTACATTCTCCAAAGAAAGGGTTTCTGAACTGCTGCAAACACACATCAGTTTAACTCTGGAAGTGGAATACACACATTGACAAACACACTGCTAGATAGCTCCGTTTTGGTTTTAGAGCAAGATTTTCTCTTTACAGCATGTTCTCCCATGCACTCTGGAATGTCCAAACGCAGCTTTTAGAAGAAACCTGTTTCTACCTCGCTGAATCTAAACATAGATGCATCTTCCTAAAAGAAACCAACACACAGCAGATTAGTTTGTAAGAAGCGGGTCTTCTGTGTTTTAAACGCATTCTTACTGCTAACTCTGACATGCGTTTCTAGGGCTGGAAATGACTGTTTATACATTCTCCAAAGACAGGGTTTCTGAACTGCTGCAAACACACATCAGTTTAACTCTGGAAGTGGAATAAACACATTGACAAACATTCTGCTAGATAGCTTCGTTTTGGTTTTAGAGCAAGGTATTTCTCTTTACAGCATGTTCTCCCATGCACTCTGGAATGTCCAAACGCAGCTTTTAGAAGAAAAGTGTTTCTACCTCGCTGAATCTAAACATAGATGCAACTTCCTAAAAGGAACCAACACACAGCAGATGAGTTTGTAAGAAGCGGGTTTTCTGTGTTTTAAACGCATTCTTACTGCTAACTCTTACATGCGTTTCTAGGGCTGGAAATGACTGTTTCTACATTCTCCAAAGAAAGGGTTTCTGAACTGCTGCAAACACACATCAGTTTAACTCTGGAAGTTGAATATAGACATATGAAAACATTCTGCTAGATAGATCCGTTTTTGTTTTAGAGCAAGGTTTTTCTCTTTACAGCCAGGTCTCCAATGCATTCTGGAATGTCCAAACGCAGCTTTTAGAAGAAACGTGTTTCTACCTCGCTGAATCAAAACATAGATGCAACTTCCTAAAAGGAACCAACACACAGCAGATGAGTTTGTACGAAGCGGGTTTTCTTTGTTTTAAACGCATTCTTACTGCTAACTCTTACATGCGTTTCTAGGGCTGGAAATGACTGTTTCTACATTCTCCAAAGAAAGGGTTTCTGAACTGCTGCAAACACACATCAGTTTAACTCTGAAAGTGGAATACACACATTGACAAACACACTGCTAGATAGCTCCGTTTTGGTTTTAGAGCAAGATTTTCTCTTTACAGCATGTTCTCCCATGCACTCTGGAATGTCCAAACGCAGCTTTTAGAAGAAACCTGTTTCTACCTAGCTGAATCTAAACATAGATGCATCTTCCTAAAAGAAACCAACACACAGCAGATTAGTTTGTAAGAAGCGGGTCTTCTGTGTTTTAAACGCATTCTTACTGCTAACTCTTACATGCGTTTCTAGGGCTGGAAATGACTGTTTCTACATTCTCCAAAGAAAGGGTTTCTGAACTGCTGCAAACACACATCAGTTTAACTCTGGAAGTTGAATACACACATTGACAAACATTCTGCTAGATAGCTCCGTTTTGGTTTTAGAGCAAGGTTTTTCTCTTTACAGCCTGTTCTCCAATGCACTCTGTAATGTCGAAACGCAGCTTTTAGAAGAAACGTGTTTCTACGTCGCTGAATCTAAACATAGATGCAACTTCCTAAAAGGAACCAACAAACAGCAGATGAGTTTGTAAGAAGAGAGTTTACTGTGTTTTAAACGCATTCTTACTGCTAACTCTTACATGCGTTTCTAGGGCTGGAAATGACTGTTTCTACATTCTCCAAACAAAGGGTTTCTGAACTGCTGCAAACACACATCAGTTTAACTCTGAAAGTTGAATACACACATTGACAAACATACTGCTAGATAGCTCCGTTTTGGTTTTAGAGCAAGATTTTCTCTTTACAGCATGTTCTCCCATGCACTCTGGAATGTCCAAACGCAGCTTTTAGAAGAAACCTGTTTCTACCTCGCTGAATCTAAACATAGATGCATCTTCCTAAAAGAAACCAACACACAGCAGATTAGTTTGTAAGAAGCGGGTCTTCTGTGTTTTAAACGCATTAATACTGCTAACGCTTATATGCGTCTCTAGGGCTGGAAATAACTTTTTCTACATTCTCCAAAGAAAGGGTTTCTGAACTGCTGCAAACACACATCAGTTTAACTCTGGAAGTGGAATACACACATTGACAAACATTCTGCTAGATAGCTTCGTTTTGGTTTTAGAGCAAGGTATTTCTCTTTACAGCATGTTCTCCCATGCACTCTGGAATGTCCAAACGCAGCTTTTAGAAGAAACGTGTTTCTACCTCGCTGAATCTAAACATAGATGCAACTTCCTAAAAGGAACCAACACACAGCAGATGACTTTGTAAGAAGCGGGTTTTCTGTGTTTTAAACGCATTCTTACTGCTAACTCTTACATGCGTTTCTAGGGCTGGAAATGACTGTTTCTACATTCTCCAAAGAAAGGGTTTCTGAACTGCTGCAATCACACATCAGTTTAACTCTGGAAGTTGAATACACATTGACAAACATTCTGCTAGATAGCTCCGTTTTGGTTTTAGAGCAAGGTATTTCTCTTTACAGCCTGTTCAACAATGCACTCTGGAATGTCCAAACGCAGCTTTTAGAAGAAACGTGTTTCTACCTCGCTGAATCTAAACATAGATGCAACTTCCTAAAAGGAACCAACACACAGCAGATGAGTTTGTAAGAAGCGGGTTTTCTGTGTTTTAAACGTATTCTTACTGCTAACTCTTACATGCGTTTCTAGGGCTGGAAATGACAGTTTCTACATTCTACAAAGAAAGGGTTTCTGAACTGCTGCAAACACATATCAGTTTAACTCTGGAAGTTGAATAAACACATTGACAAACATTTTGCTAGATAGCTCCGTTTTGGTTTTAGAGCATGGTTTTTCTCTTTACAGCCTGTTCTCCAATGCACTCTGGAATGTCCAAACGCAACTTTTAGAAGAAACGTGTTTCTACCTCGCTGAATCTAAACATAGATGCAACTTCCTAAAAGGAACCAACACACAGCAGATGAGTTTGTAAGAAGCGGGTTTTCTGTGTTTTAAACGCATTCTTACTGCTAACTCTTACATGCGTTTCTAGGTCTGGAAATGACTGTTTCTACATTCTACAAAGAAAGGGTTTCTGAACTGCTTCAAACCCACATCAGTTTAACTCTGGAAGTTGAATACACACATTGACAAACATACTGCTAGATAGATCCGTTTTGGTTTTAGAGCAAGATTTTCTCTTTCCAGCATGTTCTCCCATGCACTCTGGAATGTCCAAACGCAGCTTTTAGAAGAGACGTGTTTCTACCTCGCTGAATCTAAACATAGATACAACTTCCTAAAAGGAACCAACACACAGCAGATGAGTTTGTAAGAAGCGGGTTTTCTGTGATTTAAACGCATTCTTACTGCTAACTCTTACATGCGTTTCTAGGGCTGGAAATGACTGTTTCTACATTCTCCAAAGAAAGGGTTTCTGAACTGCTGCAAACACACATCAGTTTAACTCTGAAAGTTGAATATAAACATTGACAAACATACTGGTAGATAGCTTCGTTTTGGTTTTAGAGCAAGATTTTCTCTTTACAGCATGTTCTCCCATGCACTCTGGAAAGTCCAAACGCAGCTTTTAGAAGAAACGTGTTTCTACCTCGCTGAATCTAAACATAGATGCAACTTCCTAAAAGAAACCGACACACAGCAGATGAGTTTGTAAGAAACGGGTCTTCTGTGTTTTAAACGCATTAATACTGCTAAATCTTATATGCGTCTCTAGGGCTGGAAATGACTTTTTCTGCATTCTCCAAAGAAAGGGTTTCTGAACTGCTGCAAACACACATCAGTTTAACTCTGGAAGTGGAATACACACATTGACAAACATTCTGCTAGATAGCTCCGTTTTTGTTTTAGAGCAAGGTGTTTCTCTTTACAGCCTGTTCTCCAATGCACTCTGGAATGTCCAAACGCAGCTTTTAGAAGAAACGTGTTTCTACCTCGCTGAATCTAAAGATAGATGCAACTTCCTAAAAGGAACCAACACACAGCAGATGAGTTTGTTAGAAGCGGGTTTTCTGTGTTTTAAACGCATTCTTACTGCTAACTCTTACATGCGTTTCTAGGGCTGGAAATGACTGTTTCTACATTCTCCAAAGAAAGGGTTTCTGAACTGCTTCAAACACACATCAGTTTAACTCTGGAAGTTGAATACACACATTGACAAACATTCTGCTAGATAGCTCCGTTTTGGTTTTAGAGCAAGGTATTTCTCTTTACAGCCTGTTCTCCAATGCGCTCTGGAATGTACAAACGCAGCTTTTAGAAGAAACGTGTTTCTACCTCGCTGAATCTAAACATAGATGCAACTTCCTAAAAGGAACCAACACACAGCAGATGTGTTTGTAAGAAGCGTCTTTTCTGTGTTTTAAATGCATTCTTACTTCTAACACTTACATGCGTTTCTAGGGCTGGAAATGACTGTTTCTACATTCTCCAAAGAAATGGTTTCTGAACTGCTGCAAACACACATCAGTTTAACTCTGGAAGTTGAATACACACATTGACAAACATACTGCTAGATAGCTCCGTTTTGGTTTTAGAGCAATATTTTCTCTTTACAGCATGTTCTCCCATGCACTCTAGAATGTCCAAACGCAGCTTTTAGAAGAAACGTGTTTCTACCTCGCTGAATCTAAACATAGATGCAACTTCCTAAAAGGAACCAACACACAGCAGATGAGTTTGTAAGAAGCGGGTTTTCTGTGTTTTAAACGCATTCTTACTGCTAACTGTTACATGCGTTTCTAGGGCTGGAAATGACTGTTTCTACATTCTCCAAAGAAAGGGTTTCTGAACTGCTGCAAACACACATCAGTTTAACTCTGGAAGTTGAATATAGACATTGAAAAACATTCTGCTAGTTAGCTCCGTTTTTGTTTTAGAGCAAGGTTTTTCTCTTTACAGCCTCTTCTCCAATGCACTCCGGAATGTCCAAATGCAGCTTTCAGAAGAAACGTGTTTCTACCTCGCTGAATCTAAACATAGATGCAACTTCCTAAAAGGAACCAACACACAGCAGATGAGTTTGTAAGAAGCGGGTTTTCTGTGTTTTAAACGCATTCTTACTGCTAACTCTTACATGCGTTTCTAGGGATGGAAATGACTGTTTCTACATTCTCCAAAGAAAGGGTTTCTGAACTGCTGCAAACACACATCAGTTTAACTCTTGAAGTTGAATATAGACATATGAAAACATTCTGCTAGATAGATCCGTTTTTGTTTTAGAGCAAGGTTTTTCTCTTTACAGCCAGGTCTCCAATGCATTCTGGAATGTCCAAACGCAGCTTTTAGAAGAAACGTGTTTCTACCTCGCTGAATCAAAACATAGATGCAACTTCCTAAAAGGAACCAACACACAGCAGATGAGTTTGTAAGAAGCGGGTTTTCTGTGTTTTAAACGCATTCTTACTGCTAACTCTTACATGCGTTTCTAGGGCTGGAAATGACTGTTTCTACATTCTCCAAAGAAAGGGTTTCTGAACTGCTGCAAACACACATCAGTTTAACTCTGAAAGTTGAATACACACATTGACAAACACACTGCTAGATATCTCCGTTTTGGTTTCAGAGCAAGATTTTCTCTTTACAGCATGTTCTCCCATGCACTCTGGAATGTCCAAACGCAGCTTTTAGAAGAAACCTGTTTCTACCTCGCTGAATCTAAACATAGATGCATCTTCCTAAAAGAAACCAACACACAGCAGATTAGTTTGTAAGAAGCGGGTCTTCTGTGTTTTAAACGCATTCTTACTGCTAACTCTGACATGCGTTTCTAGGGCTGGAAATGACTGTTTCTACATTCTCCAAAGAAAGGGTTTCTGAACTGCTGCAAACACACATCAGTTTAACTCTGGAAGTGGAATAAACACATTGACAAACATTCTGCTAGATAGCTTCGTTTTGGTTTTAGAGCAAGGTATTTCTCTTTACAGCATGTTCTCCCATGCACTCTGGAATGTCCAAACGCAGCTTTTAGAAGAAACGTGTTTCTACCTCGCTGAATCTAAACATAGATGCAACTTCCTAAAAGGAACCAACACACAGCAGATGAGTTTGTAAGAAGCGGGTTTTCTGTGTTTTAAACGCATTCTTACTGCTAACTCTTACATGCGTTTCTAGGGCTGGAAATGACTGTTTCTACATTCTCCAAAGAAAGGGTTTCTGAACTGCTGCAAACACACATCAGTTTAACTCTGAAAGTTGAATATACACATTGACAAACATACTGCTAAATAGCTCCGTTTTGGTTTTAGAGCAAGATTTTCTCTTTACAGCATGTTCTCCCATGCACTCTAGAATGTCCAAAAGCAGCTTTTAGAAAAAACGTGTTTCTACCTCGCTGAATCTAAACATAGATGCAACTTCCTAAAAGGAACCAACACACAGCAGATGAGTTTGTAAGAAGCGGTTTTTCTGTGTTTTAAACGCATTCTTACTGCTAACTCTTACATGCGTTTCTAGGGCTGGAAATGACTGTTTCTACATTCTCCAAAGAAAGGGTTTCTGAACTGCTGCAAACACACCTCAGTTTAACTCTGGAAGTTGAATATAGACATTGAAAAACATTCTGCTAGATAGCTCCGTTTTTGTTTTAGAGCAAGGTTTTTCTCTTTACAGCCTCTTCTCCAATGCACTCCGGAATGTCCAAATGCAGCTTTCAGAAGAAACGTGTTTCTACCTCGCTGATTCTAAACATAGATGCAACTTCCTAAAAGGAACCAACACACAGCAGATGAGTTTGTAAGAAGCGGGTTTTCTGTGTTTTAAACGCATTCTTACTGCTAACTCTTACATGCGTTTCTAGGGCTGGAAATGACTGTTTCTACATTCTCCAAAGAAAGGGTTTCTGAACTGCTGCAAACACACATCAGTTTAACTCTGGAAGTTGAATATAGACATATGAAAACATTCTGCTAGATAGATCCGTTTTTGTTTTAGAGCAAGGTTTTTCTCTTTACAGCCAGGTCTCCAATGCATTCTGGAATGTCCAAACGCAGCTTTTAGAAGAAACGTGTTTCTACCTCGCTGAATCAAAACATAGATGCAACTTCCTAAAAGGAACCAACACACAGCAGATGAGTTTGTAAGAAGCGGGTTTTCTGTGTTTTAAACGCATTCTTACTGCTAACTCTTACATGCGTTTCTAGGGCTGGAAATGACTGTTTCTACATTCTCCAAAGAAAGGGTTTCTGAACTGCTGCAAACACACATCAGTTTAACTCTGAAAGTTGAATACACACATTGACAAACACACTGCTAGATAGCTCCGTTTTGGTTTTAGAGCAAGATTTTCTCTTTACAGCATGTTCTCCCATGCACTCTGGAATGTCCAAACGCAGCTTTTAGAAGAAACCTGTTTCTACCTCGCTGAATCTAAACATAGATGCATCTTCCTAAAAGAAACCAACACACAGCAGATTATTTTGTAAGAAGCGGGTCTTCTGTGTTTTAAACGCATTAATACTGCTAACTCTTATATGCGTCTCTAGGGCTGGAAATGACTTTTTCTACATTCTCCAAAGAAAGGGTTTCTGAACTGCTGCAAACACACATCAGTTTAACTCTGGAAGTGGAATAAACACATTGACAAACATTCTGCTAGATAGCTTCGTTTTGGTTTTAGAGCAAGGTATTTCTCTTTACAGCATGTTCTCCCATGCACTCTGGAATGTCCAAACGCAGCTTTTAGAAGAAACGTGTTTCTACCTCGCTGAATCTAAACATAGATGCAACTTCCTAAAAGGAACCAACACACAGCAGATGAGTTTGTAAGAAGCGGGTTTTCTGTGTTTTAAATGCATTCTTACTGCTAACTCTTACATGCGTTTCTAGGGCTGGAAATGACTGTTTCTACATTCTCCAAAGAAAGGGTTTCTGAACTGCTGCAAACACACATCAGTTTAACTCTGAAAGTTGAATATACACATTGACAAACATACTGCTAGATAGCTCCGTTTTGGTTTTAGAGCAATATTTTCTCTTTACAGCATGTTCTCCCATGCACTCTAGAATGTCCAAACGCAGCTTTTAGAAGAAACGTGTTTCTACCTCGCTGAATCTAAATATAGATGCAACTTCCTAAAAGGAACCAACACACAGCAGATGAGTTTGTAAGAAGCGGGTTTTCTGTGTTTTAAACGCATTCTTACTGCTAACTCTTACATGCGTTTCTAGGGCTGGAAATGACTGTTTCTACATTCTCCAAAGAAAGGGTTTCTGAACTGCTGCAAACACACCTCAGTTTAACTCTGGAAGTTGAATATAGACATTGAAAAACATTCTGCTAGATAGCTCCGTTTTTGTTTTAGAGCAAGGTTTTTCTCTTTACAGCCTCTTCTCCAATGCACTCCGGAATGTCCAAATGCAGCTTTCAGAAGAAACGTGTTTCTACCTCGCTGAATCTAAACATAGATGCAACTTCCTAAAAGGAACCAACACACAGCAGATGAGTTTGTAAGAAGCGGGTTTTCTGTGTTTTAAACGCATTCTTACTGCTAACTCTTACATGCGTTTCTAGGGCTGGAAATGACTGTTTCTACATTCTCCAAAGAAAGGGTTTCTGAACTGCTGCAAACACACATCAGTTTAACTCTGGAAGTTGAATATAGACATATGAAAACATTCTGCTAGATAGATCCGTTTTTGTTTTAGAGCAAGGTTTTTCTCTTTACAGCCAGGTCTCCAATGCATTCTGGAATGTCCAAACGCAGCTTTTAGAAGAAACGTGTTTCTACCTCGCTGAATCAAAACATAGATGCAACTTCCTAAAAGGAACCAACACACAGCAGATGAGTTTGTATGAAGCGGGTTTTCTGTGTTTTAAACGCATTCTTACTGCTAACTCTTACATGTTTCTAGGGCTGGAAATGACTGTTTCTACATTCTCCAAAGAAAGGGTTTCTGAACTGCTGCAAACACACATCAGTTTAACTCTGAAAGTTGAATACACACATTGACAAACACACTGCTAGATAGCTCCGTTTTGGTTTTAGAGCAAGATTTTCTCTTTACAGCATGTTCTCCCATGCACTCTGGAATGTCCAAACGCAGCTTTTAGAAGAAACCTGTTTCTACCTCGCTGAATCTAAACATCGATGCATCTTCCTAAAAGAAACCAACACACAGCAGATTAGTTTGTAAGAAGCGGGTCTTCTGTGTTTTAAACGCATTAATACTGCTAACTCTTATATGCGTCTCTAGGGCTGGAAATGACTTTTTCTACATTCTCCAAAGAAAGGGTTTCTGAACTGCTGCAAACACACATCAGTTTAACTCTGGAAGTGGAATAAACACATTGACAAACATTCTGCTAGATAGCTTCGTTTTGGTTTTAGAGCAAGGTATTTCTCTTTACAGCATGTTCTCCCATGCACTCTGGAATGTCCAAACGCAGCTTTTAGAAGAAACGTGTTTCTACCTCGCTGAATCTAAACATAGATGCAACTTCCTAAAAGGAACCAACACACAGCAGATGAGTTTGTAAGAAGCGGGTTTTCTGTGTTTTAAACGCATTCTTACTGCTAACTCTTACATGCGTTTCTAGGGCTGGAAATGACTGTTTCTACATTCTCCAAAGAAAGGGTTTCTGAACTGCTGCAAACACACATCAGTTTAACTCTGAAAGTTGAGTATACACATTGACAAACATACTGCTAGATAGCTCCGTTTTGGTTTTAGAGCAATATTTTCTCTTTACAGCATGTTCTCCCATGCACTCTAGAATGTCCAAACGCAGCTTTTAGAAGAAACGTGTTTCTACCTCGCTGAATCTAAATATAGATGCAACTTCCTAAAAGGAACCAACACACAGCAGATGAGTTTGTAAGAAGCGGGTTTTCTGTGTTTTAAACGCATTCTTACTGCTAACTCTTACATGCGTTTCTAGGGCTGGAAATGACTGTTTCTACATTCTCCAAAGAAAGGGTTTCTGAACTGCTGCAAACACACATCAGTTTAACTCTGGAAGTTGAATATAGACATTGAAAAACATTCTGCTAGATAGCTCCGTTTTTGTTTTAGAGCAAGGTTTTTCTCTTTACAGCCTCTTCTCCAATGCACTCCGGAATGTCCAAATGCAGCTTTCAGAAGAAACGTGTTTCTACCTCGCTGAATCTAAACATAGATGCAACTTCCTAAAAGGAACCAACACACAGCAGATGAGTTTGTAAGAAGCGGGTTTTCTGTGTTTTAAACGCATTCTTACTGCTAACTCTTACATGCGTTTCTAGGGCTGGAAATGACTGTTTCTACATTCTCCAAAGAAAGGGTTTCTGAACTGCTGCAAACACACATCAGTTTAACTCTGGAAGTTGAATATAGACATATGAAAACATTCTGCTAGATAGATCCGTTTTTGTTTTAGAGCAAGGTTTTTCTCTTTACAGCCAGGTCTCCAATGCATTCTGGAATGTCCAAACGCAGCTTTTAGAAGAAACGTGTTTCTACCTCGCTGAATCAAAACATATATGCAACTTCCTAAAAGGAACCAACACACAGCAGATGAGTTTGTATGAAGCGGGTTTTCTGTGTTTTAAACGCATTCTTACTGCTAACTCTTACATGCGTTTCTAGGGCTGGAAATGACTGTTTCTACATTCTCCAAAGAAAGGGTTTCTGAACTGCTGCAAACACACATCAGTTTAACTCTGAAAGTTGAATACACACATTGACAAACACACTGCTAGATAGCTCCGTTTTGGTTTTAGAGCAAGATTTTCTCTTTACAGCATGTTCTCCCATGCACTCTGGAATGTCCAAACGCAGCTTTTAGAAGAAACCTGTTTCTACCTCGCTGAATCTAAACATCGATGCATCTTCCTAAAAGAAACCAACACACAGCAGATTAGTTTGTAAGAAGCGGGTCTTCTGTGTTTTAAACGCATTAATACTGCTAACTCTTATATGCGTCTCTAGGGCTGGAAATGACTTTTTCTACATTCTCCAAAGAAAGGGTTTCTGAACTGCTGCAAACACACATCAGTTTAACTCTGGAAGTGGAATAAACACATTGACAAACATTCTGCTAGATAGCTTCGTTTTGGTTTTAGAGCAAGGTATTTCTCTTTACAGCATGTTCTCCCATGCACTCTGGAATGTCCAAACGCAGCTTTTAGAAGAAACGTGTTTCTACCTCGCTGAATCTAAACATAGATGCAACTTCCTAAAAGGAACCAACACACAGCAGATGAGTTTGTAAGAAGCGGGTTATCTGTGTTTTAAACGCATTCTTACTGCTAACTCTTACATGCGTTTCTAGGGCTGGAAATGACTGTTTCTACATTCTACAAAGAAAGGGTTTCTGAACTGCTGCAAACACATATCAGTTTAACTCTGGAAGTTGAATAAACACATTGACAAACATTCTGCTAGATAGCTCCGTTTTGGTTTTAGAGCATGGTTTTTCTCTTTTCAGCCAGTTCTCCAATGCACTCTGGAATGTCCAAACGCAAATTTTAGAAGAAACGTGTTTCTACCTCGCTGAATCTAAACATAGATGCAACTTCCTAAAAGGAACCAACACACAGCAGATGAGTTTGTAAGAAGCGGGTTTTCTTTGTTTTAAATGCATTCTTACTGCTAACTCTTACATGCGTTTCTAGGGCTGGAAATGACTGTTTCTACATTCTACAAAGAAAGGGTTTCTGAACTGCTTCAAACCCACATCAGTTTAACTCTGGAAGTTGAATACACACATTGACAAACATACTGCTAGATAGATCCCTTTTGGTTTTAGAGCAAGATTTTCTCTTTACAGCATGTTCTCCCATGCACTCTGGAATGTCCAAACGCAGCTTTTAGAAGAGACGTGTTTCTACCTCGCTGAATCTAAACATAGATACAACTTCCTAAAAGGAACCAACACACAGCAGATGAGTTTGTAAGAAGCGGGTTTTCTGTGTTTTAAACGCATTCTTACTGCTAACTCTTACATGCGTTTCTAGGGCTGGAAATGACTGTTTCTACATTCTCCAAAGAAAGGGTTTCTGAACTGCTGCAAACACACATCAGTTTAACTCTGAAAGTTGAATATACACATTGACAAACATACTGGTAGATAGCTTCGTTTTGATTTTAGAGCAAGATTTTCTCTTTACAGCATGTTCTCCCATGCACTCTGGAAAGTCCAAACGCAGCTTTTAGAAGAAACGTGTTTCTACCTCGCTGAATCTAAACATAGATTCAACTTCCTAAAAGAAACCGACACACAGCTGATGAGTTTGTAAGAAACGGGTCTTCTGTGTTTTAAACGCATTAATACTGCTAAATCTTATATGCGTCTCTAGGGCTGGAAATGACTTTTTCTGCATTCTCCAAAGAAAGGGTTTCTGAACTGCTGCAAACACACATCAGTTTAACTCTGGAAGTTGAATACACACATTGAGAACCATTCTGCTAGATAGCTCCGTTTTTGTTTTAGAGCAAGGTATTTCTCTTTACAGCCTGTTCTCCAATGCACTCTGGAATGTCCAAACGCAGCTTTTAGAAGAAACGTGTTTCTACCTCGCTGAATCTAAACATAGATGCAACTTCCTAAAAGGAACCAACACACAGCAGATGAGTTTGTTAGAAGCGGGTTTTCTGTGTTTTAAACGCATTCTTACTGCTAACTCTTACATGCGTTTCTAGGGCTGGAAATGACTGTTTCTACATTCTCCAAAAAAAGGGTTTCTGAACTGCTTCAAACACACATCAGTTTAACTCTGGAAGTTGAATACACACATTGACAAACATTCTGCTAGATAGCTCCGTTTTGGTTTTAGAGCAAGGTATTTCTCTTTACAGCCTGTTCTCCAATGCGCTCTGGAATGTACAAACGCAGCTTTTAGAAGAAACGTGTTTCTACCTCGCTGAATCTAAACATAGATGCAACTTCCTAAAAGGAACCAACACACAGCAGATGAGTTTGTAAGAAGCGGGTTTTCTGTGTTTTAAACGCATTCTTACTGCTAACTCTTACATGCGTTTCTAGGACTGGAAATGACTGTTTCTACATTCTACAAAGAAAGGGTTTCTGAACTGCTTCAAACACAAGTCAGTTTACCTCTGGAAGTTGAACACACACATTGAAAAACATACTGCTAGATAGCTCCGTTTTGGTTTTAGAGCAAGATTTTCTCTTTACAGCATGTTCTCCCATCATCTCTGGAATGTCCAAACGCAGCTTTTAGAAGAAACGTGTTTCTACCTCGCTGAATCTAAACATAGATGCAACTTCCTAAAAGGAACCAACACACAGCAGATGTGTTTGTAAGAAGCGTCTTTTCTGTGTTTTAAACGCATTCTTACTTCTAACTCTTACATGCGTTTCTAGGGCTGGAAATGACTGTTTCTACATTCTCCAAAGAAATGGTTTCTGAACTGCTGCAAACACACATCAGTTTAACTCTGGAAGTTGAATACACACATTGACAAACATACTGCTACATAGCTCCGTTTTTGTTTTAGAGCAAGATTTTCTCTTTACAGAATGTTCTCCCATGCACTCTGTAATGTCCAAACGCAGCTTTTAGAAGAAATGTGTTTCTACCTCGCTGAATCTAAACATAGATGCAACTTCCTAAAAGGAACCAACACACAGCAGATGAGTTTGTAAGAAGCGGGTTTTCTGTGTTTTAAACGCATTCTTACTGCTAACTCTTACATGCGTTTCTAGGGCTGGAAATGACTGTTTCTACATTCTCCAAAGAAAGGGTTTCTGAACTGCTGCAAACACACATCAGTTTAACTCTGGAAGTGGAATAAACACATTGACAAACATTCTGCTAGATAGCTTCGTTTTGGTTTTAGAGCAAGGTATTTCTCTTTACAGCATGTTCTCCCATGCACTCTGGAATGTCCAAACGCAGCTTTTAGAAGAAACGTGTTTCTACCTCGCTGAATCTAAACATAGATGCAACTTCCTAAAAGGAACCAACACACAGCAGATGAGTTTGTAAGAAGCGGGTTTTCTGTGTTTTAAACGCATTCTTACTGCTAACTCTTACATGCGTTTCTAGGGCTGGAAATGACTGTTTCTACATTCTCCAAAGAAAGGGTTTCTGAACTGCTGCAAACACACATCAGTTTAACTCTGGAAGTTGAATATAGACATTGAAAAACATTCTGCTAGATAGCTCCGTTATTGTTTTATAGCAAGGTTTTTCTCTTTACAGCCTCTTCTCCAATGCACTCCGGAATGTCCAAATGCAGCTTTCAGAAGAAACGTGTTTCTACCTCGCTGAATCTAAACATAGATGCAACTTCCTAAAAGGAACCAACACACAGCAGATGAGTTTGTAAGAAGCGGGTTTTCTGTGTTTTAAACGCATTCTTACTGCTAACTCTTACATGCGTTTCTAGGGCTGGAAATGACTGTTTCTACATTCTACAAAGAAAGGGTTTCTGAACTGCTTCAAACACAAGTCAGTTTACCTCTGGAAGTTGAACACACACATTGAAAAACATACTGCTAGATAGCTCCGTTTTGGTTTTAGAGCAAGATTTTCTCTTTACAGCATGTTCTCCCATCATCTCTGGAATGTCCAAACGCAGCTTTTAGAAGAAACGTGTTTCTACCTCGCTGAATCTAAACATAGATGCAACTTCCTAAAAGGAACCAACACACAGCAGATGTGTTTGTAAGAAGCGTCTTTTCTGTGTTTTAAACGCATTCATACTTCTAACTCTTACATGCGTTTCTAGGGCTGGAAATGACTGTTTCTACATTCTCCAAAGAAATGGTTTCTGAACTGCTGCAAACACACATCAGTTTAACTCTGGAAGTTGAATACACACATTGACAAACATACTGCTAGATAGCTCCGTTTTTGTTTTAGAGCAAGATTTTCTCTTTACAGCATGTTCTCCCATGCACTCTGGAAAGTCCAAACGCAGCTTTTAGAAGAAACGTGTTTCTACCTCGCTGAATCTAAACATAGATTCAACTTCCTAAAAGAAACCGACACACAGCTGATGAGTTTGTAAGAAACGGGTCTTCTGTGTTTTAAACGCATTAATACTGCTAAATCTTATATGCGTCTCTAGGGCTGGAAATGACTTTTTCTGCATTCTCCAAAGAAAGGGTTTCTGAACTGCTGCAAACACACATCAGTTTAACTCTGGAAGTTGAATACACACATTGAGAACCATTCTGCTAGATAGCTCCGTTTTTGTTTTAGAGCAAGGTATTTCTCTTTACAGCCTGTTCTCCAATGCACTCTGGAATGTCCAAACGCAGCTTTTAGAAGAAACGTGTTTCTACCTCGCTGAATCTAAACATAGATGCAACTTCCTAAAAGGAACCAACACACAGCAGATGAGTTTGTTAGAAGCGGGTTTTCTGTGTTTTAAACGCATTCTTACTGCTAACTCTTACATGCGTTTCTAGGGCTGGAAATGACTGTTTCTACATTCTCCAAAAAAAGGGTTTCTGAACTGCTTCAAACACACATCAGTTTAACTCTGGAAGTTGAATACACACATTGACAAACATTCTGCTAGATAGCTCCGTTTTGGTTTTAGAGCAAGGTATTTCTCTTTACAGCCTGTTCTCCAATGCGCTCTGGAATGTACAAACGCAGCTTTTAGAAGAAACGTGTTTCTACCTCGCTGAATCTAAACATAGATGCAACTTCCTAAAAGGAACCAACACACAGCAGATGAGTTTGTAAGAAGCGGGTTTTCTGTGTTTTAAACGCATTCTTACTGCTAACTCTTACATGCGTTTCTAGGACTGGAAATGACTGTTTCTACATTCTACAAAGAAAGGGTTTCTGAACTGCTTCAAACACAAGTCAGTTTACCTCTGGAAGTTGAACACACACATTGAAAAACATACTGCTAGATAGCTCCGTTTTGGTTTTAGAGCAAGATTTTCTCTTTACAGCATGTTCTCCCATCATCTCTGGAATGTCCAAACGCAGCTTTTAGAAGAAACGTGTTTCTACCTCGCTGAATCTAAACATAGATGCAACTTCCTAAAAGGAACCAACACACAGCAGATGTGTTTGTAAGAAGCGTCTTTTCTGTGTTTTAAACGCATTCTTACTTCTAACTCTTACATGCGTTTCTAGGGCTGGAAATGACTGTTTCTACATTCTCCAAAGAAATGGTTTCTGAACTGCTGCAAACACACATCAGTTTAACTCTGGAAGTTGAATACACACATTGACAAACATACTGCTACATAGCTCCGTTTTTGTTTTAGAGCAAGATTTTCTCTTTACAGAATGTTCTCCCATGCACTCTGTAATGTCCAAACGCAGCTTTTAGAAGAAATGTGTTTCTACCTCGCTGAATCTAAACATAGATGCAACTTCCTAAAAGGAACCAACACACAGCAGATGAGTTTGTAAGAAGCGGGTTTTCTGTGTTTTAAACGCATTCTTACTGCTAACTCTTACATGCGTTTCTAGGGCTGGAAATGACTGTTTCTACATTCTCCAAAGAAAGGGTTTCTGAACTGCTGCAAACACACATCAGTTTAACTCTGGAAGTGGAATAAACACATTGACAAACATTCTGCTAGATAGCTTCGTTTTGGTTTTAGAGCAAGGTATTTCTCTTTACAGCATGTTCTCCCATGCACTCTGGAATGTCCAAACGCAGCTTTTAGAAGAAACGTGTTTCTACCTCGCTGAATCTAAACATAGATGCAACTTCCTAAAAGGAACCAACACACAGCAGATGAGTTTGTAAGAAGCGGGTTTTCTGTGTTTTAAACGCATTCTTACTGCTAACTCTTACATGCGTTTCTAGGGCTGGAAATGACTGTTTCTACATTCTCCAAAGAAAGGGTTTCTGAACTGCTGCAAACACACATCAGTTTAACTCTGGAAGTTGAATATAGACATTGAAAAACATTCTGCTAGATAGCTCCGTTATTGTTTTATAGCAAGGTTTTTCTCTTTACAGCCTCTTCTCCAATGCACTCCGGAATGTCCAAATGCAGCTTTCAGAAGAAACGTGTTTCTACCTCGCTGAATCTAAACATAGATGCAACTTCCTAAAAGGAACCAACACACAGCAGATGAGTTTGTAAGAAGCGGGTTTTCTGTGTTTTAAACGCATTCTTACTGCTAACTCTTACATGCGTTTCTAGGGCTGGAAATGACTGTTTCTACATTCTACAAAGAAAGGGTTTCTGAACTGCTTCAAACACAAGTCAGTTTACCTCTGGAAGTTGAACACACACATTGAAAAACATACTGCTAGATAGCTCCGTTTTGGTTTTAGAGCAAGATTTTCTCTTTACAGCATGTTCTCCCATCATCTCTGGAATGTCCAAACGCAGCTTTTAGAAGAAACGTGTTTCTACCTCGCTGAATCTAAACATAGATGCAACTTCCTAAAAGGAACCAACACACAGCAGATGTGTTTGTAAGAAGCGTCTTTTCTGTGTTTTAAACGCATTCATACTTCTAACTCTTACATGCGTTTCTAGGGCTGGAAATGACTGTTTCTACATTCTCCAAAGAAATGGTTTCTGAACTGCTGCAAACACACATCAGTTTAACTCTGGAAGTTGAATACACACATTGACAAACATACTGCTAGATAGCTCCGTTTTTGTTTTAGAGCAAGATTTTCTCTTTACAGCATGTTCTCCCATGCACTCTAGAATGTCCAAACGCAGCTTTTAGAAGAAACGTGTTTCTACCTCGCTGAATCTAAACATAGATGCAACTTCCTAAAAGGAACCAACACACAGCAGATGAGTTTGTAAGAAGCGGGTTTTCTGTGTTTTAAACGCATTCTTACTGGTAACTCTTACATGCGTTTCTAGGGCTGGAAATGACTGTTTCTACATTCTCCAAAGAAAGGGTTTCTGAACTGCTGCTATCACACATCAGTTTAACTCTGGAAGTTGAATACACACCTTGACAAACATTCTGATAGATAGCTCCGTTTTGGTTTTAGAGCAAGGTATTTCTCTTTACAGCCTGTTCTCCAATGCACTCTGGAATGTCCAAACGCAGCTTTTAGAAGAAACGTGTTTCTACCTCGCTGAATCTAAACATAGATGCAACTTCCTAAAAGGAACCAACACACAGCAGATGAGTTTGTAAGAAGCGGGTTTTCTGTGTTTTAAACGCATTCTTACTGCTAACTCTTACATGCGTTTCTAGGGCTGGAAATGACTGTTTCTACATTCTCCAAAGAAATGGTTTCTGAACTGCTGCAAACACACATCAGTTTAACTTTGGAAGTTGAATACACACATTGACAAACATACTGCTAGATAGCTCCGTTTTGGTTTTAGAGCAAGATTTTCTCTTTACAGCATGTTCTCCCATGCACTCTAGAATGTCCAAACGCAGCTTTTAGAAGAAACGTGTTTCTACCTCGCTGAATCTAAACATAGATGCAACTTCCTAAAAGGAACCAACACACAGCAGATGAGTTTGTCAGAATTGGGTTTTCTGTGTTTTAAACGCATTCTTACTGCTAACTCTTACATGCGTTTCTAGGGCTGGAAATGACTGTTTCTACATTCTCCAAAGAAAGGGTTTCTGAACTGCTGCAAACACACATCAGTTTAACTCTGGAAGTTGAATATAGACATTGAAAAACATTCTGCTAGATAGCTCCGTTTTTGTTTTAGAGCAAGGTTTTTCTCTTTACAGCCTCTTCTCCAATGCACTCCGGAATGTCCAAATGCAGCTTTCAGAAGAAACGTGTTTCTACCTCGCTGAATCTAAACATAGATGCAACTTCCTAAAAGGAACCAACACACAGCAGATGAGTTTGTAAGAAGCGGGTTTTCTGTGTTTTAAACGCATTCTTACTGCTAACTCTTACATGCGTTTCTAGGGCTGGAAATGACTGTTTCTACATTCTCCAAAGAAAGGGTTTCTGAACTGTTGCAAACACACATCAGTTTAACTCTGAAAGTTGAATACACACATTGACAAACACACTGCTAGATAGCTCCGTTTTGGTTTTAGAGCAAGATTTTCTCTTTACAGCATGTTCTCCCATGCACTCTGGAATGTCCAAACGCAGCTTTTAGAAGAAACCTGTTTCTACCTCGCTGAATCTAAACATAGATGCATCTTCCTAAAAGAAACCAACACACAGCAGATTAGTTTGTAAGAAGCGGGTCTTCTGTGTTTTAAACGTATTAATACTGCTTACTCTTATATGCGTCTCTAGGGCTGGAAATGACTTTTTCTACATTCTCCAAAGAAAGGGTTTCTGAACTGCTGCAAACACACATCAGTTTAACTCTGGAAGTGGAATAAACACATTGACAAACATTCTGCTAGATAGCTTCGTTTTGGTTTTAGAGCAAGGTATTTCTCTTTACAGCATGTTCTCCCATGCACTCTGGAATGTCCAAACGCAGCTTTTAGAAGAATCGTGTTTCTACCTCGCTGAATCTAAACATAGATGCAACTTCCTAAAAGGAACCAACACACAGCAGATGAGTTTGTAAGAAGCGGGTTTTCTGTGTTTTAAACGCATTCTTACTGCTAACTCTTACATGCGTTTCTAGGGCTGGAAATTACAGTTTCTACATTCTCCAAAGAAAGGGTTTCTGAACTGCTTCAAACACACATCAGTTTAACTCTGGAAGTTGAATACACACATTGAGAACCATTCTGCTAGATATCTCCGTTTTGGTTTTAGAGCAAGGTATTTCTCTTTACAGCCTGTTCTCCAATGCACTCTGGAATGTCCAAATGCAGCTTTTAGAAGAAACGTGTTTCTACCTCGCTGAATCTAAACATAGATGCAACTTCCTAAAAGGAACCAACACACAGCAGATGAGTTTGTAAGAAGCGGGTTTTCTGTGTTTTAAACGCATTCTTACTGCTAACTCTTACATGTGTTTCTAGGGCTGGAAATGACTGTTTCTACATTCTACAAAGAAAGGGTTTCTGAATTGCTTCAAAAACACATCAGTTTACCTCTGGAAGTTGAATACACACATTGAAAAACATACTGCTAGATAGCTCCGTTTTGGTTTTAGAGCAAGATTTTCTCTTTACAGCATGTTCTCCCATGCACTCTAGAATGTCCAAACGCTGCTTTTAGAAGAAACGTGTTTCTACCTCGCTGAATCTAAACATAGATGCAACTTCCTAAAAGGAACCAACACACAGCAGATGAGTTTGTTAGAAGCGGGTTTTCTGTGTTTTAAACGCATTCTTACTGCTAACTCTTACATGCGTTTCTAGGGCAGGAAATGACTGTTTCTACATTCTCCAAAGAAAGGGTTTCTGAACTGCTGCAAACACACATCAGTTTAACTCTGAAAGTTGAATACACACATTGACAAACTCACTGCTAGATAGCTCCGTTTTGGTTTTAGAGCAAGATTTTCTCTTTACAGCATGTTCTCCCATCATCTCTGGAATGTCCAAACGCAGCTTTTAGAAGAAACGTGTTTCTACCTCGCTGAATCTAAACATAGATGCAACTTCCTAAAAGGAACCAACACACAGCAGATGAGTTTGTCAGAATTGGGTTTTCTGTGTTTTAAACGCATTCTTACTGCTAACTGTTACATGCGTTTCTAGGGCTGGAAATGACTGTTTCTACATTCTCCAAAGAAAGGGTTTCTGAACTGCTGCAAACACACATCAGTTTAACTCTGGAAGTTGAATATAGACATTGAAAAACATTCTGCTAGATAGCTCCGTTTTTGTTTTAGAGCAAGGTTTTTCTCTTTACAGCCTCTTCTCCAATGCACTCCGGAATGTCCAAATGCAGCTTTCAGAAGAAACGTGTTTCTACCTCGCTGAATCTAAACATAGATGCAACTTCCTAAAAGGAACCAACACACAGCAGATGAGTTTGTAAGAAGCGGGTTTTCTGTGTTTTAAACGCATTCTTACTGCTAACTCTTACATGCGTTTCTAGGGCTGGAAATGACTGTTTCTACATTCTCCAAAGAAAGGGTTTCTGAACTGCTTCAAACACACATCAGTTTAACTCTGGAAGTTGAATACACACATTGACAAACATACTGCTAGATAGCTCCGTTTTGGTTTTAGAGCAAGATTTTCTCTTTACAGCATGTTCTCCCATGCACTCTGGAATGTCCAAACGCAGCTTTCAGAAGAAACGTGTTTCTACCTCGCTGAATCTAAACATAGATGCAACTTCCTAAAAGGAAGCAACACACAGCAGATGAGTTTGTAAGAAGCGGGTTTTCTGTGTTTTAAACGCATTCTTACTTCTAACTCTTAACATGCGTTTCTAGGGCTGGAAATGACTGTTTCTACATTCTCCAAAGAAAGGGTTTCTGAACTGCTGCAAACACAAATCAGTTTAACTCTGAAAGTTGAATACACACATTGACAAACATACTGCTGGATAGCTCCGTTTTGGTTTTAGAGCAAGATTTTCTCTTTACAGCGTGTTCTCCCATGCACTCTGGAATGTCCAAACGCAGCTTTTAGAAGAAATGTGTTTCTACCTCGCTGAATCTAAACATAGATGCAACTTCCTAAAAGAAACCAACGCAGAGCAGATAAGTTTGTAAGAAGCGGGTCTTCTGTGTTTTAAACGCATTAATACTGCTAACTCTTATATGCGTCTCTAGGGCTGGAAATGACTTTTCTTGCATTCTCCAAAGAAAGGGTTTCTGAACTGCTGCAAACACACATCAGTTTAACTCTGGAAGTGTAATACACACATTGAAAAACCTTCTGCTAGATAGCTTCGTTTTGGTTTTAGAGCAAGGTATTTCTCTTTACAGCATGTTCTCCCATGCACTCTGGAATGTCCAAACGCAGCTTTTAGAAGAAACGTGTTTCTTCCTCGCTGAATCTAAACATAGATGCATCTTCCTAAAAGGAACCAACACACAGCAGATGAGTTTGTAAGAAGCGGGTTTTCTGTGTTTTAAACGCATTCTTACTTCTAACTCTTACATGCGTTTCTAGGGCTGGAAATGACTGTTTCTACATTCTCCAAAGAAAGGGTTTCTGAACTGCTGCAAACACACATCAGTTTAACTCTGAAAGTTGAATACACACATTGACAAACATACTGCTAGATAGCTCCGTTTTGGTTTTAGAGCAAGATTTTTCTTTACATCATGTTCTCCCATGCACTCTGGAATGTCCAAACGTAGCTTTTAGAAGAAACCTGTTTCTACCTCACTGAATCTAAACATAGATGCAACTTCCTAAAAGAAACCAACACACAGCAGATGAGTTTGTAAGAAACGGGTCTTCTGTGTTTTAAACGCATTAATACTGCTAACTCTTATATGCGTCTCTAGGGCTGGAAATGACTTTTTCTGCATTCTCCAAAGAAAGGGTTTCTGAACTGCTGCAAACACACATCAGTTTAACTCTGGAAGTTGAATACACACATTGAGAACCATTCTGCTAGATAGCTCCGTTTTTGTTTTAGAGCAAGGTATTTCTCTTTACAGCCTGTTCTCCAATGCACTCTGGAATGTCCAAACGCAGCTTTTAGAAGAAACGTGTTTCTACCTCGCTGAATCTAAACATAGATGCATCTTCCTAAAAGGAACCAACACACAGCAGATGAGTTTGTTAGAAGCGGGTTTTCTGTGTTTTAAACGCCTTCTTACTGCTAACTCTTACATGTGTTTCTAGGGCTGGAAATGACTGTTTCTACATACTCCAAAGAAAGGGTTTCTGAACTGCTTCAAACACACATCAGTTTAACTCTGGAAGTTGAATACACACATTGACAAACATTCTGCTAGATAGCTCCGTTTTGGTTTTAGAGCAAGGTATTTCTCTTTACAGCCTGTTCTCCAATGCGCTCTGGAATGTACAAACGCAGCTTTTAGAAGAAACGTGTTTCTACCTCGCTGAATCTAAACATAGATGCAACTTCCTAAAAGGAACCAACACACAGCAAATGAGTTTGTAAGAAGCGGGTTTTCTGTGTTTTAAACGCATTCTTACTGCTAACTCTTACATGCGTTTCTAGGGCTGGAAATGACTGTTTCTACATTCTACAAAGAAAGGGTTTCTGAACTGCTTCAAACACAAGTCAGTTTACCTCTGGAAGTTGAACACACACATTGAAAAACATACTGCTAGATAGCTCCGTTTTGGTTTTAGAGCAAGATTTTCTCTTTACAGCATGTTCTCCCATCATCTCTGGAATGTCCGAACGCAGCTTTTAGAAGAAACGTGTTTCTACCTCGCTGAATCTAAACATAGATGCAACTTCCTAAAAGGAACCAACACAGCAGATGAGTTTGTAAGAAGCGGGTTTTCTGTGTTTTAAACGCATTCTTACTTCTAACTGTTGACATGCGTTTCTAGGGCTGGAAATGACTGTTTCTACATTCTCCAAAGAAAGGGTTTCTGAACTGCTGCAAACACACATCAGTTTAACTCTGAAAGTTGAATACACACATTGAAAAACATACTGCTAGATAGCTCCGTTTTGGTTTTAGAGCAAGATTTTCTCTTTACAGTATGTTCTCCCATGCACTCTGGAATCTCCAAACGCAGCTTTTAGAAGAAACGTGTTTCTACCTCGCTGAATCTAAACATAGATGCAACTTCCTAAAAGGAACCAACACACAGCAGATGAGTTTGTAAGAAGCGGGTTTTCTGTGTTTTAAACGCATTCTTACTTCTAACTCTTACATGCGTTTCTAGGGCTGGAAATGACTGTTTCTACATTCTCCAAAGAAAGGGTTTCTGAACTGCTGCAAACACACATCAGTTTAACTCTGAAAGTTGAATACACACATTGACAAACATACTGCTAGATAGCTTCGTTTTGGTTTTAGAGCAAGATTTTCTCTTTACAGCATGTTCTCCCATGCACTCTGGAAAGTCCAAACGCAGCTTTTAGAAGAAATGTGTTTCTACCTCGCTGAATCTAAACATAGATGCAACTTCCTAAAAGAAACCAACGCAGAGCAGATAAGTTTGTAAGAAGCGGGTCTTCTGTGTTTTAAACGCATTAATACTGCTAACTCTTATATGCGTCTCTAGGGCTGGAAATGACTTTTCTTGCATTCTCCAAAGAAAGGGTTTCTGAACTGCTGCAAACACACATCAGTTTAACTCTGGAAGTGTAATACACACATTGAAAAACCTTCTGCTAGATAGCTTCGTTTTGGTTTTAGAGCAAGGTATTTCTCTTTACAGCATGTTCTCCCATGCACTCTGGAATGTCCAAACGCAGCTTTTAGAAGAAACGTGTTTCTTCCTCGCTGAATCTAAACATAGATGCATTTTCCTAAAAGGAACCAACACACAGCAGATGAGTTTGTAAGAAGCGGGTTTTCTGTGTTTTAAACGCATTCTTACTTCTAACTCTTACATGCGTTTCTAGGGCTGGAAATGACTGTTTCTACATTCTCCAAAGAAAGGGTTTCTGAACTGCTGCAAACACACATCAGTTTAACTCTGAAAGTTGAATACACACATTGACAAACATACTGCTAGATAGCTCCGTTTTGGTTTTAGAGCAAGATTTTTTCTTTACATCATGTTCTCCCATGCACTCTGGAATGTCCAAACGTAGCTTTTAGAAGAAACCTGTTTCTACCTCACTGAATCTAAACATAGATGCAACTTCCTAAAAGAAACCAACACACAGCAGATGAGTTTGTAAGAAACGGGTCTTCTTTGTTTTAAACGCATTAATACTGCTAACTCTTATATGCGTCTCTAGGGCTGGAAATGACTTTTTCTGCATTCTCCAAAGAAAGGGTTTCTGAACTGCTGCAAACACACATCAGTTTAACTCTGGAAGTTGAATACACACATTGAGAACCATTCTGCTAGATAGCTCCGTTTTTGTTTTAGAGCAAGGTATTTCTCTTTACAGCCTGTTCTCCAATGCACTCTGGAATGTCCAAACGCAGCTTTTAGAAGAAACGTGTTTCTACCTCGCTGAATCTAAACATAGATGCATCTTCCTAAAAGGAACCAACACACAGCAGATGAGTTTGTTAGAAGCGGGTTTTCTGTGTTTTAAACGCCTTCTTACTGCTAACTCTTACATGTGTTTCTAGGGCTGGAAATGACTGTTTCTACATACTCCAAAGAAAGGGTTTCTGAACTGCTTCAAACACACATCAGTTTAACTCTGGAAGTTGAATACACACATTGACAAACATTCTGCTAGATAGCTCCGTTTTGGTTTTAGAGCAAGGTATTTCTCTTTACAGCCTGTTCTCCAATGCGCTCTGGAATGTACAAACGCAGCTTTTAGAAGAAACGTGTTTCTACCTCGCTGAATCTAAACATAGATGCAACTTCCTAAAAGGAACCAACACACAGCAAATGAGTTTGTAAGAAGCGGGTTTTCTGTGTTTTAAACGCATTCTTACTGCTAACTCTTACATGCGTTTCTAGGGCTGGAAATGACTGTTTCTACATTCTACAAAGAAAGGGTTTCTGAACTGCTTCAAACACAAGTCAGTTTACCTCTGGAAGTTGAACACACACATTGAAAAACATACTGCTAGATAGCTCCGTTTTGGTTTTAGAGCAAGATTTTCTCTTTACAGCATGTTCTCCCATCATCTCTGGAATGTCCGAACGCAGCTTTTAGAAGAAACGTGTTTCTACCTCGCTGAATCTAAACATAGATGCAACTTCCTAAAAGGAACCAACACAGCAGATGAGTTTGTAAGAAGCGGGTTTTCTGTGTTTTAAACGCATTCTTACTTCTAACTGTTGACATGCGTTTCTAGGGCTGGAAATGACTGTTTCTACATTCTCCAAAGAAAGGGTTTCTGAACTGCTGCGAACACACATCAGTTTAACTCTGAAAGTTGAATACACACATTGAAAAACATACTGCTAGATAGCTCCGTTTTGGTTTTAGAGCAAGATTTTCTCTTTACAGTATGTTCTCCCATGCACTCTGGAATCTCCAAACGCAGCTTTTAGAAGAAACGTGTTTCTACCTCGCTGAATCTAAACATAGATGCAACTTCCTAAAAGGAACCAACACACAGCAGATGAGTTTGTAAGAAGCGGGTTTTCTGTGTTTTAAACGCATTCTTACTTCTAACTCTTACATGCGTTTCTAGGGCTGGAAATGACTGTTTCTACATTCTCCAAAGAAAGGGTTTCTGAACTGCTGCAAACACACATCAGTTTAACTCTGAAAGTTGAATACACACATTGACAAACATACTGCTAGATAGCTTCGTTTTGGTTTTAGAGCAAGATTTTCTCTTTACAGCATGTTCTCCCATGCACTCTGGAAAGTCCAAACGCAGCTTTAAGAAGAAACGTGTTTCTACCTCGCTGAATCTAAACATAGATGCAACTTCCTAAAAGAAACCAACACACAGCAGATGAGTTTGTAAGAAACGGGTCTTCTGTGTTTTAAACGCATTAATACTGCTAACTCTTATATGCGTCTCTAGGGCTGGAAATGACTTTTTCTGCATTCTCCAAAGAAAGGGTTTCTGAACTGCTGCAAACACACATCAGTTTATCTCTGGAAGTTGAATACACACATTGAGAACCATTCTGCAAGATAGCTCCGTTTTGGTTTTAGAGCAAGGTATTTCTCTTTACAGCCTGTTCTCCAATGCACTCTGGAATGTCCAAACGCAGCTTTTAGAAGAAACGTTTTTCTACCTCGCTGAAACTAAACATAGATGCAACTTCCTAAAAGGAACCAACACACAGCAGATGAGTTTGTAAGAAGCGGGTTTTCTGTGTTTTAAACGCATTCTTACTGCTAACTCTTACATGCGTTTCTAGGGCTGGAAATGACTGTTTCTACATTCTACAAAGAAAGGGTTTCTGAACTGCCTCAAACACACATCATTTTAACTCTGGAAGTTGAATATAGACATTTGAAAACATTCTGCTAGATAGATCCGTTTTGGTTTTAGAGCAAGGTTTTTCTCCTTACAGCCTGGTCTCCAATGCATTCTGGAATGTCCAAACGCAGCTTTTAGAAGAAACGTGTTTCTACCTCGCTGAATTTAAACATAGATGCAACTTCCTAAAAGGAACCAACACACAGCAGATAAATTTGTAAGAAGCGGGTTTTCTGTGTTTTAAACCCATTCTTACTGCTAACTCTTACATGCGTTTCTAGGGCTGGAAATGACTGTTTCTACATTCTCCAAAGAAAGGGTTTCTGAACTGCTGCAAACACACATCAGTTTAACTCTGAAAGTTGAATATACACATTGACAAACATACTGCTAGATAGCTCCGTTTTGGTTTTAGAGCAAGATTTTCTCTTTACATCATGTTCTCCCATGCACTCTAGAATGTCCAAACGCAGCTTTTAGAAGAAACGTGTTTCTACCTCGCTGAACCTAAACATAGATGCAACTTCCTAAAAGGAACCAACACACAGCAGATAAGTTTGTAAGAAGCGGGTTTTCTGTGTTTTAAACCCATTCTTACTGCTAACTCTTACATGCGTTTCTAGGGCTGGAAATGACTGTTTCTACATTCTCCAAAGAAAGTTTTTCTGAACTGCTGCAAACACACATCAGTTTAACTCTGAAAGTTGAATACACACATTGACAAACACACTGCTAGATAGCTCCGTTTTGGTTTTAGAGCAAGATTTTTCTCTTTACAGCCTGGTCTCCAATGCATTCTGGAATGTCCAAACGCAGCTTTTAGAAGAAACGTGTTTCTACCTCGCTGAATCTAAACATAGATGCAACTTCCTAAAAGGAACCAACACACAGCAGATAAGTTTGTAAGAAGCGGGTTTTCTGTGTTTTAAACCCATTCTTACTGCTAACTCTTACATGCGTTTCTAGGGCTGGAAATGACTGTTTCTACATTCTCCAAAGAAAGGGTTTCTGAACTGCTGCAAACACACATCAGTTTAACTCTGGAAGTTGAATATAGACATTGAAAAACATTCTGCTAGATAGCTCCATTTTGGTTTTAGAGCAAGGTTTTTCTCTTTACAGCCTGGTCTCCATTGCATTCTGGAATGTCCAAACGCAGCTTTTAGAAGAAACGTGATTCTACCTCGCTGAATCTAAACATAGATGCAACTTCCTAAAAGGAACCAACACAGCAGATGAGTTTGTAAGAAGCGGGTTTTCTGTGTTTTAAACGCATTCTTACTTCTAACTGTTGACATGCGTTTCTAGGGCTGGAAATGACTGTTTCTACATTCTCCAAAGAAAGGGTTTCTGAACTGCTGCAAACACACATCAGGTTATCTCTGAAAGTTGAATACACACATTGACAAACATACTGCTAGATAGCTTCGTTTTGGTTTTAGAGCAAGATTTTCTCTTTACAGCATGTTCTCCCATGCACTCTGGAAAGTCCAAACGCAGCTTTTAGAAGAAACGTGTTTCTACCTCGATGAATCTAAACATAGATGCAACTTCTTAAAAGAAACCAACACATAGCAGATGAGTTTGTAAGAAACGGGTCTTCTGTGTTTTAAACGCATTAATACTGCTAACTCTTATATGCGTCTATAGGGCTGGAAATGACTTTTTCTGCATTCTCCAAAGAAAGGGTTTCTGAACTGCTGCAAACACACATCAGTTTATCTCTGGAATTTGAATACACACATTGAGAACCATTTTGCTAGATAGCTCCGTTTTGGTTTTAGAGCAAGGTATTTCTCTTTACAGCCTGTTCTCCAATGCACTCTGGAATGTCGAAACGCAGCTTTTAGAAGAAACGTGTTTCTACCTCGCTGAATCTAAACATAGATGCAACTTCCTAAAAGGAACCAACACACAGCAGATGAGTTTGTAAGAAGAGAGTTTTCTGTGTTTTAAACGCATTCTTACTGCTAACTCTTACATGCGTTTCTTGGGCTGGAAATGACTGTTTCTACATTCTCCAAAGAAAGGGTTTCTGAACTGCTGCAAACACACATCAGTTTAACTCTGAAAGTTGAATACACACATTGACAAACATACTGCTAGATAGCTCCGTTTTGGTTTTAGAGCAAGATTTTCTCTTTACAGCATGTTCTCCCATGCACTCTGGAATGTCCAAACGCAGCTTTTAGAAGAAACGTGTTTCTACCTCGCTGAATGTAAACATAGATGCATCTTCCTAAAAGAAACCAACACACAGCAGATTAGTTTATAAGAAGCGGGTCTTCTGTGTTTTAAACGCATTAATACTGCTACCTCTTATATGCGTCTCTAGGGCTGGAAATGACTTTTTCTACATTCTCCAAAGAAAGGGTTTCTGAACTGCTTCAAACACACATCAGTTTATCTCTGGAAGTTGAATACACACATTGACAAACATACTGCTAGATAGCTCCTTTTTGGTTTTAGAGCAAGATTTTCTCTTTACAGCATGTTCTCCCATGCACTCTGGAATGTCCAAACGCAGCTTTTAGAAGAAACGTGTTTCTACCTCGCTGAATGTAAATATAGATGCAACTTCCTAAAAGAAACCAACACACAGCAGATGAGATTATAAGAAGCGGGTTTTCTGTGTTTTAAACGCATTCTTACTGCTAACTCTTACATGCGTTTCTAGGGCTGGAAATGACAGTTTCTACATTCTCCAAAGAAAGGGTTTCTGAACTGCTGCAAACACACATCAGTTTAACTCTGGACGTTGAATACACACATTGACAAACATACTGCTAGATAGCTCCGTTTTGGTTTTAGAGCAAGGTTTTTCTTTTTACAGCCTGGTCTCCCATGCACTCTAGAATGTCCAAACGCAGCTTTTAGAAGAAACGTGTTTCTACCTCGCTGAATCTAAACATAGATGCAACTTCCTAAAAGGAACCAACACACAGCAGATAAGTTTGTAAGAAGCGGGTTTTCTGTGTTTTAAACCCATTCTTACTGCTAACTCTTACATGCGTTTCTAGGGCTGGAAATGACTGTTTCTACATTCTCCAAAGAAAGGGTTTCTGAACTGCTGCAAACACACATCAGTTTATCTCTGAAAGTTGAATACACACATTGACAAACATACTGCTAGATAGCTCCGTTTTGGTTTTAGAGCAAGATTTTCTCTTTACAGCATGTTCTCCCATGCACTCTGGAATGTCCAAACGCAGCTTTTAGAAGAAACGTGTTTCTACCTCGCTGAATCTAAACATAGATGCAACTTCCTAAAAGGAACCAACACACAGCAGATGAGTTTGTAAGAAGCGGGTTTTCTGTGTTTTAAACGCATTCTTACTTCTAACTCTTACATGCGTTTCTAGGGCTGGAAATGACTGTTTCTACATTCTCCAAAGAAAGGGTTTCTGAACTGCTGCAAACACACATCAGTTTAACTCTGGACGTTGAATATAGACATATGAAAACATTCTGCTAGATAGATCCGTTTTTGTTTTAGAGCATGGTTTTTCTCTTTACAGCCAGGTCTCCAATGCATTCTGGAATGTCCAAACGCAGCTTTTAGAAGAAACGTGTTTCTACCTCGCTGAATCTAAACATAGATGCAACTTCCTAAAAGGAACCAACACACAGCAGATGAGTTTGTAAGAAGCGGGTTTTCTGTGTTTTAAACGCATTCTTACTGCTAACTCTTACATGCGTTTCTAGGGCTGGAAATGACTGTTTCTACATTCTCCAAAGAAAGGGTTTCTGAACTGCTGCAAACACACATCAGTTTAACTCTGAAAGTTGAATACACACATTGACAAACACACTGCTAGATAGCTCCGTTTTGGTTTTAGAGCAAGATTTTCTCTTTACAGCATGTTCTCCCATGCACTCCGGAATGTTCAAATGCAGCTTTCAGAAGAAACGTGTTTCTACCTCGCTGAATCTAAACATAGATGCAACTTCCTAAAAGGAACCAACACACAGCAGATGAGTTTGTAAGAAGCGGGTTTTCTGTGTTTTAAACGCATTCTTACTGCTAACTCTTACATGCGTTTCTAGGGCTGGAAATGACTGTTTCTACATTCTCCAAAGAAAGGGTTTCTGAACTGCTGCAAACACACATCAGTTTAACTTTGGAAG
Source organism: Saimiri boliviensis (assembly GCF_048565385.1). Taxonomy (NCBI): domain Eukaryota; kingdom Metazoa; phylum Chordata; class Mammalia; order Primates; family Cebidae; genus Saimiri; species Saimiri boliviensis. Next base: position 28,278,814 of record NC_133454.1, on the reverse strand, counting down.
TTGAATACACACATTGAGAACCATTCTGCTAGATAGCTCCGTTTTGGTTTTAGAGCAAGGTATTTCTCTTTACAGCCTGTTCTCCAATGCACTCTGGAATGTCCAAACGCAGCTTTTAGAAGAAACGTGTTTCTACCTCGCTGAATCTAAACATAGATGCAACTTCCTAAAAGGAACCAACACACAGCAGATGAGTTTGTAAGAAGCGGGTTTTCTGTGATTTAACCGCATTTTTACTGCTAACTCTGACATGCGTTTCTAGGGCTGGAAATGACTGTTTCTACATTCTCCAAAGAAAGGGTTTCTGAACTGCTGCAAACACACATCAGTTTAACTCTGGAAGTTGAATACACACATTGACAAACATACTGCTAGATAGCTCCGTTTTGGTTTTAGAGGAAGATTTTCTCTTTACAGCATGTTCTCCCATGCACTCTGGAATGTCCAAACGCAGCTTTTAGAAGAAACGTGTTTCTACCTCGCTGAACCTAAACATAGATGCATCTTCCTAAAAGAAACCAACACACAGCAGATTAGTTTGTAAGAAGCGGGTCTTCTGTGTTTTAAACGCATTAATACTGCTAACTCTTATATGCGTCTCTAGGGCTGGAAAAGACTTTTCCACATTCTCCAAAGAAAGGGTTTCTGAACTGCTGCAAACACACATCAGTTTAACTCTGGAAGTTGAATACACACATTGACAAACATACTGCTAGATAGCTCCGTTTTTGTTTTAGAGCAAGATTTTCTCTTTACAGAATGTTCTCCCATGCACTCTGGAATGTCCAAACGCAGCTTTTAGAAGAGACGTGTTTCTACCTCGCTGAATCTAAACATAGATGCAAGTTCCTAAAAGGAACCAACACACAGCAGATGAGTTTGTAAGAAGCGGGTTTTCTGTGTTTTAAACGCATTCTTACTGCTAACTCTTACATGCGTTTCTAGGGCTGGAAATTACTGTTTCTACATTCTCCAAAGAAAGGGTTTCTGAACTGCTGCAAACACACATCAGTTTAACTCTGAAAGTTGAATATACACATTGACAAACATACTGCTAGATAGCTCCGTTTTGGTTTTAGAGCAAGATTTTCTCTTTACAGCATGTTCTCCCATGCACTCTAGAATGTCCAAACGCAGCTTTTAGAAGAAACGTGTTTCTACCTCGCTGAATCTAAACATAGATGCAACTTCCTAAAAGGAACCAACACACAGCAGATGAGTTTGTAAGAAGCGGGTTTTCTGTGTTTTAAACGCATTCTTACTGCTAACTCTTACATGCGTTTCTAGGGCTGGAAATGACTGTTTCTACATTCTCCAAAGAAAGGGTTTCTGAACTGCTGCAAACACACATCAGTTTAACTCTGGAAGTTGAATATAGACATTGAAAAACATTCTGCTAGATAGCTCCGTTTTTGTTTTAGAGCAAGGTTTTTCTCTTTACAGCCTCTTCTCCAATGCACTCCGGAATGTCCAAATGCAGCTTTCAGAAGAAACGTGTTTCTACCTCGCTGAATCTAAACATAGATGCAACTTCCTAAAAGGAACCAACACACAGCAGATGAGTTTGTAAGAAGCGGGTTTTCTGTGTTTTAAACGCATTCTTACTGCTAACTCTTACATGCGTTTCTAGGGCTGGAAATGACTGTTTCTACATTCTCCAAAGAAAGGGTTTCTGAACTGCTGCAAACACACATCAGTTTAACTCTGGACGTTGAATATAGACATATGAAAACATTCTGCTAGATAGATCCGTTTTTGTTTTAGAGCATGGTTTTTCTCTTTACAGCCAGGTCTCCAATGCATTCTGGAATGTCCAAACGCAGCTTTTAGAAGAAACGTGTTTCTACCTCGCTGAATCGAAACATAGATGCAACTTCCTAAAAGGAACCAACACACAGCAGATGAGTTTGTAAGAAGCGGGTTTTCTGTGTTTTAAACGCATTCTTACTGCTAACTCTTACATGCGTTTCTAGGGCTGGAAATGACTGTTTCTACATTCTCCAAAGAAAGGGTTTCTGAACTGCTGCAAACACACATCAGTTTAACTCTGGAAGTTGAATATAGACATTGAAAAACATTCTGCTAGATAGCTCCGTTTTTGTTTTAGAGCAAGGTTTTTCTCTTTACAGCCTGTTCTCCAATGCACTCCGGAATGTCCAAATGCAGCTTTCAGAAGAAACGTGTTTCTACCTCGCTGAATCTAAACATAGATGCAACTTCCTAAAAGAAACCAACGCAGAGCAGATAAGTTTGTAAGAAGCGGGTCTTCTGTGTTTTAAACGCATTAATACTGCTAACTCTTATATGCGTCTCTAGGGCTGGAAATGACTTTTCTTGCATTCTCCAAAGAAAGGGTTTCTGAACTGCTGCAAACACACATCAGTTTAACTCTGGAAGTGTAATACACACATTGAAAAACCTTCTGCTAGATAGCTTCGTTTTGGTTTTAGAGCAAGGTATTTCTCTTTACAGCATGTTCTCCCATGCACTCTGGAATGTCCAAACGCAGCTTTTAGAAGAAACGTGTTTCTTCCTCGCTGAATCTAAACATAGATGCATTTTCCTAAAAGGAACCAACACACAGCAGATGAGTTTGTAAGAAGCGGGTTTTCTGTGTTTTAAACGCATTCTTACTTCTAACTCTTACATGCGTTTCTAGGGCTGGAAATGACTGTTTCTACATTCTCCAAAGAAAGGGTTTCTGAACTGCTGCAAACACACATCAGTTTAACTCTGAAAGTTGAATACACACATTGACAAACATACTGCTAGATAGCTCCGTTTTGGTTTTAGAGCAAGATTTTTTCTTTACATCATGTTCTCCCATGCACTCTGGAATGTCCAAACGTAGCTTTTAGAAGAAACCTGTTTCTACCTCACTGAATCTAAACATAGATGCAACTTCCTAAAAGAAACCAACACACAGCAGATGAGTTTGTAAGAAACGGGTCTTCTGTGTTTTAAACGCATTAATACTGCTAACTCTTATATGCGTCTCTAGGGCTGGAAATGACTTTTTCTGCATTCTCCAAAGAAAGGGTTTCTGAACTGCTGCAAACACACATCAGTTTAACTCTGGAAGTTGAATACACACATTGAGAACCATTCTGCTAGATAGCTCCGTTTTTGTTTTAGAGCAAGGTATTTCTCTTTACAGCCTGTTCTCCAATGCACTCTGGAATGTCCAAACGCAGCTTTTAGAAGAAACGTGTTTCTACCTCGCTGAATCTAAACATAGATGCATCTTCCTAAAAGGAACCAACACACAGCAGATGAGTTTGTTAGAAGCGGGTTTTCTGTGTTTTAAACGCCTTCTTACTGCTAACTCTTACATGTGTTTCTAGGGCTGGAAATGACTGTTTCTACATACTCCAAAGAAAGGGTTTCTGAACTGCTTCAAACACACATCAGTTTAACTCTGGAAGTTGAATACACACATTGACAAACATTCTGCTAGATAGCTCCGTTTTGGTTTTAGAGCAAGGTATTTCTCTTTACAGCCTGTTCTCCAATGCGCTCTGGAATGTACAAACGCAGCTTTTAGAAGAAACGTGTTTCTACCTCGCTGAATCTAAACATAGATGCAACTTCCTAAAAGGAACCAACACACAGCAAATGAGTTTGTAAGAAGCGGGTTTTCTGTGTTTTAAACGCATTCTTACTGCTAACTCTTACATGCGTTTCTAGGGCTGGAAATGACTGTTTCTACATTCTACAAAGAAAGGGTTTCTGAACTGCTTCAAACACAAGTCAGTTTACCTCTGGAAGTTGAACACACACATTGAAAAACATACTGCTAGATAGCTCCGTTTTGGTTTTAGAGCAAGATTTTCTCTTTACAGCATGTTCTCCCATCATCTCTGGAATGTCCGAACGCAGCTTTTAGAAGAAACGTGTTTCTACCTCGCTGAATCTAAACATAGATGCAACTTCCTAAAAGGAACCAACACAGCAGATGAGTTTGTAAGAAGCGGGTTTTCTGTGTTTTAAACGCATTCTTACTTCTAACTGTTGACATGCGTTTCTAGGGCTGGAAATGACTGTTTCTACATTCTCCAAAGAAAGGGTTTCTGAACTGCTGCGAACACACATCAGTTTAACTCTGAAAGTTGAATACACACATTGAAAAACATACTGCTAGATAGCTCCGTTTTGGTTTTAGAGCAAGATTTTCTCTTTACAGTATGTTCTCCCATGCACTCTGGAATCTCCAAACGCAGCTTTTAGAAGAAACGTGTTTCTACCTCGCTGAATCTAAACATAGATGCAACTTCCTAAAAGGAACCAACACACAGCAGATGAGTTTGTAAGAAGCGGGTTTTCTGTGTTTTAAACGCATTCTTACTTCTAACTCTTACATGCGTTTCTAGGGCTGGAAATGACTGTTTCTACATTCTCCAAAGAAAGGGTTTCTGAACTGCTGCAAACACACATCAGTTTAACTCTGAAAGTTGAATACACACATTGACAAACATACTGCTAGATAGCTTCGTTTTGGTTTTAGAGCAAGATTTTCTCTTTACAGCATGTTCTCCCATGCACTCTGGAAAGTCCAAACGCAGCTTTAAGAAGAAACGTGTTTCTACCTCGCTGAATCTAAACATAGATGCAACTTCCTAAAAGAAACCAACACACAGCAGATGAGTTTGTAAGAAACGGGTCTTCTGTGTTTTAAACGCATTAATACTGCTAACTCTTATATGCGTCTCTAGGGCTGGAAATGACTTTTTCTGCATTCTCCAAAGAAAGGGTTTCTGAACTGCTGCAAACACACATCAGTTTATCTCTGGAAGTTGAATACACACATTGAGAACCATTCTGCAAGATAGCTCCGTTTTGGTTTTAGAGCAAGGTATTTCTCTTTACAGCCTGTTCTCCAATGCACTCTGGAATGTCCAAACGCAGCTTTTAGAAGAAACGTTTTTCTACCTCGCTGAAACTAAACATAGATGCAACTTCCTAAAAGGAACCAACACACAGCAGATGAGTTTGTAAGAAGCGGGTTTTCTGTGTTTTAAACGCATTCTTACTGCTAACTCTTACATGCGTTTCTAGGGCTGGAAATGACTGTTTCTACATTCTACAAAGAAAGGGTTTCTGAACTGCCTCAAACACACATCATTTTAACTCTGGAAGTTGAATATAGACATTTGAAAACATTCTGCTAGATAGATCCGTTTTGGTTTTAGAGCAAGGTTTTTCTCCTTACAGCCTGGTCTCCAATGCATTCTGGAATGTCCAAACGCAGCTTTTAGAAGAAACGTGTTTCTACCTCGCTGAATTTAAACATAGATGCAACTTCCTAAAAGGAACCAACACACAGCAGATAAATTTGTAAGAAGCGGGTTTTCTGTGTTTTAAACCCATTCTTACTGCTAACTCTTACATGCGTTTCTAGGGCTGGAAATGACTGTTTCTACATTCTCCAAAGAAAGGGTTTCTGAACTGCTGCAAACACACATCAGTTTAACTCTGAAAGTTGAATATACACATTGACAAACATACTGCTAGATAGCTCCGTTTTGGTTTTAGAGCAAGATTTTCTCTTTACATCATGTTCTCCCATGCACTCTAGAATGTCCAAACGCAGCTTTTAGAAGAAACGTGTTTCTACCTCGCTGAACCTAAACATAGATGCAACTTCCTAAAAGGAACCAACACACAGCAGATAAGTTTGTAAGAAGCGGGTTTTCTGTGTTTTAAACCCATTCTTACTGCTAACTCTTACATGCGTTTCTAGGGCTGGAAATGACTGTTTCTACATTCTCCAAAGAAAGTTTTTCTGAACTGCTGCAAACACACATCAGTTTAACTCTGAAAGTTGAATACACACATTGACAAACACACTGCTAGATAGCTCCGTTTTGGTTTTAGAGCAAGATTTTTCTCTTTACAGCCTGGTCTCCAATGCATTCTGGAATGTCCAAACGCAGCTTTTAGAAGAAACGTGTTTCTACCTCGCTGAATCTAAACATAGATGCAACTTCCTAAAAGGAACCAACACACAGCAGATAAGTTTGTAAGAAGCGGGTTTTCTGTGTTTTAAACCCATTCTTACTGCTAACTCTTACATGCGTTTCTAGGGCTGGAAATGACTGTTTCTACATTCTCCAAAGAAAGGGTTTCTGAACTGCTGCAAACACACATCAGTTTAACTCTGGAAGTTGAATATAGACATTGAAAAACATTCTGCTAGATAGCTCCATTTTGGTTTTAGAGCAAGGTTTTTCTCTTTACAGCCTGGTCTCCATTGCATTCTGGAATGTCCAAACGCAGCTTTTAGAAGAAACGTGATTCTACCTCGCTGAATCTAAACATAGATGCAACTTCCTAAAAGGAACCAACACAGCAGATGAGTTTGTAAGAAGCGGGTTTTCTGTGTTTTAAACGCATTCTTACTTCTAACTGTTGACATGCGTTTCTAGGGCTGGAAATGACTGTTTCTACATTCTCCAAAGAAAGGGTTTCTGAACTGCTGCAAACACACATCAGGTTATCTCTGAAAGTTGAATACACACATTGACAAACATACTGCTAGATAGCTTCGTTTTGGTTTTAGAGCAAGATTTTCTCTTTACAGCATGTTCTCCCATGCACTCTGGAAAGTCCAAACGCAGCTTTTAGAAGAAACGTGTTTCTACCTCGATGAATCTAAACATAGATGCAACTTCTTAAAAGAAACCAACACATAGCAGATGAGTTTGTAAGAAACGGGTCTTCTGTGTTTTAAACGCATTAATACTGCTAACTCTTATATGCGTCTATAGGGCTGGAAATGACTTTTTCTGCATTCTCCAAAGAAAGGGTTTCTGAACTGCTGCAAACACACATCAGTTTATCTCTGGAATTTGAATACACACATTGAGAACCATTTTGCTAGATAGCTCCGTTTTGGTTTTAGAGCAAGGTATTTCTCTTTACAGCCTGTTCTCCAATGCACTCTGGAATGTCGAAACGCAGCTTTTAGAAGAAACGTGTTTCTACCTCGCTGAATCTAAACATAGATGCAACTTCCTAAAAGGAACCAACACACAGCAGATGAGTTTGTAAGAAGAGAGTTTTCTGTGTTTTAAACGCATTCTTACTGCTAACTCTTACATGCGTTTCTTGGGCTGGAAATGACTGTTTCTACATTCTCCAAAGAAAGGGTTTCTGAACTGCTGCAAACACACATCAGTTTAACTCTGAAAGTTGAATACACACATTGACAAACATACTGCTAGATAGCTCCGTTTTGGTTTTAGAGCAAGATTTTCTCTTTACAGCATGTTCTCCCATGCACTCTGGAATGTCCAAACGCAGCTTTTAGAAGAAACGTGTTTCTACCTCGCTGAATGTAAACATAGATGCATCTTCCTAAAAGAAACCAACACACAGCAGATTAGTTTATAAGAAGCGGGTCTTCTGTGTTTTAAACGCATTAATACTGCTACCTCTTATATGCGTCTCTAGGGCTGGAAATGACTTTTTCTACATTCTCCAAAGAAAGGGTTTCTGAACTGCTTCAAACACACATCAGTTTATCTCTGGAAGTTGAATACACACATTGACAAACATACTGCTAGATAGCTCCTTTTTGGTTTTAGAGCAAGATTTTCTCTTTACAGCATGTTCTCCCATGCACTCTGGAATGTCCAAACGCAGCTTTTAGAAGAAACGTGTTTCTACCTCGCTGAATGTAAATATAGATGCAACTTCCTAAAAGAAACCAACACACAGCAGATGAGATTATAAGAAGCGGGTTTTCTGTGTTTTAAACGCATTCTTACTGCTAACTCTTACATGCGTTTCTAGGGCTGGAAATGACAGTTTCTACATTCTCCAAAGAAAGGGTTTCTGAACTGCTGCAAACACACATCAGTTTAACTCTGGACGTTGAATACACACATTGACAAACATACTGCTAGATAGCTCCGTTTTGGTTTTAGAGCAAGGTTTTTCTTTTTACAGCCTGGTCTCCCATGCACTCTAGAATGTCCAAACGCAGCTTTTAGAAGAAACGTGTTTCTACCTCGCTGAATCTAAACATAGATGCAACTTCCTAAAAGGAACCAACACACAGCAGATAAGTTTGTAAGAAGCGGGTTTTCTGTGTTTTAAACCCATTCTTACTGCTAACTCTTACATGCGTTTCTAGGGCTGGAAATGACTGTTTCTACATTCTCCAAAGAAAGGGTTTCTGAACTGCTGCAAACACACATCAGTTTATCTCTGAAAGTTGAATACACACATTGACAAACATACTGCTAGATAGCTCCGTTTTGGTTTTAGAGCAAGATTTTCTCTTTACAGCATGTTCTCCCATGCACTCTGGAATGTCCAAACGCAGCTTTTAGAAGAAACGTGTTTCTACCTCGCTGAATCTAAACATAGATGCAACTTCCTAAAAGGAACCAACACACAGCAGATGAATTTGTAAGAAGCGGGTTTTCTGTGTTTTAAACGCATTCTTACTTCTAACTCTTATATGCGTTTCTAGGGCTGGAAATGACTGTTTCTACATTCTCCAAAGAAAGGGTTTCTGAACTGCTGCAAACACACATCAGTTTAACTCTGGAAGTTGAATATAGACATTGAAAAACATTCTGCTAGATAGCTCCGTTTTTGTTTTAGAGCAAGGTTTTTCTCTTTACAGCCTCTTCTCCAATGTACTCCGGAATGTCCAAATGCAGCTTTCAGAAGAAACGTGTTTCTACCTCGCTGAATCTAAACATAGATGCAACTTCCTAAAAGGAACCAACACACAGCAGATGAGTTTGTAAGAAGCGGGTTTTCTGTGTTTTAAACGCATTCTTACTTCTAACTCTTACATGCGTTTCTAGGGCTGGAAATGACTGTTTCTACATTCTCCAAAGAAAGGGTTTCTGAACTGCTGCAAACACACATCAGTTTAACTCTGGACGTTGAATATAGACATATGAAAACATTCTGCTAGATAGATCCGTTTTTGTTTTAGAGCATGGTTTTTCTCTTTACAGCCAGGTCTCCAATGCATTCTGGAATGTCCAAACGCAGCTTTTAGAAGAAACGTGTTTCTACCTCGCTGAATCTAAACATAGATGCAACTTCCTAAAAGGAACCAACACACAGCAGATGAGTTTGTAAGAAGCGGGTTTTCTGTGTTTTAAACGCATTCTTACTGCTAACTCTTACATGCGTTTCTAGGGCTGGAAATGACTGTTTCTACATTCTCCAAAGAAAGGGTTTCTGAACTGCTGCAAACACACATCAGTTTAACTCTGAAAGTTGAATACACACATTGACAAACACACTGCTAGATAGCTCCGTTTTGGTTTTAGAGCAAGATTTTCTCTTTACAGCATGTTCTCCCATGCACTCCGGAATGTTCAAATGCAGCTTTCAGAAGAAACGTGTTTCTACCTCGCTGAATCTAAACATAGATGCAACTTCCTAAAAGGAACCAACACACAGCAGATGAGTTTGTAAGAAGCGGGTTTTCTGTGTTTTAAACGCATTCTTACTGCTAACTCTTACATGCGTTTCTAGGGCTGGAAATGACTGTTTCTACATTCTCCAAAGAAAGGGTTTCTGAACTGCTGCAAACACACATCAGTTTAACTTTGGAAGTTGAATACACACATTGAGAACCATTCTGCTAGATAGCTCCGTTTTGGTTTTAGAGCAAGGTATTTCTCTTTACAGCCTGTTCTCCAATGCACTCTGGAATGTCCAAACGCAGCTTTTAGAAGAAACGTGTTTCTACCTCGCTGAATCTAAACATAGATGCAACTTCCTAAAAGGAACCAACACACAGCAGATGAGTTTGTAAGAAGCGGGTTTTCTGTGATTTAACCGCATTTTTACTGCTAACTCTGACATGCGTTTCTAGGGCTGGAAATGACTGTTTCTACATTCTCCAAAGAAAGGGTTTCTGAACTGCTGCAAACACACATCAGTTTAACTCTGGAAGTTGAATACACACATTGACAAACATACTGCTAGATAGCTCCGTTTTGGTTTTAGAGGAAGATTTTCTCTTTACAGCATGTTCTCCCATGCACTCTGGAATGTCCAAACGCAGCTTTTAGAAGAAACGTGTTTCTACCTCGCTGAACCTAAACATAGATGCATCTTCCTAAAAGAAACCAACACACAGCAGATTAGTTTGTAAGAAGCGGGTCTTCTGTGTTTTAAACGCATTAATACTGCTAACTCTTATATGCGTCTCTAGGGCTGGAAAAGACTTTTCCACATTCTCCAAAGAAAGGGTTTCTGAACTGCTGCAAACACACATCAGTTTAACTCTGGAAGTTGAATACACACATTGACAAACATACTGCTAGATAGCTCCGTTTTTGTTTTAGAGCAAGATTTTCTCTTTACAGAATGTTCTCCCATGCACTCTGGAATGTCCAAACGCAGCTTTTAGAAGAGACGTGTTTCTACCTCGCTGAATCTAAACATAGATGCAAGTTCCTAAAAGGAACCAACACACAGCAGATGAGTTTGTAAGAAGCGGGTTTTCTGTGTTTTAAACGCATTCTTACTGCTAACTCTTACATGCGTTTCTAGGGCTGGAAATTACTGTTTCTACATTCTCCAAAGAAAGGGTTTCTGAACTGCTGCAAACACACATCAGTTTAACTCTGAAAGTTGAATATACACATTGACAAACATACTGCTAGATAGCTCCGTTTTGGTTTTAGAGCAAGATTTTCTCTTTACAGCATGTTCTCCCATGCACTCTAGAATGTCCAAACGCAGCTTTTAGAAGAAACGTGTTTCTACCTCGCTGAATCTAAACATAGATGCAACTTCCTAAAAGGAACCAACACACAGCAGATGAGTTTGTAAGAAGCGGGTTTTCTGTGTTTTAAACGCATTCTTACTGCTAACTCTTACATGCGTTTCTAGGGCTGGAAATGACTGTTTCTACATTCTCCAAAGAAAGGGTTTCTGAACTGCTGCAAACACACATCAGTTTAACTCTGGAAGTTGAATATAGACATTGAAAAACATTCTGCTAGATAGCTCCGTTTTTGTTTTAGAGCAAGGTTTTTCTCTTTACAGCCTCTTCTCCAATGCACTCCGGAATGTCCAAATGCAGCTTTCAGAAGAAACGTGTTTCTACCTCGCTGAATCTAAACATAGATGCAACTTCCTAAAAGGAACCAACACACAGCAGATGAGTTTGTAAGAAGCGGGTTTTCTGTGTTTTAAACGCATTCTTACTGCTAACTCTTACATGCGTTTCTAGGGCTGGAAATGACTGTTTCTACATTCTCCAAAGAAAGGGTTTCTGAACTGCTGCAAACACACATCAGTTTAACTCTGGACGTTGAATATAGACATATGAAAACATTCTGCTAGATAGATCCGTTTTTGTTTTAGAGCATGGTTTTTCTCTTTACAGCCAGGTCTCCAATGCATTCTGGAATGTCCAAACGCAGCTTTTAGAAGAAACGTGTTTCTACCTCGCTGAATCGAAACATAGATGCAACTTCCTAAAAGGAACCAACACACAGCAGATGAGTTTGTAAGAAGCGGGTTTTCTGTGTTTTAAACGCATTCTTACTGCTAACTCTTACATGCGTTTCTAGGGCTGGAAATGACTGTTTCTACATTCTCCAAAGAAAGGGTTTCTGAACTGCTGCAAACACACATCAGTTTAACTCTGGAAGTTGAATATAGACATTGAAAAACATTCTGCTAGATAGCTCCGTTTTTGTTTTAGAGCAAGGTTTTTCTCTTTACAGCCTGTTCTCCAATGCACTCCGGAATGTCCAAATGCAGCTTTCAGAAGAAACGTGTTTCTACCTCGCTGAATCTAAACATAGATGCAACTTCCTAAAAGGAACCAACACACAGCAGATGAGTTTGTAAGAAGCGGGTTTTCTGTGTTTTAAACGCATTCTTACTGCTAACTCTTACATGCGTTTCTAGGGCTGGAAATGACTGTTTCTACATTCTCCAAAGAAAGGGTTTCTGAACTGCTGCAAACACACATCACTTTAACTCTGGAAGTGGAATAAACACATTGACAAACATTCTGCTAGATAGCTTCGTTTTCGTTTTAGAGCAAGGTATTTCTCTTTACAGCATGTTCTCCCATGCACTCTGGAATGTCCAAATGCAGCTTTTAGAAGAAACGTGTTTCTACCTCGCTGAATCTAAACATAGATGCAACTTCCTAAAAGGAACCAACACACAGCAGATGAGTTTGTAAGAAGCGGGTTTTCTGTGTTTTAAACGCATTCTTACTGCTAACTCTTACATGCGTTTCTAGGGCTGGAAATTACAGTTTCTATATTCTCCAAAGAAAGGGTTTCTGAACTGCTGCAATCACACATCAGTTTAACTCTGGAAGTTGAATACACACATTGAGAACCATTCTGCTAGATATCTCCGTTTTGGTTTTAGAGCAAGGTTTTTCTCTTTACAGCCTGGTCTCCAATGCATTCTGGAATGTCCAAACGCAGCTTTTAGAAGAAACGTGTTTCTACCTCGCTGAATCTAACCATAAATGCAACTTCCTAAAAGGAAACAACACACAGCAGATGAGTTTGTAAGAAGCGGGTTTTCTGTGTTTTAAACCCATTCTTACTGCTAACTCTTACATGCGTTTCTAGGGCTGGAAATGACTCTTTCTACATTCTCCAAAGAAAGGGTTTCTGAACTGCTGCAAACACACATCAGTTTAACTCTGAAAGTTGAATACACACATTGACAAACATACTGCTAGATAGCTCCGTTTTGGTATTAGAGAAAGATTTTCTCTTTACAGCATGTTCTCCCATGCACTCTGGAATGTCCAAACGCAGCTTTTAGAAGAAACGTGTTTCTACCTCGCTGAATCTAAACATAGATGCAACTTCCTAAAAGGAACCAACACACAGCAGATGAGTTTGTAAGAAGCGGGTTTTCTGTGTTTTAAACGCATTCTTACTGCTAACTCTTACATGCGTTTCTAGGGCTGGAAATGACTGTTTCTACATTCTCCAAAGAAAGGGTTTCTGAACTGCTGCAAACACACATCAGTTTAACTCTGAAAGTTGAATACACACATTGACAAACACACTGCTAGATAGCTCCGTTTTGATTTTAGAGCAAGATTTTCTCTTTACAGCATGTTCTCCCATGCATTCTGGAATGTCCAAACGCAGCTTTTAGAAGAAACGTGTTTCTACCTCGCTGAATCTAACCATAAATGCAACTTCCTAAAAGGAACCAACACACAGCAGATTAGTTTGTAAGAAGCGGGTCTTCTGTGTTTTAAACGCATTAATACTGCTAACTCTTATAAGCGTCTCTAGGGCTGGAAATGACTTTTTCTACATTCTCCAAAGAAAGGGTTTCTGAACTGCTGCAAACACACATCAGTTTAACTCTGGAAGTGGAATAAACACATTGACAAACATTCTGCTAGATAGCTTCGTTTTCGTTTTAGAGCAAGGTATTTCTCTTTACAGCATGTTCTCCCATGCACTCTGGAATGTCCAAATGCAGCTTTTAGAAGAAACGTGTTTCTACCTCGCTGAATCTAAACATAGATGCAACTTCCTAAAAGGAACCAACACACAGCAGATGAGTTTGTAAGAAGCGGGTTTTCTGTGTTTTAAACGCATTCTTACTGCTAACTCTTACATGCGTTTCTAGGGCTGGAAATTACAGTTTCTATATTCTCCAAAGAAAGGGTTTCTGAACTGCTGCAATCACACATCAGTTTAACTCTGGAAGTTGAATACACACATTGACAAACATTCTGCTAGATAGCTCCGTTTTGGTTTTAGAGCAAGGTTTTTCTCTTTACAGCCTGGTCTCCAATGCATTCTGGAATGTCCAAACGCAGCTTTTAGAAGAAACGTGTTTCTACCTCGCTGAATCTAAACATAAATGCAACTTCCTAAAAGGAACCAACACACAGCAGATAAGTTTGTAAGAAGCGGGTTTTCTGTGTTTTAAACCCATTCTTACTGCTAACTCTTACATGCGTTTCTAGGGCTGGAAATGACTGTTTCTACATTCTCCAAAGAAAGGGTTTCTGAACTGCTGCAAACACACATCAGTTTAACTCTGAAAGTTGAATTCACACATTGACAAACATACTGCTAGATAGCTCCGTTTTGGTTTTAGAGAAAGATTTTCTCTTTACAGCATGTTCTCCCATGCACTCTGGAATGTCCAAACGCAGCTTTTAGAAGAAACGTGTTTCTACCTCGCTGAATCTAAACATAGATGCAACTTCCTAAAAGGAACCAACACACAGCAGATGAGTTTGTAAGAAGCGGGTTTTCTGTGTTTTAAACGCATTCTTACTGCTAACTCTTACATGCGTTTCTAGGGCTGGAAATGACTGTTTCTACATTCTCCAAAGAAAAGGTTTCTTAACTGCTTCAAACACACATCAGTTTATCTCAGGAAGTTGAATACACACATTGACAAACATACTGCTAGATAGCTCCGTTTTGGTTTTAGAGCAAGATTTTCTCTTTACAGCATGTTCTCCCATGCACTCTAGAATGTCCAAACGCAGCTTTTAGAAGAAACGTGTTTCTACCTCGCTGAATGTAAATATAGATGCAACTTCCTAAAAGAAACCAACACACAGCCGATGAGTTTATAAGAAGCGGGTTTTCTGTGTTTTAAACGCATTCTTACTGCTAACTCTTACATGCGTTTCTAGGGCTGGAAATGACAGTTTCTACATTCTCCAAAGAAAGGGTTTCTGAACTGCTGCAAACACACATCAGTTTAACTCTGGAAGTTGAATACACACATTGACAAACATTCTGCTAGATAGCTCCGTTTTGGTTTTAGAGCAAGGTTTTTCTCTTTACAGCCTGGTCTCCAATGTATTCTGGAATGAACAAAGGCAGCTTTTAGAAGAAACGTGTTTCTACCTCGCTGAATCTGAACATAGATGCAACTTCCTAAAAGGAACCAACACACAGCAGATAAGTTTGTAAGAAGCGGGTTTTCTGTGTTTTTAACCCATTCTTACTGCTAACTCTTACATGCGTTTCTAGGGCTGGAAATGACTGTTTCTACATTCTCCAAAGAAAGGGTTTCTGAACTGCTGCAAAAACACATCAGTTTAACTCTGAAAGTTGAATACACACATTGACAAACATACTGCTAGATAGCTCCGTTTTGGTTTTAGAGCAAGATTTTCTCTTTACAGCATGTTCTCCCATGCACTCTAGAATGTCCAAACGCAGCTTTTAGAAGAAACGTGTTTCTACCTCGCTGAATCTAAACTTAGATGCAACTTCCTAAAAGGAACCAACACACAGCAGATGAGTTTGTTAGAAGCGGGTTTTCTGTGTTTTAAACGCATTCTTACTGCTAACTCTTACATGCGTTTCTAGGGCTGGAAATGACTGTTTCTACATTCTCCAAAGAAAGGGTTTCTGAACTGCTGCAAACACACATCAGTTTAACTCTGGAAGTGGAATACACACATTGACAAACATTCTGCTAGATAGCTCCGTTTTGGTTTTAGAGCAAGGTTTTTCTCTCTACAGCCTGTTCTGCAATGCACTCTGCAATGTCCAAACGCAGCTTTTAGAAGAAACGTGTTTCTACGTCGCTGAATCTAAACATAGATGCAACTTCCTAAAAGGAACCAACACACAGCAGATGAGTTTGTAAGAAGCGGGTTTTCTGTGTTTTAAACGCATTCTTACTGCTAACTCTTACATGAGTTTCTAGGGCTGGAAATGACTGTTTCTACATTCTCCAAAGAAAGAGTTTCTGAACTGCTGCAAACACACATCAGTTTAACTCTGGAAGATGAATACACACATTGACAAACATTCTGCTAGATAGCTCCGTTTTGGTTTTAGAGCAAGGTTTTTCTCTTTACAGCCTGTTCTCCAATGCACTCTGGAATGTCCAAACGCAGCTTTTAGAAGAAACGTGTTTCTACCTCGCTGAATCTAAACATAGATGCAACTTCCTAAAAGGAACCAACACACAGCAGATGAGTTTGTAAGAAGCGGGTTTTCTGTGTTTTAAACGCATTCTTACTGCTAATTCTTACATGCGTTTCTAGGGCTGGAAATGACTGTTTCTACATTCTCCAAAGAAAGGGTTTCTGGACTGCTGCAAACACACATCAGTTTAACTCTGGAAGTTGAATACACACATTGACAAACATACTGCTAGATAGCTCCGTTTTGGTTTTAGAGCAAGATTTTCTCTTTACAGCATGTTCTCCCATGCACTCTGGAATGTCCAAATGCAGCTTTTAGAAGAAACGTGTTTCAACGTGGCTGAATCTAAACATAGATGCAACTTCCTAAAAGGAACCAACACACAGCAGGTGAGTTTGTAAGAAGCGGGTTTTCTGTGTTTTAAATGCATTCTTACTTCTAACTCTTAACATGCGTTTCTAGGGCTGGAAATGACTGTTTCTACATTCTCCAAAGAAAGGGTTTCTGAACTGCTGGAAACACACATCAGTTTAACTCTGGAAGTTGAATACACACTTTGACAAACATTCTGCTAGATAGCTCCGTTTTGGTTTTAGAGCAAGGTTTTTCTCTTTACAGCCTGTTCTCCAATGCACTCTGGAATGTCCAAACGCAGGTTTTAGAAGAAACGTGTTTCTACCTCGCTGAATCTAAACATAGATGCAACTTCTTAAAAGGAACCAACACACAGCAGATGAGTTTGTAAGAAGCGGGTTTTCTGTGTTTTAAACGCATTCTTACTTCTAACTCTTAACATGCGTTTCTAGGGCTGGAAATGACTGTTTCTACATTCTCCAAAGAAAGGGTTTCTGAACTGCTGCAAGCACACATCAGTTTAACTCTGAAAGTTGAATAAACACATTGACAAACATACCGCTAGATAGTTCCGTTTTGATTTTAGAGCAAGATTTTCTCTTTACAGCATGTTCTCCCATGCACTCTGGAATGTCCAAATGCAGCTTTTATAAGAAACGTGGTTCTACCTCGCTGAATCTAAACATAGATGCACCTTCCTAAAAGGAACCAACACACAGCAGATGAGTTTGTAAGAAGTGGGTTTTCTTTTTTTTAAACGCATTCTTACTTCTAACTCTTACATGCGTTTCTAGGGCTGGAAATGACTGTTTCTACATTCTCCAAACAAAGGGTTTCTGAACTGCTGCAAACAAACATCAGTTTAACTCTGGAAGTTGAATAAACACTTTGACAAACATTCTGCTAGATAGCTCCATTTTGGTTTTAGAGCAAGGTTTTTCTCTTTACAGCCTGTTCTCCAATGCACTCTGGAATGTCCAAACGCAGCTTTTAGAAGAAACGTGTTTCTACCTCGCTGAATCTAAACATAGATGCAACTTCCTAAAAGGAACCCACACACAGCAGATGAGTTTGTAAGAAGCGGGTTTTCTGTGTTTTAAACGCATTCTTACTGCTAACTCTTACATGCGTTTCTAGGGCTGGAAATGACTGTTTCTACATTCTCCAAAGAAAGGGTTTCTGAACTGCTTCAAACACACATCAGTTTAACTCTGGACGTTGAATACACACATTGACAAACATACTGCTAGATAGCTCCGTTTTGGTTTTAGAGCAAGATTTTCTCTTTACAGCATGTTCTCCCATGCACTCTGGAATGTCCAAACGCAGCTTTTAGAAGAAACGTGTTTCTACCTCGCTGAATCTAAACATAGATGCAACTTCCTAAAAGGAACCAACACACAACAGGTGAGTTTGTAAGAAGCGGGTTTTCTGTGTTTTAAACGCATTCTTACTTCTAACTCTTAACATGCGTTTCTAGGGCTGGAAATGACTGTTTCTACATTCTCCAAAGAAAGGGTTTCTGAACTGCTGCAAACACACATCAGTTTAACTCTGAAAGTTGAATACACACATTGACAAACATACTGCTAGATAACTACGTTTTCGTTTTAGAGCAAGATTTTCTCTTTACAGCATGTTCTCCCATGCACTCTGGAATGTCCAAACGCAGCTTTTAGAAGAAACGTGTTTCTACCTCGCTGAATCTAAACATAGATGCAACTTCCTAAAAGGAACCAACACACAGCAGATGAGTTTGTAAGAAGCGGGTTTTCTGTGTTTTAACTGCATTCTTACATCTAACTCTTACATGCGTTTCTAGGGCTGGAAATGACTGTCTCTACATTCACCAAAGAAAGGGTTTCTGAACTGCTGCAAACACACGTCAGTTTAACTCTGAAAGTTGAATACACACATTGACAAACATACTGCTAGATAGCTCCGTTTTGGGTTTAGAGCAAGATTTTCTCTTTACAGCATGTTCTCCCATTCACTCTGGAATGTCCAAACGCAGCTTTTAGAAGAAACGTGTTTCTACCTCGCAGAATCTAAACATAGATGAAACTTCCTAAAAGGAACCAACACACAGCAGATGAGTTCGTAAGAAGCGGGTCTTCTGTGTTTTAAGCGCATTAATACTGCTAACACTTATATGCGTTTCTAGGGCTGGAAATGACTGTTTCTACATTCTCCAAACAAAGGGTTTCTGAACTGCTGCAAACACACATCAGTTTAGCTCTGGAAGTGGAATACACACATTGACAAACATTCTGCTAGATAGCTCCGTTTTGGTTTTAGAGCAAGGTTTTTCTCTTTACAGCCTGTTCTCCCATGCACTCTGGAATGTCCAAACGCAGCTTTTAGAAGAAACGTGTTTCTACCTCGCTGAATCTAAACATAGATGCAACTTCCTAAAAGGAACCAACACAGCAGATGAGTTTGTAAGAAGCGGGTTTTCTGTGTTTTAAACGCATTCTTACTGCTAACTCTTACATGCGTTTCTAGGGCTGGAAATGACTGTTTCTACATTCTCCAAAGAAAGGGTTTCTGAACTGCTTCAAACACACATCAGTTTAACTCTGGAAGTTGAATACACACATTGACAAACATACTGCTAGATAGCTCCGTTTTGGTTTTAGAGCAAGATTTTCTCTTTACAGCATGTTCTCCCATGCACTCTGGAATGTCCAAACGCAGCTTTTAGAAGAAACGTGTTTCTACCTCGCTGAATCTAAACATAGATGCAACTTTCTAAAAGGAACGAACACACAGCAGATGAGTTTGTAAGAAGCGGGTTTTCTGTGTTTTAAACGCATTCTTACTGCTAACTCTTACATGCGTTTCTAGGGCTGGAAATGACTGTTTCTACATTCTCCAAAGAAAGGGTTTCTGAACTGCTGCAAACAAACATCAGTTTAACTCTGGAAGTTGAATACACACTTTGACAAACATTCTGCAAGATAGCTCCGTTTTGGTTTTAGAGCAAGGTTTTTCTCTTTACAGCCTGTTCTCCAATGCACTCTGGAATGTCCAAACGCAGCTTTTAGAAGAAACGTGTTTCTACCTTGCTGAATCTAAACATAGATGCAACTTCCTAAAAGGAACCAACACACAGCAGATGAGTTTGTAAGAAGCGGTTTTTCTGTGTTTTAAACGCATGCTTACTTCTAACTCTTAACATGCGTTTCTAGGGCTGGAAATGACTGTTTCTACATTCTCCAAAGAAATGGTTTCTGAACTGCTGCAAACACACATCAGTTTAACTCTGAAAGTTGAATAAACACATTGACAAATATACAGCTATATAGCTCCGTTTTGGTTTTAGAGCAAGATTTTCTCTTTACAGCATGTTCTCCCATGCACTCTGGAATGTCCAAATGCAGCTTTTAAAAGAAACGTGTTTCTACTTCGCTGAATCTAAACATAGATGCAACTTCCTGAAAGGAACCAACACACAGCAGATGAGTTTGTAAGAAGCGGGTTTTCTGTGTTTTAAACGCATTCTTACTGCTAACTCTTACATGCGTTTCTAGGGCTGGAAATGACTGTTTCTACATTCTCCAAACAAAGGGTTTCTGAACTGCTGCAAACAAACATCAGTTTAACTCTGGAAGTTGAATACACACTTTGACAAACATTCTGCTAGATAGCTCCGTTTTCGTTTTAGAGCAAGGTTTTTCTCTTTACAGCCTGTTCTCCAATGCACTCTGGAATGTCCAAACGCAGCTTTTAGAAGAAATGTGTTTCTACCTCTCTGAATCTAAACATAGATGCAACTTCCTAA
Organism: Saimiri boliviensis; assembly: GCF_048565385.1. Taxonomy (NCBI): domain Eukaryota; kingdom Metazoa; phylum Chordata; class Mammalia; order Primates; family Cebidae; genus Saimiri; species Saimiri boliviensis. The sequence continues at coordinate 28,258,780 of NC_133454.1, read as the reverse complement.
AAGGAACCAACACACAGCAGATGAGTTTGTAAGAAGCGGGTTTTCTGTGTTTTAAACGCATTCTTACTGCTAACTCTTACATGCGTTTCTAGGGCTGGAAATGACTGTTTCTACATTCTCCAAAGAAAGGGTTTCTGAACTGCTGCAAACACACATCAGTTTAACTCTGGAAGTTGAATACACACATTGACAAACATTCTGCTACATAGCTCCGTTTTGGTTTTAGAGCAAGGTTTTTCTCTTTACAGCCTGTTCTCCCATGCACTCTGGAATGTCCAAACGCAGCTTTTAGAAGAAACGTGTTTCTACCTCGCTGAATCTAAACATAGATGCAACTTCCTAAAAGGAACCAACACACAGCAGATGAGTTTGTAAGCAGCGGGTTTTCTGTGTTTTAAACCCATTCTTACTTCTAACACTTACATGCGTTTCTAGGGCTGGAAACGACTGTTTCTACATTCTCCAAAGAAAGGGTTTCTGAACTGCTTCAAACACACATCAGTTTAACTCTGGAAGTTGAATACACACATTGACAAACATACTGCTAGATAGCTACGTTTTGGTTTTACAGCAAGATTTTCTCTTTACAGCATGTTCTCCCATGCACTCTGGAATGTCCAAACGCAGCTTTTAGAAGAAACGTGTTTCTACCTCGCTGAATCTAAACATAGATGCAACTTCCTAAAAGGAACCAACACACAGCAGATGAGTTTGTAAGAAGCGGGTTTTCTGTGTTTTAAACGCATTCATACTTCTAACTCTTACATGCGTTTCTAGGGCTGGAAATGACTGTTTCTACATTCACCAAAGAAAGGGTTTCTGAACTGCTGCAAACACACATCAGTTTAACTCTGAATGTTGAATACACACATTGACACACATAGTGCTAGATAGCTCCGTTTTGGTTTTCGAGCAAGATTTTCTCTTTACAGCATTTTCTCCCATGCACTCTGGAATGTCCAAACGCAGCTTTTAGAAGAAACGTGTTTCTACCTCGCTGAATCTAAACATAGATGCAACTTCCTAAAAGGAACCAACACACAGCAGATGAGTTTGTAAGAAGCGGGTTTTCTGTGTTTTAAACGCATTCTAACTGCTAACTCTTACATGCGTTTCTAGGGCTGGAAATGACTGTTTCTACATTCTCCAAAGAAAGGGTTTCTGAACTGCTGCAAACAAACATCAGTTTAACTCTGGAAGTTGAATACACACTTTGACAAACATTCTGCAAGATAGATCCGTTTTGGTTTTAGAACAAGGTTTTTTTCTTTACAGCCTGTTCTCCAATGCACTCTGGAATGTCCAAACGCAGCTTTTAGAAGAAACGTGTTTCTACCTCGCTGAATCTAAACATAGATGCAACTTCCTAAAAGGAACCAACACACAGCAGGTGAGTTTGTAAGAAGCGGGTTTTCTGTGTTTTAAACGCATTCTTACTGCTAACTCTTACATGCGTTTCTAGGGCTGGAAATGACTGTTTCTACATTCTCCAAAGAAAGGGTTTCTGAACTGCTGCAAACACACATCAGTTTAACTCTGGAAGTGGAATACACACATTGACAAACATTCTGCTAGATAGCTCCGTTTTGGTTTTAGAGCAAGGTTTTTCTCTTTACAGCCTGTTCTCCCATGCACTCTGGAATGTCCAAACGCAGCTTTTAGAAGAAACGTGTTTCTACGTCGCTGAATCTAAACATAGATGCAACTTCCTAAAAGGAACCAACACACAACAGATGAGTTTGTAAGAAGCGGGTTTTCTGTGTTTTGAACGCATTTTTACTGCTAACTCTTACATGCGTTTCTAGGGCTGGAAATGACTGTTTCTACATTCTCCAAAGAAAGGGTTTCTGAACTGCTGCAAACACACATCAGTTTAACTCTGGAAGTGGAATACACACATTGACAAACATACTGTTAGATAGCTCCGTTTTGGTTTTAGAGCAAGATTTTCTCTTTACAGCATGTTCTCCCATGCACTCCGGAATGTCCAAACGCAGCTTTTAGAAGAAACGTGTTTCTACCTCGCTGAATCTAAACATAGATGCAACTTCCTAAAAGGAACCAACACACAGCAGATGAGTTTGTAAGAAGCGGGTTTTCTGTGTTTTAAACGCATTCTTACTGCTAACTCTTACATGCGTTTCTAGGGCTGGAAATGACTGTTTCTACATTCTCCAAAGAAAGGGTTTCTGAACTGCTGCAAACACACATCAGTTTAACTCTGGAAGTTGAATACACACATTGACAAACATTCTGCTAGATAGCTCCGTTTTGGTTTTAGAGCAAGGTTTTTCTCTTTACAGCCTGTTCTCCAATGCACTCAGGAATGTCCAAACGCAGCTTTTAGAAGAAACGTGTTTCTACCTCGCTGAATCTAAACATAGATGCAACTTCCTAAAAGGAACCAACACACAGCAGATGAGTTTGTAAGAAGCGGGTTTTCTGTGTTTTAAACGCATTCTTACTGCTAACTCTTACATGCGTTTCTAGGGCTGGAAATGACTGTTTCTACATTCTCCAAAGAAAGGGTTTCTGAACTGCTTCAAACACACATCAGTTTAACTCTGGAAGTTGAATACACACATTGACAAACATACTGCTAGATAGGTGCGTTTTGGTTTTAGAGCAAGATTTTCTCTTTACAGCATGTTCTCCCATGCACTCTGGAAAGTCCAAACGCAGCTTTTAGAAGAAACGTGTTTCTACCTCTGTGAATCTAAACATAGATGCAACTTCCTAAAAGGAACCAACACACAGCAGATGAGTTCGTAAGAAGCGGGTCTTCTGTGTTTTAAATGCATTAATACTGCTAAAACTTATGCGTCTCTAGGGCTGGAAATGACTTTTTCTACATTCTCCAAAGAAAGGGTTTCTGAACTTCTGCAAACACACATCAGTTTAACTCTTGAAGTTGAATACACACATTGACAACCATTCTGCTAGATAGCTCCATTTTGGTTTTAGAGCAAGATTTTCTCTTTACATCATGTTCTCCCATGCACACTAGAATGTCCAAACGCAGCTTTTAGAAGAAACGTGTTTCTACCTCTCTGAATCTAAACATAGATGCAACTACCTAAAAGGAACCAACACACAGCAGATGAGTTTGTTAGAAGCGGGTTTTCTGTGTTTTAAACGCATTCTTACTGCTAACTCTTACATGCGTTTCTAGGGCTGGAAATGACAGTTTCTACATTCTCCAAAGAAAGGGATTCTGAACTGCTGCAAACACACATCAGTTTAACTCTGGAAGTTGAATATAAACATTGACAAACATTCTGCTAGATAGCTCCGTTTTGGTTTTAGAGCAAGGTTTTTCTCTTTGCAGCCTGTTCTCCAATGCACTCTGGAATGTACAAACGCAGCTTTTAGAAGAAACGTGTTTCTACCTCGCTGAATCTAAACATAGATGCAACTTCCTAAAAGGAACCAACACACAGCAGATGAGTTCGTAAGAAGCGGGTCTTCTGTGTTTTAAAAGCATTAATACTGCTAACTCTTATATGCGTCTCTAGGGCTGGAAATGACTTTTTCTACATTCTCCAAAGAAAGGGTTTCTGAACTGCTGCAAACACACATCAGTATAACTCTGGAAGTGGAATACACACATTGACAAACATTCTGCTAGATAGCTCCGTTTTGGTTTTAGAGCAAGGTTTTTCTCTTTACAGCCTGTTCTCCAATGCACTCTGGAATGTCCAAACGCAGCTTTTAGAAGAAACGTGTTTCTACCTCGCTGAATCTAAACATAGATGCAACTTCCTAAAAGGAACCAACACACAGCAGATGAGTTTGTAAGAAGCGGGTTTTCTGTGTTTTAAACGCATTCTAACTGCTAACTCTTACATGCGTTTCTAGGGCTGGAAATGACTGTTTCTACATTCTCCAAAGAAAGGGTTTCTGAACTGCTTCAAACACACATCAGTTTAACTCTGGAAGTTGAATACACACATTGACAAACATACTGCTAGATAGCTCCGTTTTGGTTTTAGAGCAAGATTTTCTCTTTACAGCATGTTCTCCCATGCACTCTGGAATGTCCAAACGCAGCTTTTAGAAGAAACGTGTTTCTACATCGCTTAATCTAAACATAGATGCAACTTCCTAAAAGGAACCAACACACAGCAGATGAGTTTGTAAGAAGCGGGTTTTCTGTGTATTAAACGCATTCTTACTTCTAACTCTTACATACGTTTCTAGGGCTGGAAATGACTGTTTCTAAATTCTCCAAAGAAAGGGTTTCTGAACTGCTTCAAACACACATCAATTTAACTCTGGACGTTGAATGCACACATTGACAAACATACTGCTAGATAGCTCCGTTTTGGTTTTAGAGCAAGATTTTCTCTTTACAGCATGTTCTCCCATGCACTTTGTAATGTCCAAACGCCGCTTTTAGAAGAGACGTGTTTCTACCTCGCTGAATCTAAACATAGACCCAACTCCCTAAAAAGAACCAACACACAGCAGATGAGTTTGTAAGAAGCGGGTTTTCTGTGTTTTAAACGCATTCTTACTGCTAACTTTTACATGCGTTTCTAGGGCTGGAAATGACTGTTTCCACATTCTCCAAAGAAAGGGTTTCTGAACTGCTGCAAACACACATCACTTTAACTCTGAAAGTTGAATATACACATTGACAAACATACTGCTAGATAGCTCCGTTTTGGTTTTAGAGCAAGATTTTCTCTTTACAGCATGTTCTCCCATGCACTCTGGAATGTCCAAATGCAGCTTTTAGAAGAAACGTGTTTCTACCTCGCTGAATCTAAACATAGATGCAACTTCCTAAAAGGAACCAAGACACAGCAGATGAGTTTGTAAGAAGCGGGTTTTCTGTGTTTTAAACGCATTCTTACTGCTAACTCTTACATGCGTTTCTAGGGCTGGAAATGACCGTTTCTACATTCTCCAAACAAAGGGTTTCTGAACTGCTGCAAACAAACATCAGTTTAACTCTGGAAGTTGAATACACACTTTGACAAACATTCTGCTAGATAGCTCCGTTTTGGTTTTAGAGCAAGGTTTTTCTCTTTACAGCCTTTTCTCCAATGCACTCTGGAATGTCCAAACGCAGCTTTTAGAAGAAATGTGTTTCTACCTCGCTGAATCTAAACATAGATGCAACTTCCTAAAAGGAACCAACACACAGCAGATGAGTTTGTAAGAAGCGGGTTTTCTGTGTTTTAAACGCATTCTTACTTCTAACTCTTACATGCGTTTCTAGGGCTGGAAATGACAGTTTCTACATTCTCCAAAGAAAGGGTTTCTGAACTGCTGCAAACACACATCAGTTTAACTCTGAAAGTTGAATACACACATTGACAATCATACTGCTAGATAGCTCCATTTTGGTTTTAGAGCAAGATTTTCTCTTTACAGCATGTTCTCCCATGCACTCTGGAATGTCCAAACGCAGCTTTTAGAAGAAACGTGTTTCTACCTCGGTGAATCTAAACATAGATGCAACTTTCTAAAAGTAACCAACACACAGCAGATGAGTTTGTAAGAAGCGGGTTTTCTGTGTTTTAAACGCATTCTTACTGCTAACTCTTACATGCGTTTCTAGGGCTGGAAATGACTGTTTCTACATTCTCCAAAGAAAGGGTTTCTGAACTGCTGCAAACACACATCAGTTTAACTCTGGAAGTTGAATACACACTTTGACAAACATTCTGCAAGATAGCTCCGTTTTGGTTTTAGAGCAAGGTTTTTCTCTTTACAGCCTGTTCTCCAATGCACTCTGGAATGTCCAAACGCAGCTTTTAGAAGAAACGTGTTTCTACCTCGCTGAATCTAAACATAGATGCAACTTCCTAAAAAGAACCAACACACAGCAGATGAGTTTGTAAGAAGCGGGTTTTCTGTGTTTTGAACGCATTTTTACTGCTAACTCTTACATGCGTTTCTAGGGCTGGAAATGACTGTTTCTACATTCTCCAAAGAAAGGGTTTCTGAACTGCTGCAAACACACATCAGTTTAACTCTGGAAGTGGAATACACACATTGACAAACATACTGTTAGATAGCTCCGTTTTGGTTTTAGAGCAAGATTTTCTCTTTACAGCATGTTCTCCCATGCACTCCGGAATGTCCAAACGCAGCTTTTAGAAGAAACATGTTTCTACCTCGCTGAATCTAAACATAGATGCAACTTCCTAAAAGGAACCAACACACAGCAGATGAGTTTGTAAGAAGCGGGTTTTCTGTGTTTTAAACGCATTCTTACTGCTAACTCTTACATGCGTTTCTAGGGCTGGAAATGACTGTTTCTACATTCTCCAAAGAAAGGGTTTCTGAACTGCTGCAAACACACATCTGTTTAACTCTGGAAGTTGAATACACACATTGACAAACATTCTGCTAGATAGCTCCGTTTTGGTTTTAGAGCAAGGTTTTTCTCTTTACTGCCTGTTCTCCAATGCACTCTGGAATGTCCAAACGCAGCTTTTAGAAGAAACGTGTTTCTACCTCGCTGAATCTAAACATAGATGCAACTTCCTAAAAGGAACCAACACACAGCAGATGAGTTTGTAAGAAGCGGGTTTTCTGTGTTTTAAACGCATTCTTACTGCTGACTCTTACATGCGTTTCTAGGGCTGGAAATGACTGTTTCTACATTCTCCAAAGAAAGGGTTTCTGAACTGCTTCAAACACACATCAGTTTAACTCTGGAAGTTGAATACACACATTGACAAACATACTGCTAGATAGCTGCGTTTTGGTTTTAGAGCAAGATTTTCTCTTTACAGCATGTTCTCCCATGCACTCTGGAATGTCCAAAAGCAGCTTTTAGAAGAAACGTGTTTCTACCTCGCTGAATTTAAACATAGATGCAACTTCGTAAAGGAACTAACACACAGCAGATCAGTTTGTAAGAAGCGGGTTTTCTGTGTTTTAAACGCATTCTCACTGCTAACTCTTACATGCGTTTCTAGGGCTGGATATGACTGTTTCTACATTCTCCAAAGAAAGGGTTTCTGAACTGCTGCAAGCACACATCAGTTTAACTCTGGAAGTTGAATACACACATTGACAAACATTCTGCTACATAGCTTCGTTTTGGTTTTAGAGCAAGGTATTTCTCTTTACAGCCTGTTCTCCCATGCACTCTGGAATGTCCAAACGCAGCTTTTAAAAGAAACGTGTTTCTACCTCACTGAATCTAAACATAGATGCAACTTCCTAAAAGGAACCAACACACAGCAGATGAGTTTGTAAGAAGCGGGTTTTCTGTCTTTTAAACGCATTCTTACTTCTAACTGTTAACATGCGTTTCTAGGGCTGGAAATGACTGTTTCTATATTCTCCAAAGAAAGGGTTTCTGAACTGCTGCAAACACACATCAGTTTAACTCTGAAAGTTGAATACACACATTGACAAACATACTGCTAGATAGCTTCGTTTTGGTTTTAGAACAAGATTATCTCTTTACAGCATGTTCTCCCATGCACTCTGGAAAGTCCAAACGCAGCTTTTAGAAGAAACCTGTTTCTACCTCGCTGAATCTAAACATAGATGCAACTTCCTAAAAGAAACCAACACACAACAGATGAGTTTGTAAGAAACGGGTCTTCTGTGTTTTAAACGCATTAATACTGCTAACACTTATATGCATCTCTAGGGCTGGAAATGACTTTTTCTGCATTCTCCAAAGAAAGGGTTTCTGAACTGCTGCAAACACACATCAGTTTAACTCTGGAAGTTGAATGCACACATTGAGAACCATTCTGCTAGATAGCTCCGTTTTGGTTTAAGAGCAAGGTATTTCTCTTTACAGCCTGTTATCCAATCCACTCTGGAATGTCCAAACGCAGCTTTTAGAAGAAACGTGTTTCTACCTCGCTGAATCTAAACATAGGTGCAACTTACTAAAAGGAACCAACACACAGCAGATGAGTTTGTTAGAAGCGGGTTTTCTGTGTTTTGAACGCATTTTTACTGCTAACACTTACATGCGTTACTAGGGCTGGAAATGACTGTTTCTTCATTCTACAAAGAAAGGGTTTCTAAACTGCTTCAAAAACACATCCGTTTAACTCTGGAAGGGGAATAGACACATTGACAAACATTCTGCTAGATAGCTTCGTTTTGGTTTTAGAGCAAGGTATTTCTCTTTACAGCATGTTCTCCCATGCACTCTGGAATGTCCAAACGCAGCTTTTAGAAGAAACGTGTTTCTACCTCTCTGAATCTAAACATAGATGCAACTTCCTAAAAGGAACCAACACACAGCAGATGAGTTTGTAAGAAGCGGGTTTTCTGTGTTTTAAACGCATTCTTACTGCTAACTCTTACATGCGTTTCTAGGGCTAGAAATGACTGTTTCTACATTCTCCAAAGAAAGGGTTTCTGAACTGCTTCAAACACACATCAGTTTAACTCTGGAAGTTGAATACACACATTGACAAACATACTGCTAGATAGCTGCGTTTTGGTTTTAGAGCAAGATTTTCTCTTTACAGCATGTTCTCCCATGCACTCTGGAATGTCCAAAAGCAGCTTTTAGAAGAAACGTGTTTCTACCTCGCTGAATTTAAACATAGATGCAACTTCGTAAAGGAACTAACACACAGCAGATCAGTTTGTAAGAAGCGGGTTTTCTGTGTTTTAAACGCATTCTCACTGCTAACTCTTACATGCGTTTCTAGGGCTGGATATGACTGTTTCTACATTCTCCAAAGAAAGGGTTTCTGAACTGCTGCAAACACACATCAGTTTAACTCTGGAAGTTGAATACACACATTGACAAACATTCTGCTACATAGCTTCGTTTTGGTTTTAGAGCAAGGTATTTCTCTTTACAGCCTGTTCTCCCATGCACTCTGGAATGTCCAAACGCAGCTTTTAGAAGAAACGTGTTTCTACCTCACTGAATCTAAACATAGATGCAACTTCCTAAAAGAAACCAACACACAACAGATGAGTTTGTAAGAAACGGGTCTTCTGTGTTTCAAACGCATTAATACTGCTAACACTTATATGCGTCTCTAGGGCTGGAAATGACTTTTTCTGCATTCTCCAAAGAAAGGGTTTCTGAACTGCTGCAAACACACATCAGTTTAACTCTGGAAGTTGAATGCACACATTGAGAACCATTCTGCTAGATAGCTCCGTTTTGGTTTAAGAGCAAGGTATTTCTCTTTACAGCCTGTTATCCAATCCACTCTGGAATGTCCAAACGCAGCTTTTAGAAGAAACGTGTTTCTACCTCGCTGAATCTAAACATAGGTGCGACTTACTAAAAGGAACCAACACACAGCAGATGAGTTTGTTAGAAGCGGGTTTTCTGTGTTTTGAACGCATTTTTACTGCTAACACTTACATGCGTTACTAGGGCTGGAAATGACTGTTTCTACATTCTACAAAGAAAGGGTTTCTAAACTGCTTCAAAAACACATCAGTTTAACTCTGGAAGGGGAATACACACATTGACAAACATTCTGCTAGATAGCTTCGTTTTGGTTTTAGAGCAAGGTATTTCTCTTTACAGCATGTTCTCCCATGCACTCTGGAATGTCCAAACGCAGCTTTTAGAAGAAACCTGTTTCTACCTCTCTGAATCTAAACATAGATGCAACTTCCTAAAAGAAACCAACACACAGCAGATGAGTTTGTAAGAAGCGGGTCTTCTGTGTTTTAAACGCATTAATACTGCTAACTCTTATATGCGTCTCTAGGGCTGGAAATGACTGTTTCTACATTCTCCAAAGAAAGGGTTTCTGAACTGCTGCAAACACACATCAGTTTAACTCTTGAAGTGGAATACACACAGTGACAAACATTCTGCTAGATAGCTTCGTTTTGGTTGTAGAGCAACGTATTTCTCTTTACAGCATGTTCTCCCATGCACTCTGGAATGTCTAAACGTAGCTTTTAGAAGAAACGGGTTTCTACCTCGCTGAATCTAAACATAGATGCAACTTCCTAAAAGGAACCAACACACGGCAGATGAGTTTGTAAGAAGCGGGTTTTCTGTGTTTTAAACGCATTCTTACTGCTAACTCTTACATGCATTTCTAGTGCTGGAAATGACTGTTTCTACATTCTACAAAGAAAGGGTTTCTGAACTGCTTCAAACACACATCAGTTTAACTCTGGAAGGTGAATACACACATTGACAAACATACTGCCAGATAGCTCCGTTTTGGTTTTAGAGCAAGATTTTCTCTTTACAGCATGTTCTCCCATCATCTCTGGAATGTCCAAACGCAGCTTTTAGAAGAAATGTGTTTCTACCTCGCTGAATCTAAACATAGATGCAACTTCCTAAAAGGAACCAACACACAGCAGATGAGTTTGTAAGAAGCGGGTTTTCTGTGTTTTAAACGCATTCTTACTTCTAACTCTTAACATGCGTTATTAGTGCTGGAAATGACTGTTTCTACATTCTCCAAAGAAAGGGTTTCTGAACTGCTGCAAACACACATCAGTTTACCTCTGAAAGTTGAATACACACATTGACAAACATACTGCTAGATAGCTCCGTTTTCGTTTTAGAGCAAGATTTTCTCTTTACAGCATGTTCTCCCATGCACTCTGGAATGTCCAAATGCAGCTTTTAGAAGAAACGTGTTTCTACCTCGCTGAATCTAAACATAGATGCAATTTCCTAAAAAAAACCAACACACAGCAGATGAGTTTGTAAGAAGCGGGTTTTCTGTGTTTTAAACGCATTCTTACTGCTAACTCTTACATGCGTTTCTAGGGCTGGAAATGACTATTTCTACATTCTCCAAAGAAAGGGTTTCTGAACTGCTGCAAACACACATCAGTTTAACTCTGGAAGTTGAATACACACATTGACAAACATTCTGCTAGATAGCTCCGTTTTGGTTTTAGAGCAAGGGATTTCTCTTTACAGCCTGTTCTCCAATGCACTCTGGAATGTCCAAACGCAGCTTTTAGAAGAAACGTGTTTCTACCTCGCTGAATCTAAACATAGATGCAACTTCCTAAGAGGAACCAAGACACAGCAGATGAGTTTGTAAGAAGCGGGTTTTCTGTGTTTTAAACGCATTCTTACTGCTAACTCTTACATGCGTTTCTAGGGCTGGAAATGACTGTTTCTACATTCTCCAAAGAAAGGGTTTCTGAACTGCTTCAAACACACATCAGTTTAACTCTGGAAGTTGAATACACACATTGACAAACATACTGCTAGATAGCTGCGTTTTGGTTTTAGAGCAAGATTTTCTCTTTACAGCATGTTCTCCCATGCACTCTGGAATGTCCAAAAGCAGCTTTTAGAAGAAACGTGTTTCTACCTCGCTGAATTTAAACATAGATGCAACTTCGTAAAGGAACTAACACACAGCAGATCAGTTTGTAAGAAGCGGGTTTTCTGTGTTTTAAACGCATTCTCACTGCTAACTCTTACATGCGTTTCTAGGGCTGGAAATGACTGTTTCTACATTCTCCAAAGAAAGGGTTTCTGAACTGCTGCAAACACACATCAGTTTAACTCTGGAAGTTGAATACACACATTGACAAACATTCTGCTACATAGCTTCGTTTTGGTTTTAGAGCAAGGTATTTCTCTTTACAGCCTGTTCTCCCATGCACTCTGGAATGTCCAAACGCAGCTTTTAGAAGAAACGTGTTTCTACCTCACTGAATCTAAACATAGATGCAACTTCCTAAAAGGAACCAACACACAGCAGATGAGTTTGTAAGAAGCGGGTTTTCTGTGTTTTAAACGCATTCTTACTTCTAACTGTTAACATGCGTTTCTAGGGCTGGAAATGACTGTTTCTATATTCTCCAAAGAAAGGGTTTCTGAACTGCTGCAAACACACATCAGTTTAACTCTGAAAGTTGAATACACACATTGACAAACATACTGCTAGATAGCTTCGTTTTGGTTTTAGAACAAGATTATCTCTTTACAGCATGTTCTCCCATGCACTCTGGAAAGTCCAAACGCAGCTTTTAGAAGAAACGTGTTTCTACCTCGCTGAATCTAAACATAGATGCAACTTCCTAAAAGAAACCAACACACAACAGATGAGTTTGTAAGAAACGGGTCTTCTGTGTTTTAAACGCATTAATACTGCTAACACTTATATGCGTCTCTAGGGCTGGAAATGACTTTTTCTGCATTCTCCAAAGAAAGGGTTTCTGAACTGCTGCAAACACACATCAGTTTAACTCTGGAAGTTGAATGCACACATTGAGAACCATTCTGCTAGATAGCTCCGTTTTGGTTTTGGAGCAAGGTATTTCTCTTTACAGCCTGTTATCCAATCCACTCTGGAATGTCCAAACGCAGCTTTTAGAAGAAACGTGTTTCTACCTCGCTGAATCTAAACATAGGTGCAACTTCCTAAAAGGAACCAACACACAGCAGATGAGTTTGTAAGAAGCGGGTTTTCTGTGTTTTAAACGCATTCTTACTGCTACCACTTACATGCGTTTCTAGGGCTGGAAATGACTGTTTCTACATTCTCCAAAGAAAGGGTTTCTGAACTGCTGCAAACACACATCAGTTTACCTCTGAAAGTTGAATACACACATTGACAAACATACTGCTATATAGCTCCGTTTTCGTTTTAGAGCAAGATTTTCTCTTTACAGCATGTTCTCCCATGCACTCTGGAATGTCCAAATGCAGCTTTTAGAAGAGACGTGTTTCTACCTCGCTGAATCTAAACATAGATGCAACTTCCTAAAAGGAACCAACACACAGCAGATGAGTTTGTAAGAAGCGGGTTTTCTGTGTTTTAAACGCATTCTTACTGCTAACTCTTACATGCGTTTCTAGGGCTGGAAATGACTGTTTCTACATTCTCCAAAGAAAGGGTTTCTGAACTGCTGCAAACACACATCAGTTTAACTCTGAAAGTTGAATACACACATTGACAAACATACTGCTAGATAGCTCCGTTTTGGTTTTAGAGCAAGATTTTCTCTTTACAGCATGTTCTCCCATGCACTCTGGAATGTCCAAACGCAGCTTTTAGAAGAAACGTGTTTCTACCTCTGTGAATCTAAACATAGATGCAACTTCCTAAAAGGAACCAACACACAGCAGATGAGTTCGTAAGAAGCGGGTCTTCTGTGTTTTAAATGCATTAATACTGCTAAAACTTATATGCGTCTCTAGGGCTGGAAATGACTTTTTCTACATTCTCCAAAGAAAGGGTTTCTGAACTTCTGCAAACACACATCAGTTTAACTCTTGAAGTTGAATACACACATTGACAACCATTCTGCTAGATAGCTCCATTTTGGTTTTAGAGCAAGATTTTCTCTTTACATCATGTTCTCCCATGCACTCTAGAATGTCCAAACGCAGCTTTTAGAAGAAACGTGTTTCTACCTCTCTGAATCTAAACATAGATGCAACTTCCTAAAAGGAACCAACACACAGCAGATGAGTTTGTAAGAAGCGGGTTTTCTGTGTTTTAAACGCATTCTTACTGCTAACTCTTACATGCGTTTCTAGGGCTGGAAATGACTGTTTCTACATTCTCCAAAGAAAGGGTTTCTGAACTGCTGCAAACACACATCAGTTTAACTCTGAAAGTTGAATACACACATTGACAAACATTCTGCTAGATAGCTCCGTTTTGGTTTTAGAGCAAGGGATTTCTCTTTACAGCCTGTTCTCCAATGCACTCTGGAATGTCCAAACGCAGCTTTTAGAAGAAACGTGTTTCTACCTCGCTGAATCTAAACATAGATGCAACTTCCTAAGAGGAACCAAGACACAGCAGATGAGTTTGTAAGAAGCGGGTTTTCTGTGTTTTAAACGCATTCTTACTGCTAACTCTTACATGCGTTTCTAGGGCTGGAAATGACTGTTTCTACATTCTCCAAAGAAAGGGTTTCTGAACTGCTTCAAACACACATCAGTTTAACTCTGGAAGTTGAATACACACATTGACAAACATACTGCTAGATAGCTGCCTTTTGGTTTTAGAGCAAGATTTTCTCTTTACAGCATGTTCTCCCATGCACTCTGGAATGTCCAAAAGCAGCTTTTAGAAGAAACGTGTTTCTACCTCGCTGAATTTAAACATAGATGCAACTTCGTAAAGGAACTAACACACAGCAGATCAGTTTGTAAGAAGCGGGTTTTCTGTGTTTTAAACGCATTCTCACTGCTAACTCTTACATGCGTTTCTAGGGCTGGAAATGACTGTTTCTACATTCTCCAAAGAAAGGGTTTCTGAACTGCTGCAAACACACATCAGTTTAACTCTGGAAGTTGAATACACACATTGACAAACATTCTGCTACATAGCTTCGTTTTGGTTTTAGAGCAAGGTATTTCTCTTTACAGCCTGTTCTCCCATGCACTCTGGAATGTCCAAACGCTGCTTTTAGAAGAAACGTGTTTCTACCTCACTGAATCTAAACATAGATGCAACTTCCTAAAAGGAACCAACACACAGCAGATGAGTTTGTAAGAAGCGGGTTTTCTGTGTTTTAAACGCATTCTTACTTCTAACTGTTAACATGCGTTTCTAGGGCTGGAAATGACTGTTTCTATATTCTCCAAAGAAAGGGTTTCTGAACTGCTGCAAACACACATCAGTTTAACTCTGAAAGTTGAATACACACATTGACAAACATACTGCTAGATAGCTTCGTTTTGGTTTTAGAACAAGATTATCTCTTTACAGCATATTCTCCCATGCACTCTGGAAAGTCCAAACGCAGCTTTTAGAATAAACGTGTTTCTACCTCGCTGAATCTAAACATAGATGCAACTTCCTAAAAGAAACCAACACACAACAGATGAGTTTGTAAGAAACGGGTCTTCTGTGTTTTAAACGCATTAATACTGCTAACACTTATATGCGTCTCTAGGGCTGGAAATGACTTTTTCTGCATTCTCCAAAGAAAGGGTTTCTGAACTGCTGCAAACACACATCAGTTTAACTCTGGAAGTTGAATGCACACATTGAGAACCATTCTGCTAGATAGCTCCGTTTTGGTTTTGGAGCAAGGTATTTCTCTTTACAGCCTGTTATCCAATCCACTCTGGAATGTCCAAACGCAGCTTTTAGAAGAAACGTGTTTCTACCTCGCTGAATCTAAACATAGGTGCAACTTCCTAAAAGGAACCAACACACAGCAGATGAGTTTGTAAGAAGCGGGTTTTCTGTGTTTTAAACGCATTCTTACTGCTAACACTTACATGCGTTTCTAGGGCTGGAAATGACTGTTTCTACATTCTCCAAAGAAAGGGTTTCTGAACTGCTGCAAACACACATCAGATTACCTCTGAAAGTTGAATACACACATTGACAAACATACTGCTAGATAGCTCCGTTTTCGTTTTAGAGCAAGATTTTCTCTTTACAGCATGTTCTCCCATGCACTCTGGAATGTCCAAATGCAGCTTTTAGAAGAGACGTGTTTCTACCTCGCTGAATCTAAACATAGATGCAACTTCCTAAAAGGAACCAACACACAGCAGATGAGTTTGTAAGAAGCGGGTTTTCTGTGTTTTAAACGCATTCTTACTGCTAACTCTTACATGCGTTTCTAGGGCTGGAAATGACTGTTTCTACATTCTCCATAGAAAGGGTTTCTGAACTGCTGCAAACACACATCAGTTTAACTCTGAAAGTTGAATACACACATTGACAAACATACTGCTAGATAGCTCCGTTTTGGTTTTAGAGCAAGATTTTCTCTTTACAGCATGTTCTCCCATGCACTCTGGAATGTCCAAACGCAGCT
This sequence comes from Saimiri boliviensis, assembly GCF_048565385.1. Lineage (NCBI taxonomy): Eukaryota > Metazoa > Chordata > Mammalia > Primates > Cebidae > Saimiri > Saimiri boliviensis. The sequence goes on along the minus strand of NC_133454.1, from coordinate 28,243,084 downwards.
TTTAGAAGAAACGTGTTTCTACCTCTGTGAATCTAAACATAGATGCAACTTCCTAAAAGGAACCAACACACAGCAGATGAGTTCGTAAGAAGCGGGTCTTCTGTGTTTTAAATGCATTAATACTGCTAAAACTTATATGCGTCTCTAGGGCTGGAAATGACTTTTTCTACATTCTCCAAAGAAAGGGTTTCTGAACTTCTGCAAACACACATCAGTTTAACTCTTGAAGTTGAATACACACATTGACAACCATTCTGCTAGATAGCTCCATTTTGGTTTTAGAGCAAGATTTTCTCATTACATCATGTTCTCCCATGCACTCTAGAATGTCCAAACGCAGCTTTTAGAAGAAACGTGTTTCTACCTCTCTGAATCTAAACATAGATGCAACTACCTAAAAGGAACCAACACACAGCAGATGAGTTTCTTAGAAGCGGGTTTTCTGTGTTTTAAACGCATTCTTACTGCTAACTCTTACATGCGTTTCTAGGGCTGGAAATGACAGTTTCTACATTCTCCAAAGAAAGGGTTTCTGAACTGCTGCAAACACACATCAGTTTAACTCTGGAAGTTGAATATAAACATTGACAAACATTCTGCTAGATAGCTCTGTTTTGGTTTTAGAGCAAGGTTTTTCTCTTTGCAGCCTGTTCTCCAATGCACTCTGGAATGTACAAACGCAGCTTTTAGAAGAAACGTGTTTCTACCTCGCTGAATCTAAACATAGATGCAACTTCCTAAAAGGAACCAACACACAGCAGATGAGTTCGTAAGAAGCGGGTCTTCTGTGTTTTAAAAGCATTAATACTGCTAACTCTTATATGCGTCTCTAGGGCTGGAAATGACTTTTTCTACATTCTCCAAAGAAAGGGTTTCTGAACTGCTGCAAACACACATCAGTATAACTCTGGAAGTGGAATACACACATTGACAAACATTCTGCTAGATAGCTCCGTTTTGGTTTTAGAGCAAGGTTTTTCTCTTTACAGCCTGTTCTCCAATGCACTCTGGAATGTCCAAATGCAGCTTTTAGAAGAAACGTGTTTCTACCTCGCTGAATCTAAACATAGATGCAACTTCCTAAAAGGAACCAACACACAGCAGATGAGTTTGTAAGAAGCGGGTTTTCTGTGTTTTAAACGCATTCTAACTGCTAACTCTTACATGCGTTTCTAGGGCTGGAAATGACTGTTTCTACATTCTCCAAAGAAAGGGTTTCTGAACTGCTTCAAACACACATCAGTTTAACTCTGGAAGTTGAATACACACATTGACAAACATACTGCTAGATAGCTCCGTTTTGGTTTTAGAGCAAGATTTTCTCTTTAGAACATGTTCTCCCATGCACTCTGGAATGTCCAAACGCAGCTTTCAGAAGAAACGTGTTTCTACCCCGCTGAATCTAAATATAGATGCAACTTCCGAAAAGGAACCAACACACAGCAGATGAGTTTGTAAGAAGCGGGTTTTCTGTGTTTTAAACGCATTCTTACTTCTAACTCTTAACATGCGTTTCTAGGGCTGGAAATGACTGTTTCTACATTCTCCAAAGAAAGGGTTTCTGAACTGCTGCAAACACACATCAGTTTAACTCTGAAAGTTGAATACACACATTGACAAACATACTGCTAGATAGCTCCGTTTTGGTTTTAGAGCAAGATTTTCTCTTTACAGCATGTTCTCCCATGCACTCTGGAATGTCCAAACGCAGCTTTTAGAAGAAACGTGTTTCTACCTCGCCGAATCTAAACATAGATGCAACTTCCTAAAAGGAACCAACGCACAGCAGATGAGTTTGTAAGAAGCGGGTTTTCTGTGTTTTAAACGCATTCTTACTGCTAACTCTTACATGCGTTTCTAGGGCTGGAAATTACTGTTTCTACATTCCCCAAACAAAGGGTTTCTGAACTGCTGCAAACACACATCAGTTTAACTCTGGTAGTTGAATACACACTTTGACAAACATTCTGCTAGATAGCTCCGTTTTGGTTTTAGAGCAAGGTTTTTCTCTTTACAGTCTGTTCTCCAATGCACTCTGGAATGTCCAAACGCAGCTTTTAGAAGAAACGTGTTTCTACATCGCTTAATCTAAACATAGATGCAACTTCCTAAAAGGAACCAACACACAGCAGATGAGTTTGTAAGAAGCGGGTTTTCTGTGTATTAAACGCATTCTTACTTCTAACTCTTACATACGTTTCTAGGGCTGGAAATGACTGTTTCTACATTCTCCAAAGAAAGGGTTTCTGAACTGCTTCAAACACACATCAATTTAACTCTGGACGTTGAATGCACACATTGACAAACATACTGCTAGATAGCTACGTTTTGGTTTTAGAGCAAGATTTTCTCTTTACAGCATGTTCTCCCATGCACTTTGTAATGTCCAAACGCCGCTTTTAGAAGAGACGTGTTTCTACCTCGCTGAATCTAAACATAGACCCAACTCCCTAAAAAGAACCAACACACAGCAGATGAGTTTGTAAGAAGCGGGTTTTCTGTGTTTTAAACGCATTCTTACTGCTAACTTTTACATGCGTTTCTAGGGCTGGAAATGACTGTTTCCACATTCTCCAAAGAAAGGGTTTCTGAACTGCTGCAAACACACATCACTTTAACTCTGAAAGTTGAATATACACATTGACAAACATACTGCTAGATAGCTCCGTTTTGGTTTTAGAGCAAGATTTTCTCTTTACAGCATGTTCTCCCATGCACTCTGGAATGTCCAAATGCAGCTTTTAGAAGAAACGTGTTTCTACCTCGCTGAATCTAAACATAGATGCAACTTCCTAAAAGGAACCAAGACACAGCAGATGAGTTTGTAAGAAGCGGGTTTTCTGTGTTTTAAACGCATTCTTACTGCTAACTCTTACATGCGTTTCTAGGGCAGGAAATGACCGTTTCTACATTCTCCAAACAAAGGGTTTCTGAACTGCTGCAAACAAACATCAGTTTAACTCTGGAAGTTGAATACACACTTTGACAAACATTCTGCTAGATAGCTCCGTTTTGGTTTTAGAGCAAGGTTTTTCTCTTTACAGCTTGTTCTCCAATGCACTCTGGAATGTCCAAACGCAGCTTTTAGAAGAAATGTGTTTCTACCTCGCTGAATCTAAACATAGATGCAACTTCCTAAAAGGAACCAACACACAGCAGATGAGTTTGTAAGAAGCGGGTTTTCTGTGTTTTAAACGCATTCTTACTGCTAACTGTTACATGCGTTTCTAGGGCTGGAAATGACTGTTTCTACATTCTCCAAAGAAAGGGTTTCTGAACTGCTGCAAACACACATCAGTTTACCTCTGAAAGTTGAATACACACATTGACAATCATACTGCTAGATAGCTCCGTTTTCGTTTTAGAGCAAGATTTTCTCTTTACAGCATGTTCTCCCATGCACTCTGGAATGTCCAAATGCAGCTTTTAGAAGAAACGTGTTTCTACCTCGCTGAATCTAAACATAGATGCAATTTCCTAAAAAAAACCAACACACAGCAGATGAGTTTGTAAGAAGCGGGTTTTCTGTGTTTTAAACGCATTCTTACTGCTAACTCTTACATGCGTTTCTAGGGCTGGAAATGACTATTTCTACATTCTCCAAAGAAAGGGTTTCTGAACTGTTGCAAACACACATCAGTTTAACTCTGGAAGTTGAATACACACATTGACAAACATTCTGCTAGATAGCTCCGTTTTGGTTTTAGAGCAAGGTTTTCCTCTTTACAGCATGTTCTCCCATGCACTCTGGAATGTCCAAACGCAGCTTTTAGAAGAAACGTGTTTCTACCTCTGTGAATCTAAACATAGATGCAACTTCCTAAAAGGAACCAACACACAGCAGATGAGTTCGTAAGAAGCGGGTCTTCTGTGTTTTAAATGCATTAATACTGCTAAAACTTATATGCGTCTCTAGGGCTGGAAATGACTTTTTCTACATTCTCCAAAGAAAGGGTTTCTGAACTTCTGCAAACACACATCAGTTTAACTCTTGAAGTTGAATACACACATTGACAACCATTCTGCTAGATAGCTCCATTTTGGTTTTAGAGCAAGATTTTCTCTTTACATCATGTTCTCCCATGCACTCTAGAATGTCCAAACGCAGCTTTTAGAAGAAACGTGTTTCTACCTCGCTGAATCTAAACATAGATGCAACTTCCTAAAAGGAACCAACACACAGCAGATGAGTTTGTTAGAAGCGGGTTTTCTGTGTTTTAAACGAATTCTTACTGCTAACACTTACAAGCGTTTCTAGGGCTGGAAATGACTGTTTCTACATTCTCCAAAGAAAGGGTTTCTGAACTGCTGCAAACACACATCAGTTTAACTCTGGAAGTTGAATATAAACATTTGCAAACATTCTGCTAGATAGCTCCGTTTTGGTTTTAGAGCAAGGTTTTTCTCTTTACATCCTGTTCTCCAATGCACTCTGGAATGTCCAAATGCAGCTTTTAGAAGAAACGTGTTTCTACGTCGCTGAATCTAAACATAGATGCAACTTTCTAAAAGGAACCAACACACAGCAGATGAGTTTGTAAGAAGCGGGTTTTCTGTGTTTTAAACGCATTCTTACTGCTAACTCTTAACATGCGTTTCTAGGGCTGGAAATGACTGTTTCTACATTCTCCAAAGAAAGGGTTTCTGAACTGCTTCAAACACATATCAGTTTAACTCTGGAAGTTGAATACACACATTGACAAACATACTGCTAGATAGCTCCGTTTTCGTTTTAGAGCAAGATTTTCTCTTTACAGCATGTTCTCCCATCATCTCTGGAATGTCCAAACGCAGCTTTTAGAAGAAACGTGTTTCTACCTCGCTGAATCTAAACATAGATTCAACTTCCTAAAAGGAAGCAACACACAGATGATGAGTTTGTAAGAAGCGGGTTTTCTGTGTTTTAAACGCATTCTTTCTTCTCTTACATGCGTTTCTAGGGCTGGAAATGACAGTTTCTACATACTCCAAAGAAAGGGTTTCTGAACTTTTGCAAACACACATCAGTTTAGCTCTGGAAGTTGAATTCACACGTTGATAAACATTCTGCTAGATAGCTCCGTTTTGGTCTTAGAGCAAGGTTTTTCTCTTTACAGCCTGTTCTCCAATGCACTCTGGAATGTCCAAACGCAGCTTTTAGAAGAAACGTGTTTCTACCTCGCTGAATCTAAACATAGATGCAACTTCCTAAAAGGAACCAACACACAGCAGATGAGTTTGTAAGAAGCGGGTTTTCTGTGTTTTAAACGCATTCTTACTTCTAACTCTTACATGCGTTTCTAGGGCTGGAAATGACTGTTTCTACATTCTCCAAAGAAAGGGTTTCTGAACTGCTGCAAACACACATCAGTTTAACTCTGAAAGTTGAATACACACATTGACAAACATACTGCTAGATAGCTTCGTTTTGGTTTTAGAGCAAGAATTTCTCTTTACAGCATGTTTTCCCACGCACTCTGGAATGTCCAAACGCAGCTTTTAGAAGAAACGTGTTTCTACCTCGCTGAATCTAAACATAGATGCAACTTCCTAAAAGGAACCAACACACAGCAGATGAGTTTGTAAGAAGCGGGTTTTCTGTGTTTTAAACGCTTTCTAACTTCTAACTCTTACATGCGTTTCTAGGGCTGTAAATGACTGTTTCTACATTCTCCAAAGAAAGTGTTTCTGAACTGCTGCAAACACACATCAGTTTAACTCTGAAAGTTGAAAACACACATTGACAAACATACTGCTAGATAGCTCCGTTTCGGTTTTAGAGCAAGATTTTCTCTTTACAGCATTTTCTCCCATGCACTCTAGAATGTCCAAACGCAGCTTTTATAAGAAACGTGTTTCTACCTCGCTGAATCTAAACATAGATGCAACTTCCTAAAAGGAACCAACACACAGCAGATGAGTTTGTTAAAAGCGGGTTTTCTGTGTTTTTTTAACGTATTCTTACTGCTAACTCTTACATGCGTTTCTAGGGCTGGAAATGACTGTTTCTACATTCTCCAAAGAAAGGGTTTCTGAACTGCTGCAAACACCCATCAGTTTAACTCTGGAAATTGAATATAAACATTTGCAAACATTCTGCTAGATAGCTCCGTTTTGGTTTTAGAGCAAGGTTTTTCTCTTTACAGCCTGTTCTCCAATGCACTCTGGAATGTCCAAATGCAGCTTTTAGAAGAAACGTGTTTCTACCTCGCTGAATCTAAACATAGATTCAACTTCCTAAAAGGAAGCAACACACAGATGATGAGTTTGTAAGAAGCGGGTTTTCTGTGTTTTAAACGCATACTTACTTCTCTTACATGCGTTTCTAGGGCTGGAAATGACAGTTTCTACATTCTCCAAAGAAAGGGTTTCTGAACTGCTGCAAACACCCATCAGTTTAACTCTGGAAATTGAATATAAACATTTGCAAACATTCTGCTAGATAGCTCCGTTTTGGTTTTAGAGCAAGGTTTTTCTCTTTACAGCCTGTTCTCCAATGCACTCTGGAATGTCCAAATGCAGCTTTTAGAAGAAACGTGTTTCTACCTCGCTGAATCTAAACATAGATTCAACTTCCTAAAAGGAAGCAACACACAGATGATGAGTTTGTAAGAAGCGGGTTTTCTGTGTTTTAAACGCATTCTTACTTCTCTTACATGCGTTTCTAGGGCTGGAAATGACAGTTACTACATTCTCCAAAGAAAGGGTTTCTGAACTGCTGCAAACACACATCAGTTTAACTCTGGAAGTTGAATTCACACGTTGACAAACATTCTGCTAGATAGCTCCGTTTTGGTTTTAGAGCAAGGTTTTTCTCTTTACAGCCTGGTCTCCAATGCACTCTGGAATGTCCAAACGCAGCTTTTAGAAGAAACGTGTTACTACCTCGCTGAATCTAAACATAGGTGCAACTTCCTAAAAGGAACCAACACACAGCAGATGAGTTTGTAAGAAACGGGTCTTCTGTGTTTTAAACGCATTAATACTGCCAACTCTTTTATGCGACTCTAGGGCTGGAAATGACTTTTTCTGCATTCTCCAAAGAAAGGGTTTCTGAACTGCTGCAAACACACATCAGTTTAACTCTGGAAGTTGAATACACACATTGAGAACCATTCTGCTAGATAGCTCCGTTTTGGTTTTAGAGCAAGGTTTTTCTCTTTAAAGCCTGTTCTCCAATGCACTCTGGAATGTCCAAACGCAGCTTTTAGAAGAAACGTTTTTCTACGTCGCTGAATCTAAACATAGATGCAACTTCCTAAAAGAAACCAACTCACAGCAGATGAGTTTGTAAGAAGCGGGTTTTCTGTGTTTTAAACGCATTCTTACTGCTAACACTTACATGCGTTTCTAGGGCTGGAAATGACTGTTTCTACATTCTCCAAAGAAAGGGTTTCTGAACTGCTGCAAACACCCATCAGTTTAACTCTGGAAATTGAATATAAACATTTGCAAACATTCTTCTAGATAGCTCCGTTTTGGTTTTAGAGCAAGGTTTTTCTCTTTACAGCCTGTTCTCCAATGTACTCTGGAATGTCCAAATGCAGCTTTTAGAAGAAACGTGTTTCTACCTCGCTGAATCTAAACATAGATTCAACTTCCTAAAAGGAAGCAACACACAGATGATGAGTTTGTAAGAAGCGGGTTTTCTGTGTTTTAAATGCATTCTTACTTCTCTTACATGAGTTTCTATGGCTGGAAATGACAGTTTCTACATTCTCCAAAGAAAGGGTTTCTAAACTGCTTCAAAAACACATCAGTTTAACTCTGAAAGCTGAATACACACATTGACAAACATACTGCTAGATAACTCCGTTTTCGTTTTAGAGCAAGATTTTCTCTTTACAGCATGTTCTCCCATGCACTCTGGAATGTCCAAACGCAGCTTTTAGAAGAAACGTGTTTCTACCTCGCTAAATCTAAGCATAGATGCAACTTCCTAAAAGGAACCAACACACAGCAGATGAGTTTGTTAGAAGCGGGTTTTCTGTGTTTTAAACGCATTCTTACTGCTAACTCTTTCATGCGTTTCTAGGGCTGGAAATGACTGTTTCTACATTCTACAAAGAAAGGGTTTCTAAACTGCTTCAAAAACACATCAGTTTAACTCTGGAAGTGGAATACCCACATTGACAAACATACTGCTAGATAGCTCCGTTTTGGTTTTAGAGCAAGATTTTCTCTTTACAGCATGTTCTCCCATGCACTCTGGAATGTCCAAACGCAGCTTTTAGAAGAAACGTGTTTCTACCTCGCTGAATCTAAACATAGATGCAACTTCCTAAAAGAAACCAACACACAGCAGATGAGTTTGTAAGAAGCGGGTCTTCTGTGTTTTAAACGCATTAATACTGCTAACTCTTATATGCGTCTCTAGGGCTGGAAATGAGTTTTTCTGCATTCTCCAAAGAAAGGGTTTCTGAACTGCTGCAAACACACATCAGTTTAACTCTGGAAGTGGAATACACACATTGACAAACATTATGCTTGATAGCTTCGTTTTGGTTTTAGAGCAAGGTATTTCTCTTTACAGCATGTTCTCCCATGCACTCTGGAATGTCCAAAAGCAGCTTTTAGAAGAAACGTGTTTCTACCTCGCTGAATCTAAACATAGATGCAACTTCCTAAAAGGAACCAACACACAGCAGATGAGTTTGTTAGAAGCGGGTTTTCTGTGTTTTAAACGCATTCTTACTTCTAACTCTTACATGCGTTTCTAGGGCTGGAAATGACTGTTTCTACATTCTCCAAAGAAAGGGTTTCTGAACTGCTGCAAACACACATCAGTTTAACTCTGAAAGCTGAATACACACATTGATAAACATACTGCTAGATAGCTCCGTTTTGGTTTTAGAGCAAGATTTTCTCTTTACAGCATGTTCTCCCATGCATTTTGTCATGTCCAAACGCAGCTTTTAGAAGAGACGTGTTTCTACCTCGCTGAATCTAAACATAGACGCAACTTCCTAAAAGGAACCAACACACAGCAGATGAGTTTGTAAGAAGCGGGTTTTCTGTGTTTTAAACGCATTCTTACTGCTAACTCTTACATGCGTTTCTAGGGCTGGATATGACTGTTTCTACTTTCTCCAAAGAAAGGGTTTCTGAACTGCTGCAAACACACATCAGTTTAACTCTGAAAGTTGAATACACACATTGACAAACATACTGCTAGATAGCTCCATTTTGGTTTTAGAGCAAGATTTTCTCTTTACAGCATGTTTTCCAATGCACTCTAGAATGTTCAAACGCAGCTGTTAGAAGAAACGTGTTTCTACCTCGCTGAATCTAAACATAGATGCAACTTCATAAAAGGAACCAACACACAGCAGATGAGTTTCTTAGAAGCGGGTTTTCTGTGTTTTAAACGCATTCTTACTGCTAACTCTTACATGCGTTTCTAGGGCTGGAAATGACTGTTTCTACATTCTCCAAAGAAAGGGTTTCTGAACTGCTGCAAACACACATCAGTTTAGCTCTGGAAGTTGAATATAAACATTGACAAACATTCTGCTAGATAGCTCCGTTTTGGTTTTAGAGCAAGGTTTTAATCTTTACAGCCTGTTCTCCAATGCACTCTGGAATGTCCAAATGCAGCTTTTAGAAGAAACGTGTTTCTACCTCGCTGAATCTAAACATAGATGCAACTTCCTAAAAGGAACCAACTCACAGTAGATGAGTTTGTAAGAAGCGGGTTTTCTGTGTTTTAAACGCATTCTTACTGCTAACTCTTACATGCGTTTCTAGGGCTGGAAATGACTGTTTCTACATTCTCCAAAGATAGGGTTTCTGAACTGCTTCAAACACACATCAGTTTATCTCTGTAAGTTGAATACACACATTGACAAACATACTGCTAGATAGCTCCCTTTTGGTTTTAGAGCAAGATTTTCTCTTTACAGCATGTTCTCCCATGCACTCTGGAATGTCCAAACGCAGCTTTTAGAAGAAACGTGTTTCTACCTCGCTGAATGTAAATATAGATGCAACTTCCTAAAAGAAAGCAACACACAGCAGATGAGTTTATAAGAAGCGGGTTTTCTGTGTTTTAAGCGCATTCTTACTGCTAACTCTTACATGCGTTTCTAGGGCTGGAAATGACAGTTTCTACATTCTCCAAAGAAAGGGTTTCTGAACTGCTGCAAACACACATCAATTTAACTCTGGAAGTTGAATACACACATTGACAAACATACTTCTAGGTAGCTCCGTTTTGGTTTTAGAGCAAGATTTTCTCTTTACAGCATGTTCTCCCATGCACTCTAGAATGTCCAAACGCAGCTTTTAGAAGAAACGTGTTTCTACCTCGCTGAATCTAAACATAGATGCAACTTCCTAAAAGGAACCAACACACAACAGATGAGTTTGTTAGAAGCGGGTTCTCTGTGTTTTAAACGCATTCTTACTGCTAACTCTTACATGCGTTTCTAGGTTTGGAAATGACTGTTTCTACATTCTCCAAAGAAAGGGTTTCTGAACTGCTGCAAACACACATCAGTTTAACTCTGTAAGTTGAATATAAACATTTACAAACATTCTGCTAGATAGCTCCGTTTTGGTTTTAGAGCAAGGTTTTTCTCTTTACAGCCTGTACTCCAATGCACTCTGGAATGTCCAAATGCAGCTTTTAGAAGAAACGTGTTTCGACCTCGCTGAATCTAAACATAGATGCAACTTCCTAAAAGGAACCAACACACAGCAGATGAGTTTGTAAGAAGCGGGTATTCTGTGTTTTAAACGCATTCTTACTGCTAACTCTTACATGCGTTTCTAGGGCTGGAAATGACTGTTTCTACATTCTCCAAAGAAAGGGTTTCTTAACAGCTTCAAACACACATCAGTTTAACTCTGGAAGTTGAATAAACACATTGACAAACATACTGCTAGATAGATCCATTTTGGTTTTAGAGCAAGATTTTCTCTTTACAGCATGTTCTCTCATGCACTCTGGAATGTCCAAACGCAGCTTTTAGAAGAAACGTGTTTCTACCTCGCTGAATCTAAACATAGATGCAACTTCCTAAAAGGAACCAACACACAGCAGATGAGTTTGTAAGAAGCGGGTTTTCTGTGTTTTAAACGCATTCATACTTCTAACTCTTAACATGCACTTCTAGGGCTGGAAATGACTGTTTCTACATTCTCCAAAGAAAGGGTTTCTGAACTGCTGCAAACACACATCAGTTTAACTCTGGAAGTTGAATACAGACATTGACAAACATTCTGCTAGATAGCTTCGTTTTGGTTTTAGAGCAAGGTATTTCTGTTTCCAGCCTGTTCTCCCATGCACTCTGGAATGTCCAAACGCAGCTTTTAGAAGAAACGTGTTTCTACCTCGCTGAATCTAAACATAGATGCAACTTCCTAAAGGGAACCAACACACAGCAGATGAGTTTGTAAGAAGCGGGTTTTCTGTGTTTTAAACGCATTCTTACTTCTAACTGTTAACATGCGTTTCTAGGGCTGGTAATGACTGTTTCTAAATTCTCCAAAGAAAGGGTTTCTGAACTGCTGCAAACACACATCAGTTTAACTCTGGAAGTTGAATAAACACATTGACAAACATACTGCTAGATAGATCCATTTTGGTTTTAGAGCAAGATTTTCTCTTTACAGCATGTTCTCTCATGCACTCTGGAATGTCCAAACGCAGCTTTTAGAAGAAACGTGTTTCTACCTCGCTGAATCTAAACATAGATGCAACTTCCTAAAAGGAACCAACACACAGCAGATGAGTTTGTAAGAAGCGGGTTTTCTGTGTTTTAAACGCATTCATACTTCTAACTCTTAACATGCGTTTCTAGGGCTGGAAATGACTGTTTCTACATTCTCCAAAGAAAGGGTTTCTGAACTGCTGCAAACACACATCAGTTTAACTCTGGAAGTTGAATACACACATTGACAAACATTCTGCTACATAGCTTCGTTTTGGTTTTAGAGCAAGGTATTTCTCTTTACAGCCTGTTCTCCCATGCACTCTGGAATGTCCAAACGCAGCTTTTAGAAGAAACGTGTTTCTACCTCGCTGAATCTAAACATAGATGCAACTTCCTAAAAGGAACCAACACACAGCAAATGAGTTTGAAAGAAGCGGGTTTTCTGTGTTTTAAACGCTTTCTTACTTCTAACTGTTAACATGCGTTTCTAGGGCTGGAAATGACTGTTTCTACATTCTCCAAAGAAAGGGTTTCTGAACTGCTGCAAACACACATCAGTTTACCTCTGGAAGTTGAATATAAACATTTGCAAAAATTCTGCTAGATAGCTCCGTTTTGGTTTTAGAGCAAGATTTTCTCTTTACAGCATGTTCTCCCATCATCTCTGGAATGTCCAAACGCAGCTTTTAGAAGAAACGTGTTTCTACCTCGCTGAATCTAAACATAGATTCAACTTCCTTTAAGGAAGAAACACACAGCTGATGAGTTTGTAAGAAGCAGGTTTTCTGTGTTTTAAACGCATTCTTACTTCTCTTACATGCGTTTCTAGGGCTGGAAATGACAGTCTCTACATTCTCCAAAGAAAGGGTTTCTGAACTGCTGCAAACAAACATCAGTTTAACTCTGGAAGATGAATACACACTTTGACAAACATTCTGCTAGATAGCTCCGTTTTGGTTTTAGAGCAAGGTTTTTCTCTTTACAGCCACTTCTCCAATGCACTCTGGAATGTCCAAACGCCGCTTTTAGAAGAAACGTGTTTCTACATCGCTGAATCTAAACATACATGCAACTTACTAAAAGGAACCAACACACAGCAGATGAGTTTGTAAGAAGCGGGTTTTCTGTGTTTTAAACGCATTCTTACTGCTAACTCTTACATGCGTTTCTAGGGCTGGAAATGACTGTTTCTACATTCTACAAAAAAAGGGTTTCTGAACTGCTGCAAACACACATCAGTTTAACTCTGAAAGTTGAATACACACATTGACAAACATTCTGCTAGATAGCTACGTTTTGGTTTTAGAGCAAGATTTTCTCTTTACAGCATGTTCTCCCATGCACTCTGGAAAGTCCAAACGCAGATTTTAGAGAAACGTGTTTCTACCTCGCTGAATCTAAACATAGATGCAACTTCCTAAAAGGAACCAACACACAGCAGATGAGTTTGTAAGAAGCGGGTTTTCTGTGTTTTAAACGCATTCTTACTTCTACCTCTTAACATGCGTTTCTAGGGCTGGAAATGACTGTTTCTACATTCTCCAAAGGAAGGGTTTCTGAACTTCTGCAAACACACATCAGTTTAACTCTGAAAGTTGAATACACACATTGACAAACATTCTGCTAGATAGCTCCGTTTTCGTTTTAGAGCAAGATTTTCTCTTTACAGCATGTTCTCCCATGCACTCTGGAAAGTCCAAACGCAGCTTTTAGAAGAGACGTGTTTCTACCTCGCTGAATCTAAACATAGATTCAACTTCCTAAAAGGAACCAACACACAGCAGATGAGTTTGTAAGAAGCGGGTTTTCTGTGTTTTAAACGCATTCTTACTTCTAACTCTTAACATGCGTTTCTAGGGCTGGAAATGACTGTTTCTACATTCTCCAAAGAAAGGGTTTCTGAACTGCTGCAAACACACATCAGTTTAACTCTGAAAGTTGAATACACACATTGACAAACATACTGCTAGATAGCTCCGTTTTGGTTTTAGAGCAAGATTTTCTCTTTACAGCATGTTCTTCCATGCACTCTGGAATGTCCAAACGCAGCTTTTAGAAGAAACGTGTTTCTACCTCGCTGAATCTAAACATAGATGCAACTTCCTAAAAGGAACCAACACACAGCAGATGAGTTTGTAAGAAGCGGGTTTTCTGTGTTTTAAACGCATTCTTACTGCTAACTCTTACATGCGTTTCTAGGGCTGGAAATGACTGTTTCTACATTCTCCAAAGAAAGGGTTTCTGAACTGCTGCAAACACACATCAGTTTAACTCTGGAAGTTGAATACACACATTGACAAACATACTGCTAGATAGCTCCGTTTTGGTTTCAGAGAAAGGTTTTTCTCTTTACAGCCTGTTCTCCAATGCACTCTGGAATGTCCAAACGCAGCTTTTAGAAGAAACGTGTTTCTACCTCGCTGAATCTAAACATAGATGCAACTTCCTAAAAGGAACCAACACACAGCAGATGAGTTTGTAAGAAGCGGGTTTTCTGTGTTTTAAACGCATTCTTACTTCTAACTGTTAACATGCGTTTCTAGGGCTGGAAATGACTGTTTCTACATTCTCCAAAGAAAGGGTTTCTGAACTGCTGCAAACACACATCAGTTTAACTCTGGAAGTTGAATACACACATTGACAAACATACTGCTAGATAGCTCCGTTTTGGTTTTAGAGCAAGATTTTCTCTTTACAGCATGTTCTCCCATGCACTTTGTAATGTCCAAACGCAGCCTTTAGAAGAGACGTGTTTCTACCTCGCTGAATCTAAACACAGACGCAACTTCCTAAAAGGAACGAACACACAGCAGATGAGTTTGTAAGAAGCGGGTTTTCTGTGTTTTAAACGCATTCTTACTGCTAACTCTTACATGCGTTTCTAGGGCTGGAAATGACTGTTTCTACTTTCTCCAAAGAAAGGGTTTCTGAACTGCTGCAAACACACATCAGTTTAACTCTGAAAGTTGAATACACACATTGACAAACATACTGCTAGATAGCTCCATTTTGGTTTTAGAGCAAGATTTTCTCTTTACAGCATGTTTTCCAATGCACTCTAGAATGTCCAAAAGCAGCTGTTAGAAGAAACGTGTTTCTACCTCGCTGAATCTAAACATAGATGCAACTTCATAAAAGGAACCAACACACAGCAGATGAGTTTGTAAGAAGCGGGTTTTCTGTGTTTTAAACGCATTCTTACTGCTAACTCTTACATGCGTTTCTAGGGCTGGAAATGACTTTTTCTACTTTCTCCAAAGAAAGGGTGTCTGAACTGCTGCAAACAAACATCAGTTTAACTCTGGAAGTTGAATACACACTTTGAGAAACATTCTGCTATGTAGCTCCGTTTTGGTTTTAGAGCAAGGTTTTTCTCTTTACAGCCTTTTCTCCAATGCACTCTGGAATGTCCAAACGCAGCTTTTAGAAGAAACGTGTTTCTACGTCGCTGAATCTAAACATAGATGCAACTTCCTAAAAGGAACCAACTCACAGCAGATGAGTTTGTAAGATGCGGGTTTTCTGTGTTTTAAACGCATTCTTACTGCTAACTCTTACATGCGTTTCTAGGGCTGGAAAAGACTGTTTCTATATTCTCCAAAGAAAGGGTTTCTGAACTGCTTCAAACACACATCAGTTTAACTCTGGAAGTTGAATACACACATTGACAAACATACTGCTAGATAGCTCCGTTTTGGTTTTACAGCAAGATTTTCTCTTTACAGCATGTTCTCCCATGCACTCTGGAATGTCCAAACGCAGCTTTTAGAAGAAACGTGTTTCTACCTCGCTGAATCTAAACATAGATGCAACTTCCTAAAAGGAACCAACACACAGCAGATGAGTTTGTAAGAAGCGGGTTTTCTGTGTTTTAAACGCATTCTTACTGCTAACTCTTACATGCGTTTCTAGGGCTGGAAATGACTGTTTCTACTTTCTCCAAAGAAAGGGTTTCTGAACTACTGCAAACACACATCAGTTTAACTCGGAAAGTTGAATACACACATTGACAAACATACTGCTAGATAGCTTTATTTTGGTTTTAGAGCAAGATTTTCTCTTTACAGCATGTTTTCCAATGCAGTCTAGAATGTCCAAAAGCAGCTGTTAGAAGAAACGTGTTTCTACCTCGCTGAATCTAAACATAGATGCAACTTCATAAAAGGAACCAACACACAGCAGATGAGTTTGTAAGAAGCGGATTTTCTGTGTTTTAAACGCATTCTTACTGCTAACTCTTACATGCGTTTCTAGGGCTGGAAATGACTGTTTCTACATTCTCCAAAGAAAGGGTGTCTGAACTGCTGCAAACAAACATCATTTTAACTCTGGAAGTTGAATACACACTTTGAGAAACATTCTGCTATGTAGCTCCGTTTTGGTTTTAGAGCAAGGTTTTTCTCTTTAGAGCACGTTCTCCAATGCACTCTGGAATGTCCAAACGCAGCTGTTAGAAGAAACGTGTTTCTACCTCGCTGAATCTAAACATAGATGCAACTTCCTAAAAGGAACCAATGCACAGCAGATGAGTTTGTAAGAAGCGGGTTTTCTGTGTTTTGAACGCATTTTTACGCTAACTCTTACATGCGTTTCTAGGGCAGGAAATGACTGTTTCTACATTCTCCAAAGAAAGGGTTTCTGAACTGCTGCAAACACACATCAGTTTAACTCTGGAAGTGGAATACACCCATTGACAAACATACTGCTAGATAGCTCCGTTTTGGTTTTAGAGCAAGATTTTCTCTTTACAGCATGTTCTTTCATGCACTCTGGAATGTCCAAACGCAGCATTTAGAAGAAACTGTTTCTACCTCGCTGAATCTAAATATAGATGCAACTTCGTAAAGGAACCAACACACAGCAGATGAGTTTGTAAGAAGCGGGTTTTCTGTGTTTTAAACGCATTCTTACTGCTAACTCTTACATGCTTTTCTAGGGCTGGAAATGACTGTTTCTACATTCTCCAAAGAAAGGGTTTCTGAACTGCTGCAAACACACATCAGTTTAACTCTGGAAGTTGAATACACACATTGACAACCATTCTGCTAGATAGCTCCGTTTTGGTTTTAGAGGAAGGTTTTTCTCTTTACAGCCTGTTCTCCAATGCACTCTGGAATGTCCAAACGCAGCTTTTAGAAGAAATGTGTTTCTACCTCGCTGAATCTAAACATAGATGCAACTTCCTAAAAGTAACCAACACACAGCAGATGAGTTTGTAAGAAGCGGGTTTTCTGTGTTTTAAACGCATTCTTACTGCTAACTCTTACATGCATTTCTAGGGCTGGAAATGACTGTTTCTACATTCTCCAAAGAAAGGGTTTCTGAACTGCTTGAAACACATATCAGTTTAACTCTGGAAGTTGAATACACACATTGACAAACATACTGCTAGGTAGCTCCGTTTTGGTTTTAGAACAAGATTTTCTCTTTACAGCATGTTTTCCCATGCACTCTGGAATGTCCAAACGCAGCTTTTAGAAGAAACGTGTTTCTAACTCGCTGAATCTAAACATAGATGTAACTTCCTAAAAGGAACCAACACACAGCAGATGAGTTTGTAAGAAGCAGGTTTTCTGTGTTTTAAACGCATTCTTACTTCTAACTCTTACATTCGTTTCTAGGGCTGGAAATGACTGTTTCTACATTCTCCAAAGAATGGGTTTCTGAACAGCTTCAAACACACATCAGTTTAACTCTGGACGTTGAATACACACATTGACAAACATACTGCTAGATAGCTCCGTTTTGGTTTTAGAGCAAGATTTTCTCTTTACAGCATGTTCTCCCATGCACTCTGGAATGTCCAAACGCAGCTTTTAGAAGAAACGTGTTTCTACCTCGCTTAATCTAAACATAGATGCAACTTCCTAAAAGAAACCAACACACAGCAGATGAGTTTGTAAGAAGCGGGTCTTCTGTGTTTTAAACGCATTAATACTGCTAACTCTTATATGCGTCTCTAGGGCTGGAAATGACTTTTTCTGCATTCTCCAAAGAAAGGGTTTCTGAACTGCTGCAAACACACATCAGTTTAACTCTGGAAGTGGAATACACACATTGACAAACATACTGCTAGATAGCTCCGTTTTGGTTTTAGAGCAAGATTTTCTCTTTACAGCATGTTCTCCCATGCACTCTGGAATGTCCAAACGCAGCTTTTAGAAGAAACGTGTTTCTAACTCGCTGAATCTAAACATAGATGTAACTTCCTAAAAGGAACCAACACACAGCAGATGAGTTTGTAAGAAGCGGGTTTTCTGTGTTTTAAACGCATTCTAACTGCTAACTCTTACATGCGTTTCTAGGGCTGGAAATGACTGTTTCTACATTCTCCAAAGAAAGGGTTTCTGAACTGCTGCAAACACAAATCAGTTTAACTCTGGAAGTGGAATACACACATTGACAAACATTCTGCTAGATAGCTTCGTTCTGGTTTTAGAGCAAGGTATTTCTCTTTACAGCATGTTCTCCCATGCACTCTGGAATGTCCAAACGCAGCTTTTAGTAGAAACGTGTTTCTACCTCTCTGAATCTAAACATAGATGCAACTGCCTAAAAGGAACCAACACACAGCAGATGATTTTGTTAGAAGCGGGTTTTCTGTGTTTTAAACGCATTCTTACTGCTAACTCTTACATGCGTTTCAAGGGCTGGAAATGACTTTTTCTGCATTCTACAAAGAAAGGGTTTCTGAACTGCTGCAAACACACATTAGTTTAACTCTGGAAGTTGAATACACACATTGACAAACATTCTGCTAGATAGCTCCGTTTTGGTTTTAGAGGAAGGTTTTTCTCTTTACAGCCTGTTCTCCAATGCACTCTGGAATGTCCAAACGCAGCTTTTAGAAGAAATGTGTTTCTACCTCGCTGAATCTAAACATAGATGCAACTTCCTAAAAGGAACCAACACACAGCAGATAGGTTGTAAGAAGCGGGTTTTCTGTGTTTTAAACGCATTCTTACTGCTAACTCTTACATGCGTTTCTAGGGCTGGAAATGACTGTTTCTACATTCTCCAAAGAAAGGGTTTCTGAACTGCTGCAAACACACATCAGTTTAACTCTGAAAGTTGAATACACACACTGACAAACATACTGCTAGATAGCTCCGTTTTGGTTTTAGAGCAAGATTTTCTCTTTACAGCATGTTCTCCCATCCACTCTGGAATGTCCAAACGCAGCTTTTAGAAGAAACGTGTTTCTACCTCGCTGAATCTAAACATAGATGCAACTTCCTAAAAGGAACCAACACACAGCAGATGAGTTTGTAAGAACCGGGTTTTCTGTGTTTTAAACGCATTCTTACTTCTAACTCTTATATGCGTTTCTAGGGCTGGAAATGACTGTTTCTACATTCTCCAAAGAAAGGGTTTCTGAACTGCTGCAAACACACATCAGTTTAACTCTGGAAGTTGAATACACACATTGACAAACATTCTGCTAGATAGCTCCGTTTTGGTTTTAGAGCAAGGTATTTCTCTTTACAGCATGTTCTCCCATGCACTCTGGAATGTCCAAAAGCAGCTTTTAGAAGAAACGTGTTTCTACCTCGCTGAATCTAAACATAGATGCAACTTCCTAAAAGGAACCAACACACAGCAGATGAGTTTGTAAGCAGCGGGTTTTCTGTGTTTTAAACGCATTCTTACTGCTAACTCTTACATGCGTTTCTAGGTCTGGAAATGACTTTTTCTGCATTCTCCAAAGAAAGGGTTTCTGAACTGCTGCAAACACACATCAGTTTAACTCTGGAAGTGGAATACACACATTGACAAACATTCTGCTAGATAGCTCCTTTTTGGTTTTAGAGCAAGGTATTTCTCTTTACAGCATGTTCTCACATGCACTCTGGAATGTCCAAACGCAGCTTTTAGAAGAACCGTGTTTCTACCTCGCTGAATCTAAACGTAGATGCATCTTCCTAAAAGGAACCAACACACAGCAGATGAGTTTGTAAGAAGCGGGTTTTCTGTGTTTTAAACGCATTCTTACTGCTGTTACATGCGTTTCTAGGGCTGGAAATGACTGTTTCTACATTCTCCAAAGAAAGGGTTTCTGAACTGCTGCAAACACACATCAGTTAAACTCTGAAATTTGAATACACATTGACAAACATACTGCTAGATAACTCCGTTTTGGTTTTAGAGCAAGATTTTCTCTTTACAGCATGTTCTCCCATGCACTCTGGAATGTCCAAACGCAGCTTTTAGAAGAAACGTGTTTCTACCTCGCTGAATCTAAACATAGATGCAACTTCCTAAAAGGAACCAACACACAGCAGATGAGTTTGTAAGAAGCGGGTTTTCTGTGTTTTAAACGCATTCTTACTTCTAACTCTTACATGCGTTTCTAGGGCTGGAAATGACTGTTTCTACATTCTCCAAAGAAAGGGTTTCTGAACTGCTTGAAACACACATCAGTTTAACTCTGGAAGTTGAATACACACATTGACAAACATACTGCTAGATAGCTCCGTTTTCGTTTTAGAGCATGATTTTCTCTTTACAGCATGTTCTCCCATGCACTCTGGAATGTCCAAATGCAGATTTTAGAAGAAACTTGTTTCTACCTCGCTTAATCTAAACATAGATGCAACTTCCTAAAAGGAACCAACACACAGCAGATGAGTTTGTAAGAAGCGGTTTTTCTGTGTTTTAAACGCATTCATACATCTAACTCTTACATGCGTTTCTAGGGCTGGAAATGTCTGTTTCTACATTCTCCAAAGAAAGGGTTTCTGAACTGCTGCAAACACACATCAGTTCAACTCTGGAAGTTGAATACACACATTGACAACCATTCTGCTAGATAGCTCCGTTTTGGTTTTAGAGCAAGGTATTTCTCTTTACAGCCTGTTCTCCAATCCACTCTGGAATGTCCAAACGCAGCTTTTAGAAGAAACGTGTTTCTACCTCGCCGAATCTAAACATAGATGCAACTTCCTAAAAGGAACCAATGCACAGCACATGAGTTTGTAAGAAGAGGGTGTTCTGTGTTTTGAACGCATTTTTACGCTAACTCTTACATGCGTTTCTAGGGCTGGAAATGACTGTTTCTACATTCTCCAAACAAAGGGTTTCTGAACTGCTGCAAACACACATCAGTTTAACTCTGGATGTGGAATACACCCATTGACAAACATACTGCTAGATAGCTCCGTTTTGGTTTTAGAGCAAGATTTTCTCTTTACAGCATGTTCTCCCATGCACTCTGAAATGTCCAAACGCAGCTTTTAGAAGAAACGTGTTTCTACCTCGCTGAATCTAAACATAGATGCAACTTCGTAAAGGAACCAACACACAGCAGATGAGTTTGTAAGAAGCGGGTTTTCTGTGTTTTAAACGCATTCTTACTGCTAACTCTTATATGCTTTTCTAGGGTTGGAAATGACTGTTTCTACATTCTCCAAAGAAAGGGTTTCTGAACTGCTGCAAACACACATCAGTTTAACTCTGGAAGTTGAATACACACATTGACAAACATTCTGCTAGATAGCTCCATTTTGGTTTTAGAGGAAGGTTTTTCTCTTTACAGCCTGTTCTCCAATGCACTCTGGAATGTCCAAACGCAGCTTTTAGAAGAAATGTGTTTCTACCTCTCTGAATCTAAACATAGATGCAACTTCCTAAAAGGAACCAACACACAGCAGATGAGTTTGTAAGAAGCGGGTTTTCTGTGTTTTAAACGCATTCTTACTGCTAACTCTTACATGCGTTTCTAGGGCTGGAAATGACTGTTTCTACATTCTCCAAAGAAAGGGTTTCTGAACTGCTTCAAACACACATCAGTTTAACTCTGGACGTTGAATACACACATTGACAAACATACTGCTAGATAGCTCCGTTTTGGTTTTAGAGCAAGATTTTCTCTTTACAGCATGTTCTCCCATGCACTCTGAAATGTCCAAACGCAGCTTTTAGAAGAAACGTGTTTCTACCTCGCTGAATATAAACATAGATGCAACTTCCTAAAAGGAACCAACACACAGCAGGTGAGTTTGTAAGAAGCGGGTTTTCTGTGTTTTAAACGCATTCTTACTAATAACTCTTAACATGCGTTTCTAGGGCTGGAAATGACTGTTTCTACATTCCCCAAAGAAAGGGTTTCTGAACTGCTGCAAACACACATGAGTTTAACTCTGAAAGTTGAATACACACATTGACAAACATACTGCTAGATAGCTCCGTTTTCGTTTTAGAGCATGATTTTCTCTTTACAGCATGTTCTCCCATGCACTCTGGAATGTCCAAATGCAGCTTTTAGAAGAAACGTGTTTCTACCTCGCTTAATCTAAACATAGATGCAACTTCCTAAAAGGAACCAACACACAGCAGATGAGTTTGTAAGAAGCGGGTCTTCTGTGTTTTAAACGCATTAATACTGCTAACTCTTATATGCGTCTCTAGGGCTGGAAATGACTTTTTCTGCATTCTCCAAAGAAAGGGTTTCTGAACTGCTGCAAACACACATCAGTTTAACTCTGGAAGTGGAATACACACATTGACAAACATTCTGCTAGATAGCTTCGTTTTGGTTTTAGAGCAAGGTATTTCTCTTTACAGCATGTTCTCCCATGCACTCTGGAATGTCCAAAGGCAGCTTTTAGAAGAAACGTGTTTCTACCTCGCTGAATCTAAACATAGATGCAACTTCCTAAAAGGAACCAACACACAGCAGATGAGTTTGTAAGAAGCGGGTTTTCTGTGTTTTAAACGCATTCTTACTTCTAACTCTTACATGCGTTTCTAGGGGTGGAAATGACTATTTCTACATTCTCCAAAGAAAGGGTTTCTGAACTGCTGCAAACACACATCAGTTTAACTCTGAAAGTCGAATACACACATTGACAAACATTCTGCTAGATAGCTTCGTTCTGGTTTTAGAGCAAGGTATTTCTCTTTACAGCATGTTCTCCCATGCACTCTGGAATGTCCAAACCCAGCTTTTAGTAGAAACGTGTTTCTACCTCTCTGAATCTAAACATAAATGCAACTGCCTAAAAGGAACCAACACACAGCAGATGATTTTGTTAGAAGCGGGTTTTCTGTGTTTTAAACGCATTCTTACTGCTAACTCTTACATGCGTTTCTAGGGCTGGAAATGACTTTTTTTGCATTCTCCAAAGAAAGGGTTTCTGAACTGCTGCAAACACACATCAGTTCAACTCTGGAAGTTGAATACACACATTGACAACCATTCTGCTAGATAGCTCCGTTTTGGTTTTAGAGCAAGGTATTTCTCTTTACAGCCTGTTCTCCAATCCACTCTGGAATGTCCAAAAGCAGCTTTTAGAAGAAACGTGTTTCTACCTCGCCGAATCTAACCATAGATGTAACTTCCTAAAAGGAACCAATGCACAGCAGATGAGTTTGTAAGAAGCGGGTTTTCTGTGTTTTGAACGCATTTTTACGCTAACTCTTACATGCGTTTCTAGGGCTGGAAATGACTGTTTCTACATTCTCCAAACAAAGGGTTTCTGAACTGCTGCAAACACACATCAGTTTAACTCTGGAAGTGGAATACACACATTGACAAACATACTGCTAGATAGCTCCGTTTTCGTTTTAGAGCAAGATTTTCTCTTTACAGCATGTTCTCCCATGCACTCTGGAATGTCCAAACGCAACTTTTAGAAGAAACGTGTTTCTACCTCGCTGAATCTAAACATAGATGCAACTTCGTAAAGGAACCAACACACAGCAGATGAGTTTGTAAGAAGCGGGTTTTCTGTGTTTTAAACGCATTCTTACTGCTAACTCTTACATGCTTTTCTAGGGCTGGAAATGACTGTTTCTACATTCTCCAACGAAAGGGTTTCTGAACTGCTGCAAACACACATCAGTTTAACTCTGGAAGTTGAATACACACATTGACAAACATTCTGCTAGATAGCTCCGTTTTGGTTTTAGAGGAAGGTTTTTCTCTTTACAGCCTGTTCTCCAATGCACTCTGGAATGTCCAAACGCAGATTTTAGAAGAAATGTGTTTCTACCTCGCTGAATCTAAACATAGATGCAACTTCCTAAAAGGAACCAACACACAGCAGATAGGTTGTAAGAAGCGGGTTTTCTGTGTTTTAAACGCATTCTTACTGCTAACTCTTACATGCGTTTCTAGGGCTGGAAATGACTGTTTCTACATTCTCCAAAGAAAGGGTTTCTGAACTGCTGCAAACACACATCAGTTTAACTCTGAAAGTTGAATACACACACTGACAAACATACTGCTAGATAGCTCCGTTTTGGTTTTAGAGCAAGATTTTCTCTTTACAGCATGTTCTCCCATCCACTCTGGAATGTCCAAACGCAGCTTTTAGAAGAAACGTGTTTCTACCTCGCTGAATCTAAACATAGATGCAACTTCTTAAAAGGAACCAACACACAGCAGATGATTTTGTAAGAACCGGGTTTTCTGTGTTTTAAACGCATTCTTACTTCTAACTCTTATATGCGTTTCTAGGGCTGGAAATGACTGTTTCTACATTCTCCAAAGAAAGGTTTTCTGAACTGCTGCAAACACACATCAGTTTAACTCTGGAAGTTGAATACACACATTGACAAACATTCTGCTAGATAGCTCCGTTTTGGTTTTAGAGCAAGATTTTCTCTTTACAGCATGTTCTCCCATCCACTCTGGAATGTCCAAACGCAGCTTTTAGAAGAAACGTGTTTCTACCTCGCTGAATCTAAACATAGATGCAACTTCCTAAAAGGAACCAACACACAGCAGATGAGTTTGTAAGAACCGGGTTTTCTGTGTTTTAAACGCATTCTTACTGCTGTTACATGCGTTTCTAGGGCTGGAAATGACTGTTTCTACATTCTCCAAAGAAAGGGTTTCTGAACTGCTGCAAACACACATCAGTTAAACTCTGAAAGTTGAATACACATTGACAAACATACTGCTAGATAACTCCGTTTTGGTTTTAGAGCAAGATTTTCTCTTTACAGCATGTTCTCCCATGCACTCTGGAATGTCCAAACGCAGCTTTTAGAAGAAACGTGTTTCTACCTCGCTGAATCTAAACATAGATGCAACTTCCTAAAAGGAACCAACACACAGCAGATGAGTTTGTAAGAAGCGGGTTTTCTGTGTTTTAAACGCATTCTTACTTCTAACTCTTACATGCGTTTCTAGGGCTGGAAATGACTGTTTCTACATTCTCCAAAGAAAGGGTTTCTGAACTGCTTGAAACACACATCAGTTTAACTCTGGAAGTTGAATACACACATTGACAAACATACTGCTAGATAGCTCCGTTTTCGTTTTAGAGCATGATTTTCTCTTTACAGCATGTTCTCCCATGCACTCTGGAATGTCCAAATGCAGATTTTAGAAGAAACTTGTTTCTACCTCGCTTAATCTAAACATAGATGCAACTTCCTAAAAGGAACCAACACACAGCAGAGGAGTTTGTAAGAAGCGGGTTTTCTGTGTTTTAAACGCATTCATACATCTAACTCTGACATGCGTTTCTAGGGCTGGAAATGACTGTTTCTACATTCTCCAAAGAAAGGGTTTCTGAACTGCTGCAAACACACATCAGTTCAACTCTGGAAGTTGAATACACACATTGACAACCATTCTGCTAGATAGCTCCGTTTTGGTTTTAGAGCAAGGTATTTCTCTTTACAGCCTTTTTTCCAATCCACTCTGGAATGTCCAAACGCAGCTTTTAGAAGAAACGTGTTTCTACCTCGCCGAATCTAAACATAGATGCAACTTCCTAAAAGGAACCAATGCACAGCACATGAGTTTGTAAGAAGAGGGTGTTCTGTGTTTTGAACGCATTTTTACGCTAACACTTACATGCGTTTCTAGGGCTGGAAATGACTGTTTCTACATTCTCCAAACAAAGGGTTTCTGAACTGCTGCAAACACACATCAGTTTAACTCTGGAAGTGGAATACACCCATTGACAAACATACTGCTAGATAGCTCCGTTTTGGTTTTAGAGCAAGATTTTCTCTTTACAGCATGTTCTCCCATGCACTCTGAAATGTCCAAACGCAGCTTTTAGAAGAAACGTGTTTCTACCTCGCTGAATCTAAACATAGATGCAACTTCGTAAAGGAACCAACACACAGCAGATGAGTTTGTAAGAAGCGGGTTTTCTGTGTTTTAAACGCAT
This sequence comes from Saimiri boliviensis, assembly GCF_048565385.1. NCBI lineage: Eukaryota > Metazoa > Chordata > Mammalia > Primates > Cebidae > Saimiri > Saimiri boliviensis. The sequence goes on along the minus strand of NC_133454.1, from coordinate 28,217,316 downwards.
TCTTACTGCTAACTCTTACATGCTTTTCTAGGGCTGGAAATGACTGTTTCTACATTCTCCAAAGAAAGGGTTTCTGAACTGCTGCAAACACACATCAGTTTAACTCTGGAAGTTGAATACACACATTGACAAACATTCTGCTAGATAGCTCCATTTTGGTTTTAGAGGAAGGTTTTTCTCTTTACAGCCTGTTCTCCAATGCACTCTGGAATGTCCAAACGCAGCTTTTAGAAGAAATGTGTTTCTACCTCGCTGAATCTAAACATAGATGCAACTTCCTAAAAGGAACCAACACACAGCAGATGAGTTTGTAAGAAGCGGGTTTTCTGTGTTTTAAACGCATTCTTACTGCTAACTCTTACATGCGTTTCTAGGGCTGGAAATGACTGTTTCTACATTCTCCAAAGAAAGGGTTTCTGAACTGCTTCAAACACACATCAGTTTAACTCTGGACGTTGAATACACACATTGACAAACATACTGCTAGATAGCTCCGTTTTGGTGTTAGAGCAAGATTTTCTCTTTACAGCATGTTCTCCCATGCACTCTGGAATGTCCAAACGCAGCTTTTAGAAGAAACGTGTTTCTACCTCGCTGAATATAAACATAGATGCAACTTCCTAAAAGGAACCAACACACAGCAGGTGAGTTTGTAAGAAGCGGGTTTTCTGTGTTTTAAACGCATTCTTACTTCTAACTCTTAACATGCGTTTCTAGGGCTGGAAATGACTGTTTCTACATTCCCCAAAGAAAGGGTTTCTGAACTGCTGCAAACACACATGAGTTTAACTCTGAAAGTTGAATACACACATTGACAAACATACTGCTAGATAGCTCCGTTTTCGTTTTAGAGCATGATTTTCTCTTTACAGCATGTTCTCCCATGCACTCTGGAATGTCCAAATGCAGCTTTTAGAAGAAACGTGTTTCTACCTCGCTTAATCTAAACATAGATGCAACTTCCTAAAAGGAACCAACACACAGCAGATGAGTTTGTAAGAAGCGGGTTTTCTGTGTTTTAAACGCATTCTTACTTCTAACTCTTACATGCGTTTCTAGGGGTGGAAATGACTATTTCTACATTCTCCAAAGAAAGGGTTTCTGAACTGCTGCAAACACACATCAGTTTAACTCTGAAAGTCGAATACACACATTGACAAACATTCTGCTAGATAGCTTCGTTCTGGTTTTAGAGCAAGGTATTTCTCTTTACAGCATGTTCTCCCATGCACTCTGGAATGTCCAAACGCAGCTTTTAGTAGAAACGTGTTTCTACCTCTCTGAATCTAAACATAGATGCAACTTCCTAAAAGGAACCAACACACAGCAGATGATTTTGTTAGAAGCGGGTTTTCTGTGTTTTAAACGCATTCTTACTGCTAACTCTTACATGCGTTTCTAGGGCTGGAAATGACTTTTTCTGCATTCTCCAAAGAAATGGTTTCTGAACTGCTGCAAACACACATCAGTTCAACTCTGGAAGTTGAATACACACATTGACAACCATTCTGCTAGATAGCTCCGTTTTGGTTTTAGAGCAAGGTATTTCTCTTTACAGCCTGTTCTCCAATCCACTCTGGAATGTCCAAAAGCAGCTTTTAGAAGAAACGTGTTTCTACCTCGCCGAATCTAACCATAGATGCAACTTCCTAAAAGGAACCAATGCACAGCAGATGAGTTTGTAAGAAGCGGGTTTTCTGTGTTTTGAACGCATTTTTACGCTAACTCTTACATGCGTTTCTAGGGCTGGAAATGACTGTTTCTACATTCTCCAAACAAAGGGTTTCTGAACTGCTGCAAACACACATCAGTTTAACTCTGGAAGTGGAATACACACATTGACAAACATACTGCTAGATAGCTCCGTTTTCGTTTTAGAGCAAGATTTTCTCTTTACAGCATGTTCTCCCATGCACTGTGGAATGTCCAAACGCAACTTTTAGAAGAAACGTGTTTCTACCTCGCTGAATCTAAACATAGATGCAACTTCGTAAAGGAACCAACACACAGCAGATGAGTTTGTAAGAAGCGGGTTTTCTGTGTTTTAAACGCATTCTTACTGCTAACTCTTACATGCTTTTCTAGGGCTGGAAATGACTGTTTCTACATTCTCCAAAGAAAGGGTTTCTGAACTGCTGCAAACACACATCAGTTTAACTCTGGAAGTTGAATACACACATTGACAAACATTCTGCTAGATAGCTCCGTTTTGGTTTTAGAGGAAGGTTTTTCTCTTTACAGCCTGTTCTCCAACGCACTCTGGAATGTCCAAACGCAGCTTTTAGAAGAAATGTGTTTCTACCTCGCTGAATCTAAACATAGATGCAACTTCCTAAAAGGAACCAACACACAGCAGATAGGTTGTAAGAAGCGGGTTTTCTGTGTTTTAAACGCATTCTTACTGCTAACTCTTACATGCGTTTCTAGGGCTGGAAATGACTGTTTCTACATTCTCCAAAGAAAGGGTTTCTGAACTGCTGCAAACACACATCAGTTTAACTCTGAAAGTTGAATACACACACTGACAAACATACTGCTAGATAGCTCCGTTTTGGTTTTAGAGCAAGATTTTCTCTTTACAGCATGTTCTCCAATCCACTCTGGAATGTCCAAACGCAGCTTTTAGAAGAAACGTGTTTCTACCTCGCTGAATCTAAACATAGATGCAACTTCCTAAAAGGAACCAACACACAGCAGATGAGTTTGTAAGAACCGGGTTTTCTGTGTTTTAAACGCATTCTTACTTCTAACTCTTATATGCGTTTCTAGGGCTGGAAATGACTGTTTCTACATTCTCCAAAGAAAGGGTTTCTGAACTGCTGCAAACACACATCAGTTTAACTCTGGAAGTTGAATACACACATTGACAAACATTCTGCTAGATAGCTCCGTTTTGGTTTTAGAGCAAGGTATTTCTCTTTACAGCATGTTCTCCCATGCACTCTGGAATGTCCAAACGCAGCTTTTACAAGAAACGTGTTTCTACCTCGCTGAATCTAAACATAGATGCAACTTCCTAAAAGGAACCAACACACAGCAGATGAGTTTGTAAGAAGCGGGTTTTCTGTGTTTTAAACGCATTCTTACCGCTAACTCTTACATGCGTTTCTAGGTCTGGATATGACTTTTTCTGCATTCTCCAAAGAAAGGGTTTCTGAACTGCTGAAAAACACACATCAGTTTAACTCTGGAAGTGGAATACACACATTGACAAACATTCTGCTAGATAGCTCCGTTTTGGTTTTAGAGCAAGGTATTTCTCTTTACAGCATGTTCTCACATGCACTCTGGAATGTCCAAACGCAGCTTTTAGAAGAACCGTGTTTCTACCTCGCTGAATCTAAACGTAGATGCAACTTCCTAAAAGGAACCAACACACAGCAGATGAGTTTGTAAGAAGCGGGTCTTCTGTGTTTTAAACGCATTCTTACTGCTGTTACATGCGTTTCTAGGGCTGGAAATGACTGTTTCTACATTCTCCAAAGAAAGGGTTTCTGAACTGCTACAAACACACATCAGTTTAACTCTGGAAGTTGAATACACACTTTGACAAACATTCTGCTAGATAGCTCCGTTTTGGTTTTAGAGCAAGGTTTTTCTCTTTACAGCCTGTTCTCCAATGCACTCTGGAATGTCCAAACGCAGCTTTTAGAAGAAACGTGTTTCTACCTCGCTGAATCTAAACATAGATGCAACTTCCTAAAAGGAACCAACACACAGCAGATGAGTTTGTAAGAAGCGGGTTTTCTGTGTTTTAAACGCATTCTTACTGCTAACTCTTACATGCGTTTCTAGGGCTGGAAATGACTGTTTCTACATTCTCCAAAGAAAGGGTTTCTGAACTGCTGCAAACACACATCAGTTAAACTCTGAAAGTTGAATACACATTGACAAACATACTGCTAGATAACTCCGTTTTGGTTTTAGAGCAAGATTTTCTCTTTACAGCATGTTCTCCCATGCACTCTGGAATGTCCAAACGCAGCTTTTAGAAGAAACGTGTTTCTACCTCGCTGAATCTAAACATAGATGCAACTTCCTAAAAGGAACCAACACACAGCAGATGAGTTTGTAAGAAGCGGGTTTTCTGTGTTTTAAACGCATCCTTACTTCTAACTCTTACATGCGTTTCTAGGGCTGGAAATGACTGTTTCTACATTCTCCAAAGAAAGGGTTTCTGAACTGCTTGAAACACACATCAGTTTAACTCTGGAAGTTGAATACACACATTGACAAACATACTGCTAGATAGCTCCGTTTTGGTTTTAGAGCAAGATTTTCTCTTTACAGCATGTTCTCCCATGCACTCTGGAATGTCCAAACGCAGCTTTTAGAAGAAACGTGTTTCTAACTCGCTGAATCTAAACATAGATGTAACTTCCTAAAAGGAACCAACACACAGCAGATGAGTTTGTAAGAAGCGGGTTTTCTGTGTTTTAAACGCATTCTTACTTCTAACTCTTAACATGCGTTTCTAGGGCTGGAAATGACTGTTTCTACATTCTCCAAAGAAAGGGTTTCTGAACTGCTGCAAACACACATCAGTTTAACTCTGAAAGTTGAATACACACATTGACAAACTTACTGCTAGATAGCTCCGTTTTGGTTTTAGAGCAAGATTTTCTCTTTACAGCATGTTCTCCCATGCACTCTGGAATGTCCAAACGCAGCTTTTAGAAGAAACGTGTTTCTACCTCGCTGAATCTAAACATAGATGCAACTTCCTAAAAGAAACCAACACACAGCAGATGAGTTTGTAAGAAGCGGGTCTTCTGTGTTTTAAACGCATTAATACTGCTAACTCTTATATGCGTCTCTAGGGCTGGAAATGACTTTTTCTGCATTCTCCAAAGAAAGGGTTACTGAACTGCTGCAAACACACATCAGTTTAACTCTGGAAGTGGAATACACACATTCACAAACATTCTGCTAGATAGCTTCGTTCTGGTTTTAGAGCAAAGTATTTCTCTTTACAGCATGTTCTCCCATCCACTCTGGAATGTCCAAACGCAGCTTTTAGAAGAAAAGTGTTTCTACCTCGCTGAATCTAAACATAGATGCAACTTCTTAAAAGGAACCAACACACAGCAGATGAGTTTGTAAGAAGCGGGTTTTCTGTGTTTTAAACGCATTCTTACTTCTAACTCTTAACATGCGTTTCTAGGGCTGGAAATGACTGTTTCTACATTCTCCAAAGAAAGGGTTTCTGAACTGCTGCAAACACACATCAGTTTAACTCTGAAAGTTGAATACACACATTGACAAACATACTGCTAGATAGCTCCGTTTTCATTTTAGAGCAAGATTTTCTCTTTACAGCTTGTTCTCCCATACACTCTGGAATGTCCAAATGCAGCTTTTAGAAGAAACGTGTTTCTACCTCGATTAATCTAAACATAGATGCAACTTCCTAAAAGGAACCAACACAAAGCATATGAGTTTGTAAGAAGTGGGTTTTCTGTGTTTTAAACGCATTCTTACTTCTAACTCTTACATGCGTTTCTAGGGCTGGAAATGACTGTTTCTACATTCTCCAAAGAAAGGGTTTCTGAACTGCTGCAAACACACATCAGTTTAAGTCTGAAAGTTGAATACACACATTGACAAACATACTGCTAGATAGCTCCGTTTTGGTTTTAGAGCAAGATTTTCCCTTTACAGCATGTTCTCCCATGCACTCTGGAATATCCAAACGCAGCTTTTAGAAGAAACGTGTTTCTACCTCGCTGAATCTAAACATAGATGCAACTTCCTAAAAGGAAGCAACACACAGCAGATGAGTTTGTAAGAAGCGGGTTTTCTGTGTTTTAAACGCATTCTTACTTCTAACTCTAAACATGCGTTTCTAGGGCTGGAAATGACTGTTTCTACCTTCTCCAAAGAAAGGGTTTCTGAACTGCTGCAAACACACATCAGTTTAACTCTGAAAGTTGAATACACACATTGACAAACATACTGCTAGATAGATCCGTTTTGGTTTTAGAGCAAGATTTTCTCTTTACAGCATGTTCTCCCATGCACTCTGGAATGTCCAAACGCAGCTTTTAGAAGAAACGTGTTTCTACCTCGCTGAATCTAAACATAGATTCAACTGCCTAAAAGGAACCAACACACAGCAGATGAGTTTGTTAGAAGCGGGATTTCTGTGTTTTAAACGCATTCTTACTTCTAACTCTTAACATGCGTTTCTAGGGCTGGAAATGACTGTTTCTACATTCTCCAAAGAAAGGGTTTCTGAACTGCTGCAAACACACATCATTTTAACTCTGGAAGTTGAATAAACACATTGACAAACATTCTGCTAGATAGCTTCGTTTTGGTTTTAGAGCAAGGTATTTCTCTTTACAGCCTGTTCTCCAATGCACTCTGGAATGTCCAAACACAGCTTCTGGAAGAAACGTGTTTCTACCTCGCTGAATCTAAACATAGATGCAACTTCCTAAAAGGAACCAACACACAGCAGATGAGTTTGTAAGAAGCGGGTTTTCTGTGTTTTAAACGCATTCTTACTTCTAACTCTTACATGCGTTTATAGGGCTGGAAATGACTGTTTCTACATTCTCCAAAGAAAGGGTTTCTGAACTGCAGCAAACACACATCAGTTTAACTCTGAAAGTTGAATACACACATTGACAAACATACTGCTAGATAGCTCCGTTTTGGTTTTAGAGCAAGATTTTCTCTTTACAGCATGTTCTCCCAAGCACTCTAGAATGTCCAAACGCAGCTTTTAGAAGAAACGTGTTTCTACCTCGCTGAATCTAAACATAGATGCAACTGCCTAAAAGGAACCAACACACAGCAGATGAGTTTGTTAGAAGCGGGTTTTCTGTGTTTTAAACGCATTCTTACTGCTAACTCTTACATGCGTTTCTAGGGCTGGAAATGACTGTTTCTACATTCTCCAAAGAAAGGGTTTCTGAACTGCTGGAAACACACATCAGTTTAACTCTGGAAGTTGAATACACACATTGACAACCATTCTGCTAGATAGCTCCGTTTTGGTTTTAGAGCAAGGTATTTCTCTTTACAGCCTGTTCTCCAATCCACTCTGGAATGTCCAAACGCAGCTTTTAGAAGAAACGTGTTTCTACCTCGCCGAATCTAAACATAGATGCAACTTCCTAAAAGGAACCAACGCACAGGAGATGAGTTTGTAAGAAGCGGGTTTTCTGTGTTTTGAACGCATTTTTACTGCTAACTCTTACATGCGTTTCTAGGGCTGGAAATGACTGTTTCTACATTCTCCAAACAAACGGTTTCTGAACTGCTGCAAACACACATCAGTATAACTCTGGAAGTGGAATACAGACATTGACAAACATTCTGCTAGATAGCTCTGTTTTGGTTTTAGAGCAAGGTTTTTCTCTTTACAGCCTGTTCTCCAATGCACTGTGGAATGTCCAAACGCAGCTTTTAGAAGAAACGTGTTTCTACCTCGCTGAATCTAAACATAGATGCAACTTCCTGAAAGGAACCAACACACAGCAGATGAGTTTGTAAGAAGCGGGTTTTCTGTGTTTTAAACGCATTCTTACTGCTAACTCTTACATGCGTTTCTAGGGCTGGAAATGACTGTTTCTACATTCTCCAAAGAAAGGGTTTCTGAACTGCTTCAAACACATATCAGTTTAACTCTGGAAGTTGAATACACACATTGACAAACATACTGCTAGATAGCTCCGTTTTGGTTTTAGAGCAAGATTTTCCCTTTACAGCATGTTCTCCCATGCACTCTGGAATGTCCAAACGCAGCTTTTAGAAGAAACGTGTTTCTACCTCGCTGAATCTAAACATAGATGCAACTTCTTAAAAGGAAGCAACACACAGCAGATGAGTTTGTAAGAAGCGGGTTTTCTGTGTTTTAAACGCATTCTTACTTCTAACTCTTAACATGCGTTTCTAGGGCTGGAAATGACTGTTTCTACATTCTCCAAAGAAAGGGTTTCTGAACTGCTGCAAACACACATCAGTTTAACTCTGAAAGTTGAATAAACACATTGACAAACATACTGCTAGATAGCTCCGTTTTGGTTTTAGAGCAAGATTTTCTCTTTACAGCATGTTCTCCCATGCACTCTGGAATGTCCAAACGCAGCTTTTAGAAGAAACGTGTTTCTACCTCGCTGAATCTAAACATAGATGCAACTGCCTAAAAGGAACCAACACACAGCAGATGAGTTTGTTAGAAGCGGGATTTCTGTGTTTTAAACGCATTCTTACTGCTAACTCTTACATTCGTTTCTAGGGCTGGAAATCACTGTTTCTACATTCTCCAAAGAAAGTGTTTCTGAACTGCTGCAAACACACATCAGTTTATCTCTGGAAGTTGAATACACACATTGACAAACATTCTGCTAGATAGCTTCGTTTTGGTTTTAGAGCAAGGTATTTCTCTTTACAGTATGTTCTCCAATGCACTCTGAAATGTCCAAACGCAGCTTTTAGAAGAAACGTGTTTCTACCTCGCTGTATCTAAACATAGATGCAACTTCCTAAAAGGAACCAACACACAGCAGATGAGTTTGTAAGAAGCGGGTTTTCTGTGTTTTAAACGCATTCTTACTGCTAACTCTTACATGCGTTTCTAGGGCTGGAAATGACTGTTTCTACATTCTACAAAGAAAGGGTTTATAAACTGCTACAAAAACACATCAGTTTAACTCTGGAAGTTGAATACACACATTGACAAACATACTGCTAGATAGCTCCGTTTTGGTTTTAGAGCAAGATTTTCTCTTTACAGCATTTTCTCCCATCATCTCTGGAATGTCCAAACGCAGCTTTTAGAAGAAACGTGTTTCTACGTCGCTGAATCTAAACATAGATGCAACTTCCTAAAAGGAACCAACACACAGCAGATGAGTTTGTAAGAAGCGGGTTTTCTGTGTTTTAAACGCATTCTTACTTCTAACTCTTACATGCGTTTCTAGGGCTGGAAATGACTGTTTCTACATTCTACAAAGAAAGGGTTTCTGAACTGCTTCAAACACACATCAGTTTACCTCTGAAAGTTGAATACACACATTGACAAACATACTGCTAGATAGCTCCGTTTTGGTTTTAGAGCAAGATTTTCTCTTTACAGCATGTTCTCCCATGCACTCTGGAATGTCCAAACGCAGCTTTTAGAAGAAACGTGTTTCTACCTCGCCGAATCTAAACATAGATGCAACTTCCTAAAAGGAACCAACGCACAGCAGATGAGTTTGTAAGAAACGGGTTTTCAGTGTTTTAAACGCATTCTTACTGCTAACTCTTACATGCTTTTCTAGGGCTGGAAATGACTGTTTCTACATTCTCCAAACAAAGGGTTTCTGAACTGCTGCAAACACACATCAGTTTAACTCTGGAAGTGTAATACACACATTGACAAACATACTGCTAGATAGGTCCATTTTGGTTTTAGAGCAAGATTTTCTCTTTACAGCATGTTCTCCCATGCACTCTGGAATGTCCAAACGCAGCTTTTAGAAGAAACGTGTTTCTACCTCGCTGAATCTAAACATAGATGCAACTTCGTAAAGGAACCAACACACAGCAGATGAGTTTGTAAGAAGCGGGTTTTCTGTGTTTTGAACGCATTTTTACTGCTTACTCTTACATGCGTTTCTAGGGCTGGAAATGACTGTTTCTACATTCTCCAAACAAAGGGTTTCTGAACTGCTGCAAGCACACATCAGTATAACTCTGGAAGTGGAATACACACATTGAAAAACATTCTGCTAGATAGCTCCGTTTTGGTTTTAGAGCAAGGTTTTTCTCTTTACAGCCTGTTCTTCAATGCAATCTGGAATGTCCAAACGCAGCTTTTAGAAGAAACGTGTTTCTACCTCTCTGAATCTAAACATAGATGCAACTTCCTAAAAGAAACCAACACACAGCAGATGAGTTTGTAAGAAGCGGGTTTTCTGTGTTTTAAACGCATTTTTACTGCTAAAACTTATATGCGTTTCTAGGGCTGGAAATGACTGTTTCTACAATCTCCAAAGAAAGGGTTTCTGAACTGCTGCAAACACAAATCAGTTTAACTCTGGAAGTGGAATACACACATTGACAAACATTCTGCTAGATAGCTTCGTTCTGGTTTTAGAGCAAGGTATTTTTCTTTACAGCATGTTCTCCCATGCACTCTGGAATGTCCAAAGGCAGCTTTTAGAAGAAACGTGTTTCTACCTCTCTGAATCTAAACATAGATGCAACTTTCTAAAAGGAACCAACACACAGCAGATGAGTTTGTAAGAAGCGGGTTTTCTGTGTTTTAAACGCATTCTTACTTCTAACTCTTACATGCTTTTCTAGGGCTGGAAATGACTGTTTCTACATTCTCCAAAGAAAGGGTATCTGAACTGCTGCAAACACACATCACTTTAACTCTGAAAGTTAAATACACACATTGACAAACATACTGCTAGATAGCTCCCTTTTGGTTTTAGAGCAAGATTTTCTCTTTACAGCATGTTCCCCCATGCACTCTAGAATGTCCAAACGCAGCTTTTAGAGGAAACGTTTTTCTACCTCGCTGAATCTAAACATAGATGCAACTGCCTAAAAGGAACCAACACACAGCAGATGAGTTTGTTAGAAGCGGGTTTTCTGTGTTTTAAACGCATTCTTACTGCTAACTCTTACATGCGTTTCTAGGGCTGGAAATGAGTGTTTCTACATTCTCCAAAGAAAGGGTTTCTGAACTGCTGCAAACACACATCATTTTAACTCTGGAAGCTGAATAAACACATTGACAAACATTCTGCTAGATAGCTTCCTTTTGGTTTTAGAGCAAGGTATTTCTCTTTACAGCATGTTCTCCAATGCACTCTGGAATGTCCAAACGCAGCTTTTAGAAGAAACGTGTTTCTACCTCGCTGAATCTAAACATAGATGCAACTTCCTAAAAGGAACCAACACACAGCAGATGAGTTTGTAAGAAGCGGGTTTTCTGTGTTTCAAACGCATTCTTACTTCTAACTCTTACATGCGTTTATAGGGCTGGAAATGACTGTTTCTACATTATCCAAAGAAAGGGTTTCTGAACTGCAGCAAACACACATCAGTTTAACTCTGAAAGTTGAATACACACATTGACAAACATACTGCTAGATAGCTCCGTTTTGGTTTTAGAGCAAGATTTTCTCTTTACAGCATGTTCTCCCAAGCACTCTAGAATGTCCAAACGCAGCTTTTAGAAGAAACGTGTTTCTACCTCGCTGAATCTAAACATAGATGCAACTGCCTAAAAGGAACCAACACACAGCAGATGAGTTTGTTAGAAGCGGGTTTTCTGTGTTTTAAACGCATTCTTACTGCTAACTGTTACATGCGTTTCTAGGGCTGGAAATGACTGTTTCTACATTCTCCAAAGAAAGGGTTTCTGAACTGCTGGAAACACACATCAGTTTAACTCTGGAAGTTGAATACACACATTGACAACCATTCTGCTAGATAGCTCCGTTTTGGTTTTAGAGCAAGGTATTTCTCTTTACAGCCTGTTCTCCAATCCACTCTGGAATGTCCAAACGCAGCTTTTAAAAGAAACGTGTTTCTACCTCCCCGAATCTAAACATAGATGCAACTTCCTAAAAGGAACCAACACACAGGAGATGAGTTTGTAAGAAGCGGGTTTTCTGTGTTTTGAACGCATTTTTACTGCTAACTCTTACATGCGTTTCTAGGGCTGGAAATGACTGTTTCTACATTCTCCAAACAAAGGGTTTCTGAACTGCTGCAAACACACATCAGTATAACTCTGGAAGTGGAATACAGACATTGACAAACATTCTGCTAGATAGTTCCGTTTTGGTTTTAGAGCAAGGTTTTTCTCTTTACAGCCTGTTCTCCAATGCACTGTGGAATGTCCAAACGCAGCTTTTAGATGAAACGTGTTTCTACCTCGCTGAATCTAAACATAGATGCAACTTCCTGAAAGGAACCAACACACAGCAGATGAGTTTGTAAGAAGCGGGTTTTCTGTGTTTTAAACGCATTCTTACTGCTAACTCTTACATGCGTTTCTAGGGCTGGAAATGACTGTTTCTACATTCTCCAAAGAAAGGGTTTCTGACCTGCTTCAAACACATATCAGTTTAACTCTGGTAGTTGAATACACACATTGACAAACATACTGCTAGATAGCTCCGTTTTGGTTTTAGAGCAAGATTTTCCCTTTACAGCATGTTCTCCCATGCACTCTGGAATGTCCAAACGCAGCTTTTAGAAGAAACGTGTTTCTACCTCGCTGAATCTAAACATAGATGCAACTTCCTAAAAGGAAGCAACACACAGCAGATGAGTTTGTAAGAAGCGGGTTTTCTGTGTTTTAAACGCATTCTTACTTCTAACTCTAAACATGCGTTTCTAGGGCTGGAAATGACTGTTTCTACCTTCTCCAAAGAAAGGGTTTCTGAACTGCTGCAAACACACATCAGTTTAACTCTGAAAGTTGAATACACACATTGACAAACATACTGCTAGATAGATCCGTTTTGGTTTTAGAGCAAGATTTTCTCTTTACAGCATGTTCTCCCATGCACTCTGGAATGTCCAAACGCAGCTTTTAGAAGAAACGTGTTTCTACCTCGCTGAATCTAAACATAGATGCAACTGCCTAAAAGGAACCAACACACAGCAGATGAGTTTGTTAGAAGCGGGATTTCTGTGTTTTAAACGCATTCTTACTTCTAACTCTTAACATGCGTTTCTAGGGCTGGAAATGACTGTTTCTACATTCTCCAAAGAAAGGGTTTCTGAACTGCTGCAAACACACATCATTTTAACTCTGGAAGTTGAATAAACACATTGACAAACATTCTGCTAGATAGCTTCGTTTTGGTTTTAGAGCAAGGTATTTCTCTTTACAGCCTGTTCTCCAATGCACTCTGGAATGTCCAAACGCAGCTTTTAGAAGAAACGTGTTTCTACCTCGCTGAATCTAAACATAGATGCAACTTCCTAAAAGGAACCAACACACAGCAGATGAGTTTGTAAGAAGCGGGTTTTCTGTGTTTTAAACGCATTCTTACTTCTAACTCTTACATGCGTTTATAGGGCTGGAAATGACTGTTTCTACATTCTCCAAAGAAAGGGTTTCTGAACTGCAGCAAACACACATCAGTTTAACTCTGAAAGTTGAATACACACATTGACAAACATACTGCTAGATAGCTCCGTTTTGGTTTTAGAGCAAGATTTTCTCTTTACAGCATGTTCTCCCAAGCACTCTAGAATGTCCAAACGCAGCTTTTAGAAGAAACGTGTTCCTACCTCGCTGAATCTAAACATAGATGCAACTGCCTAAAAGGAACCAACCCACAGCAGATGAGTTTGTTAGAAGCGGGTTTTCTGTGTTTTAAACGCATTCTTACTGCTAACTGTTACATGCGTTTCTAGGGCTGGAAATGACTGTTTCTACATTCTCCAAAGAAAGGGTTTCTGAACTGCTGGAAACACACATCAGTTTAACTCTGGAAGTTGAATACACACATTGACAACCATTCTGCTAGATAGCTCCGTTTTGGTTTTAGAGCAAGGTATTTCTCTTTACAGCCTGTTCTCCAATCCACTCTGGAATGTCCAAACGCAGCTTTTAGAAGAAACGTGTTTCTACCTCGCCGAATCTAAACATAGATGCAACTTCCTAAAAGGAACCAACGCACAGGAGATGAGTTTGTAAGAAGCGGGTTTTCTGTGTTTTGAACGCATTTTTACTGCTAACTCTTACATGCGTTTCTAGGGCTGGAAATGACTGTTTCTACATTCTCCAAACAAAGGGTTTCTGAACTGCTGCAAACACACATCAGTATAACTCTGGAAGTGGAATACAGACATTGACAAACATTCTGCTAGATAGCTCTGTTTTGGTTTTAGAGCAAGGTTTTTCTCTTTACAGCCTGTTCTCCAATGCACTGTGGAATGTCCAAACGCAGCTTTTAGAAGAAACGTGTTTCTACCTCGCTGAATCTAAACATAGATGCAACTTCCTGAAAGGAACCAACACACAGCAGATGAGTTTGTAAGAAGCGGGTTTTCTGTGTTTTAAACGCATTCTTACTGCTAACTCTTACATGCGTTTCTAGGGCTGGAAATGACTGTTTCTACATTCTCCAAAGAAAGGGTTTCTGAACTGCTTCAAACACATATCAGTTTAACTCTGGAAGTTGAATACACACATTGACAAACATACTGCTAGATAGCTCCGTTTTGGTTTTAGAGCAAGATTTTCCCTTTACAGCATGTTCTCCCATGCACTCTGGAATGTCCAAACGCAGCTTTTAGAAGAAACGTGTTTCTACCTCGCTGAATCTAAACATAGATGCAACTTCCTAAAAGGAAGCAACACACAGCAGATGAGTTTGTAAGAAGCGGGTTTTCTGTGTTTTAAACGCATTCTTACTTCTAATTCTTAACATGCGTTTCTAGGGCTGGAAATGACTGTTTCTACATTCTCCAAAGAAAGGGTTTCTGAACTGCTGCAAACACACATCAGTTTAACTCTGAAAGTTGAATAAACACATTGACAAACATACTGCTAGATAGCTCCGTTTTGGTTTTAGAGCAAGATTTTCTCTTTACAGCATGTTCTCCCATGCACTCTGGAATGTCCAAACGCAGCTTTTAGAAGAAACGTGTTTCTACCTCGCTGAATCTAAACATAGATGCAACTGCCTAAAAGGAACCAACACACAGCAGATGAGTTTGTTAGAAGCGGGATTTCTGTGTTTTAAACGCATTCTTACTGCTAACTCTTACATTCGTTTCTAGGGCTGGAAATCACTGTTTCTACATTCTCCAAAGAAAGTGTTTCTGAACTGCTGCAAACACACATCAGTTTATCTCTGGAAGTTGAATACACACATTGACAAACATTCTGCTAGATAGCTTCGTTTTGGTTTTAGAGCAAGGTATTTCTCTTTACAGTATGTTCTCCAATGCACTCTGAAATGTCCAAACGCAGCTTTTAGAAGAAACGTGTTTCTACCTCGCTGTATCTAAACATAGATGCAACTTCCTAAAAGGAACCAACACACAGCAGATGAGTTTGTAAAAAGCGGGTTTTCTGTGTTTTAAACGCATTCTTACTGCTAACTCATACATGCGTTTCTAGGGCTGGAAATGACTGTTTCTACATTCTCCAAACAAAGGGTTTCTTAACTGCTGCAAACAAACATCAGTTTAACTCTGGTAATTGAATACACACTTTGACAAACATTCTGCTAGATAGCTCCGTTTTGGTTTTAGAGCAAGTTTTTCTCTTTACAGCCTGTTCTCCAATGCACTCTGGAATGTCCAAACGCAGCTTTTAGAAGAAACGTGTTTCTACCTCGCTGAATCTAAACATAGATGCAACTTCCTAAAAGGAACCAACACACAGCAGATGAGTTTGTAAGAAGCGGGTTTTCTGTGTTTTAAACGCATTCTTACTTCTAACTCTTACATGCGTTTCTATGGCTGGAAATGACTGTTTCTACATTCTCCAAAGAAAGGGTTTCTGAACTGCTTCAAACACACATCAGTTTAACTCTGGACGTTGAATACACACATTGACAAACATACTGCTAGATAGCTCCGTTTTGGTTTTAGAGCAAGATATTCTCTTTACAGCATGTTCTCCCATGCACTTTGTAATGTCCAAACGCAGCTTTTAGAAGAGACGTGTTTCTACCTCGCTGAATCTAAACATAGACGCAACTTCCTAAAAAGAACCAACACACAGCAGATGAGTTTGTAAGAAGCAGGTTTTCTGTGTTTTAAACGCATTCTTACTGCAAACTTTTACATGCGTTTCTAGGGCTGGAAATGACTGTTTCTACATTCTCCAAAGAAAGGGTTTCTGAACTGCTGCAAACACACATCAGTTTAACTCTGAAAGTTGAATATACACATTGACAAACATACTGCTAGATAGCTCCGTGTTGGTTTTAGAGCAAGATTTTCTCTTTACAGCATGTTCTCCCATGCACTCTAGAATGTCCAAACGCAGCTTTTAGAAGAAAAGTGTTTCTACCTCTCTGAATCTAAACATAGATGCAACTTCCTAAAAGAAACCAACACACAGCAGATGAGTTTGTAAGAAGCGGGTCCTCTGTGTTTTAAACGCATTAATACTGCTAACTCTTATATGCGTCTCTAGTGCTGGAAATGACTTTTTCTGCATTCTCCAAAGAAAGGGTTTCTGAACTGCTGCAAACACACATCAGTTTAACTCTGGATGTGGAATACACACATTGACAAACATTCTGCTAGATAGCTTCGTTTTGGTTTTAGAGCAAGGTATTTCTCTTTACAGCATGTTCTCCCATGCACTGTGGAATGTCCAAACGCAGCTTTTAGAAGAAACGTGTTTCTACCTCGCTGAATCTAAACATAGATGCAACTTCTAAAAGCAAGCAACACACAGCAGATAAGTTTGTAAGAAGCGGGTTTTCTGTGTTTTAAACGCATTCTTACTTCTAACTCTTAACATGCGTTTCTAGGGCTGGAAATGACTATTTCTACATTCTCCAAAGAAAGGGTTTCTGAACTGCTGCAAACACACATCAGTTTAACTCTGAAAGTTGAATACACACATTGACAAACATACTGCTAGATAGCTCCGTTTTGGTTTTAGAGCAAGATTTTCTCTTTACAGCATGTTCTCCCATGCACTCTGGAATGTCCAAACGCAGCTTTTAGAAGAAACGTGTTTCTACCTCCCTGAATCTAAACATAGATGCAACTGCCTAAAAGGAACCAACACACAGCAGATGAGTTTGTTAGAAGCGGGATTTCTGTGTTTTAAACGCATTCTTACTGCTAAATCTTACATGCGTTTCTAGGGCTGGAAATGACTGTTTCTACATTCTCCAAAGAAAGTGTTTCTGAACTGCTGCAAACACACATCAGTTTATCTCTGGAAGTTGAATACACACATTGACAAACATTCTGCTAGATAGGTTCGTTTTGGTTTTAGAGCAAGGTATTTCTCTTTACAGTATGTTCTCCAATGGACTCTGAAATGTCCAAACGCAGCTTTTAGAAGTAACGTGTTTCTACCTCGCTGTATCTAAACATAGATGCAACTTCCTAAAAGGAACCAACACACAGCAGATGAGTTTGTAAGAAGCGGGTTTTCTGTGTTTTAAACGCATTCTTACTGCTAAATCTTACATGCGTTTCTAGGGCTGGAAATGACTGTTTCTACATTCTACAAAGAAAGGGTTTATAAACTGTTACAAAAACACATCAGTTTAACTCTGGAAGTTGAATACACACATTGACAAACATACTGCTAGATAGCTCCGTTTTGGTTTTTGAGCAAGATTTTCTCTTTACGGCATTTTCTCCCATCATCTCTGGAATGTCCATACGCAGCTTTTAGAAGAAACGTGTTTCTACGTCGCTGAATCTAAACATAGATGCAACTTCCTAAAAGGAACCAACACACAGCAGATGAGTTTGTAAGAAGCGGGTTTTCTGTGTTTTAAACGCATTCTTACTTCTAACTCTTACATGCGTTTCTAGGGCTGGAAATGACTGTTTCTACATTCTACAAAGAAAGGGTTTCTGAACTGCTTCAAACACACATCAGTTTACCTCTGAAAGTTGAATACACACATTGACAAACATACTGCTAGATAGCTCCGTTTTGGTTTTAGAGCAAGATTTTCTCTTTACAGCATGTTTCCCATGCACTTTGTAATGTCCAAACGCAGCTTTTAGAAGAGACGTGCCTCTACCTCGCTGAATCTAAACATAGACGCAACTTCCTAAAAGGAACCAACACACAGCAGATGAGTTCGTAAGAAGCGGGTCTTCTGTGTTTTAAACGCATTAATACTGCTAACTCTTATATGCGTATCTAGGGCTGGAAATGACTGTTTCTACATTCTCCAAAGAAAGGGTTTCTTAACTGCTTCAAACACACGTCAGTTTAACTCTGGAAGTTGAATACACACATTGACAAACATACTGCTAGATAGCTCCGTTTTGGTTTTAGAGCAAGATTTTCCCTTTACAGCATGTTCTCCCATGCACTCTGGAATGTCCAAACGCAGCTTTTAGAAGAAACGTGTTCCTACCTCACTGAATCTAAACATAGATGCAACTTCCTAAAAGGAGGAAACACACAGCAGATGAGTTTGTAAGAAGCGGGTTTTCTGTGTTTTAAATGCATTCTTACTTCTAACTCTTAACATGCGTTTCTAGGGCTGAAAATGACTGTTTCTACACTCTCCAAAGAAAGGTTTCTGAACTGCTGCAAACACACATCAGTTTAACTCTGAAAGTTGAATACACACATTGAGAAACATACTGCTAGATAGCTCCGTTTTGGTTTTAGAGCAAGATTTTCTCTTTACAGCCTGTTCTCCCATGCACTCTGGAAAGTCCAAACGCAGCTTTTAGAAGAAACGTGTTTCTACCTCACTGAATCTAAACATAGATGCAACTTCCTAAAGGAAACCAACACACAGCACATGAGTTTGTAAGAAGCGGGTTTTCTGTGTTTTAAACGCATTCTTACTTCTAACTCTTACATGCGTTTCTAGGGCTGGAAATGACTGTTTCTACATTCTCCAAAGAAAGGGTTTCTGAACTGCTGCAAACACACAACAGTTTAACTCTGAAAGTTAAATACACACATTGACAAACATACTGCTAGATAGCTCCGTTTTGGTTTTAGAGCAAGATTTTCTCTTTACAGCATGTTCTCCCATGCACTCTAGAATGTCCAAACGCAGCTTTTAGAAGAAACGTGTTTCTACCTCGCTGAATCTAAACATAGATGCAACTGCCTAAAAGGAACCAACACACAGCAGATGAGTTTGTTAGAAGCGGGTTTTCTGTGTTTTAAACGCATTCTTACTGCTAACTCTTACATGCGTTTCTAGGGCTGGAAATGACTGTTTCTACATTCTCCAAAGAAAGGATTTCTGAACTGCTGCAAACACACATCAGTTTAACTCTGAAAGTTGAAAACACACATTGACAAACATACTGCTAGATAGCTCCGTTTTGGTTTTAGAGCAAGATTTTCTCTTTACAGCATGTTCTCCCTAGCACTCTAGAATGTCCAAACGAAGCTTTTAGAAGAAACGTGTTTCTACCTCGCTGAATCTAAACATAGATGCAACTTCCTAAAAGGAACCAACACACAGCAGATGAGTTTGTAAGAAGCGGGTTTTCTGTGTTTTAAACGCATTCTTACTGCTAAATCTTACATGCGTTTCTAGGGCTGGAAATGACTGTTTCTACATTCTACAAAGAAAGGGTTTATAAACTGCTACAAAAACACATCAGTTTAACTCTGGAAGTTGAATACACACATTGACAAACATACTGCTAGATAGCTCCGTTTTGGTTTTTGAGCAAGATTTTCTCTTTACGGCATTTTCTCCCATCATCTCTGGAATGTCCAAACGCAGCTTTTAGAAGAAACGTGTTTCTACGTCGCTGAATCTAAACATAGATGCAACTTCCTAAAAGGAACCAACACACAGCAGATGAGTTTGTAAGAAGCGGGTTTTCTGTGTTTTAAACGCATTCTTACTTCTAACTCTTACATGCGTTTCTAGGGCTGGAAATGACTGTTTCTACATTCTACAAAGAAAGGGTTTCTGAACTGCTTCAAACACACATCAGTTTACCTCTGAAAGTTGAATACACACATTGACAAACATACTGCTAGATAGCTCCGTTTTGGTTTTAGAGCAAGATTTTCTCTTTACAGCATGTTTCCCATGCACTTTGTAATGTCCAAACGCAGCTTTTAGAAGAGACGTGCCTCTACCTCGCTGAATCTAAACATAGACGCAACTTCCTAAAAGGAACCAACACACAGCAGATGAGTTCGTAAGAAGCGGGTCTTCTGTGTTTTAAACGCATTAATACTGCTAACTCTTATATGCGTATCTAGGGCTGGAAATGACTGTTTCTACATTCTCCAAAGAAAGGGTTTCTTAACTGCTTCAAACACACGTCAGTTTAACTCTGGAAGTTGAATACACACATTGACAAACATACTGCTAGATAGCTCCGTTTTGGTTTTAGAGCAAGATTTTCCCTTTACAGCATGTTCTCCCATGCACTCTGGAATGTCCAAACGCAGCTTTTAGAAGAAACGTGTTCCTACCTCACTGAATCTAAACATAGATGCAACTTCCTAAAAGGAGGAAACACACAGCAGATGAGTTTGTAAGAAGCGGGTTTTCTGTGTTTTAAATGCATTCTTACTTCTAACTCTTAACATGCGTTTCTAGGGCTGAAAATGACTGTTTCTACACTCTCCAAAGAAAGGTTTCTGAACTGCTGCAAACACACATCAGTTTAACTCTGAAAGTTGAATACACACATTGAGAAACATACTGCTAGATAGCTCCGTTTTGGTTTTAGAGCAAGATTTTCTCTTTACAGCCTGTTCTCCCATGCACTCTGGAAAGTCCAAACGCAGCTTTTAGAAGAAACGTGTTTCTACCTCACTGAATCTAAACATAGATGCAACTTCCTAAAGGAAACCAACACACAGCACATGAGTTTGTAAGAAGCGGGTTTTCTGTGTTTTAAACGCATTCTTACTTCTAACTCTTACATGCGTTTCTAGGGCTGGAAATGACTGTTTCTACATTCTCCAAAGAAAGGGTTTCTGAACTGCTGCAAACACACATCAGTTTAACTCTGAAAGTTAAATACACACATTGACAAACATACTGCTAGATAGCTCCGTTTTGGTTTTAGAGCAAGATTTTCTCTTTACAGCATGTTCTCCCATGCACTCTAGAATGTCCAAACGCAGCTTTTAGAAGAAACGTGTTTCTACCTCGCTGAATCTAAACATAGATGCAACTGCCTAAAAGGAACCAACACACAGCAGATGAGTTTGTTAGAAGCGGGTTTTCTGTGTTTTAAACGCATTCTTACTGCTAACTCTTACATGCGTTTCTAGGGCTGGAAATGACTGTTTCTACATTCTCCAAAGAAAGGATTTCTGAACTGCTGCAAACACACATCAGTTTAACTCTGAAAGTTGAAAACAAACATTGACAAACATACTGCTAGATAGCTCCGTTTTGGTTTTAGAGCAAGATTTTCTCTTTACAGCATGTTCTCCCTAGCACTCTAGAATGTCCAAACGAAGCTTTTAGAAGAAACGTGTTTCTACCTCGCTGAATCTAAACATAGATGCAACTGCCTAAAAGGAACCAACACACAGCAGATGAGTTTGTTAGAAGCGGGTTTTCTGTGTTTTAAACGCATTCTTACTGCTAACTCTTACATACGTTTCTAGGGCTGGAAATGACTGTTTCTACATTCTACAAAGAAAGGGTTTCTAAACTGCTTCAAAAACACATCAGTTTAACTCTGGAAGTGGAATACACACATTGACAAACATACTGCTAGATAGCTCCGTTTTGGTTTTAGAGCAAGATTTTCTCTTTACAGCATGTTCTCCCATGCACTCTGGAATGTCCAAACGCAGCTTTTAGAAGAAACGTGTTTCTACCTCGCTGAATCTAAACATAGATGCAACTTCCTAAAAGAAACCAACACACAGCAGATGAGTTTGTAAGAAGGGGGTCTTCTGTGTTTTAAACGCATTAATACTGCTAACTCTTATATGCGTCTCTAGGGCTGGAAATGAGTTTTTCTGCATTCTCCATAGAAAGGGTTTCTGAACTGCTGCAAACACACATCAGTTTAACTCTTGAAGTGGAATACACACATTGACAAACATTCTGCTAGATAGCTTCGTTTTGGTTGTAGAGCAACATATTTCTCTTTACAGCATGTTCTCCCATGCACTCTGGAATGTCCAAACGCAGCTTTTAGAAGAAACGTGTTTCTACCTCGCTGAATCTAAACATAGATGCAACTTCCTAAAAGGAACCAACACACAGCAGATGAGTTTGTAAGAAGCGGGTTTTCTGTGTTTTAAACGCATTCTTACTTCTAACTCTTACATGCGTTTCTAGGGCTGGAAATGACTGTTTCTACATTCTCCAAAGAAAGGGTTTCTGAACTGCTGCAAACACACATCAGTTTAACTCTGAAAGTTAAATACACACATTGACAAACATACTGCTAGATAGCTCCGTTTTGGTTTTAGAGCAAGATTTTCTCATTACAGCATGTTCTCCCATGCACTCTAGAATGTCCAAACGCAGCTTTTAGAAGAAACGTGTTTCTACGTCGCTGAATCTAAACATAGATGCAACTGCCTAAAAGGAACCGACACACAGCAGATGAGTTTGTTAGAAGTGGGTTTTCTGTGTTTTAAACGCATTCTTACTGTTAACTCTTACATGCGTTTCTAGGGCTGGAAATGACTGTTTCTACATTCTCCAAAGAAAGGGTTTCTGAACTGCTGCAAACACACATCAGTTTAACTCTGGAAGTTGAATACACACATTGACAACCATTCTGCTAGATAGCTCCGTTTTGGTTTTAGAGCAAGGTATTTCTCTTTACAGCCTGTTCTCAAATCCACTCTGGAATGTCCAAACGCAGCTTTTAGAAGAAACGTGTTTCTACCTCGCTGAATCTAAACATAGATGCAACTGCCTAAAAGGAACCAATACACAGCAGATGAGTTTGTTAGAAGCGGGTTTTCTGTGTTTTAAACGCATTCTTACTGCTAACTCTTACATGCGTTTCTAGGGCTGGAAATGACTGTTTCTACATTCTACAAAGAAAGGGTTTCTAAATTGCTTCAAAAACACATCAGTTTAACTCTGGAAGTGGAATACACACATTGACAAACATACTGCTACATAGCTCCGTTTTGGTTTTAGAGCAAGATTTTCTCTTTACAGCATGTTCTCCCATGGACTCCGGAATGTCCAAACGCAGCTTTTAGAAGAAACGTGTTTCTACCTGGCTGAATCTAAACATAGATGCAACTTCCTAAAAGGAACCAACACACAGCAGATGAGTTTGTAAGAAGCGGGTTTTCTGTGTTTCAAACGCATGCTTACTTCTAACTCTTAACATGCGTTTCTAGGGCTGGAAATGACTGTTTCTACATTCTCCAAAGAAAGGATTTCTGAACTGCTGCAAACACACATCAGTTTAACTCTGAAAGTTGAATACACACATTGAAAAAGATACTGCTAGATAGTTCCTTTTTGGTTTTAGAGCAAGATTTTCTCTTTACGGCATTTTCTCCCATCATCTCTGGAATGTCCAAACGCAGCTTTTAGAAGAAACGTGTTTCTACGTCGCTGAATCTAAACATAGATGCAACTTCCTAAAAGGAACCAACACACAGCAGATGAGTTTGTAAGAAACGGGTTTTCTGTGTTTTAAACGCATTCTTACTTCTAACTCTTACATGCGTTTCTAGGGCTGGAAATGACTGTTTCTACATTCTACAAAGAAAGGGTTTCTGAACTGCTGCAAACACACATCAGTTTAACTCTGGAAGTTGAACATAAACATTGACAAACATTCTGCTAGATAGCTCCGTTTTGGTTTTAGAGCAAGGTTTTTCTCTTTACAGCCTGTTCTCCTATGCACTCTAAAATGTCCAAACGCAGCTTTTAGAAGAAACGTGTTTCTACCTCGCTGAATCTAAACATAGATGCAACTTCCTAAAAGGAACCAACACACAGCAGATGAGTTCGTAAGAAGCGGGTCTTCTGTGTTTTAAACGCATTAATACTGCTAACTCTTATATGCGTCTCTAGGGCTGGAAATGACTGTTTCTACATTCTCCAAAGAAAGGGTTTCTTAACTGCTTCAAACACACATCAGTTTAACTCTGGAAGTTGAATACACACATTGACAAACAAACTGCTAGATAGCTCCGTTTTGGTTTTAGAGCAAGATTTTCCCTTTACAGCATGTTCTCCCATGCACTCTGGAATGTCCAAACGCAGCTTTTAGAAGAAAAGTGTTTCTACCTCACTGAATCTAAACATAGATGCAACTTCCTAAAAGGAAGCAACACACAGCAGATGAGTTTGTAAGAAGCGGGTTTTCTGTGTTTTAAATGCATTCTTACTTCTAACTCTTAACATGCGTTTCTAGGGCTGGAAATGACTGTTTCTACATTCTCCAAAGAAAGGTTTCTGAACTGCTGCAAACACACATCAGTTTAACTCTGAAAGTTGAATACACACATTGACAAACATACTGCTAGATAGCTCCGTTTTGGTTTTAGAGCAAGATTTTCTCTTTACAGCATGTTCTCCCATGCACTCTGGAATGTCCAAACGCAGCTTTTAGAAGAAACGTGTTTCTACCTCACTGAATCTAAACATAGATGCAACTTCCTAAAGGAAACCAACACACAGCAGATGAGTTTGTAAGAAGCGGGTCTTCTGTGTTTTAAACGCATTAATACTGCTAACTCTTATATGCGTCTCTAGGGCTGGAAATGACTTTTTCTGCATTCTCCAAAGAAAGGGTTTCTGAACTGCTGCAAACACACATCAGTTTAACTCTGGAAGTGGAATACACACATTGACAAACATTCTGCTAGATAGCTTCGTTTTGGTTTTAGAGCAAGGTATTTCTCTTTACAGCATGTTCTCCCATGCACTCTGGAATGTCCAAACGCAGCTTTTAGAAGAAACGTGTTTCTACCTCGCTGAATCTAAACATAGATGCAACTTCCTAAAAGGAACCAACACACAGCAGATGAGTTTGTAAGAAGCGGGTTTTCTGTGTTTTAAACGCATTCTTACTTCTAACTCTTACATGCGTTTCTAGGGCTGGAAATGACTGTTTCTACATTCTCCAAAGAAAGGGTTTCTGAACTGCTGCAAACACACATCAGTTTAACTCTGAAAGTTGAATACACACATTGACAAACATACGCTAGATAGCTCCGTTTTGGTTTTAGAGCAAGATTTTCTCATTACAGCATGTTCTCCCATGCACTCTGGAATGTCCAAACGCAGCTTTTAGAAGAAACGTGTTTCTACCTCGCTGAATCTATACATAGATGCAACTGCCTAAAAGGAACCAACACACAGAAGATGAGTTTGTTAGAAGCGGGTTTTCTGTGTTTTAAACTCATTCTTACTGCTAACTCTTACATGCGTTTCTAGGGCTGGAAATGACTGTTTCTACATTCTCCAAAGAAAGGGTTTCTGAACTGCTGCAAACACACATCAGTTTAACTCTGAAAGTTGAATACACACATTGACAAACATACTGCTAGATAGCTCCGTTTTGGTTTTAGAGCAAGATTTTCTCTTTACAGCATGTTTTCCCAAGCACTCTAGAATGTCCAAACGAAGCTTTTAGAAGAAACGTTTTTCTACCTTGCTGAATCTAAACATAGATGCAACTGCCTAAAAGGAACCAACACACAGCAGATGAGTTTGTTAGAAGCGGGTTTTCTGTGTTTTAAACGCATTCTTACTGCTAACTCTTACATGCGTTTCTAGGGCTGGAAATGACTGTTTCTACACTCTACAAAGAAAGGGTTTCTAAACTGCTTCAAAAACACATCAGTTTAACTCTGGAAGTGGAATACACACATTGACAAACATACTGCTAGATAGCTCCGTTTTGGTTTTAGAGCAAGATTTTCTCTTTACAGCATGTTCTCCCATGCACTCTGGAATGTCCAAACGCAGCTTTTAGAAGAAACGTGTTTCTACCTCGCTGAATCTAAACATAGATGCATCTTCCTAAAAGAAACCAACACACAGCAGATGAGTTTGTAAGAAGCGGGTCTTCTGTGTTTTAAACGCATTAATACTGCTAACTCTTATAGCGTCTCTAGGGCTGGAAATGAGTTTTTCTGCATTCTCTAAAGAAAGGGTTTCTGAACTGCTGCAAACACACATCAGTTTAAATCTTGAAGTGGAATACACACATTGACAAACATTCTGCTAGATAGCTTCGTTTTGGTTGTAGAGCAACGTATTTCTCTTTACAGCATGTTCTCCCATGCACTCTGGAATGTCCAAACGCAGCTTTTAGAAGAAACGTGTTTCTACCTCGCTGAATCTAAACATAGATGCAACTTCCTAAAAGGAACCAACACACAGCAGATGAGTTTGTAAGAAGCGGTTTTTCTGTGTTTTAAACACATTCTTACTTCTAACTCTTACATGCGTTTCTAGGGCTGGAAATGACTGTTTCTACATTCTCCAAAGAAAGGGTTTCTGAACTGCTGCAAACACACATCAGTTTAACTCTGAAAGTTAAATACACACATTGACAAACATACTGCTAAATAGCTCCGTTTTGGTTTTAGAGCAAGATTTTCTCATTACAGCATGTTCCCCCATGCACTCTAGAATGTCCAAACGCAGCTTTTAGAAGAAACGTGTTTCTACCTCGCTGAATCTAAACATAGATGCAACTGCCTAAAAGGAACCAACACACAGCAGATGAGTTTGTTAGAAGCGGGTTTTCTGTGTTTTAAACGCATTCTTACTGCTAACTCTTACATGCGTTTCTAGGGCTGGAAATGACTGTTTCTACATTCTCCAAAGAAAGGGTTTCTGAACTGCTGCAAACACACATCAGTTTAACTCTGGAAGTTGAATACACACATTGACAAACATACTGCTAGATAGCTCCGTTTTGGTTTTAGAGCAAGATTTTCTCTTTACAGCATGTTCTCCAATGCACTCTGGAATGTCCAAACGCAGCTTTTAGAAGAAACGTGTTTCTACCTCGCTGAATCTAAACATAGATGCAACTTCCTAAAAGGAACCAACACACAGCAGATGAGTTTGTAAGAAGCGGGTTTTCTGTGTTTTAAACGCATTCTTACTTCTAACTCTTACATGCGTTTCTAGGGCTGGAAATGACTGTTTCTACATTCGCCAAAGAAAGGGTTTCTGAACTGCTGCAAACACACATCAGTTTAACTCTGGAAGTTGAATACACACATTGACAACCATTCTGCTAGATAGCTCCGTTTTGGTTTTAGAGCAAGGTATTTCTCTTTACAGCCTCTTCTCCAATCCACTCTGGAATGTCGAAACGCAGCTTTTAGAAGAAACGTGTTTCTACCTCGCCGAATCTAAAAATAGATGCAACTTCCTAAAAGGAACCAACGCACAGCAGATGAGTTTGTAAGAAGCGGGTTTTCTGTGTTCTGAACGCATTTTTACTGCTAACTCGTACATGCGTTTCTAGGGCTGGAAATGACTGTTTCTACATTCTCCAAACAAAGGGTTTCTGAACTGCTACAAACACACATCAGTATAACTCTGGAAGTGGAATACACACATTGACAAACATTCTGCTTGATAGCTCCGTTTTGGTTTTAGAGCAAGGTTTTTCTCTTTACAGCCTGTTCTCCAATGCACTCTGGAATGTCCAAAGGCAGCTTTTAGAAGAAACGTGTTTCTACCTCTCTGAATCTTAACATAGATGCAACTTTCTAAAAGGAACCAACACACAGCAGATGAGTTTGTAAGAAGCGGGTTTTCTGTGTTTTAAACGCATTCTTACTTCTAACTCTTACATGCGTTTCTAGGGCTGGAAATGACTGTTTCTACATTCTCCAAAGAAAGGGTTTCTGAACTGCTGCAAACACACATCAGTTTAACTCTGAAAGTTAAATACACGCATTGACAAACATACTGCTAGATAGCTCCGTTTTGGTTTTAGAGCAAGATTTTCTCTTTACAGCATGTTCTCCCATGCACTCTAGAATGTCCAAACGCAGCTTTTAGAGGAAACGTGTTTCTACCTCGCTGAATATAACATAGATGCAACTGCCTAAAAGGAACCAACACACAGAAGATGAGTTTGTTAGAAGCGGGTTTTCTGTGTTTTAAACGCATTCTTACTGCTAACTCTTACATGCGTTTCTAGGGCTGGAAATGACTGTTTCTACATTCTACAAAGAAAGGGTTTCTGAACTGCTGCAAACACACATCAGTTTAACTCTGAAAGTTGAATACACACATTGACAAACATACTGCTAGATAGCTCCGTTTTGGTTTTAGAGCAAGATTTTCTCTTTACAGCATGTTCTCCCAAGCACTCTAGAATGTCCAAACGAAGCTTTTAGAAGAAACGTGTTTCTACCTCGCTGAATCTAAACATAGATGCAACTTCCTAAAAGGAACCAACACACAGCAGATGAGTTTGTTAGAAGCGGGTTTTCTGTGTTTTAAACGCATTCTTACTGCTAACTCTTACATGCGTTTCTAGGGCTGGAAATGACTGTTTCTACATTCTACAAAGAAAGGGTTTCTAAACTGCTTCAAAAACACATCAGTTTAACTCTGGAAGTGGAATACACACATTGACAAACATACTGCTAGATAGCTCCGTTTTGGTTTTAGAGCAAGATTTTCTCTTTACAGCATGTTCTCCCATGCACTCTGGAATGTCCAAACGCAGCTTTTAGAAGAAACGTGTTTCTACCTCGCTGAATCTAAACATAGATGCATCTTCCTAAAAGAAACCAACACACAGCAGATGAGTTTGTAAGAAGCGGGTCTTCTGTGTTTTAAACGCATTAATACTGCTAACTCTTATAGCGTCTCTAGGGCTGGAAATGAGTTTTTCTGCATTCTCCAAAGAAAGGGTTTCTGAACTGCTGCAAACACACATCAGTTTAACTCTTGAAGTGGAATACACACATTGACAAACATTCTGCTAGATAGCTTCGTTTTGGTTGTAGAGCAACGTATTTCTCTTTACAGCATGTTCTCCCATGCACTCTGGAATGTCCAAACGCAGCTTTTAGAAGAAACGTGTTTCTACCTCGCTGAATCTAAACATAGATGCAACTTCCTAAAAGGAACCAACACACAGCAGATGAGTTTGTAAGAAGCGGGTTTTCTGTGTTTTAAACGCATTCTTACTTCTAACTCTTACATGCGTTTCTAGGGCTGGAAATGACTGTTTCTACATTCTCCAAAGAAAGGGTTTCTGAACTGCTGCAAACACACATCAGTTTAACTCTGAAAGTTAAATACACACATTGACAAACATACTGCTAGATAGCTCCGTTTTGGTTTTAGAGCAAGATTTTCTCATTACAGCATGTTCTCCCATGCACTCTAGAATGTCCAAACGCAGCTTTTAGAGGAAACGTGTTTCTACCTCGCTGAATCTAAACATAGATGTAACTGCCTAAAAGGAACCAACACACAGCAGATGAGTTTGTTAGAAGCGGGTTTTCTGTGTTTTAAACGCATTCTTACTGCTAACTCTTACATGCGTTTCTAGGGCTGGAAATGACTGTTTTTACATTCTCCAAAGAAAGGGTTTCTCAACTGCTGCAAACACACATCAGTTTAACTCTGGAAGTTGAATACACACATTGACAACCATTCTGCTAGATAGCTCCGTTTTGGTTTTAGAGCAAGGTATTTCTCTTTACAGCCTGTTCTCCAATCCACTCTGGAATGTCCAAACGCAGCTTTTAGAAGAAACGTGTTTCTACCTCGCCGAATCTAAACATAGATGCAACTTCCTAAAAGGAACCAACGCACAGCAGATGAGTTTGTAAGAAGCGGGTTTTCTGTATTTTGAACGCATTTTTACTGCTAACTCTTACATGCGTTTCTAGGGCTGGAAATGACTGTTTCTACATTCTCCAAAGAAAGGGTTTCTGAACTGCTGCAAACACACATCAGTTTAACTCTGGAAGTTGAATATAGACATTGAAAAACATTCTGCTAGATAGCTCCGTTTTGGTTTTAGAGCAAGGTTTTTCTCTTTACAGCCTGGTCTCCAATGCATTCGGGAATGTCCAAACGCAGCTTTTAGAAAAAACGTGTTTCTACCTCGCTGAATCTAAACATAGATGCAACTTCCTAAAAGGAACCAACTCACAGCAGATGAGTTTGTAAGAAGCGGGTTTTCTGTCTTTTAAACGCATTCTTACTTCTAACTCTTAACATGCGTTTCTAAAGCTGAAAATGACTGTTTCTACATTCTCCAAAGAAAGGGTTTCTGAACTGCTGCAAACACACATCAGTTTAACTCTGAAAGTTGAATAAACACATTGACAAACATATTGCTAGATAGCTCCGTTTTGGTTTTAGAGCAAGATTTTCTCTTTACAGCATGTTCTCCCATGCACTCTGGAATGTCCAAGCGCAGCTTTTACAAGAAACGTGTTTCTACCTCGCTGAATCTAAACATAGATGCAACTTCCTAAAAGGAACCAACACAGAGCAGATGAGTTTGTAAGAAGCGGGTTTTCTGTGTTTTAAACGCATTCTTACTGCTAACACTTACATGCGTTTCTAGGGCTGGAAATGACTGTTTCTACATTCTACAAAGAAAGGATGTCTGAACTGCTGCAAACACACATCAGTTTAACTCTGAAAGATGAATACACACATTGACAAACATACTGCTAGATAGCTCCGTTTTGGTTTTAGAGCAGGATTTTCTCTTTACAGCATGTTCTCCCATGCACTCTGGAATGTCCAAACGCAGCTTTTAGAAGAAACGTGTTTCTACCTCCCTGAATCTAAACATAGATGCAACTTCCTAAAAGAAACCAACACACAGCAGATGAGTTTGTAAGAAGCGGGTTTTCTGTGTTTTAATCGCATTCTTACTGCTAACTCTTACATGCGTTTCTAGGGCTGGAAATGACTGTTTCTACATTCTACAAAGAAACGGTTTCTGAACTGCTGCAAACACACATCAGTTTAACTCTGAAAGTTGAATACACACATTGACAAACATACTGCTAGATAGCTCCGTTTTGGTTTTAGAGCAAGATTTTCTCTTTACAGCATGTTCTCCCATGCACTCTGGAATGTCCAAACTCAGCTTTTAGAAGAGACGTGTTTCTACCTCGGTGAATCTAAACATAGAAGCAACTTCCTAAAAGGAACCAACACACAGCAGATGAGTTTGTAAGAAGCGGGTTTTCTGTGTTTTAAACGCATTCTTACTGCTAACTCTTACATGCGTTTCTAGGGCTGGAAATGACTGTTTCTACATTCTACAAAGAAAGGGTTTCTGAACTGTTGCAAACACACATCAGTTTAACTCTGAAAGTTGAATAAACACATTGACAAACATACTGCTAGATAGCTCCGTTTTGGTTTTAGAGCAAGATTTTCTCTTTACAGCATGTTCCCCATGCACTCTGGAATGTCCAAACGCAGCTTTTAGAAGAAACGTGTTTCTACCTCGCTGAATCTAAACATAGATGCAACTTCCTAAAAGGAACCAACACACAGCAGATGAGTTTGTAAGAAGCGGGTTTTCTGTGTTTTAAACGCATTCTTACTGCTAACTCTTACATGCGTTTCTAGGGCTGGAAATGACTATTTCCACATTCTCCAAAGAAAGGGTTTCTGAACTGCTGCAAACACACATCAGTTTAACTCTGAAAGTTGAATACACATATTGACAAACATACTGCTAGATAGCTTCGTTTTGGTTTTAGAGCAAGATTTTGCCTTTACAGCATGTTCTCCCATGCACTCTGGAAAGTCCAAACGCAGCTTTTAGAAGAAACGTGTTTCTACCTCGCTGAATCTAAACATAGATGCAACTTCCTAAAAGAAACCAACACACAGCAGATGAGTTTGTAAGAAACGGGTCTTCTGTGTTTTAAACGCATTAATACTGCTAACTCTTATATGCGTCTCTAGGGCTGGAAATGACTTTTTCTGCATTCTCCAAAGAAAGGGTTTCTGAACTGCTGCAAACACACATCAGTTTTACTCTGGAAGTTGAATACACACATTGAGAACCATTCTGCTAGATAGCTCCCTTTTGGTTTTAGAGCAAGGTATTTCTCTTTACAGCCTGTTCTCCAATGCACTCTGGAATGTCCAAACGCAGCTTTTAGAAGAGACGTGTTTCTACCTCGCTGAATCTAAACATAGATGTAACTTCCTAAAAGGAACCAACACACAGCAGATGAGTTTGTAAGAAGCGGGTTTTCCGTGTTTTGAACGCATTTTTACTGCTAACTCTTACATGCGTTTTTAGGACTGGAAATGACTGTTTCTACATTCTACAAACAAAGGGTTTCTGAACTGCTGCAAACACAAATCAGTTTAACTCTGGAAGTGGAATATGCACATTGACAAACATTCAGCTAGATAGCTTCGTTTTGGTTTTAGAGCAAGGTATTTCTCTTTACAGCATGTTCTCCCATGCACTCTGGAATGTCGAAACACAGCTTTTAGAAGAAACGTGTTTGTACCTCTCTGAATCTAAACATAGATGCAACTTCCTAAAAGGAACCAACACACAGCAGATGAGTTTGTAAGAAGCGGGTTTTCTGTGTTTTAAACGCATTCTAACTTCTAACTCTTACATGCGTTTCTAGGGCTGGAAATGACTGTTTCTACATTCTACAAAAAAAGGGTTTCTGAACTGCTGCAAACACACATCAGTTTAACTCTGAAAGTTGAATACACACATTGACAAACATACTGCTAGATAGCTCCTTTTTGGTTTTAGAGCAAGATTTTCTCTTTACAGCATGTTCTCCCATGCACTCTAGAATGTCCAAACGCAGCTTTTAGAAGAAACGTGTTTCTACCTCGCTGAATCTAAACATAGATGAAACTTCCTAAAAGGAACCAACACACAGCAGATGAGTTTGTTAGAAGCGGGTTTTCTGTGTTTTAAACGCATTCTTACTGCTAACTCTTACATGCGTTTCTTGGGCTGGAAATGACTGTTTTTACATTCTACAAAGAAAGGGTTTCTGAACTGCTGCAAACACACATCAGTTTACCTCTGGAAGTTGAATACACACATTGACAAACATTCTGCTAGATAGCTTCGTTTTGGTATTAGAGCAAGGTATTTCTCTTTACAGCCTGTTCTCCAATGCACTCTGGAATGTCCAAACGCAGCTTTTAGAAGAAACGTGTTTCTACCTCGCTGAATCTAAACATAAATGCAACTTCCTAAAAGGAACCAACACACAGCAGATGAGTTTGTAAGAAGCGGGTTTTCTGTGTTTTAAACGCATTCTTACTGCTAACTCTTACATGCGTTTCTAGGGCTGGAAATGACTGTTTCTACATTCTCCAAAGAAAGGGTTTCTGAACTGCTGCAAACACACATCAGTTTACCTCTGGAAGTTGAATACACACATTGACAAACATTCTGCTAGATAGCTCCGTTTTGGTTTTAGAGCAAGGTATTTCTCTTTACAGCCTGTTCTCCCATGCACTCTGGAATGTCCAAACGCAGCTTTTAGAAGAAACGTGTTTCTTCCTCACTGAATCTAAACATAGATGCAACTTCCTAAAAGGAACCAACACACAGCAGATGAGTTTGTAAGTAGCGGGTTTTCTGTGTTTTAAACGCATTCTTACTTCTAACTCTTACATGCGTTTCTAGGGCTGGAAATGACTGTTTCTACATTCTCCAAAGAAAGGGTTTCTGAACTGCTGCAAACACACATCAGTTTAACTCTGAAAGTTGAATAAACACATTGACAAACGTATTGCTAGATAGCTCCGTTTTGGTTTTAGAGCAAGATGTTCTCTTTACAGCATGTTCTCCCATGCACTCTGGAATGTCCAAGCGCAGCTTTTAGAAGAAACGTGTTTCTTCCTCGCTGAATCTAAACATAGATGCAACTTCCTAAAAGGAACCAACACAGAGCAGATGAGTTTGTAAGAAGCGGGTTTTCTGTGTTTTAAACGCATTCTTACTGCTAACACTTACATGCGTTTCTAGGGCTGGAAATGACTGTTTCTACATTCTACAAAGAAAGGGTTTCTGAACTGCTGCAAACACACATCAGTTTAACTCTGAAAGATGAATACACACATTGACAAACATACTGCTAGATAGCTCCGTTTTGGTTTTAGAGCAAGATTTTCTCTTTACATCATGTTCTCCCATGCACTCTGGAATGTCCAAACGCAGCTTTTAGAAGAAACGTGTTTCTACCTCGCTGAATCTAAACATAGATGCAACTTCCTAAAAGGAACCAACTCACAGCAGATGAGTTTGTAAGAAGCGGGTTTTCTGTCTTTTAAACGCATTCTTACTTCTAACTCTTAACATGCGTTTCTAAAGCTGAAAATGACTGTTTCTACATTCTCCAAAGAAAGGGTTTCTGAACTGCTGCAAGCACACATCAGTTTAACTCTGAAAGTTGAATACACACATTGACAAGCATACTGCTAGATAGCTCCGTTTTGGTTTTAGAGCAAGATTTTCTCTTTACAGCATGTTCTCCCATGCACTCTGGAATGTCCAAACGCAGCTTTTAGAAGAAACGTGTTTCTACCTCGCTGAATCTAAACATAGATGCAACTTCCTAAAAGGAACCAACACAGAGCAGATGAGTTTGTAAGAAGCGGGTTTTCTGTGTTTTAAACGCATTCTTACTGCTAACACTTACATGCGTTTCTAGGGCTGGAAATGACTGTTTCTACATTCTACAAAGAAAGGGTTTGTGAACTGCAGCAAACACACATCAGTTTAACTCTGAAAGATGAATACACACATTGACAAACATACTGCTAGATAGCTCCGTTTTGGTTTTAGAGCAAGATTTTCTATTTACAGCATGTTCTCCCATGCACTCTGGAAAGTCCAAACGCAGCTTTTAGAAGAAACGTGTTTCTACCTCGCTGAATCTAAACATAGATGCAACTTCCTAAAAGGAACCAACACACAGCAGATGAGTTTGTAAGAAGCGGGTTTTCTGTGTTTTAAACGCATTCTTACTGCTAACTCTTACATGCGTTTCTAGGGCTGGAAATGACTGTTTCTACATTCTACAAAGAAACGGTTTCTGAACTGCTGCAAACACACATCAGTTTAACTCTGGAAGTTGAATACACACATTGACAAACATTCTGCTAGATAGCTTCGTTTTGGTTTTAGAGCAAGGTATTTCTCTTTACAGCCTGTTCTCCAATGCACTCTGGAATGTCCAAACGCAGCTTTTAGAAGAAACGAGTTTCTACCTCGCTGAATCTAAACATTGAGGTAACTTCCTAAAACGAACCAACACACAGCAGATGAGTTTGTAAGAAGCGGGTTTTCCGTGTTTTGAACGCATTTTTACTGCTAACTCTAACATGCGTTTCTAGGGCTGGAAATGACTGTTTCTACATTCTACAAAGAAAGGGTTTCTGAACTGCTGCAAACACACATCAGTTTACCTCTGGAAGTTGAATACACACATTGACAAACATTCTGCTAGATAGCTCCGTTTTGGTTTTAGAGCAAGGTATTTCTCTTTACAGCCTGTTCTCCAATGCACTCTGGAAAGTCCAAACGCAGCTTTTAGAAGAAACGTGTTTCTACCTCGCTGAATCTAAACATAGATGCAACTTCCTAAAAGGAACCAACACACAGCAGATGAGTTTGTAAGAAGCGGGTTTTCTGTGTTTTAAACGCATTCTTACTGCTAACTCTTACATGCGTTTCTAGGGCTGGAAATGACTGTTTCTACATTCTCCAAAGAAAGGGTTTCTGAACTGCTGCAAACACACATCAGTTTAACTCTGGAAGTTGAATATAGACATTGAAAAACATTCTGCTAGATAGCTCCGTTTTGGTTTTAGAGCAAGGTTTATCTCTTTACAGCCTGGTCTCCAATGCATTCTGGAATGTCCAAACGCAGCTTTTAGAAAAAACGTGTTTCTACCTCGCTGAATCTATACATAGATGCAACTTCCTAAAAGGAACCAACACACAGCAGATGAGTTTGTAAGCAGCGGGTTTTCTGTGTTTTAAACGCATTCTTACTGCTAACTCTTACATGCGTTTCTAGGGCTGGAAATGACTGTTTCTACATTCTCCAAAGAAAGGGTTTCTGAACTGCTGCAAACACACATCAGCTTAACTCTGGAAGTTGAATAAACACATTGACAAACATTCTGCTAGATAGCTCCGTTTTGGTTTTAGAGCAAGGTTTTTCTCTTTACAGCCTGTTCTCCAATGCACTCTGGAATGTCCAAACGCAGGTTTTAGAAGAAACGTGTTTCTACCTCGCTGAATCTAAACATAGATGCAACTTCCTAAAAGGAACCAACACACAGCAGATGAGTTTGTAAGAAGCGGGTTTTCTGTGTTTTAAACGCATTCTTACTTCTAACTCTTACATGCGTTTCTAGGGCTGGAAATGACTGTTTCTACATTCTCCAAAGAAAGGGTTTCTGAACTGCTTCAAACACACATCAGTTTAACTCTGGAAATTGAATACACACATTGACAAACATACTGCTAGATAGCTCCGTTTTGGTTTTAGAGCAAGATTTTCTCTTTACAGCATGTTCTCACATGCACTCTTTAATGTCCAAATGCAGCTTTTAGAAGAGACGTGTTTCTACCTCGCTGAATCTAAACATAGATGCAACTTCCTAAAAGGAACCAACACACAGCAGATGAGTTTGTAAGAAGCGGGTTTTCTGTGTTTTAAACGCGTTCTTACTGCTAACTCTTACATGCGTTTCTAGGGCTGGAAATGACTGTTTCTACATTCCACAAAGAAAGGGTTTCTGAACTGTTGCAAACACACATCAGTTTAACTCTGAAAGTTGAATAAACACATTGACAAACATACTGCTAGATAGCTCCGTTTTGGTTTTAGAGCAAGATTTTCTCTTTACAGCATGTTCCCCATGCACTCTGGAATGTCCAAACGCAGCTTTTAGAAGAAACATGTTTCTACCTCGCTGAATCTAAACATAGATGCAACTTCCTACAAGGAACCAACACACAGCAGAAGAGTTTGTAAGAAGCGGGTTTTCTGTGTTTTAAACGCATTCTTACTGCTAACTCTTACATGCGTTTCTAGGGCTGGAAATGACTACTTCTACATTCTCCAAAGAAAGGGTTTCTGAACTGCTGCAAACACACATCAGTTTAACTCTGAAAGTTGAAAACACACATTGACAAACATACTGCTAGATAGCTTCGTTTTGGTTTTAGAGCAAGATTTTCTCTTTACAGCATGTTCTCCCATGCACTCTGGAAAGTCCAAACGCAGCTTTTAGAAGAAACGTGTTTCTACCTCGCTGAATCTAAACATAGATGCAACTTCCTAAAAGAATCCAACACACAGCAGATGAGTTTGTAAGAAACGGGTCTTCTGTGTTTTAAACGCATAAATACTGCTAACTCTTATATGCGTCTCTAGGGCTGTAAATGACTTTTTCTGCATTCTCCAAAGAAAGGGTTTCTGAACTGCTGCAAACACACGTCAGTTTTACTCTGGAAGTTGAATACACACATTGAGAACCATTCTGCTAGATAGCTCCCTTTTGGTTTTAGAGCAAGGTATTTCTCTTTACAGCCTGTTCTCCAATGCACTCTGGAATGTCCAAACGTAGCTTTTAGAAGAGACGTGTTTCTACCTCGCTGAATCTAATCATAGATGCAACTTCGTAAAAGGAACCCACACACAGCAGATGAGTTTGTAAGAAGCGGGTTTTCTGTGTTTTAAACGCATTCTTACTGC
Organism: Saimiri boliviensis; assembly: GCF_048565385.1. Classification (NCBI taxonomy): domain Eukaryota; kingdom Metazoa; phylum Chordata; class Mammalia; order Primates; family Cebidae; genus Saimiri; species Saimiri boliviensis. The sequence continues at coordinate 28,179,992 of NC_133454.1, read as the reverse complement.
TAACTCTTACATGCGTTTCTAGGGCTGGAAATGACTGTTTTTACATTCTCCAAAGAAAGGGTTTCTGAACTGCTGCAAACACTCATCAGTTTAACTCTGGAAGTTGAATACACACATTGACAAACATACTGCTAGATAGCTCCGTTTTGGTTTTAGAGCAAGATTTTCTCTTTACATCATGTTCTCCCATGCACTCTGGAATGTCCAAACGCAGCTTTTAGAAGAAACGTGTTTCTACCTCGCTGAATCTAAACATAGATGCAACTTCCTAAAAGGAACCAACTCACAGCAGATGAGTTTGTAAGAAGCGGGTTTTCTGTCTTTTAAACGCATTCTTACTTCTAACTCTTAACATGCGTTTCTAAAGCTGAAAATGACTGTTTCTACATTCTCCAAAGAAAGGGTTTCTGAACTGCTGCAAGCACACATCAGTTTAACTCTGAAAGTTGAATACACACATTGACAAGCATACTGCTAGATAGCTCCGTTTTGGTTTTAGAGCAAGATTTTCTCTTTACAGCATGTTCTCCCATGCACTCTGGAATGTCCAAACGCAGCTTTTAGAAGAAACGTGTTTCTACCTCGCTGAATCTAAACATAGATGCAACTTCCTAAAAGGAACCAACACAGAGCAGATGAGTTTGTAAGAAGCGGGTTTTCTGTGTTTTAAACGCATTCTTACTGCTAACACTTACATGCGTTTCTAGGGCTGGAAATGACTGTTTCTACATTCTACAAAGAAAGGGTTTGTGAACTGCAGCAAACACACATCAGTTTAACTCTGAAAGATGAATACACACATTGACAAACATACTGCTAGATAGCTCCGTTTTGGTTTTAGAGCAAGATTTTCTATTTACAGCATGTTCTCCCATGCACTCTGGAAAGTCCAAACGCAGCTTTTAGAAGAAACGTGTTTCTACCTCGCTGAATCTAAACATAGATGCAACTTCCTAAAAGGAACCAACACACAGCAGATGAGTTTGTAAGAAGCGGGTTTTCTGTGTTTTAAACGCATTCTTACTGCTAACTCTTACATGCGTTTCTAGGGCTGGAAATGACTGTTTCTACATTCTACAAAGAAACGGTTTCTGAACTGCTGCAAACACACATCAGTTTAACTCTGGAAGTTGAATACACACATTGACAAACATTCTGCTAGATAGCTTCGTTTTGGTTTTAGAGCAAGGTATTTCTCTTTACAGCCTGTTCTCCAATGCACTCTGGAATGTCCAAACGCAGCTTTTAGAAGAAACGAGTTTCTACCTCGCTGAATCTAAACATTGAGGTAACTTCCTAAAACGAACCAACACACAGCAGATGAGTTTGTAAGAAGCGGGTTTTCCGTGTTTTGAACGCATTTTTACTGCTAACTCTAACATGCGTTTCTAGGGCTGGAAATGACTGTTTCTACATTCTACAAAGAAAGGGTTTCTGAACTGCTGCAAACACACATCAGTTTACCTCTGGAAGTTGAATACACACATTGACAAACATTCTGCTAGATAGCTCCGTTTTGGTTTTAGAGCAAGGTATTTCTCTTTACAGCCTGTTCTCCAATGCACTCTGGAAAGTCCAAACGCAGCTTTTAGAAGAAACGTGTTTCTACCTCGCTGAATCTAAACATAGATGCAACTTCCTAAAAGGAACCAACACACAGCAGATGAGTTTGTAAGAAGCGGGTTTTCTGTGTTTTAAACGCATTCTTACTGCTAACTCTTACATGCGTTTCTAGGGCTGGAAATGACTGTTTCTACATTCTCCAAAGAAAGGGTTTCTGAACTGCTGCAAACACACATCAGTTTAACTCTGGAAGTTGAATATAGACATTGAAAAACATTCTGCTAGATAGCTCCGTTTTGGTTTTAGAGCAAGGTTTTTCTCTTTACAGCCTGGTCTCCAATGCATTCTGGAATGTCCAAACGCAGCTTTTAGAAAAAACGTGTTTCTACCTCGCTGAATCTATACATAGATGCAACTTCCTAAAAGGAACCAACACACAGCAGATGAGTTTGTAAGCAGCGGGTTTTCTGTGTTTTAAACGCATTCTTACTGCTAACTCTTACATGCGTTTCTAGGGCTGGAAATGACTGTTTCTACATTCTCCAAAGAAAGGGTTTCTGAACTGCTGCAAACACACATCAGCTTAACTCTGGAAGTTGAATAAACACATTGACAAACATTCTGCTAGATAGCTCCGTTTTGGTTTTAGAGCAAGGTTTTTCTCTTTACAGCCTGTTCTCCAATGCACTCTGGAATGTCCAAACGCAGGTTTTAGAAGAAACGTGTTTCTACCTCGCTGAATCTAAACATAGATGCAACTTCCTAAAAGGAACCAACACACAGCAGATGAGTTTGTAAGAAGCGGGTTTTCTGTGTTTTAAACGCATTCTTACTTCTAACTCTTACATGCGTTTCTAGGGCTGGAAATGACTGTTTCTACATTCTCCAAAGAAAGGGTTTCTGAACTGCTTCAAACACACATCAGTTTAACTCTGGAAATTGAATACACACATTGACAAACATACTGCTAGATAGCTCCGTTTTGGTTTTAGAGCAAGATTTTCTCTTTACAGCATGTTCTCACATGCACTCTTTAATGTCCAAATGCAGCTTTTAGAATAGACGTGTTTCTACCTCGCTGAATCTAAACATAGATGCAACTTCCTAAAAGGAACCAACACACAGCAGATGAGTTTGTAAGAAGCGGGTTTTCTGTGTTTTAAACGCATTCTTACTGCTAACTCTTACATGCATTTCTAGGGCTGGAAATGACTGTTTCTACATTCTCCAAAGAAAGGGTTTCTGAACTGCTGCAAACACACATCAGTTTAACTCTGAAAGTTGAATACACACATTGATCAAACATACTTCTAGATAGCTCCGTTTTGGTTTTAGAGCAAGATTTTCTCTTTACAGCATGTTCTCCCATGCACTCTGGAATGTCCAAACGCAGCTTTTAGAAGAAACGTGTTTCTACCTCGCTGAATCTAAACATAGATGCAACTTCCTAAAAGGAACCAACACACAGCAGATGAGTTTGTAAGAAGCGGGTTTTCTGTGTTTTAAACGCATTCTTACTTCTAACTCTTACATGCGTTTCTAGGGCTGGAAATGACTGTTTCTACATTCTCCAAAGAAAGGGTTTCTGAACTGCTGCAAACACACATCAGTTTAACTCTGGAAGTTGAATATAGACATTGAAAAACATTCTGCTAGATAGCTCCGTTTTGGTTTTAGAGCAAGGTTTTTCTCTTTACAGCCTGGTCTCCAATGCATTCTGGAATGTCCAAACGCAGCTTTTAGAAAAAACGTGTTTCTACCTCGCTGAATCTATACATAGATGCAACTTCCTAAAAGGAACCAACACACAGCAGATGAGTTTGTAAGCAGCGGGTTTTCTGTGTTTTAAACGCATTCTTACTGCTAACTCTTACATGCGTTTCTAGGGCTGGAAATGACTGTTTCTACATTCTCCAAAGAAAGGGTTTCTGAACTGCTGCAAACACACATCAGCTTAACTCTGGAAGTTGAATAAACACATTGACAAACATTCTGCTAGATAGCTCCGTTTTGGTTTTAGAGCAAGGTTTTTCTCTTTACAGCCTGTTCTCCAATGCACTCTGGAATGTCCAAACGCAGGTTTTAGAAGAAACGTGTTTCTACCTCGCTGAATCTAAACATAGATGCAACTTCCTAAAAGGAACCAACACACAGCAGATGAGTTTGTAAGAAGCGGGTTTTCTGTGTTTTAAACGCATTCTTACTTCTAACTCTTACATGCGTTTCTAGGGCTGGAAATGACTGTTTCTACATTCTCCAAAGAAAGGGTTTCTGAACTGCTTCAAACACACATCAGTTTAACTCTGGAAATTGAATACACACATTGACAAACATACTGCTAGATAGCTCCGTTTTGGTTTTAGAGCAAGATTTTCTCTTTACAGCATGTTCTCACATGCACTCTTTAATGTCCAAATGCAGCTTTTAGAATAGACGTGTTTCTACCTCGCTGAATCTAAACATAGATGCAACTTCCTAAAAGGAACCAACACACAGCAGATGAGTTTGTAAGAAGCGGGTTTTCTGTGTTTTAAACGCATTCTTACTGCTAACTCTTACATGCATTTCTAGGGCTGGAAATGACTGTTTCTACATTCTCCAAAGAAAGGGTTTCTGAACTGCTGCAAACACACATCAGTTTAACTCTGAAAGTTGAATACACACATTGATCAAACATACTTCTAGATAGCTCCGTTTTGGTTTTAGAGCAAGATTTTCTCTTTACAGCATGTTCTCCCATGCACTCTGGAATGTCCAAACGCAGCTTTTAGAAGAAACGTGTTTCTACCTCGCTGAATCTAAACATAGATGCAACTTCCTAAAAGGAACCAACACACAGCAGATGAGTTTGTAAGAAGCGGGTTTTCTGTGTTTTAAACGCATTCTTACTTCTAACTCTTACATGCGTTTCTAGGGCTGGAAATGACTGTTTCTACATTCTCCAAAGAAAGGGTTTCTGAACTGCTGCAAACACACATCAGTTTAACTCTGAAAGTTGAATACACACATTGACAAACATACTGCTAGATAGCTTCGTTTTGGTTTTAGAGCAAGATTTTCTCTTTACAGCATGTTCTCCCATGCACTCTGGAAAGTCCAAACGCAGCTTTTAGAAGAAACGTGTTTCTACCTCGCTGAATCTAAACATAGATGCAACTTCCTAAAACAAACCAACACACAGCAGATGAGTTTGCAAGAAACGGGTCTTCTGTGTTTTAAACGCATTAATACAGCTAATTCTTATATGCGTCTCTAGGGCTGGAAATGACTTTTTCTGCATTCTCCAAAGAAAGGGTTTCTGAACTGCTGCAAACACACATCAGTTTTACTCTGGAAGTTGAATACACACATTGAGAACCATTCTGCTAGATAGCTCCCTTTTGGTTTTAGAGCAAGGTATTTCTCTTTACAGCCTGTTCTCCAATGCACTCTGGAATGTCCAAACGCAGCTTTTAGAAGAGACGTGTTTCTACCTCGCTGAATCTAAACATAGATGTAACTTCCTAAAAGGAACCAACACACAGCAGATGAGTTTGTAAGAAGCGGGTTTTCCGTGTTTTGAACGCATTTTTACTGCTAACTCTTACATGCGTTTCTAGGGCTGGAAATGACTGTTTCTACATTCTACAAAGAAAGGGTTTCTGAACTGCTGCAAACACACATCAGTTTACCTCTGGACGTTGAATACACACATTGACAAACATTCTGCTAGATAGCTCCGTTTTGGTTTTAGAGCAAGGTATTTCTCTTTACAGCCTGTTCTCCAATGCACTCTGGAATGTCCAAACGCAGCTTTTAGAAGAAACGTGTTTCTTCCTCGCTGAATCTAAACATAGATGCAACTTCCTAAAAGGAACCAACACACAGCAGATGAGTTTGTAAGAAGCGGGTTTTCTGTGTTTTAAACGCATTCTTACTGCTAACTCTTACATGCGTTTCTAGGGCTGGAAATGACTGTTTCTACATTCTCCAAAGAAAGGGTTTCTGAACTGCTGCAAACACACATCAGTTTAACTCTGGAAGTTGAATATAGACATTGAAAAACATTCTGCTAGATAGCTCCGTTTTGGTTTTAGAGCAAGGTTTTTCTCTTTACAGCCTGGTCTCCAATGCATTCTGGAATGTCCAAACGCAGCTTTTAGAAAAAACGTGTTTCTACCTCGCTGAATCTAAACATAGATGCAACTTCCTAAAAGGAACCAACACACAGCAGATGAGTTTGTAAGAAGCGGGTTTTCTGTGTTTTAAACGCATTCTTACTGCTAACTCTTACATGCGTTTCTAGGTCTGGAAATGACTGTTTCTACATTCTACAAAGAAAGGGTTTCTGAACTGCTGCAAACACACATCAGCTTAACTCTGGAAGTTGAATAAACACATTGACAAACATTCTGCTAGATAGCTCCGTTTTGGTTTTAGAGCAAGGTTTTTCTCTTTACAGCCTGTTCTCCAATGCACTCTGGAATGTCCAAACGCAGCTTTTAGAAGAAACGTGTTTCTACCTCGCTGAATCTAAACATAGATGCAACTTCCTAAAAGGAACCAACACAGAGCAGATGAGTTTGTAAGAAGCGGGTTTCCTGTGTTTTAAACGCATTCTTACTGCTAACACTTACATGCGTTTCTAGGTCTGGAAATGACTGTTTCTACATTCTACAAAGAAAGGGTTTCTGAACTGCTGCAAACACACATCAGTTTAACTCTGAAAGATGAATACACACATTGACAAACATACTGCTAGATAGCTCCGTTTTGGTTTTAGAGCAAGATTTTCTCTTTACAGCATGTTCTCCCATGCACTCTTTAATGTCCAAATGCAGCTTTTAGAAGAGACGTGTTTCTACCTCGCTGAATCTAAACATAGATGCAACTTCCTAAAAGGAACCAACACACAGCAGATGAGTTTGTAAGAAGCGGGTTTTCTGTGTTTTAAACGCATTCTTACTGCTAACTCTTCCATGCGTTTCTAGGGCTGGAAATGACTGTTTCTACATTCTCCAAAGAAAGGGTTTCTGAACTGCTGCAAACACACATCAGTTTAACTCTGGAAGTTGAATACACACATTGACAAACATTCTGCTAGATAGCTTCGTTTTGGTTTTAGAGCAAGGTTTTTCTCTTTACAGCATGTTCTCCCATGCACTCTGGAATGTCCAAAAGCAGCTTTTAGAAGAAACGTGTTTCTACCTCGCTGAATCTAAACATAGATGCAACTTCGTAAAGGAACCAACACACAGCAGATGAGTTTGTAAGAAGCGGGTTTTCTGTGTTTTAAACGCATTCTTACTGCTAACTCTTACATGCGTTTCTAGGGCTGGAAATGACTGTTTCTACAATCTCCAAAGAAAGGGTTTCTGAACTGCTGCAAACACACATCAGTTTAACTCTGGAAGTTGAATACACACATTGACAAACATTCTGCTAGATAGCTTCGTTTTGGTTTTAGAGCAAGGTATTTCTCTTTACAGCATGTTCTCCCATGCACTCTGGAATGTCCAAACGCAGGTTTTAGAAGAAACGTGTTTCTACCTCCCTGAATCTAAACATAGATGCAACTTCCTAAAAGGAACCAACACACAGCAGATGAGTTTGTAAGAAGCGGGTTTTCTGTGTTTTAATCGCATTCTTCCTGCTATCTCTTACATGCGTTTCTAGGGCTGGAAATGACTGTTTCTACATTCTACAAAGAAAGGGTTTCTGAACTGCTGCAAACACACATCAGTTTAACTCTGAAAGTTGAATACACACATTGACAAACATACTGCTAGATAGCTCCGTTTCGGTTTTAGAGCAAGATTTTCACCTTACAGCATGTTCTCCCATGCACTCTGGAATGTCCAAACGCAGCTTTTAGAAGAAACGTGTTTCTACCTCGCTGAATCTAAACATAGATGCAACTTCCTAAAAGGAACCAACCCACAGCAGATGAGTTTGTAAGAAGCGGGTTTTCTGTCTTTTAAACGCATTCATACTTCTAACTCTTAACATGCGTTTCTAAAGCTGAAAATGACTGCTTCTACATTCTCCAAAGAAAGGGTTTCTGAACTGCTGCAAACACACATCAGTTTAACTCTGAAAGTTGAATACACACATTGACAAACATACTGCTAGATAGCTCCGTTTTGGTTTTAGAGCAAGATTTTCTCTTTACAGCATGTTCTCCCATGCACTCTGGAATGTCCAAACGCAGCTTTTAGAAGAAACGTGTTTCTACCTCGCTGAATCTAAACATAGATGCAACTTCCTAAAAGGAACCAACACACAGCAGATGAGTTTGTAAGAAGCGGGTTTTCTGTGTTTTAAACGCATTCTTACTGCTAACACTTCCATGCGTTTATAGGGCTGGAAATGACTGTTTCTACATTCTAAAAGAAAGGGTTTCTGAACTGCTGCAAACACACATCAGTTTAACTCTGAAAGCTGAATACACACATTGACAAACATACTGCTAGATAGCTCCGTTTTGGTTTTAGAGCAAGATTTTCTCTTTACAGCATGTTCTCCCATGCACTCTGGAAAGACCAAACGCAGCTTTTAGAAGAAACGTGTTTCTACCTCGCTGAATCTAAACATAGATGCAACTTTCTAAAAGGAACCAACACACAGCAGATGAGTTTGTAAGAAGCGGGTTTTCTGTGTTTTAAACGCATTCTTACTGCTGACTCTTACATGCGTTTCTAGGGCTGGAAATGACTGTTTCTACAATCTCCAAAGAAAGGGTTTCTGAACTGCTGCAAACACACATGAGTTTAGCTCTGTAAGTTGAATACACACATTGACAAACATTCTGCTAGATAGCTTCGTTTTGGTTTTAGAGCAAGGTATTTCTCTTTACAGCCTGTTCTCCCATGCACTCTGGAATGTCCAAACGCAGGTTTTAGAAGAAGCGTGTTTCTACCTCCCTGAATCTAAACATAGATGCAACTTCCTAAAAGGAACCAACACACAGCAGATGAGTTTGTAAGAAGCGGGTTTTCTCTGTTTTAATCGCATTCTTCCTGCTATCTCTTACATGCGTTTCTAGGGCTAGAAATGACTGTTTCTACATTCTACAAAGAAAGGGTTTCTGAACTGCTGCAAACACACATCAGTTTAACTCTGAAAGTTGAATACACACATTGACAAACATACTGCTAGATAGCTCCGTTTTGGTTTTAAAGCAAGATTTTCTCTTTACAGCATGTTCTCCCATGCACTCTGGAATGTCCAAACGCAGCTTTTAGAAGAAACGTGTTTCTACCTCGCTGAATCTAAACATAGATGCAACTTCCTAAAAGGAACCAACACACAGCAGATGAGTTTGTAAGAAGCGGGTTTTCTGTGTTTTAAACGCATTCTTACTGCTAACACTTCCATGCGTTTATAGGGCTGGAAATGACTGTTTCTACATTCTAAAAGAAAGGGTTTCTGAACTGCTGCAAACACACATCAGTTTAACTCTGAAAGTTGAATACACACATTGACAAACATACTGCTAGATAGCTCCGTTTTGGTTTTAGAGCAAGATTTTCTCTTTACAGCATGTTCTCCCATGCACTCTGGAAAGACCAAACGCAGCTTTTAGAAGAAACGTGTTTCTACCTCGCTGAATCTAAACATAGATGCAACTTCCTAAAAGGAACCAACACACAGCAGATGAGTTTGTAAGAAGCGGGTTTTCTGTGTTTTAAACGCATTCTTACTGCTAACTCTTACATGCGTTTCTAGGGCTGGAAATGACTGTTTCTACAATCTCCAAGGAAAGGGTTTCTGAACTGCTGCAAACACACATGAGTTTAACTCTGGAAGTTGAATACACACATTGACAAACATTCTGCTAGATAGCTTCGTTTTGGTTTTAGAGCAAGGTATTTCTCTTTACAGCCTGTTCTCCCATGCACTCTGGAATGTCCAAACGCAGGTTTTAGAAGAAACGTGTTTCTACCTCCCTGAATCTAAACATAGATGCAACTTCCTAAAAGGAACCAACACACAGCAGATGAGTTTGTAAGAAGCGGGTTTTCTGTGTTTTAAACGCATTCTTCCTGCTATCTCTTACATGCGTTTCTAGGGCTGGAAATGACTGTTTCTACATTCTACAAAGAAAGGGTTTCTGAACTGCTGCAAACACACATCAGTTTAACTCTGAAAGTTGAATACACACATTGACAAACATACTGCTAGATAGCTCCGTTTTGGTTTTAGAGCAAGATTTTCACTTTACAGCATGTTCTCCCATGCACTCTGGAATGTCCAAACTCAGCTTTTAGAAGAAACGTGTTTCTACCTCGGTGAATCTAAACATAGAAGCAACTTCCTAAAAGGAACCAACACACATCAGATGAGTTTGTAAGAAGCGGGTTTTCTGTGTTTTAAATGCATTCTTACTGTTAACTCTTACATGCGTTTCTAGGGCTGGAAATGACTGTTTCTACATTCTACAAAGATAGGGTTTCTGAACTGCTGCAAACACACATCAGTTTAACTCTGAAAGTTGAATACACACATTGACAAACATACTGCTAGATAGCTCCGTTTTGGTTTTAGAGCAAGATTTTCTCTTTACAGCATGTTCTCCCATACACTCTGGAATGTCCAAACGCAGCTTTTAGAAGAAACGTTTTTCTACCTCGCTGAATCTAAACATAGATGCAACTTCCTAAAAGGAACCAACACACAGCAGATGAGTTTGTAAGAAGCGAGTTTTCTTTGTTTTAAACGCATTCTTACTGCTAATCTTACATGCGTTTCTAGGGCTGGAAATGACAGTTTCTACATTCTCCAAAGAAAGGGTTTCTGAACTGCTTCAAAAACACATCAGTTTAACTCTGGAAGTTGAATACACACATTGACAAACATTCTGCTAGATAGCTCCGTTTTGGTTTTAGAGCAAGGTTTTTGTCTTTACAGCCTGTCTCCAATGCATTCTGGAATATCCAAACGCAACTTTTAGAAGAAACGTGTTTCTACCTCGCTGAATCTAAACATAGAGGCAACTTCCTAAAAGGAACCAACACACAGCAGATGAGTTTGTAAGAAGCGGGTTTTCTGTGTTTTAAACGCATTCTTACTGCTAACTCTTACATGCGTTTCTAGGGCTGGAAATAACTGTTTCTACATTCTACAAAGAAAGGGTTTCTGAACTGCTTCAAAAACACATCAGTTTATCTCTGTAAGTTGAATACACACATTGACAAACATACTGCTAGATAGCTCCGTTTTGGTTTTAGAGCAAGATTTTCTCTTTACAGCATGTTCTCCAATGCACTCTGGAATGTCCAAACGCAGCTTTTAGAAGAAACGTGTTTCTACCTCGCTGAATGTAAATATAGATGCAACTTCCTAAAAGAAACCAACACACAGCAGATGAGTTTATAAGAAGCGGGTTTTCTGTGTTTTAAACGCATTCTTACTGCTAACTCTTACATGCGTTTCTAGGGCTGGAAATGACAGTTTCTACATTCTCCAAAGAAAGGGTTTCTGAACTGCTGCAAACACACATCAGTTTAACTCTGGATGTTGAATACACACATTGACAAACATTCTGCTAGATAGCTCCGTTTGGGTTTTAGAGCAAGGTTTTTGTCTTTACAGCCTGGTCTCCAATGCATTCTGGAATCTCCAAACGCAACTTTTAGAAGAAACGTGTTTCTACCTCGCTGAATCTAAACATAGATGCAACTTCCTAAAAGGAACAAACACACAGCAGATGAGTTTGTAAGAAGCGGGTTTTCTGTGTTTTAAACGCATTCTTACTGCTAAATCTTACATGCGTTTCTAGGGCTGGAAATGACTGTTTCTACATTCTACAAAGAAAGGGTTTCTGAACTGCTGCAAACACACATCAGTTTAACTCTGAAAGTTGAATACACACATTGACAAACATACTGCTAGATAGCTCCGTTTTGGTTTTAGAGCAAGATTTTCTCTTTACAGCATGTTCTCCCATGCACTCTGGAAAGTCTAAACGCAGCTTTTAGAAGAAACGTGTTTCCACCTCGCTGAATCTAAACATAGATGCAACTTCCTAAAAGGAACCAACACACAGCAGATGAGTTTGTAAGAAGCGGGTTTTCTGTGTCTTAAAAGCATTCTTACTGCTAACTCTTACATGCGTTTCTAGGGCTGGAAATGACTGTTTCTACAATCTCCAAAGAAAGGGTTTCTGAACTGCTGCAAACACACGTCAGTTTAACTCTGGAAGTTGAATACACACATTGACAAACAGTCTGCTAGACAGCTTCGTTTTGGTTTTAGAGCAAGGTATTTCTCTTTACAGCCTGTTCTCCCATGCACTCTGGAATGTCCAAACGCAGGTTTTAGAAGAAACGTGTTTCTACATCGCTGAATCTAAACATAGATGCAACTTCCTAAAAGGAACCAACACACAGCAGATGAGTTTGTAAGAAGCGGGTTTTCTGTGTTTTAAACACATTCTTCCTGCTATCTCTTACACGCGTTTCTAGGGCTGGAAATGACTGTTTCTACATTCTACAAAGAAATGGTTTCTGAACTGCTGCAAACAACATCAGTTTAACTCTGAAAGTTGAATACACACATTGACAAACATACTGCTAGATAGCTCCGTTTTGGTTTTAGAGCAAGATTTTCTCTTTACAGCATGTTCTCCCATGCACTCTGGAATGTCCAAACGCAGCTTTTAGAAGAAACGTGTTTCTACCTCGCTGAATCTAAACATAGATGCAACTTCCTAAAAGGAACCAACACACAGCAGATGATTTTTTAAGAAGCGAGTTTTCTGTGTTTTAAACGCATTCTTACTGCTAACTCTTACATGCGTTTCTAGGGCTGGAAATGACTGTTTCTACATTCTACAAAGAAAGTGTTTCTGAACTGCTTCAGAAACACATCAGTTTATCTCTGGAAGTTGAATACACACATTGACAAACATACTGCTAGATAGCTCCGTTTTGGTTTTAGAGCAAGATTTTCTCTTTACAACATGTTCTCCAATGCACTCTGGAATGTCCAAACGCAGCTTTTAGAAGAAACGTGTTTCTACCTCGCTGAATGTAAATATAGATGCAACTTCCTAAAAGAAACCAACACACAGCAGATGAGTTTATAAGAAGCGGGTTTTCTGTGTTTTAAACGCATTCTTACTGCTAACTCTTACATGCGTTTCTAGGGCTGGAAATGACAGTTTCTACATTCTCCAAAGAAAGGGTTTCTGAACTGCTGCAAACACACATCAGTTTAACTCTGGAAGTTGAATACACACATTGACAAACATTCTGCTAGATAGCTCCGTTTTGGTTTTAGAGCAAGGTTTTTTGTCTTTACAGCCTGGTCTCCAATGCATTCTGGAATGTCCAAACGCAAATTTTAGAAGAAACGTGTTTCTACCTCGCTGAATCTAAACATAGATGCAACTTCCTAAAAGGAACCAACACACAGCAGATGAGTTTGTAAGAAGCAGGTTTTCTGTGTTTTAAACGCATTCTTACTGCTAACTCTTACATGCGTTTCTAGGACTGGAAATGACTGTTTCTACATTCTACAAAGAAAGGGTTTCTGAACTGCTGCAAACACACATCAGTTTAACTCTGAAAGTTGAATACACACATTGACAAACATACTGCTAGATAGCTCCGTTTTGGTTTTAGAGCAAGATTTTCTCTTTACAGCATGTTCTCCCATGCACTCTGGAATGTCCAAACGCAGCTTTTAGAAGAAACGTGTTTCTACCTCGCTGAATCGAAACATAGATGCAACTTCCTAAAAGGAACCAACACAGAGCAGATGAGTTTGTAAGAAGCGGGTTTCCTGTGTTTTAAACGCATTCTTACTGCTAACACTTCCATGCGTTTCTAGGGCTGGAAATGACTGTTTCTACATTCTACAAAGAAAGGGTTTCTGAACTGCTGCAAACACATATCAGTTTAACTCTGAAAGATGAATACACACATTGACAAACATACTGCTAGATAGCTCCGTTTTGGTTTTAGAGCAAGATTTTCTCTTTACAGCATGTTCTCCCATGCACTCTGGAAAGTCCAAACGCAGCTTTTAGAAGAAACGTGTTTCTACCTCGCTGAATCTAAACATAGATGCAACTTCCTAAAAGGAACCAACACACAGCAGATGAGTTTGTAAGAAGCGGGTTTTCTGTGTTTTAAACGCATTCTTACTGCTAACTCTTACATGCGTTTCTAGGGCTGGAAATGACTGTTTCTACATTCTCCAAAGAAAGGGTTTCTGAACTGCTGCAAACACACATCAGTTTAACTCTGGAAGTTGAATACACACATTGACAAACATTCTGCTAGATAGCTTCGTTTTGGTTTTAGAGCAAGGTTTTTCTCTTTACATCATGTTCTCCAATGCACTCTGGAATGTCCAAAAGCAGCTTTTAGAAGAAACGTGTTTCTACCTCGCTGACTCTAAACATAGATGCAACTTCGTAAAGGAACCAACACACAGCAGATGAGTTTGTAAGAAGCGGGTTTTCTGTGTTTTAAACGCATTCTTACTGCTAACTCTTACATGCGTTTCTAGGGCTGGAAATGACTGTTTCTACAATCTCCAAAGAAAGGGTTTCTGAACTGCTGCAAACACACATCAGTTTAACTCTGGAAGTTGAATACACACATTGACAAACATTCTGCTAGATAGCTTCGTTTTGGTTTTAGAGCAAGGTATTTCTCTTTACAGCCTGTTCTCCCATGCACTCTGGAATGTCCAAACGCAGCTTTTAGAAGAAACGTGTTTCTACCTCCCTGAATCTAAACATAGATGCAACTTCCTAAAAGGAACCAACACACAGCAGATGAGTTTGTAAGAAGCGGGTTTTCTGTCTTTTAAACGCATTCTTACTGCTAACTCTTACATGCGTTTCTAGGGCTGGAAATGACTGTTTCTACATTCTACAAAGAAAGGGTTTCTGAACTGCTTCAAACACACATCAGTTTAACTCTGGAAGTTGAATACACACATTGACAAACATACTGCTAGATAGCTCCGTTTTGGTTTTAGAGCAAGATTTTCTCTTTACAGCATGTTCTCCCATGCACTCTTTAATGTCCAAATGCAGCTTTTAGAAGAGACGTGTTTCTACCTCGATAAATCTAAACATAGATGCAACTTCCTAAAAGGAACCAACACACAGCAGATGAGTTTGTAAGAAGCGGGTTTTCAGTGTTTTAAACGCATTCTTACTGCTAACTCTTACATGCATTTCTAGGGCTGGAAATGACTGTTTCTACATTCTCCAAAGAAAGGGTTTCTGAACTGCTGCAAACACACATCAGTTTAACTCTGAAAGTTGAATACACACATTGATAAACATACTGCTAGATAGCTCCGTTTTGGTTTTAGAGCAAGATTTTCTCTTTACGTCATGTTCTCCCATGCACTCTGGAATGTCCAAACGCAGCTTTTAGAAGAAACGTGTTTCTACCTCGCTGAATCTAAACATAGATGCAACTTCCTAAAAGGAACCAACACACAGCAGATGAGTTTGTAAGAAGCGGGTTTACTGTGTTTTAAACGCATTCTTACTGCTAACTCTTACATGCGTTTCTACAGCTGGAAATGACAGTTTCTACATTCTCCAAAGAAAGGGTTTCTGAACTGCTGCAAACACACATCAGTTTAACTCTGGAAGTTGAATAAACACATTGACAAACATTCTGCTAGATGACTCCGTTTTGGTTTTAGAGCAAGGTTTTTGTCTTTACAGCCTGGTCTCCAATGCATTCTGGAATGTCCAAACGCAACTTTTAGAAGAAACGTGTTTCTACCTCGCTGAATCTAAACATAGATGCAACTTCGTAAAGGAACCAACACACAGCAGATGAGTTTGTAAGAAGCGGGTTTTCTGTGTTTTAAACGCATTCTTACTGCTAACTCTTACATGCTTTTCTAGGGCTGGAAATGACTGTTTCTACAATCTCCAAAGAAAGGGTTTCTGAACTGCTGGAAACACACATCTGTTTAACTCTGGAAGTTGAATACACACATTGACAAACATTCTGCTAGATAGCTTCGTTTTGGTTTTAGAGCAAGGTATTTCTCTTTACAGCCTGTTCTCCCATGCACTCTGGAATGTCCAAACGCAGCTTTTAGAAGAAACGTGTTTCTACCTCCCTGAATCTAAACATAGATGCAACTTCCTAAAAGGAACCAACACACAGCAGATGAGTTTGTAAGAAGCGGGTTTTCTGTGTTTTAAACGCATTCTTACTGCTAAATCTTACATGCGTTTCTAGGGCTGGAAATGACTGTTTCTACATTCTCCAAAGAAAGGGTTTCTGAACTGCTGCAAACACACATCAGTTTAACTCTGGATGTTGAATACACACATTGACATTCTGCTAGATAGCTCCGTTTTGGTTTTAGAGCAAGGTTTTTGTCTTTACAGCCTGGTCTCCAATGCATTCTGGAATGTCCAAACGCAACTTTTAGAAGATACCTGTTTCTACCTCGCTGAATCTAAACATAGATGCAACTTCCTAAAAGGAACAAACACACAGCAGATGAGTTTGTAAGAAGCGGGTTTTCTGTGTTTTAAACACATTCTTACTGCTAAATCTTACATGCGTTTCTAGGGCTGGAAATGACTGTTTCTACATTCTCCAAAGAAAGGGTTTCTGAACTGCTGCAAACACACATCAGTTTAACTCTGAAAGTTGAATACACACATTGACAAACATACTGCTAGATAGCTCCGTTTTGGTTTTAGAGCAAGATTTTCTCTTTACAGCATGTTCTCCCATGCACTCTGGAATGTCCAAAGGCAGCTTTTAGAAGAAACGTGTTTCTACCTCGCTGAATCTAAACATAGATGCAACTTCCTAAAAGGAACCAACACACAGCAGATGAGTTTGTAAGAAGCGGGTTTCCTGTGTTTTAAACGCATTCTTACTGCTAACACTTACAGGCGTTTCTAGGGCTGGAAATGACTGTTTCTACATTCTACAAAGAAAGGGTTTCTGAACTGCTGCAAACACACATCAGTTTAACTCTGAAAGATGAATACACACATTGACAAACATACTGCTAGATAGCTCCGTTTTCGTTTTAGAGCAAGATTTTCTCTTTACAGCATGTTCTCCCATGCACTCTGGAAAGTCCAAACGCAGGTTTTAGAAGAAACGTGTTTCTACCTCCCTGAATCTAAACATAGATGCAACTTCCTAAAAGGAACCAACACAGAGCAGATGAGTTTGTAAGAAGCGGGTTTTCTGTGTTTTAAATGCATTCTTCCTGCTATCCCTTACATGCGTTTCTAGGGCTGGAAATGACTGTTTCTACATTCTACAAAGAAAGGGTTTCTGAACTGCTGCAAACACACATCAGTTTAACTCTGAAAGTTGAATACACACATTGACAAACATACTGCTAGATAGCTCCGTTTTGGTTTTAGAGCAAGATTTTCACTTTACAGCATGTTCTCCCATGCACTCTGGAATGTCCAAACTCAGCTTTTAGAAGAAACGTGTTTCTACCTCGGTGAATCTAAACATAGAAGCAACTTCCTAAAAGGAACCAACACACAGCAGATTAGTTTGTAAGAAGCGGGTTTTCTGTGTTTTAAACGCATTCTTACTGCTAACTCTTACATGCGTTTCTAGGGCTGGAAATGACTGTTTCTACATTCTCCAAAGAAAGGGTTTCTGAACTGCTTCAAACACACATCAGTTTAACTCTGGAAGTTGAATACACACATTGACAAACATACTGCTAGATAGCTCCGTTTTGGTTTTAGAGCAAGATTTTCTCTTTACAGCATGTTCTCCCATGCACTCTTTAATGTCCAAATGCAGCTTTTAGGAGAGACGTGTTTCTACCTCGCTGAATCTAAACATAGATGCAACTTCGTAAAAGGAACCAACACACAGCAGATGAGTTTGTAAGAAGCGGGTTTTCTGTGTTTTAAACGCAGTCTTACTGCTAACTCTTACATGCGTTTCTAGGACTGGAAATGACTGTTTCTACATTCTCCAAAGAAAGGGTTTCTGAACTGCTGTAAACACACATCAGTTTAACTCTGGAAGTTGAATACACACATTGACAAACATACTGCTAGATAGCTCCGTTTTGGTTTTAGAGCAAGATTTTCTCTTTACATCATGTTCTCCCATGCACTCTGGAATGTCCAAACGCAGCTTTTAGAAGAAACGTGTTTCTACCTCGCTGAATCTAAACATAGATGCAACTTCCTAAAAGGAACCAACTCACAGCAGATGAGTTTGTAAGAAGCGGGTTTTCTGTGTTTTAAACGCATTCTTACTGCTAACTCTTACATGCGTTTCTAGGACTGGAAATGACTGTTTCTACATTCTCCAAAGAAAGGGCTTCTGAACTGCTGCAAACACACATCAGTTTAACTCTGGAAGTTGAATACACACATTGACAAACATACTGCTAGATAGCTCCGTTTTGGTTTTAGAGCAAGATTTTCTCTTTACATCATGTTCTCCCATGCACTCTGGAATGTCCAAACGCAGCTTTTAGAAGAAACGTGTTTCTACCTCGCTGAATCTAAACATAGATGCAACTTCCTAAAAGGAACCAAATCACAGCAGATGAGTTTGTAAGAAGCGGGTTTTCTGTGTTTTAAACGCATTCTTACTTCTAACTCTTAACATGCGTTACTAAAGCTGAAAATGACTGTTTCTACATTCTCCAAAGAAAGGGTTTCTGAACTGCTGCAAACACACATCAGTTTAACTCTGGAAGTTGAATACACACATTGACAAACATACTGCTAGATAGCTCCGTTTTGGTTTTAGAGCAAGATTTTCTCTTTACAGCATGTTCTCCCATGCACTCTGGAATGTCCAAACGCAGCTTTTAGAAGAAACGTGTTTCTACCTCGCTGAATCTAAACATAGATGCAACTTCCTAAAAGGAACCAACACACAGCAGATGAGTTTGTAAGAAGCGGGTTTACTGTGTTTTAAACGCATTCTTACTGCTAACTCTTACATGCGTTTCTACAGCTGGAAATGACAGTTTCTACATTCTCCAAAGAAAGGGTTTCTGAACTGCTGCAAACACACATCAGTTTAACTCTGGAAGTTGAATAAACACATTGACAAACATTCTGCTAGATGACTCCGTTTTGGTTTTAGAGCAAGGTTTTTGTCTTTACAGCCTGGTCTCCAATGCATTCTGGAATGTCCAAACGCAGCTTTTAGAAGAAACGTGTTTCTACCTCGCTGAATCTAAACATAGATGCAACTTCCTAAAAGGAACCAACACACAGCAGATGAGTTTGTAAGAAGCGGGTTTTCTGTGTTTTAAACGCATTCTTACTGCTAACTCTTACATGCTTTTCTAGGGCTGGAAATGACTGTTTCTACAATCTCCAAAGAAAGGGTTTCTGAACTGCTGGAAACACACATCTGTTTAACTCTGGAAGTTGAATACACACATTGACAAACATTCTGCTAGATAGCTTCGTTTTGGTTTTAGAGCAAGGTATTTCTCTTTACAGCCTGTTCTCCCATGCACTCTGGAATGTCCAAACGCAGCTTTTAGAAGAAACGTGTTTCTACCTCCCTGAATCTAAACATAGATGCAACTTCCTAAAAGGAACCAACACACAGCAGATGAGTTTGTAAGAAGCGGGTTTTCTGTGTTTTAAACGCATTCTTACTGCTAAATCTTACATGCGTTTCTAGGGCTGGAAATGACTGTTTCTACATTCTCCAAAGAAAGGGTTTCTGAACTGCTGCAAACACACATCAGTTTAACTCTGGATGTTGAATACACACATTGACATTCTGCTAGATAGCTCCGTTTTGGTTTTAGAGCAAGGTTTTTGTCTTTACAGCCTGGTCTCCAATGCATTCTGGAATGTCCAAACGCAACTTTTAGAAGATACCTGTTTCTACCTCGCTGAATCTAAACATAGATGCAACTTCCTAAAAGGAACAAACACACAGCAGATGAGTTTGTAAGAAGCGGGTTTTCTGTGTTTTAAACACATTCTTACTGCTAAATCTTACATGCGTTTCTAGGGCTGGAAATGACTGTTTCTACATTCTCCAAAGAAAGGGTTTCTGAACTGCTGCAAACACACATCAGTTTAACTCTGAAAGTTGAATACACACATTGACAAACATACTGCTAGATAGCTCCGTTTTGGTTTTAGAGCAAGATTTTCTCTTTACAGCATGTTCTCCCATGCACTCTGGAATGTCCAAAGGCAGCTTTTAGAAGAAACGTGTTTCTACCTCGCTGAATCTAAACATAGATGCAACTTCCTAAAAGGAACCAACACACAGCAGATGAGTTTGTAAGAAGCGGGTTTCCTGTGTTTTAAACGCATTCTTACTGCTAACACTTACAGGCGTTTCTAGGGCTGGAAATGACTGTTTCTACTTTCTACAAAGAAAGGGTTTCTGAACTGCTGCAAACACACATCAGTTTAACTCTGAAAGATGAATACACACATTGACAAACATACTGCTAGATAGCTCCGTTTTCGTTTTAGAGCAAGATTTTCTCTTTACAGCATGTTCTCCCATGCACTCTGGAAAGTCCAAACGCAGGTTTTAGAAGAAACGTGTTTCTACCTCCCTGAATCTAAACATAGATGCAACTTCCTAAAAGGAACCAACACAGAGCAGATGAGTTTGTAAGAAGCGGGTTTTCTGTGTTTTAAATGCATTCTTCCTGCTATCCCTTACATGCGTTTCTAGGGCTGGAAATGACTGTTTCTACATTCTACAAAGAAAGGGTTTCTGAACTGCTGCAAACACACATCAGTTTAACTCTGAAAGTTGAATACACACATTGACAAACATACTGCTAGATAGCTCCGTTTTGGTTTTAGAGCAAGATTTTCACTTTACAGCATGTTCTCCCATGCACTCTGGAATGTCCAAACTCAGCTTTTAGAAGAAACGTGTTTCTACCTCGGTGAATCTAAACATAGAAGCAACTTCCTAAAAGGAACCAACACACAGCAGATTAGTTTGTAAGAAGCGGGTTTTCTGTGTTTTAAACGCATTCTTACTGCTAACTCTTACATGCGTTTCTAGGGCTGGAAATGACTGTTTCTACATTCTCCAAAGAAAGGGTTTCTGAACTGCTTCAAACACACATCAGTTTAACTCTGGAAGTTGAATACACACATTGACAAACATACTGCTAGATAGCTCCGTTTTGGTTTTAGAGCAAGATTTTCTCTTTACAGCATGTTCTCCCATGCACTCTTTAATGTCCAAATGCAGCTTTTAGGAGAGACGTGTTTCTACCTCGCTGAATCTAAACATAGATGCAACTTCGTAAAAGGAACCAACACACAGCAGATGAGTTTGTAAGAAGCGGGTTTTCTGTGTTTTAAACGCATTCTTACTGCTAACTCTTACATGCGTTTCTAGGACTGGAAATGACTGTTTCTACATTCTCCAAAGAAAGGGTTTCTGAACTGCTGTAAACACACATCAGTTTAACTCTGGAAGTTGAATACACACATTGACAAACATACTGCTAGATAGCTCCGTTTTGGTTTTAGAGCAAGATTTTCTCTTTACATCATGTTCTCCCATGCACTCTGGAATGTCCAAACGCAGCTTTTAGAAGAAACGTGTTTCTACCTCGCTGAATCTAAACATAGATGCAACTTCCTAAAAGGAACCAACACACAGCAGATGAGTTTGTAAGAAGCGGGTTTTCTGTCTTTTAAACGCATTCTTACTGCTAACTCTTACATGCGTTTCTAGGGCTGGAAATGACTGTTTCTACATTCTCCAAAGAAAGGGTTTCTGAACTGCTTCAAACACACATCAGTTTAACTCTGGAAGTTGAATACACACATTGACAAACATACTGCTAGATAGCTCCGTTTTGGTTTTAGAGCAAGATTTTCTCTTTACATCATGTTCTCCCATGCACTCTGGAATGTCCAAACGCAGCTTTTAGAAGAAACGTGTTTCTACCTCGCTGAATCTAAACATAGATGCAACTTCCTAAAAGGAACCAACTCACAGCAGATGAGTTTGTAAGAAGCGGGTTTTCTGTGTTTTAAACGCATTCTTACTGCTAACTCTTACATGCGTTTCTAGGACTGGAAATGACTGTTTCTACATTCTCCAAAGAAAGGGCTTCTGAACTGCTGCAAACACACATCAGTTTAACTCTGGAAGTTGAATACACACATTGACAAACATACTGCTAGATAGCTCCGTTTTGGTTTTATAGCAAGATTTTCTCTTTACATCATGTTCTCCCATGCACTCTGGAATGTCCAAACGCAGCTTTTAGAAGAAACGTGTTTCTACCTCGCTGAATCTAAACATAGATGCAACTTCCTAAAAGGAACCAAATCACAGCAGATGAGTTTGTAAGAAGCGGGTTTTCTGTGTTTTAAACGCATTCTTACTTCTAACTCTTAACATGCGTTACTAAAGCTGAAAATGACTGTTTCTACATTCTCCAAAGAAAGGGTTTCTGAACTGCTGCAAACACACATCAGTTTAACTCTGAAAGTTGAATACACACATTGACAAACATACTGCTAGATAGCTCCGTTTTGGTTTTAGAGCAAGATTTTCTCTTTACAGCATGTTCTCCCATGCACTCTGGAATGTCCAAACGCAGCTTTTAGAAGAAACGTGTTTCTACCTCGCTGAATCTAAACATAGATGCAACTTCCTAAAAGGAACCAACACACAGCAGATGAGTTTGTAAGAAGCGGGTTTTCTGTGTTTTAAACGCATTCTTACTGCTAACTCTTACATGCGTTTCTAGGGCTGGAAATGACTGTTTCTACATTCTCCAACGAAAGGGTTTCTGAACTGCTGCAAACACACATCAGTTTAACTCTGGAAGTTGAATACACACATTGACAAACATTCTGCTAGATAGCTTCGTTTCGGTTTTAGAGCAAGGTTTTTCTCTTTACAGCATGTTCTCCCATGCACTCTGGAATGTCCAAAAGCAGCTTTTAGAAGAAACGTGTTTCTACCTCGCTGAATCTAAACATAGATGCAACTTCGTAAAGGAACCAACACACAGCAGATGAGTTTGTAAGAAGCGGGTTTTCTGTGTTTTAAACGCATTCTTACTGCTAACTCTTACATGCGTTTCTAGGGCTGGAAATGACTGTTTCTTCAATCTCCAAAGAAAGGGTTTCTGAACTGCTGCAAACACACATCAGTTTAACTCTGGAAGTTGAATACACACATTGACAAACATTCTGCTAGATAGCTTCGTTTTGGTTTTAGAGCAAGGTATTTTTCTTTACAGCCTGTTCTCCCATGCACTCTGGAATGTCCAAACGCAGGTTTTAGAAGAAACGTGTTTCTACCTCCCTGAATCTAAACATAGATGCAACTTCCTAAAAGGAACCAACAGACAGCAAATGAGTTTGTAAGAAGCGGGTTTACTGTGTTTTAAACGCATTCTTACTGCTAACACTTACATGCGTTTCTAGGGCTGGAAATGACTGTTTCTACATTCTACAAAGAAAGGGTTTCTGAACTGCTGCAAACACACATCAGTTTAAGTCTGAAAGTTGAATACACACATTGACAAACATACTGCTAGATAGCTCTGTTTTGGTTTTAGAGCAAGATTTTCTCTTTACAGCATGTTCTCCCATGCACTCTGGAATGTCCAAACGCAGCTTTTAAAAGAAACGTGTTTCTACCTAGCTGAATCTAAACATAGATGCAACTTCCTAAAAGGAACCAACACACAGCAGATGAGTTTGTAAGAAGCGGGTTTTCTGTGTTTTAAACGCATTCTTACTGCTAACTCTTACATGCGTTTCTAGGGCTGGAAATGACTGTTTCTACATTCTACAAAGAAAGGGTTTCTGAACTGCTTCAAACACACATCAGTTTAACTCTGGAAGTTGAATACACACATTGACAAACATACTGCTAGATAGCTCCGTTTTGGTTTTAGAGCAAGATTTTCTCTTTACAGCATGTTCTCCCATGCACTCTTTAATGTCCAAATGCAGCTTTTAGAAGAGACGTGTTTCTACCTCGCTGAATCTAAACATAGATGCAACTTCCTAAAAGGAACCAACACACAGGAGATGAGTTTGTAAGAAGCGGGTTTTCTGTGTTTTAAACGCATTCTTACTGCTAACTCTTACATGCATTTCTAGGGCTGGAAATGACTGTTTCTACATTCTCCAAAGAAAGGGTTTCTGAACTGCTGCAAACACACATCAGTTTAACTCTGAAAGTTGAATACACACATTGATAAACATACTGCTAGATAGCTCCGTTTTGGTTTTAGAGCAAGATTTTCTCTTTACAGCATGTTCTCCCATGCACTCTGCAATGTCCAAACGCAGCTTTTAGAAGAAACGTGTTTCTACCTCGCTGAATCTAAACATAGATGCAACTTCCTAAAAGGAACCAACACACAGCAGATGAGTTTGTAAGAAGCGGGTTTTCTGTGTTTTAAACGCATTCTTACTGCTAACCCTTACATGCGTTTCTAGGGCTGGAAATAACTGTTTCTACATTCTACAAAGAAAGGGTTTCTTAACTGCTTCAAAAACACATCAGTTTATCGCTGGAAGTTGAATACACACATTGACAAACATACTGCTAGATAGCTCCGTTTTGGTTTTAGAGCAAGATTTTCTCTTTACAGCATGTTCTCCAATGCACTCTGGAATGTCCAAACGCAGCTTTTAGAAGAAACGTGTTTCTACCTCGCTGAATGTAAATATAGATGCAACTTCCTAAAAGAAACCAACACACAGCAGATGAGTTTATAAGAAGCGGGTTTTCTGTGTTTTAAACGCATTCTTACTGCTAACTCTTACATGCGTTTCTAGGGCTGGAAATGACTGTTTCTACATTCTCCAAAGAAAGGGTTTCTGAACTGCTGCAAACACACATCAGTTTAACTCTGGAAGTTGAATAAACACATTGACAAACATTCTGCTAGATAGCTCCGTTTTGGTTTTAGAGCAAGGTTTTTGTATTTACAGCCTGGTCTCCAATGCATTCTGGAAAGTCCAAACGCAACTTTTAGAAGAAACGTGTTTCTAACTCGCTGAATCTAAACATAGATGCAACTTCCTAAAAGGAACCAACACACAGCAGATGAGTTTGTAAGAAGCGGGTTTTCTGTGTTTTAAACGCATTCTTACTGCTAACTCTTACATGCGTTTCTAGGGCTGGAAATAACTGTTTCTACATTCTACAAAGAAAGGGTTTCTGAACTGCTTCAAAAACACATCAGTTTATCTCTGGAAGTTGAATACACACATTGACAAACATACGGATAGATAGCTCCGTTTTGGTTTTAGAGCAAGATTTTCTCTTTACAGCATGTTCTCCAATGCGCTCTGGAATGTCCAAACGCAGCTTTTAGAAGAAACGTGTTTCTACCTCGCTGAATGTAAATATAGATGCAACTTCCTAAAAGAAACCAACACACAGCAGATGAGTTTATAAGAAGCGGGTTTTCTGTGTTTTAAACGCATTCTTACTGCTAACTCTTACATGCGTTTCTAGGGCTGGAAATGACTGTTTCTACATTCTACAAAGAAAGGGTTTCTGAACTGCTGCAAACACACATCAGTTTAACTCTGAAAGTTGAATACACACATTGACAAACATACTGCTAGATAGCTCCGTTTTGGTTTTAGAGCAAGATTTTCTCTTTACAGCATGTTCTCCCATGCACTCTGGAAAGTCCAAACGCAGCTTTTAGAAGAAACGTGTTTCTACCTCGCTGAATCTAAACATAGATGCAACTTCCTAAAAGGAACCAACACACAGCAGATGAGTTTGTAAGAAGCGGGTTTTCTGTGTTTTAAACGCATTCTTACTGCTAACTCTTACATGCGTTTCTAGGACTGGAAATGACTGTTTCTACATTCTCCAAAGAAAGGGTTTCTGAACTGCTGCAAACACACATCAGTTTAACTCTGAAAGATGAATACACACATTGACAAACATACTGCTAGATAGCTCCGTTTTGGTTTTAGAGCAAGATTTTCACCTTACAGCATGTTCTCCCATGCACTCTGGAATGTCCAAACGCAGCTTTTAGAAGAAACGTGTTTCTACCTCGCTGAATCTAAACATAGATGCAACTTCCTAAAAGGAACCAACTCACAGCAGATGAGTTTGTAAGAAGCGGGTTTTCTGTCTTTTAAACGCATTCTTACTGCTAACTCTTACATGCGTTTCTAGGGCTGGAAATGACTGTTTCTACAATCTCCAAAGAAAGGGTTTCTGAACTGCTGCAAACACACATCAGTTTAACTCTGGAAGTTGAATACACACATTGACAAACATTCTGCTAGATAGCTTCGTTTTGGTTTTAGAGCAAGGTATTTCTCTTTACAGCCTGTTCTCCCATGCACTCTGGAATGTCCAAACGCAGGTTTTAGAAGAAACGTGTTTCTACCTCCCTGAATCTAAACATAGATGCAACTTCCTAAAAGGAACCAACACACAGCAGATGAGTTTGTAAGAAGCGGGTTTTCTGTGTTTTAAACGCATTCTTCCTGCTATCTCTTACATGCGTTTCTAGGGCTGGAAATGACTGTTTCTACATTCTACAAAGAAAGGGTTTCTGAACTGCTGCAAACACACATCAGTTTAACTCTGAAAGTTGAATACACACATTGACAAACATACTGCTAGATAGCTCCGTTTTGGTTTTAGAGCAAGATTTTCACCTTACAGCATGTTCTCCCATGCACTCTGGAATGTCCAAACGCAGCTTTTAGAAGAAACGTGTTTCTACCTCGCTGAATCTAAACATAGATGCAACTTCCTAAAAGGAACCAACTCACAGCAGATGAGTTTGTAAGAAGCGGGTTTTCTGTCTTTTAAACGCATTCTTACTGCTAAATCTTACATGCGTTTCTAGGGCTGGAAATGACTGTTTCTACAATCTCCAAAGAAAGGGTTTCTGAACTGCTGCAAACACACATCAGTTTAACTCTGGAAGTTGAATACACACATTGACAAACATTCTGCTAGATAGCTTCGTTTTGGTTTTAGAGCAAGGTATTTCTCTTTACAGCCTGTTCTCCCATGCACTCTGGAATGTCCAAACGCAGGTTTTAGAAGAAACGTGTTTCTACCTCCCTGAATCTAAACATAGATGCAACTTCCTAAAAGGAACCAACACACAGCAGATGAGTTTGTAAGAAGCGGGTTTTCTGTGTTTTAAACGCATTCTTCCTGCTATCTCTTACATGCGTTTCTAGGGCTGGAAATGACTGTTTCTACATTCTACAAAGAAAGGGTTTCTGAACTGCTGCAAACACACATCAGTTTAACTCTGAAAGTTGAATACACACATTGACAAACATACTGCTAGATAGCTCCGTTTTGGTTTTAGAGCAAGATTTTCACCTTACAGCATGTTCTCCCATGCACTCTGGAATGTCCAAACGCAGCTTTTAGAAGAAACGTGTTTCTACCTCGCTGAATCTAAACATAGATGCAACTTCCTAAAAGGAACCAACTCACAGCAGATGAGTTTGTAAGAAGCGGGTTTTCTGTCTTTTAAACGCATTCTTACTTCTAACTCTTAACATGCGTTTCTAAAGCTGAAAATGACTGCTTCTACATTCTCCAAAGAAAGGGTTTCTGAACTGCTGCAAACACACATCAGTTTAACTCTGAAAGTTGAATACACACATTGACAAACATACTGCTAGATAGCTCCGTTTTGGTTTTAGAGCAAGATTTTCTCTTTACAACATGTTCTCCCATGCACTCTGGAATGTCCAAACGCAGCTTTTAGAAGAAACGTGTTTCTACCTCGCTGAGTCTAAACATAGATGCAACTTCCTAAAAGGAACCAACACACAGCAGATGAGATTGTAAGAAGCGGGTTTTCTGTGTTTTAAACGCATTCTTACTGCTAACACTTACATGCGTTTATTGGGCTGGAAATGACTGTTTCTACATTCTACAAAGAAAGGGTTTCTGAACTGCTGCAAACACACATCAGTTTAACTCTGAAAGTTGAATACACACATTGACAAACATACTGCTAGATAGCTCCGTTTTGGTTTTAGAGCAAGATTTTCTCTTTACAGCATGTTCTCCCATGCACTCTGGAAAGTCCAAACGCAGCTTTTAGAAGAAACGTGTTTCCACCTCGCTGAATCTAAACATAGATGCAACTTCCTAAAAGGAACCAACACACAGCAGATGAGTTTGTAAGAAGCGGGTTTTCTGTGTCTTAAAAGCATTCTTACTGCTAACTCTTACATGCGTTTCTAGGGCTGGAAATGACTGTTTCTACAATCTCCAAAGAAAGGGTTTCTGAACTGCTGCAAACACACGTCAGTTTAACTCTGGAAGTTGAATACACACATTGACAAACAGTCTGCTAGACAGCTTCGTTTTGGTTTTAGAGCAAGGTATTTCTCTTTACAGCCTGTTCTCCCATGCACTCTGGAATGTCCAAACGCAGGTTTTAGAAGAAACGTGTTTCTACCTCGCTGAATCTAAACATAGATGCAACTTCCTAAAAGGAACCAACACACAGCAGATGAGTTTGTAAGAAGCGGGTTTTCTGTGTTTTAAACACATTCTTCCTGCTATCTCTTACATGCGTTTCTAGGGCTGGAAATGACTGTTTCTACATTCTACAAAGAAATGGTTTCTGAACTGCTGCAAACACACATCAGTTTAACTCTGAAAGTTGAATACACACATTGACAAACATACTGCTAGATAGCTCCGTTTTGGTTTTAGAGCAAGATTTTCTCTTTACAGCATGTTCTCCCATGCACTCTGGAATGTCCAAACGCAGCTTTTAGAAGAAACGTGTTTCTACCTCGCTGAATCTAAACATAGATGCAACTTCCTAAAAGGAACCAACACACAGCAGATGATTTTTTAAGAAGCGAGTTTTCTGTGTTTTAAACGCATTCTTACTGCTAACTCTTACATGCGTTTCTAGGGCTGGAAATGACTGTTTCTACATTCTACAAAGAAAGTGTTTCTGAACTGCTTCAGAAACACATCAGTTTATCTCTGGAAGTTGAATACACACATTGACAAACATACTGCTAGATAGCTTCGTTTTGGTTTTAGAGCAAGATTTTCTCTTTACAACATGTTCTCCAATGCACTCTGGAATGTCCAAACGCAGCTTTTAGAAGAAACGTGTTTCTACCTCGCTGAATGTAAATATAGATGCAACTTCCTAAAAGAAACCAACACACAGCAGATGAGTTTATAAGAAGCGGGTTTTCTGTGTTTTAAACGCATTCTTACTGCTAACTCTTACATGCGTTTCTAGGGCTGGAAATGACAGTTTCTACATTCTCCAAAGAAAGGGTTTCTGAACTGCTGCAAACACACATCAGTTTAACTCTGGAAGTTGAATACACACATTGACAAACATTCTGCTAGATAGCTCCGTTTTGGTTTTAGAGCAAGGTTTTTTGTCTTTACAGCCTGGTCTCCAATGCATTCTGGAATGTCCAAACGCAAATTTTAGAAGAAACGTGTTTCTACCTCGCTGAATCTAAACATAGATGCAACTTCCTAAAAGGAACCAACACACAGCAGATGAGTTTGTAAGAAGCAGGTTTTCTGTGTTTTAAACGCATTCTTACTGCTAACTCTTACATGCGTTTCTAGGACTGGAAATGACTGTTTCTACATTCTACAAAGAAAGGGTTTCTGAACTGCTGCAAACACACATCAGTTTAACTCTGAAAGTTGAATACACACATTGACAAACATACTGCTAGATAGCTCCGTTTTGTTTTTAGAGCAAGATTTTCTCTTTACAGCATGTTCTCCCATGCACTCTGGAATGTCCAAACGCAGCTTTTAGAAGAAACGTGTTTCTACCTCGCTGAATCGAAACATAGATGCAACTTCCTAAAAGGAACCAACACAGAGCAGATGAGTTTGTAAGAAGCGGGTTTCCTGTGTTTTAAACGCATTCTTACTGCTAACACTTACATGCGTTTCTAGGGCTGGAAATGACTGTTTCTACATTCTACAAAGAAAGGGTTTCTGAACTGCTGCAAACACACATCAGTTTAACTCTGAAAGATGAATACACACATTGACAAACATACTGCTAGATAGCTCCGTTTTGGTTTTAGAGCAAGATTTTCTCTTTACAGCATGTTCTCCCATGCACTCTGGAAAGTCCAAACGCAGCTTTTAGAAGAAACGTGTTTCTACCTCGCTGAATCTAAACATAGATGCAACTTCCTAAAAGGAACCAACACACAGCAGATGAGTTTGTAAGAAGCGGGTTTTCTGTGTTTTAAACGCATTCTTACTGCTAACTCTTACATGCGTTTCTAGGGCTGGAAATGACTGTTTCTACATTCTCCAAAGAAAGGGTTTCTGAACTGCTGCAAACACACATCAGTTTAACTCTGGAAGTTGAATACACACATTGACAAACATTCTGCTAGATAGCTTCGTTTTGGTTTTAGAGCAAGGTTTTTCTCTTTACATCATGTTCTCCAATGCACTCTGGAATGTCCAAAAGCAGCTTTTAGAAGAAACGTGTTTCTACCTCGCTGACTCTAAACATAGAT
Source organism: Saimiri boliviensis (assembly GCF_048565385.1). NCBI lineage: Eukaryota > Metazoa > Chordata > Mammalia > Primates > Cebidae > Saimiri > Saimiri boliviensis. Next base: position 28,149,952 of record NC_133454.1, on the reverse strand, counting down.
GCAACTTCGTAAAGGAACCAACACACAGCAGATGAGTTTGTAAGAAGCGGGTTTTCTGTGTTTTAAACGCATTCTTACTGCTAACTCTTACATGCGTTTCTAGGGCTGGAAATGACTGTTTCTACAATCTCCAAAGAAAGGGTTTCTGAACTGCTGCAAACACACATCAGTTTAACTCTGGAAGTTGAATACACACATTGACAAACATTCTGCTAGATAGCTTCGTTTTGGTTTTAGAGCAAGGTATTTCTCTTTACAGCCTGTTCTCCCATGCACTCTGGAATGTCCAAACGCAGCTTTTAGAAGAAACGTGTTTCTACCTCCCTGAATCTAAACATAGATGCAACTTCCTAAAAGGAACCAACACACAGCAGATGAGTTTGTAAGAAGCGGGTTTTCTGTCTTTTAAACGCATTCTTACTGCTAACTCTTACATGCGTTTCTAGGGCTGGAAATGACTGTTTCTACATTCTACAAAGAAAGGGTTTCTGAACTGCTTCAAACACACATCAGTTTAACTCTGGAAGTTGAATACACACATTGACAAACATACTGCTAGATAGCTCCGTTTTGGTTTTAGAGCAAGATTTTCTCTTTACAGCATGTTCTCCCATGCACTCTTTAATGTCCAAATGCAGCTTTTAGAAGAGACGTGTTTCTACCTCGATAAATCTAAACATAGATGCAACTTCCTAAAAGGAACCAACACACAGCAGATGAGTTTGTAAGAAGCGGGTTTTCAGTGTTTTAAACGCATTCTTACTGCTAACTCTTACATGCATTTCTAGGGCTGGAAATGACTGTTTCTACATTCTCCAAAGAAAGGGTTTCTGAACTGCTGCAAACACACATCAGTTTAACTCTGAAAGTTGAATACACACATTGATAAACATACTGCTAGATAGCTCCGTTTTGGTTTTAGAGCAAGATTTTCTCTTTACGTCATGTTCTCCCATGCACTCTGGAATGTCCAAACGCAGCTTTTAGAAGAAACGTGTTTCTACCTCGCTGAATCTAAACATAGATGCAAATTCCTAAAAGGAACCAACACACAGCAGATGAGTTTGTAAGAAGCGGGTTTACTGTGTTTTAAACGCATTCTTACTGCTAACTCTTACATGCGTTTCTACAGCTGGAAATGACAGTTTCTACATTCTCCAAAGAAAGGGTTTCTGAACTGCTGCAAACACACATCAGTTTAACTCTGGAAGTTGAATAAACACATTGACAAACATTCTGCTAGATGACTCCGTTTTGGTTTTAGAGCAAGGTTTTTGTCTTTACAGCCTTGTCTCCAATGCATTCTGGAATGTCCAAACGCAACTTTTAGAAGAAACGTGTTTCTACCTCGCTGAATCTAAACATAGATGCAACTTCGTAAAGGAACCAACACACAGCAGATGAGTTTGTAAGAAGCGGGTTTTCTGTGTTTTAAACGCATTCTTACTGCTAACTCTTACATGCTTTTCTAGGGCTGGAAATGACTGTTTCTACAATCTCCAAAGAAAGGGTTTCTGAACTGCTGCAAACACACATCAGTTTAACTCTGGATGTTGAATACACACATTGACATTCTGCTAGATAGCTCCGTTTTGGTTTTAGAGCAAGGTTTTTGTCTTTACAGCCTGGTCTCCAATGCATTCTGGAATGTCCAAACGCAACTTTTAGAAGATACCTGTTTCTACCTCGCTGAATCTAAACATAGATGCAACTTCCTAAAAGGAACAAACACACAGCAGATGAGTTTGTAAGAAGCGGGTTTTCTGTGTTTTAAACACATTCTTACTGCTAAATCTTACATGCGTTTCTAGGGCTGGAAATGACTGTTTCTACATTCTCCAAAGAAAGGGTTTCTGAACTGCTGCAAACACACATCAGTTTAACTCTGAAAGTTGAATACACACATTGACAAACATACTGCTAGATAGCTCCGTTTTGGTTTTAGAGCAAGATTTTCTCTTTACAGCATGTTCTCCCATGCACTCTGGAATGTCCAAAGGCAGCTTTTAGAAGAAACGTGTTTCTACCTCGCTGAATCTAAACATAGATGCAACTTCCTAAAAGGAACCAACACACAGCAGATGAGTTTGTAAGAAGCGGGTTTCCTGTGTTTTAAACGCATTCTTACTGCTAACACTTACAGGCGTTTCTAGGGCTGGAAATGACTGTTTCTACATTCTACAAAGAAAGGGTTTCTGAACTGCTGCAAACACACATCAGTTTAACTCTGAAAGATGAATACACACATTGACAAACATACTGCTAGATAGCTCCGTTTTCGTTTTAGAGCAAGATTTTCTCTTTACAGCATGTTCTCCCATGCACTCTGGAAAGTCCAAACGCAGGTTTTAGAAGAAACGTGTTTCTACCTCCCTGAATCTAAACATAGATGCAACTTCCTAAAAGGAACCAACACAGAGCAGATGAGTTTGTAAGAAGCGGGTTTTCTGTGTTTTAAATGCATTCTTCCTGCTATCCCTTACATGCGTTTCTAGGGCTGGAAATGACTGTTTCTACATTCTACAAAGAAAGGGTTTCTGAACTGCTGCAAACACACATCAGTTTAACTCTGAAAGTTGAATACACACATTGACAAACATACTGCTAGATAGCTCCGTTTTGGTTTTAGAGCAAGATTTTCACTTTACAGCATGTTCTCCCATGCACTCTGGAATGTCCAAACTCAGCTTTTAGAAGAAACGTGTTTCTACCTCGGTGAATCTAAACATAGAAGCAACTTCCTAAAAGGAACCAACACACAGCAGATTAGTTTGTAAGAAGCGGGTTTTCTGTGTTTTAAACGCATTCTTACTGCTAACTCTTACATGCGTTTCTAGGGCTGGAAATGACTGTTTCTACATTCTCCAAAGAAAGGGTTTCTGAACTGCTTCAAACACACATCAGTTTAACTCTGGAAGTTGAATACACACATTGACAAACATACTGCTAGATAGCTCCGTTTTGGTTTTAGAGCAAGATTTTCTCTTTACAGCATGTTCTCCCATGCACTCTTTAATGTCCAAATGCAGCTTTTAGGAGAGACGTGTTTCTACCTCGCTGAATCTAAACATAGATGCAACTTCGTAAAAGGAACCAACACACAGCAGATGAGTTTGTAAGAAGCGGGTTTTCTGTGTTTTAAACGCATTCTTACTGCTAACTCTTACATGCGTTTCTAGGACTGGAAATGACTGTTTCTACATTCTCCAAAGAAAGGGTTTCTGAACTGCTGTAAACACACATCAGTTTAACTCTGGAAGTTGAATACACACATTGACAAACATACTGCTAGATAGCTCCGTTTTGGTTTTAGAGCAAGATTTTCTCTTTACATCATGTTCTCCCATGCACTCTGGAATGTCCAAACGCAGCTTTTAGAAGAAACGTGTTTCTACCTCGCTGAATCTAAACATAGATGCAACTTCCTAAAAGGAACCAACACACAGCAGATGAGTTTGTAAGAAGCGGGTTTTCTGTCTTTTAAACGCATTCTTACTGCTAACTCTTACATGCGTTTCTAGGGCTGGAAATGACTGTTTCTACATTCTCCAAAGAAAGGGTTTCTGAACTGCTTCAAACACACATCAGTTTAACTCTGGAAGTTGAATACACACATTGACAAACATACTGCTAGATAGCTCCGTTTTGGTTTTAGAGCAAGATTTTCTCTTTACATCATGTTCTCCCATGCACTCTGGAATGTCCAAACGCAGCTTTTAGAAGAAACGTGTTTCTACCTCGCTGAATCTAAACATAGATGCAACTTCCTAAAAGGAACCAACTCACAGCAGATGAGTTTGTAAGAAGCGGGTTTTCTGTGTTTTAAACGCATTCTTACTGCTAACTCTTACATGCGTTTCTAGGACTGGAAATGACTGTTTCTACATTCTCCAAAGAAAGGGCTTCTGAACTGCTGCAAACACACATCAGTTTAACTCTGGAAGTTGAATACACACATTGACAAACATACTGCTAGATAGCTCCGTTTTGGTTTTATAGCAAGATTTTCTCTTTACATCATGTTCTCCCATGCACTCTGGAATGTCCAAACGCAGCTTTTAGAAGAAACGTGTTTCTACCTCGCTGAATCTAAACATAGATGCAACTTCCTAAAAGGAACCAAATCACAGCAGATGAGTTTGTAAGAAGCGGGTTTTCTGTGTTTTAAACGCATTCTTACTTCTAACTCTTAACATGCGTTACTAAAGCTGAAAATGACTGTTTCTACATTCTCCAAAGAAAGGGTTTCTGAACTGCTGCAAACACACATCAGTTTAACTCTGAAAGTTGAATACACACATTGACAAACATACTGCTAGATAGCTCCGTTTTGGTTTTAGAGCAAGATTTTCTCTTTACAGCATGTTCTCCCATGCACTCTGGAAAGTCCAAACGCAGCTTTTAGAAGAAACGTGTTTCCACCTCGCTGAATCTAAACATAGATGCAACTTCCTAAAAGGAACCAACACACAGCAGATGAGTTTGTAAGAAGCGGGTTTTCTGTGTCTTAAAAGCATTCTTACTGCTAACTCTTACATGCGTTTCTAGGGCTGGAAATGACTGTTTCTACAATCTCCAAAGAAAGGGTTTCTGAACTGCTGCAAACACACGTCAGTTTAACTCTGGAAGTTGAATACACACATTGACAAACAGTCTGCTAGACAGCTTCGTTTTGGTTTTAGAGCAAGGTATTTCTCTTTACAGCCTGTTCTCCCATGCACTCTGGAATGTCCAAACGCAGGTTTTAGAAGAAACGTGTTTCTACCTCGCTGAATCTAAACATAGATGCAACTTCCTAAAAGGAACCAACACACAGCAGATGAGTTTGTAAGAAGCGGGTTTTCTGTGTTTTAAACACATTCTTCCTGCTATCTCTTACATGCGTTTCTAGGGCTGGAAATGACTGTTTCTACATTCTACAAAGAAATGGTTTCTGAACTGCTGCAAACACACATCAGTTTAACTCTGAAAGTTGAATACACACATTGACAAACATACTGCTAGATAGCTCCGTTTTGGTTTTAGAGCAAGATTTTCTCTTTACAGCATGTTCTCCCATGCACTCTGGAATGTCCAAACGCAGCTTTTAGAAGAAACGTGTTTCTACCTCGCTGAATCTAAACATAGATGCAACTTCCTAAAAGGAACCAACACACAGCAGATGATTTTTTAAGAAGCGAGTTTTCTGTGTTTTAAACGCATTCTTACTGCTAACTCTTACATGCGTTTCTAGGGCTGGAAATGACTGTTTCTACATTCTACAAAGAAAGTGTTTCTGAACTGCTTCAGAAACACATCAGTTTATCTCTGGAAGTTGAATACACACATTGACAAACATACTGCTAGATAGCTTCGTTTTGGTTTTAGAGCAAGATTTTCTCTTTACAACATGTTCTCCAATGCACTCTGGAATGTCCAAACGCAGCTTTTAGAAGAAACGTGTTTCTACCTCGCTGAATGTAAATATAGATGCAACTTCCTAAAAGAAACCAACACACAGCAGATGAGTTTATAAGAAGCGGGTTTTCTGTGTTTTAAACGCATTCTTACTGCTAACTCTTACATGCGTTTCTAGGGCTGGAAATGACAGTTTCTACATTCTCCAAAGAAAGGGTTTCTGAACTGCTGCAAACACACATCAGTTTAACTCTGGAAGTTGAATACACACATTGACAAACATTCTGCTAGATAGCTCCGTTTTGGTTTTAGAGCAAGGTTTTTTGTCTTTACAGCCTGGTCTCCAATGCATTCTGGAATGTCCAAACGCAAATTTTAGAAGAAACGTGTTTCTACCTCGCTGAATCTAAACATAGATGCAACTTCCTAAAAGGAACCAACACACAGCAGATGAGTTTGTAAGAAGCAGGTTTTCTGTGTTTTAAACGCATTCTTACTGCTAACTCTTACATGCGTTTCTAGGACTGGAAATGACTGTTTCTACATTCTACAAAGAAAGGGTTTCTGAACTGCTGCAAACACACATCAGTTTAACTCTGAAAGTTGAATACACACATTGACAAACATACTGCTAGATAGCTCCGTTTTGTTTTTAGAGCAAGATTTTCTCTTTACAGCATGTTCTCCCATGCACTCTGGAATGTCCAAACGCAGCTTTTAGAAGAAACGTGTTTCTACCTCGCTGAATCGAAACATAGATGCAACTTCCTAAAAGGAACCAACACAGAGCAGATGAGTTTGTAAGAAGCGGGTTTCCTGTGTTTTAAACGCATTCTTACTGCTAACACTTACATGCGTTTCTAGGGCTGGAAATGACTGTTTCTACATTCTACAAAGAAAGGGTTTCTGAACTGCTGCAAACACACATCAGTTTAACTCTGAAAGATGAATACACACATTGACAAACATACTGCTAGATAGCTCCGTTTTGGTTTTAGAGCAAGATTTTCTCTTTACAGCATGTTCTCCCATGCACTCTGGAAAGTCCAAACGCAGCTTTTAGAAGAAACGTGTTTCTACCTCGCTGAATCTAAACATAGATGCAACTTCCTAAAAGGAACCAACACACAGCAGATGAGTTTGTAAGAAGCGGGTTTTCTGTGTTTTAAACGCATTCTTACTGCTAACTCTTACATGCGTTTCTAGGGCTGGAAATGACTGTTTCTACATTCTCCAAAGAAAGGGTTTCTGAACTGCTGCAAACACACATCAGTTTAACTCTGGAAGTTGAATACACACATTGACAAACATTCTGCTAGATAGCTTCGTTTTGGTTTTAGAGCAAGGTTTTTCTCTTTACATCATGTTCTCCAATGCACTCTGGAATGTCCAAAAGCAGCTTTTAGAAGAAACGTGTTTCTACCTCGCTGACTCTAAACATAGATGCAACTTCGTAAAGGAACCAACACACAGCAGATGAGTTTGTAAGAAGCGGGTTTTCTGTGTTTTAAACGCATTCTTACTGCTAACTCTTACATGCGTTTCTAGGGCTGGAAATGACTGTTTCTACAATCTCCAAAGAAAGGGTTTCTGAACTGCTGCAAACACACATCAGTTTAACTCTGGAAGTTGAATACACACATTGACAAACATTCTGCTAGATAGCTTCGTTTTGGTTTTAGAGCAAGGTATTTCTCTTTACAGCCTGTTCTCCCATGCACTCTGGAATGTCCAAACGCAGCTTTTAGAAGAAACGTGTTTCTACCTCCCTGAATCTAAACATAGATGCAACTTCCTAAAAGGAACCAACACACAGCAGATGAGTTTGTAAGAAGCGGGTTTTCTGTCTTTTAAACGCATTCTTACTGCTAACTCTTACATGCGTTTCTAGGGCTGGAAATGACTGTTTCTACATTCTACAAAGAAAGGGTTTCTGAACTGCTTCAAACACACATCAGTTTAACTCTGGAAGTTGAATACACACATTGACAAACATACTGCTAGATAGCTCCGTTTTGGTTTTAGAGCAAGATTTTCTCTTTACAGCATGTTCTCCCATGCACTCTTTAATGTCCAAATGCAGCTTTTAGAAGAGACGTGTTTCTACCTCGATAAATCTAAACATAGATGCAACTTCCTAAAAGGAACCAACACACAGCAGATGAGTTTGTAAGAAGCGGGTTTTCAGTGTTTTAAACGCATTCTTACTGCTAACTCTTACATGCATTTCTAGGGCTGGAAATGACTGTTTCTACATTCTCCAAAGAAAGGGTTTCTGAACTGCTGCAAACACACATCAGTTTAACTCTGAAAGTTGAATACACACATTGATAAACATACTGCTAGATAGCTCCGTTTTGGTTTTAGAGCAAGATTTTCTCTTTACGTCATGTTCTCCCATGCACTCTGGAATGTCCAAACGCAGCTTTTAGAAGAAACGTGTTTCTACCTCGCTGAATCTAAACATAGATGCAAATTCCTAAAAGGAACCAACACACAGCAGATGAGTTTGTAAGAAGCGGGTTTACTGTGTTTTAAACGCATTCTTACTGCTAACTCTTACATGCGTTTCTACAGCTGGAAATGACAGTTTCTACATTCTCCAAAGAAAGGGTTTCTGAACTGCTGCAAACACACATCAGTTTAACTCTGGAAGTTGAATAAACACATTGACAAACATTCTGCTAGATGACTCCGTTTTGGTTTTAGAGCAAGGTTTTTGTCTTTACAGCCTTGTCTCCAATGCATTCTGGAATGTCCAAACGCAACTTTTAGAAGAAACGTGTTTCTACCTCGCTGAATCTAAACATAGATGCAACTTCGTAAAGGAACCAACACACAGCAGATGAGTTTGTAAGAAGCGGGTTTTCTGTGTTTTAAACGCATTCTTACTGCTAACTCTTACATGCTTTTCTAGGGCTGGAAATGACTGTTTCTACAATCTCCAAAGAAAGGGTTTCTGAACTGCTGGAAACACACATCTGTTTAACTCTGGAAGTTGAATACACACATTGACAAACATTCTGCTAGATAGCTTCGTTTTGGTTTTAGAGCAAGGTATTTCTCTTTACAGCCTGTTCTCCCATGCACTCTGGAATGTCCAAACGCAGCTTTTAGAAGAAACGTGTTTCTACCTCCCTGAATCTAAACATAGATGCAACTTCCTAAAAGGAACCAACACACAGCAGATGAGTTTGTAAGAAGCGGGTTTTCTGTGTTTTAAACGCATTCTTACTGCTAAATCTTACATGCGTTTCTAGGGCTGGAAATGACTGTTTCTACATTCTCCAAAGAAAGGGTTTCTGAACTGCTGCAAACACACATCAGTTTAACTCTGGATGTTGAATACACACATTGACATTCTGCTAGATAGCTCCGTTTTGGTTTTAGAGCAAGGTTTTTGTCTTTACAGCCTGGTCTCCAATGCATTCTGGAATGTCCAAACGCAACTTTTAGAAGATACCTGTTTCTACCTCGCTGAATCTAAACATAGATGCAACTTCCTAAAAGGAACAAACACACAGCAGATGAGTTTGTAAGAAGCGGGTTTTCTGTGTTTTAAACACATTCTTACTGCTAAATCTTACATGCGTTTCTAGGGCTGGAAATGACTGTTTCTACATTCTCCAAAGAAAGGGTTTCTGAACTGCTGCAAACACACATCAGTTTAACTCTGAAAGTTGAATACACACATTGACAAACATACTGCTAGATAGCTCCGTTTTGGTTTTAGAGCAAGATTTTCTCTTTACAGCATGTTCTCCCATGCACTCTGGAATGTCCAAAGGCAGCTTTTAGAAGAAACGTGTTTCTACCTCGCTGAATCTAAACATAGATGCAACTTCCTAAAAGGAACCAACACACAGCAGATGAGTTTGTAAGAAGCGGGTTTCCTGTGTTTTAAACGCATTCTTACTGCTAACACTTACAGGCGTTTCTAGGGCTGGAAATGACTGTTTCTACATTCTACAAAGAAAGGGTTTCTGAACTGCTGCAAACACACATCAGTTTAACTCTGAAAGATGAATACACACATTGACAAACATACTGCTAGATAGCTCCGTTTTCGTTTTAGAGCAAGATTTTCTCTTTACAGCATGTTCTCCCATGCACTCTGGAAAGTCCAAACGCAGGTTTTAGAAGAAACGTGTTTCTACCTCCCTGAATCTAAACATAGATGCAACTTCCTAAAAGGAACCAACACAGAGCAGATGAGTTTGTAAGAAGCGGGTTTTCTGTGTTTTAAATGCATTCTTCCTGCTATCCCTTACATGCGTTTCTAGGGCTGGAAATGACTGTTTCTACATTCTACAAAGAAAGGGTTTCTGAACTGCTGCAAACACACATCAGTTTAACTCTGAAAGTTGAATACACACATTGACAAACATACTGCTAGATAGCTCCGTTTTGGTTTTAGAGCAAGATTTTCACTTTACAGCATGTTCTCCCATGCACTCTGGAATGTCCAAACTCAGCTTTTAGAAGAAACGTGTTTCTACCTCGGTGAATCTAAACATAGAAGCAACTTCCTAAAAGGAACCAACACACAGCAGATTAGTTTGTAAGAAGCGGGTTTTCTGTGTTTTAAACGCATTCTTACTGCTAACTCTTACATGCGTTTCTAGGGCTGGAAATGACTGTTTCTACATTCTCCAAAGAAAGGGTTTCTGAACTGCTTCAAACACACATCAGTTTAACTCTGGAAGTTGAATACACACATTGACAAACATACTGCTAGATAGCTCCGTTTTGGTTTTAGAGCAAGATTTTCTCTTTACAGCATGTTCTCCCATGCACTCTTTAATGTCCAAATGCAGCTTTTAGGAGAGACGTGTTTCTACCTCGCTGAATCTAAACATAGATGCAACTTCGTAAAAGGAACCAACACACAGCAGATGAGTTTGTAAGAAGCGGGTTTTCTGTGTTTTAAACGCATTCTTACTGCTAACTCTTACATGCGTTTCTAGGACTGGAAATGACTGTTTCTACATTCTCCAAAGAAAGGGTTTCTGAACTGCTGTAAACACACATCAGTTTAACTCTGGAAGTTGAATACACACATTGACAAACATACTGCTAGATAGCTCCGTTTTGGTTTTAGAGCAAGATTTTCTCTTTACATCATGTTCTCCCATGCACTCTGGAATGTCCAAACGCAGCTTTTAGAAGAAACGTGTTTCTACCTCGCTGAATCTAAACATAGATGCAACTTCCTAAAAGGAACCAACACACAGCAGATGAGTTTGTAAGAAGCGGGTTTTCTGTCTTTTAAACGCATTCTTACTGCTAACTCTTACATGCGTTTCTAGGGCTGGAAATGACTGTTTCTACATTCTCCAAAGAAAGGGTTTCTGAACTGCTTCAAACACACATCAGTTTAACTCTGGAAGTTGAATACACACATTGACAAACATACTGCTAGATAGCTCCGTTTTGGTTTTAGAGCAAGATTTTCTCTTTACATCATGTTCTCCCATGCACTCTGGAATGTCCAAACGCAGCTTTTAGAAGAAACGTGTTTCTACCTCGCTGAATCTAAACATAGATGCAACTTCCTAAAAGGAACCAACTCACAGCAGATGAGTTTGTAAGAAGCGGGTTTTCTGTGTTTTAAACGCATTCTTACTGCTAACTCTTACATGCGTTTCTAGGACTGGAAATGACTGTTTCTACATTCTCCAAAGAAAGGGCTTCTGAACTGCTGCAAACACACATCAGTTTAACTCTGGAAGTTGAATACACACATTGACAAACATACTGCTAGATAGCTCCGTTTTGGTTTTATAGCAAGATTTTCTCTTTACATCATGTTCTCCCATGCACTCTGGAATGTCCAAACGCAGCTTTTAGAAGAAACGTGTTTCTACCTCGCTGAATCTAAACATAGATGCAACTTCCTAAAAGGAACCAAATCACAGCAGATGAGTTTGTAAGAAGCGGGTTTTCTGTGTTTTAAACGCATTCTTACTTCTAACTCTTAACATGCGTTACTAAAGCTGAAAATGACTGTTTCTACATTCTCCAAAGAAAGGGTTTCTGAACTGCTGCAAACACACATCAGTTTAACTCTGAAAGTTGAATACACACATTGACAAACATACTGCTAGATAGCTCCGTTTTGGTTTTAGAGCAAGATTTTCTCTTTACAGCATGTTCTCCCATGCACTCTGGAATGTCCAAACGCAGCTTTTAGAAGAAACGTGTTTCTACCTCGCTGAATCTAAACATAGATGCAACTTCCTAAAAGGAACCAACACACAGCAGATGAGTTTGTAAGAAGCGGGTTTTCTGTGTTTTAAACGCATTCTTACTGCTAACTCTTACATGCGTTTCTAGGGCTGGAAATGACTGTTTCTACATTCTCCAACGAAAGGGTTTCTGAACTGCTGCAAACACACATCAGTTTAACTCTGGAAGTTGAATACACACATTGACAAACATTCTGCTAGATAGCTTCGTTTCGGTTTTAGAGCAAGGTTTTTCTCTTTACAGCATGTTCTCCCATGCACTCTGGAATGTCCAAAAGCAGCTTTTAGAAGAAACGTGTTTCTACCTCGCTGAATCTAAACATAGATGCAACTTCGTAAAGGAACCAACACACAGCAGATGAGTTTGTAAGAAGCGGGTTTTCTGTGTTTTAAACGCATTCTTACTGCTAACTCTTACATGCGTTTCTAGGGCTGGAAATGACTGTTTCTTCAATCTCCAAAGAAAGGGTTTCTGAACTGCTGCAAACACACATCAGTTTAACTCTGGAAGTTGAATACACACATTGACAAACATTCTGCTAGATAGCTTCGTTTTGGTTTTAGAGCAAGGTATTTTTCTTTACAGCCTGTTCTCCCATGCACTCTGGAATGTCCAAACGCAGGTTTTAGAAGAAACGTGTTTCTACCTCCCTGAATCTAAACATAGATGCAACTTCCTAAAAGGAACCAACACACAGCAAATGAGTTTGTAAGAAGCGGGTTTACTGTGTTTTAAACGCATTCTTACTGCTAACACTTACATGCGTTTCTAGGGCTGGAAATGACTGTTTCTACATTCTACAAAGAAAGGGTTTCTGAACTGCTGCAAACACACATCAGTTTAAGTCTGAAAGTTGAATACACACATTGACAAACATACTGCTAGATAGCTCTGTTTTGGTTTTAGAGCAAGATTTTCTCTTTACAGCATGTTCTCCCATGCACTCTGGAATGTCCAAACGCAGCTTTTAAAAGAAACGTGTTTCTACCTAGCTGAATCTAAACATAGATGCAACTTCCTAAAAGGAACCAACACACAGCAGATGAGTTTGTAAGAAGCGGGTTTTCTGTGTTTTAAACGCATTCTTACTGCTAACTCTTACATGCGTTTCTAGGGCTGGAAATGACTGTTTCTACATTCTACAAAGAAAGGGTTTCTGAACTGCTTCAAACACACATCAGTTTAACTCTGGAAGTTGAATACACACATTGACAAACATACTGCTAGATAGCTCCGTTTTGGTTTTAGAGCAAGATTTTCTCTTTACAGCATGTTCTCCCATGCACTCTTTAATGTCCAAATGCAGCTTTTAGAAGAGACGTGTTTCTACCTCGCTGAATCTAAACATAGATGCAACTTCCTAAAAGGAACCAACACACAGGAGATGAGTTTGTAAGAAGCGGGTTTTCTGTGTTTTAAACGCATTCTTACTGCTAACTCTTACATGCATTTCTAGGGCTGGAAATGACTGTTTCTACATTCTCCAAAGAAAGGGTTTCTGAACTGCTGCAAACACACATCAGTTTAACTCTGAAAGTTGAATACACACATTGATAAACATACTGCTAGATAGCTCCGTTTTGGTTTTAGAGCAAGATTTTCTCTTTACAGCATGTTCTCCCATGCACTCTGCAATGTCCAAACGCAGCTTTTAGAAGAAACGTGTTTCTACCTCGCTGAATCTAAACATAGATGCAACTTCCTAAAAGGAACCAACACACAGCAGATGAGTTTGTAAGAAGCGGGTTTTCTGTGTTTTAAACGCATTCTTACTGCTAACCCTTACATGCGTTTCTAGGGCTGGAAATAACTGTTTCTACATTCTACAAAGAAAGGGTTTCTTAACTGCTTCAAAAACACATCAGTTTATCGCTGGAAGTTGAATACACACATTGACAAACATACTGCTAGATAGCTCCGTTTTGGTTTTAGAGCAAGATTTTCTCTTTACAGCATGTTCTCCAATGCACTCTGGAATGTCCAAACGCAGCTTTTAGAAGAAACGTGTTTCTACCTCGCTGAATGTAAATATAGATGCAACTTCCTAAAAGAAACCAACACACAGCAGATGAGTTTATAAGAAGCGGGTTTTCTGTGTTTTAAACGCATTCTTACTGCTAACTCTTACATGCGTTTCTAGGGCTGGAAATGACTGTTTCTACATTCTCCAAAGAAAGGGTTTCTGAACTGCTGCAAACACACATCAGTTTAACTCTGGAAGTTGAATAAACACATTGACAAACATTCTGCTAGATAGCTCCGTTTTGGTTTTAGAGCAAGGTTTTTGTATTTACAGCCTGGTCTCCAATGCATTCTGGAATGTCCAAACGCAACTTTTAGAAGAAACGTGTTTCTAACTCGCTGAATCTAAACATAGATGCAACTTCCTAAAAGGAACCAACACACAGCAGATGAGTTTGTAAGAAGCGGGTTTTCTGTGTTTTAAACGCATTCTTACTGCTAACTCTTACATGCGTTTCTAGGGCTGGAAATAACTGTTTCTACATTCTACAAAGAAAGGGTTTCTGAACTGCTTCAAAAACACATCAGTTTATCTCTGGAAGTTGAATACACACATTGACAAACATACGGATAGATAGCTCCGTTTTGGTTTTAGAGCAAGATTTTCTCTTTACAGCATGTTCTCCAATGCGCTCTGGAATGTCCAAACGCAGCTTTTAGAAGAAACGTGTTTCTACCTCGCTGAATGTAAATATAGATGCAACTTCCTAAAAGAAACCAACACACAGCAGATGAGTTTATAAGAAGCGGGTTTTCTGTGTTTTAAACGCATTCTTACTGCTAACTCTTACATGCGTTTCTAGGGCTGGAAATGACTGTTTCTACATTCTACAAAGAAAGGGTTTCTGAACTGCTGCAAACACACATCAGTTTAACTCTGAAAGTTGAATACACACATTGACAAACATACTGCTAGATAGCTCCGTTTTGGTTTTAGAGCAAGATTTTCTCTTTACAGCATGTTCTCCCATGCACTCTGGAAAGTCCAAACGCAGCTTTTAGAAGAAACGTGTTTCTACCTCGCTGAATCTAAACATAGATGCAACTTCCTAAAAGGAACCAACACACAGCAGATGAGTTTGTAAGAAGCGGGTTTTCTGTGTTTTAAACGCATTCTTACTGCTAACTCTTACATGCGTTTCTAGGACTGGAAATGACTGTTTCTACATTCTCCAAAGAAAGGGTTTCTGAACTGCTGCAAACACACATCAGTTTAACTCTGAAAGATGAATACACACATTGACAAACATACTGCTAGATAGCTCCGTTTTGGTTTTAGAGCAAGATTTTCTCTTTACAGCATGTTCTCCCATGCACTCTGGAAAGTCCAAACGCAGCTTTTAGAAGAAACGTGTTTCTACCTCGCTGAATCTAAACATAGATGCAACTTCCTAAAAGGAACCAACACACAGCAGATGAGTTTGTAAGAAGCGGGTTTTCTGTGTTTTAAACGCATTCTTACTGCTAACTCTTACATGTGTTTCTAGGGCTGGAAATGACTGTTTCTACATTCTCCAAAGAAAGGGTTTCTGAAATGCTGCAAACACACATCAGTTTAACTCTGGAAGTTGAATAAACACATTGACAAACATTCTGCTAGATAGCTTCGTTTTGGTTTTAGAGCAAGGTTTTTCTCTTTACAGCATGTTCTCCCTTGCACTCTGGAATGTCCAAAAGCAGCTTTTAGAAGAAACGTGTTTCTACCTCGCTGAATCTAAACATAGATGCAACTTCGTAAAGGAACCAACACACAGCAGATGAGTTTGTAAGAAGCGGGTTTTCTGTGTTTTAAACGCATTCTTACTGCTAACTCTTACATGCGTTTCTAGGGCTGGAAATGACTGTTTCTACAATCTCCAAAGAAAGGGTTTCTGAACTGCTGCAAACACACATCAGTTTAACTCTGGAAGTTGAATACACACATTGACATACATTCTGCTAGATAGCTTCGTTTTGGTTTTAGAGCAAGCTATTTTTCTTTACAGCCTGTTCTCCCATGCACTCTGGAATGTCCAAACGCAGGTTTTAGAAGAAACGTGTTTCTACCTCCCTGAATCTAAACATAGATGCAACTTCCTAAAAGGAACCAACACACAGCAGATGAGTTTGTAAGAAGCGGGTTTTCTGTGTTTTAAACGCATTCTTACTGCTAACTCTTACATGCGTTTCTAGGGCTGGAAATGACTGTTTCTACATTCTCCAAAGAAAGGGTTTCTGAACTGCTTCAAACACACATCAGTTTAACTCTGGAAGTTGAATACACACATTGACAAACATACTGCTAGATAGCTCCGTTTTGGTTTTAGAGCAAGATTTTCTCTTTACAGCATGTTCTCCCATGCACTCTGGAATGTCCAAACGCAGCTTTTAGAAGAAACGTGTTTCTACCTCGCTGAATCTAAACATAGATGCAAATTCCTAAAAGGAACCAACACACAGCAGATGAGTTTGTAAGAAGCGGGTTTTCTGTGTCTTAAACGCATTCTTACTGCTAACACTTACATGCGTTTCTAGGGCTGGAAATGACTGTTTCTACATTCTACAAAGAAAGGGTTTCTGAACTGCTGCAAACACACATCAGTTTATCTGTGAAAGATGAATACACACATTGACAAACATACTGCTAGATAGCTCCGTTTTGGTTTTAGAGCAAGATTTTCTCTTTACAACATGTTCTCCCATGCACTCTGGAAAGTCCAAACGCAGCTTTTAGAAGAAACGTGTTTCTACCTCGCTGAATCTAAACATAGATGCAACTTCCTGAAAGGAACCAACACACAGCAGATGAGTTTGTAAGAAGCGGGTTTTCTGTGTTTTAAACGCATTCTTACTGCTAACTCTTACATGCGTTTCTAGGGCTGGAAATGACTGTTTCTACATCTCTAATGAAAGGGTTTCTGAACTGCTGCAAACACACATCAGTTTAACTCTGGAAGTTGAATATAGACATTTGAAAACATTCTGCTAGATAGATCCGTTTTGGTTTTAGAGCAAGGTTTTTCTCTTTACAGCCAGGTCTCCAATGCATTCTGGAATGTCCAAAAGCAGCTTTTAGAAGAAACGTGTTTCTACCTCGCTGAATCTAAACATAGATGCAACTTCCTAAAAGGAACCAACACACAGCAGATGAGTTTGTTAGAAGCGGGTTTTCTGTGTTTTAAACGCATTCTTACTGCTAACTCTTACATGCGTTTCTAGGGCTGGAAATGACTGTTTCTACATTCTCCAAAGAAAGGGTTTCTGAACTGCTTCAAACACACATCAGTTTAACTCTGGAAGTTGAATACACACATTGACAAACATACTGCTAGATAGCTCCGTTTTGGTTTTAGAGCAAGATTTTCTCTTTACATCATGTTCTCCCATGCACTCTGGAATGTCCAAACGCAGCTTTTAGAAGAAACGTGTTTCTACCTCGCTGAATCTAAACATAGATGCAACTTCCTAAAAGGAACCAACACACAGCAGATGAGTTTGTAAGAAGCGGGTTTTCTGTGTTTTAAACGCATTCTTACTGCTAACACTTACATGCGTTTCTAGGGCTGGAAATGACTGTTTCTACATTCTCCAAAGAAAGGGTTTCTGAACTGCTGCAAACACACATCAGTTTAACTCTGGAAGTTTAATACACACAATGACAAACATTCTGCTAGATAGCTTCGTTTTGGTTTTAGAGCAAGGTTTTTCTCTTTAAAGCATGTTCTCCCATGCACTCTGGAATGTCCAAAAGCAGCTTTTAGAAGAAACGTGTTTCTACCTCGGTGAATCTAAACATAGAAGCAACTTCCTAAAAGGAACCAACACACAGCAGATGAGTTTGTAAGAAGCGGGTTTTCTGTGTTTTAAACGCATTCTTACTGCTAACTCTTACATGCGTTTCTAGGGCTGGAAATGACTGTTTCTACATTCTCCAAAGAAAGGGTTTCTGAACTGCTGCAAACACACATCAGTTTAACTCTGAAAGTTGAATACACACATTGACAAACATACTGCTAGATAGCTCCGTTTTGGTTTTAGAGCAAGATTTCTCTTTACAGCATGTTCTCCCATGCACTCTGGAATGTCCAAACGCAGCTTTTAGAAGAAATGTGTTTCTACCTCGCTGAATCTAAACATAGATGTAACTTCCTAAAAGGAACCTACTCACAGCAGATGAGTTTGTAAGAAGCGGGTTTTCTGTCTTTTAAACGCATTCTTACTGCTAACTCTTAACATGCGTTTCTAAAGCTGAAAATGACTGTTTCTACATTCTCCAAAGAAAGGGTTTCTGAACTGCTGCAAACACACATCAGTTTACCTCTGAAAGTTGAATACACACATTGACAAACATACTGCTAGATAGCTCCGTTTTGGTTTTAGAGCAAGATTTTCTCTTTACAGCATGTTCTCCCATGCACTCTGGAATGTCCAAACGCAGCTTTTAGAAGAAACGTGTTTCTACCTCGCTGAATCTAAACATAGATGCAACTTCCTAAAAGGAACCAACACACAGCACATGAGTTTGTAAGAAGCGGGTTATCTGTGTTTTAAACGCATTCTTACTGCTAACACTTACATGCGTTTCTAGGGCTGGAAATGACTGTTTCTACATTCTCCAAAGAAAGGGTTTCTGAACTGCTGCAAACACACATCAGTTTAACTCTGGAAGTTTAATACACACAATGACAAACATTCTGCTAGATAGCTTCGTTTTGGTTTTAGAGCAAGGTTTTTCTCTTTACAGCATGTTCTCCCATGCACTCTGGAATGTCCAAAAGCAGCTTTTAGAAGAAACGTGTTTCTACCTCGGTGAATCTAAACATAGAAGCAACTTCCTAAAAGGAACCAACACACAGCAGATGAGTTTGTAAGAAGCGGGTTTTCTGTGTTTTAAACGCATTCTTACTGCTAACTCTTACATGCGTTTCTAGGGCTGGAAATGACTGTTTCTACATTCTCCAAAGAAAGGGTTTCTGAACTGCTGCAAACACACATCAGTTTAACTCTGAAAGTTGAATACACACATTGACAAACATACTGCTAGGTAGCTCCGTTTTGGTTTTAGAGCAAGATTTTCTCTTTACAGCATGTTCTCCCATGCACTCTGGAATGTCCAAACGCAGCTTTTAGAAGAAACGTGTTTCTACCTCGCTGAATCTAAACATAGTTGCAACTTCCTAAAAGGAACCAACACACAGCACATGAGTTTGTAAGAAGCGGGTTATCTGTGTTTTAAACGCATTCTTACTGCTAACACTTACATGCGTTTCTAGGGCTGGAAATGACTGTTTCTACATTCTCCAAAGAAAGGGTTTCTGAACTGCTGCAAACACACATCAGTTTAACTCTGGAAGTTTAATACACACAATGACAAACATTCTGCTAGATAGCTTCGTTTTGGTTTTAGAGCAAGGTTTTTCTCTTTACAGCATGTTCTCCCATGCACTCTGGAATGTCCAAAAGCAGCTTTTAGAAGAAACGTGTTTCTACCTCGGTGAATCTAAACATAGAAGCAACTTCCTAAAAGGAACCAACACACAGCAGATGAGTTTGTAAGAAGCGGGTTTTCTGTGTTTTAAACGCATTCTTACTGCTAACTCTTACATGCGTTTCTAGGGCTGGAAATGACTGTTTCTACATTCTCCAAAGAAAGGGTTTCTGAACTGCTGCAAACACACATCAGTTTAACTCTGAAAGTTGAATACACACATTGACAAACATACTGCTAGATAGCTCTGTTTTGGTTTTAGAGCAAGATTTCTCTTTACAGCATGTTCTCCCATGCACTCTGGAATGTCCAAACGCAGCTTTTAGAAGAAATGTGTTTCTACCTCGCTGAATCTAAACATAGATGTAACTTCCTAAAAGGAACCTACTCACAGCAGATGAGTTTGTAAGAAGCGGGTTTTCTGTCTTTTAAACGCATTCTTACTGCTAACTCTTAACATGCGTTTCTAAAGCTGAAAATGACTGTTTCTACATTCTCCAAAGAAAGGGTTTCTGAACTGCTGCAAACACACATCAGTTTACCTCTGAAAGTTGAATACACACATTGACAAACATACTGCTAGATAGCTCCGTTTTGGTTTTAGAGCAAGATTTTCTCTTTACAGCATGTTCTCCCATGCACTCTGGAATGTCCAAACGCAGCTTTTAGAAGAAACGTGTTTCTACCTCGCTGAATCTAAACATAGATGCAACTTCCTAAAAGGAACCAACACACAGCACATGAGTTTGTAAGAAGCGGGTTATCTGTGTTTTAAACGCATTCTTACTGCTAACACTTACATGCGTTTCTAGGGCTGGAAATGACTGTTTCTACATTCTCCAAAGAAAGGGTTTCTGAACTGCTGCAAACACACATCAGTTTAACTCTGAAAGATGAATACACACTTTGACAAACATACTGCTAGATAGCTCCGTTTTGGTTTTAGAGCAAGATTTTCTCTTTACAACATGTTCTCCCATGCACTCTGGAAAGTCCAAACGCAGCTTTTAGAAGAAACGTGTTTCTACCTCGCTGAATCTAAACATAGATGCAACTTGCTAAAAGGAACCAACACACAGCAGATGAGTGTGTAAGAAGCGGGTTTTCTGTGTTTTAAACGCATTCTTACTGCTAACTCTTACATGCGTTTCTAGGGCTGGAAATGACTGTTTCTACATTCTACAAAGAAAGGGTTTCTGAACTGCTGCAAACACACATCAGTTTAACTCTGGAAGTTGAATACACACATTGACAAACATACTGCTATATAGCTCCGTTTTGGTTTTAGAGCAAGATTTTCTCTTTACAGCATGTTCTCCCATGCACTCTGGAATGTCCAAACTCAGCTTTTAGAAGAAACGTGTTTCTACCTCGGTGAATCTAAACATAGAAGCAACTTCCTAAAAGGAACCAACACACAGCAGATGAGTTTGTAAGAAGCGGGTTTTCTGTGTTTTAAACGCATTCTTACTGCTAACTCTTACATGTGTTTCTAGGGCTGGAAATGACTGTTTCTACATTCTCCAAAGAAAGCGTTTCTGAACTGCTTCAAACACACATCAGTTTAACTCTGGAAGTTGAATAAACACATTGACAAACATACTGCTAGATAGCTCCGTTTTGGTTTTAGAGCAAGATTTTCTCTTTACAGCATGTTCTCCCATGCACTCTTTAATGTCCAAATGCAGCTTTTAGAAGAGACGTGTTTCTAACTCGCTGAATCTAAACATAGATGCAACTTCCTAAAAGGAACCAACACACAGCAGATGAGTTTGTAAGAAGCGGGTTTTCTGTCTTTTAAACGCATTCTTACTGCTAACTCTTACATGCGTTTCTAGGGCTGGAAATGACTGTTTCTACATTCTCCAAAGAAAGGGTTTCTGAACTGCTGCAAACACACATCAGTTTAACTCTGGAAGTTGAATACAAACATTGACAAACATACTGCTAGATAGCTCCGTTTTGGTTTTAGAGCAAGATTTTCTCTTTACGGCATGTTCTCCCATGCACTCTGGAATGTCCAAACGCAGGTTTTAGAAGAAACGTGTTTCTACCTCGCTGAATCTAAACATAGATGCAACTTCCTAAAAGGAACCAACACACAGCAGATGAGTTTGTAAGAAGCGGGTTTTCTGTGTTTTAAACGCAGTCTTACTGCTAACTCTTACATGCGTTTCTAGGGTTGGAAATGACGGTTTCTACATTCTCCAAAGAAAGGGTTTCTGAACTTCTGCAAACACACATCAGTTTACCTCTGAAAGTTGAATACACACATTGACAAACATTCTGCTAGATAGCTCCGTTTTGGTTTTAGAGCAAGATTTTCTCTTTACAGCATGTTCTCCCATGCACTCTGGAATGTCCAAACGCAGCTTTTAGAAGAAACGTGTTTCTACCTCGCTGAATCTAAACATAGATGCAACTTCCTTAAAGGAACCAACACACAGCTGATGAGTTTGTAAGAAGCCAGTTTTCTGTGTTTTAAACGCATTCTTACTGCTAACTCTTACATGCGTTTCTAGGGCTGGAAATGACTGTTTCTACATTCTCCAAAGAAAGGGTTTCTGAACTGCTGCAAACACACATCAGTTTAACTCTGAAAGTTGAATACACACATTGACAAACATACTGCTAGATAGCTCCGTTTTGGTTTTAGAGCCAGATTTTCTCTTTACAGCATGTTCTCCCATGCACTCTGGAAAGTCCAAACGCAGATTTTAGAAGAAACGTGTTTCTACCTCGCTGAATCTAAACATAGATGCAACTTCCTAAAAGGAACCAACACACAGCAGATGAGTTTGTAAGAAGCGGGTTTTCTGTGTTTTAAACGCATTCTTACTGCTATCTCTTACATGCGTTTCTAGGGCTGGAAATGACTGTTTCTACATTCTCCAAAGAAAGGGTTTCTGAACTGCTGCAAACACACATCAGTTTAACTCTGGAAGTTGAATACACACATTGACAAACATTCTGCTAGATAGCTTCGTTTTGGTTTTAGAGCAAGGTTTTTCTCTTTACAGAATGTTCTCCCATGCACTCTGGAATGTCCAAAAGCAGCTTTTAGAAGAAACGTGTTTCTACCTCGCTGAATCTAAACATAGATGCAACTTCGTAAAGGAACCAACACACAGCAGATGAGTTTGTAAGAGGCGGGTTTTCTGTGTTTTAAACGCATTCTTACTGCTGACTCTTACATGCGTTTCTAGGGCTGGAAATGACTGTTTCTACAATCTCCAAAGAAAGGATTTCTGAACTGCTGCAAACACACATCAGTTTAACTCTGGAAGTTGAATACACACATTGACAAACATTCTGCTAGATAGCTTCGTTTTGGTTTTAGAGCAAGGTATTTCTCTTTACAGCCTGTTCTCCCATGCACTCTGGAATGTCCAAACGCAGCTTTTAGAAGAAATGTGTTTCTACCTCGCTGAATCTAAACATAGATGCAACTTCCTAAAAGGAACCAACACACAGCAGATGAGTTTGTAAGAAGCGGGTTTTCTGTGTTTTAAACGCATTCTTACTGCTAACTCTTACATGCGTTTCTAGGGCTGGAAATGACTGTTTCTACATTCTCCAAAGAAAGGGTTTCTGAACTGCTGCAAACACACATCAGTTTAACTCTGGAAGTTGAATACACACATTGACAAACATACTGCTAGATAGCTCCGTTTTGGTTTTAGAGCAAGATTTTCTCTTTACAGCATGTTCTCCCATGCACTCTGGAATGTCCAAAGTCAGCTTTTAGAAGAAACGTGTTTCTACCTCGGTGAATCTAAACATAGAAGCAACTTCCTAAAAGGAACCAACACACAGCAGATGAGTTTGTAAGAAGCGGGTTTTCTGTGTTTTAAACGCATTCTTACTGCTAACTCTTACATGCGTTTCTAGGGCTGGAAATGACTGTTTCTACATTCTCCAAAGAAAGGGTTTCTGAACTGCTTCAAACACACATCAGTTTAACTCTGGAAGTTGAATAAACACATTGACAAACATACTGCTAGATAGCTCCGTTTTGGTTTTAGAGCAAGATTTTCTCTTTACAGCATGTTCTCCCATGCACTCTTTAATGTCCAAATGGAGCTTTTAGAAGAGACGTGTTTCTACCTCGCTGAATCTAAACATAGATGCAACTTCCTAAAAGGAACCAACACACAGCAGATGAGTTTGTAAGAAGCGGGTTTTCTGTCTTTTAAACGCATTCTTACTGCTAACTCTTACATGCATTTCTAGGGCTGGAAATGACTGTTTCTACATTCTCCAAAGAAAGGGTTTCTGAACTGCTGCAAACACACATCAGTTTAACTCTGGAAGTTGAATACACACATTGACAAACATACTGCTAGATAGCTCCGTTTTGGTTTTAGAGCAAGGTTTTCTCTTTACAGCATGTTCTCCCATGCACTCTGGAATGTCCAAACGCAGCTTTTAGAAGAAACGTGTTTCTACCTCGCTGAATCTAAACATAGATGCAACTTCCTAAAAGGAACCAACACACAGCAGATGAGTTTGTAAGAAGCGAGTTTTCTGTGTTTTAAACGCATTCTTACTGCTAACACTTACATGCGTTTCTAGGGCTGGAAATGACTGTTTCTACATTCTACAAAGAAAGGGTTTCTGAACTGCTTCAAAAACACATCAGTTTATCTCTGGAAGTTGAATACACACATTGACAAACATACTGCTAGATAGCTCCGTTTTGGTTTTAGAGCAAGATTTTCTCTTTACAGCATGTTCTCCAATGCACACTGGAATGTCCAAACGCAGCTTTTAGAAGAAACGTGTTTCTACCTCGCTGATCTAAACATAGATGCAACTTCCTAAAAGGAACCAACACACAGCAGATGAGTTTGTAAGAAGCGGGTTTTCTGTGTTTTAAACGCATTCTTACTTCTAACTGTTAACATGCGTTTCTAGGGCTGGAAATGACTGTTTCTACATTCTCCAAAGAAAGGGTTTCTGAACTGCTGCAAACACACATCAGTTTAACTATGAAAGTTGAATACACACATTGACAACATACTGCTAGATAGCTCCATTTTGGTTTTAGAGCAAGATTTTCTCTTTACAGCATGTTGTCCCATGCACTCTGGAATTTCCAAACGCAGCTTTTAGAAGAAACGTGTTTCTACCTCGCTGAATCTAAACATAGATGCAACTTCCTAAAAGGAACCAACACACAGCAGATGAGTTTGTAAGAAGCGGGTTTTCTGTGTTTTAAACGCATTCTTACTGCTAACTCTTACATGCGTTTCTAGGGCTGGAAATGACTGTTTCTACATTCTCCAAAGAAAGGGCTTCTGAACTGCTGCAAACACACATCAGTTTATCTCTGGAAGTTGAATACACACATTGACAAACATTCTGCTACATAGCTCCGTTTTGGTTTTAGAGCAAGGTATTTCTCTTTACAGCCTGTTCTCCAATGCACTCTGGAATGTCCAAACGCAGCTTTTAGAAGAAACGTGTTTCTACCTCGCTGAATCTAAACATAGATGCAACTTCCTAAAAGGAACCAACACACAGCAGATGAGTTTGTAAGAAGCGGGTTTTCTGTGTTTTAAACGCATTCTTACTGCTAACTCTTACATGCGTTTCTAGGGCTGGAAATGACTGTTTCTACATTCTACAAAGAAAGGGTTTCTGAACTGCTGCAAACACACATAAGTTTAACTCTGGAAGTTGAATACACACATTGACAAACATTCTGCTAGATAGCTCCGTTTTGGTTTCAGAGAAAGGTATTTCTCTTTACAGCCTGGTTTCCAATGCATTCTGGAATGTCCAAACGCAGCTTTTAGAAGAAACGTGTTTCTACCTCGCTGAATCTAAACATAGATGCAACTTCCTAAAAGGAACCAACACAGCAGATAAGTTTGTAAGAAGCGGGTTTTCTGTGTTTTAAACGCATTCTTACTTCTAACTGTTAACATGCGTTTCTAGGGCTGGAAATGACTGTTTCTCCATTCTCCAAAGAAAGGGTTTCTGAACTGCTGCAAACACACATCAGTTTAACTCTGAAAGTTGAATACACACATTGACAAACATACTGCTAGATAGCTCCGTTTTGGTTTTAGAGCAAGATTTTCTCTTTACAGCATGTTCTCCCATGCACTCTGGAATGTCCAAACGCAGCTTTTAGAAGAAACGTGTTTCTACCTCGCTTAATCTAAACATAGATGCAACTTCCTAAAAGGAACCAACACACAGCAGATGAGTTTGTTAGAAGCGGGTTTTCTGTGTTTTAAACGCATTCTAACTTCTAACTCTTACATGCGTTTCTAGGGCTAGAAATGACTGTTTCTACATTCTCCAAAGAAAGGGTTTCTGAACTGCTGCAAACACACATGAGTTTAACTCTGAAAGTTGAATACACACATTGACAAACACACTGCTAGATAGCTTCGTTTTGGTTTTAGAGCAAGATTTTCTCTTTACAGCATGTTCTCCCATGCACTCTGGAAAGTCCAAACGCAGCTTTTAGAAGAAACGTGTTTCTACCTCGCTGAATCTAAACATAGATGCAACTTCCTAAAAGGAACCAACACACAGCAGATGAGTTTGTAAGAAGCGGGTTTTCTGTGTTTTAAACGCATTCTTACTGCTAACCCTTACATGTGTTTCTAGGGCTGGAAATGACTGTTTCTACATTCTCCAAAGAAAGGGTTTCTGAACTGCTGCAAACACACATCAGTTTAACTCTGGAAGTTGAATACACGCATTGTCAAACATACTGCTAGATAGCTCCGTTTTGGTTTTAGAGCAAGATTTTCTCTTTACAGCATGTTCTCCCATGCACTCTGGAATGTCCAAACTCAGCTTTTAGAAGAAACGTGTTTCTACCTCGGTGAATCTAAACATAGAAGCAACTTCCTAAAAGGAACCAACACACAGCAGATGAGTTTGTAAGAAGCGGGTTTTCTGTGTTTTAAACGCATTCTTACTGCTAACTCTTACATGTGTTTCTAGGGCTGGAAATGACTGTTTCTACATTCTCCAAAGAAAGCGTTTCTGAACTGCTTCAAACACACATCAGTTTAACTCTGGAAGTTGAATACACACATTGACAAACATACTGCTAGATAGCTCCGTTTTGGTTTTAGAGCAAGATTTTCTCTTTACAGCATGTTCTCCCATGCACTCTTTAATGTCCAAATGCAGCTTTTAGAAGAGACGTGTTTCTAACTCGCTGAATCTAAACATAGATGCAACTTCCTAAAAGGAACCAACACACAGCAGATGAGTTTGTAAGAAGCGGGTTTTCTGTCTTTTAAACGCATTCTTACTGCTAACTCTTACATGCGTTTCTAGGGCTGGAAATGACTGTTTCTACATTCTCCAAAGAAAGGGTTTCTGAACTGCTGCAAACACACATCAGTTTAACTCTGGAAGTTGAATACAAACATTGACAAACATACTGCTAGATAGCTCCGTTTTGGTTTTAGAGCAAGATTTTCTCTTTACGGCATGTTCTCCCATGCACTCTGGAATGTCCAAACGCAGGTTTTAGAAGAAACGTGTTTCTACCTCGCTGAATCTAAACATAGATGCAACTTCCTAAAAGGAACCAACACACAGCAGATGAGTTTGTAAGAAGCGGGTTTTCTGTGTTTTAAACGCAGTCTTACTGCTAACTCTTACATGCGTTTCTAGGGCTGGAAATGACGGTTTCTACATTCTCCAAAGAAAGGGTTTCTGAACTGCTGCAAACACACATCAGTTTACCTCTGAAAGTTGAATACACACATTGACAAACATACTGCTAGATAGCTCCGTTTTGGTTTTAGAGCAAGATTTTCTCTTTACAGCATGTTCTCCCATGCACTCTGGAATGTCCAAACGCAGCTTTTAGAAGAAACGTGTTTCTACCTCGCTGAATCTAAACATAGATGCAACTTCCTTAAAGGAACCAACACACAGCTGATGAGTTTGTAAGAAGCCAGTTTTCTGTGTTTTAAACGCATTCTTACTGCTAACTTTTACATGCGTTTCTAGGGCTGGAAATGACTGTTTCTACATTCTCCAAAGAAAGGGTTTCTGAACTGCTGCAAACACACATCAGTTTAACTCTGAAAGTTGAATACACACATTGACAAACATACTGCTAGATAGCTCCGTTTTGGTTTTAGAGCCAGATTTTCTCTTTACAGCATGTTCTCCCATGCACTCTGGAAAGTCCAAACGCAGATTTTAGAAGAAACGTGTTTCTACCTCGCTGAATCTAAACATAGATGCAACTTCCTAAAAGGAACCAACACACAGCAGATGAGTTTGTAAGAAGCGGGTTTTCTGTGTTTTAAACGCATTCTTACTGCTATCTCTTACATGCGTTTCTAGGGCTGGAAATGACTGTTTCTACATTCTCCAAAGAAAGGGTTTCTGAACTGCTGCAAACACACATCAGTTTAACTCTGGAAGTTGAATACACACATTGACAAACATTCTGCTAGATAGCTTCGTTTTGGTTTTAGAGCAAGGTTTTTCTCTTTACATAATGTTCTCCCATGCACTCTGGAATGTCCAAAAGCAGCTTTTAGAAGAAACGTGTTTCTACCTCGCTGAATCTAAACATAGATGCAACTTCGTAAAGGAACCAACACACAGCAGATGAGTTTGTAAGAGGCGGGTTTTCTGTGTTTTAAACGCATTCTTACTGCTGACTCTTACATGCGTTTCTAGGGCTGGAAATGACTGTTTCTACAATCTCCAAAGAAAGGATTTCTGAACTGCTGCAAACACACATCAGTTTAACTCTGGAAGTTGAATACACACATTGACAAACATTCTGCTAGATAGCTTCGTTTTGGTTTTAGAGCAAGGTATTTCTCTTTACAGCCTGTTCTCCCATGCACTCTGGAATGTCCAAACGCAGCTTTTAGAAGAAATGTGTTTCTACCTCGCTGAATCTAAACATAGATGCAACTTCCTAAAAGGAACCAACACACAGCAGATGAGTTTGTAAGAAGCGGGTTTTCTGTGTTTTAAACGCATTCTTACTGCTAACTCTTACATGCGTTTCTAGGGCTGGAAATGACTGTTTCTACATTCTACAAAGAAAGGGTTTCTGAACTGCTGCAAACACACATCAGTTTAACTCTGGAAGTTGAATACACACATTGACAAACATACTGCTAGATAGCTCCGTTTTGGTTTTAGAGCAAGATTTTCTCTTTACAGCATGTTCTCCCATGCACTCTGGAATGTCCAAAGTCAGCTTTTAGAAGAAACGTGTTTCTACCTCGGTGAATCTAAACATAGAAGCAACTTCCTAAAAGGAACCAACACAGAGCAGATGAGTTTGTAAGAAGCGGGTTTTCTGTGTTTTAAACGCATTCTTACTGCTAACTCTTACATGCGTTTCTAGGGCTGGAAATGACTGTTTCTACATTCTCCAAAGAAAGGGTTTCTGAACTGCTTCAAACACACATCAGTTTAACTCTGGAAGTTGAATAAACACATTGACAAACATACTGCTAGATAGCTCCGTTTTGGTTTTAGAGCAAGATTTTCTCTTTACAGCATGTTCTCCCATGCACTCTTTAATGTCCAAATGGAGCTTTTAGAAGAGACGTGTTTCTACCTCGCTGAATCTAAACATAGATGCAACTTCCTAAAAGGAACCAACACACAGCAGATGAGTTTGTAAGAAGCGGGTTTTCTGTCTTTTAAACGCATTCTTACTGCTAACTCTTACATGCGTTTCTAGGGCTGGAAATGACTGTTTCTACATTCTCCAAAGAAAGGGTTTCTGAACTGCTGCAAACACACATCAGTTTAACTCTGGAAGTTGAATACACACATTGACAAACATACTGCTAGATAGCTCCGTTTTGGTTTTAGAGCAAGGTTTTCTCTTTACAGCATGTTCTCCCATGCACTCTGGAATGTCCAAACGCAGCTTTTAGAAGAAACGTGTTTCTACCTCGCTGAATCTAAACATAGATGCAACTTCCTAAAAGGAACCAACACACAGCAGATGAGTTTGTAAGAAGCGAGTTTTCTGTGTTTTAAACGCATTCTTACTGCTAACACTTACATGCGTTTCTAGGGCTGGAAATGACTGTTTCTACATTCTACAAAGAAAGGGTTTCTGAACTGCTTCAAAAACACATCAGTTTATCTCTGGAAGTTGAATACACACATTGACAAACATACTGCTAGATAGCTCCGTTTTGGTTTTAGAGCAAGATTTTCTCTTTACAGCATGTTCTCCAATGCACTCTGGAATGTCCAAACGCAGCTTTTAGAAGAAACGTGTTTCTACCTCGCTGATCTAAACATAGATGCAACTTCCTAAAAGGAACCAACACACAGCAGATGAGTTTGTAAGAAGCGGGTTTTCTGTGTTTTAAACGCATTCTTACTTCTACCTGTTAACATGCGTTTCTAGGGCTGGAAATGACTGTTTCTACATTCTCCAAAGAAAGGGTTTCTGAACTGCTGCAAACACACATCAGTTTAACTATGAAAGTTGAATACACACATTGACAACATACTGCTAGATAGCTCCATTTTGGTTTTAGAGCAAGATTTTCTCTTTACAGCATGTTGTCCCATGCACTCTGGAATTTCCAAACGCAGCTTTTAGAAGAAACGTGTTTCTACCTCGCTGAATCTAAACATAGATGCAACTTCCTAAAAGGAACCAACACACAGCAGATGAGTTTGTAAGAAGCGGGTTTTCTGTGTTTTAAACGCATTCTTACTGCTAACTCTTACATGCGTTTCTAGGGCTGGAAATGACTGTTTCTACATTCTCCAAAGAAAGGGCTTCTGAACTGCTGCAAACACACATCAGTTTATCTCTGGAAGTTGAATACACACATTGACAAACATTCTGCTACATAGCTCCGTTTTGGTTTTAGAGCAAGGTATTTCTCTTTACAGCCTGTTCTCCAATGCACTCTGGAATGTCCAAACGCAGCTTTTAGAAGAAACGTGTTTCTACCTCGCTGAATCTAAACATAGATGCAACTTCCTAAAAGGAACCAACACACAGCAGATGAGTTTGTAAGAAGCGGGTTTTCTGTGTTTTAAACGCATTCTTACTGCTAACTCTTACATGCGTTTCTAGGGCTGGAAATGACTGTTTCTACATTCTACAAAGAAAGGGTTTCTGAACTGCTGCAAACACACATAAGTTTAACTCTGGAAGTTGAATACACACATTGACAAACATTCTGCTAGATAGCTCCGTTTTGGTTTCAGAGAAAGGTATTTCTCTTTACAGCCTGGTTTCCAATGCATTCTGGAATGTCCAAACGCAGCTTTTAGAAGAAACGTGTTTCTACCTCGCTGAATCTAAACATAGATGCAACTTCCTAAAAGGAACCAACACAGCAGATAAGTTTGTAAGAAGCGGGTTTTCTGTGTTTTAAACGCATTCTTACTTCTAACTGTTAACATGCGTTTCTAGGGCTGGAAATGACTGTTTCTCCATTCTCCAAAGAAAGGGTTTCTGAACTGCTGCAAACACACATCAGTTTAACTCTGAAAGTTGAATACACACATTGACAAACATACTGCTAGATAGCTCCGTTTTGGTTTTAGAGCAAGATTTTCTCTTTACAGCATGTTCTCCCATGCACTCTGGAATGTCCAAACGCAGCTTTTAGAAGAAACGTGTTTCTACCTCGCTTAATCTAAACATAGATGCAACTTCCTAAAAGGAACCAACACACAGCAGATGAGTTTGTTAGAAGCGGGTTTTCTGTGTTTTAAACGCATTCTAACTTCTAACTCTTACATGCGTTTCTAGGGCTAGAAATGACTGTTTCTACATTCTCCAAAGAAAGGGTTTCTGAACTGCTGCAAACACACATGAGTTTAACTCTGAAAGTTGAATACACACATTGACAAACACACTGCTAGATAGCTTCGTTTTGGTTTTAGAGCAAGATTTTCTCTTTACAGCATGTTCTCCCATGCACTCTGGAAAGTCCAAACGCAGCTTTTAGAAGAAACGTGTTTCTACCTCGCTGAATCTAAACATAGATGCAACTTCCTAAAAGGAACCAACACACAGCAGATGAGTTTGTAAGAAGCGGGTTTTCTGTGTTTTAAACGCATTCTTACTGCTAACCCTTACATGTGTTTCTAGGGCTGGAAATGACTGTTTCTACATTCTCCAAAGAAAGGGTTTCTGAACTGCTGCAAACACACATCAGTTTAACTCTGGAAGTTGAATACACGCATTGTCAAACATACTGCTAGATAGCTCCGTTTTGGTTTTAGAGCAAGATTTTCTCTTTACAGCATGTTTTCCCATGTACTCTGTAATGTCCAAACGCAGCTTTTAGAAGAGACGTGTTTCTACCTCGCTGAATCTAAACATAGATGCAACTTCCTAAAAGGAACCAACACACAGCAGATGAGTTTGTAAGAAGCGGGTTTTCTGTGTTTTAAACGCATTCTTACTGCTAACTCTTACATGCGTTTCTAGGGCTGGAAATGACTGTTTCTACATTCTCCAAAGAAAGGGTTTCTGAACTGCTGCAAACACACATCAGTTTAACTCTGAAAGTTGAATACACACATTGACAAACATACTGCTAGATAGCTCCGTTTTGGTTTTAGAGCAAGATTTTCTCTTTACAGCATGTTCTCCCATGCACTCTGGAATGTCCAAACGCAGCTTTTAGAAGAAACGTGTTTCTACCTCGCTTAATCTAAACATAGATGCAACTTCCTAAAAGGAACCAACACACAGCAGATGAGTTTGTTAGAAGCGGGTTTTCTGTGTTTTAAACGCATTCTAACTTCTAACTCTTACATGCGTTTCTAGGGCTAGAAATGACTGTTTCTACATTCTCCAAAGAAAGGGTTTCTGAACTGCTGCAAACACACATGAGTTTAACTCTGAAAGTTGAATACACACATTGACAAACACACTGCTAGATAGCTTCGTTTTGGTTTTAGAGCAAGATTTTCTCTTTACAGCATGTTCTCCCATGCACTCTGGAAAGTCCAAACGCAGCTTTTAGAAGAAACGTGTTTCTACCTCGCTGAATCTAAACATAGATGCAACTTCCTAAAAGGAACCAACACACAGCAGATGAGTTTGTAAGAAGCGGGTTTTCTGTGTTTTAAACGCATTCTTACTGCTAACCCTTACATGTGTTTCTAGGGCTGGAAATGACTGTTTCTACATTCTCCAAAGAAAGGGTTTCTGAACTGCTGCAAACACACATCAGTTTAACTCTGGAAGTTGAATACACGCATTGTCAAACATACTGCTAGATAGCTCCGTTTTGGTTTTAGAGCAAGATTTTCTCTTTACAGCATGTTTTCCCATGTACTCTGTAATGTCCAAACGCAGCTTTTAGAAGAGACGTGTTTCTACCTCGCTGAATCTAAACATAGATGCAACTTCCTAAAAGGAACCAACACACAGCAGATGAGTTTGTAAGAAGCGGGTTTTCTGTGTTTTAAACGCATTCTTACTGCTAACTCTTACATGCGTTTCTAGGGCTGGAAATGACTGTTTCTACATTCTTCAAAGAAAGGGTTTCTGAACTGCTGCAAACACACATCAGTTTAACTCTGAAAGTTGAATACACACATTGACAAACATACTGCTAGATAGCTCCGTTTTGGTTTTAGAGCAAGATTTTCTCTTTACAGCATGTTCTCCCATGCACTCTGGAATGTCCAAACGCAGCTTTTAGAAGAAACGTGTTTCTACCTCGCTTAATCTAAACATAGATGCAACTTCCTAAAAGGAACCAACACACAGCAGATGAGTTTGTTAGAAGCGGGTTTTCTGTGTTTTAAACGCATTCTAACTTCTAACTCTTACATGCGTTTCTAGGGCTGGAAATGACTGTTTCTACATTCTCCAAAGAAAGGGTTTCTGAACTGCTGCAAACACACATGAGTTTAACTCTGAAAGTTGAATACACACATTGACAAACACACTGCTAGATAGCTTCGTTTTGGTTTTAGAGCAAGATTTTCTCTTTACAGCATGTTCTCCCATGCACTCTGGAAAGTCCAAACGCAGCTTTTAGAAGAAACGTGTTTCTACCTCGCTGAATCTAAACATAGATGCAACTTCCTAAAAGGAACCAACACACAGCAGATGAGTTTGTAAGAAGCGGGTTTTCTGTGTTTTAAACGCATTCTTACTGCTAACCCTTACATGTGTTTCTAGGGCTGGAAATGACTGTTTCTACATTCTCCAAAGAAAGGGTTTCTGAACTGCTGCAAACACACATCAGTTTAACTCTGGAAGTTGAATACACGCATTGTCAAACATACTGCTAGATAGCTCCGTTTTGGTTTTAGAGCAAGATTTTCTCTTTACAGCATGTTTTCCCATGTACTCTGTAATGTCCAAACGCAGCTTTTAGAAGAGACGTGTTTCTACCTCGCTGAATCTAAACATAGATGCAACTTCCTAAAAGGAACCAACACACAGCAGATGAGTTTGTAAGAAGCGGGTTTTCTGTGTTTTAAACGCATTCTTACTGCTAACTCTTACATGCGTTTCTAGGGCTGGAAATGACTGTTTCTACATTCTCCAAAGAAAGGGTTTCTCAACTGCTGCAAACACACATCAGTTTAACTCTGAAAGTTGAATACACACATTTACAAACATACTGCTAGATAGCTCCGTTTTGGTTTTAGAGCAAGATTTTCTCTTTACAGCATGTTCTCCCATGCACTCTGGAATGTCCAAACGCAGCTTTTAGAAGAAACGTGTTTCTACCTCGCTTAATCTAAACATAGATGCAACTTCCTAAAAGGAACCAACACACAGCAGATGAGTTTGTTAGAAGCGGGTTTTCTGTGTTTTAAACGCATTCTAACTTCTAACTCTTACATGCGTTTCTAGGGCTGGAAATGACTGTTTCTACATTCTCCAAAGAAAGTGTTTCTGAACTGCTGCAAACACACATCAGTTTAACTCTTAAAGTTGAATACACACATTGAGAAACACACTGCTAGATAGCTTCGTTTTGGTTTTAGAGCAAGGTTTTTCTCTTTACAGCCTGTTCTCCAATGCACTCTGGAATGTCCAAATGCAGCTTTTAGAAGAAACGTGTTTCTACCTCGCTGAATCTAAACATAGATGCAACTTCCTAAAAGGAACCAACACACAGCAGATGAGTTTGTAAGAAGCGGGTTTTCTGTGTTTTAAACGCATTCTTACTGCTAACTCTTACATGCGTTTCTAGGGCTGGAAATGACTGTTTCTATATTCTCCAAAGAAAGGGTTTCTGAACTGTTGCGAACACACATCAGTTTAACTCTGGAAGTTGAATATAGACATTTGAAAACATTCTGCTAGATATCTCCGTTTTGGTTTTAGTGCAAGGTTTTTCTCTTTACAGCCTGGTCTCCAATGCATTCTGGAATGTCCAAACACAGCTTTTAGAAGAAACGTGTTTCTAACTCGCTGAATCTAAACATAGATGCAACTTCCTAAAAGAAACCAACACACAGCAGATGAGTTTGTAAGAAGTGGGTTTTCTGTGTTTTAAACGCATTCTTACTGCTAACTCTTACATGCGTATCTAGGGCTGGAAATGACTGTTTCTACATTCTACAAAGAAAGGGTTTCTGAACTGCTGCAAACACTCATCAGTTTAACTCTGAAAGTTGAATACACACATTGACAAACATTCTGCTAGATAGCTCCGTTTTGGTTTTAGAGCAAGGTATTTCTCTTTACAGCCTGTTTTCCAATGCACTCTGGAATGTCCAAAAGCAACTTTTAGAAGAAACGTGTTTCTACCTCGCTGAATCTAAACATAGATGCAACTTCCTAAAAGGAACCAACACACAGCAGATGAGTTTGTAAGAAGCGGGTTTTCTGTGTTTTAAACGCATTCTTACTGCTAACTCTTACATGCGTTTCTAGGGCTGGAAATGACTGTTTCTACATTCTCTAAAGAAAGGGTTTCTGAACTGCTGCAAATACACATCAGTTTAACTCTGGAAGTTGAATATAGACATTGAAAGACATTCTGCTAGATAGCTCCGTTTTTGTTTTAGAGCAAGGTTTTTCTCTTTACAGCCTGTTCTCCAATGCACTCCGGAATGTCCAAATGCAGCTTTCAGAAGAAACGTGTTTCTACCTCGCTGAATCTAAACATAGATGCAACTTCCTAAAAGGAACCAACACACAGCAGATGAGTTTGTAAGAAGCGGGTTTTCTGTGTTTTAAACGCATTCTTACTGCTAACTCTTACATGCGTTTCTAGGGCTGGAAATGACTGTTTCTACATTCTCCAAAGAAAGGGTTTCTGAACTGCTGCAAACACACATCAGTTTAACTCTGGAAGTTGAATATAGACATTTGAAAACATTCTGCTAGATAGCTCCGTTTTGTTTTAGAGCAAGGTTTTTCTCTTTACAGCCTGGTCTCCAATGCATTCTGGAATGTCCAAACGTAGCTTTTAGAAGAAACGTGTTTCTACCTCGCTGAATCTAAACATAGATGCAACTTCCTAAAAGGAACCAACACACAGCAGATGAGTTTGTAAGAAGCGGGTTTTCTGTGTTTTAAACGCATTCTTACTGCTAACTCTTACATGCGTTTCTAGGGCTGGAAATGACTGTTTCTACATTCTCCAAAGAAAGGGTTTCTGAACTGCTGCAAACACACATCAGTTTAACTCTGAAAGTTGAATACACACATTTACAAACATACTGCTAGATAGCTCCGTTTTGGTTTTAGAGCAAGATTTTCTCTTTACAGCATGTTCTCCCATGCACTCTGGAATGTCCAAACGCAGCTTTTAGCAGAAACGTGTTTCTACGTCGCTGAATCTAAACATAGATGCAACTTCCTAAAAGGAACCAACACAGCAGATGAGTTTGTAAGAAGCGGGTTGTCTTTGTTTTAAACGAATTCTTACTTCTAACTGTTAACATGCGTTTCTAGGGCTGGAAATGACTGTTTCTACATTCTCCAAAGAAAGGGTTTCTGAACTGCTGCAAACACACATCAGTTTAACTCTGAAAGTTGAATACACACATTGACAACATACTGCTAGATAGCTCCATTTTGGTTTTAGAGCAAGATTTTCTCTTTACAGCATGTTCTCCCATGCACTCTGGAATGTCCAAACGCAGCTTTTAGAAGAAACGTGTTTCTACCTCGCTGAATCTAAACATAGATGCAACTTCCTAAAAGGAACCAACACACAGCAGATGAGTTTGTAAGAAGCGGGTTTTCCGTGTTTTAAACGCATTCTTACTTCTAACTCTTACATGCGTTTCTAGGGCTGGAAATGACTGTTTCTACATTCTCCAAAGAAAGGGTTTCTGAACTGCTGCAAACACACATCAGTTTAACTCTGAAAATTGAATACACACATTGACAAACATACTGCTAGATAGCTTCGTTTTGGTTTTAGAGCAAGATTTTCTCTTTACCGCATGTTCTCCCATGCACTCTGGAAAGTCCAAACGCAGCTTTTAGAAGAAACGTGTTTCTACCTCGCTGAATCTAAACATAGATGCAACTTCCTAAAAGAAACCAACACACAGCAGATGAGTTTGTAAGAAATGGGTCTTCTGTGTTTTAAACGCATTAATACTGCTAACTCTTATATGCGTCTCTAGGCCTGGAGATGACTTTTTCTGCATTCTCCAAAGAAAGGGTTTCTGAACTGTTGCAAACACACATCAGTTTAACTCTGGAAGTTGAATATACACATTGAGAACCATTCTGCTAGATAGCTCCGTATTGCTTTTAGAGCAAGGTATTTCTCTTTACAGCCTGTTCTCCAATGCACTCTGGAATGTCCAAACGCAGCTTTTAGAAGAAACGTGTTTCTGCCTCGCTGAATCTAAACATAGATGCAACTTCCTAAAAGGAACCAACACACAGCAGATGAGTTTGTAAGAAGCGGGTTTTCTGTGTTTTAAACGCATTCTTACTGCTAACTCTTACATGCGTTTCTAGGGCTGGAAATGACTGTTTCTATATTCTCCAAAGAAAGGGTTTCTGAACTGCTTCAAACACACATCAGTTTAACTCTGTAAGTTGAATATAGACATTTGAAAACATTCTGCTAGATAGCTCCGTTTTGGTTTTAGTGCAAGGTTTTTCTCTTTACAGCCTGGTCTCCAATGCATTCTGGAATGTCCAAACGCAGCTTTTAGAAGAAACGTGTTTCTAACTCGCTGAATCTAAACATAGATGCAACTTCCTAAAAGAAACCAACACACAGCAGATGAGTATGTAAGAAGTGGGTTTTCTGTGTTTTAAACGCATTCTTACTGCTAACTCTTACATGCGTTTCTAGGGCTGGAAATGACTGTTTCTACATTCTACAAAGAAAGGGTTTCTGAACTGCTGCAAACACTCATCAGTTTAACTCTGAAAGTTGAATACACACATTGACAAACATTCTGCTAGATAGCTCCGTTTTGGATTTAGAGCAAGGTATTTCTCTTTACAGCCTGTTTTCCAATGCACTCTGGAATGTCCAAACGCAACTTTTAGAAGAAACGTGTTTCTACCTCGCTGAATCTAAACATAGATGCAACTTCCTAAAAGGAACCAACACACAGCAGATTAGTTTGTAAGAAGCGGGTTTTCTCTGTTTTAAACGCATTCTTACTGCTAACTCTTACATGAGTTTCTAGGGTTGGAAATGACTGTTTCTACATTCTCTAAAGAAAGGGTTTCTGAACTGCTGCAAACACACATCAGTTTAACTCTGGAAGTTGAATATAGACATTGAAAGACATTCTGCTAGATAGCTCCGTTTTTGTTTTAGAGCAAGGTTTTTCTCTTTACAGCCTGTTCTCCAATGCACTCCGGAATGTCCAAATGCAGCTTTCAGAAGAAACGTGTTTCTACCTCGCTGAATCTAAACATAGATGCAACTTCCTAATAGGAACCAACACACAGCAGATGAGTTTGTAAGAAGCGGGTTTTCTGTGTTTTAAACGCATTCTTACTGCTAACTCTTACATCCGTTTCTAGGGCTGGAAATGACTGTTTCTACATTCTCCAAAGAAAGGGTCTCTGAACTGCTGCAAACACACATCAGTTTAACTCTGGAAGTTGAATATAGACATTTGAAAACATTCTGCTAGATAGCTCCGTTTTAGTTTTAGAGCAAGGTTTTTCTCTTTACAGCCTGGTCTCCAATGCATACTGGAATGTCCAAACGCAGCTTTTAGAAGAAACGTGTTTCTACCTCGCTGAATCTAAACATAGATGCAACTTCCTAAAAGGAACCAACACACAGCAGATGAGTTTGTAAGAAGCGGGTTTTCTGTGTTTTAAACGCATTCTTACTGCTAACTCTTACATGCGTTTCTAGGGCTGGAAATGACTGTTTCTACATTCTACAAAGAAAGCGTTTCTGACCTGCTGCAAACACACATCAGTTTAACTCTGGAAGTTGAATACACACATTGACAAACATTCTGCGAGATAGCTCCGTTTTGGTTTTAGAGCAAGGTATTTCTCTTTACAGCCTGTTCTCCAATGCACTCTGGAATGTCCAAACGCAACTTTTAGAAGAAACGTGTTTCTACCTCGCTGAATCTAAACATAGATGCAACTTCCTAAAAGGAACCAACACACAGCAGATGAGTTTGTAAGAAGCGGGTTTTCTGTGTTTTAAACGCATTCTTACTGCTAACTCTTACATGCGTTTCTAGGGCTGGAAATGACTGTTTCTACATTCTCCAAAGAAAGGGTTTCTGAACTGCTTCAAACACACATCAGTCTAACTCTGGAAGTTGAATACACGCATTGACAAACATACTGCTAGATAGCTCCGTTTTGGTTTTAGAGCAAGATTTTCTCTTTACAGCATGTTTTCCCATGCACTCTGTAATGTCCAAACGCAGCTTTTAGAAGAGACGTGTTTCTACCTCGCTGAATCTAAACATAGATGCAACTTCCTAAAAGGAACCAACAAACAGCAGATGAGTTTGTAAGAAGCGGGTTTTCTGTGTTTTAAACGCATTCTTACTGCTAACTCTTACATGCGTTTCTAGGGCTGGAAATGACTGTTTCTACATTCTCCAAAGAAAGGGTTTCTGAACTGCTGCAAACACACATCAGTTTGACTCTGAAAGTTGAATACACACATTGACAAACATACTGCTAGATAGCTCCGTTTTGGTTTTAGAGCAAGATTTTCTCTTTACAGCATGTTCTCACATGCACTCTAGAATGTCCAAACACAGCTTTTTGAAGAAACGTGTTTCTACCTCGCTGAATCTAAACATAGATGCAACTTCCTAAAAGGAACCAACACACAGCAGATGAGTTTGTAAGAATCGGGTTTTCTGTGTTTTAAACGCATTCTTACTGGTAACTCTTACATGCGTTTCTAGGGCTGGAAATGACTGTTTCTACATTCTAGAAAGAAAGGGTTTCTGAACTGCTGCAAACACACATCAGTTTAACTCTGGAAGTTGAATATACATATTGACAAACATTCTGCTAGATAGCTCCGTTTTGGTTTTAGAGCAAGGTTTTTCTCTTTACAGCCTGGTCTCCAATGCATTCTGGAATGTACAAACGCAGCTTTTAGAAGAAACGTGTTTCTACCTCGCTGAATCTAAACATAGATGCAACTTCCTAAAAGGAACCAACACACAGCAGATGAGTTTGTAAGAAGCGGGTTTTCTGTGTTTTAAACGCATTCTTACTGCTAACTCTTACATGCGTTTCTAGGGCTGGAAATGACTGTTTCTACATTCTCCAAAGAAAGGGTTTCTGAACTGCTGCAAGCACACATCAGTTTAACTCTGAAAGTTGAATAAACACATTGACAAACATACTGCTAGATAGCTCCGTTTTGGTTTTAGAGCAAGATTTTCTCTTTACAGCATGTTCCCCATGCACTCTGGAATGTCCAAACGCAGGTTTTAGAAGAAACGTGTTTCTACCTCGCTGTATCTAAACATAGATGCAACTTCCTAAAAGGAACCAACACACAGCAGATGAGTTTGTAAGAAGCGGGTTTTCTGTGTTTTAAACGCATTCTTACTTCTAACCCTTAACATGCGTTTCTAAGGCTGGAAATGACTGTTTCTACATTCTCCAAAGAAAGGGTTTCTGAACTGCTGAAAACACACATCAGTTTAACTCTGAAAGTTGAATACACACATTGACAAACATACTGCTAGATAGCTCCGTTTTGGTTTTAGAGCAAGATTTTCTCTTTACAGCATGTTCTCCCATGCATTCTGGAATGTACAAACGCAGCTTTTAGAAGAAACGTGTTTCTACCTCGCTGAATCTAAACATAGATGCAACTTCCTAAAAGGAACCAACACACAGCAGATGAGTTTGTAAGAAGCGGGTTTTCTGTGTTTTAAACGCATTCTTACTGCTAACTCTTACATGCGTTTCTAGGGCTGGAAATGACTGTTTCTACATTCTACAAAGAAAGGGTTTCTGAACTGCTGCAAACACACATCAGTTTATCTCTGAAAGTTGAATAAACACATTGACAAACATACTGCTAGATAGCTCCGTTTTGGTTTTAGAACAAGATTTTCTCTTTACAGCATGTTCCCCATGCACTCTGGAATGTCCAAACGCAGCTTTTAGAAGAAACGTGTTTCTACCTCGCTGAATCTAAACATAGATGCAACTTCCTGAAAGGAACCAACACACAGCAGATGAGTTTGTAAGAAGCGGGTTTTCTGTGTTTTAAACGCATTAATACTGCTAACTCTTATATGCGTCTCTAGGGCTGAAAATGACTTTTTCTACATTCTCCAAAGAAAGGGTTTCTGAACTGCTGCAAACACCCATCAGTTTAACTCTGGAAGTTGAATATAAACATTGACAAACATTCTGCTAGATAGCTCCGTTTTGGTTTTAGAGCAAGGTTTTTCTCTTTACAGCCTGTTCTCCAATGCACTCTGGAATGTCCAAATGCAGCTTTTAGAAGAAACGTGTTTCTACCTCGCTGAGTCTAAACATAGATGCAACTTCCTAAAAGGAACCAACACACAGCAGATGAGTTTGTAAGAAGCGGGTTTTCTGTGTTTTGAACGCATTCTTACTGCTAACTCTTACATGCGTTTCTAGGGCTGGAAATGACTGTTTCTACATTCTCCAAAGAAAGGGTTTCTGAACTCCTTCAAACACATATCAGTTTATCTCTGGAAGTTGAATACACACATTGACAAACATACTGCTAGATAGCTCCGTTTTGGTTTTAGAGCAAGATTTTCTCTTTACAGCATGTTCTCCCATGCACTCTGGAATGTCCAAACGCAGCTTTTAGAAGAGACGTGTTTCTACCTCGCTGAATCTAAACATAGATGCAACTTCCTAAAAGGAACCAACACACAGCAGATGAGTTTGTAAGAAGCGGGTTTTCTGTGTTTTAAACGCATTCTTACTGCTAACTCTTACATGCGTTTCTAGGGCTGGAAATGACTGTTTCTACATTCTCCAAAGAAAGGGTTTCTGAACTGCTGCAAACACACATCAGTTTAACTCTGAAAGTTGAATACACACATTGACAAACATACTGCTAGATAGCTCCGTTTTGGTTTTAGAGCAAGATTTTCTCTTTACAGCATGTTCTCCCATGCACTCTGGAATGTCCAAACGCAGCTTTTAGAAGAAACGTGTTTCTACCTCGCTTAATCTAAACATAGATGCAACTTCCTAAAAGGAACCAACACACAGCAGATGAGTTTGTTAGAAGCGGGTTTTCTGTGTTTTAAACGCATTCTAACTTCTAACTCTTACATGCGTTTCTAGGGCTGGAAATGACTGTTTCTACATTCTCCAAAGAAAGGGTTTCTGAACTGCTGCAAACACACATGAGTTTAACTCTGAAAGTTGAATACACACATTGACAAACACACTGCTAGATAGCTTCGTTTTGGTTTTAGAGCAAGATTTTCTCTTTACAGCATGTTCTCCCATGCACTCTGGAAAGTCCAAACGCAGCTTTTAGAAGAAACGTGTTTCTACCTCGCTGAATCTAAACATAGATGCAACTTCCTAAAAGGAACCAACACACAGCAGATGAGTTTGTAAGAAGCGGGTTTTCTGTGTTTTAAACGCATTCTTACTGCTAACCCTTACATGTGTTTCTAGGGCTGGAAATGACTGTTTCTACATTCTCCAAAGAAAGGGTTTCTGAACTGCTGCAAACACACATCAGTTTAACTCTGGAAGTTGAATACACGCATTGTCAAACATACTGCTAGATAGCTCCGTTTTGGTTTTAGAGCAAGATTTTCTCTTTACAGCATGTTTTCCCATGTACTCTGTAATGTCCAAACGCAGCTTTTAGAAGAGACGTGTTTCTACCTCGCTGAATCTAAACATAGATGCAACTTCCTAAAAGGAACCAACACACAGCAGATGAGTTTGTAAGAAGCGGGTTTTCTGTGTTTTAAACGCATTCTTACTGCTAACTCTTACATGCGTTTCTAGGGCTGGAAATGACTGTTTCTACATTCTCCAAAGAAAGGGTTTCTCAACTGCTGCAAACACACATCAGTTTAACTCTGAAAGTTGAATACACACATTTACAAACATACTGCTAGATAGCTCCATTTTGGTTTTAGAGCAAGATTTTCTCTTTACAGCATGTTCTCCCATGCACTCTGGAATGTCCAAACGCAGCTTTTAGAAGAAACGTGTTTCTACCTCGCTTAATCTAAACATAGATGCAACTTCCTAAAAGGAACCAACACACAGCAGATGAGTTTGTTAGAAGCGGGTTTTCTGTGTTTTAAACGCATTCTAACTTCTAACTCTTACATGCGTTTCTAGGGCTGGAAATGACTGTTTCTACATTCTCCAAAGAAAGTGTTTCTGAACTGCTGCAAACACACATCAGTTTAACTCTTAAAGTTGAATACACACATTGAGAAACACACTGCTAGATAGCTTCGTTTTGGTTTTAGAGCAAGGTTTTTCTCTTTACAGCCTGTTCTCCAATGCACTCTGGAATGTCCAAATGCAGCTTTTAGAAGAAACGTGTTTCTACCTCGCTGAATCTAAACATAGATGCAACTTCCTAAAAGGAACCAACACACAGCAGATGAGTTTGTAAGAAGCGGGTTTTCTGTGTTTTAAACGCATTCTTACTGCTAACTCTTACATGCGTTTCTAGGGCTGGAAATGACTGTTTCTATATTCTCCAAAGAAAGGGTTTCTGAACTGTTGCGAACACACATCAGTTTAACTCTGGAAGTTGAATATAGACATTTGAAAACATTCTGCTAGATAGCTCCGTTTTGGTTTTAGTGCAAGGTTTTTCTCTTTACAGCCTGGTCTCCAATGCATTCTGGAATGTCCAAACACAGCTTTTAGAAGAAACGTGTTTCTAACTCGCTGAATCTAAACATAGATGCAACTTCCTAAAAGAAACCAACACACAGCAGATGAGTTTGTAAGAAGTGGGTTTTCTGTGTTTTAAACGCATTCTTACTGCTAACTCTTACATCGTATCTAGGGCTGGAAATGACTGTTTCTACATTCTACAAAGAAAGGGTTTCTGAACTGCTGCAAACACTCATCAGTTTAACTCTGAAAGTTGAATACACACATTGACAAACATTCTGCTAGATAGCTCCGTTTTGGTTTTAGAGCAAGGTATTTCTCTTTACAGCCTGTTTTCCAATGCACTCTGGAATGTCCA
Organism: Saimiri boliviensis; assembly: GCF_048565385.1. Taxonomy (NCBI): domain Eukaryota; kingdom Metazoa; phylum Chordata; class Mammalia; order Primates; family Cebidae; genus Saimiri; species Saimiri boliviensis. Next base: position 28,106,209 of record NC_133454.1, on the reverse strand, counting down.
AAAGCAACTTTTAGAAGAAACGTGTTTCTACCTCTCTGAATCTAAACATAGATGCAACTTCCTAAAAGGAACCAACACACAGCAGATGAGTTTGTAAGAAGCGGGTTTTCTGTGTTTTAAACGCATTCTTACTGCTAACTCTTACATGCGTTTCTAGGGCTGGAAATGACTGTTTCTACATTCTCTAAAGAAAGGGTTTCTGAACTGCTGCAAATACACATCAGTTTAACTCTGGAAGTTGAATATAGACATTGAAAGACATTCTGCTAGATAGCTCCGTTTTTGTTTTAGAGCAAGGTTTTTCTCTTTACAGCCTGTTCTCCAATGCACTCCGGAATGTCCAAATGCAGCTTTCAGAAGAAACGTGTTTCTACCTCGCTGAATCTAAACATAGATGCAACTTCCTAAAAGGAACCAACACACAGCAGATGAGTTTGTAAGAAGCGGGTTTTCTGTGTTTTAAACGCATTCTTACTGCTAACTCTTACATGCGTTTCTAGGGCTGGAAATGACTGTTTCTACATTCTCCAAAGAAAGGGTTTCTGAACTGCTGCAAACACACATCAGTTTAACTCTGGAAGTTGAATATAGACATTTGAAAACATTCTGCTAGATAGCTCCGTTTTGTTTTAGAGCAAGGTTTTTCTCTTTACAGCCTGGTCTCCAATGCATTCTGGAATGTCCAAACGTAGCTTTTAGAAGAAACGTGTTTCTACCTCGCTGAATCTAAACATAGATGCAACTTCCTAAAAGGAACCAACACACAGCAGATGAGTTGGTAAGAAGCGGGTTTTCTGTGTTTTAAACGCATTCTTACTGCTAACTCTTACATGCGTTTCTAGGGCTGGAAATGACTGTTTCTACATTCTCCAAAGAAAGGGTTTCTGAACTGCTGCAAACACACATCAGTTTAACTCTGAAAGTTGAATACACACATTTACAAACATACTGCTAGATAGCTCCGTTTTGGTTTTAGAGCAAGATTTTCTCTTTACAGCATGTTCTCCCATGCACTCTGGAATGTCCAAACGCAGCTTTTAGCAGAAACGTGTTTCTACGTCGCTGAATCTAAACATAGATGCAACTTCCTAAAAGGAACCAACACAGCGGATGAGTTTGTAAGAAGCGGGTTGTCTTTGTTTTAAACGCATTCTTACTTCTAACTGTTAACATGCGTTTCTAGGGCTGGAAATGACTGTTTCTACATTCTCCAAAGAAAGGGTTTCTGAACTGCTGCAAACACACATCAGTTTAACTCTGAAAGTTGAATACACACATTGACAACATACTGCTAGATAGCTCCATTTTGGTTTTAGAGCAAGATTTTCTCTTTACAGCATGTTCTCCCATGCACTCTGGAATGTCCAAACGCAGCTTTTAGAAGAAACGTGTTTCTACCTCGCTGAATCTAAACATAGATGCAACTTCCTAAAAGGAACCAACACACAGCAGATGAGTTTGTAAGAAGCGGGTTTTCCGTGTTTTAAACGCATTCTTACTTCTAACTCTTACATGCGTTTCTAGGGCTGGAAATGACTGTTTCTACATTCTCCAAAGAAAGGGTTTCTGAACTGCTGCAAACACACATCAGTTTAACTCTGAAAATTGAATACACACATTGACAAACATACTGCTAGATAGCTTCGTTTTGGTTTTAGAGCAAGATTTTCTCTTTACCGCATGTTCTCCCATGCACTCTGGAAAGTCCAAACGCAGCTTTTAGAAGAAACGTGTTTCTACCTCGCTGAATCTAAACATAGATGCAACTTCCTAAAAGAAACCAACACACAGCAGATGAGTTTGTAAGAAATGGGTCTTCTGTGTTTTAAACGCATTAATACTGCTAACTCTTATATGCGTCTCTAGGCCTGGAGATGACTTTTTCTGCATTCTCCAAAGAAAGGGTTTCTGAACTGTTGCAAACACACATCAGTTTAACTCTGGAAGTTGAATATACACATTGAGAACCATTCTGCGAGATAGCTCCGTATTGCTTTTAGAGCAAGGTATTTCTCTTTACAGCCTGTTCTCCAATGCACTCTGGAATGTCCAAACGCAGCTTTTAGAAGAAACGTGTTTCTACCTCGCTGAATCTAAACATAGATGCAACTTCCTAAAAGGAACCAACACACAGCAGATGAGTTTGTAAGAAGCGGGTTTTCTGTGTTTTAAACGCATTCTTACTGCTAACTCTTACATGCGTTTCTAGGGCTGGAAATGACTGTTTCTATATTCTCCAAAGAAAGGGTTTCTGAACTGCTTCAAACACACATCAGTTTAACTCTGTAAGTTGAATATAGACATTTGAAAACATTCTGTTAGATAGCTCCGTTTTGGTTTTAGTGCAAGGTTTTTCTCTTTACAGCCTGGTCTCCAATGCATTCTGGAATGTCCAAACGCAGCTTTTAGAAGAAACGTGTTTCTAACTCGCTGAATCTAAACATAGATGCAACTTCCTAAAAGAAACCAACACACAGCAGATGAGTATGTAAGAAGTGGGTTTTCTGTGTTTTAAACGCATTCTTACTGCTAACTCTTACATGCGTTTCTAGGGCTGGAAATGACTGTTTCTACATTCTACAAAGAAAGGGTTTCTGAACTGCTGCAAACACTCATCAGTTTAACTCTGAAAGTTGAATACACACATTGACAAACATTCTGCTAGATAGCTCCGTTTTGGATTTAGAGCAAGGTATTTCTCTTTACAGCCTGTTTTCCAATGCACTCTGGAATGTCCAAACGCAACTTTTAGAAGAAACGTGTTTCTACCTCGCTGAATCTAAACATAGATGCAACTTCCTAAAAGGAACCAACACACAGCAGATGAGTTTGTAAGAAGCGGGTTTTCTCTGTTTTAAACGCATTCTTACTGCTAACTCTTACATGAGTTTCTAGGGCTGGAAATGACTGTTTCTACATTCTCTAAAGAAAGGGTTTCTGAACTGCTGCAAACACACATCAGTTTAACTCTGGAAGTTGAATATAGACATTGAAAGACATTCTGCTAGATAGCTCCGTTTTTGTTTTAGAGCAAGGTTTTTCTCTTTACAGCCTGTTCTCCAATGCACTCCGGAATGTCCAAATGCAGCTTTCAGAAGAAACGTGTTTCTACCTCGCTGAATCTAAACATAGATGCAACTTCCTAAAAGGAACCAACACACAGCAGATGAGTTTGTAAGAAGCGGGTTTTCTGTGTTTTAAACGCATTCTTACTGCTAACTCTTACATGCGTTTCTAGGGCTGGAAATGACTGTTTCTACATTCTCCAAAGAAAGGGTCTCTGAACTGCTGCAAACACACATCAGTTTAACTCTGGAAGTTGAATATAGACATTTGAAAACATTCTGCTAGATAGCTCCGTTTTAGTTTTAGAGCAAGGTTTTTCTCTTTACAGCCTGGTCTCCAATGCATACTGGAATGTCCAAACGCAGCTTTTAGAAGAAACGTGTTTCTACCTCGCTGAATCTAAACATAGATGCAACTTCCTAAAAGGAACCAACACACAGCAGATGAGTTTGTAAGAAGCGGGTTTTCTGTGTTTTAAACGCGTTCTTACTGCTAACTCTTACATGCGTTTCTAGGGCTGGAAATGACTGTTTCTACATTCTACAAAGAAAGCGTTTCTGAACTGCTGCAAACACACATCAGTTTAACTCTGGAAGTTGAATACACACATTGACAAACATTCTGCGAGATAGCTCCGTTTTGGTTTTAGAGCAAGGTATTTCTCTTTACAGCCTGTTCTCCAATGCACTCTGGAATGTCCAAACGCAACTTTTAGAAGAAACGTGTTTCTACCTCGCTGAATCTAAACATAGATGCAACTTCCTAAAAGGAACCAACACACAGCAGATGAGTTTGTAAGAAGCGGGTTTTCTGTGTTTTAAACGCATTCTTACTGCTAACTCTTACATGCGTTTCTAGGGCTGGAAATGACTGTTTCTACATTCTCCAAAGAAAGGGTTTCTGAACTGCTTCAAACACACATCAGTCTAACTCTGGAAGTTGAATACACGCATTGACAAACATACTGCTAGATAGCTCCGTTTTGGTTTTAGAGCAAGATTTTCTCTTTACAGCATGTTTTCCCATGCACTCTGTAATGTCCAAACGCAGCTTTTAGAAGAGACGTGTTTCTACCTCGCTGAATCTAAACATAGATGCAACTTCCTAAAAGGAACCAACAAACAGCAGATGAGTTTCTAAGAAGCGGGTTTTCTGTGTTTTAAACGCATTCTTACTGCTAACTCTTACATGCGTTTCTAGGGCTGGAAATGACTGTTTCTACATTCTCCAAAGAAAGGGTTTCTGAACTGCTGCAAACACACATCAGTTTGACTCTGAAAGTTGAATACACACATTGACAAACATACTGCTAGATAGCTCCGTTTTGGTTTTAGAGCAAGATTTTCTCTTTACAGCATGTTCTCACATGCACTCTAGAATGTCCAAACACAGCTTTTTGAAGAAACGTGTTTCTACCTCGCTGAATCTAAACATAGATGCAACTTCCTAAAAGGAACCAACACACAGCAGATGAGTTTGTAAGAAGCGGGTTTTCTGTGTTTTAAACGCATTCTTACTGCTAACTCTTACATGCGTTTCTAGGGCTGGAAATGACTGTTTCTACATTCTAGAAAGAAAGGGTTTCTGAACTGCTGCAAACACACATCAGTTTAACTCTGGAAGTTGAATATACATATTGACAAACATTCTGCTAGATAGCTCCGTTTTGGTTTTAGAGCAAGGTTTTTCTCTTTACAGCCTGGTCTCCAATGCATTCTGGAATGTACAAACGCAGCTTTTAGAAGAAACGTGTTTCTACCTCGCTGAATCTAAACATAGATGCAACTTCCTAAAAGGAACCAACACACAGCAGATGAGTTTGTAAGAAGCGGGTTTTCTGTGTTTTAAACGCATTCTTACTGCTAACTCTTACATGCGTTTCTAGGGCTGGAAATGACTGTTTCTACATTCTCCAAAGAAAGGGTTTCTGAACTGCTGCAAGCACACATCAGTTTAACTCTGAAAGTTGAATAAACACATTGACAAACATACTGCTAGATAGCTCCGTTTTGGTTTTAGAGCAAGATTTTCTCTTTTCAGCATGTTCCCCATGCACTCTGGAATGTCCAAACGCAGGTTTTAGAAGAAACGTGTTTCTACCTCGCTGTATCTAAACATAGATGCAACTTCCTAAAAGGAACCAACACACAGCAGATGAGTTTGTAAGAAGCGGGTTTTCTGTGTTTTAAACGCATTCTTACTTCTAACCCTTAACATGCGTTTCTAAGGCTGGAAATGACTGTTTCTACATTCTCCAAAGAAAGGGTTTCTGAACTGCTGAAAACACACATCAGTTTAACTCTGAAAGTTGAATACACACATTGACAAACATACTGCTAGATAGCTCCGTTTTGGTTTTAGAGCAAGATTTTCTCTTTACAGCATGTTCTCCCATGCATTCTGGAATGTACAAACGCAGCTTTTAGAAGAAACGTGTTTCTACCTCGCTGAATCTAAACATAGATGCAACTTCCTAAAAGGAACCAACACACAGCAGATGAGTTTGTAAGAAGCGGGTTTTCTGTGTTTTAAACGCATTCTTACTGCTAACTCTTACATGCGTTTCTAGGGCTGGAAATGACTGTTTCTACATTCTCCAAAGAAAGGGTTTCTGAACTGCTGCAAACACACATCAGTTTGACTCTGAAAGTTGAATACACACATTGACAAACATACTGCTAGATAGCTCCGTTTTGGTTTTAGAGCAAGATTTTCTCTTTACAGCATGTTCTCACATGCACTCTAGAATGTCCAAACACAGCTTTTTGAAGAAACGTGTTTCTACCTCGCTGAATCTAAACATAGATGCAACTTCCTAAAAGGAACCAACACACAGCAGATGAGTTTGTAAGAATCGGGTTTTCTGTGTTTTAAACGCATTCTTACTGCTAACTCTTACATGCGTTTCTAGGGCTGGAAATGACTGTTTCTACATTCTAGAAAGAAAGGGTTTCTGAACTGCTGCAAACACACATCAGTTTAACTCTGGAAGTTGAATATACATATTGACAAACATTCTGCTAGATAGCTCCGTTTTGGTTTTAGAGCAAGGTTTTTCTCTTTACAGCCTGGTCTCCAGTGCATTCTGGAATGTACAAACGCAGCTTTTAGAAGAAACGTGTTTCTACCTCGCTGAATCTAAACATAGATGCAACTTCCTAAAAGGAACCAACACACAGCAGATGAGTTTGTAAGAAGCGGGTTTTCTGTGTTTTAAACGCATTCTTACTGCTAACTCTTACATGCGTTTCTAGGGCTGGAAATGACTGTTTCTACATTCTCCAAAGAAAGGGTTTCTGAACTGCTGCAAGCACACATCAGTTTAACTCTGAAAGTTGAATAAACACATTGACAAACATACTGCTAGATAGCTCCGTTTTGGTTTTAGAGCAAGATTTTCTCTTTACAGCATGTTCCCCATGCACTCTGGAATGTCCAAACGCAGGTTTTAGAAGAAACGTGTTTCTACCTCGCTGTATCTAAACATAGATGCAACTTCCTAAAAGGAACCAACACACAGCAGATGAGTTTGTAAGAAGCGGGTTTTCTGTGTTTTAAACGCATTCTTACTTCTAACCCTTAACATGCCTTTCTAAGGCTGGAAATGACTGTTTCTACATTCTCCAAAGAAAGGGTTTCTGAACTGCTGAAAACACACATCAGTTTAACTCTGAAAGTTGAATACACACATTGACAAACATACTGCTAGATAGCTCCGTTTTGGTTTTAGAGCAAGATTTTCTCTTTACAGCATGTTCTCCCATGCATTCTGGAATGTACAAACGCAGCTTTTAGAAGAAACGTGTTTCTACCTCGCTGAATCTAAACATAGATGCAACTTCCTAAAAGGAACCAACACACAGCAGATGAGTTTGTAAGAAGCGGGTTTTCTGTGTTTTAAACGCATTCTTACTGCTAACTCTTACATGCGTTTCTAGGGCTGGAAATGACTGTTTCTACATTCTACAAAGAAAGGGTTTCTGAACTGCTGCAAACACACATCAGTTTATCTCTGAAAGTTGAATAAACACATTGACAAACATAATGCTAGATAGCTCCGTTTTGGTTTTAGAACAAGATTTTCTCTTTACAGCATGTTCCCCATGCACTCTGGAATGTCCAAACGCAGCTTTTAGAAGAAACGTGTTTCTACCTCGCTGAATCTAAACATAGATGCAACTTCCTGAAAGGAACCAACACACAGCAGATGAGTTTGTAAGAAGCGGGTTTTCTGTGTTTTAAACGCATTAATACTGCTAACTCTTATATGCGTCTCTAGGGCTGAAAATGACTTTTTCTACATTCTCCAAAGAAAGGGTTTCTGAACTGCTGCAAACACCCATCAGTTTAACTCTGGAAGTTGAATATAAACATTGACAAACATTCTGCTAGATAGCTCCGTTTTGGTTTTAGAGCAAGGTTTTTCTCTTTACAGCCTGTTCTCCAATGCACTCTGGAATGTCCAAATGCAGCTTTTAGAAGAAACGTGTTTCTACCTCGCTGAGTCTAAACATAGATGCAGCTTCCTAAAAGGAACCAACACACAGCAGATGAGTTTGTAAGAAGCGGGTTTTCTGTGTTTTGAACGCATTCTTACTGCTAACTCTTACATGCGTTTCTAGGGCTGGAAATGACTGTTTCTACATTCTCCAAAGAAAGGGTTTCTGAACTCCTTCAAACACATATCAGTTTATCTCTGGAAGTTGAATACACACATTGACAAACATACTGCTAGATAGCTCCGTTTTGGTTTTAGAGCAAGATTTTCTCTTTACAGCATGTTCTCCCATGCACTCTGGAATGTCCAAATGCAGCTTTTAGAAGAAACGTGTTTCTACCTCGCTGAATGTAAATATAGATGCAACTTCCTAAAAGAAACAGACACACTGCAGATGAGTTTATAAGAAGCGGGTTTTCTGTGTTTTAAACGCATTCTTACTGCTAACTCTTACATGCGTTTCTAGGGCTGGAAAAGACAGTTTCTACATTATCCAAAGAAAGGGTTTCTGAACTGCTGCAAACACACATCAGTTTAACTCTGGAAGTTGAATATACATATTGACAAACATTCTGCTAGATAGCTCCGTTTTGGTTTTAGAGCAAGGTTTTTCTCTTTACAGCCTGGTCTCCAATGCATTCTGGAATGTACAAACGCAGCTTTTAGAAGAAACGTGTTTCTACCTCGCTGAATCTAAACATAGATGCAACTTCCTAAAAGGAACCAAAACACAGCAGATGAGTTTGTAAGAAGAGGGTTTTCTGTGTTTTAAACGCATTCTTACTGCTAACTCTTACATGCGTTTCTAGGGCTGGAAATGACTGTTTCTACATTCTACAAAGAAAGGGTTTCTGAACTGCTGCAAGCACACATCAGTTTAACTCTGAAAGTTGAATAAACACATTGACAAACATACTGCTAGATAGCTCCGTTTTGCTTTTAGAGCAAGATTTTCTCTTTACAGCATGTTCCCCATGCACTCTGGAATATCCAAACGCAGGTTTTAGAAGAAACGTGTTTCTACCTCGCTGTATCTAAACATAGATGCAACTTCCTAAAAGGAACCAACACACAGCAGATGAGTTTGTAAGAAGCGGGTTTTCTGTGTTTTAAACGCATTCTTACTTCTAAACCTTAACATGCGTTTCTAGGGCTTGAAATGACTGTTTCTACATTCTCCAAAGAAAGGGTTTCTGAACTGCTGCAAACACACATCAGTTTAACTCTGGAAGTTGAATACACGCATTGTCAAACATACTGCTAGATAGCTCCGTTTTGGTTTTAGAGCAAGATTTTCTCTTTACAGCATGTTTTCCCATGTACTCTGTAATGTCCAAACGCAGCTTTTAGAAGAGACGTGTTTCTACCTCGCTGAATCTAAACATAGATGCAACTTCCTAAAAGGAACCAACACACAGCAGATGAGTTTGTAAGAAGCGGGTTTTCTGTGTTTTAAACGCATTCTTACTGCTAACTCTTACATGCGTTTCTAGGGCTGGAAATGACTGTTTCTACATTCTCCAAAGAAAGGGTTTCTGAACTGCTGCAAACACACATCAGTTTAACTCTGAAAGTTGAATACACACATTGACAAACATACTGTTAGATAGCTCCGTTTTGGTTTTAGAGCAAGATTTTCTCTTTACAGCATGTTCTCCCATGCACTCTAGAATGTCCAAACACAGCTTTTAGAAGAAACGTGTTTCTACCTCGCTGAATCTAAACATAGATGCAACTTCCTAAAAGGAACCAACACACAGCAGATGAGTTTGTTAGAAGCGGGTTTTCTGTGTTTTAAACGCATTCTTACTGCTAACTCTTACATGCGTTTCTAGGGCTGGAAATGACTGTTTCTATATTCTCCAAAGAAAGGGTTTCTGAACTGTTGCAAACACACATCAGTTTAACTCTGGAAGTTGAATATAGACATTTGAAAACATTCTGCTACATAGCTCCGTTTTGGTTTTAGTGCAAGGTTTTTCTCTTTACAGCCTGGTCTCCAATGCATTCTGGAATGTCCAAACGCAGCTTTTAGAAGAAACGTGTTTCTAACTCGCTGAATCTAAACATAGATGCAACTTCCTAAAAGAAACCAACACACAGCAGATGAGTTTGTAAGAAGTGGGTTTTCTGTGTTTTAAACGCATTCTTACTGCTAACTCTTACATGCGTATCTAGGGCTGGAAATGACTGTTTCTACATTCTACAAAGAAAGGGTTTCTGAACTGCTGCAAACACTCATCAGTTTAACTCTGAAAGTTGAATACACACATTGACAAACATTCTGCTAGATAGCTCCGTTTTGGTTTTAGAGCAAGGTATTTCTCTTTACAGCCTGTTTTCCAATGCACTCTGGAATGTCCAAAAGCAACTTTTAGAAGAAACGTGTTTCTACCTCGCTGAATCTAAACATAGATGCAACTTCCTAAAAGGAACCAACACACAGCAGATGAGTTTGTAAGAAGCGGGTTGTCTGTGTTTTAAACGCATTCTTACTTCTAACTGTTAACATGCGTTTCTACGGCTGGAAATGACTGTTTCTACATTCTCCAAAGAAAGGGTTTCTGAACTGCTGCAAACACACATCAGTTTAACTCTGAAAGTTGAATACACACATTGACAACATACTGCTAGATAGCTCCATTTTGGTTTTAGAGCAAGATTTTCTCTTTACAGCATGTTCTCCCATGCACTCTGGAATGTCCAAACGCAGCTTTTAGAAGAAACGTGTTTCTACCTCGCTGAATCTAAACATAGATGCAACTTCCTAAAAGGAACCAACACACAGCAGATGAGTTTGTAAGAAGCGGGTTTTCTGTGTTTTAAACGCATTCTTACTTCTAACTCTTACATGCGTTTCTAGGGCTGGAAATGACTGTTTCTACATTCTCTAAAGAAAGGGTTTCTGAACTGCTGCAAATACACATCAGTTTAACTCTGGAAGTTGAATATAGACATTGAAAGACATTCTGCTAGACAGCTCCGTTTTTGTTTTAGAGCAAGGTTTTTCTCTTTACAGCCTGTTCTCCAATGCACTCCGGATTGTCCAAATGCAGCTTTAAGAAGAAAAGTGTTTCTACCTCGCTGAATCTAAACATAGATGCAACTTCCTAAAAGGAACCAACACACAGCAGATGAGTTTGTAAGAAGCGGGTTTTCTGTGTTTTAAACGCATTCTTACTGCTAACTCTTACATGCGTTTCTAGGGCTGGAAATGACTGTTTCTACATACTCCAAAGAAAGGGTTTCTGAACTGCTGCAAACACACATCAGTTTAACTCTGGAAGTTGAATATAGACATTTGAAAACATTCTGCTAGATAGCTCCGTTTTGTTTTAGAGCAAGGTTTTTCTCTTTACAGCCTGGTCTCCAATGCATTCTGGAATGTCCAAACGTAGCTTTTAGAAGAAACGTGTTTCTACCTCGCTGAATCTAAACATAGATGCAACTTCCTAAAAGGAACCAACACACAGCAGATGAGTTTGTAAGAAGCGGGTTTTCTGTGTTTTAAACGCATTCTTACTGCTAACTCTTACATGCGTTTCTAGGGCTGGAAATGACTGTTTCTACATTCTCCAAAGAAAGGGTTTCTGAACTGCTGCAAACACACATCAGTTTAACTCTGAAAGTTGAATACACACATTTACAAACATACTGCTAGATAGCTCCGTTTTGGTTTTAGAGCAAGATTTTCTCTTTACAGCATGTTCTCCCATGCACTCTGGAATGTCCAAACGCAGCTTTTAGAAGAAACGTGTTTCCACGTCGCTGAATCTAAACATAGATGCAACTTCCTAAAAGGAACCAACACAGCAGATCAGTTTGTAAGAAGCGGGTTGTCTGTGTTTTAAACGCATTCTTACTTCTAACTGTTAACATGCGTTTCTAGGGCTGGAAATGACTGTTTCTACATTCTCCAAAGAAAGGGTTTCTGAACTGCTGCAAACACACATCAGTTTAACTCTGAAAGTTGAATACACACATTGACAACATACTGCTAGATAGCTCCATTTTGGTTTTAGAGCAAGATTTTCTCTTTACAGCATGTTCTCCCATTCACTCTGGAATGTCCAAACGCAGCTTTTAGAAGAAACGTGTTTCTACCTCGCTGAATCTAAACATAGATGCAACTTCCTAAAAGGAACCAACACACAGCAGATGAGTTTGTAAGAAGCGGGTTTTCTGTGTTTTAAACGCATTCTTACTTCTAACTCTTACATGCGTTTCTAGGGCTGGAAATGACTGTTTCTACATTCTCCAAAGAAAGGGTTTCTGAACTGCTGCAAACACACATCAGTTTAACTCTGAAAATTGAATACACACATTGACAAACATACTGCTAGATAGCTTCGTTTTGGTTTTAGAGCAAGATTTTCTCTTTACCGCATGTTCTCCCATGCACTCTGGAAAGTCCAAACGCAGCTTTTAGAAGAAACGTGTTTCTACCTCGCTGAATCTAAACATAGATGCAACTTCCTAAAAGAAACCAACACACAGCAGATGAGTTTGTAAGAAATGGGTCTTCTGTGTTTTAAACGCATTAATACTGCTAACTCTTATATGCGTCTCTAGGCCTGGAGATGACTTTTTCTGCATTCTCCAAAGAAAGGGTTTCTGAACTGTTGCAAACACACATCAGTTTAACTCTGGAAGTTGAATATACACATTGAGAACCATTCTGCTAGATAGCTCCGTATTGCTTTTAGAGCAAGGTATTTCTCTTTACAGCCTGTTCTCCAATGCACTCTGGAATGTCCAAACGCAGCTTTTAGAAGAAACGTGTTTCTACCTCGCTGAATCTAAACATAGATGCAACTTCCTAAAAGGAACCAACACACAGCAGATGAGTTTGTAAGAAGCGGGTTTTCTGTGTTTTAAACGCATTCTTACTGCTAACTCTTACATGCGTTTCTAGGGCTGGAAATGACTGTTTCTATATTCTCCAAAGAAAGGGTTTCTGAACTGCTTCAAACACACATCAGTTTAACTCTGTAAGTTGAATATAGACATTTGAAAACATTCTGCTAGATAGCTCCGTTTTGGTTTTAGTGCAAGGTTTTTCTCTTTACAGCCTGGTCTCCAATGCATTCTGGAATGTCCAAACGCAGCTTTTAGAAGAAACGTGTTTCTAACTCGCTGAATCTAAACATAGATGCAACTTCCTAAAAGAAACCAACATACAGCAGATGAGTATGTAAGAAGTGGGTTTTCTGTGTTTTAAACGCATTCTTACTGCTAACTCTTACATTCGTTTCTAGGGCTGGAAATGACTGTTTCTACATTCTACAAAGAAAGGGTTTCTGAACTGCTGCAAACACTCATCAGTTTAACTCTGAAAGCTGAATACACACATTGACAAACATTCTGCTAGATAGCTCCGTTTTGGATTTAGAGCAAGGTATTTCTCTTTACAGCCTGTTTTCCAATGCACTCTGGAATGTCCAAACGCAACTTTTAGAAGAAACGTGTTTCTACCTCGCTGAATCTAAACATAGATGCAACTTCCTAAAAGGAACCAACACACAGCAGATGAGTTTGTAAGAAGCGGGTTTTCTGTGTTTTAAATGCATTCTTACTGCTAACTCTTACATGCGTTTCTAGGGCTGGAAATGACTGTTTCTACATTCTCCAAAGAAAGGGTCTCTGAACTGCTGTAAACACACATCAGTTTAACTCTGGAAGTTGAATATAGACATTTGAAAACATTCTGCTAGATAGCTCCGTTTTGGTTTTAGAGCAAGGTTTTTCTCTTTACAGCCTGGTCTCCAATGCATACTGGAATGTCCAAACGCAGCTTTTAGAAGAAACGTGTTTCTACCTCGCTGAATCTAAACATAGATGCAACTTCCTAAAAGGAACCAACACACAGCAGATGAGTTTGTAAGAAGCGGGTTTTCTGTATTTTAAACGCATTCTTACTGCTAACTCTTACATGCGTTTCTAGGGCTGGAAATGACTGTTTCTACATTCTACAAAGAAAGCGTTTCTGAACTGCTGCAAACACACATCAGTTTATCTCTGAAAGTTGAATAATCACATTGACAAACATACTGCTAGATAGCTCCGTTTTGGTTTTAGAACAAGATTTTCTCTTTACAGCATGTTCCCCATGCACTCTGGAATGTCCAAACGCAGCTTTTAGAAGAAACGTGTTTCTACCTCGCTGAATCTAAACATAGATGCAACTTCCTAAAAGGAACCAACACACAGCAGATGAGTTTGTAAGAAGCGGGTTTTCTGTGTTTTAAACGCATTAATACTGCTAACTCTTATATGCGTCTCTAGGGCTGAAAATGTCTTTTTCTACATTCTCCAAAGAAAGGGTTTCTGAACTGCTGCAAACACCCATCAGTTTAACTCTGGAAGTTGAATATAAACATTGACAAACATTCTGCTAGATAGCTCCGTTTTGGTTTTAGAGCAAGGTTTTTCTCTTTACAGCCTGTTCTCCAATGCACTCTGGAATGTCCAAATGCAGCTTTTAGAAGAAACGTGTTTCTACCTCGCTGAGTCTAAACATAGATGCAACTTCCTAAAAGGAACCAACACACAGCAGATGAGTTTGTAAGAAGCGGGTTTTCTGTGTTTTAAACGCATTCTTACTGCTAACTCTTACATGCGTTTCTAGGGCTGGAAATGACTGTTTCTACATTCTACAAAGAAAGGGTTTCTGAACTGCTGCAAGCACACATCAGTTTAACTCTGAAAGTTGAATAAACACATTGACAAACATACTGCTAGATAGCTCCGTTTTGCTTTTAGAGCAAGATTTTCTCTTTACAGCATGTTCCCCATGCACTCTGGAATGTCCAAACGCAGGTTTTAGAAGAAACGTGTTTCTACCTCGCTGTATCTAAACATAGATGCAACTTCCTAAAAGGAACCAACACACAGCAGATGAGTTTGTAAGAAGCGGGTTTTCTGTGTTTTAAACGCATTCTTACTTCTAAACCTTAACATGCGTTTCTAGGGCTTGAAATGACTGTTTCTACATTCTCCAAAGAAAGGGTTTCTGAACTGCTGCAAACACACATCAGTTTAACTCTGAAAGCTGAATACACACATTGACAAACATACTGCTAGATAGCTCCGTTTTGGTTTTAGAGCAAGATTTTCTCTTTACAGCATGTTCTCCCATGCATTCTGGAATGTACAAACGCAGCCTTTAGAAGAAACCTGTTTCTACCTCGCTGAATCTAAACATAGATGCAACTTCCTAAAAGGAACCAACACACAGCAGATGAGTTTGTAAGAAGCGGGTTTTCTGTGTTTTAAACGCATTCTTACTGCTAACTCTTACATGCGTTTCTAGGGCTGGAAATGACTGTTTCTACATTCTACAAAGAAAGGGTTTCTGAACTGCTGCAAACACACATCAGTTTAACTCTGAAAGTTGAATAAACACATTGACAAACATACTGCTAGATAGCTCCGTTTTGGTTTTAGAGCAAGATTTTCTCTTTACAGCATGTTCCCCATGCACTCTGAAATGTCCAAACGCAGCTTTTAGAAGAAACGTGTTTCTACCTCGCTGTATCTAAACATAGATGCAACTTCCTAAAAGGAACCAACACACAGCAGATGAGTTTGTAAGAAGCGGGTTTTCTGTGTTTTAAACGCATTCTTACTTCTAACTCTTAACATGCGTTTCTAGGGCTGGAAATGACTGTTTCTACATTCTCCAAAGAAAGGGTTTCTGAACTGCTGAAAACACACATCAGTTTAACTCTGAAATTTGAATACACACATTGACAAACATACTGCTAGATAGCTCCGTTTTGGTTTTAGAGCAAGATTTTCTCTTTACAGCATGTTCTCCCATGCACTCTGGAATGTCCAAACGCAGCTTTTAGAAGAAACGTGTTTCTACCTCGCTGAATCTAAACATAGATGCATCTCCTAAAAGAAACCAACACACAGCAGATGTGTTTGTAAGAAGCGGGTTTTCTGTGTTTTAAACGCATTAATACTGCTAACTCTTATATGCGTCTCTAGGGCTGAAAATGACTTTTTCTACATTCCCCAAAGAAAGGGTTTCTGAACTGCTGCAAACACCCATCCGTTTAACTCTGGAAGTGGAATACACACATTGACAAACATTCTGCTAGATAGCTTCGTTTTGGTTTTAGAGCAAGGTATTTCTCTTTACAGCATGTTCTCCCATGCACTCTGGAATGTCCAAAGGCAGCTTTTAGAAGAAACGTGTTTCTACCTCGCTGAATCTAAACATAGATGCAACTTCCTAAAAGGAACCAACACACAGCAGATGAGTTTGTAAGAAGCGGGTTTTCTGTGTTTTAAACGCGTTCTTACTGTTAACTCTCACATGTGTTTCTAGGGCTGGAAATGACTGTTTCTACATTCTCCAAAGAAAGGGTTTCTGAACTGCTGCAAACACACATCAGTTTAACTCTGGAAGTTGAATACACACATTGACAAACATTCTGCGAGATAGCTCCGTTTTGGTTTTAGAGCAAGGTATTTCTCTTTACAGCCTGTTCTCCAATGCACTCTGGAATGTCCAAACGCAACTTTTAGAAGAAACGTGTTTCTACCTCGCTGAATCTAAACATAGATGCAACTTCCTAAAAGGAACCAACACACAGCAGATGAGTTTGTAAGAAGCGGGTTTTCTGTGTTTTAAACGCATTCTTACTGGTAACTCTTACATGCGTTTCTAGGGCTGGAAATGACTGTTTCTACATTCTCCAAAGAAAGGGTTTCTGAACTGCTTCAAACACACATCAGTCTAACTCTGGAAGTTGAATACACGCATTGACAAACATACTGCTAGATAGCTCCGTTTTGGTTTTAGAGCAAGATTTTCTCTTTACAGCATGTTTTCCCATGCACTCTGTAATGTCCAAACGCAGCTTTTAGAAGAGACGTGTTTCTACCTCGCTGAATCTAAACATAGATGCAACTTCCTAAAAGGAACCAACAAACAGCAGATGAGTTTGTAAGAAGCGGGTTTTCTGTGTTTTAAACGCATTCTTACTGCTAACTCTTACATGCGTTTCTAGGGCTGGAAATGACTGTTTCTACATTCTCCAAAGAAAGGGTTTCTGAACTGCTGCAAACACACATCAGTTTGACTCTGAAAGTTGAATACACACATTGACAAACATACTGCTAGATAGCTCCGTTTTGGTTTTAGAGCAAGATTTTCTCTTTACAGCATGTTCTCACATGCACTCTAGAATGTCCAAACACAGCTTTTTGAAGAAACGTGTTTCTACCTCGCTGAATCTAAACATAGATGCAACTTCCTAAAAGGAACCAACACACAGCAGATGAGTTTGTAAGAATCGGGTTTTCTGTGTTTTAAACGCATTCTTACTGCTAACTCTTACATGCGTTTCTAGGGCTGGAAATGACTGTTTCTACATTCTAGAAAGAAAGGGTTTCTGAACTGCTGCAAACACACATCAGTTTAACTCTGGAAGTTGAATATACATATTGACAAACATTCTGCTAGATAGCTCCGTTTTGGTTTTAGAGCAAGGTTTTTCTCTTTACAGCCTGGTCTCCAATGCATTCTGGAATGTACAAACGCAGCTTTTAGAAGAAACGTGTTTCTACCTCGCTGAATCTAAACATAGATGCAACTTCCAAAAAGGAACCAACACACAGCAGATGAGTTTGTAAGAAGCGGGTTTTCTGTGTTTTAAACGCATTCTTACTGCTAACTCTTACATGCGTTTCTAGGGCTGGAAATGACTGTTTCTACATTCTCCAAAGAAAGGGTTTCTGAACTGCTGCAAGCACACATCAGTTTAACTCTGAAAGTTGAATAAACACATTGACAAACATACTGCTAGATAGCTCCGTTTTGGTTTTAGAGCAAGATTTTCTCTTTTCAGCATGTTCCCCATGCACTCTGGAATGTCCAAACGCAGGTTTTAGAAGAAACGTGTTTCTACCTCGCTGTATCTAAACATAGATGCAACTTCCTAAAAGGAACCAACACACAGCAGATGAGTTTGTAAGAAGCGGGTTTTCTGTGTTTTAAACGCATTCTTACTTCTAACCCTTAACATGCGTTTCTAAGGCTGGAAATGACTGTTTCTACATTCTCCAAAGAAAGGGTTTCTGAACTGCTGAAAACACACATCAGTTTAACTCTGAAAGTTGAATACACACATTGACAAACATACTGCTAGATAGCTCCGTTTTGGTTTTAGAGCAAGATTTTCTCTTTACAGCATGTTCTCCCATGCATTCTGGAATGTACAAACGCAGCTTTTAGAAGAAACGTGTTTCTACCTCGCTGAATCTAAACATAGATGCAACTTCCTAAAAGGAACCAACACACAGCAGATGAGTTTGTAAGAAGCGGGTTTTCTGTGTTTTAAACGCATTCTTACTGCTAACTCTTACATGCGTTTCTAGGGCTGGAAATGACTGTTTCTACATTCTCCAAAGAAAGGGTTTCTGAACTGCTGCAAACACACATCAGTTTGACTCTGAAAGTTGAATACACACATTGACAAACATACTGCTAGATAGCTCCGTTTTGGTTTTAGAGCAAGATTTTCTCTTTACAGCATGTTCTCACATGCACTCTAGAATGTCCAAACACAGCTTTTTGAAGAAACGTGTTTCTACCTCGCTGAATCTAAACATAGATGCAACTTCCTAAAAGGAACCAACACACAGCAGATGAGTTTGTAAGAATCGGGTTTTCTGTGTTTTAAACGCATTCTTACTGCTAACTCTTACATGCGTTTCTAGGGCTGGAAATGACTGTTTCTACATTCTAGAAAGAAAGGGTTTCTGAACTGCTGCAAACACACATCAGTTTAACTCTGGAAGTTGAATATACATATTGACAAACATTCTGCTAGATAGCTCCGTTTTGGTTTTAGAGCAAGGTTTTTCTCTTTACAGCCTGGTCTCCAGTGCATTCTGGAATGTACAAACGCAGCTTTTAGAAGAAACGTGTTTCTACCTCGCTGAATCTAAACATAGATGCAACTTCCTAAAAGGAACCAACACACAGCAGATGAGTTTGTAAGAAGCGGGTTTTCTGTGTTTTAAACGCATTCTTACTGCTAACTCTTACATGCGTTTCTAGGGCTGGAAATGACTGTTTCTACATTCTCCAAAGAAAGGGTTTCTGAACTGCTGCAAGCACACATCAGTTTAACTCTGAAAGTTGAATAAACACATTGACAAACATACTGCTAGATAGCTCCGTTTTGGTTTTAGAGCAAGATTTTCTCTTTACAGCATGTTCCCCATGCACTCTGGAATGTCCAAACGCAGGTTTTAGAAGAAACGTGTTTCTACCTCGCTGTATCTAAACATAGATGCAACTTCCTAAAAGGAACCAACACACAGCAGATGAGTTTGTAAGAAGCGGGTTTTCTGTGTTTTAAACGCATTCTTACTTCTAACCCTTAACATGCGTTTCTAAGGCTGGAAATGACTGTTTCTACATTCTCCAAAGAAAGGGTTTCTGAACTGCTGAAAACACACATCAGTTTAACTCTGAAAGTTGAATACACACATTGACAAACATACTGCTAGATAGCTCCGTTTTGGTTTTAGAGCAAGATTTTCTCTTTACAGCATGTTCTCCCATGCATTCTGGAATGTACAAACGCAGCTTTTAGAAGAAACGTGTTTCTACCTCGCTGAATCTAAACATAGATGCAACTTCCTAAAAGGAACCAACACACAGCAGATGAGTTTGTAAGAAGCGGGTTTTCTGTGTTTTAAACGCATTCTTACTGCTAACTCTTACATGCGTTTCTAGGGCTGGAAATGACTGTTTCTACATTCTACAAAGAAAGGGTTTCTGAACTGCTGCAAACACACATCAGTTTATCTCTGAAAGTTGAATAAACACATTGACAAACATACTGCTAGATAGCTCCGTTTTGGTTTTAGAACAAGATTTTCTCTTTACAGCATGTTCCCCATGCACTCTGGAATGTCCAAACGCAGCTTTTAGAAGAAACGTGTTTCTACCTCGCTGAATCTAAACATAGATGCAACTTCCTGAAAGGAACCAACACACAGCAGATGAGTTTGTAAGAAGCGGGTTTTCTGTGTTTTAAACGCATTAATACTGCTAACTCTTATATGCGTCTCTAGGGCTGAAAATGACTTTTTCTACATTCTCCAAAGAAAGGGTTTCTGAACTGCTGCAAACACCCATCAGTTTAACTCTGGAAGTTGAATATAAACATTGACAAACATTCTGCTAGATAGCTCCGTTTTGGTTTTAGAGCAAGGTTTTTCTCTTTACAGCCTGTTCTCCAATGCACTCTGGAATGTCCAAATGCAGCTTTTAGAAGAAACGTGTTTCTACCTCGCTGAGTCTAAACATAGATGCAGCTTCCTAAAAGGAACCAACACACAGCAGATGAGTTTGTAAGAAGCGGGTTTTCTGTGTTTTGAACGCATTCTTACTGCTAACTCTTACATGCGTTTCTAGGGCTGGAAATGACTGTTTCTACATTCTCCAAAGAAAGGGTTTCTGAACTCCTTCAAACACATATCAGTTTATCTCTGGAAGTTGAATACACACATTGACAAACATACTGCTAGATAGCTCCGTTTTGGTTTTAGAGCAAGATTTTCTCTTTACAGCATGTTCTCCCATGCACTCTGGAATGTCCAAATGCAGCTTTTAGAAGAAACGTGTTTCTACCTCGCTGAATGTAAATATAGATGCAACTTCCTAAAAGAAACAGACACACTGCAGATGAGTTTATAAGAAGCGGGTTTTCTGTGTTTTAAACGCATTCTTACTGCTAACTCTTACATGCGTTTCTAGGGCTGGAAAAGACAGTTTCTACATTATCCAAAGAAAGGGTTTCTGAACTGCTGCAAACACACATCAGTTTAACTCTGGAAGTTGAATATACATATTGACAAACATTCTGCTAGATAGCTCCGTTTTGGTTTTAGAGCAAGGTTTTTCTCTTTACAGCCTGGTCTCCAATGCATTCTGGAATGTACAAACGCAGCTTTTAGAAGAAACGTGTTTCTACCTCGCTGAATCTAAACATAGATGCAACTTCCTAAAAGGAACCAAAACACAGCAGATGAGTTTGTAAGAAGAGGGTTTTCTGTGTTTTAAACGCATTCTTACTGCTAACTCTTACATGCGTTTCTAGGGCTGGAAATGACTGTTTCTACATTCTACAAAGAAAGGGTTTCTGAACTGCTGCAAGCACACATCAGTTTAACTCTGAAAGTTGAATAAACACATTGACAAACATACTGCTAGATAGCTCCGTTTTGCTTTTAGAGCAAGATTTTCTCTTTACAGCATGTTCCCCATGCACTCTGGAATATCCAAACGCAGGTTTTAGAAGAAACGTGTTTCTACCTCGCTGTATCTAAACATAGATGCAACTTCCTAAAAGGAACCAACACACAGCAGATGAGTTTGTAAGAAGCGGGTTTTCTGTGTTTTAAACGCATTCTTACTTCTAAACCTTAACATGCGTTTCTAGGGCTTGAAATGACTGTTTCTACATTCTCCAAAGAAAGGGTTTCTGAACTGCTGCAAACACACATCAGTTTAACTCTGGAAGTTGAATACACGCATTGTCAAACATACTGCTAGATAGCTCCGTTTTGGTTTTAGAGCAAGATTTTCTCTTTACAGCATGTTTTCCCATGTACTCTGTAATGTCCAAACGCAGCTTTTAGAAGAGACGTGTTTCTACCTCGCTGAATCTAAACATAGATGCAACTTCCTAAAAGGAACCAACACACAGCAGATGAGTTTGTAAGAAGCGGGTTTTCTGTGTTTTAAACGCATTCTTACTGCTAACTCTTACATGCGTTTCTAGGGCTGGAAATGACTGTTTCTACATTCTCCAAAGAAAGGGTTTCTGAACTGCTGCAAACACACATCAGTTTAACTCTGAAAGTTGAATACACACATTGACAAACATACTGTTAGATAGCTCCGTTTTGGTTTTAGAGCAAGATTTTCTCTTTACAGCATGTTCTCCCATGCACTCTAGAATGTCCAAACACAGCTTTTAGAAGAAACGTGTTTCTACCTCGCTGAATCTAAACATAGATGCAACTTCCTAAAAGGAACCAACACACAGCAGATGAGTTTGTTAGAAGCGGGTTTTCTGTGTTTTAAACGCATTCTTACTGCTAACTCTTACATGCGTTTCTAGGGCTGGAAATGACTGTTTCTATATTCTCCAAAGAAAGGGTTTCTGAACTGTTGCAAACACACATCAGTTTAACTCTGGAAGTTGAATATAGACATTTGAAAACATTCTGCTACATAGCTCCGTTTTGGTTTTAGTGCAAGGTTTTTCTCTTTACAGCCTGGTCTCCAATGCATTCTGGAATGTCCAAACGCAGCTTTTAGAAGAAACGTGTTTCTAACTCGCTGAATCTAAACATAGATGCAACTTCCTAAAAGAAACCAACACACAGCAGATGAGTTTGTAAGAAGTGGGTTTTCTGTGTTTTAAACGCATTCTTACTGCTAACTCTTACATGCGTATCTAGGGCTGGAAATGACTGTTTCTACATTCTACAAAGAAAGGGTTTCTGAACTGCTGCAAACACTCATCAGTTTAACTCTGAAAGTTGAATACACACATTGACAAACATTCTGCTAGATAGCTCCGTTTTGGTTTTAGAGCAAGGTATTTCTCTTTACAGCCTGTTTTCCAATGCACTCTGGAATGTCCAAAAGCAACTTTTAGAAGAAACGTGTTTCTACCTCGCTGAATCTAAACATAGATGCAACTTCCTAAAAGGAACCAACACACAGCAGATGAGTTTGTAAGAAGCGGGTTGTCTGTGTTTTAAACGCATTCTTACTTCTAACTGTTAACATGCGTTTCTACGGCTGGAAATGACTGTTTCTACATTCTCCAAAGAAAGGGTTTCTGAACTGCTGCAAACACACATCAGTTTAACTCTGAAAGTTGAATACACACATTGACAACATACTGCTAGATAGCTCCATTTTGGTTTTAGAGCAAGATTTTCTCTTTACAGCATGTTCTCCCATGCACTCTGGAATGTCCAAACGCAGCTTTTAGAAGAAACGTGTTTCTACCTCGCTGAATCTAAACATAGATGCAACTTCCTAAAAGGAACCAACACACAGCAGATG